>NC_133410.1:645000-1895000 GCF_049350105.2 Macaca mulatta | reverse complement strand
TTGCTGGACAGGGGCTCCGATGCCGGGGGGAGGTGGGCATGGGTCCCAGCGAGAGGAGACCACCTTGACCTGAGCAGGTGGTGGCCGTGAGGGCGGGAAGAGTTAGAGCCCAGGTGTGGCTGGAAGGCCCAGCCACATGGGTTTGCTGACTGATCAGCTGTTGGGGCGGAAGCACATTTATGAAAAGGGGAAGGACTGGGGCTGAGCCCTGCTGCCCCTCACTGCCATCCCCCACCACACACCACAGTCTGAACTCCCTCGAGGCAGACAGCCCTGGCCTCTGCACTTGCACACTGACTCACGCAGAGCCTGGGGCTGCCTGGGCCTGAGGGAGCTGGCAGGCAGGGGCTGTCTTTTTCCTGGAGGACTTCCTGGTGGCACATGCTGCAGTTGGAGCCCTGAAGCACAGCGAACAGCCCCCGGCGTGTGTGGTGAGGCCTGCTGCTAAGTCCTGGGCCCTTGGTCCAGTGGGGGTTGGGAAGGGGTGGGAGGCTTCTACCTGCCCCCGGCAGCCAAGTAGCGCTGACCCAGCACTGTCCACTGTGTCCCAGGCGCTGCGCCTGCCAGCCCCCGGCGCCTGTCCAGACAGACACGGTCCATTCATGGGCCGCGGAGACACAGCTGTGGGCATGTCAGTGGCCTGGCCCGCCCAGCTGGAGCATGGGGCCTGTGGCTGTTTGTCCAGTGTCCGCTCATCCACGGCCAATGGGCTTTGTGGGCTGGCTCAGGGCAGCCGGACTTCTGGTGATTCTCAGCCACTGTGACTGTAGTCTCTGAAGCAAGGGTGGCAGTGAGGGCAGGAAACTTGGGGACACCATGGGAGGAGCAGGTTGAGGGTGAGGAGGGAGCCCCACTGTCCAGGATGTGAGGTGCAGGGCACGCGGGACCCCAGATCTCCAGCTGGGGGCTGTCCCACAGGGAGTGCTGGAGGCTATGGGCATGGACAGAACTCAGAACTCAGAGGCCCCCTGGGTTATTTATTTATTTTAGAGATGGGGTCTTGGCTGGGCACGGTAGCTCATGCCTGTAATCCCAGCACTCTGGGAGGCCAACTCACGCCTGTAATCCCAGCACTCTGGGAGGCCAAGGCAGGCGGATCACCTGAGGTCAGGAGTTCAAGACCGGCCTGGCCATGGTGAAACCCTGTCTCTACTAAAAATACAAAAAATTAGCTGGGCATGGTGGTGCACACCTGTAATCCCAGCGACTCGGGTGGCTGAGGCAGGAGAATCGCTTGAACCTGGGAGGTGGAAGTTGCAGTGAGCCGAGATCGTGCCATTGCACTCCTGCCTGGGCAACAAGAGCAAAACTCCATCTCAAAAAAAAAAAAGAGAGATAGGGTCTTGCTATGTTGCCCAGGCTGGTCTTGAACTCCTGGCCTCAAGTGATCCTCCCACCTCGGCCTTCCAAAGTGCTGGGATTGCAGGTGTGAGCCACCATGTCAGAGGCCCCCTTGGGCCGGCCTGCTGGTGCCCAGGAGCTCCTAATTAAGCCCCAAAGGGCAGCTCCCTCTGGGGGATATTGCACTTGGTCCTTGGCCTTTGTCTGGAGGTCTACCCCTCCAAGGACCTCAGGGGAAAACCCGCCAATGTGGGGTCTACTTATCCCATGCACCAGTGCTCCTTTGGCCTGCAGTGGGAAGAGCATCCCTGTGCCTTGGGTGACCTATGTTGGGTCCCAAGCCACCCTGTTCTGCCATGAATAGGGTAGACCCGCCATCCCCCCACGCTGGGCCACAGACCACCAAGAGCCCCCCTGCTCAGAATTAGCCTGCCCTCACATAGCCTGACACCCCAGGGCTGCAGCCTCTGCCCTGACCCCGTGGCCCACCTCGACAGCACTGGCAGCCTCAGCCCCATCCTCCGACGTGGCCCAAGAGGCACCTTCCTAAGACCAAAGCTCTGTCCTGATGTGCTCAGGCCAGCATCTGTAGGCGGCCCACGTAGGGTGGGGTTCTTGACAATATCGGCCCACCCTGAGCCTCTTCTGGGCAGAATGAGAAACCCATCCTCCTTCTGGGGCCTGGGTTCCCTCATGGCTGGAAAAGGCCCATAGTAGCCAGTGGGGCTCACAGTTCGGACTCCTGGCCAAGAGGCTGCACTGAGCCCAGGGACGAGTCTGGGAGACACAGCCTGGTTGAGGCCGCCGTGGCCTCGTAGGCTGGACGCTCTTGCAGCTTCAGCTGCTTTGGCCAGGACCCCGTGTGCATACGGCTGGGTAGGGAGGAAAGGGCAGGCAGGTGGATAGCCTGGGGACTTCGGGCAAATCCCCAAGGTCTGGAGTTGGAGACGAGGCTGCAGCAGAGCCTCACACAACCGTGTCAAAAACCTCAGTCAGGGGCATACCTAACACCCCCACCCTTCCCTGAGCCAGGACATGGCCCGAGGGGCCTCTCTCCAAGGGAAGTGCCCACGATCAGGACTCAGGACGTGGGGTTCAGGAACCAGCCCAGGCTGAATGGAGGAGAATGGAGGCAGGAAGGCCAAGAAGTTGAAGCTGCCTTCCCAGCAACAGGTGAGGCTGGGGGCTTGGCTGAGCCGCACCAGAGGATGGCACAGGGCCTGGGAGCTGTCCACCTGGGCGTGGAGAGCTGGCCCGGAGGAGAGGGCCACAAGCCCAGCATCGAGTTCAGGAGCCCTAGAGCCCAGAGCCGCTGTCCCAGGCCCGAGCTGAGCACCTGCTGGGATTTGTGCCTGCTGGAAGATGCCTCCTGAGGTCCCCTCACCCCTGTCCTGGGGCCCACCTCCCCATCACCCACATTGAGCCATGAGGGGTCAGAACAGACACGGGCTCTGGTCTGGCAGCTGCCCGCACCCCATGCACAGCGCCACAGGGCAGAGGGGAGCCTCCATCTAGACCAACAGGCCCATCTCAGGCAATGAGAACATGAGGGGAGGTGGGGCTGAGGCCTGGGGTGGAGGGCTCAGAAGGGCTTCCCAGAGCAGGCCACAGCTGAGTCGGGGGTCTGAGAGCAGAAGTGCATGGCCAGTGAGGGCAGCAGGGGTGGGAGGTGGGACCTGAGGGCCCTGCGTGGAGGTCATGGCAGGCAGAGGCCAGCAGCCAGTCAGCTGGCAGCTCACTGTCACCCCCTGGGGATGGTCTGGGTCCGGCATGCCCGGAGGGAGGCCGGTGTGAGAACAGCCGGGTGAGCCAACCAACCTGAACGTGCCTCCCTCCCGGCCCCCACCCTGACCCAGATCTCGCTGCCATCTGAGCAGGAAGGGAGCTGGGATCTGAGATTGGGCCCCCACAGACTCAGATGCTGCAGGGGTGGCCCCACCCGGCAAATGGGAGACCAACACCAGAGAACCAGCTGACCCACTCGGCCCTGACCCAACCTCTAGAGCCCATCTCTCTCTGGAGGTGGCTCCAGCCCCTGCATGCCGGCCCCTGCCCATATCTGGGGCAGATCTGCTGGGGAGGGACAGGACAGGAGCCGTGCTAATCTCTGCGTCTCCCGGGACGGCCCCGCCAGGTTTGCAGCGGGTGGGGGGTGGTGAGCAGGGTCGGATTTCCAATTGGCCCCATCCCAGGCGCCGACACCTGCTTTGGGCGCGACGAGTCCATTCTGCTCCTGTCAGAGATAACACCTCCAGCGCTCACCGGCTGTCCAGGGAACAAGGGCTGGCACTGGCTCGAGCCAGGCAGAGAGGTGGGCACGGTGGGCCAGGGCCCAGGGGAGGGCCAGTTGGAAGTGAGAACCCCCCTTCCTGTCTTCCATCAGGAGGCCCAGAGGGAGGGGCATGGGGTGGGAGTGCAGCAGGCTTGGGGGACCCAAAGGGTCCCTTCCTCTCCAGAACACAAGCCACCTTGGACACAACTGGCCCCTCCCTCATCCCCCAGTCAAACAAGGTGGCCAGAGAGGATGTGGGGGAAGGAGGTGGAGGCCTGGGCCAACTCCCCAGACCCCCCAGCCCCTGCCTGACTCTTGGCCATCGTCATCTGCCCAGCCCTGGGAAGACAGGAACATGAGCATCTTTTGATGGTACCATAAGTGTCCCCTGACAATAGCCTGAGTTTCCCATGCTTTGAGATGGGGTGGTGGGGAGGGACTGACCTGTCCCTGGGTCCCCACAATCTCTGGGTCTTTGGACACAGTTGTGTGGTCAACCCACACCTCTGCATGGCATGGAGCTGGCTTTGGGCAATGTCCCTACCCCTGTGGTCCAGTCTGACAGCTGGCTGGTCACAGTCACCCCTGATCCCCCGCCTCGGAGGCTTGGGCTCCCCCAGTAAACTGGGCCACCATCACGCAGGCTGCAGGCCACTTTGCACACTCCCGGCCTCCACCGCTGCCAGGCACCACAAACACCCACTGAGCCCAGACCCTGCCAGGGGCCAGACCCAGGGCCCCTCCCAGGGACCCCTCCCAGGGCTGAGGACTATGTTTGCCCAGGGGCCATGTATTCATGGGTGTGCCCCACGCCCACAGAGATGTGCACACGTGTGCCTGTGTGTCCGTGTGCCTGAGTGTCTGTGTGCACAGAGGGGCCAGGGCAGAGTCCCTGGTAGTGCCCTGCTGAGCAGGCCCCAGGCCCCCTGCAAGTGGTCAGGTCAGAGAGGTTAGGGATCAGGACACATGTTGCTGGCACCAGGAAGCCGAGGCCCGTGCTCCCACTCCTCCCCATGCCTGCCCCGAGCCCCCTGTAGACTGCCAGTGGCTCCTCTCTGGGCCTCTGTGGGCTGAGCTGGGGCCTCTGCCTGCCAAGGCCCCCATTCGCCCCCCTTCAGAGTCTGGGGCCCCGAGCTGCGGTGCAGAACTGGAGGGCGGGGGCGGGGCTGCGCCACAAGCCAGACCCAGAGGCCCCAGCAAAACCGCGAGGCCCCAGCACCAGGCAGGCTGGGGTGGGGGAGGAGGGGTCCTGGCCCACACTTCTAGCCCCCTCAGGGTCCCCACACACCCAGCCTGGCCTCCAGACAGGCAACTGGACCCACAGAGGGGTGGCCACTCGCAGGCCGCACACAGCACACCAGGTCAGCCAAGCAAAGTAGATGCTCCCGGCAGTGACACGCCACCCGAGACAGAGAGCCCCTGCCCAGCACCCACCCACTGTCCTTATGACCTTCGGGCACGCAGTCTGGCCAGGGACCCTCCCGGGACCCTCCAGTTTCTCCCTGATGGGTCCTGTGTGCTGTGCCACCACCCTATTGACACAGGTCCTCCTGTCGCCATGGACCCCCTCATCACTATAGGTCCCCATCACCATGGCCAAGCCTCAACCCTGAGCCCAAGTCTTTGGTCAGGTCACAGCGCTCCAGAGTGACCTGAAGGCCTTGGGTGGGGAGAGATTTGCAAACCCACAGAGCCCCCAGGGACCTCACAGGGCTGCCCTGTGCAGTCTGAGGCCGGGCACCCCTGGTGGGCCTGAGACGTCCTTGGTCCTGCTCCCCTGCCTCCTCTGCTACCCAGAGCTGCAGAGCCTGGAGCCCTGGGCTGTAGAGACCTCAGCCCTCACCTGCCTTTTGCCTTTCAGGTCCCAATGTTAGGGTTAAGGTTGGGGTTAGGTTTCCTCTGAGTGAAAAGCCCAGGGGGCCCCCCTAGTGTCTGTGTCCCACAGGAGTCAAGCCCCAGGTGGATGCCAGAACATGCACCAGCATGGCCTTCGTCCCAGGCCACCAGTGCCCACAACCACCATGTCCGGAGGAGAGGAAGCCCTCAGAGAGCTGAGACAGTGGGCAGACTCCACCCCACCCTGAGCCCGGTGTCCACCTGGCCACACTGCTCTCCGGGAAGCCATCCTCCCCCACCCCTGCCCGATGGTGGGTGTCCTGACTTCCGGGGTTGAGTCCTGCAGACCCCTTAGGGCTTTGCCAGCCTTTCCCCCATCAGGTGCTTCTCCTGGGGGGTGGGCACGGAGTGGGGGAGTCTTTGGGGCTTTTTCCCAGGAATGGTCCCAAGTCACCCTCTCAGAGCCAGCTCCACCCCCACCAGCTCTGCACCCCCGGCACAGAGCCCAGAGGCCCACAGAGCTCATTAGCGCAGCAGCGGCCCCGCCGAGCTCGCTTTAATTGGGGCCGGCGGGACGTGAGAACCCGGGGACCCCGTGCCCGGGCCGCAGGGGGAGGGGGCACCCGCCTGGGCTGCCCGCGGCGGCGGCCCGGATTAGCGCGAGGCTCAATGGGCCCAGCGAGCGGTAATTAAAGCTGCCCGCCCGGGCTGCCGCGGGGCCCAGGGAGGCTCTGGCGCCCGCCCCGGTTCCACCCCAGAGCCCGCCCCGCCTGAACCTGCACAGTAGCGCCCCACGCCCATGAATGCTGAAAGGCCACATCCCCCTCCTCACCAGCCCTCCTCCTTCCTGCCAGGGTGACCAAGGTAGTCGCTGCATGCTGGTGCCTGCCTCGGTTTCCCCTTTAGAAAGCTGAGCGAACATAGCCCTGCCACAAAGTGTCTTCGGGTGGTGGGAAAGGGTCGTCGGTGGATCCTGGTCTATTAGTGGGCGCAGGGGTGTGGCCAGCCACTGTAGAATCCTCCAGAACTCCTGCACGTCCGCCTTTGCATTGGGCTTCCTGGGAGCTGCCCATAGGCCTGGTCAGGTGCTAGAAACCAGGCCTGAGGGGTCCAGCCCAGACACTGAGTGGGGCAGCCCCCTCAGGGCAGCCCTGAGTGGGGCAGCTGAGCCCTGCCTCGGGGGGCTGAAGGGCTGCAGGCCCCTGGGAACTGTGGTTCCTCCTCACTCCACGTGACTTCCCTGCTGTCCCAGCCCTCACCTAGGACCTGGGCCTGGAGGTGGCTCAGGGATGAGACAAAGAGGCAGGCTGGCCGAAGCATGGGGCATGGCTTCCCCTTGGCCTGACACCCCTCCTGGAGCTGACTCCAGGAGAGCAGTCCCAACTGACCCAGGAGCTGCCGCAAGTACCAGGGTTGAAGGTACAAGAGCAAAGACAGAGAACTGGCCCTGCTGCCTGGTCTCAGTGGGAAATGGAGGCCATGGGATCCCCATGGAGGAGTGCTCCCCCCCCTTAGCCAGTTGCCCCCACATCAACCCTGTCATTACTTGATCAGGTTTCCCGCTGCAAACCCCAGGCTCCTGTGGTTTCTTCAGAGTCACAGGATCCGGCCAGGCCCGTCCTTGTCCTGGCCAGGAGGGTGGAAGCCATGGGGGACTCAGAGGACTCTGCCTTTCCAGAGGCAAGGGGGTCGGAGCTGGCCAAAAACTCCTCCAAACAGCAAAGATAGGGCTCCTGGGCTCAGGCTCATCACCCTGGGGCCTAGGACAGAGGACTCTGGCAGGCAGGACCCACAAAGCCTCTGCCCTGGGCATTGATAGGCTCCAACGGGTGCCCCCTACAGCCAAGGCTTCCCCTTGAAGCCCCACAGGCCCCACACCTGCCTGAACTGGTCCTGAACTGTCTGGGCACAGGGTGGGGGCATCAGGAGACACAGGGCTGTGGGCATGCAGGGGGCAGAGGGGGCCCGCCGATACAGCCCTCTGGGGACTCACTGCAGCCCACCCACACGTGTGCTGGGGCAACAGCACCTGTAGGTGCCCACCTGGTGCCCACCTGCCTAGCCCTGCTGGTCTGCTTGGCCCCACGCTCCTCCCAGAACGCAACCCGTGTGGGTGCTAGGCCTGTGGGTGGGGGGCAGGGGACTGTCAATGTTTTACCACTAAACTTCAGAGGCCAACATGACTCTGGGTGGCAGCAGGAATAGGGCCCCCAGCCAGCCCCCCACAGGCCTGCCTGGGTCAGGTTTGGCCACATTTTTTCTCTTGGGAGAGGGCTTGCTGCTTCCTCTGGTGAAGATGTTTACTCTCCCGAGGCCGGGGCGCCTGCTGGGGTGCCTGTGCCTGCGTGTGCCTGTGTGTGCCTGCGTGTGCACGTGTCCCTGGTGCTGGGTTGCTGGAGGCGAGTCCTGGGCGGCAGCGAGGGTCGAGCTGCGGTTCGGGCCAGCATGAGCAGGAACAGAGGGAGGATTAGAGAGGGCAGCCTGGCCCAGGCCATCCCCTGCAGACCGCAGGGCCAGCCACGCGCCTGTGGTCCAGGCCAAGACCCTGGCCCTAGGCCCTTGCAGGGCTGGGCAGATGTGCAGAGCCCCTGGGCTCCTGGGCCAGCAATTATCCTAAATAGGCGGCCCTGGAGACAGCGGGGCCAGGTGAGAACCCGTGAGGACAGCCTTGGTGTTGGGGCTGAGGTCAAGTTCCCCCTCCACACCTGCTGTGGGGTGACCTTGGGCTGCCTCACTGCACCTCATTTTCCCACCTGTAAAATGAGGGTAGTAACAACACCTTTTTGTAATGTAATCTGGGTCAGGTGTCCTGGGATAGGGCCGGACATTCAGATAGCGCTCCGCATATGTGAGCGGGCCCTGAGCTCTGTCTGGGGACAGCGACCTCTCCTGAGCAGCCTCCCCTCTGGCCCCAGGGCCCAGAAATCACTTTGAGAGAAAAGAGTGAGGCGGCGGGCGGGGGGGAAGGGGTAGAGAAGGGTGCCAACCTGCCTATGGAACCTTGGAGCCAGGGCTTCCAGGAGGACGGGAGGCCTGCAGGGACCCAGCGACCCGGGGCTGAGCCCAGGAAACTCCCGCAGGCTGCCGGGAGGAGGCGGTGCTGGGGTTTCGGAGAAGGGCTGGAAGCCGGCGCCTGGGGTGGGGGTGGAAGGTAGGGTGGGCTGGGGGGCGGTGGCCGTGACCTAGCGGGGGCGTCACCCCTTCCACCTGGGGAACACCCTTGGGTCTCTCCGAAGGGCACGAGGGTACGGGCCGCCCCAGCTCTGCACAAAGGGCAGCTCCGGGCCGCTGCGGGCGGAGCGGGGTCGAGAACCGGCCGCGGGGCGCGGGGCGGGGTCTCCGGCCGGCGCGGGCGTGGCGGGCGGAAGGGGCGCCCCGGGCGCCGCTCAAAGGCCGCTAATGTTCGCTAATCCCGGCCTTTCAGGCGGCCGCGGCCCGAGCTGTTGGCCCAACAACAGGCGGCTGAAAGGGGAGCGCGGGGCGCGGGGGGCCGCTGCCCCCGCCGGCCCCGCCCCCGACCCGGCGGCCTCGCGCCCGGGACCCCAGCCCTCGGCGCCCGGAGGGTCCGCGCGCGCCGCCCGGTGGGGACACCGAGGCCGGGAGCTGCCGGGCGGGCGGGGCAGAGGCGAGGGGGGAAGCGAGAAGAGGAGAGGAGGAGGTGGGAGGCAGGGGGAGGGGAGGGAGGGGGGAGGGGAGGGGGAGGGGGAGGGAGGGGAGGGGGAGGGGGAGGGAGGGGAGACCCGCCCCCTCCGGCTGCGCCGTGGTTCCCAGGACGGGAGGGGCGCGGGGGCCCCCTGGTCGCAGACGGGCCGGGCCCCTCTGGAGCGTGACCTCGGCTTTCAGCGCCGCCCCTGGCCCGGCCCCAGCGCCTCGTTAGGGATTTAATTAAGGAGCCACTGGGGATTTGCATAATCTCCGAGCCGCGCGAGGAGCCCCGGAGGCGGGCGAGCGGGCGGAGGGGGCGGCGGGGCGGGGCGGGGCGCGCCTCTGGGCTCGGGTCTCCCAGTTGGAGCCGCCCGGGCCGGAGCAGGCGAGGGACCGCCGCGGGCAGGAAGCACCCTTTGCGCCATCGCCGGCCCTGGAATTCCCCGTCGGAGCCGGAGGGTCCCCTCCACGGCCGACTGGCCTGGCGGACCCAGCCGGACGGGACAGGGCTCCCCGGGGGGCCGCGCTCACCCCCCCATTCCCCCCCCCCGCCCCGGGCAAACAGCAAAGGCAAACATTCCAGCCGCGCCCGCCGGAGCCGGGAGGGTGAGGGCAGGCGGCCGACCCCTGCCAGTGGCAGGACATCCCCCTACAGCCCTGGCCTGAAGAGGGCAGGAACCAGGCTCTGGCTGGAGCTTCTGTGCTGACCCCTGAAGAGGGGATGGCCGGAGACCCGTCTTCCCACCCTGGACTGGAGAGGAGGTGGGGGAGGGGCCTCAGGCGGCCTCCTCAAGGGCCCTGTGGCTGTGGCTGAGTGCATGTCACTAAGGCCCGAACTGGGTGGGTGAACCCTGCTTTCGCACCCACATGCAGGGCCCCTGCCTCTAGAGGCAGTCCAGATGGGAGACAGGGTCCCAGGTCTAAGAGGGGCGTACGTCCCTGCCCCCTCCCCTCCCTCATCCACTGGCACCTCAGAGCTGGGAAGTGCAGGACAATGTGGCCTTGGGAGGGTGGCCGGTGCTCAGCCAGGAGGCGGTGCAGGCCTGGGCCGTCCTCTGGGCCTCCGCCTTGGCCCCAGCAACCCCCTCACGCCTGGCACTCGCCTGCCCTGCAGGCATTCCCACAGCCTTCAAAGGGCATGTGGGCCCCGAGAGGGGCAGGGCCTTTCATCTCCCGGGTGGCAGGCCCGGGGCTGAGTGATTCCAGGGGTATGGCCTCACAGGCCCTGCCCCCTAATACCCTGGTGGGACCTGGCACCCCAGCCAGCCTGGGCTCTGCCCACCACGTCAGGGAGGGGCCCCAGGTCAGGGCGGGAGGTTAGGAAGGTGTGAGCCTGCACCTAGGCCCAAGGCCATCTACAAAGGCCTGAAATTACACCCTTCTCACATTTGACCCCAGCCCCAGCCCCCACAGGGACCTTGCTGTCCTGGGTGGCCTCCTGTCCCCTGTGCCCATGGCGGCCAGGGGATCCCCCACATCTTGCCCCACCCCACACCTGCAGTGGCTCCTGTGACCTCCAGGTCAGACCCAAAGCTCCCTGGTGCCCACTAGGCTGGAGCACTAGTGCCCTGTACTCCACACCCTCCTCCTTCCTCCCTCCTCCCCATTCTGTGCCTGCTCCTTTGCTGGAACGCAGGTGCCTTGCCCATCTTCACCCCTCTGAGCATCCCCCCAGGGCGCAGGTACGTGACACAATAGGGCCGAGGTGGAGCCCAGGGCTGTGGTGGTGCAGGGCTGGCTCCTCTAGGGAGGCCTGGACAAAGGGGGGTCCACACCCAGGCCCGCCACGGGCTTTGCCTGCAGAACACCTGCACACTGCCATCTCCCAGGAGCAGAGGGCAGGGGACAAGCCTGAGCAGAGGGCAGGGGACGAGGCCAGCCTGAGTCAGGGGAGCTTCCTCTGCCTGGGTCTTCAGGGGTGAATAGGAGCTTGCTAGGATGGAGGAGGAGGTAGAAGCACCCAGCAGACCCCAGGGATGCAGGGGTGGCAGTGTGAACTGGGCTGGGCAGCAGGCCTGGGCTTTGGGGACTCTGGATTGACCCTGGAGCTTTTCGTGGCCCAGGGACCCTGGGGACAAGAAACTGTCCCCGAACATTGAGTTCCAGTCCCCGGCAGGCCCCTCACTGCACCGGGCCTCAGTGCCACCCAGCTCTTTGTGCCCCATGGAGACTCCACTCGTCTGAGAGCTAGGGCTGGGGGACAGGAATGTCCTAGCTGCAAGCTGCACTGGGACCAGGGACAAGGCAGCCCCAGTGGGGAGAGGCAGGCAGAGGGGTCTTTGAGGAGAGGTGGGCTTCAGCGCCCAGAAACGCACAGTGTGAACCCAGCCCTGACCGCCCAACCCCATTCTTAGCTGAGGGGTCTGGGTCCAAAGCCAGCCGCAGCTTCAAAGGAGAGGTCAGAAGATGCCCAGCCCCGTAGCAACCCCTGCCACCTGCCTCAGTACCTGGGTCCCAGGCCATCATGTCCTGCTGGCCCCTGCTCTGGTGCCAGGCACCCATCTTGACCGCACCCCTCACAGGGCTGGAGGTGGGGGCTCAGGCCTGCCCCAAGGAGAGGAGGGAGGGGAGGATGGACACCTCACAGGGTGGGACCAGCCTCAGGCCGCAGCCCCCACCATGGTCTGTGGTGCAGGGGAGGCTCTGAGGAGGCTGGGGGTTAGAGGACAGAGGGCTGTGCTCAGGGAGGCCCTGCAGGAGCAGGAACGGAGGGTGGGAGATCCCCTGAAGGGGCAAGACATGGGTGGGAGCAGGCTCAGGATGTCAGCCAGGCCCACACTTGGCCGCCAGGTCTCACTCACCTGGCCTTGGGGTCTGCAGGGACCTATCGGCTATGGCCGCGAGAGGGACAGAAGTGAGCTGCCTGGTTTTCATTCAGTTTCACTTAAATTGTCTAAACATTGGCTTGGCGTGGTGGCTCACACCTATCATCCCAGCACTTTGGGAGGCTGAGATAGGCGGATCACCTGAAGTCAGGAGTTCAAGGCCAGCCTGACCAACATGGAGAAGCCCTGTCTCTACTAAAAATACAAAATTAGCTGGGCATGGTGGCACATGCCTATAATCCCAGCTACTCTGGAGGCTGAGGCAGGAGAATCGCTTGAACCCGGGAGGCGGAGATTGCGGTGAGCTGAGATTGTACCATTGCACTCCAGCCTGGGCAACAAGAGCAAAACTCCATCTCAAAGAAAAAAAAATCGTCCAAATATTGTCCTAGGCAGCTCCGGACCGGCACCCCTCCTTCTGACTCGCAGTTCCCCAGGGCTGCACGTGAGGGCTGGCCTGTGTTTGCAGCCCCCAGAGCCGAATGCCTGTTCTGCTGAGCGGGGCCTGAGCCCAGCGGGGCAAGCCCTGGGCCTGGGTCTTGCTTCTTTCTCCTCCTCTGCCCCCCGCCGTCCTGGCACCCAGCCCAGCCCCTGAAGGGACTACCGGGCTTTTGACTATGGAGGTGGCTGGCCCGCACGCCTGCTCCAGGCCCCGACCTCCTGGATGAGCACAGGCCAGCTCCTGTTGTGGGGTCTGGAGGCAAGGGCGAGGCTTCCCAGAGGCCTCTGGGACCAGGGTCAGGGTGGGCCTGCGGGTCGGGGGTGCAGCACGGAGCCCCCAGCCCGGCCCCGCAGCCAGAGACAGCCACTCCTGAAGGGGCCTTTCTCCGAGTCGGGTGCGGCAGGAGCCCCCGCCTGCCCAGCCTCGCTGCCGGCGCCTCTCGGCTGGCGGCCACAGCCCTGATGTTGCTTTAATAAAACAAAGTTTTTCTTTCGTGCGCGGCCTCCAGTGGTGAAAGGGCCGATTTACTGAGCCGGAGCCCCCTCCCGGCGCCCCGCCCGCCCGCCCTGCGGTGGCGCTGGCCTGGCCGCGGGTAATTTATAGCCTCAACTTAGCACACTCCTCCGGGCCAGGGCGGCATGAGTGGGGCCCTTTATCCCAGCCCCGGGGCCGGGGCGGCTCAAGGCCCCATTCACGGCCGCAGCATGCTCCCGCCCGGCCACGTTCCTCATGCAGGCATTTGGAAGCCCCGCGGCACCCGGTGGGTGAAGACAAGCTGTGCTGTTTGTGCCTTGGCTGCGGCCGGCCGCTCTCCGACACCCCCGTGGCCCGGCCCCTCCCGGCCCGGCCTCTGCTTTGACAGCGGCCCAGCCGCCAGTCCACAGGTGAGGAGACAGACCGAGGCCACGGCTGAGGCGGTGGAGTTTCTCTCTCTGTTCAGGGGGACCCAGGTTTCCTCCAAGGACACGATGGCTTGAGTGGAGGCCCAGGAAACATGGTGCTGTCTGCGACTCCCAGGCAGAGGCGTGTGCACTTCAGGCCAGGCATCTCTGCCCTCTGAGTGGCAGCTTGCGTGCTCTTTGAGTGGCCAGTGCGTGTGGGACCCCCGTTAAGGCCACCCCCACCCCAGGACCCCCACCCCAGGACCCCCACCCAAGGGGGATGGGGAAGGGGTGAGGTGCCCGAACCGGAGCCAGGCCTCCTGGGAGTGGGAGAGACCTCTGCTAGGGGATGGGGGTTGGGGGTCCTAGTGACCCACAGCTCGGGGGACCTGTAGGCGTGTGCTGTCAGAGAGGCTGTCACTTCTGGTGCAGGCCTCAGTGCCGGCATCCCTCAGAGGTCCACCAGGGAAGCCCCTGGCCCCACCCACCCTGCATGGGTTCTCGCAGGCTCACAGGCGCCCAGGCGGGCACACACGCAGCTGCCCGCACTCACACACACACCTCGCACCAGACGCACGCAGCGCACTCAGTGTCTGCGCTGGGCGGGGTAACAGGCATCCTGACTGGACTTCGTGAACTCAGTACCCTGCCCCTCCCTGCCTCAGGGACTTACAGCTCTGTCTATCCTTCCAGCTGCCCAGGCCTAGCCTCTCCTGCTCCTGGTCGCCCATCCAGCTGCCGGGGCACCCTGCGAGACGAGGCCTTCTCCATACTCTCCTGGGCCATGGCAGGGGCTCCTCCCACCCCTCCTTGTGCTGCCCTGGCTCCCCTCCTGCCAGGTCTAGACCCCTGCAGGTCTCGATGGGGCACACTGTCCTCTGTTCGGCACCCTCCTGTTTCCCTGGCTTGGGCTTCCAAGGGAAGGGGCAGCAGAAGAGAGAAGGCCTGTCTTCTGCCCTCTGCCGTGGCTCATGGAAGGGGGGCCTCTTGTGTCCTGGAGTCTGCCCCTCTCCCACCCAGTACGGTGCCTGCCGGGGTCAGGGGGCGCAGGCAGAGGAAGCGGGTCCTCAACGGGAGCCTGGGACCTCGGAGGCAAGTGCAGGAGCCCTCTCTGGGCCTCCATCTCTTTGGCATGGACCTTGAGGGCTGCTGTGAGCTGTCCTGGGGTGAGGGCTGGCACTCCCCGAGTCTCCCCAGCATGGACAGGCTCAGCCTGCTTGCCTCCTGGAAGGGTCTGTTCACTTCCAGACCCTGGCCTTGGGTGCCATCTGTGGATGCCCCAGGGGCTCTGACTGGACCCTTCTACTGGCTCCCTGATTTCCCTCCTGGGTCCCTGTACCTGCTCCTGATTCCTGCACTGGGTCCCTAGACGTCTGGCCCCTCCACAAACAAGGTTTAACGGACTCAGGGGCCTGCTGAGGTCCCACGCAAGTCTGAGGCCTTGAGGGAGGGTGAGGGGTGGAGGGTCAGGGGAGGCAGGGGTTCTCCCTCAGGGTTCCTTTCACTCAAGATGCCACACCCATTGTCCTGTGCCACCCAGCTCCAGACCCGGGGTCGACCACTTATGCCAAGGAGCCTGAGACCCCAGCCCATGCCCAGCCAGTCAGAGGTGAGGAAATGGGAAGTGGGGCAGGGAGGCCTGCTGGGGACCTGGGCTGCCCCTGAGCATCAGGGAATGAGCAGGTGCCAGGGTCTGGAGGGTCTCCACTTCAGTTCTGTGGCCTCAAAGCTCCAAGCTCCCACCACCTCTGCATGGCAGGTCTCTGTGAGGGGCCGGGTGCAGAGCCCCACTGAGCGGGTACCCTGGGGCTCCCACGTGAAGGAGCGCAGGGTCCCACACGTCAGACAGCTGGCCAGACCGGAGTTCGGCTCCTCCAAGGTCAGAAATCGGGAAAATTGAGCATGCAGAGGGAAGTGACGGTGGATGGGGTACACGGGGTGCACAGGGTGGATGGGGTGGACGGGGTGGATGGGGTGCACGGGGTGGACAGGGTTGGGGGGTGCTCGGGGTGGACGGGGTGGATGGGGTGGATGGGGTGGGGGGGTGCTCGGGGTGGACGGGGTGGACGGGGTGGATGGGGTGGATGGGGTGCACGGGGTGGACAGGGTTGGGGGGTGCTCGGGGTGGACGGGGTGGACGGGGTGGATGGGGTGGATGAGGTGCACGGGGTGGACAGGGTGCACGGGGTGGATGGGGTGGGGGGGTGCTCGGGGTGGACGGGGTGGACGGGGTGGATGGGGTGGATGGGGTGCACGGGGTGGACAGGGTTGGGGGGTGCTCGGGGTGGACGGGGTGGACGGGGTGGATGGGGTGGATGAGGTGCACGGGGTGGACAGGGTGCACGGGGTGGATGGGGTGGGGGGGTGCTCGGGGTGTACGGGGTGGATGGGGTATGGGGGTGGATGGGGTGCATGGGGTGGATGGGGTGTACCGGTGGGCAGGGTGGTGGGGGTGGTGGGGCAGATGGGGTGCACAGGGCAGATGAAGTGGGCCGGGCAGACAGGGTGGACAGGGTGCACGGGGCAGACGGGGCACGGGGGTGGGTGGGGTGGACGAGGTGCACGGGGTGCATGGGCAGTGTGTAGCCAGCACCCCACCCAGCACCTCACAGAGGAATGGGCGACCGACTGGCTGTCCAGGTGGGGTGCTGGGGGCCCAGAACACCTTTGCTCGCATCTCTTTGGAGCAAGATTTTCACTTTGTTCCCAGTGTCTCCCAGGGTCAGTGACAGGGGATGGGGGGTGGGGAGGGGCAGCTGCATGGCGGGAGGGGGCCTGGCTGGAGGTCAGGTGGGCCCAGTGCAAGGGACCGACAGGGTTAACGTGCGGCCTCCGCTCCCACCATTATAGCTCGGTCATTAAAACTCCATCTCCTGCCTGTGTCCTGGCCCTCCCGGGCCTCCCGGGCCTTTGTCTCACTTTCTAAGGCTCTGACAGGATCAGGGAGGGTGGGGGCCCCAGGAAGAGAGGGGGGTCTGCAGCATACAAAACCCCCGGCCCCCTGGCCCCCGGCCTTGGCGCCTCCTCTGCCAGGACGCCAGCCTGGAGCCACTCCCAGGATGCCCTCCTTGGGGGCTGGCACGGGCCAGGCTGGGCGGGCATCCCCTGAGCCTAGCCCAGGACAGATCCACCCTGGCCGCACCCCACGGCCACCCCCGTGCTGTTCCCAGGCCCTGGGAGGGTGGAGAGCCCCCCGCCCTCCTCGATTCCTCGTGCTCGGCTGCAGGCTGCTAGGAGCCGGGTGGGGGTGGGGGGCGTGTGGCCAGGCGGAGGATCCGGGCGGGGGGCGGGTGCCCAGGGACAAAGCCCGCCTGTGATTAAGTCATCTGCCCGATGCACCCAGCCCAGCCAACCGCAGGTGAGAGCCTGCCCACACGCCTGGGCTACTGCCATCAGCCTGGCCCATTGGCCCTGCAGCGGGGGTCGGTCTACCCCACCATGGTCGGGGTATCTGCCTCCCTCAAACCTGCTGTGGCCTCTACTGCCCAGATGCCCACGATGTCCTCCCAGGGCCTGTCACCCTCTCACCCTTCCCAGGACGCTTTGCCTCAGTGTACCCGTCTGTTCTAGGGACCACTGGAGAAGCATCTGACTGTCCTCTCGCCTCCCCCAGGCCTGAGGCCGACACCTGCAGCCCCTCCTACCTGCTCCTACCCTGAGCTCCTAGAGCTGGAGGGCTCAGGAGAGCCAGCTGGGGTGGGTGCAGGGTCACCCTGGTTACGAGTGTGGGAAGTCCCTGTGCCCTGGCTGCCTTTCCTGACATTCCTGACGCTTCCAGGGGCCTCTGCTGGGCTGGCTCTGCCTGCCCCACCTCCTGGGAGTTTAGGGCTCCCAGGTGCCCCCCACATCACCTGGAGGGAAGATTCCAGCTTGGACCCTGGGGGCATCAGGGTTGGGAGGCTGTCTGGGCACCTGAGGGACCTCAAGAAACTCGTGCTCTCTCACAGACCCCTAACACCACGCCCCATGGGCTCCACCAGGCATTCGTGGGCTCCGACCCCAGTCACAGAACGGCTTCCCAAACTCGGTGCCCTGGGGACTCAAGCAGAGAGGCCTCCGTGGGCAGGGTTAGCTCCTGGCCCCTCTGTCAACTCGTCCCTAAAGTGGGGGCATGACCCCCTCCAGTGGGGAAGGCTGAGGTGCAGTGGGAGACAGTGGCGGCTGGAGGCCCAGGCCTGGCCTGAATGGGTGACTGGTGGGATTACAGCTGTCGGGCTGCGGAGATGGGGTTTCAGGATGGGGCGGAAACTTCCTGAGATTTGTTGCTAATCAGGGCCCAGGGCGGCCACAGTTTATCTTTGCCTTGGTCACACGGTCACAGTCTATCTGGCCAGCATTCTGGGAACTGGGGAAGGGTAGGACGGCGCCCTGGCGTGGGGCAGGGGCCCTGGAAACCCTGCCCAGAAGGGCCCGGCTGGGCTGTTGAGAGCCTGGGCAGGCCCTTCCTTCTCAGGGAAAGGGCAGGGGGCTCTGTAGGCCCTGGGGGCCAGCCCGACGTCAGCTCTGGGGAGCCTGGCTGGCGGTTGGAGACTGGCCTGACCCCCTCAGGGTCCTGAGTCCCTCTTCTCCCCAGTGAGCTGCCCTGTGACCTGGCGGACAGGTAGGCACCAATGAGACACACAGCGTGGGTGCTAGGGAGGGAGGGGCCTTCTCCCCACCCCCCGCACCCAACTCTGTGCCTACCCAGAGGGAGGGGAATGGAGTGGTGGGCCCGGAAAGGACCCCACTTCCCATCCCAGGAGCCTGCTGCTCCCCTACGCTTGCTGGGGATCCCGGGCAAGCTTCTTGGTTTAAACTTGTGTTTCTCCAGTTCTATCTCAGCTTGGCTACAGGGAGGCCAAAAAGGAGACTCTCCTCACCTGCCTCCGCCTCACACCCCACCACGTATCCTGTGGCCCAGACCCCAGCGAACAGGGCTGGCCTGGGGTGGACGCTGCCAGTGGCTGCTGACCTCCCAGGCCACCTGGGCCTTCCTGGCCTGCGCAGTCTCCCAGAGCTGCTTCCGCTGGCCCAGGGCCTGGGAGTGCCCTACACTCGGGCAGGGCCCTGGCAGCCGAAGGGAGGGGCTTTCAGAGCCAGTGCCCTCGGGACGTGCAGGGAAGGGGCTGAGGTCACACTTAGTCTCCCTTCGTGGTTTTGGACTCAGGGCTGAGGCGGCCTGAGCTATGCAGGATGGCTGGAGCTCTGTGGTGCTCACTGTGGCTAGATGCCGCTTGGTAGTGGCGGGCGTCAGCGGGGCAGATGCTGGTGCCATGAAGATGTCAGCTCACCTCCATTCACCTGCCCAGGCCTGTCCAGGCTGTGCATCCCCAGAGCCCTAGGCGAGGCTGAGGCACCCGGGGCTGTGCCGCTCCCCTCCCCGCCCTGTTCCAGCCGGGACCTGCCTTACACTCCCTGCCTCAGGGGTGGTTTCTGGCGGGGAACACGGTGTCCTCTGAGACCCGTCAGGCCCAACAGATGAGAGCGCCGTTCCTTCCCACAGCCCATGCCCAGTGGCCCCAAGTGGGCCCTTAGCTTCCTCTTCTGGCTCTCAGACCAGCGCAGCATACGGCGGGTGCCCACGAGGTCCGACTGGGCTCCCTCAAGCCTTCTGCCCTCTTGCCCTGCTGCCCGCTGTCCCCACTGGTTCTTTCCTGTCACCCTCCTGCCCCCCACATCACCCCTGATTTCATCAGAAGGCCCATCACCACCAGCTGCTGCCTGGCCTGTACTTCCTTCTCCCAGGGGCAGAGTGGGAGCTTGGTGAGAACGCAGCTGCGTCCCCAAATGCCTGGGACAATGAACGTGGTCAGTAAATGTTTATTGATGGACGGATGGACTGACAGACGGGAGGAGTGACAGAACGGGGCAGGGACTGTGGTGCGGGACTTGGGACTGATGGGTAGGCAGGGAGCCTGCGGGGAGGGGCACTCGGTCTGCCTGGGAGGGTGGGGGCATCAGTGGTGGGTGGGAGGAGTGCCGAGGTGACGAGGTGACCAGGCGGTGGCCGGAGGCCTGGAGGAGTCGAGAGGTCTGTGGATGGCCGCTTGGTGTCCTGAGGGCGGAATGCCTATGCTCCAGGCAGGAGAAGGGGGAGGGTTGGGGTTGGGGTGGGGATGAGGTGGGAGTGGAGACAGGTGGGGTTTGGGTGGGGGTTGGGTGGGGGGATGGGGGGATTATGGGGGCATGGAAAGGGTGGACATGTGGAGGCTGGAGGGAGATGGGTGGATGGGAAGTGGGTGGGCAGGCGGGAGGCGGGGGCACGGAGCTGGAGTTGAAACGGAAGTCAGCGTCTCCATGAATCCTGGGAGCTGGCACCTGGAAGGTGTGTGGGGTTTTCTGAGCGCCTTCTGTAAATGAAACCCCAAGGGCAGGCGGCCGGGTGTGGGAGGGGGACCCATTGCATCATCACCTGTGCTGCTGGCATTAGTGATTTTTGGGGCCCCAGGGGTGCACCCAGGGCCAGAGCCTAGCCTCCAGGGTCCTGGCACAGGCAGCGTGCTGCCACCTCCCCCTGCCTGGAGCAGTGCTGGGGGCCGTGTCCGGTGGGATGGAGCTGGTCACCAGCCCTGGGGAGCACGGTGTGAATGAGCACCCACACCTGCCTCCAGGGGCCCTGTGGGCACCCCCACCCCTCCTGTTGCAAAGCAGGCTGAGGCCCAAGGATGAGGTCATGTCTGCTGTGGGTGCCCCTGGGCCAGCGGCACGGAGCCCAGGGCATCGCAGGTCCTTGCCCCTGCCCACCTCCACTCGCTTGGGTCATCTTGGGGTCACCAGGCGGGCACCAAGAGGAAGGAGGATGGCATAGAGACACCACTGGCCCACCTGCCCCGCCCTCAGGGACCCCTCTTTGGACAGCCTGGCCAGGACCTGGGGTATCCCGGTGCTCCCACACTGGCCATGGGGGCCGGGCTTTCCCCAGGGCCAAGTTTGCCTCATCCCTTCAGTCCCTGTGGGGGCTTGCAAGGAGCAAGGCCAGGGCTGGGGTCACCTCTAGGTCTTTGGCTGCAGCAAGAGGTGGGGGTTTGTGGTGGATCATCACCCGCAGAGCAGGGTCAGGAGAGAGAGAGAGCAGGGTCTCAGTGCCCGGTGAGCGTGGCTCCTGCCCCAGACACGCCATGCAGTCGCTAGGCCTCTGTTCTGCTGTGTGCCCGTTTTACCGTGGGGGCACTGAGGCAGGCAGCGGGTGGGTTGGGGCTGCCTGGGGTGCAGACTCCAGAGCCCTGAGTCCACTGCTCTATCCCAGGTCAGGGCCAGAGCTCCCGCTCAGGCTGGTGCAGAGGCAGGAATGGAGTCTCGGCCCCTCTCAGCCTTTGCTGCGCCACCCGTGCTGGGTCCCCACACAGGGCGGGGGCCTGTGGTTGTCCTGCCTCCACAGGACTCATGCTCAGTCATCAGCCCCTCCTGGGGTGGGGGTGCAGCTTTGCTGGGGAAGGGAAGGGTTCCGGGCAGACGCCAGGCCTGCCACTGCCACAGGAAGAGCCGGGAAGGCCGAGTGGGCAAATCTTATTAGCCAGCAGACTTCCGAAGGCCCCATCGCTGACCGCGCAGCGACCTTCCATCTCTCTGCCTAGCTGTGGGTGGGAGCCAGGGGCTGCCATTTCTGTGCCTGTATCACAGCCCCCAGGGCCCACGTCTTCCCTGAACAGGTCGGGGAAGGCCCCCACTGGGTCCTTGCCTGGCCCAGTTTTCACTATGGCTGAGAAGGCTCTGGGGTTTACCGGCCTGGATAGAGCTGAAGCATGGGTGGTGGGGGCCCAGTCCAGCTCTGGGGTTCCACTCAGCAGCCTGGGCCATTGTGGCCTCAGGGATGTGCCCCTGTACTTGCCTGGAGTGTGGCTAGAGCCAGCACCATGCCAAGGGCATGGCAGCTTGGCCCATCCATGGGCGTGGCATGGCCTGGGCCCCTCCCCTGCCCCCGGGGCCTGGGTATGTGACCCAAGGTCCTGGCACCCTGGGCTGTAGCTGGCTGGCCCCTGTTTTAGGGCCTGGGTGAGGCCACCCCCGAGATGTCCCAGCCTGGAAGGGCCTCCAGGTTGGGGCACTAGCCTCTCTGTTGGCGGTACCATCCCAACAAGCCAGCTTCCCGAAGCCTCAGTTTCCCCATCTGTAGATGGAAAGCATGACGAATCATAGCCCCAGCTCAGCACTGACTGCGGTGAGTGCTGAGCGGGAGCTGCGTCCGGGGCCACTGTGGCTCGTGGGCTGTGGCCTGTGCTCCCTTCCTCCCCCAGCCCAGGCCCTGCGGGCAGCGAGGCCCTTAGCGGGGCCCCCATCTGGAAACGATTGTGCTCATGGCCCTCAAATATATAATTAAAATATATTGGGTTTTATGCTCCTTCCTCAGCTGGGGCAGAATCCAGGCCGGTTATGAAATCGGACTGTGCTGATTGGGCATGGGGGCCGCGGACTTGGAGGGCGTCCGACCCCCCCCAGGCTGCCTTCGTGGCTTCCCTGAAAGCTGGTGGCACAGAGGCGGCGGTGGGGACGAGTGCCCGGGGCCTTTGCTGTGCCCACTGCCCCGTGTCCTCCAGGGGTGTTGCTATGTGGTGGGGGGCAAGGATTGGACCCAGAGCGGCCCAGGAGGAGGCCTGTTCCCACGCCTGCCCTTGCCCGGTTCCTAGGACATGCCTGACTCGTGTGGACCGCCCTGCTCTGTGCCAACGTGGCCTCTACTTCTCCGTCCTCCAGGCCTCGCCTCCCCCAGGAAGCCTCCTTGGTGGTCGCCCCCCATATGGCCCATCTGAGAACCATCTGACAGTCACCCTGGCCCCAGGGAGTGTGAGGGCCCAGGGCGGGTTTGGAGTTCAAGGGGACCCTGGAGGGCTACCTCACGCCCTGGCTGGCTCCTGCCTGGCCCCTGCCCCAGCCTAAGTGCCTCTGCTGAGCCTCAGGCTTCAGTGGCTGAAGAAAACCACACCTCAGCCTTGGGAACTGGCGGCCGCTCTCCGGGCAGCCCTCTGACAGGTGTGGGGCAGGTGCTGGGTCCGGGACAGGGCCGGGCCATACATGGAACAGCCAGCGGCAGCTATCTCTCCCATCTGTGCCCCGCCTGGCCGTCTGCTGCCTGGAGGCTGCCCACACCTGCTCTGAGGCCTCTCAGGCTGAACACCTCCTCCAGGGAGCCCTCCACCCCTGCCTTAGCCTTCAGTGTCCATCCCTCATCCTGTCCTAAAAGCTCAGGTTCCAAGTCATGTCCCGCTCCCTGGCCTCAGGCAGCAGCCACCTTCCCCGCCGCAGCACAGGGCTGTCTGTAGGCCTCGCCCTGTTCTGGGGCATGGAGCCCAGGAGAGCCTTGCTCAGAGCAGCTCCCTTGTGCCTGAGCCTAAGGTTTCCCCATCACAGCCCCTGTCTCCCTTCAGGTCTCAGGACCACAAGCAGCCCCAGTGAAGACACATGGCCCAGCTCCATGGCCTGAGGAGATGGCAGCTTCTGCTGTGAGCCTGGCTGGGTGCCGGGTGCTAGGCTCAGGGCTCCCCCAGCCCTCCTCCCCAGGAACCTGGCTCTGGCTCGGGGACCTTCAGCACATGCCCCAGGATGGGCAGCTTTCCTCTCCCCAGCTGCCTGTCCCACCTCAGGACTGGTGACAGATCCTCACTGGCTGTCCCCTCCCACCTGCTGGCAGCAGTGCCTGACGTCCAGAGGACTCCAGGTGCCAGGCTGCCTCCGGGGAGGAGCACGGGGCCGGGCAGTCGTCTGCCGGGGAGGAGCAGCCTGGCTGCTAGGACACGTAACTCCCCGTGGTGTCAGGCTGGGGGCAGCATGCCTGACCTGGCAGTGGCCCCGGTGACGGCTTGGTGTGGCCACGGCTGGGCATAGCCCAGTCTTATCTGTGGAAGTTCAGAGACTAGTGGCCACTTCCCGGGGCTCTGGTGGTGGCGGCTTCCACTATGCCTTCCCCAAGCCAGTCTGGTGCCCACACCCCGGGCCGGGGTCCCCAGCCCCCTGGCATGATCCACAGCACAGGCCCCAAAGGCCACTGTCCAAGGCCACCCCCGGGTGCCCCTCGCCCCACACCTGGGCCCCTCCCGGGCTGGAGACCCACTGCTTCTGACTCGGGTCCCAGAGCAGGGCACCCACCTGGGTCCCAGTGCCCAAGGGCTGCTGCCCACATGCTGAGCCCCTGACCCTGGAATTTCAGGTCCCAACTGGAAAGTGGGGAGGGTGCCTGTCTCAGGCTTCCAGAGATTCCCGGGAGGGCGCCCTCCTCCACGTGGGCCCGGGAGCAGGAAGTGCTCGAAGGGGCTCCCAGGTGGGGCCAGCACTGCCTCATGGGTTTTTCCAGGGAGGGGCTCCTGGGATCTGAGGTCCTCTGAGACCCCCTCACCCCCAGCCCCCAGCAGGTAGGGACCCTGCCATGCTTCCCTGTGAGGTCTCCACAGGAGTGGGTGCAGGTCCTGTGCCTCTGCTGGAGGTAGGGCTAGGGCCTCCTGCACCCCCAGGTCACGGGTCTGTGGCTGTCACCATCGGGTGGTGGCTGGCCTGGAGAGTGTCTCCTCTCGCAGGCGGAGTCAGGGGCCTGGGTTTCAGGTTTGGGGCTTGGGGACTTCAGTGGCAAGACAGGCCAGGACCTGGCCATGGACGAGGGGACAGCAGGAGAGAAGGGGGTGCCGCCCCCAGCTGGGGCTCCAGAGCCCCCCACCTGGTTCTCATCTCCTCTGCCTCCTCCCCTTTGCCAAGAGGCCTCAGCACCAGCACCCCAAGTCCCCACAGGCTGGTGCCCTGTGAGGCCCCGGGCACTTCCTCCAGGAAGCCCTTCTCCCACCACTGCAGCTCAGCCACACCCAGCGGCCCCCAGCCAGAGGAGGGGCACCTGGGGCCAGACAAGCCTGGGCTCGGGGCAGAGGTGCCTTCCTGCTTTCTGGGCGTGTGGGGAGGGGGTTCCCAGAAATGCCGAGGAGGCCTGGCTGGCAGCCCGAGGGGAGAGCCCCTGGTGCTTCCTGCTTGGCTAGGGGCAGGCCTCTGCAGCCTGAGCTCAGAGAAGTGGGAGAAGCCAGTCAACAACGACAAAAACCATCACCACCCTCCCTCCTCTTCCCAGGCCTGTGTGGAGGAGGGCGCCCTCCCCGGGATCTCTAGAGGCCGGACCCCTGGCTGGTGGGCACGGCAGGCGTCCTGTGTTGCCCCTGAGCCTGTGCCTGCACCGTGCCCATGCGGCTGCCCGGCAGGACCCTGCCTGCTGTTCTGGGCTCCCGAATCAGAGCCCCTCTGGGCGGAGGGGGGTCACATTCCCCAGCTGAGTGGATTACCTGGGGCAGGGCGGAGAGGTATGTCACCTGGGGGTTGGGGTCTGCCTTGCCCTACCCTGCCCAAGAGGGTGAAATGAGCTCATGTTCCTGGCAGAGCAGCCAGCACCTGGTGCAGAGGGAAATGAGCTGTGCCGTGGGCATGCTGGGGCGGGGGAGATTCAGCCTGAATCCGCCCAGCTTGAGCTGCCCTCCGGCCAGGTGTGGCCTCCCAGGGGAACGCTGTGGACCCTCTCGACAGCTGAGAGGTGGGGCAGGTAGGGCACTGACCAGGATTCCCAGCCTCCTCTAGGAGAGGGCCCAGCCTGGCCATGCTCCCTCCCACGCTGGGGCCCAGCTCAGGAGCCCCCACCTCCAGGAAGCCCCTCGATGCTGAGGGCCCGCCTCTGTCCCCACCCACGCTGGGCTGTCCAGAGTGCTGACCACACAGATGCGGGTGAGCAGCATGGCCTTGTCCCGGGGCCCGCACCTCATTGCCAGCATTGGGGGTGACAAAGGCCCCTGAGCTCTGCAGGTGTGGACCTCAAGGAGGCCCAGCTTCTCCAGGTCACAGGTTCAGGGTGAAGGGGACGCTCGCCTGGGAGCAGCTCCCTGCTTGGCTGGTGCAGGCAGGAGCCTCTAGGCCTGGGTAGCCAGTGAGCCTGGCAGGGTGGTGGGGACACAGATGGGCGTCCCCAGCAGGGATGGTGCGGGTGGAGGGAGCAGCGCCCGGCAGGTCCCTGCTGTCTGGATCTGCTCTCTGGTGGCTGTGGGTGAGCGCCTGTGGGCTGGCGGCGTGGCACTGGGCTGCTTGGCCATGTGTTTCTGATTCCTCGAGGCCTCCCCAGTGCGGCGTGTGTGCGAGGCATCCCCACCCTGGGCCCACTGTGTCCCGGGCTGCCTGGCCTGGTGCAGGACCACCCACCAGGCGGCCTCTGTCCATCTGGGGTGGGGGTTGTGGGTGGACCCTGGGGGTAAAGAGACCACCTTCCTGGTCCAGAAGAGCCCCAGGGTTGCTGGGCCTGGGACAGAGAGGGCAGGGGGCTGCCCGTGGTCCTAGAGGGGGCACAGAGCCAGGCCAAGCCCAACCACTGGCCTCCAAGAGTGGACACAGCTCCCATCTGCTCCCCGTGAGCTGGGCCAGTTCTGATGCAGCCCCCACACCTATAGGGAAGGTAGGACCGTGCAGGCCAGCTCCACTCCACCGAGCGCTCCTGCTGCTCTGGCTTTGAGCTTGTCAGGGGCCCTGGCGGAGACAGAGGTGGGTGAGCCCCCATCATGGGGTGGGGGCAGGGGACCCTGATGGGAGCAGCAGGACCCCTCTGAGGGGCATCTGGAACCCACCCAAGATGCTCACTCCCTCTCCTCCTCACCCTCCAGCCCCCTACGGCCTTGTCACCAGCCAGCATGTTTCACGGGAGTGGGTGTGTGTGCCTGCACCTGTGTGTTTACTGATTGCTTCATACTGCTGCTCCCCACCCTCTCCCCAGCCAGGAGATTCTCACCACAGGCCTGTTGCGGCTGTTCTGTCCCTGCCATGCCCAGGGCCTGGAACAGTGCAGGGAACAGAGACGGTGCTCAGTACACATTTGACATGTGAACGAATGAGTGTGTGTGGAGAAACCTTCGAATCTCAAGGTGGTTCTACTTCCACCTTGACCGGTGGAGACACTGGGCTTCAAGGTGGGCACAGGGGTGTTGGGGTGAGGGTCTACCCAGGGCCAACTGTATGGCCCCTACCTCACTCCAGCCAGGACTGCCTGGCACCAAGCGGGGCTTCTGCTATCAGGATGCTCTAGGAGGGGTGCGGCCTCAGCCACCGGGCATGCAGGGGGCAAGGGTGGGTCACCACGTGCCCTGGGCAGAAGCCCTGGGCCTTCACACTCCCCTTTGCCGCTGGGCCCTGTGGGACGCTGGCAGCTTGGCCTCCCCGGCACTGCCCTGGACCCACTCCGTCAGGCCGGGAAGGAACTCCCTCTGGGAACCTCTAGGGCTCACAGCAGCCCCGGCTCTGCCCATACCCCTGCACACCTGCTGATGCCCCCTTGGGATGGTGCCCACACGGTGGCTCTGCCAGAGCAGCCTTCCACGTCCCCAGTCCCTAAGTGTGGACAGACATGGGGCCTTTGGACACCAAGTGGCCAGGCCACCGCTTATCAGCAGAGGCAGCCCCTGCCCACACAGGAACTCTTTCTTCGAGGGTCCAGAGGCCCGGGGACTGAGTGTCTCACTCACAAACAACCCTGCTCTGCCCACTGTCCCTCGGAAGCAAACATGAGTGCATCCCCCCGCCCCCTCCTCTCTCTCTGCAGGGTGGGCTCCAGAGCTCCTGTGAGCTCAGCCAGGTGGGGCCGTCCGTGTCAGTGGGGTTTGGGGAGATGGGGGCGAATAGACATCGAGGGACACAGAGGACGCAGGGCAGGGGCCCCGCCACCCCCGATGCCTGCAGGGGCTGTAAGCCCTCACCTCATCCCTGCTGGCCTGGAGGGAGGGGCCTGAGTGGAAGGGGGGCGGGGACCGTGGGGCAGAGACTGTGGGGCAGAGGCTCCTGGAGCCTGGACAGTTGTTCCTTCATTCATTTGACACACCTGCAAACCACGCAGCCTCAGCCTGGTATTTGGAACCTGGCTGGGGCAGGGGCGTTGGAGGGGCTGTTTATTGGAGTCTGGTCCATGCCTGCAGAATTGCAGAGTCGGGCCCAGTGAGTACCGCTGGTGGTTCAGGCTGTAGAGGTGCCGTATCCCCAGCCACCCAGTCACCAGGTGTGTTCCCAGAACCCAGCTGGGCAGGGTTGGGTGGGGAGGGAGGGGTTGGGCCTTGCCAAGGCCCCCCTGTCCTGCAGTCCCCCTATCAGGCTAGGCCAGACCCTCAGCTAGCAAGGGTGCCTGGTGTGCTGCCTCCAGCCCTGCATGGCCTAAACCTCCCAGTCCCCAGCCCTGCCCTCTGGAGGTCTGATGAGTGTGCAGGGTCCAGGAAACAGAGGGGAGGCAAAGTTGCAGTGGGGGACTGGTGGGGAGGGGGCTAGTGAGGAGGGGGCGCAGTGGGGAAGGGGAAGATGGGGAGGGGCCATGCTGAGGAGGAGGCAGGTGGGGAGGGGACAGGTAGGGAGGGGGCAGGTGGGGAGAGGGCAGGTGGGGAGGGGGTGTGGTAGGGAGGGGGCACGTTGGGTGGGGAGGGGGTGTGTTGGGGAGGGGGCACATTGGGTGGGGAGGGGGTGCAGTGGGGAGGGGGTGCAGTGGGCAGGGGGTGCAGTGGGGAGGGGGCCTGTTGGGGAGGGGACATGGTGGGAAGGCGGTGCAGTGGGGAGGGGGCACATTGGGTGGGGAGGGGGCGTGGTGGGGAGAGGGCAGGTGGGGAGGGAGCAGGTAAGGAGGGGGCCTGTTGGGGAGGGGGCATGTTGGGTGGGGAGGGGGCGCTGTGGGGAGGGGGCGCTGTGGGGAGGGGCAGGTGGGGAGGCCCCGTGGGGAGGCCTGGTGCGGGCCCAGGTGACTCCTCGTCGCCCCAGGGTGGGGGCCCCTCCCGGAGGCCTGTGGCCAGGCGGTAGGAACGGCCTGTCAGGAGTGCGGTCAGGCCGGGTCTGCAGAAGGAGCTCCGGTGGCCCAATGGCGCCCCCTGCAGGCTACTGGGGTCCAAAGGCTCAGGCAGAAGCCCCGGGAGTTCGGGGTCCCCACAGCTCCGGGGCAGCCAGGATGTACACGTTCCAACCGTCCAACCCTCCAGCCCATGACACAGGTGGCACGCGCACCTGCCACGTGAGCACACCCCCAAGGAAGGCCTGGGCTCGGGCAGAAGCCCCTCCTTGGACCTCTTCCAGCCCCAGCCCTGTGGGGACAGGGCTTTTCCCCAATGTGCTCCAGCTTCCTGGGCGGCTGCTGGCCGGATCCTGCCCCTCACAGAGCTCCCTGAGAGAGACAAGAGATGTGTGCTCGGCCCACCAGGGCAGTCCGGCGCCGGGGCTTAGTCCCCAGGCCTCGGGGGGTCCTTCCCGGAAGGTGGAGTGATGGGCTGGAGGAGGGACCTCCGGCACCCACATGGACTTGCAGGGACCCTCACTGGCGTGGACCTTGGGGGACCAAAAGGGGTCTGGGGTTCAGCCTGAGCTGGGGACAGCCCCTGAGTCCATGGGAGGGTGACCTGGGTCTGCCTGTGGGCCGGGTGAACTCCCTCCCAGGGCTCAGGTTGGCTAGGGCAGGGTGGGGGCTGCAGAGGGGTTGCCTGGCAGGGAACGCCCGGGCTGTGGTCAGCTCGTCCTGGCCTGTCTCCCTTCCCCCCACCTCCTCTTCCATCCAGCCCTGTGGCTGGTGGCCCCTGGAGAGAGCATGGGGGCACGGGAGTGAGCTTGGAGGGGCAGCCCCACCGACCCTGTTGAAAAGGTCTTGACCAGCCCAGGGAGGCAGCTGCAGGTTCCACTCCTGGGTGGCCTTAGAGGAGTGGGGGTGCCCCACAGACCTGGCTTCTCCACGTGGGGCTGAGCCCTGCACTCCCCTCGGGATTCGGATATTGGCTGCAGGGGGAGCCGGGCAGTGGGTGGGCATCAGGCTGGACGGCTCCTTGGATGGCGGGTCTCATCCTGCCTGGGACCAGATGGCTTGCACCACAGACACGTGTTTCTCCGGGGTCTGGAGGCGCCAAGTCCGCAATCAGGGTGCTGGCGGATCAGTTCCTCCAAAGTGTTCTCCCAGCCTGCTGCCTTTCCACAAGGACACTAATCCCAGCAGACCAGGGCCTCACCCTCACGGCTTCGTCTAACCCTCACCCCTCCCTCCAATGGGGCATGTTGGGGGGTGTTTCTGAGCCCTGCCCTGAGCTGTGGGAAGGGCAGAGCCCAGCGCTGCCTCCATGACTGTGCATGAGGACTCCCACGGAGGTGGCCCCTAGGACAGCTCCTGTTTCCTTGAGCCCCTGTCCTGGCGGGAGGCCCACAAGGCGACTGAGTGGATGTGCAGGGGGTCCGGGGCTGCGGAAGTCCAGGCCATGGCTGCGTGCCCAGCTCAGGTCATGTTTACCAGGCAGGCCAGTGCCAGGGCCCCCGCCTGGCCTCGCAGCCCTGAGTTAACTCAGGCTCCAGGATAAACACCCATTCAGCCACACAAGGCCCCTTTGTCCTGGGAGAGAGGCTCCCAGCCCAGGATGCTGCCTGGTGGCCGGTGTCCTCGGCGCGGCCCCAGGCCCGGCCGGGTGCCCTGACACGTCCAGCTGCCCTGCATGGCCTTCTCCGGGCAGGCTCCCGGCTTGGCTCAGAGAGGCCCCAGCGGGGGACAGGGCCCTGGGCAGCTGTTGGAGGAGCCGGGCCAGACTGGCAGGGCTGAGTGAGGAGGAGGACCTGGCAGCCGCCTTGTGTCCTGAGATCTCGTGAGAGCAGAGCTGACCCTGCAGAGAGAGGTGGGAGTCCTGCGGCCGGACATGCCTGTGGGCAGCGGGGAGGCCGAGGCGGGCCGTGCTGCCCATGGGGCAGCTGGTGAGCTCTGGAGGCTCCAGGGCCCTTCTGCTCCCCCATATTCTCAACCCCAAGCAGGAGAGGGGGCCCTACACCCTGTGCTTGGCCCGCCTCCCCCAGCCAATGACCACTTGTCTGTGGGCCTCAGTTTCTTGTCTGTGAAGTGGGTCATGGCAGGCTCTCAGAGGCCTTTCAGCCAGGGACTGCACCCTATTATTACCCAGGCTCAGGGCTGAGATGGGGGTTGCTGCCCAGGGGAGGGAGGGGTGAGATGGTCCTGGGAAGCCAGTCGGGAGGTGCTGCAGGAGCACAGGTGGGCTGAGGAGGGCAAGGAGAGTGGCCCCCAGCCCCCCCCACCCCGTCGAGGCTGGCCCAGTCCCTGCCCCAGCCATGACTGGTCACGGCCCGCTGTGGCCGTCCATCCCTGTGACAGGCTCCCTCCTCCAAATGTACTAAGAACAAACGCGCCCTCCTGCCCTTGGGGACACCCCAGTGGCCACCCCAGGCTGAAGTCCCCACCGGCTCCTCAGCCTCCCTGGCGGTTCATGCAGCTTCTTGGCACCCCAGCCCCGCCCCTTCAGGGTGTCACCCACCTGGTCCGGTCCCTGTGTGGCCCACAGCGGCAGTGACCCCTGGTGGCAGCTGGCGGTGGTGTTGCACCCACCTGAGGGCCAGTACTGGGGTGCTGCTCACCAGGGTAAGGCGCAGACTTGCAGAGCCTTGGAAGCAGGTCCTGGGACTGCAACCCCCAGGCTCAGACACTACTGGGGCCAGATGACTGCGGCCAGATCTCAGTCATCCAGGTCCCTCCGTATGTGGGGAGCCCCACTCTCCAATGATGGAAGAAAACGGCTCTTCTGGACGGCGTGATCTGCGCACAGCAGCAGTGACCCCCAGGAACAGGTTACAGCATCAACCCTTGGTCCTGCCCAGCCCCTCAGGAGACCCTGGCCCTCTGGCTGGTGCTGGGGTCCTAGGTACCATGGTTGAACCCAGCGACCAGCATCTCTCAACTTGGTGCCCACGGCTCCTGGGATGCCCCAGCTGGGCCGAGCCTCTGCCTGTCCAGAAGGGCTCCTGGAACTGTCCTGGGTTCCAGTGCGCCTGTCCGAGTTTGAGATCCGCAGGACGGGACTGTGGGGTGAGGGTTGGGAAGGAAGCCCTGCCATGTGGAGACAGAACTTCCTCAGGGAAACCTGTTTTGCTCTGAAGCCTCCATGCCCCTGAGGATGACGGGGGCTGAGCAGCTGCACCTGCAGGGGCCTCCCTCCACACCCACACCTAGGTGAGCGCTCAATTAGCTGAGGCTGCAGGCTCGCCAGGTCGGCACCAGAATCAGAGCCACCAGCACGCACGCCTGGCTGTTCATGGTTTTTGTTTTATATGAAAACTTCCCCATCTCTACTAAAAATACAAAAAATTAGCCAGGCGTGGTGGCGGGTGCATGTAGTCCCAGCTACTCGGGAGGCTGAAGAATGGCGTGAACCCAGGAGGTGGAGCTTGCAGTGAACTGAAATCGTGCCATTGCACTCCAGCCTCGGCTACAGAGCGAGACTCCATCTCAAACAACAACAACTTGAGTCAATTTGGACTTCGATGTGTGTACCTGAGGCCGCAACCATGTAGCCAGCCTGAGGTGGCTGGGACAGACTGGGCAGACCTGAGCCTCCTCCAGCCACTGGCTGTCCCTGCCCTCAGCAGGGCAGCCTGAGCCTGGGGCAGGCAGGGACCAAGTGGCCAGCTCTGAGGGAAAGGGAGGCGCCTGCAGATGGGCTCAGCCTCAGGCCAGAGCTGGGAAGCCTTTGCTTCATCAAGACCAGAGCGGCTTCAGGGTTTAAACTGAAAGGAAACTTTTATTTACTCATCTTTTCAAAGCAATCTAGTTAAAAAAAAAAAAAAAAGTTGAAGACAAGACAGAAAAAAGAACACGACACCTAAGAAAATCAGACGAGATGACGGACGGGAGCAGGGGCGGGACAGCGGCACCCGGGAGGTCAGATCTTCTCCATCTTGGAGATGAGGTCGTCGCAGATCCTGGTCAGCTCCTCATTCTCTTTAGTCTGGATAAGGAAGATGAGTTGCGGGGGCTTCTCCCTGCCTGGAGGGAGCGGCAGGCCCAAGGGCCTTCTAGAAGGTGCTGCCAGCCGCCCCCGTGAGCTGGGCTTCCCGCACCCACCTTCTGCTCCACTGTCTTCTCCAGCGACTGGATCCGCATCTGCTCCTTCCTCAAGCTGGCCTGGAGGGCCAACACTTCCGCCTGGGCCTTGCTCCGGACTTGGGCGATCTCCTCGTTTGCCCTGGACGGGTAAGGGCAGGGCAGAGGCTGAGCTGAGGCCCAGGTGCTCAGACTCTCCCTCCAGGGTGGGGGCCTCGCCCAGCACTCACAGCTGCAGCTTCTCCTCCGCATGCGCCTTCAGGGCTTGGTACCTCTGGCCTTCCTGGGTGATCTTCGCCAGGTAATCCTCCACACACTTCTTCAGTGACTCTTCGTTCTAGGAAGGGGCAGGCATTAGCTGTGGGTACCATGCCATCTGCTGGAGAGTACCCAGGCTTGGTGTCTGGGGACCTGCAGACCCTCAAGGCTGTCTGGGGCATCAGTCATGAGACAGTACCTCCTGTTTTCCTTGTGGAAAAAGCCCCTCCACACAAGTTCCCAGCTCACCCCCTCTGGAGGTTCAGGACAGCCCTGGCTCTCCACCCTCAGAGACGCCAGGCCTGAACCTGGTGCCCTCACGGCTGCGCCCCCTCCTGCCACACCTGTAGCTTCTGCTGGCACCAAGTGCTGCTGGAAAGTGGGATGCAACTGGGACCACTGACAGCCCAGCCCCTCCCCCTCTGGAGATGGACCCTGTGCTTTGGGGACAGGCAGGGGAGGCCAGCAGGAGCCACATGGTTACCCAGACCTGCCTGCTCCCCACAGCTCTGGGGGCACCTTCCGCTCAGTGACCGAGAAGCCCCAACTGAGGGGCTCCTGGGCCCCCGAGTGGCCTCTGCTTGGAGAAGGCTCAGCCCACCTGCCCTCTTCCTGCAGTGCCCCCAGCAGCCTCACAGCCCAGCCATCCCCACTCCTCTGTTGCAGCCCTGTATCCCAGGAGCACCCACCCAGCATGCAGCCCACGATGTCCTGCGGAGGTCACACCTCCCATAAACCCACAGCCCTGTGTTTCTCTGCTGTGGAAAATTCCCAACAGCGTCTGTCTGGGAGGTGGCAGCCGAAAGCTCTCACGTCGACACAGGTCAAGCCTCCCGCCACAGCAGCGTCTCTCCCTCTGGCTCTGGGGGCTGCCGTCCACACATTGGCTCCCAGCTCACCCTCTGCTTCCCTCATCTCACCTGTACCCTCTGAACTGCTAACTTTGTTAACTGTGTACCTGTTAGAAATTTCCATTTTGGCCGGGCGCGGTGGCTCAAGCCTGTAATCCCAGCACTTTGGGAGGCTGAGACGGGCGGATCACGAGGTCAGGAGATCGAGACCATCCTGGGTAACACAGTGAAACCCCGTCTCTACTAAAAATACAAAAACTTAGCCGGGCGAGGTGGCGGGCGCCTGTAGTCCCAGCTACTCGGGAGGCTGAGGCAGGAGAATGGCGTGAACCCGGGAGGCGGAGCTTGCAGTGAGCTGAGATCCGGCCACTGCACTCCAGCCTGGGTGACAGAGCGAGACTCCGTCTCAAAAAAAAAAAAAAAAAAAAAGAAATTTCCATTTGGTTCTTCTCTAGTTTTTTTTTTTTTGAGACTGAGTCTCGCTCTGTCGCCAGCCTGGAGTGCAATGGCACGATCTCGGCTCACTGCAACCTCCACCTCCCAATTCTCCTGCCTCAGTCTCCTGAGTAGCTGGGGCTACAGGTGCCTGCCACCACACCCAGCTAATTTTTGTATTTTCAGTACAGACAGGGTTTCACCATGTTGGCCAGGATGGTCTTGAACTCCTGACCTCGTGGTCCTCCTGCCTCGGCCTCCCAAAGTGCTGGGATTACAGGCATAAACTGGCCTAGTTTTTCCGTATTTTTTGTTTCTTAGAGACAGTCTCGTTCTGTGGCCCAGGCTGGAGTGCAGCGGCGCAATCTTGGGTCACTGCAACCTCCGCCTACCAGGTGCAAGTGATGATCATGCCTCAACCTCCTGAGGAGCTGGGACTACAGGCCTGCACCACCATGCCCCGCTAATTTTTTTTTTTTTTTTTTTTTGAGATGGAGTCTTGCTCTGTTGCCCAGGCTGGAGTGCAATGGTGCGCTATCGGCTCACTGCAATCTCTGCCTCCCAGGTTCAAACGATTCTCCTGCCTCAGCCTCCCGAGTAGCTTAGACTACAGGCGAATGCCACCATGCCTACCTAGCTAATTTTTGTATTTTCAGTATAAATGAGGTTTCACCATATTGGTCAGGCTGGTCTTGAACTCCTGACAGGTGATCCACCTGCCTTGGCCTCCCAAAGTGCTGGGAATACAGGCATGAACCACCTTGCCCAGCCCAATTTTTGTATTTTTAGGAGACGGGGTTTCACCATGTTGGCCAGGCTAGTCTCGAACCCCTGACCTCAAGTGATCTGCCTGTCTTGGCCTCCCAAAGGGGATTCTTTTCTAGTTTCGAGGTCTCTACTGAAGCAATACTCTTTTGAACACAGAAGGCAATTACTTTAAACTCTGCACTGGGTCCTCCGAGATGGGATTAGATGTGCAAAGAAGCCTCCATGAGAAAGTGGGGAGGTGGCCAGTGGGAGCTGAGGCACAGGCCTACCCCGAGGAGAGGCAAGGCCAAGGCAGCTGCTCACACCACAGCCCAACCTGAGGGAAGGTCAGCAAAGCCACTGTGTCCTCAAGTCAGCAGCCTCTCCAAGCGTCTGTACTGAGCCAGATTACTGCACTCTGCTGCCGCGAGGCCCTTCCCATCTGCTCCCTGCAGATCTGGGGCATTACCTGCTGGTGCCACCTAAAACATCTGGGGCTCCCGTGGGTCTATCAACAGTTTTCTTTTTTTTTTTTTTTTTTAATTTTAGAGATGGGGGTCTTGGTCTATTGCCCAGGCTGGAGTGCAGTGATACAATTGTGGCTCACTGCAGCCTCCACCTCCCGAACTCAAACGATCCCCCCACCTCAGCCTCCCAAGTAGCTAGGACCACAGGCGTATATCACCATGCCTCACTCTAATAACAGGTCTGATTTTCACTCATGTTTCCTGTTCCTTTCACACTTGGTTATTCTGTGCCAGACACTAATTTAAAACTCTGTAGCAGCAATTTAAAGCATTAAGACACCTTCTTCCAGAGAGTATTCAGACTTGCTTCTCTTAGGCAGCTGGGCCCCAGCCACTGACACCCACCTGACTTCAGGACTGAGATGAGGTGTGGCTGAGCCAGCCCCTGCAAGGGCCACTGTTCTAGTTTAGTCTGACTCCCAGGGGACCCATCTGGTGTCCCCAGCCCCTTGCACCAATGGTGACAGGCCCTCTTCCAGCTGCACCCACAGGTCCAGCTCCTCTACAGGAGACACTGAGCACCTCCGCTCCAACACTACTGCTGTGGGCAGAACCCTCTGGTGGCCTCGCAGGTACCTTCCAGGCCTGCTCCAGGCAGATGGATGGCCCAGACATCCCTCCTTCCAGCAGCACACGGGCCTTGCCCAGCACAGAAGGTGGAGGGCGCTCAGAGTCCTATGGCCAGGAGGACGCCAGGGTGACCTTGCATAGCCGTGACCACCTTTCTATGGGCCTCCTGCCTTGGATACTGCATGCCCTGGGTCCCCAACCCTTGGGACCCAAGCGCTTAGACAGCCCAGGTTTGACGCCCTTTCTGAAGTGCTCCAGGCCCCGGTGCACCAGCACTGTCTCAAATCTCACAGGTGTTTGATCATAGCCAAGTCGTCTCTCACATAACAGCAGAGCTCACTCTGCCTCCCACCACCCTCAGCTGCCTTGCAAACCAGCTGTGACTCCTGCACCCTGTCTCATTCACAGGTCATCCCACGCCCCCATGGCAAGGGGAGGCTTGGCCAAGGACCAAGGTGCAAACAGCAGCTTGTAGCCCCGCTGGCTTGGACCATGAGTCCATCAACCTCCGAGGTGAGGACATCGGGGCAGCGGGAACATACCTTGCGGTAGCCCTCGATCACCTCCTTCTGTTTCTCAAAACGCTTGAAGAGGTCGGAGAAGGACTTCTCCATGGAATTCAGGTCTGTAGTAAGTTGGTCTTTTTCTTTTAGAACTTTCTGGATTTCAGCTTTGGCAAGTTCCTTCTGTTTCTGAACTTCCTCTTGAGAAAAGAAAAACAAACGTTCAGGATGAGGAGGCAACCGAGACGCTAGGTGCCAGAGACGGCCCAAGGAGTGAGGCGAGGCGCTTGAGTGCCAGGAGGAGAGGTGGGTAGTGGGTGTGAGCCTCAGCAGGGCAATGAGCCCCTCCACCCGGGGTCTTCCTAGGCCGGAAGCAAGGCCCAGAAAACAGCTGTTTCCTCCACATCAGATCCATAGGGAACTGGAGCCTGGGCCAGGGCCCAGCAACAGAGGTCCCCAAAGAGAGGCGGCGCCCAACATCCTCGAGTCTAGGGTGAGGCCTGGGAGCCGGTACAGCGAACTCCAGGCTGTGGGTCGTGCTGTCGTGGTGGTCCTGGAGGGACTGCAAGGGCCAGGCAGTCACCTGCCCCCAGCTGACACTCAGCCTAAGACAGATCCCCATAGTAGCACCTCCAGGAGCCCAAGCTTTTGGGAGGCCGGGTGGGGCCCGGTGTTCCTGTCCTGCCAGACACCTACAGAAGCTGATGCTAGACACAGCCGCACGGTGAGGGCAGGGTGGAGTGGAGCAGGCCATGGCGGGACAGGCTCTGCTCCCACCACAGCCCCACTGCTAGCTCAGCATCTGCACAACTTTGGGTCCTGACAAGTGCTGGTTCTGTGGGAGCCACCAGCCTCACTACCACCAATCTCCCCACAACTTGCCTCAGTGGTTCCACAGCTGGGCCCATGTTGAGGGGATTTGTGTGTTAGGAAGAGGGGCCTCAGGAGGGTGGGGCCCTAGGCAGGGTACGGGGCAGGGCCAGGGTGGGGCATAGGCAGCTCCTCCTGGAGGTGGGTGCCCTCAGCGGCCTGGGAACTCACCCATGGCCTGGTACACGACCTCTTCGAACCTGTCCATGATTTTCCTGTGGGAGGAGAGCACACAGCCATGGCCTTGGGTGGCCAGCGGTTCCAGGCCAGGTGGGGATGCACACGGGAACAGGGATGGGGAGGACAGGGGGCGTAGCCTCCTTACCCCAGCTCTAGGTTCTTCCCGTGGAGCTCCTCACACCTGCTCCTCAGCTCCCGGTTCTCCTCCTGTGTAGCCTTTACCTGCTCGGGCCACACCCAAGTCAGCAGGCAGGTGGGCCAGACTGACCCTCCCAAGACCTCCCCACAGGATGGGGCCAGCCGACACCCGAGGTCCCCGGAGCTATGTCCCAGAGCCACAGTTCCATGTAGGGCTTCTAGTGGGACCCTGGGAAACCCGCTGAGGCCAAGGCTGCCTGCTCCACATGCACTCGACTGCCGGGGGCAGGAGGCCTGGGGCTTCGGGCTGTGATCCTGGGTGGAACCAGCAGGCACCCAACAGGTGTGTGTCCTGCACCCACCCCCGCAGCCCAGTGGCGGACACCAGAGGTCCTAATTGTTAAATATAGTGAACCCCAAGTTTCTCTTCAAAGAATCAGTATGTTAGTATGTTCAGATCTTTTTTTTTTTTTGAGACAGAGTCTCGCTCTGTCGCCCAGGTTGGAGTGCAGTGGCGCGATCTCTGCTCACTACAGCAGAAGGGGCTACCTACATCAGGAATAAGAACCCCTTCCCCTCCCTTGTTCAAGTGTGCTCTTGCCACTGTTCCATCTGCGAGGGGCACGCTTTCTGCAGAAAATAAAAACTGCCTTACTGAGAAAATTAAAGTTATATTCGAGTGCTATTTCTTTGTGGCACCAGGGAACAAGCATTTTGCATTTCTAATATAAGTTACATGCAGGGGCCACCTGCCCCCGGAGTCCAGGCCTGCAGAGGAGGGGGCCAGCCACGCTGTGGTCCCCAGCCCTGCTATTGGGTTCCTCGCATGGGCTCTGACACAGGGAGGGCGTTGTTGGGGAACTGAGTCAGGGCCGCATCACATCGCAGTTGGGGCCACTGCGAGCAACACTGGTATGGATGTTGGGGCTTGAACCCAGCCCTGCCGGCCGGCCTCCGGAGCCACCCTGGGACCCACCTCCCTGGGGACTGTCTGGTGGCAGTAGCTCACAGCGGTGCCTGCAGACACCCAGCCCCTTTGCGTGCCTACAGCTCTCTTATGGACAATTTAGGCCTGGAGTTAGAACAGGCTGAAGCCTGGCATGTGCAGTGAGGATGGAGGGAGACGAGGCAGGGACCTCAGGTGTGGGGCGGGTGAAGATGGAGCTTCCTGACCTGCCAGGAGATGCGTCTGGACTTGTGGGAGGGCAGCAGGAAAGGGACAACACTTGGGTTTACATCAGCGAGTGCCACACACTGCTGCAAGGCCACCAGAGGTGAGCATTGCACCCAGGCCACAGAGTCCTGGGGAAGCTGCTGGTGGGCAGCTGACTGCGGGGACACTGGGTGGAAGCCTGGACCCTCAGCAACCTGGGCAGCAGTGACAGGCCAGGGGCCGGCAGCTCTCTGCAATTCCACCCTGACCAGCAGGGGCAGGGATGGCAGGGATGGCTGGTCAGGCTGTTTGGACCCCACCCGTGCCCACTGTTGGCCAAGCCCCAGAGTGGCCTGCAGGTTCTGTGGAATAGCCACTCTCTTCGTCCTTACCGCTGCATCCAGGTCCTTCTGGCTGTACTGGAGCAGGTCCACTATAGGCCCGGTGGACAGGGGTGGGCCCCCAGGTGCGGGGACACCTGGAGGTGGGCCTGGCACCTGCAGGAGATGGGGATGAACCAGGAACCCATTTCGCCCTTGCCTCTTGCCTGTGACCTGGCGTGGGGGGGGGGAAGGAAAGGCCCACGCAGGCCAAGAGGCTCAGACAGCGTGGCGAGGGACCTGAGACAGCACCGTGGCTCCATGCCCCCGATGGAGCCAAAGGCTTCAGATCCCCAGGAATAGAAAACATAGGCCCTTAAAACAACTCCTTCCCTCAAACCACAGACAAGACAGTTCAAGAAGGACTGAAGGACTTACAGGAATGTCCAGTGCTCCCAAGAAATCGAACTCCACAAGCTTGGCTTCCCGCGGACTTCCTGAGGGAGGCTCATTTGCACCATGCATGCTGCCACCAAGCAGAGGCAGCCTCAGTCACTCAAGTCCTCCCAGTATTGAGTAGGACACAGAGGACCATGTGGACAAGCTAACCAGGCTCTTTGCTTTTTAGTTTAAAACCACTCAAGTCAGGGTAGCGGTAGAAAACACAGACCTGCATCCAGCAGGCCTGGCCTCTCTGCTGCCCCATGCCCCCTTCCCTCACCTGCCTGTCCCACGTGGCTGCTCGTCCTTCCGGAGAGCACGGCGACACTTCGTTACCCACTGCAGGCTGAGTGGAGCTGGTGCTGCCTCATCGGGGGCTGCTCGCAGCTCAGAGGCTCGCTTTTTTTTTTTCCTTCTTTTGAGACAGGGTCTCACTCTGTCCCCCAGATTGGAGTGCAGTGGCATGATCTCGGCTCACCACAGCCTCTGCCTCCCAGGCTCAAGGGATTCTCCTGCCTCAGCTTCTCAAGTAGCTGGGATTACAGGTGCCCACCACGTCGCCTGGCTAATTTTTGTATTTTCAGTAGAGATGGGGTTTCACTACGTTAGCCAGGCTGGTCTCGAACTCCTGACCTCCAGTGATCCGCCCGCCAGGGCCTCCCAAAGGGCGCGATTACAGGCGTGAGCCACTGTGCCCGGCCATGTGTTGGGATTTGAAAGCTACACAGCCTCTGTCACACTACTCAGTTCTGCCTTTATAGTGTGAAAGTTGCCACAATTTGCAAAGGAACGGGCATGGCTCTGTGATAAAACTTTTTTTTTTTTTTTTTTTTTTGAGATGGAGTCTCGCTCTGTAGCCCAGGCTGGAGTGCTGTTGTGGCCGGATCTCAGCTCACTGCAAGCTCCGCCTCCCGGGTTCCCGCCATTCTCCTGCCTCAGCCTCCCGAGTAACTGGGACTACAGGCGCCCGCCATCTCGCCCGGCTAGTTTTTTGTATTTTTTAGTAGAGACAGGGTTTCACCGTGTTAGCCAGGATGGTCTCGATTTCCTGACCTCGTGATCCGCCCGTCTCGGCCTCCCAAAGTGCTGGGATTACAGGCTTGAGCCACCGCGCCCGGCCGATAAAACTTTATTTACACAAACAGGCAGTGGCCAAGTCTGGCCCACAGGGGACAGTTTGCTGACCTCTGTTTCTTGCTTTTTTTTTTTGAGACAGAGTCTCGCTCTGTCGCCCAGGCTGGAGTGCAGTGGCCAGATCTCGGCTCACCGCAAGCTCCACCTCCCGGGTTTCACTATGTTAGCCAGGATGGTCTCGATCTCCTGACCTCGTGATCCGCCAGTCTCGGCCTCCCAAAGTGCTGGGATTACAGGCTTGAGCCACCGCGCCCGGCCGGGGTTTTTTTTGTTTTTTTTGGAGATGGAGTCTTTCTCTGTCACCCAGGTTGGAGTGCAGTGGCGCAATCTCGGCTCACTGCAACCTCCGCCTCCTGGGTTCAAGCAATTATCCTGCCTCAGCCTCCCAAGTAGCGGAGACTACAGGTGCATGCTGCCATGCCCAGCTAATTTTTGTATTTTAGTAGAGACGGGGTTTTAACATGTTGCCCAGGCTGGTGGCAAACTCCTGAGCTGAGGCAATCCACCTCAGCCTCCCAAAGTGCTGGGATTACAGGCGTGAGCCACCGCGTCTGGCCTGCTGACCTATTTTAGAGGAACTACTTTTAAAAGATTTAAGTTTAGATCTTTAATCCACCTAGAATGGTGGCTGTAACCAGCAAGGCAGCAGCCCTGTGACTGGGGGGTAGGCTGCCGTTGCTCCTGCCAGCCACACAAGACTGCTCTGGGCTTGCTGCCCTGCCCACCCTCCCAACAACTCCTTTCTAGTTCAGATCATCTCCCCCTGGTCTAGAAGCCTCTGTGCAGACACACACCTAGGAACAGCCTGCAGTCTTCCCACACTCAAGGCTCCACGCGTGGGGGAGGGCTGGCGCGCGTACCTGCTGGTCTCCACGGCCACGGGCACTGGTCTACGAGGACTGTCCCTCAGCAGGGGGTCGAACTTGAGGTACAAGGACTGCTTCCTCAAGGCCGACTCCTTAAACTGGGGACAAGAGGGCAAGTGATCAGGTCTGACTGCCATCCAAACACACACAGGGGGGCTGAGGGCCAGGGAGGTCACACACACACTCCCACCTCTGGTCACCCGCAACCCTGCCCGAGGCACCGCCATTCCCAGCAGCACAGCATGTCGGGGTTTCATTCTGGACTAAGCGCCAGGTAGAGAGCCCTAGAGCCCTGCCACAGGACGCCACTTAGAGGAGGTGCTGCAGAGGGGCCTGGATTCAGAACCCGCCATGATGCCTGGGCCTGTGTGCAGCTGGGGGGACGTGGGCACCAAGGGACGCCCTGGGGTAAAGACCTGCTACGGCTGCTCGCGGACACTGTGCGGGTGAGGCGTCGCGTAAGTGCCTGGTACCTACCGAGGAAGTTCCAAACTGCTCCAGGTAATCCACCTCTGCGCCCATGCCTAGAACTGAGAGGGAGTGAGTCATGCCGCCGCCACCGCCCCTCACCAGGGCCCTAAGAGCCGCGGGCTGGTGTCTCCCTCAGCACTCAGTAGGGCGGGATCATTCCAGCCAGCAGTGTCTCATGGAGACCTGGGGCCGAGGCCCTCTGTGGCACAGCAGGATTTCCTACCTTGCAGGTGTTGATGCCCGAGGCCTGACTGCTCTCTGTGGCAGGAGTCTCCTGGGCACCGCAGGGTGCTGAGCAGCATCCCCGGCCTCCACCCACTCCCGGCCAGCAGCACCCCCAGGTGAGACAACCACAAACATCTGGAGGAAGGCGGGGCAAAACTGCTCTGGTTGAGAACTATTAGTCTTTACAATTATGCTAGACAAGTCTTTTAATTTTTGATAACATAACTTATGGTTAAAACTAAGGGTGGAGGCTGAGGCAAGTGGATTACTTGAGCTCAGGAGTCCAACAGGGCAAAACCTTGTCTCTACAAAAAAATACAAAAATTAGCTAGGTACAGTGGTGCACGCCTATTACAGGGAGGCTGAGGCAGGAGAACTGCTTGCGCCTGCGAGGTGGAGGCTGCAGTGAGCTGAGATTATGCCACTGCACTCCAACTTAGGCAACGGAGGGAAAACTCTGTTTCAAAAAAAAGAAAAAAGGAAAGGTGCCTCATACCATATACAAAGATTAACTCAAAATGGATCAAAACCCTAACTGTGAGAGTTAAAACTATCATTTTTTTTTTTTTTTGGTAGAGGAGTCGTCTTGCTATGCTGCCAGGGCTGGTCTGGAATTCCTGACTTCAAGTGCTCCTCTGGTCTCGGCCTTTAAAACTATAAAACTCTTAAACTGTGGCTGAGCACAGTAGCTCACGTCTGTAATCCCAGCACTGTGGGAGGCCAAGGCAGGTGGATCACCTGAGGTCAGAAGTTTGAGACCAGCCTGGCCAACATGGGGAAACCCTGTCTCTACTAAAAATATAAAAATTAGCTGGGCCTAGTGGCATGAGCCTGTAATCCCAACTACTCGGGAAGCTGAGGCAGGAGAATCGCTTGAACCCGGGAGGCAGAGGTTGCAATGAGCTGAGATTGTGCCACTGCACTCCAGCCCGGGTGACAGAGCAAGACTCAGTCTCGGAAAAAAAACAAACCAAACCAGCATTTTAAGACAGGGCCTCGGTCCGGCTGAGATCCAGGCTGGGGCATCTCTAGCTTTGTCCCTCTCTTCATGCCTAGTAGTATTTGCTCATTTTCTCCTTTTCTCAATTAAACTAAAAAACTGTTGCCAATTATTTAGTCTAGCAAAGACTTGTAGGTCCTTCTCTGCTATGGCCTTTCAGTTTTCTTTTTTTTTTTTTTTGAGACAGAGTCTCACTCTGTTGCCCAGGCTGGAGTGCAATGGCGCAATCTTGGCTCACCGCAACCTCAGCTTCCTGGGTTCAAGTGATTCTTCTGCCTCAGCCTCCTGAGTAGCTGGGATTACAGGCATGTGCCAACACACCCAGCTAATTTTTGTATTTTTAGTAGAGACGAGGTTTCACCACATTGGCCAGGCTAGTCTCGAACTCTTGATCTCCGGTAATTCGCCCGCCTCAGCCTCCCAAAGTGCTGGGATTACAAGCGTGAGCCACCGTGCCCGGCTTTGTTGTCAATTTTCATTTCTGCCTTTTTTTTTCTTTCCTTCAGATAGGGGTCTTGCTGTCTGTCGTCCAGACTGGAGTGCAGTAGTGCAATCATGGCTCACTGCAGCCTTGACCTCCTGGCTCAAGCGAGCCTCCCACCTCAGCTTCCCCAGCAGCTGGGACTATAGGTGTATGCCACCATGCCCAGGTAATTAAAAAAAAATCTTTTTTCGTAGAGATGAGGTCTTGCCATGTTGCCCAGGTTAGTCTCAAACCACAGGGCTCAAACAATCCTCCTGCCTCGGCCTTGCAAAATGCTGAGATTACAAGTATGGGCCCCTGTGCCTGGCCAAAAGCCAGTACTTTGAAACATCATCTGATAAGGGACTTTTTATTTTTTATTTATTTTATTTTATTTTATTTTATTTTATTTTTTTTGAGACGGAGTCTTGCTCTGTCGCCCAAGCTGGAGTGCAGTGGCCGAATCTCAGCTCACTGCAAGCTCCGCCGCCCAAGTTTACGCCATTCTCCTGCCTCAGCCTCCCGAGTAGCTGGGACTACAGGCGCCTGCCACCTCGCCCAGCTAGGTTTTTGTATTTTTTAGTAGAGACGGGGTTTCACCGTGTTAGCCAGGATGGTCTTGATCTCCTGACCTCGTGATCCGCCCGTCTCGGCCTCCCAAAGTGCTGGGATTACAGGCTTGAGCCACCGCGCCCGGCCAGGGACTTTTTATTTTTTCCTTTCCTTCACTTCTTGAATGAAAGGGATTTAACTCTTAAAACTCAGTAATAAAAACATAAGTGGCTCAACGGGCAAAGGATCTCAACAGACACTTTCCCAAAGAAGATATCCAAGGGCACAAAAAGACGCTCGTTGGCCGGGCGCGGTGGCTCACACCTGTAATCCCAGCACTTTGGGAGGCTGAGGCAGGCGGATCATGAGGTCGGGAGATAGAGACCATCTTGGCTAACATGGTGAAACCCACCCCCGCTCCTTGGTCTTCACTAAAAAAATACAAAAAACTAGCCGGGCGTGGTGGCGGCGCCTGTAGTCCCAGCTACTCGGGAGGCTGAGGCAGGAGAATGGTGTGAACCTGGGAGGCGGAGCTTGCAGTGAGCCGAGACTGCACCACTGCACTCCAGACTGGGTGACAGAGCGAGACTCCGTCTCAAAAAAAAAAACAAAAGACACTTGTCCAAGAGCCACCCAGGAACTGCAAATCAAAACCACAGCCAGATCCACTTCCCACCACTGGAAGTCCAGGATCAACAAGACAGACAGGCAGTGCTGGTGAGGATGTGGAGAAACCGGAGCTCTCCTCTAACCGCTGGTGGGAATGGGAAATGCTCCAGCCACTCTGGAAGGCCACCTGGCAGCTAAAAGGTGAGCAGAGTTACTGTGACCAGTGACTCCACTCCTAGGTATCTATCCAGGAGAAATGGAAGTATACGTCCACATAGAACTTACACCTGAACATTCGTGGCAGTACTACTCCTGACAGGTAAAAAGCAGAAACCAGCAAATCCATGAACAAATGGATCAAGACAACATGAAGCCAAGCCGCCACGGCAAGGACAGGAGCACCCACACCTGCTCCAGCACAGCCGGGACTCGAAAACACACCTCCCCGAGGGAGATGCCGGACACAGAAGGCCACGCTGTGTGATTCCACGGATCCCACGTGAGTGTGACAGGCCCACCCCAGCTGAGCCGATATCCCCACGTGGTGGAGGCCCACAACCATCCTGTCAGTGACAAACCCTACATGCCACTCGTCTGCTGTGTGCCTGGGCTTTCAGTTCTCCAAAATAAGATCTTACCCAGGTGGCTGTGTCCTTTAGAATAACTCAGCCATCAATTCCTACCAAATGCACTTTAATTTAAGAACTGTTCCACCTCCAATCTTACAGACAAACCATATTTAACTGCAGCCTGGTGTCTAAGGTTTAGGCTTCACATTTCATTATCACGGGGTTTTGGGCCAGGTGTGGTGGCTTATGCCTGCAATCCCAGCACTTTGGGAGGCCGAGGCAGGTGGATCACTTGAGGTCAGGAGTTTGAGACCAGCCTGGCCAACATGGTGAAACCCCGTCTCTACCAGAAGTACAAAAATTAGCTGGACATGGTGGCACATGCTTGTAATCCCAGCTACTTGGGAGGCTGAGCAGGAGAATCTCTTGAACCTGGGAAATGGAGGTTGCATTGAACCGAGATTGCGCAACTGCATTCCAGCCTGGATAACAGAGCAAGACTCTCAAAAAAAAAAAAAAAAAAAAAAAAGGTTGTTTCAAGCAGTATTTCTGATGATCGAGTGCCCAGTTGTTGACTCTGCATTTGTATGTCATCCGTGCCCTGCCTTGTTCACCTCTTTTGCTCATTTTCCTGAGTCTACAATTTCCATTTCTAGAAGTCTTTTATGTTAAAGGTAGAAGCCCTGTTCTCCTAACAGTGTCTAAGTTTTGACAAACCAGAAATTTGTGCATGAGTCATTCAAAGTTGAAAGACCGAACAGCCTGCAGAATGAACATCTGCTGATGACGCAGGTACATCAAGCTGCCCAAGTGCTCACGGGGCCCCCTCCAGGCAGACTGCGTGTGACGTCTGTGCCAGGCAACATACCCTCAGCGGGGTCTCTGAAGCTCTCCTCTTTCAGCTCGAAGGCAGGCTGCCCCTGCTGATGGGTGGGCACTGGCTCACTGCCCGGACAGCTTGTGGGAAGCGAGATGCTGGCAGAGTTCAAGGCTCCCTCCTGGAGGAACGGGCAGAGTCACCCTGTGCAGTGCAGTCAAGGTACTTGGGGTGTAGCTTTGCCTCCCCACAACCTTGTCGAAGTAGACTTGGGGGAGAGGGAGCGGGACATCCCACCCCATCACCCAAGATCGCTGGGGGCTTCCACTGCCTGCTACTCTTCTACACAACCAGGCCAGGAGCACAGGCACCCACACAGGCACCCCTTACCTTGCTCTCTGCTCTTGGGGTCTCAGCTGTCAGCTGCACCACAGGTGTGTCCTCCGCTGAGGCTGAATGCAGCTGCCTGGGGAGACAGAGTCAGCAAAAGGTCCATGCCCCACACCCCATAACCCCGGCGTCCCCTGCTCCAGCACCGAGCTGCCACTGCCTTTCCCTGTACTGCTGTGCCGGCTACATGAACACTCAGCTAGAGTGCACCAGGCATGCGGCTGCCCCAAGCGACCTGGCCACAGAGCAGCCTCACCAACCTCACCCAGCAGGAAAACACACAACCTGCCTGCCAGCTCTGGAGGAAGCAGGCTGCGAGCCCTAAAGTCAGCACAACGCAGCCCAAGGGAACCACAAGGATGAGCACATCCCTTTCACTGTGAAACTGACAAAAGGCTTCAGGTGTGGAGGCTGGGGCAGGTGTGGGCAGCAAGCCACCCGAGGTGCCAAGGCAAGAGACTGAGGGCACAAGCTGTTCCAGTATAATAAATAGATAAAATAAGAAGTTATGCTAGAAATAGATGATAGATACGATTATATATGAATATCATTAACCATTAGTTTGTAGCAGTACTCTTTATTCCAATGTTATAATAATCTCTGTTCTACAATTATAACCTAGGACAAACCAGGCCATACAGAGGTAGGAGCTGAAGGGACACGGTGAGAAGAGACCAGAAGACAAGAGTGTGAGCCTCTGTCACGCCCGGACATGGCCACTAGAGGGCTCCTTGGTCTAGCGGTAGCGTCAGTGCCCGGGGAAGGCACCTGTTACTTAGCAGACTGAGAAAGGGAGTCTCCCTTTCCCTGGGGGAGTTAGAGAAGACTCTGCTCCACCACCTATTATGAAAGGCCTGACATGAGTCAAGCCTGTCCACAGCCATCCGGAGGCCTCGTCCTCCCTGTGATGCTGTGCTTCAGTGGTCATGCTCCTGTTTCACTTTCACGTTCTGCTCTGTACGCCTTCTAGAGCTTCTAGAGAACAGTAGCAGAATTAGTGAAAGTACTAAAGTCTTTGAAATGCATAGAAGAAATAATGGCGTTAAGCTGTCCTCTCTCTCTCCCCAACTCGGCTGCCAAACAGGGAAAGGCCTGGTGGACACGTGACTCACGTGACGTTACCTATCACTGGAGATGGCTCACATTCCTTACCCTGTCCCCTTGCCTTGTATCCAATAAATAACAGCTCAGCCAGGCATTCGGGGCCATTACAGTCTCCATGCCTTGGTGGTAGTGATCCCCCGGGCCCAGCTGTCTTTTCTTCTATCTCTTTTCCTTGTGTCTTTATTTCTATGATCTCTCGTCTCCGCACATGAGGAGAAAAAACCCACAGACCCAGTAGGGTTGGACCCTACAGGCAGGACAATCTCCCACTGAGCAACTCTAGGGGATGCAGCCTAAGACCATTCAGCCAGGAGGCAGCAGACCTACGGCCAAGACTCCAGCAAGCAGTAGACGCCACCCCAGGCAGTAACAGGCTTTGCCTGGCTTTTGGAGTTACATGCCCAAGTCAAGTTCACCTGAGGAGGGACATGACTGGGGGACAGGGTCCTGCCCAAGGTTGGCCGCATTTGGCTTCTGGCCTAAGCCCACCCTTATTGGATCCCTCCTTAGGCTGGGAGCACTAAAGAGATGCATGGCGCCAAGGCAAGGCCAAGAACCCTCAGCTGGGATCCACCTGAGCCCTGTTTTTGCCCAGAGGCCCCTTCTCAAGGGGAGCCCACCCGGCCTCAAAGGAGTATCTTTTTTTTTTTTTTTTTGAGACGGAGTCTCGCTCTGCCGCCCAGGCTGGAGTGCAGTGGCCGCATCTCAGCTCACTGCAAGCTCCGCCTCCCGGGTTTACGCCATTCTCCTGCCTCAGCCTCCCGAGTAGCTGGGACTACAGGCGCCCGCCACCTCGCCCGGCTAGTTTTTTTTTGTATTTTTTAGAAGAGACGGGGTTTCACCATGTTAGCCAGGATGGTCTCGATCTCCCGACCTCGTGATCCGCCCGTCTCGGCCTCCCAAACTGCTGGGATTACAGGCTTGAGCCACCGCGCCCGGCCCTCAAAGGAGTATCTGATGACACCTCTGGGTCCTTGACCACACACACACTGCGGGGCAGCTGCCCCACACCACACTCCCCACCCCATCCCCATACTTACTGGCTCAGACACGTGCCTGGCTCCTCCGTGGCAGGCCCAGCACTCAGCTGTTCAGACGCTGGCCGGCCCAGCCTGGTCTCAGGGCTTTCTGGGGGCTGGGCCTCTCTGTGACCAGACAGGGTGTCACCTCTGAATGGGTTGAAGTTTGGGTCATCCAGTTTGTCCCAGTCGAGGTGGTAAGAGCCCCGAGAAGCCGGCATGGGGGGGTCCTCCTCCACCTCCCGCAGGGCCTTTTGCTGCCTCGCTGCTGCTCTCCTCAAGGGAGGCTTGAGGCCAGATCTCTCTCCCAGTCTCCTTGGTGGGGCTGCCCTTTTGCTGGTGGCACCATCAGATAAATCAAATTCTAGTTTTATGGGTCCGCTCCTCGAGGAGCTGGCCATTTGGTCCACAGCTGCTTCTTCCTGAAGACTCAGGGTCATGGCCCTGCCAGTCACCAGGTGGCTGGTCGGGGCTGTGCTCTCAGGACAAGAAGTGTGTGCACAGGGAAGGGCCTGAGTGTCATCTGCTGGCACGGGGGTGCCCATACCCACAGGGCAGGCCAGGGCCTCACCAGGCAGACCCCCCAGGGGTGCTCCTCCACAGGCTTCCTCAGGGATCACACTAGGAGGCGAAGTGGCCCCTGCTGTGGGAGCAGAGACCCCACCATGCCGGCATTCTTCCTTGGCTCTGTGTGGAGTCTCTGCTTTGTGCTGGGACTCTGTCCTGGAAGGGTCTTCTAGGGTCTCAAAGGTGGGTGTCATTTTTCTGTCTAAGGAATAGGAACTAATATTTTCCTCCAAGGCTTGTTCAGGGCTGCCAGACACTTTTTCTGGAGACACCATTTGGTTCTCAGAACTTCCTGGGCTCTGGGAAGAACTTGAGCAGTCCAGGTCAGCCAGGGCACCCGGGCCAGGCTCGCTGGCGCTGCCACTCCCAAAGGCTGGGCTTGCATCCCCCAGGAGGTTGGCGTCAGCCTCCACTGGTTTCTGTAGAATTCCATGAGTAGTTTTGGCATCCACTTCCTTGATGAGCTGTTGGCTTTTAAAACAGACTTAGTCAACGTGAAGCAGTGAGTACTTGTGAGGTTAGGTGGCCTCGGCATCCATTCTCAACACAGGTTTAACTCTCTCACACCAGAAGCAGGGCTGAGTCACCCTTGGCACAGCTTCCCATTCTCCACCCCCCACCCTAGTTCCTCAATGTGGTTCCTTCCTGTCCTCCCAGGGACCAACTCCCTGTGGAACAGATGGACACAGCCACGTGACGTCCTCGCTGACCCCCGCCTCCGCCCCATTTCTTGGGGTTGGCTATGCATGGGGTTCCAACTTGCAGGGGTGCCTGTGGGCTGCTTGCCTGTTTAATTGTGCTCATCATGCACTTTGGCAAGTGCTGGACCCAGAGTTCTCCAGCAGCCTCTGCCACCCAAACAGCACTCGTCATCATGCACAAAGTCTGCACCCAGGCACCACAGCAAGGATGCAGCACAGGCTGCTGCCTGGGGGGTCAGATGTGGGACACCACACCCAAATGCCTCAAGCTGATGCCAGAGAAAGCAGCTTAGAGGCACCTCTCCCACCTGGTAGACTGGGCTCCTCAATTTCCCACTGCTTCCTTTATTTTTATTTATTTATTTATTTTTTGAGATGAATTTTTGCTCTGTTGCCAAGGCTGGAGTGCAATGGCATGATCTCGGCTCACTGCAACCTCTGCCTCTGGGGTTCAAGCGATTCTCCTGCCTCAGCTTCCCAAGTAGCTGGGACTACAGGTGCCCGCCACCATGCCCGGCTAATTTTGCTTTGTATTTTTAGTAAAGACAAGTTTTCACCATGTTGACCAGGCTGGTCTAGAACTCCCGACCTTAGGTGATCCACCCACCTCAGCATCCCAAAGTGCTAGGATTACAGGCAGGAGCCACGGTGACCGACATCCACCACTTCCTGTAAAAAATCCATTCAAGCGCCTGCCCACCAGCATACAGTGACCCCACCCTACTCCCTGATAGACGAGGCTGGCTGCCACCCTCTCAGCTGTCCCCTGCCTGTGCTCCAGGGCCTGCCCCAGTCCTCCGTGTGGCCTCCAGCCTGCTGTGGGCCTGTAAGTTAAAAGATCACTATTTCCACCTGTGTTTCTCCTAATCACCGAAGGGTGTGCACCATCTTAATGACCCTGAATTCTAACATTAAGGGACCTGACAGCATTCTGATGACACTTTAGTCTGTGTGAAAACATCAGCTATAAGCAAAACAAGAAAGCTCAGTCAACACTGTCCTCTGGCTTAAACCTCCCCCAAGGACATGCCCACAGATCAGCCCTGGGGACGTGCAGGCCCCGGACAGCCAGCAGGGGCGTGGTAAACAAAGGTTTTCTGCACGGATCTGCTTTCCCCTTCAGGTAGGGAACTGGCAGTGCTGTGGCCAGGGCCAAGGCCAGTCACAGCCTTCACTGAAGGACAAGGTTGAGGTGCACGATGCCACCTTCAGGCACAGAAGGGCCTGAGTGGCCTCTGCAACACCTCCCTGGATTGTGGCCACACTGGCGCAGCACCCGCCTGCCACAGTGGAGCGCCATGGGTGCAGAGAACACCTTCCCAGGGGCCCACCATTCCCAGGGCACTCCCTGCTCACAATGTGGGACTGCAGGGCATAGGGCCCTGACAGAAGAGGCGGCTGTTGGGATGGCTGGGGCTCAACTACAACACAGAGAGCACAAACGCTGCATCACTTGTTCCCCGGCCTTCAGGTCCCTCAGAAGATGCAGGGTCATGTGCCAGTGCCTCAGATAAGGGGCCCCTGTTACCTGCCCTTCTCTTCCAACTCTTCTCTAAGTTTGAAGATGTCAAAACTGAGAAACTGAGGGTTAGGGACCTGTCGGACTGTTCACAACTCCTCTGCTGCCCAGCTGCCACCTCAGGGTGGCGTTGCCCTCCCAGGCGGCTACTCAGCTGTCCTTGGAATGATACGTGGGCAGCTGCACACAGCGGCTGCTCTTGGTCTCATCCCACTGACGTGGGAGCACCACAGCAACCACCAGCTGGGCCAAAGCAGAATTCCAGAAGGGAGATGACAGCCACGAGCCCAAGCCACGAGCTCAGAGTCACTCTGGCTGCAGCCCCACAGGGCCACCCTCCCAAGCCCCTCCTAGCTCCTTTACACCCTCTGCCCTATGGAGGCTGCTGGGTGGCCCTGGAGGCATAGGGCAGAGGCAAGGGCATCTGTGGCTCTGGGACGGATCACACCCATGGCAGCTGGGAGACGACTTCTCTGCTCCTGGTCCTCCCCTCCTGCTTGGGGTCGTTGTGAACCAATGTCTGATTCATTCTCACTTTGTTTGACCAAATTTCAAAAGGGGCAAAATCCAACTTGAAAAGTAGCAAGCAGATATAGCAAGAACTGCAAATTCAGGCTGGAGGGGTGGAGGGGAGACAGGCCCAGGGCCCAGAGAAGGACATAGGAAATGCTGCCTGCACTTACTGGTGACATTTTATCTCAGGGAGTGAGAAGCATTAGTGGTATTGTGTTCCTTATGCTCTTCTTCGCACACCTAAAATCTGTTTAAAAGTTTTGGGCCAGTCGGGCGTGGTGGCTCATGCCTGTAATCCCAGCACTTTAGAAGGCCGAGGCGGGCAGACCACTTGAGGTCGGGAGTTTGAGACCAGCCTGACCAACATGCAGAAACCCTGTCTCTACTAAAAATACAAAAAATTAGCTGGGCGTGGTGGTGCATGCCTGTAATCCCAGTTACTCGGGAGGCTGAGGCAGGAGAATCGTTTGAACCCGGGAGATGGAGGTTGTGGTGAGCTGAGATCGCGCCATTGCACTCCAGCCTGGGCAACAAGAAAAATTCCGTCTTTAAAAAAAAAAAAAAAAAAAATTGGCCGGGCATGGTGGCTCACAACTGTAGTCCCAGCTTCTAAGGAAGCCAAGGTGGGAGGACTGCTTGAGCCCAGGAGGTGAAAGTTGCGGTGAGCTGTGATGGCACCATGGCACTCCACCCCGGGTGACAAAGCGAGACCCTGTCTCAAAACAGCAACAACAGTTACATCAGCAAAAACCAGCAGAAAATCATGCCTCTGGGGTCCCTTCCCACCCTGGATGCAGATGAGGTGTTCCTAGGTGCCCAGACCGATTAGTTCAGCCACAGAGTAAAGAGCTGCTTCCAGGGTCCTCCCTTTCCAGGCAAAGACAGACACCGCCTTGCCATCCGCTTGCAGTTAAGCATCAGGTCGGACAGCAGACTGCCAATGCCAAGCCTAACCCAACACCCAGCGCCTGGCAGAGCCCTCCAACCATGCACACTCTGAGGGGTGGATCACACAACATGGTTTCTTTGCCTACAAGTCCATCTGCTCTTTCCAAGTCCTAATAGGGTGGGCGGAATTCAAGATAAATGAAACTATGGATTGCCTTCCTGGAGATGGGGCCAAGACATTTCATCAAATTAGAGGAGCAAAGATCGAAGCCAATTGGTTGGCAAAAGCCCAGCAAAAATGTGAAGTATGGGCTGGGCGCGATGGCTTATGCCTGTAATCCCAGCACTTTGGGAGGCTGAGGCAGGTGGACCACCTGAGGTCAGGAGTTCGAGACCAGCCTGGCCAACATGAAGAAACCTCATCTCTGCTAAAAATACAAAAATTAGTCAGGTGTTGGTGGGCACCTGTAATCCCAGCTACTGGGGAGGTTGGGGTGGGAGAATCGCTTGGACATGGGAGGCGGAGGTTGCAGTGAGCAGAGATCGTGTCACTGCACTCCAGCCTGGGCAACAAGAGCAAAACTCCATCTCTGGGGTGGGGGGGAGTGAAGTATTAAGTTACCCAAGTATCTGATGGTCGACTTTTCTGTTAGTGAACTGGTGGGGGGGAGTGAAGTATTAAGTTATCCAAGTATCTGATGGTCGACTTTTCTGTTAGTGAACTGGTGGGGGGGAGTGAAGTATTAAGTTATCCAAGTATCTGATGGTCGACTTTTCTGTTAGTGAACTGGCCACATGCTGCATACACTCAGTGCAGATTTCAGGAGAAATCCAGCCAGGCCGGCCGGGCGCGGTGGCTCACGCCTGTAATCCCAGCACTTTGGGAGGCTGAGGCGGGTGGATCGCAAGGTCAGGCGATCGAGACCATCCTGGCTAACACGGTGAAACCCCGTCTCTACTAAAAAATACAAAAAAATTAGCCGGGCGTGGTGGCGGGTGCCTGTAGTCCCAGCTACTCGGGGAGCCTGAGGCAGGAGAATGGCATGAACCTGGGGTGGGTAGAGTTTACAGTAAGTGGACATAGTGCCACTGCACTCCAGCCTGGGCAACAGAGCAAGACTCCATCTCAAAAAAAAAAAAAAAAAAAAATTCCAGCCAAGGCCTGACAGAACAGGACAGCACGTTTCTGCAAGAGCCATCGGACAGAGAGGGTGAAGCTCCAGCATGTCCAGTAGCATGAACACTTACTTCTCTTTCTGAGTCCACACCGGGTGACAGTTTTCCAGTCCAAGGGTATCACCCTGAGCCAAAGGAGCCTCAAGTTTGCTGGCCATGCTAGGACTTAGAATCCTGTGCGTCTGTGGATCCCGCAGAGGTGTCTGAAAAGTCACCTGTTGTGGAGTGAGGAGGAGAGCACCCATTCATTAGTTCAAGCTGTTACAGCCACACCAGCAGTGTCCTGCAGCTCAGAGGTCACCAGGAAAGCAGGTCCTAGGGCAACCTGGCTAGCCACACACTGTAGAGGTCACACTTACCTTCATAGCTTTGGCCACGTTCTTGGGTGGCACATTTTCTTTCTGTGACACACGAAGAACAGACGATCTTCCGGTAACTTCTGGTGAGGAAAACAGGAAGTCGCAATTTTCTGTACTTTTTTCACTGCTGACATTTTTGTCGTTTAAGACCTGCAGACTCATTCTGGAAAAGCAGAACATGTTTGTGTCAGTGTGAGGGCAACACAACCATGTTGTCCAGACACAGACATGACAGCTGCCGCAGGGAGCACGACCCCTTCCGGCACAGGTGTGCTCATTGTTCTGGAGCTCACACCTCCCACACATGTCCTCTGCCAAGTGGGGCAGAGAAAGCCTCCGATTGAGTCCCCATCCTGCTTCAGAGACTCACTCTCCAGCCTGGCACCGGGAGCCATGGGCAGCACCGCTGCCTCCTGGGACCAAGAGCTAAAGGGCCTTCAGGCTAAGATGGTGAGAAAGAAAAACCAAGACCGCATAATCTCTACTGTTGTATTACCACGTCAGGCAGAAGTCAGGAGACAGGAAAGCCCTGGCCTATAAGAAACCCAGAAGAGCCAGAGGAAGCCGCGGTCTCCCCACCGGCCTCCGCGTGTGGCGTGAGGCAGGACCGGGCAGCAGAGGGCAGAAAAGCAGGACAGCGGCTCTGGTCTGCTTTCTCCCACCGGGCTAGGCAGCGGGACAAGACCAGGCTGGGGTGAAGGCCCAGAGGAGGAGCTGGGAGACAGTAGGCGAACAAGGGACGCCCAGAGCTGAGCAGCAGGTGCCAAGGAGCTTCCATATCAGGGCCTCCAGTCAGTCCCAGGTTCCAGGGCCGCCCAGGTCCTCACACCAGTCACCCACACACTTGCCACCCTTTCTGTCTACAGCGTTCCCAGTCTAGGGAATGACGTAGGCAGAAAGGCTGCCAGAGAGAACCGAGTGTCGACCTGGGCAGGAACCCCACGGGCACCTGTTGGTGGTGGGGGACCTGGGAAGGCTTTGATTTGAAAAAGAGCAAAGTTGGGGAGGGTCCTGGAGAAGAGAGAGGGGCAGCCCGGGCAGGTCGGTGCTGCAGCTTGAGAAGCCCACTGTGGTGCTGTGTGTGGGTAGGGAAGTAAGGGCAGGAGGGAAGCAGGGAAACCACACGCTTCTGCAGCCCGAGGAGTAGAGGCCAGACCAGACCCGGGCCTGGCCACTGGCATATATGGGACTTACAGACGACGCTTAGGTTTTTGGCCTGAATAACTGGGTACAGGGCAGGGGAAGGGCAGCTGGATCACTGGGGGACACGCAAGCCTGGAACTCAGGGAGAAAGTGACTCGGAGGAAGCCTTCCGGCGGCCTGGAGGAGTGCGGGAGAGCAGCAGACCCAGCCTTGGTCAGGAGGGGCCTTTACCGACTATGGAGCCCCGGGAGGGGCTCTGGGCAGGGAAGGGACCGGCCCCAGGCCGGTGCTTTGATGCTACTCTGGTGCACAAGTGGGATGCGGCGCGGGGGAAGATGGAGCGGCGCAGCAGGTGCGGGGAAGCGGTCGGGGCCCAGGTGTCCGCCACAGGTGGCCCAGATGGAGTTGGCACCAGGACGGAGGCCGGAAGGGACCAAAGAACCACAAGAGGGTCTGCGAGCTGGGAGCCAACAAAGAACCAGGGTGGGCGGCCGAGAGGCAGGAGAGGGTCGAAGAGAACAAAGCACTTCAGGGCGCCCGCTCCGCCGTCGGGCTCGGCCCAGCCCTAGCCGCCCCCGGCCACCGCCCAGGGGATCCAGCCCGGTGGTCGGTCTAGGGCCGGGTCCCATGACAGGGCGCGGGACGGGCCCCGGCGGCCCGGGAAGAAGCCGTGGGGGACGCTTCCCGGGGAAAGCTGCGGCCAGGGCGGGAAGGCGAGGGCCGAGGGCGGGGCGGGACGGCCTCGCGCCCCCGGGACCCCAGCCTCCCCGTGCCGTGTAGACGCTCGTCTACCTGCCTGCCCGCCCGTTGCCGGGCTCTGAGCCCGCGCCGCCGCCGCCAGGAAGGAGGGGTCTGGATATGCGTCTGCTCCGCGCCGGGGGCGAGCCTAGTTGCTGCCGCTGCCGCGCTTCCAGCCCTTGATGGCCGCCGGCGCGCCCGAGTTTCAAACGCCGACGGTTGCCTTCGCGCGGCCAATCAGCACGCGGCCGGGGGCGGGACCGTAGGAGGGTGGGGGTCCAATGGGAAGCTGTGTCTCGCCGGCCCCGCCCCCCCGTGCGCCGACGGTTCCGTTTCCGGAGTGGAGGGCCTGCCGGGGGTGTCTGAAGCTGAGACCGCCGGCTCGCCGTCGCCGCACGAATTTCGGGTTCTGCAGCTGACGCTACTGGGCGGGGCTTCGTGGCCAGGGACTGAGAGCCGCTGGCTCAGGCCTAAGTTTCCCCAGCTGTGCATTGAGACCAGGTGCAGTGCCGCCTCCAGGGCGGGCCCTGAAGAGAGGCCGCACCCTCACGGGGACTGCATCTCCCAGAGCGCCCCGCGGGCGGCCGGGCGGCGGGACTCCATCTCCTAGAGTGCCCCGCGGGCGGCCGGGTGGCGGCTGCCGCAACCGACACGTCGGGGTCTGGGCGCTGCGGCCTCTTCCCCGCGCCGGGGGCGGGGTCCTCGCCGGACAGCTTCCCGGCGGCGGCGCGATGGACAGCCCCGAGGTGACCTTCACTCTCGCCTATCTGGTGTTCGCCGTGTGCTTTGTGTTCACGCCTAACGAGTTCCACGCGGCGGGGCTCACGGTGCAGAACCTGCTGTCGGGCTGGCTGGGCAGCGAGGACGCCGCCTTCGTGCCCTTCCACTTGCGCCGCACGGCCGCCACGCTGTTGTGCCACTCGCTGCTGCCGCTCGGTGAGGCTGCTCCGGCCGGCCAGCCGCGTCCTCTCCTGCGCAGGGCTTGCTGGGAGGTCAGGAGGAGGCCTCCGCCAGCTCGCCGAGGCCCCGAAAGCGCCTGGGCGCAGCTGGGGAGAGGCGCCGGTCCTCATCCAGAGGGACCGCGGCGTGGGCTGAGCGCGCTTAGGGGCGCCGCCGGCGCTGGCTTGCAGGTGACGGGAACCCAAGTACAGAACCTTGGGCAGGGGATGCCCCGGCTCACCATGTCCTGAACCGTCACATGCCTGGGGGTTCCAAGGCCAAGCAGCCTTTGCTTGTCGTGGTTGCGGGCAGTGGCCAGGAGAAGGCAACTGTTGATTGAGTCCAACAGAAGGGGTCGGAGGGACTGTGTGGAGGGTGGCATTGCTCTAGGCCTTGGAAGGTGGGTGTGGGGAGAACGGGCGGATTTGGAGGCAGTTCCAGTTTGGGGGCGCCACAGAGGCAGAGGCTGAGGAGGGCCTCTGTGCAGGTGGGACCCTCAGAGTTGTCCGGGGGGTGTTGGGCTGGGCCCCAGGTGGTAACTGGGGCTCTGGAAGGTCCCCGTCTCAGCCAGTTGGATGACAGACAGGTGGGAGATGGGGGGTGCAGTGGTTGGAAAGGGATTTCAAGGGGGGACCTCTGGAGGACACAGGGGCAGACGCAGCTCTGGGAGGACAAATGGCCAGTGGCTGGCCAGGTCTGCCGCTCTGGGGAAACAAGAGGGGTGACCCTCCACATCCCGGTGTGAGCATGCAGCTGCCCGGGCCCGGGGGAGCTGGAGGCAGGTGTGGGGTGGAGACGCCCAGGCCTGCCTCAGGCTGGGGGCCCACTTGGGAAATGGATGGGGCTGAGTGGGGCTAGGGCCCTGACCAGGCCGCTTTCGAGGCCTACTGGGTGGGTTTCTGTATCCCTTCCAACTGCACCCTCCCCAGACGCCTGTGAGGGACCACAAGTGAATCATGGAGGCCACACCTGAAGCAGACAGCACAGCTGACCTCACAGCTGGATGTCAAGCTCTTTTTATTTTTAACTTAGTTTGAAAGTTTTCAAGCTTTATTAGGTATTAGTTACCTATTTATTTATTTATTTTTTTTGAGACGGAGTCTCGCTCTGTCGCCCGGGCTGGAGTGCAGTGACCGGATCTCAGCTCACTGCAAGCTCTGCCTCCCGGGTTTACACCATTCTCCTGCCTCAGCCTCCCGAGTAGCTGGGACTACAGGCCCCCGCCCCCGCGCCCGGCTAGTTTTTTGTATTTTTTAGTAGAGACGGGGTTTCACTCTGTTAGTCAGGATGGTCTCGATCTCCTGACCTTGTGATCCTCCCGTCTCGGCCTCCCAAAGTGCTGGAATTACAGGCTTGAGCCACAGCGTCCGGCCTATTTATTTATTTTTTTGAGACGGAGTCTTACTCGGTCGCCCTGGCTGGAGTGCAGTGGCACGATCTTGGCTCACTGCAACTTCATCTCCTGGGTTCACACCATTCTCCTGCCTCAGCCTCCCGAGTAGTTGGGACTACAGGCGCCGCCACCAGGCCCGGCTAATTTTTTTGTATTTTTTAGTAGAGACGGGGTTTCACCGTGTTAGCCAGGATGGTGTCAATCTCCTGACCTTGTGATCCGCCCGCCTGGGCCTCCCAAAGTTCTGGGATTACAGGCGTGAGCCACCCAGCCCCAGTAACCTATTGTTATATGTCACATTACCTTGAAATGCAGTGACTGGGCCAACTCCAAATGTGGACTATTACTTTTTGCCAACTGGAAGCTGCTAGTGCAACTCCTCACCGTCTCCATTGCTTATTTGGACCTTCAAATTGTCCCCGATCTGGCCAGCAGGGCCCTGAAGCTGGCCTTGTGTCCTCTGGACGTGTCCCATCATTCTTTGACACTTGCTTCCTTTCTCACACACAACTTCTCAGCTCTGGGATGGGCCACGTTTGACCAGCCTTCTCAGAGCTGGTGAGATTGAGAGACTGAGATCCTGTCCAAGCAGCTGCCCTGGGCAGGCCAGGGGTCAGCTCTGCCTGAGGGGACACTTCATTGTGTTTATTTTTCTCTTTCTAGGCTTTTGTAGTTTTTTCAATATTTACATAATGTGTGAAACTAAAGCAGCAAATTAAAAACCTTTTCCCCTAATATATCCTGCCATTGCCACAGGCAGGGACAGAGTGGGCCGGCTAGGGAAGTGCAGAGTGGGTAAAACCCACTTACCCTGGGAGCTGACCCTGGAACCCGGGCAGAGGGCCGGGCCCAGGGCTGTGTGGGGGTGGACAGCGGCCTGGCACCCACTTTCTCCTGAGGCTCACCCTGTCCTTTGCAGGCTACTATGTGGGCGTGTGCCTTGCGGCTTCAGAAAAGCGGTTCCATTCCCCCGCCTGGCGGCTCTTCCTGCTGCTGGCCGTGACCCTCCCCGCCGTCGCCTGCATCCTGATCTACTACTGGTCCCGTGACCAGTGGGCCCGCCACCCACTGGCACGCACCCTGGCACTCTATGCCCTCCCACAGTCCGGCTGGCAGGCTGTTGCCTCCTCCATCAACACTGAGTTCCGGCGGATTGACAAGTTTGCCACCGGCGCACCAGGTGCCCGTGTGATTGTGACAGACGTGTGGGTGATGAAGGTGACCACCTACCGAGTGCATGTGGCCCAGCAGCAGGACGTGCACCTGACTGTGACGGAGTCTCGGCAGCACGAGCTCTCGCCAGACTCGAACCTGCCCGTGCAGCTCCTCACCATCCGTGTGGCCAGCGCCAACCCTGCCGTGCAGGCCTTTGACATCCGGTAAGAGTGTGGTGCCTGCGGGGGTGCAGAGGGCACGCGGCAGGCCAGAGCCAGGCTCTGGCGCCATGACCCCTGGGAGGTGCTAGGCGTAGCCGGTGTGGACTCCAGCACTCATGGGCTTGTGTGACACCAGGCAAGGTGTCCACGAGACACCCGTCACTGAGCCCTCCCGCATAGCCCTCCTTCGGGCCCCCCTGCACTCTTGGCCTCCCCTTCCACTCTCCCTGGAGCCGTCTCCCCCAGATTCTTGGGGAGCACTCAGGACAGTGCAGCCCTCAGGCTGGACAGCTGCCTTGCTCCTAGGTCTGCCCCATGCCCAGGTTGGGCCGTCTGGCACTGGGTCCCTGGGCTCTGGCCTTAGGGCCATCTCTCCTGGTTGGTCCTGGTGCGACAGCTGCCCTGTCACTCCTTGGGGTATGGCCTCCATCTCCCCCTCCCTTTGCCCTGCAGAGGGCCCCAGCAGCTCTCCTCCCTGCAGGCTGAACTCCACTGAGTACGGGGAGCTCTGCGAGAAACTCCAGGCACCCATCCGCAGGGCAGCCCACGTGGTCATCCACCAGAGCCTGGGCGACCTGTTCCTGGAGACATTTGCCTCCCTGGTAGAGGTCAACCCGGCCTACTCAGTGCCCAGCAGCCAGGTGGGGGCCTGGGCCAGGTGGATGGGTGGGTGCCCACAGGTGTCTGCCTGGGCTCCTGGTGACGCTCCACCTGCCCGCAGGAGCTGGAGGCCTGCATAGGCTGCATGCAGACGCGTGCCAGTGTGAAGCTAGTGAAGACCTGTCAGGAGGCAGCCGCAGGCGAGTGCCAGCAGTGTTACTGCCGCCCCATGTGGTGCCTCACCTGCATGGGCAAGTGGTTCGCCAGCCGCCAGGACCCCCTGCGCCCTGACACCTGGCTGGCCAGCCGCGTGCCCTGCCCCACCTGCCGCGCACGCTTCTGCATCCTGGATGTGTGCACTGTGCGCTGAGTGGGCTGGGGCCTTGAGGTGACTCTGTGTCCCCCCAGCCACGGGGCGGGGAAGGGGGTGGCTGGGTCTCCTGGCTGGTAAAGGGCTCTACTTAAAGCACATGATCTGGAGCAACTCACCTCTGCCCTGGGTCTGCAGAAGGCTGAGGACTTTTGGTTAAAAGCAATCCTCATGAAAACACCCCACCCTGCTTGGCAGCCAGGGTACAAGTCCTGGGTACCTCCTCTTCGCCTCCCTTCTGCCCCCTTCCTGCTGCTGGGGGCAGATCCTGCACACACAGAACACAGCGTTTGCCCCCGAGCCATTCCCTGGAGACCCTGGGTCTACCCCAGGTGGTCGTCACCTGGGCCATTTGCCTTACTTCCCTGGAGCACACCCCCCTCAGTTACATGCCAGACCCAGATCTGCATTCTCCTGCCCTGTCCTGGAGCTGGCCCCTGGCTGCCTGGAGAACCCTGGGTAGGTCCCAAGGGTGGGATAGAGAAGAGGGCACCGCTGTGGTGTGGGAGCAGTCCTGGGGCTTCCTGGTGGCTGTGGCCAGTTGAGGGCCATTCCTGGGTGGGGTAGCAATGGAAGGACAGGTCAGAGTGCCCTCATTTGTGGGGCTGCCCCTCAGGGGTTCTCATCCTGTCCTTGGTGCCTTCTGCTGCCCAACAAGTCCAGGGAAGGCCGAGGCCTCAGACTCCTGGGTAGGGGTGGGGGTTGAGGACCAAAGTGCCATAGTGACATCCAGAACACAAGCCCACCAGGGTGCAGCACAGGCTGCCCACTCCCCCAGGGTATCCCAGGCTCAGAAGGGGGTACACGCCCCATGTGGTCAAGGCTCGGGTGAGTGTCTTGCCCAATTCCTGTTGGTTCAAGGGGAGGGGAGACGTTGGCCAGGCCCCAGGCACAGCCCTGACACAGCCGTGGCTACTGGAGAGGCCTCACACCTGCGGCCCCAAAGCCCCTGGGCTTGGCTGTTTCACACAGAGGTGATAGACTCAGGTGGCCTGACCCTTGGGATTTGGGAGGCTTCCTGGAACACTCAGCAGGTGAAGGCAGCAAGGGCTGTGGCTGGGAGCCAGACCTAGCCTTGATCCTGAGTTTTTTGTTTATTGGTTTTTTTTTTTTTTTTTTTTTTTGACACGGAGTCTCGCTGTGTCGCCCAGGCTGGGGTGCAGTGGCCGGATCTCAGCTCACTGCAAGCTCCGCCTCCCGGGTTTGCGCCATTCTCCTGCCTCAGCCTCCTGAGTAGCTGGGACTACAGGCGCCCGCCACCTCGCCCGGCTAGTTTTTTGTATTTTTAGTAGAGACGGGGTTTCACCGTGTTAGCCAGGATGGTCTCGATCTCCTGACCTCGTGATCCGCCCGTCTCGGCCTCCCAAAGTGCTGGGATTACAGGCCTGAGCCACCGCGCCCGGCCTGTTTTTTGTTTTTTTAAGATGGAGTCTCGCTCTGTTGCCCAGGCTGGAGTGCAGTGGCGCCATCTCAGCTCACTGCAAGCTCCGCCTCCCAGGTTCACCCCATTCTGCCTCAGCCTCCTGAGTAGCTGGGACTACAGGTGCCTGCCACCGCGCCCGGCTAATTTTTTGCATTTTTAGTAGAGACGGGGTTTCACCGTGTTAGCCAGGATGGTCTCGATCTCCTGACCTCGTGATCTGCCCGCCTCGGCCTCCCAAAGTGCTGGGATTACAGGTGTGAACCACCGCGCCCGGCCGATCCTGAGTTTTAAGGGCTGCCAAAGAGGGGCAGTGGGTTGGGGTTGTTTTTACTACAAAAGAAGTAACTTAGTTTTATAAAGACAAACCTATTGTAGCCAAATGACACCATATTTAATAAAATGTACTCTGAAGTGATATACTGTGTTTTGTGTGGCCCGATATTAAAACCAAACTTTTGTCATAGTTGGAGAATGGCCTGGGGTTGTTGGAGGAGCCACCTTAGAGGTGGAATTGTGCGCATGGCGTGCTTTGCTCAGAATAAGGAGGAAAAAACCCTTTGGTTGGGAGGCGGGTACAGTAGGAACCTTCGATGATTTCTAGTTTGAGGACTCTGGGGTCTTGACAACCCCCAACCCAGGGCCATCTGCAGGAGCAGGGCAGGAGGGGCAGAGACACATCCTGGGGGAAGTCACTGTGTGGTCACCACTGTGGCTCCTTCCAGATTCAGGAACTGATGTGTGGACACGTGGGTAGCCAAGGAACGAGCAGCCTTTCCGGTTCACTTATGTTTGCAGCTGCCTCCTGTGAGGACACGAGGCTGTCTCTACTGACCTCACTGTGGGTCAGGGTGGCCCAGCAATTGCCAGCTGAGCACCTAGGGCAGACAAGGCGGCACCCGGGGTTCCCCACAGTACTGGGACCTCAGGTGATCACCCCAGCAACTGGACAGTGAGTGCTTGCTGCCGTTTTCCCCATTCTGCTTCTCGACTCACAGGACAGTTCTTGGGGAAATAGTACACGTAATCCTGTTGAAAGATATGACAGTGGGCTCTAGTTTCCTGCGCTCCGAGTGTCTTCAGATTCTTTCCAGTGTGGTGCTTTCACTAGCATTCTTTTGCATACACAACCAGGCACTGCTTTAACCAACGACAGAGACTAGTGAGCATCTACTGAGGGGCTGTTACAGACCCTGACTGTGTGCCAGGCCCTAGGGCTCCCAGGCACTTGGACTCTTTGGCTCTGTGCTGTTAACTTAGAGGAGACTTTATTTCTTCTGAAAAGTTACAGCCTGATGATGAGAATCGCTTGAACCCGGATAGCAGAGGTTGCAGTGAGCCGAGACTCCACTCCACTCCAGCCTGGGCGACAGAGTGAGACTGTCTCAAAAAAATAAAAAAGTTACAGCCTGCAAGGTGGCCATCCCTCAGACTGGAAAGCACAGCCTCCGGCCAAGACCAGAGACGGGCACTTCAGAGGAGGAGGAGGGGTTGGGGCAGGAGCTTTATGCTGAATGGGTTGGCTAAACATGCATATTCAGCAGGTGACAGGATCTATGAATATTCATGAAGGCAGTCCTGACGCTTGCATCCTGAGCAAACATAATCCACATTCACTTTGGGGTGGAGACTTAACATTTAAATGTATTATAATGCGGTTCTACACAGGCCAGAAGTGGTCCATCACTGTGGGCTCTTATCTGGACCAAGTTACTGAAATCAGTCGCTTGCTCAATGAAATCTGTAGTTCCAATGAAACCTGTAGTTATGGCTAGTGGAATAGGGGCTGGGGGATCAGTTGGCATCTGGTGGAACTGCAAATTGGTTTTTATTGTTTTGAGACAGGGTCTCACTCTGTTGCCCAGGCTGGAGTGCAGTGGCGCCATCTGGGCTCACTGCAGCCTTGACCTCCCAGGTTCAAGCAATCCTACTTCAGCCTCCTAGTAGCTGGGATCACAGGCACACACCACCACGGCCGGCTAATTTTTTTGATTTTTAGTAAAGAAGTCTTGCTATGTTGCCCAGGCTGGTCTTGAATTCCTGAGCTCAAGCGATCCTCTCACCTTAGCTTCCCAAAGTGCTGGGATTACAGGTGTGAGCCACAGTGCCTAGCCTTTTTGTTTAAGTTTTTTGTAAGACAGGGTCTCGCTGTTGCCCGGGCTGGTCTTAAACTCTGGACCTGAAGCAATCCTCTGGCTTCAGCCTCCCAAAGAGTTGGGATCACAGGCATGAGCCATCATCTCAGCCACTGCACTGTTTCAACACTGCTTATCTCAAGGCCAGTGCTTGTTGAGCTACTAAGAGGAAAAGAAAAGCAGTGTGACAGTAAGAATATAGTTTAAATGTAGGGTGTGTGACTTAACCCTTGCCTGGCATGACCTTAGGTCTTATTCATAATTTGGTATCTTATTGCCACTGGTGTCCCACTGACCACAAGGGGGTCCATTCAGTTGTTGGGGGCTTAGGATTTTAATTTTTTTTGAGACAGAGTTTCGCTCTTGTTGCCCAGGTTAGAGTGCAGTGGCATGATCTTGACCCACCACCTCCCGGGTTCAAACGATTCTCCTGCCTCAGCCTCCCAAGTAGCTGGGATTACAGGCATGTGCCACCACGCCAGGCTAATTTTGTATTTTTAGTAGAGACGGGGTTTCTCCATGTTGGTCAGGCTGGTCTCGAACTCCCGACCTCAGATGATCCTCCCACCTCGGTCTCCCAAAGTGTTGGGATTACCAGCGTGAGCCACCGCACCCTGCAAGGATTTTTAGTTTACAGTATTGAGGGTTATGGGATGCCCAGGGCCTGGGGAGGGAAGGGACAGGATGTGTTTGTCCTATTCTTGGGATGACCTTTTCAAGTTCAAAAGGGGGCGGTGGGCGCACCAAGGCACAGTCCTGAGGACAGCAGGTGCAAAAGCCAGGCCCTCCGAAAGGTGTAGGGCCTCAGAGGGATCCCAAGCATCCCTGGGGCTCAGCCTCCTGGACCTGACCCCACTGCCCACTCTTTTGGCTGGTTCCACTCTCCCCTGCATCCCTCACGTTGTCTCCAACAGGAAGCTGTGGGAACCTGTTCCCAGGTGTATGTGTACCCCTGTTGGGGTTCTATTTGGCTGGATCCGCGGGGCCATCAGCTGCAACTGTGACGGCGGCGGGGAAGCGGGACGGATGGTGCGGATCTACAGGACCTCGCCTCCAGGTGGGGCCTCCCTGCTGAGCCAGGGATTCTTCAGGATACTTCAAGCCCAGTCAACTCCAGGCAGAGAGTGGGAGCGTCAGGTACCGGCGACACAGCGGAGGACGTCACGGGCGGGCAGGGAGGCAGCTGCATCCGAGACTAGCGGCGGAGACTAGCGGCGGATACTAGCGGCTCAGTGGGTGGCCGGTGTGCGGCTAACGGCCAGGGCAGTGGGACCGGAAAGACTCAGCGTAGTGGTCAACTATCGCTACCTAAAAGGTTACTCCAAAACTTTAAGCGGCTCAAAACAGCAGACCGCGGGTACGCGCCTGCAGCGGCCACGGGACCGTGGGGAGCAGTCAGTACCGGCCATAGCCACGCCTTCCGGGTTCCGGGTTCCCGCCAGGGAGGAGACACGCCCCCACCTGGGCAGGGACCAAGCAGAGCCGCGCTCCACCCAGGCCGGGACCAATGGGAGATGCGCCACGACCCAGGCTGAGAAACGCGCCGCTTGCCCTTCCCCCACAACCTGTGCCGCGTCGCGCGCGGCCGAATCTCCCGCCAAAGCTGCCCCCGCCCGCCAAGGCGCGACCTATCAGCGTCGCAGCGGCCCGCGGCGGCCCGGCCGTCTCAATCCCGCGGGTGGAGCTCAACCTTTTCCTTAGGCCTCTCCTCAGCCCACGGCGTCCCTCCGGCTCCCGAGCCGAGCGCCAGGCAGTCGGGCTTCGCGGCTGCCCGCGGTTCTGAGGTCTCGCCCCAGCCCCAGTCGGCTGGCGAGGCGCGCGCAGCCGAGTGGACCCCCACGGCGTGGCCCGATGGTTTCGCCCGACCAGGCGCGCGCGGGAGGCCGAGGGGCGGGGCCCGGCGCCGATATAAAGGCGGTTGGGGGCGGGGCGCGCAGAGGTTGTGAGCGCCGGCGCGGGGACGCAGCTCACTCCCTCAGGTCCGGTTCTTTCCTTCCGTGCTCTGCGCGCCCGGCCCGCGCCCCCGCCGCCTCAGCCCCGGCCCCGGCCCCGGCCCCGGCCCGCCCTGCGCGCCCGACCCGTGCTGCCATGGCCTGCCGCCCGCGAAGCCCGCCGAGGTATCAGAGCCGCTGCGACGGTGACGCCAGGTGAGGCCGGGCTGCGCGGCGGGCGAGGGAGGGCGTGCTCCGTGGGGCGGGGGTCGTGCGGGGCCGGATGTTGCGGGACGGGGGTCGTGCGGCGGTCCCCGACCTCCCGAGCCCCGCCGACCGCGTTCCTCCCCGCAGCCCGCCGTCCCCCGCGCGATGGAGCCTGGGACGGAAGCGCAGAGCCGACGGCAGACGCTGGAGGCCCGAAGACGCCGAGGAGGCCGAGCACCGCGGCGCCGAGCGCAGACCCGAGAGGTGGGCACGGGACCCGGGGGTCGGGGCGCGGTGGAGCCCTTGACGGGGCCGCGGGCTCCAGGGACCTTGTCGCGCTCTCTCGGTGCCGGGATCGGCCAGGTCGGCGTCCTGCGTCCTTTTACCTTTGTCTCCGCGCGGCCCCTGCACTGGGGCGCCCGCACCAGGCCTGGCAGGCGCTGGAACACTCCGGAAGCCTCTTCCCGGGGTGGGAGTCTGAACTGGTGTCAGCCCGAGTTGGCCAGTTAGAGTCTGTGTGGTGCTCCCGGGAGAGGTCAGGGCCTCCGACGGGCTTCTCGTGAACACGTGGAAGTCAGGGGACACCCGAGTCCCGACGAGAAGTGGGTTTACCGGGTTCACCTGCTTGGCCATTTTCTAGGTTAGGCGGTGTGTAGGGGGAGGGTCGAGATGCGAGCGAAAGGAGGGCTTGATAGGGGTGGGACAGCCGAGGAGGGTTTGGAGGAAGTAAGCAGGGGTGCCAGTGGTCATAGTGGCGGGGCTTTAAGGGGCTATGGTTAGAGAAAACTCGAGGGGCTTTGTGTGGGGTGGTCCGTCCCGCATTGGGGGCTTGTTGCTCCTAAGTTTCCTGAAAGGCATGGTGACTTGGCCGAGATGCAGCAGTGAAGGCGGGAGGAAATGCATGGTTCAGGATAGACTTCTGAAGGCAGGACCTGTGAGACTTGCTGATGGGTTGGGGATGGGAGGCGTGAAAAGAAAATAAAAACTCGGACCCAAAACCACTATGCCAAAAGGAAGAAATTAAGCTGAAGGCGGAGTCATGCAAGAAACTACCTTTGCGTTTCCTTTTGTTTCTAAGCAGATAGCTGCAGATAAAAGATGAAGTGTCTCCACGGGTGAACTTTGTTCACCTTCAGTGCCGACTTACCGAGCGCACGAGGAATACATAATTGACTATTCCCCTAGCTGCTCGTTTTCTCTTGGAACATGTGGATCCTTTCTCCTTCAATCTACTCTTCTCTTTTAAATATTGAAGTCCTCACAATCATCTTTGGAGAAAGGCACAAATCACAGACTCTTTCTGTAATTTCGTGTTCTTTTAGTCATGTCCTTAACAAGTTAGCTAAATTCCTAAAGTAATTGAGACCTGTCTCAGACACTTTTTGGTTTACAGAGGAAAGAGGCATCAAGAATGACTCAAGCCTTTTAGGTCTGAACACTTGATTGTGGGGCCATTTGCCAAGATAGAGAAGATGGGCTGGAGCAGCTAGGTACGGGAAGTTGTGAGGCTTGAGATACTGCTTAGAGAAGCAAAGGAGATGTCAAGAAAGGTAATGGAGTGTAGGAGTCTACATTGGGAGGCATCTTCAGGCACAATGAGTTACCAGGGCATAGAGATGATATTTAGAGACTTGGGTCAGCCGGGCGCGGTGGCTCAAGCCTGTAATCCCAGCACTTTGGGAGGCCGAGACGGGTTGGGAGGCCGAGACGGGTGGATCACGAGGTCAGGAGATCGAGACCATCCTGGCTAACACCGTGAAACCCCGTCTCTACTAAAAATACAAAAAAAAACTAGCCGGGCGAGGTGGCGGGCGCCTGTAGTCCCAGCTACTCCGGAGGCTGAGGCAGGAGAATGGCATAAACCCGGGAGGCGGAGCTTGCAGTGAGCTGAGATCCGGCCACTGTACTCCAGCCCGGGCTACAGAGCAAGACTCCGTCTCAAAAAAAAAAAAAAAAAAAAAAAGACTTGGGTCTAGGGGGCTGGGTGCAGCGGCTCCTGTCCGTAATCCCAGCACTTTGGGAGGCCAAGGCCGGCTGATCACCTGAGGTCAGGAGTTTGAGACCAGCCTGACTACATGGAGAAACCCCATTGTTGGGGACCAGCCTCAACACCACCCGTAGGGTACGCGAAGTCCGGTGGCAACAAAGGAATGAGAAGAGACAGGTTAGGAGTTCATAAAGGTGGGAGCCAGGGGCCCAGTTGGAAAATGGAGGCTGCAAAAGGTCCAGAGTTCTGGTCTCCACACTATTTATTGAGTACAATCACTTAAATCTAAGAAGTAGACGTTCAGGGTGAAACAGTGAAAGAGAAGCAGTGTATCATAGGCATAATTTATAGCAGTAGCGGTTTAGATGAATCTCGTTTGTGCTCAAACAGCATATCTGTAACTTACCGATGAGTAGCTAGTGGGATGAGTAGCTAGTGGGATGAGTAGCTAGTGGGAGCGGGCTTAACTAGGACCCTGCATGTCTGTCCACATTCCAGTGCTTTAAAGGAGTGTCTTTCTCCTTGAACACAGTGTTTAAAAGATAAGAGAGCAGGTCTTGATCTGAGCATGGGAACATGATGGCAATTTTAGGAGGCTTTCCTCCTCAGAGGCCTCTTGTGGCTTTTCACAACTTACTGTCCCATATTTTTATGGCCAGTTTATACAGGCACCCGAAAAGCCTTTTTCCCAACACCCCCATCTCTACTAAATACAAAATACTCGGGAGGCTGAGGCAGGAGAATCCCTTGAGCCCAGGAAGGGGAGGTTGCAGTGAGCCGAGATTGAGCCATTGCACTCAAGTCTGGGCAACAAGAGTGAGACTTTGTCTCAAAAAAACAAAACAAAACAAAACAAAAAAAAAACTTGGGTCTAGGGGTGGGTACAGAAGAGGCCTTAGGTCCAGATATGAAGGGAAGGTTATCAAACCTTATTGAGATCAAACTCTGAACTCTCCAGTGGTCTCATTTAGCTGAAGATAAAAATATTAAATCCTTACAGTGCTTTAGAAGTTACAGAAGTTTTTGGTATCCTCATTCCTCCAACTATAGGAATGCTTCTGTGCTAGGGCCTTTGCACTTGGTGTTTGCACGTTGTGGGTAAGGCCTGGAGGCATCTGACAAATAGAGCCAGCTCCTTGATGGATAAGATTTAGAAGTACTCCCTTTGGAAGGTTGTTAGCTTAGTGTGTAAAATTAGGCTTTGTTGTCCTAAGATAGGGTAGATTGTGAATGTAACCTACTTAATCTAAGAAATGGACTTAAAGGTACCAAAATACGGTATGTAGTATATGGTCATTCACATACACAGGCTTTAAATTATTCTTGTAGTTCAGGAACTTGTTACACTGGGAGACCCAGACTTGAACCTCTTGATACACTAGTGAGGATGCTTGTATCCAATTCTGGACAGGCCTCTATTGAGTCAACTTAATTTTCAGTTAATTACCTAATTTGATTTCATGCCTTTCTACTGTTTTTAGAATCTGGAAATTTACTTTTAGAAATGCAATTTAAGTTTCTCTTGAGTTGTGTGACTGTAAGGGAAGAAATGATAATTACATAAGTATTATTCATTAGTTATTGCAATTGTATTTTCCAAGCACAGCATTTGGTTTACAGCTAAAATAGGTTGCTTATTTGTTGTAATTAAAGTTAGTTATCTAACTTATTTTTTTGTGACGGAGTCTCACTGTCATCCCGGCTGGAGTGCAGTGGCATGATCTCACCTCACTGCAACCTCTGCCTTCCAAGTTCAAGCAGTTCTCCTGCTTTAGCCTCGGAGTAGCTGGGACTAAAGGCATGCGCCACCACACCCGGCTATTTTTTTTTTTTTTTTTTTTCTTTTTGAGATAGAGTCTTGCTCTGTTGCCCAGGCTGGAGTGCAATGGCACGATCTCAGCTCACTGCAACCTCTGCCTCCCGGGTTCAAGCAATTCTGCCTCAGCCTCCTGAGTAGCTGAGATTACAGGTGCACACCACCATGCCTGGCAAATTTTTGTATTTTTAGTAGAAACGAAGTTTCACCATGTTTGTCAGGCTAGTCTCAAACTCCTGACATAGCGATCCACCCGCCTTAGCCTCCCAAAGTGCTGGGATTACAGGCGTGAGCCACCATACCCAGCCTAATTTTTGTATTTTTAGTAGAAGCAGGGTTTTTTTTGTGTGTGTGTGAGATGGAGTCTCGCTCTGTCACGCAGGCTGGTGACAGAGCTTGCTCACTGCAAGCTCCACCTCCCAGGTTCATGCCATTCTCCTGCCTCAGCCTCCCGAGTAGCTGGGACTACAGGCGCCTGCCACTGCGCCTGGCTAATTTTTTGTATTTTTAGTAGAGACGGGGTTTCACCGTGGTCTCGATCTCCTGACCTTGTGATCCGCCCGCCTTGGCCTCCCAAAGTGCTGGGATCACAGGCATGAACCACAGCGCCCGGCCCGAGTAGAGGCGGGGTTTCATCATGTTGTCCAGGCTGGTCTCAAACTCCTGACCTTGTGATTTGCCTGCCTCGGCCTCCTAAAGTGCTGGGATCACAGGCATGAGCCTATGCACCCGACCCAGTGTCTAGTTTTAATATCAGTAATGACCAACAGAAAAACGGGGTAGAAAAATAAAAATGTGAGTTTATGTTTGATGTATAAATAAGATACATCAATTTGAATTGCCAGAATTTGGGGCATCAAGCCTTAAGCTTTCAAATTTCCTGATTTTTTTTTTTTAAATTTTAATTATTATTTTTTTGAGGCAGCATTGTCGCTCTGTTGCCCAGGCTGGAGTGCAACCTCCACCTCCCAGGTTCAAGTGATTCTTTTGCCTCAGCCTCCCGAGTAGCTGGGATTACAGGCACCTGCCACCACACCCAGCTGATTTTTGTATTTTTAGTAGAGATGGGGCTTCACCATGTTGGCCAGTCTGGTCTTGAACTCCTGACCTCAGGTGATCCGCCTGCCTCAACCTCCCAAAGTGCTGGGATTACAGGCGTGAGCCACCATGCCCGGACTATTATTTATTTATTCATTTATTTTTTGAGATGGGGTCTCTCTCTGTCTCCCAGGCTGGAGTGCAGTGCGTGATTTCGGCTCACTGCAACTTCCACCTCCTGGGCCCAAGGGATTCTCCTGCCTCAGCCTCCCGAGTAGCTGGGATTACAGATGTGAGCTACCACGCCCAGCTAAGTTTTTGTATTTTAGTAGAGATGAGGTTTCACCATGTTCCCTGGCTAGTGTGGAACTCCTGAGCCCAGGCAGCTGGCCCTGGCCTCCCAAGGTGCTAGGATTACAGGAGTGAGCCACTGCCTGGCCATAAATTTCCCGATATTGACTGAAGACTACCTTGAGCTTGAGATGGAACTGAGCTCCTGGATTTGGTTTGACTCAAGTGTAGGGGGTACTTTGCCAGTAGCTGGAGTCCTGATACAGCAGGGACTCTGACTTATACTCCTCCGTACACATTGTAATCATAGTGTATGTAACATTCTGAATTATTAATCATATGCACCTGAGAGGTAAGCGGCTATGTTAGCTATTCTATATTACTATTTATTTATTTTTTGAGACGGAGTCTGTGTTGCTGAGGCTGGGGTGCAGTGGTGCAATTTCGGCTCACTGTAGCCTCCGCCTCTGGGGTTTAAGCAGTTCTCCTGCCTCAGCCTCCCTAGTAGGTGAGACTACTGGTGTGCACCACTGCACCTGGCTACTTTTTGTATTTTTATGTTATTTTTGTATTTTATTTTAACATGGCGGGGTTTCGCCCCCATGTTAGCCAGGCTGGTGTCGAACTCCTTATCTCGGGTCATCCACATGCCTTGGCCTCCCCAAAGTGCTGGGATTACAAGTATGAGCCACCGCAGCCTGCCACCATATATATTTTTTTGAGATAGTCTTGCCCTGTTGCCCAGACTGGAGTGCAGTGCCAGGATCAAGGCTTACCCAGCCTTGACCTCCTGGGCTAGAGTGATCCTCCTGCCTGGGCCTCCTACGTAGCTGGGACTACAGGCACGCCCCACTGTGCTCGGCTGTTTATTTATTTTGGAGATGAAGTTTCAACCTTTTTATTAAAATCAACTTCTCACAGTGTATAAATGCTGCATATTAGCACACATAAAAAAGACAACTTCTAAGGTACCCAGAAATGTGTTCATACAGGTTACAGAGTGGACAATTTGCTCTAGACAGTCAGCATTGGATAAATCAGAAGATTATCATCCCTCAGTACTGTACCCAGTCTCAGTAAATATTTACAACATGGTGAGAAGGTGTCAGCTGTACCTGCTTTCTAATTCTATGAAGTACTCAGACTTACAGATAATTCAGAACTAAAGACTCTCCCATGATAATCTGGCAAAATAAAACAAGTAGTTTAAAGTCTCGGTGATTTTGGTGTGTGCTACTTCCATGATCAAATCCAAACACTCCTGGGGTGGGCTGGATAAGTTTTTGGTAGCCTGCTTCATTATCAGAAGTTTGGTAATAAGCCTTACCAATAGAATACCATTTCTTCAGCATCAGTCATTTCTCAGCTGGTTAATGGATCAATGATCTCATCATGAATGAAAATGGAGAGAGAACTGAAGACAATTCTTCTCACACTTAACAGGAATTAGGATGGGTCAATGCAGTCCGGGTGTGGTGGCTCACGGCTGTAATCTCAGCACTTTGGGAGGCTGAGGCGGGTGGATCACCTGAGGTTGGGAGTTCGAGACCAGCCTGGCCAACATGGAGAAACCCAGCCTCTGCTAAAAATAAAAAATTAGCTGGGCGTGGTGGCTCATGCTTGTAATTTCAGCTACTCGGGAGGCTGAGGCAGGAGAATCGCTTGAACTTGGGAGGTGGAGGTTACAGTGAGCTGAGATCGCGCCATTGCACTGCAGTTTGGGCAACATGAGCGAGACTCCATCTCAAAAAAAATGGGTCAGTGCAGAACAGAAGGAGGCAGACATTTGGCAAGTGCAGGATCCTACTGTTGAGTATAGACGTGTCTGAAAAATTCTTATCCTGGAGGTTCATATTCAGATGAAGGAGTCTACACTGGCCAGATAACCTGGAGGAATGCCCGACCTGCACTTTTATGATACGGATACAGGCTTGGGACTACACAGTGGAAACACCCACCTGAGAGGGCCTCAGTTAGAGACTTACCTTGCAGATCCTTCTCAGTTTGACAACACATCCCTCTGTATGGCCAGCCAGGGGGCACGAGGTTGGTGGAAGTGAGTAGTTGCTCTGCACCATCAAGCATGCACATATCTGTCTAGATGTGCCCACAGTCTATGAAACTTGGGCTTTGTTAGAATAATGGAATTCTTTGGTCCTGGGTTTTATGAAAGGCAATATTGTCACAATCCTGTCAACATTGACATTGGCAGTGACTGCAAGCTGGGGACTAATGGCATAGGGACAAATTAAATACTAAATGGGAAACTCTACACTCTCTGAACTTCTCAGAGTCAGCTTCATGAGCTCCAGCATCAGGCTGGATGTTGGATCAGTGAGATAAGGCTAACCCATAGAAATGCCAGAACTGAAGCTGAAAACTAGATATGGGTTTTTCTGACTACCACACACACTGCAAAAATTTGAAGCAAATCTCCATCTTAATGTCCGATACGGTGGCTTTATAAACACATACCAGAGATGAACCAAATAACTTGATTTTAGCCATATGATAGCTCTGGACTACTGAAGTGTGGACACACAAAAGGAATCATAATTTAGTTTGAAGTCTTAAATTCTAGTTGGTTTTATTAGACCTCCCAAACACAGTGGGCACGCTGCCAAGGAGCTCCATGACTTCTGCTCTAGTGACAGCCCTGGGTAGATTCAACTGATAGGTTCTGTTCTACATCATGTTTGCTTTTGTCCTGCTAAACTCCAGTTTAGTATGGCTTGATACAGATAGTTCACTGATTTAATGCTTTTATTTTTTTGGGTGAGGGGTAGAGATGAAGTCTCACTATCTTGCCCATGCTGGTCTTGAACTCCTGGGTTCAGGTGATCCTCCTATCTTGGTTTCCCAAGTGCTGGTATTACAGGCGTGAGCCACTGTGCCCCACCAGCCTTTGAATATTTCTTGACATACAGTTTGAAAGTAAACAAAGTACGTATCATGGTTCAGTAGCATTTTCGTTTTATTGCAGCTTTACCACTCCTGAAGGCCCTAAACCCCGTTCCAGATGCTCTGACTGGGCAAGTGCAGTTGAAGAAGATGAAATGAGGACCAGAGTTAACAAAGAAATGGCAAGGTACACATTTTGGACCACTTTGAAGTGTTAATCTGTGGCATTTTCAGTAACACATTAAATTTGATATATGTCTTAGAACAGTGGTTCTCAAAGGTCTGGGCTCCAGACCAAAGGCATCAACATTTACTGGGGACTTGTTGGAAATACAGATTCTCAGACCCTTCCCTGGGCCTGCGAATGGGGTGGGGCCTGGCCATCCTGTGAAAAGCCCTGCAGATGAGTCCACTCTTTCAAGCTTGGAGACCACTGTGTTCCTGGTGGTAATCCTTCTGAGAGTGGAAGTAGGTGCACAGTGGTGTTACTACTAGATTGCAGGCTGGAGGACTATCAGAAACTTTCTCTCTTTTTTTTTTTTTTTTGAGACGGAGTCTCGCTCTGTCGCCCAGGCTGGAGTGCAGTGGCCGGATCTCAGCTCACTGCAAGCTCCACCTCCTGGGTCCACGCCATTCTCCTGCCTCAGCCTCCCGAGTAGCTGGGACTACAGGCGCCCGCCATCTTGCCCGGCTATTTTTTTGTATTTTTTAGTAGAGACGGGATTTCACCGTGTTAGCCAGGATGGTCTCGATCTCCTGACCTCGTGATCCACCCGTCTCGGCCTCCCAAAGTGCTGGGATTACAGGCTTGAGCCACCGCGCCCGGCCAACTTTCTTTTTTTTTGGAGATAGAGTCTTGCTCTGTTGCCCAGGCTGGAGTACAGTGGCAAGATCTCGGCTCACTGCAAGCTCTGCCTCGCGGGTTCAAGAGATTCTCCTGCCTCAGCCTCCCGAGTAGCTGGGATTACAGGCACAGGCCACCACGCCTGGCTAATTTTTGTATTTTTTGTAGAGATGGGGTTTCACCATGTTGGTCAGGCTGGTCTCGAATTCCTGATCCGCCCACGTTGGCCTCCCAAAGTGCTGGGATTACAGGCATGAGCCAGTGTGCCTGGCCTAACTATCAGGAACTTACTACAGTCATTTGTTATCACCGACCTTCTGTGTGCGGTGGTCACACAACCCAGCACACTAGATGGAGTGCTCTCTGCAGATGAAGGAATACATTGACACCGGCTCAGGCAACAAACACAGCTCAGAAATGCCAGCATACAAGGAAAGGTCTCAAACTTGGATTCTGTGAACCTCTTGCAGTTGTACACAAGATTGTGTGTGTATCCAAGTTACCGCAAACTAAGCTACTTCCTCTTTGTTGACTCATTACCTAATGCATCCTTAACCACTGTTTAATCTCCCTTGATTATCAGTGTGTTGGTCCTTTCTCTTTTGATGAGTTGCCTAACTCAAACCCAGTTGCATGGACTGGGTTTATTCAAACCGAGTTAAAATGTGGCTTATAATTAGTTGAAGTATTTTACAAGATAATTTTAGCCAACAGCTGGCTGATAAATCAAACAGGGTCTTGAGAAAAAAGTGTCTTGCGTGTCAGCCACGGAATCATACCTAGACTACCTGTTCTCATTTTGGCAGCCAGTGATGGTATTTATAGCTGCCTCCTTTGAAAAGGGACAGGAATATGTGGGAATTGGTTATTGAACATTTGGGGGAGTTATTTGTAATATCTTCTGGTATCAAAATGTTTGGGTGGATAGTATGCCTTGGTAAAAGAAATGAAGTAGGAGTTCACAGATGTGAGTATCAATGTTTTTCGTGAATTACTGTATTTATATAGGTCTTCACTTTCTCAACTATAAAATTAGAACGTTAGCCGGGCGCAGTGGCTCACGCCTGTAATCCCAGCACTTTGGGAGGCCAAGGCAGGTGGATCACGAGGTCAGGAGATCAAGACCATCCTGGCTAATACGATGAAACCCCGTCTCTACTAAAAATACAAAAAATTAGCCAGGCGTTGTGGCAGGCGCCTGTAGTCCCAGCTACTCGGGAGGGTGAGGCAGGAGAATGGCGTGAACCCGGGAGGCGGAGCTTGCAGTGAGCCGATATCGTGCCACTGTGCTCCAGCCTGGGCGACAGAGCGACACTCCGTCTCAAAAAAAAAAAAAAAAAAAAAAGAATGTTGACTTAACCCGTATAGTTTGTGTTGCATTCACAAGTCTTAGAACAGTTCTTGCATACCTATAGCCTAGTTGCTCCCTCAAGTCACCCCTTGCCAGGGATTATCTGCAGCTCATATTCAGGCATATTCTACCTGTCTAGATTGTCCTGTGAGTGGATCCCTATTTATTCTTCAGATATCTCATGGGTCTGTGCCTGAAAATTGTCTTGTTTTGGAAAACAGCACTGTTTGGACTACTCTGTTGATTATACCCTTTGTGAAGGAAAGCTGTGGCTTTTATTTATTATTATTTTTTTTGAGATGGAGTCTTGCTCTGTTGCCCAGGCTGGAGTGCAGTGGTGCAATCTCGGCTCACTGCAACCTCTGCCTCCCAGGTTCAAGCGATTTACTGCCGCAGCCTCCTGAGTAGCTGGGATTATAGCCATGTGCCACCACATCCGGCTAATTTTTGTATTTTTAGTAGAGGCTGGGTTTCACCATGTTGGCCAGGCTTGTCTCAGACTTCTGACCTCAGGTGATTCGCTCACCTTGGCCTCCTAAAATGTTGGGATTATAGGCGTGATCCACCGTGCCTGGCCAAAGCTGCAGCTTTTAGTGCGACCTGTGTGATTTAAAACCTCCTGGCCCTTTAGTGAGCCGTTACTGGCAGGCCAGCTTACTTCCCAACAGTAAGGGGTATGAAATGTCAGCTTACTGTGCTTTAAGGAGACTAACAGACTACAAACTAGCAGTATAAGAGTATGAAAATGGATTTTTGGCATGGCACGGTGGCTCACGCCTGTAATCCCAGTACTTTTGGAGGCCAAGGCTGGTGGATCACCTGAGATCAGGAGTTTGAGACCAGCCTGACCAACATGGAAAAACCCCATCTCTATTAAAAATACAAAATTAGCTGGGTGTGGTGGCTCATGCCTGTAATCCCAGCTACTTGGGAGGCTGAGGCAGGAGAATCACTTGGACCCGGGAGGCGGAGGTTGCAGTGAGCCAGGATCTCACCATTGCACTCCAGCCTAGGCAACAAGAGGGAACTCTGTCTCAAAAAAAAAGAAAATGGATTTTCATCATACCTGAAACCAGTCTTTGTCATCTGTGGTACTGGAGAGAATGAGGCCCTGTAGCACATGATTTGCAGGACTAATCTCTGAATCATACAAAGATGGTCTTATATAGCTAGTGCTACTCTAGATAGGAGATAGCACAGGAGATAATTACTTCATTACCTTCTGGCGTCCAGGCTGCACTGAACACCTCAGCAAACTTGGGTGGATTTTAGATTTTAAGAGGAGGCACAGTGATACATGACATAATTTAGATGCCTGCATGACAGGCCAGGCGTGGTGGCTCACTCCTGATCTCAGTACTTTTGAGAGACCGAGGTGGGAGGATCGCTTGAGCTCAGGAGTGCAAGAGCAGCCTGGGCCATGTAGACCTCCATCTCTCCAAAAAAAAAAAATTTTTGGAGATGGGTGTGATGGCACTTGCCTGGAGTCCTAGCTGCTTGGGAGGCTGAGGTGGAATGATTGCTTCAGCCCAGCAGTATGAGGCTGTGGTGAGCTGCCATGATCGTGCTGCTGTACTCTAGCCTGGGTGACAGAGTGAGACTCCATCTCAAAAAAAGATACCCACATGAACTTGGAGCTCAAGGTAGTTCGTGGTTTCAACGTTAGATTGTGCTAGACTCCTTTTGGAGATGTCATATTTCTGTTTTTTGCAAAGCCGTGTTCTGGTAATGACTGCAATAGAAAGCAGATGCCTCAGGAAGTTCATGAGGAACAAGACAAAAGGGGGCATGTTTGGTCTCCAAGATTGGAGAAGGTATGCAGTGCCCAGTAGGCATACGGGTCCCATTAGTAAGTGTGGTGTTTTTAAAATAAAAATATATTTCAATTTGTGTTTTCTTTTTCTTTTTTTAAGGCTGCTAAGTTTTTGGGGATGTACATTTTTGTTGTGTGGATCTCACTACTTAAACTGAACCTGACAAGGATTTCTTTTGGCCCAGGGAGCTTCTGGATTTCATAGGATGGTGTGCCTGAGGGTATCAGAGTGGAGCTTCCTCAGACCTGGCTGCTTTATTTTTATACCTTTTTTAAAAACAGCAATATTTATTTTGCCCTCAGATATAAAAGGAAACTTCTCATCAATGACTTTGGAAGAGAGAGAAAATCATCATCAGGAAGGTAAAGGCTGTGAAAATGATTATTTTCTAATTTGATAGACCTGTAATTTGTTAAAAAAAAAAAAATGTGACTGTCAGAAATGCTGATTGTTACAGTAGCATTTTATTAATACTTTCTTCACTGATTTGAAATACTATATCTGTTGTGTACTAAATTCCCATACATGCAGTCTCTGGACTGTTGAGGATTAATATGGTTGGGAATCTGGAGTGAATCCTCCATTATTGTGTTTTGACATTTTCTTGGCTTACCTTACATGGTGATCTTAATTGCAGGGCTTATTCTGTTAATCTGTTGTTTTTTCAGTTCTGATTCAAAGGAGTCTGTGTCCACTGTGCCGGCTGACTTTGAGACAGATGAAAGTGTCCTAATGAGGAGACAGAAACAGATCAACTATGGGAAGAACACAATTGCCTACGATCGTTATATTAAAGAAGTCCCAAGGTAGTCTTGTCTCAGTGGCATGTCTTGAACAAGCCCTGTAGCATTGCATTTCTAAAGAGTTGCTTAGATTGTGTAGTACAGATGATGCTGGGGATAGTTCACACCTACTAAGAGCTATTTAATAGAGACTTACTGGGACTTATGACGTAAATAAAGAATGGATTGGCAACTAAAAAACTAAAGACATGAAGATTTTAAAAATCATTTTCAGAATTTTGAATGTTAGATAACATTTTATTTCTTAGGAGTCAGCAATTATATAGATGTAAACTTATTAAAATACATGATGGGGAAAAAAATGAAGTTTAAGTTAAATACTGTAAAATTCTAATTGGAGAAAAATAATTGGCATTGCCCTATTTCCTTTAAGCAGCATGTTCTTGCCTATCTTGCTCCATCAAACACACAGACACAAAAGGATATAAAGAAAGCTTTAGTGTTTTCCTGAACTTTTTGGCAGGATTGGGGTTGAAATTTAGTTTTCTGGGCCAGGTGCAATGGTTCATGCTTGTAATTCCAGCACTTTGGGAGGCCAAGAGGACCACTTGAGGCCAGGAGACTAGCCTGGGCAATACAGGGAGACCTCATCTCTACAAAAAATTTTAAAATTAGCCAGGCGTGGGCCGGGCGCGGTGGCTTATGCCTGTAATCCCAGCACTTTGGGAGGCCGAGGCGGGTGGATCACGAGGTCAGGAGATTGAGACCATCCTGGCTAACACGGTGAAACCCCGTCTCTACTAAAAATACAAAAAATTAGCTGGGCGTAGTGGCGGTTGCCTGTAGTGCCAGCTACTCAGGCTGAGGCGGGAGAATGGTGTGAACCCGGGAGGCAGAGCTTGCAGTGAGCTGAGATCATGCCACTGCACTCCAGCCTGGGCTGCAGAGTGTGAGACTTTGTCTCTAAAAAAAAATTTTTACTTTTGGCTGAGTGCAGTGGCTCACACCTGTAATCCCAGCACTTTGGGAGGCTGAGGCAGGCAGATCACGAGGTTGGGAGATCGAGACCGTCCTGGCTAACACGGTGAAACCCCGTCTCTACTAAAACTACAAACAATTCGCTGGGGGTGGTGGTGGGCGCCTGTAGTCCCAGCTACTCGGGAGGCTGAGGCAGGAGAATCGCTTGAACCTGGGAGGAGCAGGTTTCAGTGAGCCAAGATTGCACCACTGCACTCCAGCCTGGGTGACAGAGCAAGACTCCATCTCAAAAAAAAATTTTTTTTTTTTTTTTTTTTTTTAATTTTTTGGAACATAGATAGCAAAGGAATAGTAAGATTCAATGTGATGGTGCTTTTTTGTTTCCTCCTGAGTCTTGCTCTGTTACCCAGGCTGAAGTGCAGTGGCATGATCATGTCTCACTGTGTATTTATTTTATTTTTTTGAGATGGAATCTTGCTCTGTCGCCCAGGCTGGAGTGCAGTGGCGCAGTTTCGGCTCACTGAAACCTCCGCCTCCTGGGTTCAAGTGATTATCTTGCCTCAGCCTCCTGAGTAGCTTGGACCACAGGCGCACGCCACCACACCCGGCTAATTTTTATATTTTCAGTAGAGATGGGGTTTCACCATATTGGCCAGGCTGGTCTTGCACTGCTGACCTCATGATCTGTCTGTCTCCGCCTCCCACAGTGCTGGTATTACAGACGTGAGCCACCGTGCCTGGCCATCATGGCTCACTGTAGTCTTGAACTCCTGGCCTCAAGCAATCCTCCCACCTCAACCTCCTGAGTAGCTGGGACTAGCAGTGCATGCCACCACACCTGGCTAAATTGTAAAAATTTTGTAGAGATGGGAGTCTCCCTGTGTTGCCCAGGTTGGTCTTGAACTCCTGGCCTCAAGTAGTCCTCCCAAAGTACTGGGATTACAAGCGTGAGCCACTGTGCCAGGTGGATAGTGCTTTTTTTTTGAGACGAAATTTTGTTTTAGTTGTCTAGGCTGGAGTGCAATGGTGCAATCTTGGCTCACCGCAACCTCCACCTCCCAGGTTCAAGTGATTCTCCTGCCTTAGCCTCCAGAGTAGCTAGGATTGCAGGCATGCGCCACTATGCCCGGCTAATTTTTTTGTATTTTTAGTACAGATGGGGTTTCTCCATGTTGGTCAAGCTGGTCTTGAACTCCCGACCTCAGGTGATCCACCTGCTTCGGCCTCCCAAAGTGCTGGGGGTTACAGGCGTGAGCCACCGTGCCCAGCCCAGATAGTGTTTTTTTTTTTTTTGTTTACATATTTGTTTGTTTTGTAGAATCTCAGTTGATTTTTTATTTATTTAATTTTGAGACGGAGTCTCACTCTCGCCAGGCTGGAGTGCAGTGGCGCAATCTCAGCTCACTGCAACCTCTGCCTCCTGGGTTCAAGAGATTCTCCTGCCTCAGCCTCCTGAGTAGCTGGGATAACAGGTGTGCACCACCATGCCTGGCTAAGTTTTTGTGTTTTTAGTAGAGACGGGGTTTCACCATGTTGGCCAGGCTGGTCTTGAACTTCTGATCTCAGGTGATCTGTCTGCCTCAGCCTCCCAAAGTGCTGGGATTACAGCGTGGACCACTGTGCCCGACTTTTGTTTTTGTTTTTGTTTTTTTGAGATGGAGTCTCGGCTCACTGCAAGCTCCGCCTCCCGGGTTCATGCCATTCTCCCGCCTCAGCCTCGGAGTAGCTGGGACTACAGGCGCCCACCACCTCGCCCGGCTAGTTTTTTTTGTATTTTTAGTAGAGACGGGGTTTCATCATGTTAGCCAGGATGGTCTCGATCTCCTGACCTCGTGATCCACCCGCCTCGGCCTCCCAAAGTGCTGGGATTACAGGTTTGAGCCACCGCGCCCGGCCTGTTTTTTTTTTGTTTTTTTTTTGTTTTTTTTTTTTAAAGGTGGAGTCTTGCTCTGTTGACCAGGCTGGAGTTGCAGTGGCATGATCTAGGCTCACTGCAACCATCGCCTCCCAGGTTCAAGTGATTCTTCTGCCTCAGCCTCTGCAGTAGCTGGGACTCCAGGCATGAGCCACTATGCCTGGCTAGTTTTTGTTATTTTTAGTAGATATGGGGTTTCATCATGTTGGCCAGCCTGATCTCAGACTCCTGAGTTCAAGTGATTTGCCGTGTCCAGCAGGGTTTTTTATTTTTGAGACGAAGTATCGCTCTGTTGCCCAGGCTGGAGCAACACGAACTCGGCTCACTGCAGACTCCACCTCACTGGTTCAGGCGATCCTCCTACCTCAGCCCCCCAGTAGCTAGGATTAGAGCACCACGAGCGGCTGATTTTTGTATTAGTAGAGACGGGGTGTTGCCACGTTGGCCAAGCTGGTCTTGAACTGCTGACCTCAGGTGATCCACCCGCCTCGGCCTCCCAAAGTGCTAGGATTATAGGTGTGAGCCACTGCGCCCAGCCCCTAGCTGTTTTTTGTTTTTGTTTTTTCTTTTTTTTTTCATGACGGGGTCTCGCACTGTCACCCAGGCTGGAGTGCAGTGGCATAATCTCAGCTCACTGCTACCTCCATCTCCCGGGTTCTAAGCAATTCTCCTGCCTCAGCCTCCCAAGTAGCTGGGACTACAGGCGCGCACCACCAGGGCAGCTAATTTTTGTATTTTTAGTAGAGACGGGGTTTCACAATGTTGTCCTGGATGGTCTCGATCTCTTGACCTCGTGATCCGCCCGCCTCAGCTTCCCAAAGTGCTGGGATTACAGGTGTGAGCCACTGGCGCCTGGCCTTTTTTTTTTTTTTAATAGAGATGAGGTCTCACTGTGTTGCCCAGGCCTTTTTTGAATTCCTGAGCTTAAGTTATCTTGGCACGACCTCCCAAAATGCTAGGATTACAGGTGTAAGCCACCATACCTGGCGATCTATAATTTTAAAAATAATACTAATCTCATAGTTTGGTTAATCTTCGAGCTAATGTGGAAAGGTGAGTGGCATGTGGGCATGTGCTAGAATAATCTTTCTCCTGTAGACACCTTCGACAACCTGGCATTCATCCCAAGACCCCTAATAAATTTAAGAAGTATAGTCGACGTTCGTGGGACCAGCAAATCAAACTCTGGAAGGTGGCTCTGCATTTTTGGGATCCTCCAGCTGAAGAAGGATGTGATTTGCAAGAAATGTATGTCTTTATTGCATTCTTGTTCTGTGATTCTCTGATTGGTCCAGTGACTGGAGCAGCTGTGCATCACTGAGACAGGAGGTTCTGGTGCCAAGTTCCCCAGCAGCTGTTGGCCAGCAGAGCAGCTGCTGCTGCAGCTTAGTGCCGAGTTCTTCTGTACCGGGTGGGAGGCAGCTGGAAGGAAGAGTGCTTCCTGGATTGAATTTATTTTTTCAAGCACAGTCAATCTGGGAATACAGGTTTTGTTTGTTGTTTTGCTGTTTTTATTGTTGGAGTTCTTTTTCCCCTACAGTACAGCAATCTCTGGAATTTGTTTTTTTTTTTTTTTTTTGAGACGGAGTCTCGCTCTGTCGCCCAGGCTGGAGTGCAGTGGCCGGATCTCAGCTCACTGCAAGCTCCGCCTCCCGGGTTCATGCCATTCTCCGGCCTCAGCCTCCCGAGTAGCTGGGACTACAGGCGCCCGCCACCTCGCCCGGCTAGTTTTTTGTATTTCTTAGTATGAGACGGGGTTTCACCGTGTTATCCAGGATGGTCTCGATCTCCTGACCTTGTGATCCACCCGTCTCGGCCTCCCAAAGTGCTGGGATTACAGGCTTGAGCCACCGCGCCCGGCCGGAATTTGTTTTTTAAATATAAATATCCTGAAAAGTATTTGTGTCATTTCTGTCCAACCATGAAAATAAAAGTTCTTAATTAAGGAAGAAGGCTTTCTTTCCCTGTTGGCTTTTTTTTTTTTTTTTTTTTTTGAGATGCTCTGTCACCCAGGCTGGAGTGCAGTGGTGTGATCTCAGCTCACTGCAACCTCCACCTCCTAGGTTCAAGTGGTTCTCCTGTCTCAGCCTCCTGAGTAGCTGGGATTATAGGCACGCACCACCACGCCGGGCTATTTTTTGTATTTTTAGTAGAGACAGGGTTTCACCATGTTGGTCAGGCTGGTCTCAAACTCCTGACCTTGTGATCTGCCCGCCTCAGCCTCCCAAAGTGCTGGGATTATAGGCGTGAGCCACTGCTCCCAGCCCTGTTGGCTTTTAAACTTGTGCCTAGTTGAAATGTCTCAGGCCTGAACTTTTGCTGCATCATGGGAATACCTGCTGACCAGGAAGGTAGAGAGAATGATCTTGTACCTCCCTCCTTCTATGTGGGGTTTCTTCTCAGCTCCCCTCTGGTCCTGAGCCTCTCCCTTTCTCAGACACATGTTTTAAACAAACAATTTTCTCCTCTGTGCTGGGAAATTTATGTTAGAGACTGGCATGTTTGAAACGATTTGTAAGTGACTTAACCAGTTTATCCTGACAGATGTCATTCGGGTTTTTTCCCCCAGTGTCCCTAGTGTCCCATTCTCTGAGTAGAAACTTGGAAAAAATTAGTGATGATGCATAGTATGTTCACAGTGCTTGTTTCTCCCCCTCAAAAATTGGGCTTATGAGTGCTTCTGTTTCCAAGGATGCTTGTGTGGTGAGCCCAGCAGATCTTTTTGCTGCTTCTCATTGCCACCAGCTTTCTCTCTGCTGGATTGATTGGGCTAGGGTTAAGTCTGTCAAATAGTCACTGAAAGCTGACCTCTCAGGGAGCCTAGGGGACACTGTCAGTGGCGTGTCCCCTAGGCTCACACAACAGTTGTGGCTGTACCATATGGGTGGGGTTTGTCTGTAGCGAACAGACTTGAATTCAGCTGTGCCCCATCTCCTGGGTTTGTTAAGTTAGTGCCTGATGCACCTATTGGATTTCGTTTAACAGACACCCTGTAGACCTTGAATCTGCAGAAAGCAGCTCTGAGCCCCAGACCAGCTCTCAGGACGACTTTGTAAGTACTTTCTTTGGATGAGTCTTTCAGCTTGGGGGTCGCAGGTGAATTGTTAACACGTGCTGCCTTACAAACTGAAGTCTGGGCTGGGCACGGTGGCCCACGCCTGTAATCCCAGCACTTTGGGAGGCCAAGGCGGGCAGATCCTCTGAGGTCAGGAATTCAGGACCTGGCCAACATGGTGAAACCCTGTTTCTTCAAAATACAAATATTAGCCGGGCATGATGGTGGGTGCCTGTAGTCTCTGCTACTCAGGAGGCTGAGGCGGGAGAGTAGCTCGAACCCAGGAGGTGGATGTTTCAGTGAGCCGAGATCGCACCACTGCACTCCAGCCTGGGCAACAGAGCAAGACTGACTCAAAAGAAAAAAAAAGAAAAAAACCGTCTGCTGGGCACAGTGGCTCACGCCTGTGATCCCAGCACTTTGGGAGGCTGAGGCCAGCAGATCACCTGAAGTCAGGAGTTCAAGACCAACCTGGCCAACAATGGTGAAACCCCGTCTCTACTAAAAATACAAAAACTAGGCCGGGCGCGGTGGCTCAAGCCTGTAATCCCAGCACTTTGGGAGGCCGAGATGGGCGGATCACAAGGTCAGGAGATTGAGACCATCCTGGCTAACCCGGTGAAACCCCGTCTCTACTAAAAAATACAAAAAACTAGCCGGGCGAGGTGGCGAGCGCCTGTAGTCCCAGCTACTCGGGAGGCTGAGGCAGGAGAATGGCGTGAACCCGGGAGGCGGAGCTTGCAGTGAGCTGAGATCCGGCCCCTGCACTCCAGCCTGGGCGACAGAGCCAGACTCCGTCTCAAAAAAAAAAAAAAAATACAAAAACTAGCCGGGTGTGGTCATGCAGGCCTGTAATCCCAGCTACTCAGGAGGCTGAGGCAGGAGAATCACTTGAACCTGGGAGGCAGAGGTGGCAATGAGCCGAGATTGCACCACTGCCCCCCAGCCTGAGTGACAGAGTGAGACTCTGTCTCAAAAGAAAACAGTTTTAAAATGTATCAATTTAAATGCTGTCTCCTGTCCTGAGACAGCCACTATTTGTGGTGTTGTCTAGGCTTTTAGAATTCTTTCTGTGTTTATAAACTATGTACATGGCCAGGTGCAGTAACTAGTGACTCCTTCCTATAATCCCAGCACAATGGGAGGCCAACCAAGGCAGGAGGATTGCTTGAGCCCAGGAGTTCGAGACCAGCCTGGCCAACATATACTCCATCTCTACAAAATAAAAATAAAATGTGTGTACATCTAAACTTCAGTGTCTTGTAAATAGTACATGTGGTTTCTCTTTGCAGTGTCACTATTAAAATCTCAGTTGCACGTGAAGTGTACACCTTGCTGTGCATTACGTCACATGATTTACCACATAAGCTGTGGGGGTGTAGGAAGTGGTCCCTGTTTTCATGGTGAGATGAATGTCAGCTGACCCATGCTTCTGTTTTCCAGGATGTGTACTCTGGCACACCCACCAAGGTTAGACATATGGACAGTCAAGTGGAGGACGAGTTTGATTTGGAAGCTTGTTTAACTGAACCCTTGAGAGACTTCTCGGCCATGAGCTAACTGCCACCTGGCGGCCAGGAAGAGAAACAGCTCCTCCCCGACTGGGTGGAAGGCTGGCCAGGCACCAAGCATGTGTGTGCACTTATACCTGGTGGTTTCTCTGTTAGTAGTCCATTATCTCATGATGAATTATTTTTGCCTTACTTTCTTAAGAAACATTAAGAAGAAACATTAATTTTATGTATAGTGAGTGTATTTTGCATGTTTTAAATTGTAAATGGCGCTAAATCCAAGAAAGTGTACTTGAAGCAATCTTCCAGCAAGCTTAATTGCATAATCCCTGTTGTCCTCCAGGGTAAGCTGACAGGCCTACTTAACTGGTTTTCCACAGGCACTTCAGTTGCTGCTTGTCAGATGGACTGTTTCGGATTTAACCATGTAATCCATGGGACCAATTGAGAGTCAGCTACTTTTATAGGCATCAAAGTATTCTCAGACACCTTTAATATCTTTATGGAAACTTAGTTTTTGGCCTTTTACCAGTATGTCATAACAGCACTCTGAAGTCAGACATTGTTAAATTGAGCTATTAAACTAATGGGTTTTATGTAAGTTATATGGTCTTAATTTGGTACTTGTAAATAGCACTAGTTAGATTCTTTAGAATACTCCAAGAGTTAGGGCAGCAGAGCAGAGCGATTTAGAAAGAACATTTTAAAACAATCAGTTAATTTACCATGTAAAATTGCTGTAAATGATAATGTGTACAGATTTGCTGTTCAAATATTCAATTGTAAACTTCTTAAGACTGTTTTGTTTCTATTGCTTTTGTATGGGATATTGCAAAAATAAAAAGAAAAGAACCTTCTTTAAGTGACTGAGGGTGTTGCCAGGTGGCCCAGCTGCCATGAGAGCGAGGGTCAGAGTTGTGTCTGCCTTTGTTGTGTCTGAAGCGAGTGGCACTGGGTAAAGGGCCTTCTTTATTTTTTTAATGTTAGTTTTTGATAGTTTTGCTCTTGTTGCCCATGCTGGAGTGCAATGGTGCGATCTTGGCCTGCTGCAACCTCGGCCTTCTGGGTTCAAGCGGTTCTCCTGCCTCAGCCTCCTAAATAGCTGGGATTACAGGCATGTGCCACCACGCCCAGCTGATTTTGTATTTTTAGTAGAGATAGGATTTCTCTAGGTTGGTCAGGCTGGTCTGGAACTCCCGACCTCAGGTGATCTGCCTGCGTCAGCCTCCCAGAGTGCTGGGATTACAGGTTTGAGCCACCGCGCATGGCCGGGGGCTGCCTTTTGTAGGTGTCATGTCATACTTGGTCTGATGCTTATCAGCACTGGTATGGCAGCCTTCCCTGTCTCCTAGGACAGACCCTGTGGCAGGACAAGCATCAGTCTGAGGGTGCCCCTCCCCCACTGTCTTCACCCTTGGACCCTGGCTGCTGCCTGCAGACCACTGGCCCATGACCACAGCCACATGTCCCGGAGATCCCTCCAAGTGATTCTGGGCTGGTCTCAAGCCAGGGGTGGGCTCAGGTAACTTTGTTCTAGGAGGTTGAAGAGGGCAGAAGCCCTTGTTTACTTAGCTTGTTTATGGAGACCTCAAGCAGTGTCAGGTGGAGGGTGGTAGACACGGGTTGTAGCACGTGCCCTGGTGAGGAGACCCAGCTTTTTCAGGGTGGTAGGAGGTGCCTGATTAGGTGGCATTTGGGGAGGGCAGCAAGGAGAGGCCCCGAAGTGGGAGCACTCGGCATTGACTTGAGAGTCCTAAAATGTGGAAGGAGCCAGCATGACTGCAAGCCTCAGCCTAGAGGAGGCAAAGGTGAAGGTCCTCGTTATGTGGTGACAGTTAGTGGCACTGTGGCCTCCATCATGACTGCGATGGAAAGAAACTCTCCCGGATTTGTCGCTAAGGACCTGCTTCCCCTAAGCTGTGAGCAGGTCCTTAGCGACGAGCGGCATTCGGTGCTCTTAACGGCTAAAATTCAGTGACTTCCAAGCAAATCGGACATCCAGAAGACAGCCGGAAAGGTGATCTAAGCTAAAGCTGAGGGTGTGGCATGAAATCCTCTGTTACAACCTTAGAAAGTGGAACCTTTCTCTCCTTTTTTTTGAGATGGAGTCTTGCTTTGTCTCACACGAGTGCAGTGGCACAGTATCAGCTCACTGCAACCTCCACCTCCTCGGCTCAAGCAGTTCTGCCTCCACCTCTTGAGTAACTGGGATTACAGGCGTGAGCCACCACACCTGGCTAATTGTAGTTTTAGTAGAGACGGGGTTTTGCCACGTTGGCCAGGCTGGTCTTGAACTGACCTCGGGTGATCTGCCCTCCTCGGCCTCCCAAGGTGCTAGGCTTACAGGTGTGAGCCACTGTGCCCAGCTGTTAGAACCTTTCTTGGCCGGGCGCGGTGGCTCAAGCCTGTAATCCTAGCACTTTGGGAGGCCGAGACGGGTGGATCACGAGGTCAGGAGATCAAGACCATCCTGGCTAACACGGTGAAACCCCGTCTCTACTAAAAATACAAAAAATTAGCCGGGCGAGGTGGCGGGCGCCTGTAGTCCCAGCTACTCGGGAGGCTGAGGCAGGAGAATGGCGTAAACCCGGGAGGCGGAGCTTGCAGTGAGCTGAGATCCGGCCACTGCACTCCAGCCCGGGCGACAGAGTGAGACTCCGTCTCAACAAAAAAAAAAAAAAAAAAAAAAAGAACCTTTCTTTCCCGCAATAAGGCTTCTTGCTCCTCTGCAGGAGCCCAAGATGGTGCTATTCTGAAAAGCCCTGCGGGTGTGGCTTCTAATGGAATGAACTCTAGAGTGACAGAATTACATGGGCGGAAGCTGCTGCCAGGCTGGACTGAAAGGGCCAGGCAATACAAGAGGCCTTGAACCCTCTAGTTCTGCCAGCGGGAAGTAGGAGGATCAAACTCTCCAGCTGTGCAAACAGGCTGCGTTTCGTGAAAAGGAAGTGGGTGGAGCCAGGAGCCTGGAGGACCGAGGCTGGCCTCTCGTCAGGGGACTGCCAGGTGATGTGTGCCTAGCGGGATTTCAGACTTGCTGTGGGCCAGGGACTCCTGGGAGCATCTGCAGCAGGTGTCGTAGGTCTGTCCCCACTGTTCATTGGGGTGTGTGTGTGTGTGTGTGTGTGTGTGTGTGTGTGGTGGGGGCCAGGGACAGTCTTTACATGGAAAAGGGCTCAACACAGGAGCTGTCAGGAGCCTCCTCCACAAGGGAGCGGATTCAGATGAGATTCTGGGCTTTGGGTTGATGCTGTGGTGGGGTGAAACTTGGAGGCCTTGGCAGGGGATGAGCATATCTTGGTTTTGGAGGACTGTAAATGAGTTGTGGCCAGAGGGTGGACTGTAGTGATCTGACTGCTGGAGCAGGGGAGAGGGATAGGGTCAGGGGAGGGTGCTGTGAGAAAGGCAGCAGCTGTGCTTAAGTACAGTGGGCAGCCAGGGGCCTTGGGCAAGGGTGTGATTCCCGTTGTAGAAGAATAGCCTGGACTGCTAGGTTTTGCTTCACATTTACATTTTTGGAATGCTCTTTTTGTTATTTTGTTTTTTGAGATGGAGTTTTGCTCTTGTTGCCCAGGCTGGAGTGTGATCTCGGCTCACTGCACCTCTACCTCCCGGGTTCAAGCGATTCTCTTGCCTCAGCCTCCCGAGTAGCTGGGATTACAGGCACCCACCACCATGCCTGGCTAGTTTTGTATTTTAGTAGAGACAAAATACAAAACAGGGTTTCACCATGTTGGTCAGGCTGGTCTCAAACTCCAGACCTCAGGTGATCCACCCACCTTGGCCTCCCAAAGTGCTTGGATTACAGGCGTGAGCCACCGCGCCCGGCCAAAATTCTTGGAATGCTCTTAAGCACTGAGGAAATAAATTTTCAGACTTTAGTTCTTGCCTCTCTTAACTGCTGTTAACATAATCTAGTATTTTTTTTTTTTTTTTTTTGGAGACAGAGTCTCACTCTCTCGCCCAGGCAGGAGTACATTGTGCAATTTCGGCTCACTGCAACCTCCGCCTCCTGGGTTCAAGTGATTCTCCTGCCTCAGCCTCCTGAGTAGCTGGGACTACAGGTGCCCGCCACCACGCCCGGCTAATTTTTGTATCTTTAGTAGAGATGGGGTTTCACCACATTGGCCAGGCTGGTCTCGAACTCCTGACTTTGTGATCTGCCTGCCTCAGCCTCCCAAAGTGCTGGGATTGTGGGTGTGGGCCACCGTGCCCAGCCAACATATCTAGTATTTTCTGTATGAGTGTTACAAATAACCAGTGGGCTTGGATTGAGTTGTCTTTATTCTTGACTCTTCTACATCGAACCAAGCGTCAGAACTAAATTAAGTTTGCCCAGCATGATTAATTCTTCACAATCCCACACTGATTGCTTGCTATCTCATCCCCATCAGTCAGTCATTTTCTTGTCTTTCCACACACAGCTGGGGTCAGCTTATCAGGGCTGTCATCCCACATCCCCTGACTGACTTTTTTCCATGTATTATGAAGCTGTTCTTATTTCCTGCTGGCCTGTCAGGAACCTGTCCTTTGGGTTCTCTTTTTTAGCAATTCTGCCACCAAGTTGCTGACTCCTCCGTCCCTGTGGGAGGAAGATGTCAGTGGAGTCTCCCAGGAGTCAGCAGCCTCTGCCGAGCCCAAGGTCCAGCCACTTTTGGCTTTCTGGACCCATGGGGATGGCTCTTATGATTAACTGGGTTTCAGGATCTTTTATTTGATTTAATTAATTATTATTATTTTTGATACAGAATTTCACTCTTTCGCCCAGGCTGGAGTGCAATGGCGCAATCTTGGCTCACTGCAAGCAACTTCTGCCTTCTGGTTTCAAGTGATTCTCCTGCCTTAACTTCCCAAGTAGCTGGGATTACAGGTGCACGTTACCACGCCCGGGTAATTTTTGTATTTTTTTTTTTGGAGAGACAGGGTTTCACCACGTTGGCCAGGCTGGTCTTGAACTCCTGACCTCATGATCCACCTGCCTCGGCTTCCCAAAGTGCTGGGATTACAGGCATGAGCCACCGAGCCTGGCCTAATTTATTTTTTGAGACGGAGTCTTGCTCTGTCACCCAGGCTCAAGTGCAGTCACTCGATCTCAGCTCACTGCAGTCTCCGCCTCCTGGCTTCAAGCAGTTCTCCTGCCTCAGCCTCCTGAGTAGCTGGTATTATAGGGGCCCGCCACACCTGGCTAACTTTGTATTTTTCGTAGAGACAGGGTTTCACCATGTTGGCCAGGCTGGTCTCGAACTCCTGACCTCAAGTGATCCACCCGTCTCAGCCTCCCAAAGTGCTGGAGTTACAGGCGTGAGCCACCGCGCCTGGCTGGGTTGCAGGATGTTTTGTTTTCCACAGAGGCAAATTTGAAAAGTCCGCTAAGTGAAGTCACGTTTCAGGGCCTGGCAAACAAAGTGCCTGGCACGTTGGCGTGTTGGCTTCTACTTTGAACCTTGGTTGGTTTGCGGGGAGAGGCATGCCTATTTGATCACCTGTCAGCATATAATTGTACATTTAAGGATCTTGGCTGGGTGCGGTGGCTCACACCTGTAATCCCAACACTCTGGGAAGCTGAGGCATTCAGCTTGGCCAACATGGGGAAACCTCATCTCTACTAAAAATACAAAAATTAGCCGGATATGGTGATGCATGCCTGTAGTCCTAGCTACTCAGGAGGCTGAGGCGTGAGAGTCACTTGAACCTGGGAAGCAGAGGTTGTAGTGAGCCGGGATTGCATCACTGAACTCCAGCCAGGGTGACCCTGCCTTAAAAAAAAAAAAAAAAACAAACAAAAACCCAAAAAACTTGGTTTGTTTTTCTTTGTGCTTTGCTTTGTTTGCATTTTAATGTGCAGATGCAACCCAAGCCAGTTGGCAACAAACACACTGCGTAAAGTTTTCAGGAAAAGCCACTCTCAGACTCAATAGCTGAGGTTCCAACAAAGATGCTGTGTAGGATATTCGTGGCACCTGCTGCCTGGCCTGGCACTTTCCCTGTGGTGGGGTGTGGAATGCAGACCTGTCATCTCATCCCAGTTCTGCTGCTTCATAGCTGCATTACTTGGCCTTCATGTTCCTGTCTGTGAAATGTGTATAGCATCTACTGCAGAGGATGGCTGTAGGGGCTAAACAAGCTGGGGTGGGGTGTCAACTGCATAATAATAATAATGCAAGACAATGGTAGCTGTTGTTGCTGAGGGCCCCACTCATCCCTTAATTCCTCAGGCTGCACTAATAGGCTAAGGTCTTCAGGCAAGGATAACAACAGCAGGCACTGAGGAAGTGTGACGTTCACGGGGGCATCCACACTGCTTCGTGGAGGCTGAGAGGGGACGGCTCTGCCCAAGGGGATCCCGGTCACCCCCTGCCAGGCCTCTGGAACCCAGTCCTCGTTGTGAACATGAACATGGGGGCGTGCAGCATCCCCTGGTGGTGGCCCCAGATGCGGTTTTGAGAGGGGTTTCCAGGTGTGACGGCTGACAGCACTGGCTATGGGCTTCAGAGAAAAGGCAGACGGAGTTTCCAGAGGCACCCCCACCCCTTGGGCAGAAGTGCCGAGGCAGGGGCCTGCCACAGACGCCGGCAGGCAGCGTGAGCCCAGGTGAGTCATTAACGCTGCGTAACAAATCACCCCAAAGCCTAGTGGCATATGAAACGGTCTTTACTATCTCAGTTTCTGGGGGCCAGGAACCTGGGCGTGGGTTAGGAGGGTCCTCCTTCCGACTCCCACAGGCTGCACTCAAGCTGCTGGCTGAGGCCAAGCCCTCATCTCAAGGCTGGGCCAGGAGGACCCACTTTCAAGCTTGCGCATGTGGCTGTTAGCCTAAGTGGGCCCTCGGTTTCTGGCTAGGTGGGCTTCTCCACTTGGCAGCTGTGTCATCATCCTGCGCAGGGGGCACAGGAGGGTGTGAGCGTGATGGAGTCCTGGCCTTGTACGGCCTGATTTGGTGGCGATGGCCTGTCTCTGCTGTCGGTTAGAACCAAGTCAGGCTGCTGTTGGGGGAGGGGATTACACCAGGGCGTCAATCCTAGGAGGTGGATTGCTGGAGGGCCTCTTAGAAGCCTGCCTCCCACAGAGGCCCTCGTGCTGCTGCCCAGCACCTTGGCCTCCTGAAATCTCCCTGCTTCCTGATTCCAGCCTTTGGAGGGCCCCTCGAGCTCCTTGAGGGGAGGGGGACAGCAGCCCTTGACTCCGTGGGACAGGGTGGGCCTTCTCTGCCATCGAGCCTGGAGCCGGGGAGGGCCCGTCTTATTCTGGCTGGGGGCTGGGGCGCTGCTGATCTCTCCTGCCAGGACTCCTCACCCCAGAAACTCCAAGATATGCCCTCGCCTAATCCTCTCCTTGGTCTCAAACTTGTCAATCCAGCTGCAAGCGGACAGCCCTGCTTAGGGGCGGGCAGGTACTAGGAATGCACAGAGTGCGCCTGCTCCGTGCCCGGCTCCATCCAGTCTAACCGTGCTGCTCTCAGCCTGACCTCCAAAGCTCACCCAAACCCCGGGATCTGGGTGGGGCACCAGCTTCTAGCTCTCTCCAAATCCCCACAGAAAAACAGGCAGGGTGGCAAGCCCAGGCTCTCATGGACAACAGTTATGACCAAGCCATGTGACAAGATATTTTCACAAAACCCAGATGCAAGTGGTAGAGCAAACCCTTGACAGCCCCATGGCCTGTGTGGCAGCAGAAACTGGTGGGGAAGAGGGAGGCGGTGACCCAGAGGCTGAGGCCCTAAGAACAGGGGAGCCCAGAGGAGCTGTCCACGTCCCTGGAAGCCCCTCAGGCTGGTGTGGGAGGAGCAGCCATGCCTTTGCCCTCTCCATAGGGTGAGTGAGGGCCATGGGAGGAAGACACACGGGCTAGAGCCATCCAAATCCTGGGAGGTCCCCAAAATGACCACCAGGAGGATCCACTTTCAAGCTTCAGCATGTGGCTGCTGGCCTAAGTGGCTTCAGTGCTAAGTGGAACCAAAGGGGCAAGAGGGACAGACAGCCCAGTCTCTAAGAAGCTTTACAAACACAAAGGAGAGGGAACTCGGGGAAGGTGGACACTTTCCTGAGACGCATATGGTCCTAAAGGTTAAGAAACATGAGTAGAAAAATGTCCTGGTCAAATCCCATGCAGCATGACTATAAAAGAAAAGAGACTGCAGAGCAGGATGCCATGCCTAAAAATATTTTTTTTTAGGTCGGGTGCAGTAGCTCACACCTTAATCCCAGCACTTTGGGAGGCCGAGGCAGATGGATCACTTGAGGTCAGGAGTTTGAGACCAGCCTAGCCAACATGGTGAAACCCCACCTCTACTAAAAATACAAAAATTATCCGGGTGTGGTGGCGTGCACCTGTAGTCCCATCCCAGCTACTCAGGAGGCTGAGGCATGAGAATTGCTTGAACCTGGGAGGTGGAGGTTGCAATGAGCCTAGATTGTGCCACTACACTCCAGCCTGGGCAACAAAGTGAGACTCTGCCTCAAAACACAAAAACAAAAGGCCGGGTGCGGTGGCTCACGCCTGTAATCCCAGCACTTTGGGAGGCCGAGGTGGGCAGATCACTAGGTCAGGAGATTGAGAGCATCCTGAATGCAGTGAAACCCCATCTCTACTAAAAATACAAAAAATTAGCTGGGTGTGGTGGCAGGTGCCTGTAGTCCCAGCTACTCGGGAGGCCGAGGCACGAGAATTGCTTGAACCCGGGAGGTGGAGGTTGTGGTGAGCCTAGATTATGCCACTACACTCCAGCCTTGGCAACAAAGTGAGACTCCACCTCAAAACAAATTTTATATATATATTTATATATATATATTTATTTATTTAAACTAGAATACTTAGTTTCAAATCTAACAAAACATGTATGGGATCTGTATGCTGAAAACTGCACAACACTGATGAAATAAAGATCTAATACGTGGAGAAACGTAACATGTTCATGGATTGGAAGACTCAATAAAGATGTCAATTCTTGGGCCAGGCACAGTGGCTCACACCTGTAATCCCAGCACTTTGGTGGGAGGCTGAGGTGGGCAGATCACCTGAAGTCAGAGTTTGAGACCAGCCTGACCAACATGGAGAAACCCCGTCTACTAAAAATACAAAATTAGCTGGGTGTGGTGGTGCATGCTTGTAATCCCCACTACTTGGGAGGCTGAGGCAGGAGAATTGCTTGAACCCGGGAGGTAGAGGTTGCAGTGAGCCAAGATCGTGCCATTGCACTCCAGCCTGGATAACAAGACCGAAACTCCATCTAAAAACAAAAATAAAAAATAAAAATAAAATTAGCCTGGTTGGGCATGGTGGCTCACACCTGTAATCCTAGGACTTTGGGAGGCTGAGGAGGGTATATCACCTGAGGTCGGGAGTTTGAGACCAGCCTGACCAACATGGAGAAACCCTGTCTGTACGCAAAATTAGCCGGGCGTGGTGGCGCATGCCTGTAATCCCAGCTACTTGGGAGGCTGAGGCAGGAGAATTGCTTGAAGCTGGGAGGCAGGGGTTGTGGTGAGCCGAGATCACGCCATTGCACTCCACCCTGGGCAACAAAAGCGAAAGTCATTCTCAAAAACAAATAAATAAATAAATAAAATAAAAATTAGCTGGGCATGGTGGCACAGACTTGTAGTCCCAGCTACTCCGGAGGCTGAGGTGGGAGGATCCCTTGAGCTCAGGAGTTTGAGGCTACAGTGAACTATGATCACACCAGTGCAACCCATCCTGGGTGACAGAGTGAGACCCTGTCTCAAAAAATAAAATAAAATAAAATAAAAATAAAAACTTTTGTTCTACCAAATACCCTGTTAAAAGAATGAAAAGGGCCGGGCGCAGTGGCTCACGCCTGTAATCCCAGCACTTTGGGAGGCCGAGGAGGGTGGATCACGAGGTCAGGAGATTGAGACCATCCTGGCTAACACGGTGAAACCCCGTCTCTACTAAAAATACAAAAAAATTAGCCAGGCGTGGTGGCGGGTGCCTGTAGTCCCAGCTGTTGGGGAGGCTGAGGCAGGAGAATGGCTTTAATCTGGGAGGCGGAGCTTGCAGTGAGCCGAGGTCACGCCACTGCACTCCAGCCTGTGGACAGAACGACACTCCGTCTCAAAATAAATAAATAAAAAATGAAAAGACAAGTTACAGATTAGGGGACAAAAATGTAAAGCCACAGGTACCCAACCCTTGGGCTGGGGACTGGTACCAGTCCGCGGCCTGTTAGGAACCAGGTCACACAGCAGGAGGTGAGACAGCGTTACCGTCTGAGCTCCGCCTCCTGTCAGATCATCAGCAGCATGAGATTCTCACAGCAGCGTGAGCCCCACTGTGAACTGCGCATGTGAGGGATCTGGTCCTTATGAGAACCCAGCTAATGTTTGATGATCTGAGGTGGAACAGTGTCATCCTGAATCCATCCCCACTCTGTCCGTGGAAAAACTGTCTCCCATGAAACCAGTCTCTGGTGCCAAAAAAGTTGGGGACCGCTGGTGTAAACCACATATCCAACCGAGGACTTGTATCTTTATGATAATAATTTTTTTTTTTTTGAGACAGGTCTCACTGACTACAGGCACGTGCCACTGCACCCAGCTATCTTATAATTTTAAAGTGCACAGTTCAGTGGCATTATGTACACTCACATTGTTGTATAACCATTATCACTACCTATCTCCAGTACTTTTTTTTTTTTTTGAGATGGAGTCTTGCTCTGTCGCCCAGGCTGGAGTGCGGTGGCGCGATCTCGGCTCATTGCAAGCTCCGCCTCCCGGGTTCACACCATTCTCCTGCCTCAGCCTCCCGAGTAGCTGGGACTATAGGCACCCACCACCATGCCCAGCTAATTTTTTTTGTATTTTTAGTAGAGATGCGGTTTCACCATGTTAGCCAAGATAGTCTCAATCTCCTGACCTCCTCATCTACCCGCCTTGGCCTCCCAAAGTGCTGCGATCATAGGCGTGAGCCAGTGCGCCCGACCTTAAACTTTTTATAATAATAAAAAATAACATTAGGCCTGGTACAGTGGCTCACACCTGTGATCCCAGCACTTCGGGAGGCTGAGGTGGGCTGACTGCTTGAGGCCAGGAGTTCCAGGAAAAAAAAAAAAAAAAAGGCCAGCCATGGTGGCACACACCTGTAATCCCAGCTACTCAGGAGGCTGAGGCACAAGAATCATTTGAACCTGGGAGGCAGAGGTTGCAGTGAGCCGAGATTGCACCACTGCACTCCAGCCTGGGTGACAGAGTGAGACCATGTCTCAAAAAAACCAAACCACAACGATTACTCCAGAACAGTGGAAACAAGTAAACAAGGGAGAAAGAACAGATATGATACACAGAAAAATAGAAAAAAGCAAGGTGGCAAATAATCAACTATACTGATAACCACATTAAATATAGAGGGTCTAAATAATAAGAGTCAGAGACCGTCAGACTGGATAAAAAAGTAAGACCGGCCGGGTGCAGTGGCTCACGCCTGTAATCCCAGCACTTTGGGAGGCCGAGGTGGGCGGATCACAAGGTCAGGAGATCCAGACCATCCTGGCTAACATGGTGAAACCTCGTCTCTACTAAAAATACAAAATAGCCAGGTGTGGTGGCAGGCACCTGTAGTCCCAGCTACTTGGGAGGCTGAGGCAAGAGAATGGCATGAACCCAGGAGGCGGAGCTTGCAGTGAGCCGAGATCGCGCCACTGCACTCCAGCCTGGGTGACAGAGTGAGACTCCGTCTCAAAAAAAAAAAAAAAGTAAGACCCATGCTGCCTACATGAAACCCATTTTCAATATAAAGGCATATATAGGTTCAAAGTAAAAGGCTAGAAAAAGATACACTGCATTAACACAATGAAAAGAAAGCTTGAGTGGGTGTATGGTATATTAATATTAGACAAAGTAGGTTTCAGAACAAGAAATGCTAGTAGGGAGAAAGCAATTTCCTAGTGATAAAGGGGTCATTTCTGCAGAAAGATTAGCAATCCAAAATGGGTACACACTTGATAACACAGGTTAATAACACACAAAATAAAAGGCTGATATAAGTCAAATGAAAAATAGACAAATCCAGAATTATATTTGGAGATTTCAACACTGCTCCCTCAGTGTTGATAGAACAAGTAGATTAAAAAAATCAATAAGGTCCGGGCATGGTGGCTCATGCCTGTAATCCCAGCACTTTGGGAGGCCGAGGCTGGCGGATCACGAGGTCAGGAGATCGAGACCATCCTGGTTAATACGGTGAAACCCCATCTCTACCAAAAATACAAAAAATTAGCCGGGCGTGGTGGTGGGCGCCTGTAGTCCCAGCTACTCGGGAGGCTGAGGCGGGAGAATGGTGTGAACCTGGGAGGCAGAGCTTGCAGTGAGCCGAGATCGTGCCACTGCACTCCACTCCAGTCTGGGCGACACAGCAAGACTCCATTTCAAAAAAAAAAAAAAAAAAAAAGGATATAAGTGTGAGCCACCTTGCCTTTAATTTTTTTAAATTGTGAAAGATACATGAGGTGTACAGAAGAGTATGGAAAATAACATAAAGCCTATGCACACATAACCAGTTTTGTCAAATCTTTGCCAAGATGGCTTCCAGATCCTTTTGTTAGTTTTTTTTTTTTTTTTTTTTTTGAGATGGAATCTTGCTCTGTCACCCAGGCTAGAGTGTAGTGGCACCATTTCCGCTCACTGCAACCTCTGCCTCCTGGGTTCAAGAGATTTTCCTGCCTCAGCCTCTGGAGTAGCTGGGATTACAGGCGCCCACCACCATGCCCGGCTAATTATTGTATTTTTAGTAGAGACAGGGTTTCACCATCTTGGCCAGGCTGGCCTCGAACTCCTGACCTCATGATCCACCTGCCTCAGTCTCCCAAAGTGCTGGGATTACAGGCGTGAGCCACCCTTGTTAGTTTTTATGGAGGTGAAATTCATATAAAATAAAGTACTTAAAGCATACAACTTAGTGGCATTAATACATTCACAATGTTGTGCGACCACTCCCTCTATCTAGTTTCAAAACATTTTCATCACCTCAAAAGGAGACCCAGTACCCAGTAGGCAGTTGCTCCTCATTCCCCGCAGACCCGCTAATCCACTTGTTATTTGCCTATTCCGGACATTGCATATAAATGGAATCATCCAGCATGTGACCTTTTGTGACAGTGTTTCTTCAGTCCAACAGTCAGGCAAGGGAGACTTGGTCAGGCCCGTCCTAGGGTCCCTGCTACCCAAGCCAGCCCCATCCCAGTGGCTCCAGGGAACCTGCCCAGAAGAGCCCTGCAGCACCAGAAAGGTGTGGGCACCAGGCCAGCCCCGCCCTTCCCTTCAGGGCTTCATCAGCGCCAGGCCACCATGGACCCAAGACAAGGTGGCTTCTCCTGGATGGGAGCATTCTCAGAGGGCCGTCAGGAGAGAGGGTGGTGGCAAAGCCACAGACTGTCACTATGGTGGGACAAATGCCTTTGTTCTGAGGCTCAGCTTCCTTATCTGTAAAATGGGGAGGATTCCAACATCTTCCCACGGGCTAGTCCACAGCAAGGGCTAGATAACAGGGCACTGTGATGACTGCCCCACAGCGCCTAAAACATGGCCCTGATCTGACTCCTCCCACATGAGGGAGTGGTCTGAGCTCTGAGACCCAGCAACTATCTCTGGCCTGCAAGTGTTTCCCTGCAACCTGCCCTGTAGGAAGGCTTTGAAATGCTTTTCGATTTTACTGGAGATCATCAAGTCAAATGGGACATTACTTTAAAGGGGCACAGACTCTATTTCTTTTTTTTTTTTTTTTTTTTTTGAGACAGTTTCACTCTTTTGCCCAGGCTGGAGTGGCGCGATCTCGGCTCACTGCAACCTCCGCCCCCCAGGTTCAAGCGATTCTTCTGCCTCAGCCTCTCAAGTAGCTGGGATTACAGGTGTCTGCCACCACACCTGGCTAATTTTTGTATTTTTAGTAGAGACCGGGTTTCCCCATGTTGGCCAGGCTGGTCTCAGCCTCCCAAAGTGCTAGGATTACAGGCATGAGTCATCGCGTCCAGTCGACTCTATCAGTCGACTCTATTTCTTAATCTACTAAAAGCCCTTAATAATTACCCAAATAAGGGCTGAGAGGGGTGGGTAATATAACTGAATCAGTCACACAGCTTTGACCTTTGTGATTTGAGGTGGCTGACTCCGGTCCAGAGGGGTCAGGACGGAAACCAAGCTCAGGAGGGGCTGCTATGGGCAGAGCCTCGCCCTGGGCACAGTTGCCCTCATCCTGTTCTGGCCACTTTCTGCTCTGGTCCAGGTCACAAAGACACTTGTCCTTGGGTAACCTGGTCAGCACAACCTAACTGTTGCAGGTGGCGATCACCGGACCCCAGCAGAGAGAACGGCCTGGACGCCTGCTCCAGCCCTTCTCCCCTCCCCAGCCCCGCTGGGACTCCCGCTCTTCCAGTCAAGTGAGGCTCTTTCCAGCCCATCCTGGTGTCAGCTGGCCTGGCTTCACAGCCTGCACAGGACTAGCCTTACCAGGCCCAGAACGTGTTGGAGGCCCCAGCCTGACCCCCGGGAGCCCCGATGCCTTCCCCAACATCCAGCCCCAGGGGTGCTGCGTGGCCTCACCCAAGCCTATTCCCAGAACCAGCCGACCTCCATGCATCTGTCTCAGTGTCCACTGTGGGACCCGGCCATCGAGCCCCACGGTAGCCAAAGGACACAGGTAGCTCTTTCTCCCGTCAGACTACCCCTTCTCACCACCCCCACCAAACCCTCAGGGCTTGGGGATACACATGGGGAGGCACTGGACTGCAGGGTCCCTCAGGCCCCTCCCACCCCAGGGACCCCTCTCCAAGGGTGGGGAGCATTTTTCTCCTGCACCTTTGAGAAACCATCTGGTCCGAAACAAATCCCACCCTCCCTCAGTGGAATCTCCAGAGTCGGCGGATATCCACACGGCCCAGGGCCATCACACCTGGCCGTCAGAGGCCCGCCCTGGGTCAGGTGGCTCATCTCACCCAGGACACACCCGACCCCCAGCAAAAGAGGCTGGAGAGGGAGGCAGGGACCCCTTCCTGGGAGTTTGCTGGAGACCCCGAGAGCGGGGCACGGCCTCCTTCCGCTGCCCGCTACCCTCTCCTCTGCAGGGTGCTCATCACCAGGGACCCCCAAGAGCCCGGTCTCCCTGGGCCTGCTGTGCTCAGACGGAACCAGGCCCCAACCCCGCCTATCGCCAGAAGGCGCCCTGCAGCACGGTCCCCCCGGGCGCCCATGAGCGAAGGCCTAATTCACACTGTGCCGGTGCAGAAAAGTGCGACCCGAGAGCGCGAGTGACCTGCCCACGGCTACACAGCGGGCAGACGGCAGGCGGGAAGGCGGCGGCGGCGAGCCTCGGGCTCCGAGACTGCGCGCCCCGGGCTGGGCCACCGCCTGAGCCACTGCTAGTGCCGGCCGGGCCCTCCCCGCTGCGCATCCCTCCCCGCCGCCTCAGGTCGCCGCCGCCACCAGTCTTCCCTTCCCGGCCTGCAGAACGCAGCCGAGCGCCGGGCACGCACGCGCGCAAGGGGCGGGGCGTCGACTAGGGGGCGGGGCCAAACCGGCGCACAGGGCGCGCTCCGGCCTCGGTGGGCGGTGCGGAGGCTGGACGCCTGGAGGCCCCGCCCCCTCCGTCGGCGCAGCGCGGCGCGGCTGAGGGCCGGCGTGGAGAAGGCGGTGGCTGACGGGTTAGCGGCGGCGGCGGGGCGCGGGCGGCCAATGAGGGCGGCCGGAGGGGGCGGGGCGGCGGCCGCGGTTTTGTTCCGCCGCGGCTGAGGCGCGTCGCCCTGAGCGAGTGGGGCCTGGGCGGCCGGCTGTCCTCTCGCTCCGCCGCCCGGCGGCCGCGCTCAGGTACCGAGCCCGGGCGGAGCGCGCCGCCGTCACCTCCCCTCTTGTCCACGCCGTCCGTGCCTCGGCGCACCGGCTCCGACCGTTGCCCGCAGCACGTGGAGGGCGCGGGCGGTCGTGGGCGCGCGGCCCTGCGCTCCGAGCCCCAGCCGTCCGCGCCGCCCGTCGGAGCGACTTCCCCGCACGAGGCGAGGCCCGGCCTGGTAGCTCCGCGCCGTGGTTCGGTGGCGCGAGAGGCGGGGAGTCGCTGCGGTAAACGGGGCCTTGGGGCGTCCCGAAGGGGACCCGGACGCGGGAGGCCAGACTTACCCGACGACCCGAGGAGGGGACTTGCGGCGGATTCCAAAGCCGCTTTTTCTGCGTAGCCTGGAGGGTGTAAATCGCCGACATTCTCCCGTGTGGAGAAGGCGCCGGTGCCCGCCCGCTGCTGCCCGACTCTAGAGGGGCGTCTTTTTCCCTTAATCTGAGCGCAGTCGCGGAGCCCCTGTTTCCCACGCAGCCTGTGTTAAGTGGCCTCGTGAGTTTTCGCACGCCATCCTTGGTGCCTCTTCTTTGAAGCTAAGCTTCCATAACTTTAAAGCACTTTTCGTTTTAAACTCAAACCAGACTCACACTTAATGTTTCTATGATGATCTCCCAGTACGAAGAACTTTGTAAGATGGATGAGTTTGGCTTCAAGAATGTGCTTGTGGCTGGTGCCAAGGGAGTGAGTTGTCTCTGTTGCTTGTTCAGTCCGTTACAGATCGAACTCCTTGTTCCACTCTTTCCCCCTTCTCACGACTACACTTGACTAGTCTTAAAACAAAAAAGGAAAATAATGGGCTTCCGTTTCACAATATTTAAGAAATTTGACCTGAGCATATTGATGCTGATTTAAACACTCTCCTGTCGCCTGAGCTTGTCCCTCATCAGAGTGGGTGCTAGAAGGGAAGTGCAGCCTTGCTCCCCGAAGGTAGAAGGCTGGGAAATGTTTTTCATTTATTCGAAGCTCTTGAATGTTACCCCAAAATGGAAATTGGCATTGTTTAGAAACAGTGGCTTTTCTTTAAATTGGGTTAGTTAGCGCAGGAAAACTAGGTGGTACTTCTTTCAGACAGTTGTAGTTTTCCCTCGTCCGGTGCCATTGTCCCCCTCCTTGAGTCCTCCTTGTGCGCTGGGCACTGGCAGTCCTGATCCCCTCCTGTGGCTTGATAGATGATTCCCCGTGCTGTCCCGTGAACTTAGAGCCTGGTTCTGCAGCTTCGTCCCTCTGTTGTGTTCTGTGTTGCGACTTTGAGGGTCACACTCACTGAGGCCTTGGTAATGGTTCCGCCCCTTTGGATGGCTCCTTATGTTTCCTGACTTAGGTTGGACGTGAGGACCACAGAACGTTTTTGTTACTATTTGGAGTATATAAGAGAAAATGCCAAAGCAATTTTTTTTTTTTGTGCATGCTTTTGAGGTCTTTCTAGTTATAGAGGTAGTTGCTCACATGCAGTGCTCTGCACAGGAAACAGAAATAGGAAGAGGCTCTAATCTGCGAGAGTACACATTTTTAACTGGTAGATAGAAGAACGAAGAAGGCCGAGCGCGTTGGCTCACGCCTGTAATCCCAGCACTTTAGGAGGCCGAGGCGGGCAGATCACGAGGTCAGGAGATCGAGACCATCCTGGCTAATACGGTGAAACCCCGTCTCTACTAAAAATACAAAAAACTAGCCGGGCGTGGTGGCGGGCGCCTGTAGTGCCAGCTACTCCGGAGGCTGAGGCAGAAGAATGGCGTGAACCCGGGAGGGGGAGCTTGCAGTGAGCTGAGATCATGACATTGCACTCCAGCCTGGGCGACAGAGCGAGACTCCGTCTCACAAACAAAAAAAAAAAAGAAAAAAAAAAACACGAAGGAAACACTTAGGTATTTTATTTTATTTTATTATTATTTTTTTTGAGACGGAGTCTCGCTCTGTCGTCCAGGCTGGAGTGCAGTGGCTGGATCTCGGCTCACTGCAAGCTCTGCCTCCCGGGTTCACGCCATTCTCCTGCCTCAGCCTCCCGCGTAGCTGGGACTACAGGCGCCCGCCACCACGCCTGGCTAATTTTTTTGTGTTTTTTAGTAGAGACAGGGTTTCACCGTGTTAGCCAGGATGGTCTCGATCTCCTGACCTCGTGATCTGCCCGTCTCGGTCTCCCAAAGTGCTGGGATTACAGGCTTGAGCCACCGTGCCCGGCCCACTTAGGTATTTTAAACCGGTGTATTGGGAACAGGGAAAATGTTTTGTTTTAAAAAAGGAAATTAAGGCTGGGTGCGGTGGCTCACACCTGTCATCCCAGCACTTTGGGAGGCTGAGGCGGGCAGATCATGAGGTCAGGAGATCGAGACCATCGTGGCCAACACGGTGAAACCCCGTCTCTACTAAAAATACAAAAAATAGCTGGACGTGGGGGTGATGGGCGCCTGCAATCCCAGCTGCTTGGGAGGCGGAGGTGGGAGAATCACTTGAACCCAGGAGGCGGAGGTTGCTGTGAGCTGAGATTGCGGCACTGCACTCCACCCTGGTAACAGAATGAGACTCCGTCTCAAAAAAAAAAAAAAAAGGAAATTAAAAATTTTTATATAAACCCTTTTGGCGTTTTCCACAAAGATATTAAAGAAAAATCGAACTTCAGTCTTTTAAGCATTTGTTATAAGTGGTCATAATTTAAAAATGTGTGCCAGGGACTCAGGAACTGTCACATGTGTTATTTAGTTTAATTTGATTCCTTGAAGCCTCATGAAGTGGGTGGTTTCTTCTCATTTTCAGTTTCCAAGGAACCCATGCCCAGAGAGGTGAGGTTACTTGTCCAGGTGAGGTTACTTGGCCTGGCTAGTGAGTGGGTCCAACTGGTGTCTGAACCCGGGGCTTTGTGCAGCTGTCCAGAGCTCACCTGTGTTCTTTACCTCACAAATTACTTGGCACAGTTTGTCTTTTTCCATGTGGTGATATGGTGCAGCCTGTTCTCACTAGTGGAGTGGTTACAATGATAATCTTCATTTTACAGTTTGAATTACTTGGCCAGGCTTGGTGGCTTACACCTGTAACCCCAGCATTTTGGAAGGCTGAGGCAGGAGGATCACTTGAGCCCAAGAGTTGGAGACTAGCCTGGGCAATATAGTGAGACCCCCTTTTCTACAAAAAATAAACAAAAAATTAACCGGATATGGTGGTGTGCACCTGTAGTCCTGGCTACTTGGGAGACTGAGATGGGAGGATTGCTTCAGCCAGGAAGGTGGAGGCTGCAGTGAGCCTAGGCAACAGAGTGAGGCTTCATCTCAAAAGAAAAAAAAAAAAAAGATTTGAGTTTCTTCTCCTTTGTTGGGTTGCAAAAGGAATACTTCAAATGTGGTTTCAGTGCACTTAAAAATAGCGAGTTCAGCAGGGCACGGTGGCTCACACCTGTAATCCAGGCACTTTGGGAGGCAGAGGCAGGCAGGCCACCTGAGGTCAGGAGTTCAAGAGCAGCTTGGCCAACATGGTGAAACCCCGTGTCTACTAAAAAATACAAAAAATAGCTGGACGTGGTGGTAATGGGCACCTGCAATCCCAGCTGCTTGGGAGGCTGAGGTGGGAGAATCACTTGAACCTGGGAGGCTGAAGTTGCAGTGAGCTGAGATCACACCATTGCACTTCAGCCTGGGCAGCAACAGCAAAACTCCATCTCAAAAAAAAAAATGGAGTTCCTAGACACTATACCTTCTGCCCCCACACATGCAGGGCCTCCTGCATGACTAGCGTCCCCCACCGGAGTGGTGCATTGCTACAGTTGATGAACCTGTATGGACACATGCTTGTTACCCAGAGTCCATAGTTGACATCAGGTTCACTCTTGGTGTTATAGTCTATGGATTTAGACAAATGTGTAATGACCTTTGTCAACCATTATAGTATCATAGTATCATGCAGGATAGTTTCACTGCCTTAAAAATCTGTGCCCTGCCTCACCTCTGTCTACCCCTGGCCCCTGGCAGCCACTGTTTTTTTGTTTTTGTCTTTTTAGTAGTCTCTACAGTTAACCTTTTCCAGAATGCCGTACAGTTGGAATCATACAATATGTAGCCATTTTAGACTAGGGGAATTTCTTTCACTTAGTGATATGCATTTAAATATCTTCTATATTTTTTGGTGGTTTGATAGCTCATTTCTTTTTAGTGCCAAATAATATTATACTGTCTGAATGTATCACACTTTATCCACTCACCTACAGGAAATCTGGTTGTTTTTAAGTTTTGGCACTTACAGCTGCTATGGGCGTCTGTGTGCAGGTTTTGTGTGGACGTAAGTTTTTGGTTCCTTTGGGTAAATACCAAGGAGCAGGATTGCTGGGTCGTGTACACAGTTGCTCCACATCCTCCTCAGCACTTGGTGTGGTCAGTGTTCTGGATTTTGGACATTCTGATGGGTGTGGAGTGGTACCTTGTGTGTAGTGGGCTTTTTTTTGTTTTGTTTTGTTTTGAGACAGAGTTTCACTCTTGTTGCCCAGGCTGGAGTGCACTGGTGCGATCTCGGCTCACTGCAACCTCCGCCTCATCCTCCCGAGGAGCTGTGATTACAGGCGCCTGCCATCACGCCCAGCTAATTTTTGTATTTTTAATAGAGATGGGGTTTCGCTATGTTGGCCAGCCTGGTCTCGAACTCCTGATCTCAGGTGATCCATCTGCCTTGGTCTCCCAAAGTGCTGGGATTACAGGCATGAGCACCACACCCGGCCCCAGTTGGTTGAGGTGTCTGTTAAAGTGTTTGCTCCACTATTTTAGTTGGGTTGGTTTCTTTCTTTCTTTTTTCTTTTTTTTTTTTGAGATGGAGTTTCGCTCTTGTTGCCCCGGCTGGAGTGCAGTGGTGCTATCTTGGCTCACTGCAACCTGCGCCTCCCAGGTTCAAGGGATTCTCCTGCCTCAGCCTCCCGTGTAGCTAGGATTACAGGCACCTGCCACCATGCCCAACTAATTTTTGTAGTTTTAGTAGAAACAGGGTTTCACCACATTTGCCAGCTGGTCTCGAACTCCTGACCTCAGTTGTTCCACCTGCCTTGGCCTCCCAAAGTGGAATTACAGGCATGAACCACTGCTCCTGGCCTCTTTTTTTTTTTTTTTTTTTTTTTTTTGTGGAGACATGGTTTGACTCTGTCACCCAGGCTGGAGTGCAGTGGCATGATCTCGGCTCACTGCAACCTCAGGTTCTGGGTTCAAGTGATTCTTCTACTTCGACCTCCCGTGTGCCACCACGCCCGGCTAATTTTTGTAGTTTTTTTGTAGAGATGGGGTTTCACCATGTTGACCAGGCTGGGGTTGTTTTCTTATTGTTGAGTTTTAAAATATCTTTCTATATTTTGGATAATGGTTCTTTGTCAGATAAGTGTTTTGCAAATATTTTCTTTCAGTCTGGAACTTGTTTTGTATTCTCTTGACAGTGTCTTTTGCAGAGCAGATATTTTTAATTTTAATGAAGTTCAACTTAACAATTCTTTCTTTCATGGGTCGTGCTTTCAGTGTTGTATCTGAAAAGTCATCGCCAAACCCAAAGTCATCTATATTTTTCTCCTGTGTTATCTATCTTCTAGGATTTTTATAGTTTTGCCTTTTACTTTAGGTCTGTGATCCATTCTGAGTTAGTTTTCGTGAAGGGTGTCCATACACTCCATGTCTTTTTTTTTTTTTTGAAATGGAATCTTGCTCTGTGGCCCAGGCTGTAGTGCAGGGGTGTGATCTCAGCTCACTGCAACCTTCGCCTCCCGGGTTCAGGTGATTCTCCTCCTGCCTCAGCCTCCTGAGTAGCTGGGGTTACAGGTGCACGCCACCACACCCAGCTAATTTTTATATTTTTAGTAGAGATGGGGTTTCACTATTTTGGCCAGGCTGATCTCGAACTCTTGACCTCAAGTGATCCACCCGCCTCGGGCTTCCAAAGTGCTGGGATTACAGGCATGGGCCACCACACCTGGTCTCATGTCTTTTTTTCTTGTGGATGTCTAGTTTTTCAGCAGCATTTGTTGAAAAGACTGTCTGTTCTCTATTATATTGCCATTGCTCCTTTGTCAAAGATCAGTGACTATGTGGTTCTATATCTGGGCTCTCTATTCTGCCTGTTCCATTGATCCAATTGCCTATTCTTTTGCCCGTCCCACACTATCTTTTTTTTTTTGAGACAGGGTCTTGCTGTGTCACCCAGGTTGGAGTGCAGCAGTGCAATCATGGATCACTGCATCCTCCACCTCTCCGGCTGAAGCAATCCTCCCACCTCTGCCTTCTAAGTAGCTAGGATTATAGGCACGCAGGTAAATTTAAAATTTTATATAGAGATGGAGTCTCGCTATGTTTCCCAGGCTGGTCTTGAACTCCTGGGTCCGAGCGATCCTCCTCTCTCAGCCTGCCAAAGCACAGGGATTACAGGCGTGAGCCACTGTGCCTGGCCACACACTGTCTTGATTACAGCAACTTTATGATAAGTCTGAGTTGGATGGTGTCAATCCTCCAACTTTGTTCTCCTTTAATACCATGTTGGCTATTCTGGGTCTTTTGCCTCTCTCTATAAACTTTATTTATTTATTTATTTATTTATTTTGAGATGGAGTCTCACTCTGTCACCCAGGCTGAAGTGCAGTAGTGCAATCTCAGCTCACTGCAACCTTTACCTCCTGGATTCAAGCAATTCTCCTGCCTCAGCCTCCTGAGTAGCTGGGATTATAGGCACCTGCGACCATGCTCAGCTAATTTTTGTATTTTTAGTAGAGATGGGGTTTCACCATGTTGGCCAGGCTGGTCTCAGGGTGAGTTCTCTTGGCATCTGAAGGGAGGACGCAGCCACTGCATCCCTCTGCAGTGAGGCAGCACTGCCCTTCCCTCTGTGTGTGAATGGGGAGCCAGAATGAGCAACATCAGAGGAAACTTCCAGTCTGAAAGCAGAAGCCAGGAAAAGCAGGGAAGACCGAGGGAGCTGAGATACAGAGTGCAGGGACCAGAAAAAGTAATTTAAACCCCCCGTGAAAAGCAGCCCTGTATATATAGGCTTAGAGATAAGTGTGAAGATGGGTCCCGACTTGGGCATTTGGAGAAGAGGAGGGAGCCCTTGCATGTGAAGCATACACACGTCATTGGAAGGGTTGGAGGAGCAGAGGACAAATCCTAGAACAGCGGCAACAGCAGCAAGCGTTGGACACGGAGTCCAGGAACAGACGGAGATGCAGACCAGGGTGGAGCAGAGAGTGTGCCATGAGCCAGGCCGGAAGGATGTGGTCTCTGGACCAAGGAAGGTGCCTTAAGCATTTTCTAAAGCTGGGGCGAGGGAAGACCCTGAAAGCTGAGCAGGCATCCTGGGAGTGGGCTCCTTACAGAAGTGGAGGAGAGAAGAGGTGTGGTCTTCACGTGCCCCCCTTCTCAGGAAGCTGCAAGATGAGGGTGAGGGGTGCCCTGAGTGGGCTAGAGCACACCCCTGCCAGCCCTGAGCACAAGGCGGGACTAGGAGCAGAAGGGCTGAAGGTGTCCTGACGTCTTTGACCAAAGGGCTCGTTCCTAGGAGGTTTGTAAATCTGCTGGGGAGTTTGGGGCAAGAGTTTATACTGGGCAGAAACTTTGCATTCGTAAAAAGGATGGAATTATGAACTTTGGAGAACAGACCCCACTGTGTGGCCTAACTGGAAACACTATTTATAGTGACATGATAATGTCAGCGATGACTTGACAGAAGGTTCACACAGCCCTATTGGGAGGTGTGGAGTGGGGCTGTGTTGGCAAAGAGATACACCCTGACGTGCCTTCCAGCCAGCAGATGATGCTCTGAGGGGTGCGCTGGGGCACAGTCCAGGAGCAGCGGTGCCTGCGGGCTGTGTGCGTAGGGGTAGTAAGTACCCGAGGACAGGGCTGAGGGATGGAAGTGCCCACTGCAGAGTGGCAGGGGTGAGGCCTCTGCACGCTTGGGAGTCGCTCAGTGTTGGTTTGTGAGCCAGCACCCTGTGTGTGTTGCCATGGGGAAATAAAATACAGCTGGTTATGGGCTGAATGACGTCCGCCCCCAAAGTCACACATCGAAGTCCTGACCCCCCAGTACTTCAGAATGTGCACTTACTTGGAAATAGGGTTGTTGGAGATGTAATTAGTTAAGATGGGATCACACTGGAGCATGGTGAGTCCTGCCCCAAAATGACTGATGTCATTATAAAATCGGGAGACTTGGACACAGGCACACACAGGGAGAATGCGGTGGGAAGATTGGAGTGACGCCAGAGCCGGAGGGAGGCCTGAGCACATCCCTCCCCAGAGCCTTCAGAGGGGCGTGGCCCTGCTAGCATCTTGGTCTTGGACTCCCAGCCTCCAAGGACAGCTGGCTAGTTCATTTCTGTCCTAAGCCACCACTTTGTGATAGTTGGTTGTAGGAAACTAATTCATGGCTCTACGAATGCTGTATCTGACTCCATGTGGATCAAGTTAAAACACAGAAAAATAGAAACTGCTTTGGTGCGTTTTGGAGGATGGAGTCCTGGAGAATGAGAGTGGCCAGAGCCGCCAGCCGAGGGCATTTTGCCACTGTCCCGTGAGGCGGCCATATGAGCGGAGGCATTGCCTGTGGTGGGGACTCGTCCCTGCTGCCCCCATGGAACTCCAGCTCTGCGTTTGACCCTCCTAGGGGTCTGCAGGGCACTGGTGTGGCCAGAACCCAGGGGGCGAGAGGAGACGATGGGATAGTTGGGGGACCAGGGTGAGGATTTTGGCCTCTGTCCTAAGGGCTGAGGAGGCTGTTTCTGGGGGCCAGAGTGCCATGATCTGCTTTCCGTTGAGGTCGAGCCAAGCGTTGCCCAGTGGATGGGAACGGGTGTAGGCTGCTGCGGCCCTCCAGACCTTGAGGATCAGGCTTAAGCTGGGTGCAGAGGTGGAAGGAGAGGCAGGGAAAGCCCCTGGGGTTGTCGGCTGAGTCACCAGTGCAGTTACAAGGAAGGGAGTTACAGTGCAGTTACAAGGAGCCTTTGGGAGTGAGGATGGCGACTTAATGCAGGAAAAGTGGAAGTGAGTTCGTTGTAGCCGTCCTCTGAAGTGAGCCCACTTAGTGTGGGGAGAAGGCATAGCCTGGGCTCAGGGCGGTGCTCGTGGGCTTGGGAGGGACCGCTTCCTGTTCAGAGGGGCCGGTGCTGAGAGGTCCTGGAGTAGGGGCGAGGGATGCCCGATGCCAGCTGTGCCTCCCGGAGCTCAGGTTGTGGTCCTCTCCGCTGGCTCCCACTCCTCACCTGTTGGTGGCAGGGACAGTGAGTTCTAGCAGCTGGAGCCAGGTTTCTCTCACTTCCCACGTCTCTTCTACATCTACCTCGAACCCAGAGGTCTCTTTTCCCACTTGTCCTGGCCTTTGTCTCCTTTTCCGGGCCCCTCTTGTTTAGCTTTCAGTCCTGGCTTCAATATCACTGCCTTAGAGGGACCTCTCTGATCGCCCCTCGAAAAGGCTGTCCTGCCGTGGTGGGGTCCTGCGGCATCTTCACCGCCACCATCCGTCACAATTTCCATATCTCTGGGCTTTCCCAGCTCCGGCAGGGGCTTCCTCTGGTCCTGAACTCCTCCTTCCCCAGACTTCCCTCATGCAGACTGGTCTCTGAGAACTGCCAAGGGGGAGGGACTTGCTGTCCATCATGCCTCATGACTGGTGCTGCATCCTCATGGCTCAGTTTATTGTAAGGGGAGACGGGCCTGGCATTGTGTGTGTGGAATTGCATCCCCCAGGAGGTTATGTTCAAGTCTGCACCCCCAATACCTGCAAATGTGACTTTATTTAGAAATACAGTCTTTGCAGATGCTATTGTAATTTTTTTTTTTTTTTTGAGATGGAGTCTCACTCTGTTGCCCAAGCTGGAGTGCAGTGGCATGATCTCAGCTCACTGCAACTTCCACCTCCTGGGTTCAAACAATCCTCCTACCTCAGCCTCCCAAGTAGCTGGGACCACGGGCATGTGCCACCATGCCCAGCTAATTTTTTGTATTTTTAGTAAAGACAGGATTTCACCGTGTTAGCCAGGATGGTCTCGATCTCCTGACTTCGTGATTTGCCTGCCTCGGCCTCCCAAAGTGCTGGGATTACAGGCGTGAGCCACTGTGCCCGGCCAGATGCTATTGTAATTAGAGTGGGCTCTCACCCAATTATTGGTGTCCTTATAAGAAGAGATAGTGACACAGAGACTCTATGGCAATGGGAAGAAGGCCGCGTGGTGACAGAGGCAGAGATTGCAGTGGTACAGCTACAAGCCAGGAAATGCCGAGGACTCCTGGAGCCGCTGGAAAGTGGAGAGAGGCTGGAACCGGTTCCCCTCAGCCTCCAGAAGGAGGCAGCTGTCGATACCTCCGGTTTGGGCTTCTGGCCTCCAGAACTCAGAGTAACCTTTTGGTATTTGAAGCCCCTCAGTTACGGGAGATTGGTATAATGGCCCTGCTGGCATCTTGGAAGCCAACACACGTGTCGGTGACGACCTGAGTAACGCCTTCCTTCCTGCGGGAAATGCGTGTTCCACAGGAGGGTCTCCTCCCCTCCCTGCGCAGCACTCACAATCCCCGTCTCCTGGGCTCCCAGCAGGGAGCTGCCGTTGGCAGCAGACGTGGTCCCTCCTGTGCTGCATGCGCCTCTCGCGTGTCAGAGCTGCTGCTTGGACACCGCTAGGTGCTCCGCATTGGCGCTGCTGGACACTTGCCCTGGCTGCTGCTTTGCGAGCACACTTTATCTGATTTTTTTTTTTTTTTTTTTAAACGGAGTCTCACTCTGTCACCACGCTGGAGTGCAGTAGTGTGATTTCGGCTCACTGCAACCTCCGCCCCCCGGGTTCAAGTGATTCTCCTGCCTCATCTTCCTGAGTAGCTGGGACTACAGGTACGTGTCATCACACCCAGCTAATTGTTTTGTTTTTATTTTTTTTTGAGATGGAGTCTCACTCTGTTGCCCAGGCTGGAGTGAGTGGCACGATCTTGGCTCACTGCAAGCTCCGCCTCCTGAGTTAATGCCATTCTCACGCCTCAGCCTCCGGAGTAGCTGGGGCTACAGGCGCCCGCCACCACGCCCGGCTAGTTTTTTGTATTTTTAGTAGAGACAGGGTTTCACCTTGTTAGCCAGGATGGTCTTGATCTCCTGACCTCGTGATCCACCCGCCTTGGCCTCCCAAGGTGCTGGGATTGCAGGCATGAGCCACTGTGCCCGGCCACGCCCAGCTAATTTTTATATTTTTAGTAGAGATGGGGTTTCACCACGTTGGGCCAGGATGGTCTCAATCTCCTGACCTCATAATCCACCCGCCTTGGCCTCCCAAAGTGCTGGGATTACAGGTGTGAGCTACCGCGCCCAGCCTGTCTGATGTATTAAAGTCTGTGAGTTATGAGAGTGTGACTCTTTGTGACTCTTTTTTTTTTTTTTTTTTTGAGACAGAGTCTTGCTCTGTCGCCCAGGCTGGAATGTAGTGGCGCGATCTCAGCTCACTGCAAGCTCCGCCTCCCAGGCTTACGCCATTCTCCTGCCTCAGCCTCCCGAGTAGCTGGGACTACAGGCGTCTACCACCGCACCTGGCTAGTTTTTTTTTTTTTATTTCTAGTAGAGACGGGGTTTCACCGTGGTCTCGATCTCCTGACCTCGTGATCCGCCCACCTTGGCCTCCGAAAGTGCTGGGATTCCAGGCGTGAGCCACTGCGCCTGGCTGAGAGTGTGACTCTTGTGCACACATGTCATCGTTTCTCTATGGAGGGCGTGCAGACCCTCCAGGCATTCACATCTCACGTGACCACAGGCAGTAGTCATAGCCAGTAGTGCAGCGTCAGTGTGGCGTGGTGCTGGCATCTGACGGTGCTCAGGCAGATTTGGGACACGTCCTCCCTGCCCTTTTTCTGACCCAGTGTCACGTGCTGCATTGGGACCCCCTCCAGTCTGGGCCGGGCCTCGCCGATCTCTTTCCTGACCCGATGCTTCTGAAGGTTTCTGGCTGATCATTTTGTAGGGTTGGTCTGTTTTGAGATTGTCTGACATTTCTTCAGAATCAAATAATCAGGTTCCAGGCCAGGGGTGGTGGTGATACATGCCTGTAATCCCAGCACTGTGGGAGGCTGAAGTGGGCAGATCACCTGAGATCAGGAGTTTGAGACCAGCCTGGCCAACATAGCGAAACCCTATCTGTACTACAAATACAAAAACTAGCCGGGTGTGGTGGCGTGTGCCTGTAATCCCAGCTACTTGGGTGGCTGAGGCAGGAGAATCGCTTGAACTCGGGAGGCGGAGGCTGCAGTGAGCTGAGATCGCACCACTGCACTCCAGCCTGGGCGACAGAGAAAGACTCTGTCTCAAAAAAAAAAAAAAAAGGGGAAATTCAGGTTCCTGTGTTTGCGTCCTGGGTGCCCCGCAGGAGGCTCTTGGGGTGTTCACATTGATTGCTGGGTTCAGGTGCCTGCTGGGTACCCCTGCTGTTACTGTTTTTCCTTGGTGACTGCCGAGCATCTTTTGGGGGTCACTTTGAGGCTGTGAGCTCTGTTTCTCACCATATGTTCTCTGCGGGTCCAGCATCATGGATGCATCTTGCCTGAGACTGTTGTGTTGGGATGTTGGTCGAGTGATGGTTTTAAAGCACTTCCCTCATTCTCTCTGCACTCACTCGTGGCTCCCCACCGCCCCGTGAGGAGGTGCTTTCCCGCCACCCCCACCTCACCTGGGTCCGTGGGTTCCTGCGTTCCTGATTCCTGGGTTCGTGGGTCTGTGGGTTCCTGGGTCTGTGGGTCTGTGGGTTCCTGGGTTTGTGGATTCCTAGGTTTGTGGGTTCTGCATCCATGGGTCTGTGGGTTCCTGGGTCTGTAGGTTCCTGGGTCTGTGGGTTCCTGGGTCTGTGGGTCTGTGGGTTCCTGGGTCTGTAGGTTCCTGGGTCTGTGGGTTCCTGGGTCTGTAGGTTCCTGGGTCTGTGGGTTCCTGGGTCTGTGGGTTCCTGGGTCTGTGGGTCTGTGGGTTCCTGGGTCCGTAGGTTCCTGGATCTGTAGGTTCCTGGGTCTGTGGGTCTGTGGGTTCCTGGGTCTGTGGGTTCCTGGGTCTGTGGGTTCCTGGGTCTGTAGGTTCCTGGGTCTGTGGGTCTGTGGGTTCCTGGGTCTGTGGGTCTGTGGGTTCCTGGGTCTGTGGGTTCCTGGGTCTGTGGGTTCCTGGGTCTGTGGGTCTGTGGGTTCCTGGGTCTGTGGGTTCCTGGGTCTGTGGGTTCCTGGGTCTGTAGGTTCCTGGGTCTGTGGGTCTGTGGGTTCCTGGGTTTGTGGATTCCTAGGTTCATGGGTTCCTGGGTATCTGGGTTCATGGGTTCCTGGGTTCCTATGTTCGTGGGTTCCTGGGTTCCTGTGTTCACTGCCGCTTGCTTTGCTCTGTGTTACCGGCAGGCTACTGGGGAGCCATCCTCACTTCCTGCACCTCGACAGGTTCCAACTCTTTTCCCTGCCCCAGCCCTGAAATCAGCCATTTCTACACAGACTGTGAAGACTGTTTTTAAAATAAAATCCTAGTTATTATTTTTTCAAGTTATAGTGTGGCTGCTGTCCCCTTTCTAAGGTTTTGTGTGTGCTTTGTGCAACCAGGAGGGTTCAGAATGTGGGTGTGCAGCCCCTCATGGTGCATGGTGTGAAGGGAGCTGGCCCTCACCATGCAGGAATGGTTGGTGGAATTAGGGAGGGAGGCTGGCTTGTCAGCCATAGAGCCCCGTCCTGTGAGGGCTCTGACGCTGAGACAGAGGTGAGGCCGGGCCGTGGCTGTCAGCTGGGGGCTCTGAGCTGGGACAGAGGTGAGTCTGGGCCGTGGCTGTGAACTGGGGGCTCTGAGCTGGGACAGAGGTGAGTCTGGGCCGTGGCTGTGAACTGGGGGCTCTGAGCTGGGAGAGAGGTGAGTCTGGGCCGTGGTGTGAACTGGGGGCTCTGAGGCTGGGACAGAGGTGAGTCTGGGCCGTGGCGTGAGCTGGGGGCACTGAGGCTGGGACAGAGGTGAGTCCGGGCCGTGGCTGTGAACTGGGGGCTCTGAGCTGGGACAGAGGTGAGTCTGGGCCGTGGTGTGAACTGGGGGCTCTGAGCTGGGACAGAGGTGAGTCTGGGCCATGGCTGTGAACTGGGGGCTCTGAGCTGGGACAGAGGTGAGTCCGGGCCGTGGCTGTGAACTGGGGGCTCTGAGCTGGGACAGAGGTGAGTCTGGGCCGTGGTGTGAAGTAGGGGCTCTGAGCTGGGACAGAGGTGGGTCCGGGCTGTGGCTGTGAACTGGGGGCTCTGAGGCTGGTACAGAGGTGAGTCTGGGCCGTGGTGTGAACTGGGGGCTCTGAGGCTGGGACAGAGGTGAGTCTGGGCCGTGGTGTGAACTGGGGGCTCTGAGCTGGGACAGAGGTGAGTCTGGGCCGTGGTGTGAACTGGGGGCTCTGAGGCTGGGACAGAGGTGAGTCTGGGCCGTGGTGTGAACTGGGGGCTCTGAGGCTGGGACAGAGGTGAGTCTGGGCCGTGGTGTGAACTGGGGGCTCTGAGGCTGGTACAGAGGTGAGTCTGGGCCGTGGCTGTGAACTGGGGGCTCTGAGCTGGGACAGAGGTGAGTCTGGGCCGTGGCTGTGAGCTGGGGGCTCTGAGGCTGGTACAGAGGTGATTCCGGGCTGTGGCTGTGAAGTAGGGGCTCTGAGGCTGGTACAGAGGTGAGTCTGGGCCGTGGTATGAGCTGGGGGCTCTGAGCTGGTACAGAGGTGAGTCTGGGCCGTGGCTGTGAACTGGGGGCTCTGAGGCTGGGACAGAGGTGAGTCTGGGCCGTGGTGTGAGCTGGCACCCCAGTTGCTGGTGGCTTTCCCCAGCTGACATTGACCAGCATTGGGTGTGCAGTGTGACTGGCTCTGATTTGTGCTGCTTAGTTTGAGACTATTTGAATGGAGCCACTGCTGCAGAGAGACCTCCTTCTGAAGCATCACAGTGGGCCCGGCTGACCCTGACCCAGCGCAGGACACCCCTCTTGGAGTCTGGGGCTCTTGGCTGTGGGCTGGAGATGACAGTGGTGGCTGCCGAGGGTGGTGGGAGTGGGCAGCGCCGAGCGCGTGATTTCAGACCCAGTGAGCCAGGTGGTCACAGCCTGATTTCAGACCCAGTGAGGCAGGTGGGCACAGCCTTTAGCTGGTGTGTTGTGTCCCCTGGCCTGGAACAGCCCTATGGGTGGGTGGCACCTATCAGGACCTGTGCACAGACCCTGCCTGGATTTGGTCTGCCCAGTCTCCTGGACCTGACAGCAACAGGGCTGTGCCTGGTGACGGGAAGGCTCCGAGCCAGGCCGGGTGGCCCACTGTGCGCGTAGCTGCTGTGTTGGTGGCGCCTTTGCCCTGGCCCTCGTTTGGGAAGATGCTGGCTTTTGGGCTCTAGGGAAGTGTCTATTGGTTTCTGTTGAGAGCAGTTGTATATGCACATTTTAAGTGTGGAACGCAGGTATTGAACCGTGTTGAAACCTTTCCAGCATTGGCAGAAGTGTGCGTGTGAGTCTCCTTTGCCCTCTACTTTACTGGCAGGTGGCATGGCCCGAGTGGCCGGCGGTCCTTCCAATGGGGCGGCCCACGTGCCTCCCACGTGCCAGGCTTTTAGGGCAGATGCTTGTGAACGCTGCTGCCTATGGGTTGCCTTCATTGGTGGAGGTGAGGCCTCAGCTTTGGCGTCCTGTCCACCCTTAATCCTTGCCTAGGAGCAGTCTGTGGGCCCCAGAAGACTGGCCAGAAGCTGGAGCTGGGCGGCAGCTGAGGACGCGCACCTTGGAGGTTGTGTGGAGGTTCCATCACTGCTGTCTTAATTCCCAGGCACTCTTCTTTTTCTCTGGAAGTTCCTTTTTAAGGGTGTCCTGGTCTTCATGGAGGTGCCGTGTCACTCCGAGCGCAGAGGGCTGCTGCTGAGGAAGTCCTTACCCTCCCACCTAGGGCTCTTCTCCAAGTTGCTGGTTTTGCTTGTTTGCCTCTTGTCTGTTTTGGCCTCTGTTGGGTCTGAACTAGGTGGCCTTGGCAGCTCCTCACACCCAACAGTGGGAGCCTGAGAAGGGTCAAAGCTGGGGCAGGTTGGGGACACGCTGGGCGCAGGGCCACCTTGCTGGGCACCTCGGCCCGTTGGTGTCTGTTGGGAGCAGCCCTGGGGCAGCCCCGCAGCCTCTGCCGACAGTACAGACAGAGCTGCCCATTCCTGGGGCTGGAGAGCTCAGGGCCTGAAAGACCCCCCGAGCCCTCGCCCTTCCTCTGCCGGCCCCTTGCTGTCAGCAGACCAGGTGCGGACCCTGGTAGGCTTCCTCTGCCCCAGCTTCAGTGGAGAGCGCTTGCCCAGCCGGCTGGCGGGAGTGGGAGGGGTGTTTGGCCACTTGGAGCAGAAGGGGGTGGGTAGTCAGGGTTTCTGCATTCCTGGCTTGATACTGGCTTTCCAGCAGCTTCCCAGCTTCCAGAATGTCCTTGCCATCATCTTCCATCCTATTTCCCCTTTTTTGGAGCAGGAGACTGGGATGGCCTATCTTTTTCTTTCAGTTGAGGCTTCCAGGGGGCGAGATGGGTCTAACATGTGCCTTTGCCTTTAGCCAGAAGACCACCGTGATCAGATTTTCCAGAAAAGAACTTGCATGGTAGTTTTGAAAATGGGAGGGTGTTTGTGAGGCAGGATATCAGAAATACTTCATACACAGGGGACCTGGCATGTAACATAAACACCAACAAAATGATTTTGGGTATAATCACATGGTGATTTATCTCTTCTGAGAAACAGGCACAAATCCTGAAGAGCCTGTGGCACGGACTGCTCATCTGTAAGGAAAGTGGAGACATGACTTTGAGATTTAGCTCAGAACTAGCAATGCCGGGGCCTTCGAGAGTCTGATGTTCCAGCACTCTAGTGCCGGTTGGTGTGGACGGAGGACACGGGGCCCCAACCATGGTCACACTCATCACTGAGAAGCTACAGAGCCAAAGCCTGGACGACCTCACCTGCAAGACCGAGGCTGGTCCGGTAAGCAGCTGCAGGTGGCACAAGGCTGGGTGCCCCTCCCCCGTGCTGTCACAGGGGAATGGCCACACTGGGAAGTGGAGGTGAGGGCTAAGTTCTCAGAGGCCTGGGAGGCACTGCTAGGCCAGGCATGGTGGTGTCTGGTACACAAGTGGGTCCCAGAGCCCATCAGTGTCATCACAGTGGATTTTCAGCATCATTTAAAAAAACAGACTTATTAAAAATGCCAGCGGGGCACAGTGGCTCACGCCTGTAGTGCCAGCACTTTGGGAGGCTGAGCGCGCAGATCAATTGAGGTCAGGAGTTTGTAACCAGCCTGGCCAACATGGTGAGATCGCATCTCTACTAAAAATACAAAAACTAGCCGGGCGTGGTGGCAGGCGCCTGTAGTCCCAGCTACTCGGGAGACTGAGGCAGGAGAATGGTGTGAACCTGGGAGGCGGAGCTTGCAGAGAGCTGAGATGGCGCCACTGCACTCCAGCCTGGGCAACACAGCGAGACTCCGTCTCAAAAAAAAAAAAAATGCCTTGAGTTGCTATTTAAAAAGATAGGGTTTTACTGAAAGGCTGACTTACACACGGAAGCTGGAGCCCCAAGCACAGGTGTGCCTGTTAGCATCCAATCGAGCAGCAGCATGTGCCCCACTGGCCTCCCTGTCCCTCCCCTCCTAGCTCCACCTCCCAAGGGAGCCTCTGTCTTGGATTTGATCACCACATTAGCTTCCCACAGGCAGATTGATTTTCCTACAGTCATGGTGAAGTGAACTTTGGATGTGCCACCTTCAGGACCCACCCCCCGCCCTGGTTAGAAGGCATATCTAGAAGGAGGTGGCTGATGTCTAGCCTGGAGGGTCTTGCCAGGCCCTCAGAGCCAGCAGAGGTGCTTGGAACACCTGCCTGTCCTGGGCCCGGCTTGGCCGTGGCTCTGGAGGCGTGAGCACGCTGCATTTGTAGCCCCGTGCATGTTATGGAAATGAGAGGGTGAAGGGAAAGCTGTGGGTCTCAGGCCTTTGGGCTGGACACGTGTGACCCATCTTCACCGCAGGGGGTTCCAGCAAGGGTCTGCGGGTCCAAGCTGAAGCCTCTCCTCCCAAGAGCTGGCGAGCATGGGCGTTGGGCTGTGGGAGGTGGCGTGCGGCCTGAACCTTTGCAAGCACTGCTTATGGGGCCTGGCGCTCAGGGCCACGATGACCGAGGTGACCATGGCAGTCAGTGCTGGCTGTGTCCTGTAGTCAGTACGTTTCTGGCTGTCAGCCCATGGGTAGGGGTGGCTGAGGCGGGGAAGGCAGTGCTTGCCTGATGTCTCAGTGCCTTGCTGGCTGCAGAACCGTGTTCTTTCCAGACACCGTGGCCAGTTCCCATTTTTTCTTTTCTTTTTCTGGAGACAGAGTCTTGCTTTGTCATCCACGCTGGAGTGCAGTGGCACCATCTCGGCTCACTGCAACCTCTGCTTCCTGGGTTCAAGTGATTCTTGTACCTCAGCCTCCCGAGTAGCTAGGGTTACAGGCACACGCCACCACACCCGGCTAAATGTTTTTTTTTTTTTTTTTTTTTTGAGATGGAGTCTTGCTCTGTTGCCTAGGCTGGAGTGCAATGGCACAATCTTGGCTCACTGCAACCTCTGCTTCCCAGGTTCAAGCAATTCTCCTGCCTCAGCCTCCTGAGTAGCTGGGATTACAGGTGTGTGCCACCAGGCAAGGCTAATTTTTGTATTTTTAGTAGATGGGGTTTCACCATGTTGGTCAGGCTGGTCTCGAGCTCCTGACCTCATAACCTGCCTGCCTCGGCCTCCCAAAGTGCTGGGATTACAGGTGTGAGCCACTGTGCCTGGCCTAAATTTTGTATTTTTAGTAGAGACGGAGTTTCACCATGTTGGCCATGTTGGCGAGGCTGGTAAGTGATCTGCCCACCTTAGCCTCCCGAAGTGTTGGAATTACAGGCGTGAGCCACCACGCCTGGCCCTATTTTTCCTTTTGATTAAATGGAGAAAACGTTTTTAAGGAATCTCTAACCAAGACCAAAGGATACAGAGTGGCATATGCCTGTCAGATGGCTGTGTGCCTCCGAGGACATTTTTGGCAAGTGGATGTCAGCCAGGGCGTGGGCAGCTTTCCAGGGAGGTGGCTACACAGCGTGTCTGCCGGGCCTGGGAGGTGTCTGGACAGATGTCCTGGTTTGGAGTGACCCACAGGCCCCCACATCCTCTGTGCTTTAGGTGGCCGCTCTTCACCTCTTGTTTTCAGCTTTGATTTTAGATACGGGGGTATATGTGCAGGTTTGCCCCTTGGGTGTATTGCATTCGGGTTGTGAGCATAGTACCCAGTAGGTAGCTCTTCAGGCCCCTGCCTCCTTCCTCCCTCCCGTTCTTCATCTCTTTACGGAGCACTTGTCTGTTGACAGAGAGAAGGCAGCGTGGGCAGTTCCTCGGTCAGCCTCAGCCTTGGGACAGGAGCCCTGGGGGCCCTGCAGGGTGAGTGGTCATGAGGGTTCCATCACAGCCTGCTCCTGCTCCTGCTCCTGCTGACCCGGCTCTATTAGTGGCCAGCCAGGCCCACTGTTGCGTCTTCTGCTGTCAAAGATGGTTTTTCCCAGTGACTCCTGTTTTCTTAAAACACGGCCTGTGAATATGGCGGTGGTTTCTTTCTGAAATGGGAGGACAAACCTTTTTATCCCTAAGTGTAAACCTTTTTACTTTTTTTTTTTTTTTTTTTTTGAGATGGAGTCCTTGCCCTGTTGCCCAGGCTGGAGTGCAGTGGAGTACTAGCATGTCACTGCAACCTCTGCTTCCAGGGCTCAAGCGATTCTCCCGCCTCAGCTTCCTGAGTAGCTGGGACTACAGGGGTGTGCCACCATGCCCAACCTATTTTTTAATTTTTAATTTTTTTTGAAAGGGATGGAGTCTTGCTCTGTCGCCCAGGCTGGAGTACAGTGGTGCAGTCTTGGCTCACTGCAAGCTCTGCCTCCCGGGTTCAAGCGATTCTCTTGCCTTAGCCTCCCGAGTAGCTGGAATTACAGGCACCGCCACCATGCCCAGTTAATTTTTTTTTTTTTGTATTTTTAGTAGAGATGTGGTTTCACCATATTGGCCAGGCTGGTCTTGAACTCCTGACCTCAAGTGATCCACCCACCTCAGCCTCCCAAAGTGCTGGGATTACAGGCATGAGCCACTGTGCCCAGCCTTTATCAGGATTTTAAAATTTTATGTATTTATTTTCATTTTTTAGATGGAGTCTCGCTCTGTTGCCCAGGCTGGAATGCAGTGGTACGATCTCGGCTCACTGCAACCCCTGCCTCCCAGGTTCAAGCGATTCCCCTGCCTCAGCCTCCTGAGTAGTTGGGATTACAGGCACATGCCACCAAGCCCAGCTAATTTTTGTATTTTTAGTAGAGACGGGGTTTCACCTTGTTGGTCAGGCTGGTCTCGAACTCCTGACCTCAGGTGATCCACCCCCGTTGGGCTCCCAAAGTGCTGGGATTACAGGCCTGAGCCACTGCACCCGGCCGGGTTTTTTGATCTTTGTGATGAGGACAGTGTGATTGCCTGTGTTGAAGAAACCCAGTTACTCAGTGATAGACTGTTTACACGTGAGACCAGCTCTCCCACGTAACTTGTGAATATCTAAACACAAGTTACTTCTAACATTCACGGAAACAAGTCAGTATTTTAAGTAGCCAATTCGTTGCATAAAAATAGAAATTGATGTTTTCAAAGGTGACTTAAAATAGTATTTTTATGAAAAATAAGTGTAGACAATTGTACAGAGTAGAAACTCATACATTCATGTGTGAGTTTCTGTGTGGAAGTATGTCTTCGTACATACCCACGGCCTGGCCTCAGTGAGCAAGCAAAGCGGGCGCCGTTAGCTCAGGGCTCCTTGTTTGATCTGTACCTTCACCCAGTCCCCTCCTGCCATGATTTCATAGTGCATTCTAGACATACTTTCTCTGCAAATATCTCATTCTGTATCTCCAAAAGATAAAAACTTTAAGACACATGACCAGAATGTCATTTTCACACCTAAAACCCTCAGAGATTCCTTAATATCTCTAAATATCCTGTCAGCGTTCAAACTTCCCCAATTGTCTGAGTTTATGAATTTGTTCAGGGAGTCCAGATTCAGGGTGTCTCTTGTCCCTTTTCCCCGTGGGGTCCCCCTTGGAGCTTGTGTGTTGAGGACGCAGCTACTTGTCCTGGAGTGTCTAGGCTGCATGCCCTGGCTGGCACCTCACGCGCTCCCCTCCCATGTTTGTTCCGGAGTTGCTGGTTGGAGCCAGTGCTGCCCTGCCTCCTATGGTTCCCTCTAGTTGCACATGGAATTTTTTTTTTTTTTTTTTTTTTTTTTGTTGTTGAGACAGAGTCTCGCTTTGTCGCCCAGACTGGAGTGCAGTGGCTGGATCTCAGCTCACCGCAAGCTCCGCCTCCCGGGTTCACGCCATTCTCCTGCCTCAGCCTCCCGAGTAACTGGGACTACAGACGCCCGCCACCTCGCCCAGCTAGGTTTTTGTATTTTTTTAGTAGAGACGGGATTTCACCGTGTTAGCCAGGATGGTCTCGATCTCCTGACCTTGTGATCCGCCCGTCTCGGCCTCCCAAAGTGCTGGGATTACAGGCTTGAGCCACCGCACCTGGCCGCACATGGATTTTTAAACTGAAATTAAAGTTGATTTAGTGATTTAGCTTTTTTTTTTTTTTTTTGAGATGGAGTCTCGCTCTGTCGCCCAGGCTGGAGTGCAGTGGCACGATCTCGGCTCACTGCAAGCTCCACCTCCTGGGTTCATGCCATTCTGAGTAGCTGGGACTACAGGCGCCCGCCACCACGCCCGGCTAATTTTTTTTTTTTTGTATTTTTAGTAGAGATGGGGTTTCACCATGTTAGCCAGGATGGTCTCAATCTCCTGACCTTGTGATCCACCCGCCTCAGCCTCCCAAAGTGATGGGATTACAGGTGTGAGCCACCGTGCCCAGCCTTTTTTTTTTTTTTAAAGACAGGGTGTCACTAATTTGTGAACGTATTTGGTAGAAACAGGGTCTTGCTGTGTTGCCCAGGCTAGTCTCTAACTCCTGGCCTCAAGTGACCCTCCTGATGCGGCCTCCCAAAGTGCTGAGATTGCAGGCGTGAGCCACTGCGCCCAGCCTACGGTTCGTTAAAGTAGAACCCACATAATGCTGTTTCCCTCTTGGACCAGACACACTGCTAGTGCTCACTGTCTCTGGGTGGCTGGTGGCTGCCGTGGTGGACAGCACCAGTATGGACAGCCTGTCGGCTGTCCCTCACCACAGAATGTTCTCGCAGGTGGTGCTGTGAGGCTCGAAGCCTAATCAGGTTTGTGTTTGAGAGACCACCATTTGCTCATCCGTTTCTCTGTTTTTGGACCTTTGGGTGGTTTCCATATTTTAGCTATTAGGGATAATGCAGCTGTGAACATTCATGTGTGAGTTTCTGTGTGGAAGTTTCATGTGTGAGTTTCTGTGTGGAAGTTTCGTGTGTGAGTTTCTGTGTGGAAGTTTCATGTGTGAGTTTCTGTGTGGAGGTTTCATGTGTGAGTTTCTGTGTGGAGGTTTCATGTGTGAGTTTCTGTGTGGAGGTTTCATGTGTGAGTTTCTGTGTGGAGGTTTCATGTGTGAGTTTCTGTGTGGAGGTTTCATGTGTGAGTTTGTGTGGAGGTTTCATGTGTGAGTTTCTGTGTGGAGGTTTCATGTGTGAGTTTCTGTGTGGAGGTTTCATGTGTGAGTTTCTGTGTGGAGGTTTCATGTGTGAGTTTCTGTGTGGAGGTTTCATGTGTGAGTTTCTGTGTGAAAGTATGTCTTCATTTCTTTTGGGTGCAAACCTAGTTGTGGGATTGCTGGATCATATGGAAATTCTATGTTTAACATTTTGAGGAACTGCCAAGCCGTTTTCCACAGTGTCTGTACCATGTTCTGTTACACAGCAATACATGAGAGTTGTAATTTCTCTCACTCTCGTCAACGCGTGTTATTGTCCATTTTTTTGATAAAGGCCACCTTCATGGGTGTGGGGTGGTATCTCATTGTGGTTCTGATTTTCATTTCCCTATGGTTAGCTATGTCGAGCATGTTTTCACGTGCTCATTGGCCATTTGTATCTCTTCTTTTGAGAAATAGCTAATGAAATCCCATTTTTACTTTAAAATTGGGTTATTTCTCTTTTTAGTTATGAGTTGTAAGAACTTTTTTTTTTTTTTTTTTGAGACAGGGCCTTGCTCTGTTGCCCAGGCTGGAGTGCAGGGTCTCAATCACTGCTCACTGCAGCCTCGACCTCCTGGGCTCAAGTGATCCTCCTGCCTCAGCCTTCTGAGTAGCTAGGACTACAGACATGTGTGACCACACCCAACCTTTTTTTTTTTTTTTTGATGGAATCTTGCTCTGTTGCCCAGGCTGGAGTGCAGTGATGCAATCTCAGCTCACTGCAACCTCAGCCTCCCGGGTTCAGGAGAGTCTTCTGCCTCAGCCTCCTGAGTAGCTGGGATTACAGGCATCCGCCACTACGCCCGACTAATTTTTATATTTTTAGTAGAGACGGGGTTTCACCATGTTGGCCAGTCTGGTTTTGAACTCCTGACTTTGTGATCCATCTGCCTCGGCCTCCCAAAGTGCTGGGATTACAGGTTAGAGCCACCACGCCCAGCCCACACCCAGCTATTTTTTAAAAATTTATATCTTTTAGAAAGGGGGTCTCACTGTGTTGCCCAGGCTAGTTTCGACCTCCTGGACTCAATGGGTCCTCCCACCTCAGCCTCCCAAAATGCAGGGATTACAGGTGTGAGCCACGACACCTGGCCAGTAAGAGTTTTTTATAGTTTCTTCCCCCGCTCTGTCATTCTGTCATCTCGAGAATGGTCTGTAAGTGGAGTGACACAGTGCGCAAGCATTTGAGTTCTGCCTTTCTGTCAGCATGCTTCCCTAGAGGTCCTTCCAGCGGTTCCTCTACGCCACCAACAGGTGCTCCATAGCGTGGAGGTGCACTGTGTGTAACCATGTGGAGGAATGCCGCAGTCCTAATACAAATCATAACGTGATTTTTAGGGTTCTGTCCTCAGGGGGGGTCTACACAGACGACCAGTGACCACAGGCATGAGGCGGTGGGAGGGCAGTGGGCACGGGTGCCTTGCTGAGCTGCCCGAGCAGCAAAGAAGGTTCGAGGTGTGATGGCAGCTGAGTGCTGGAAGATGGGCAGGGTCTTAATGTTGGGGTGGGCAAAGACCATCGGGGGCCACAGGGAAGGGGACATGGTGGGTGGGTGGGGCCAGCATTACACTGTGCTCTGGCTGGGGCTTCCCCAGAGAGCCCGGGGCAGCAGCCAGGAGACGGCAGGGCCTGAACGTCGCGTGTGAAGGTCATTCAGTGCGTTGGGGTGTCCCCACTGCACTGGCTGTGCTGGGTTAGCAACATGGTGCTCACTTCCTGCAGGGAGGCGGGTGGGAAGCAGGTGACTGAGGAGTTGTGATGGTACATCAGGAAAAAAGTAGAGCCCAAGGGGTGCTGGGAGTTTATATAGGGCGCCTGGTGTTTATATGTGACCCCTGGGTGGAGCTGGAAAGTGGGTGGTGAGCCGTATGGACACCTGGGGAGAGTTAGCCAGGCGGAGATTCCCATGACCGTGGGAGGCTGTGAGAGTGGGAGCCTGGGGGCACAGGCACCTGGGATCTGACTCTCAGGAGTCCAGAGGGCAGAGTAGAGGGCCACAGCCAGGACCAGAGCGGCAGTTCCCGGGCTGAGGGGCGGAGAGCAGGGAGAGCTGAGAATGTCAGGGTGGAGGAGAGAGGAGGCGGTGTGATGGGGCTGTGCTGGGGGCCATGGGCGCAGGGAAGCTCACTGTGCCACCAGCCTGGCGGGCATGGTGTGGGTGGGTGGCGGGCTGTGGTGTCCTCCAGCTCTGTGCCACTGTGCAGATACAGGCTGGGATTGATTGGTAGAGAGTTGGTTTTTAAAAACTTTTAGGTTTTGTTTGTTTGTTTGTTTTTTGTTTTTGAGACGGAGTCTCGCTCTGTCACCCAGGCTGGAGTACAGAGGTGTGATCTCTGCTCACTGCAAGCTCTGCCTCCTGGGTTCACACCATTCTCCTGCCTCCGCCTTCTGAGTAGCTGGGACTACAGGTGCCCGTTACCACGCCCACCTAATTTTTTGTATTTTTAGCAGAGATGGGGTTTCACCGTGTTAGCCAGGATGGTCTCGATCTCCTGACCTCGTGATCCGCCCGCCTCAGCCTACCAAAGTGCTGGAATTACAGGCGTGAGCCACCGCGCCTGGCCTAAAAACTTTTAGTTTTTTAAAGACAGGGTCTTGCTGTGTTGCCCAGGCTGGAGTGCAGTGCACTCAGTTGCTCACTGCAGCCTTGATTTCCCCAGCCCAAGCAATGCTCCCACCTCAGTCACTCACTGCAGCTTTGACCTCCCCAGCCCAAGCAATCCTCCCACCTCAGCGTCTTGAGTAGTTGGAATCACAGGCTCATGCCATCACATCAGCTCTTTTTTTTTTTTTGTAGAGACCAGGTTTCCGTGTGTTGCCTGGGCTGGTCTCAAACTCCTGGGCTCAAGTGATCATCTCACGTTGGCCTCCCACAGTGCTGGGATTCCCCTGTGTCCAGCCCTGAAGTACAGCTTTCTTTTTTTTCTTCTTTTTCTGAGACAGAGTCTCGCTCTTGTTGCCAAGGCTGGAGTGCAGTGGTGTGATCTCAGCTCGCTGTAGTCTCTGCCTCCCGGGTTAAAGCGATTCCCCTGCCTCTGCCTCCCAAGTAGCTGGGATTATGGGCACCCACCATCACACCTAGCTAATTTTTGTATTTTTAGCAGAGACAGGGTTTCACCATGTTGGTCAGGCTGGTCTCAAACTCCTGGGCTCGAGCAATCCTTCCTCCTTGGCCTCCCACAGTGCTGGGATTCAGGTGTGTGCTTCCGTGCCCAGCCCTGAAGTCCAGATTTCTTGAGGCTTAAGGGGTGCATGTTCATGTTCCCCGAAATCCGGATGTTGAAATCCTCACCCTCAAGGGGATGGGATGAATATTTGGAGGTGGGGCCTTTGGGAGGTGATTAGGTCATGGCGGCAGTGCCTCATGAATGGAATTAAGTGCCCTTATGAAAGAGGTATCAGAGAGGAAGCCAGCCCCTTCGACCATGCATAGATACAACCAGAAGAGCCATCTGTGAACCAGGAGGTGGCCTTACCAGACACTGAATCTGCCATCCCTTGATCTTGGACTTCTGCCTCCAGGACTGTGAGGAATAAATGTTTTTGATAAGCCTCCGTCCTAAGCCTGTGGGACCTGGCTGCCCGGCCTCTCCTGGCTCCCGGGGACCCTGGCTCTGTTTGTCTGCCGTGCGCACATCCCACACGGCCAGCACCACTGGGAGTAGCTGCTGCCCCTGGCATGTCTTTGCACAGAAGTGGTCACATCTGGGGCCGTGCAGGCTTGTGGCTCCTTCAAGCTGCCCATGAGAGCCATCTATGCCGGCTGGGATGGGAAAGTCCTTTCCTTGCTAGACATTTTCTGTGGCCGTGTCAGGCTGGGTGCTGTTCATGTGACCCTGGAGACAGGTGCTGTGTGGAACAGGAAGAGAGTGAGGTCCTGGTGCTTGCTAGGGGAGGCCCAGAGGTGGGAGGATCTATAGCGACAAGGGTCCCTGTGGCGTGAAAGCCTTCAGGTCCTCTAGCAGAGCTGCCTGGGTTCCGAGGTGGGAGAACCTGGAGGTCATGTGGTTCCCGTGCCTGCACCAGGCCCCGTCCTCATGATGTGGCCAGGTGCTCACAGCTCGACACTGCTGTGTTGGCTGAGGTGGGACCCCGTGTGTACGTGGCCTGTCTGTGGATGGGTGTCTTTTTTTGGGGTCACAAACCCAACTTTTAACTTAATCCCTTTATGGGAAGCAGCGAAGGATTTCCTTTTAATTTTATCATGTTTGGGAATGTTATCACAGGATGCAGTGCCGTGGACTTAAGTGTTAACTGAGAGGTTCTGAGGTGTGGCAGAGGAGCCCTAGAACTCTAAGGCAGAAAAGCAGAGGGGCTGCTGTGCCTGGACCCTGTGGGACAGCCATGTCCTTGTCACAGGGTGGCCTTTTGTGTTCTCACAGACCAGGAGTCTCTGGGAGGTTAGGGAGCTTGCTGGGTACCTGGCAGGACACCCCTCCTGTGCCCCATCCTCTGCAGGGCCCTGTGTCCCACCTGCACGGCCAGCGTGTGGAAGCAGACACGTAATGGCCTCCAAGCCGCTATCTGCCAAGCAGCTCCCTGACATTTCATGGGGCAGGGAAGAGAGCCCTGTGGCATTTCCCTTAGTGCCCTCCATACAGACCCTCAAGTTGCCACCATGCCCAGTGGCTTTCCTGCTTCCAGGGAGGGAGGCCCCCCTCTGGATGTCTCCCTGGACCACGCCACACTCCAGAGCTTGGCTTAGGGGCTCCGGTCGTGTGTCTGAGCCCTGGACCACGCCACACTCCAGAGCTTGGCTTAGGGGCTCCGGTCCTGTGTCTGAGCCCTGGACCACGCCACACTCCAGAGCTTGGCTTAGGGGCTCCGGTCCTGTGTCTGAGCCCTGGACCACGCCACACTCCAGAGCTTGGCTTAGGGGCTCCGGTCCTGTGTCTGAGCCCTGGACCACGCCACACTCCAGAGCTTGGCTTAGGGGCTCCGGTCCTGTGTCTGAGCCCTGGACCACGCCACACTCCAGAGCTTGGCTTAGGGGCTCCGGTCCTGTGTCTGAGCCCTGGACCACGCCACACTCCAGAGCTTGGCTTAGGGGCTCCGGTCCTGTGTCTGAGCCCTGGACCACGCCACACTCCAGAGCTTGGCTTAGGGGCTCCGGTCCTGTGTCTGAGCCCTGGACCACGCCACACTCCAGAGCTTGGCTTAGGGGCTCCGGTCCTGTGTCTGAGCCCTGGACCACGCCACACTCCAGAGCTTGGCTTAGGGGCTCCGGTCCTGTGTCTGAGCCCTGGACCACGCCACACTCCAGAGCTTGGCTTAGGGGCTCCGGTCCTGTGTCTGAGCTGTTGCAAATGGGAAAGGGCCCCCTGGGTCTTGGCTGAAGTTCTTGCTGAAAAGTAAGTGGTGGTGAGGTTTGCGAAGATGGCTGCAGTCGAGGCTGCCGAAAGGCAGGAGGGCCTGAGCTTCAGGAGCAGGGACAGGATGCATGCCTGTGGCTTGGAATAAAAATGTCTGAGGCCAGCCTTCAAGTACTTGTGAGGCCAAGGCAGGCAGATCACGAGGTCAGGAGATCGAGACCATCCTGGCCAATATGGTGAAACCCTGTCTCTACTAAAAATACAAAAAAAATAAATAAATAAACTAGCCGGGCGTGGTGGCGGGCACCTGTAGTCCCAGCTACTCGGGAGGCTGAGGCAGGAGAATGGCGTGAACCCAGGAGGTGGAGCTTGTAGTGAGCTGAGATAGTGCCACTGCACTCCAGCCCGGGCAACAGAGCGAGACTCTGTCTAAAAAAAAAAAGGTCCGTTTAGTGTTAACAACTCTTTTAAAAAGATAAAACATTTTTTAAAAAATTTAAAAATGTGCATTTACTCAGTTGAATTTTGTTAGGTTTTAATACAACTGTGCTTATTTTAATCACGAGAAAGAAAACACTGGGGAAAGGCAGAATGTGCTGCAGTGATGAAAATGCAGGGATGTTATTGCCAAATTCTCATGTGTCAGTCACGGTATTGAAACTTCTCTTTCCTGTCACTTGCAGTATTCTGCCGAAACCCTGAACAGCAGCGGTCGTCTGTTCCCTTTGGAGCTCAATGGTGAGTGCTTTAGGAGCCGTGGCTGGAGGCCTGAGCAGGGCTGGGACCAGGCTCCTGGGCTGGGAGGGTCCTGGACGCAGAACATGAGCCTGATCTGCGGAAGCCAGGAAAGTGTTCGTGTGCCCTGCACTGGGGCATGGAGTGGTCCCTGCTGCTGTCCCCGCACGGCTGGGCCAGTGGTCAAGAGTGGTCTGTGAGCAGGACGGCTCGTGTAGAGTGCAGGCCCAACCAGGTCTCTCCCTCCTCAGCTGGTGGGCCCAGGGGTCTGCTGCGCCCTTTCTGGAAGGTGCAAGGCCCACCCTGTGGCCACTAAAAGAACAGGATGGTGTGGCCGGCAGGGCTTGTAGTGTCAGCTGGAGCGTGCCGTGGCATACCGGGCAGCCCACCTGCTGTCTGTGCCGTGGAGGGCGTGGCTGTGCCTGGCTCACCTGCAGGTGGGCCCTTCATTGATGGGGAGCAGGTGCTCCGAATATGGGGGCTGGCGGTGTTCATGGACCAGGTAACCCTGGGGTCCCAGGTCCTCCCCCAGCGAAGGTCCCAGGGCATCTCTGTTGGCCCTGCTGACCCGACTGTGACGCGCCCAGCGCCCTGTGTCACACAGAGTAGGCCCATTAGGAGGATCACCTTGCTGAGCGCCAGATTACCAAAGTGAAGGTGTTTTACCAGATTCTTTTACAAGTAGATGGAAGTAGGAAGTGTGAGGCCCCAGATGGCCTGAGCCCCACCCTCTGCCTAGCCTGTGGTGTGATGTTCTCACATCAGCCTCCTGGGGTTCATCCTGCACACGGGGCCAAACCAGCTACCTCCATCCTGGCTCAGAGCTCCACCTGGTCGGCCGCTCTCCTTGCCTACACCTCCACACCTCCTCCCCACAGCCCCCATCTCTCTCCTGGCCGCCCCAGAGTCACCCCAGGGCCTTTCCCCCTGTGAGGCAGGTCTCACAGTCTCCACTCCAAGTTTCTCAGCTGGATAGTGACTGCACAAGCCACTGGGGGAGTCCTGGGGGTCCAGATGACCCCGCCCAGGCGGATTCCATGCCAGGCCCATGCACCTGGCCTTGCTTTCAAGGCTTCTCCAAACCAGGTGGCAGGGGGACTGGGGAGTAGGTCAGGCGGGCGGCCCCGGGACAGTTGCACAGGAAGTGAGACTTGAGGAGGGGCTCCAGGCCTGGACCTGGTGGCTCTGAGGTTTTTGAGGAGTTCCTGGGGCTCAGACTCTCCCTGAAGACCCTGGCAGCATGTGTGACCTTGTGTTGCCCATGTTACCGAGGGACCTGAGCTGCTTTAAGAAGGGGCTCTGGAGAGTCCTGGCCAGGGAAGCTGCACATCCTTGAGATGCCTGGTCACAGAGGGGGGGAGTGTTTTGCGGATGCAGGAAGAATGTTTTAGCAAAGGCTGTTGGGAGAGCAGAGCCATGCAGTTCTCAGGGAGGCACTGGTGGGGAGACTGACACCTCCTTCAGACACGGCGTCCCCTTAAAGAAGCGAGCCGAGCCCTGCAGCTAACCTGGCAAGGGCAGGCGGGCCTTGTGCCCACTGTGCGCCATGGACATCTCGGAGAAGCACGTCCAGGGGTGATGGCAAGGGGCTGTGCCCTTGATGGCTTTGCCAGGCTGTTTACCAGGACAGATGTCACCCCACATGGTGGGAAGAGGCTAGGCCTGCTCTGTGGCTCACCTGTCTCTTCCACTGCCACTTTGTGTCTTTTCTGGTAGACCAGAGTCCCTGGAAGGTCTTAAGTGGAGGACGGCCCGTTGGAAGCCAGGCAGCCACGAGACCTGATTTCTGCTTCCTGCCAGGCCTGTCTGCTGCTGCTCACACCATGGGTCTTCAGTGGCGGCCAGAGTCCCCGGGCCCAGGTGTGGGCCTGGGCGCAGCCAGCACTGTGGACCCCAGTGAAAGTACAGGCTCGTCCACGGCCCCACCGACCAAGCGACATTGCCGGTCCCTGTCAGAACCTGAGGAGCTGGTGCGCTGCTGGTCCCCCTGGCGCCCTGGCAGCTCCACGGTCTGGACTCCAGTCTCCAAGAGGCGGTGCAACAGCGGTGGGAGCGCAACATTGCAGGGAAGCCCCGGCGCCGTCCTGCCGAGGAATGCCGCGTGGTTGACCGGTCCCACCTCACCCGCCACGCCCCGGCCGTCCTCGGCCAGCAGCGGCTTCGTGGACAGCAGCGAGGGCAGTGCAGGCTCAGGCCTGCCCTGGTGTTCCGCAGAGCCCTACTTGCTCTCCGTGAGGCGACGCCTGTCCCTCTCACAGGAGCAACTTGCAGGTGTGGGCACTCCCCTGCCCTCGGCCAGCAGCAGCCCCACGTCCACGCCTGAGCTGGGCCGGCACCGTGGGCTGCTCCGGTGCCGCTCACAGCCCTGCGTGCTCAGTGGGAAGAGGAGCCGGCGCAAACGGAGGCGTGAGGAGGACGCCAGGTGGACACGCCCATCCTTGGACTTCCTAAAAATGACCCGGGTGAGGCTTTCTTGTTCCCAAGGGCTCAGAGGGGCATAGATCTGGACGTGGCAGTGCTGGGGTGAGGCTGGCTGATTCTCTGGGAAGCAGCTGCTATCATCCAGCTGGTCTCCTCTGGGCTGGGAGGAAAGGAGTGAGGAGAGCCGTCCGGAGTGGGTGGGAGTGATCGGGGCCTGTCCCAGTGTCAGAACACCCAGCTTACCCTGCCTGCCCCCACAGAGGCAGAGCCCCACACACGGCCCAGGGTGGCTAGCCAGGCTCGCACGGTGTGGCCTGGGGGAAGCAGCAGAACAGAGCTGTGGGTTTCTGGCCTAGCTAAGCCACCCGCCTCAGCTGCTGGGGAGCCCCCTGACTTTTTCTGGCGTGGTGATGGCTCAGGAAGTAAGAGGCTGTCCTGGGAGCCCCATTCGAGGCAGAGCCCGGGGTCCTCTCTTGTGGGAGCTGGTGGGTGTCCATGCTGCAGCTCAGAGCCCAGCAGGGCCTGTGCACTTGGGACTCTACAGGCACCTCCTGCAGAAACTGTCTGGATGTAGGAGAGAGCCTGCACCCACTTGAAGATTCTCAGTGCTGCCCACCTGCTCACCTCTCCACCTGCCGTCACAGGCTGTGGTTGGCACAGAGTTAAGGAAGGGAACAGGACTGAGGAGGCTTTCCCAGGTCTTGCTCTGTGTTACTAAGGGGGTGCGTTCACCAGAGACCTCTGGGGGCCCTGGCAGCGCGCGGGGAGGGAGATAGCAGAGCCGTGACAGAGTAGGGTGGGCTCTGTGCATACTCACTGGGTTGTCTGTGTTTGGGAGCTTTGGGCAGTGGCAGAAATTAATAGGACTTCCCGATGCCAACTCTGAGTGCAAGCCAGGACTGAGTGGGGCTGTGGCTGGGGTGGGGTGGGATCAGTGTCAACCTCTCTCCTCAATGACCTGTGGCCTTGGCAACCCGCCGAGCTCTTGCCCCCAGCCCCATCCTCTGGGCCACAGGCCTGCCCATGCCCTGCCTCTGGGGAGAGTGGATGTGGGTGGAGCTGTGCACAGTGCGGCTGCACTGTCTTGCTCGGGTGGGCTGGACCTGGGCACCCTGTGGGGACAGTAACTGGAGAAGGGGCACAGATGGCCCATGTCCTGCTCGACCTGGCCACAGCTCAGGGCTGGAGAGCAGTGTGACTGGCGTGCTGGGTGGGATCCCCTAGGGTCCTCCGGGACGCTGGTGCTAGGCCACACCGAGGGCACTGTGAGCTTTGCCTCTTCTCATCAGTGGGTTCTCCAGTTGATTCTTCCGGGGGCCTTGAGGTGAGTTGAAAACCCGGACTTCCCTGCTATGAAACTTTTCTGCAGAGAGCAGGGTTTAGAGAAGAAGGCTCTAGTCTTTTGCTATGAGATGGGCTGACCTGGGGAAGCCAGTAAATGCTGGAAAGCTGGTGGTGAGCTTTGGATATAGCATAAGCAGGCCATCCCTGCTTGCCAGGGCTTGCGGTGTGCACAGCGTGGGTGTCAGTCCCCGCGGGGACCGGGAGGGACGGGAGTGGAGGAGGGAGCTGCCGGCTCAGCACGTTGTGGGGTGGGGAATGATGGTGCCAGGGACCTACTGATGACCAGACAACAGTCCTGCTGTAGAGGTGGCCCTGGGTTTCTCAGATGCCTTGGGAGACAGACCAGGTGGTCGGCTGAGTTGGTGATCAAGGACCCTTGGTAGAGGCTGCATGGGGCTCAGTCTGGAGATGGGGTACCCCCGGCAGAGTGTGAGGTGTGGGTAGCAGCAAGGACTTGCCAGACCCAGGACCAGGGCTTATGGGCACCCAGGGTGTGTGGTGTGTTGGGGAGACTGGTGGGAGGAGGGCAGGGCTGCCGTCAAATGCTGAAGAGTGTGTGTGTGTGTGTGTGTGTCACATGTGCTGTGTGCTGTGTGGTATGTGTGGTGTATGTGGTGTGTGGTGTGTGTGACGTCTATGTGTGGTGTGTGATCTATGTGTTGTGTGTGTGTACTGTGTGTGGTCTGTGGTGTGTGATGTGTGTGGTATGTGTGGTGTGTGCTGTGTGTGTGGGATATGGGTTGTGTGTATGTGGTGTAGTGTATGTGTGGTCTGTGTGGTGTGTGTGGTATGTGTGTGATGTGGGGTGTGTATGGTGAGTGCTGTGTGGTGTGTGTAGTGTGTGGCGTCTGTGATGTGTGTGGTGTTTGGTGTGTGTGTGCTGTGTGGTGTGTAGCATGTGTGGTGTGTGGTGGGTAGTATGTAGTGTGTGTGTGACGTGTGTGGTATGTTTGGTGTGTGCTCTGTGGTGTGTAGTCTGTGTGTAGTGTGTGTATGCAGTGTGTGGTCTCTGGTAGTGTGTATGGCGTGTGTGTGGTGTGTGGTCTGTGGTATGTGTGATGTGTTGTGTGGTGTGCGTGATGTGTGGCCTGTGTGTGGTGTGTGTGTGGTAGTGTGTGGTGTGTCCTGTATGTGTGGTAGAGTGGTGTGTGGAACGTGTGGTGTGTTTGTGACGTGTGGTGTGTGTGATGTGTGTTGTGTGTGACGTGTGGTGTGTGGTGTGTGTGGTGTGCGTGTGATGTGTGGTGTGTGTGATATGTGTAGTGTGTGTGATGTGTGTGGTGTGCGTGTGATGTGTGTGTGTCTGGTGTGTGTGTATGGTGGGTGACGTGTGTAGTGTGTGTGTGTGACGTGTGTGGCGTGTGGTGTATGTGGTGTATGAGGCGTGTGTGTCTGGTGTGTATGGTGTGTGTGGTGTACGTGTGACTGAGGTGTGTGTGGTGTGTGTGATGTGTGTGGCATGTGTGGTATGTGTGGTGTGTGATGTGTGTGGTGTGTGTGGCGTGTGTGTTTGGTGTGTATGGTGTGTGTGATGTGTGTGTGACTGTGGTGTGTGTGTCACTGTGGCGTGTGTGGCATGTGTGGTGTGTATGGTGTGTGTGGTGTGTGTGTGACTGTGGTGTGTATGTAACGTCTGTGGTGTCTGGTGTGTGTGGCATGTGTGGTGTGTGGTTGTGTGTCTGGTGTGTGTGTGGCATGTGTGGTGTGCATGGTGTGACTGGTGTGTGTGGTGTGTGCAGTGTGTGTGTGGTGTGTGTGGCATGTGTGGCATGTGTGATGTATGGTTCATGCGTGATGTGTGGTTCATGCGTGATGTGTGTGGTGTGGTGTGCATGGTGTGTGTGGTGTGGTGTGCGTGGTGTGTGTGGTGTGTGTGTGGTGTGTGTGGTGTGTGTGAGTGCATGGTGCATGTGTGACGTATGTGGTGTGTGTGATGTGTGGCCTGTGGTGTGTGTGATGTGTGTGACGTGTGGTGTGTGTGTGACTGTGTGGCCTGTGGTGTGTGTGATGTGTGTGACGTGTGTGGTGTGTGTGATGTGTGGCCTGTGGTGTGTGTGATGTGTGTGACGTGTGGTGTGTGTGTGACTGTGTGGCATGTGTGGTATGTATTGTGTGTGTGTGGTGTGTGTGGTGTGTGTGTGTGGTGTGTGGTGTGTGTGATGTGTGGCCTATGTGTGGTGTGTGTGACATGTGTGGTGTGTACGTGGTGTGTGTGGTGTGTCTGGTGTGTGTGGTGTGTGTGAGTGCATGATGCGTGTGTGACGTGTGTGGTGTGTGTGATGTGTGGCCTGTGTGTGGTGTGTGTGATGTGTGTGATGTGTGTGTTGTGTGTGTTGTGTGTGGTGGGTGTGGTGTGTGTGATGTGTGGCCTGTGTGTGGTGTGTGTGGGTGCATGGTGCGTGTGTGACGTGTGTGGTGGGTGTGGTGGGTGTGGTGTGTGTGTGTGTCTGATGCATAAGTGGGTGCCTGATTTCTCTCTGGGAGGAGAAACCCCCGTTGTTTGGGAACTGGAGCCGTGACCCCCAGGACTGGGGCTGCACGGGGTGTCCCATCCCTCAGATCCATGTAGCCCCGGCTTTGGGCCCCTTTCTGAGCCTGCCTGTCCCTGTCCATGCAAGCGCTGGTGGCCCAGGCTGGTGTCCCGTCCTCTGGATGTTTCTCCAATTCAATCTTCCTTCCTCTTGACCCCAGTTGTTCTGCCTCAGGCCTTGATACCCTTTTCAGCTACTGAGACTTCATCCTAGTTGGCTTTGTTGCCTCTAATCTCCATCTTTTTTTTTTTTTTTAAAGACAGAGTTTTGCTCTTTTTGCCCAGGCTGGAATACAGTGGCACGATCTTGGGTCACTGCAACCTCCACCTCACGGGCTCAAGCAATTCTCCTGCCTCAGCCTCCCGAGTAACTGGGGTTGCAGGCATACACTGCCACACTTGGCTAATTTTTGTATTTTTAGTAGATAAGATTTTACCATGTTGTCCAGGTTGGTCTTGAACTTCTGACCTCAGGTGATCTGCCTGCCTTGGCCTCCCAAAGTGGGGGGATTACAGGCATGAGCCACCATGCCCAGCCCTCCCTTAATCTTTTTTTTAAGAGACGGAGTCTCGCTGTGTCCCAGGCTGGAGTGCAATGGTATGATCTCGGCTCACTGCAACCTCTGCCTCCCGGGTCCAAGGGATTCTTCTGCCTCAGCTTCCCAAGTAGCTGGGATTACAGGTGCCTGCCACCACTCCAGCTAATTTTTGTATTTTTAGTAGAGACAGGGTTTCACCATGTTGGCCAGGCTGGTCTCGAACTCCTGACCTTGTGATCCACCTGCCTTGGTCTCATTTGAGGTCAGGTGTTTGAGACCAGCCTGGCCAACATGGTGAAACCCCATCTCTACTAAAAATACAAAAATTAGCTGGGCATGGTGGTGGGCGCCTATAGTCCCAGATACTTGGGAGGCTGAGGCAGGAGAATCGCTTGAACCCAGGAGGCGGAGGTTGCAGTGAACTGAGATCGCGCCACTGCACTCCAGTCTGGGTGACAGAGTGAGACTCTGTCTCAAAACAAAAACAGAAACAACAAAAAAACCCAAAACCAAAAACCACGACACCCGCGCCACCTCACAGACACCACGCCTGTGCCACCTCAAACACTACACTGTGCCACCTCAAACACCACGCCCGCGCCACCTCACAGACACCACGCCCGTGCCACCTCAGACACACCACTCCTGTGCCACCTCAGACACACCACGCCCGCGCCACCTCACAGACACCACGCCCGTGCCACCTCAGACACACCACGCCCGCGCCACCTCACAGACACCACGCCCGCGCCACCTCACAGACACCACGCCCGTGCCACCTCACAGACACCACGCCTGTGCCACCTCAAACACTACACTGTGTCACCTCAAACACCACGCCCGCGCCACCTCACAGACACCACGCCCGCGCCACCTCAGACACACCACGCCCGCGCCACCTCACAGACACCACGCCTGCGCCACCTCACAGACACCACGCCCGTGCTACCTCAGACACACCACGCCTGCGCCACCTCACAGACACCACGCCTGCGCCACCTCACAGTCAAACACCACGCCTGTGCCACCTCACAGACATCACGCCTGTGCCACCTCACAGACACCACGCCTGTGCCACCTCACAGACACCACGCCTGTGCCACCTCAGGGGTCCAGGAGGCCGGTGGGGAGGCTCTGCTCAGGCCTCCTTGGAGCTCAGTCAGGAGGCTGTGGTTGCCTGGAGGCTCGACCAAGGCTACAGGACCTGCTTCTAGGTTCACCACATGGCTTTTGGCAGGAGGCCTCATTGCTTTGTCACATGGGCCTCTCTGAGGGGCAGCCTGAGTATGTTCACGATATGGCCACTTGGTTTCCCATAGCGAGTGACCCCAGTGAGCGTGAGTGGGCCCCAAAGAGCCCTGTGTGCCTGGTCCTCACCAGCTGAGGTTTTGTCTGCTTCTTGACTCTGTCTAGCCCTTACTCAGTGGGAGGAAGATCGGGCTCCACTTTTTGAAGGGAGTGATTTCAGAACCTCTCTTCTCCGTAAGGAGTGCCGGTCAGGAACGGTGCTTGTGGAATGGTGTTGGCGCTGGTGCTGGTTCTGGTGCCCCCACCCTCCTTGTGCTGGAGCTTGGTTGGCCACAGACAGGTCGGGGCTTACAGAGAGGATACGCAGGTGCAGAGCTTTCTTTCTTTCCTTGTTTCCTCCTTTCTTTCTCTTTCCTTTTCTTTCCTTCCCTCCCCTTCCCTTTGCCCTTCCTCTTCCCCTTCCCCTTCCCCTTCCTCTTCCCCTTCCCTTTCCCCTTCCCTTTCCCTTTCAGTTTTGCTCTTGTTGCCCAGGCTGGAGGGCAGTGGCATGATCTCAGCTCAGTGCAACCTTTGTCTCCCAGGTTCCAGAGATTCTCCTGCGTCAGCTCCCCAAGTGGCTGGGATTATAGGCGCCCACCACCACACCTGGCTAATTTTTGTATTTTTAGTAGAGATGGGGTTTCACCATATTGGCCGGGCTGATCTCGAACTCTTGGCCTCAGGTGATCTGCCTGCCTTGGTCTCCCAAAGTGCTGGGATTACAGGCGTGAGCCACCACACCCGGCTTGCCCCGTTTTCTTCAGTGACTTTGTTAATGAGCCAGAACAGTAATGTGGGTGCTGCACACCCCATTCTGCTCCTGGGACTCAACCCCATGTGAAACAAAAGCTTTTTGTTTATTTGCTTCTTGTGGGGGCCAGGTGATACCTGCCTGCCCTGGAGTGTGCGCTGCCTTAAATTCAGCCGCTTCGGTCTGCTTGCTCACCGGTGTCGTCAGTGTGACAGTAGTCATCACTTTCTGGTAAAAAGAAGGTTTATGGGGAGAGGCCTCATCAAATGTCAGCAAAGCCCCTGAGGAGACAGGCAGTGTCTTCAGGGGCCACGTCTGCAAACCCAGAGCCCTGTTGACCGCGGCTGCGGAGGACGGCGCCAAGACTCCCGAGGCCAGCGCTGCCTGCTCTCCCTCTTTCCAGCTCTTTGCTCATCCCATTCAAAAACTGGCTCCCACCTTTCTCCTTGTCCCACATCTGCCATCTTGCACCCCCTCCCTGTCAGCCAGCCAGTCTTCACCCCCACCCACCTGCCCCTGCCTGCATCATAACACCTGAACAGGTGGTACCTTTGGTGAACAGGTGGCTCCCAGCCTGGGTTACCTGTCAGTTCTTGGTTTGGTTTTGGTGTTTTGGAGACAGGGTCTCTTTCTCTCTGTTGCTCTGGCTGGAGTGGAGTAGCATAACCACAGCTCACTGCAGGCTCCATCTCCTGGGCCCAGGCGATCCTCCCACCTCAGCCTCCTGAGTAGCTGGGACCACAGGTGCACACTCCTGTGCCCAGCTAATATTCTTAATTTTTTAGAGACAGAGCCTTACTGTGTTGTCCAAGTTAGTCTCAAAGTCCCGGGCTCAAGCCATCCTCCTGCCTCACCTCCCAAAGTGCTGGGATTACAGGCGTGCGCCACCAGGCCCAGGCTTTGCCATTTCCTGTTTGTGTCAAGCTCCTATCTACCTCAGGGCCAAAAAGAAATGCTCTGATTTTTCTCTACAACTTTTATAATTGTGTGTTACCGGACAATTAGTCCTGACTCTGGGTGGCACACCCACACACACCATGCACACTCACCCCCATGCTTATGTACACACTCAGGTGTGCACCCCCACTCATGCGCACCCCTGCACGCTCGTGCTCACTCACACCTGCACCCCGGTTGTGCTGTGCTTGCACCTGGTGGACTGGGTGTGTGTAGCCCAGCTCTGGTCCGGCGTCCCTGGCGTGTGTTGTGCAGTCTGCGTGCACTGCTGGGACGGTCTGGCGGTCATCCTCAACCCCCCACTACCCCCTGCCGTCTGCTCTGAGTCTAGGCTCACACCAGCTTCCCCAGGTGTCAGAGGGCTGCTCTCTTCCTGAGCAGGGTGCAGGGGCACTGCCTTCCCTGCCTTTCCCTTGGAGACAGTGCGTGTTTTCACAGAAAACATTTAGGATTTTCTGCTTTTTTTTTCCGCCCGAGATGGAGTCTCGCTCTCTCACCCAGACTGGAGTGCAATGGCGCCATCTCGGCTCACTGCAACCTCTGCCTCCCAGGTTCAAGCGATTCTCCTGCCTCAGCCTTCCGAGTAGCTGGGATTACAGGCGCCTGCCACCATGCCTGGCTAATTTCTTGTATTTTTAGTAGGGATAGGGTTTCACCATGTTGGCCAGGCTGGTCTCGAACTCCAGACCTCAGGTGATCCACCCACCTCGGCCTCCCAGAGTGCTGGGATTACAGGTGTGAGCCACCACGCCTGGCTTTTACTGGAGAAGCTACGTTTTCTGTTTTTATTGGCAAAGCTATGTTTCAAAGCTGAAATTAAAATATGATGACTGACAATATGTACATCAGTTATCGTTCCAGCAGAATGTGGGAGCAGCTGCTGGTTTCTGTAAAACGTGTGCTTTTAGGGCTTTGCAAAGCTTTTGCCACGTAGCGAAGGCGCTCAGCCGCCTCTAGAGAGACCGAGGCTGCTGCAGAGAAAGAAGGAGCTCCCTGTGTGCCCTGCAGCCGGGTCACCTGGAGCCTGAGGAGTTCTTCAGACAGGCAGGCAGCTTCGGGGCCAGCGGTTACCTCGCAGGCTAGAACCTAAGGACAAGCTGGAGGTGCGTGTGGCCGTGTTTATACCTTCAGGCCCGCTGCGTTTTTGGAGGTCTTGGGTTTAGTGAGCAGACGGTGCCTTCCACAGCCTCAGTCACAAGGGCACGAGGCTTGTCCTCCATGGGGGCCTCTCCTGCACCTGCTGAGCTGTTTTTTTTGTGCCTCCTGGATGAAAACTGAAAAACCAAAAGCTTAGAGTAGCTCCTGGTACCAAGAAAAGGACTGACTTAGTTCGTTTGTGCTGCTGTAACAAAATACCACTGACGAGGTCACTTATAAATAAGAGAAATGTATTTCTCCGAGTTCTGGAGGCTGGGAACCCAAGAGCCAGGCCCCAGCATGTCTGGCGTCTGGTGAGAGCCTGGCCTCTGCTTCCAAAATGGCCCCTTGTGTCTGTGTCCTCACCTGGCGGAGGAGGTGGAGGACGCGGAGGACTGAGGCTGGTTCCCTCCAGCCCTTTATGAGGCACTCGTGTCCTGTGTAGGCCCGCAGGACCTGATCACCTCCCAACACCATGGTAGAGATTTGGAGGGACACGTTCAAACTATAGCAGGGACCATCAAGAACACGGAATGTCTGAGACGGCACAGACTGAAAATCTGGAATTTGCAGCTGCTGATTTTTCTTGCTCGTTTTCTCAGACCTTCTCTCCAGGAGCCACGCCCAGGGTGGTCAGAGGTGGTGAGTGAGGTGGTGGAAGCGAGTGCTGGGCAGGGGACATACTGCTGGGCACTCACTCCACACCTCCTGACGGGCACCGGCTGCCCCATCCCCCTTGGGGTGAGGAGCCGACACCATCAGTGGCTGCACGGTCGGGGCGGAGAGTCCCCTCCTCCTGCCTCTGTGTGGAGGGCTGGGGAGACAGGGAGGATCTTTGGCCTCCAGCTTCCCGGCTTTGTAAGGCTGTGCACCCCTCACAGCCCAAGCAAGATGTCTGAGCAGGGCTCACTCAGCCCGTTTTCTCCTGTGCCGTCGGCCAGCTCCCCTGTCTAGAATGCTCCAGTCCGTACTTTCCTAATGAACCTCTCTTCTGCAGGGTTGGGAGGGGGCTCACCAGAGGCAACAAGGGGTCTAGGGTGTCAGTTCTTCTCACACTGGCCTCCTCGCCTGACACGTGCACGGAGCTTGCTGTGGCCATCTCTGTCCCTGCCCCTGCCGTGGACATTCCCGCGCCCTGTGGGCCTCTGTTGCTTGGCTTGGCTGGCCCGTTCCTCCCTTTGGCAGGCGGGAGGTGCTTGGCTCTGCTTGGCTGCCTGTTTCAACACGCACTGTGCTGTGCTCCAGGCACTGCCGGGGCCATGGGGAGCCCTCCCCACCCTTGACTGCTGCCTGGCCCTGCTGCAGAGTGGCCCAGCGGCCAGGGCCGCCTTGGCCGTGAGGGGACCACGTGAGCCCCACCCACACGGCACACGGTGGAGGGAGCTTGCGCTTTCACGAGAGTAAACCAGTGTTTCAGTTTGGCAAAAGCCAGAGGCTTTGGCAAGGGGTAGGTACAGATGTGGCTGAGACAGGGCCTGGACGTTTACTGAGTGACATCAGGTCAGCTCATAGGAGGCTTCCCTGACCTTCCAGGGTCTCACCGGCTTCTGGTAGCTGAGTTAACCCACTTCAGATGCTGGAGGCCCTCCAGCTGTCAGCTGGGGCCCCTGCACTCCCCAGACTGACTGAAGGGCTTCGCACACAGTTTGAAAGGCCTCTGCGCTTTGGAGCCTGATTTAGAACTTGAAGGCTTGACCTTTATGTTTTGGACAACTGTTTTGTGTTTAACCTCAGATGGAGGTGACCATCAAACCAGCGTGATGGTAGCAGGAGCTGGGACGGAGCCCCGGGGCTGGTACCAAGGGACAGGGGGCGTGAGGCGGACGGGCAGCGCAGTCCAGGCCAGCACCGGCCCCACGGGCCTCGGTTTCCATGGTCTCTACAGTGTGGGTGGCCCCTTCAGCTCCGTGTGGCCTTCGCTAGCGGTGCTGGGCGCTTAGTTCTGCAGCTGCCGCGTCTGTGGGCAGCAGTTGTTTCTCCTCCACCGACTGTCATCCAGAGGCGTTCAGAGCCTGCTGTTTTCACGCACTAGCCGCACAGCTGCGCCCGCGAGTGCGAGTCCCGTGTCCGAGGCTTCGCGTGGCTCTTGCGCCATCTGTCAGGTCAGAGCATTCGGTCCAGAGGGTTGACCCTGAATCAAAACAAAATGTTGTGGTTTGAAATGGAAGGAAACCTGGCCCCCGAAGGTGTGTAGCGTCCCAGCCACCTCTGGTGCATGCGTAGTGCAGCCTGGCGGTGCCGTGGGTTGGAGGCCATCCTGAGTGGGCAGCACGGCAGCCAGAGTCTGCAAGGTCATGGGTGGCACCAGACCTAGCCAGTGAGACCTGGACCTCCATGCCATCCAGCAGGGGCCCAGGAAACCAGCCACATCCTCATGCTGGCCCTGGGGCTTGTATGTACAAGTGATGTCGATGGGCAAATTCACTTTGATTTGAATGAAAAAGAAATTATGCATCCTTATTTTCTGACCAAAACATGTGGCCAGTTGTATCTTTAAACATTTGAGTGGGGCTGGGCGTGGCGGCTTATGCTTGTAATCCAAGCACTTTGGGAGACCGAGGCAGGAGGATTGTTTGAGCCCAGGAGTTTGAGACCAGCCTGGGCAACAAAGTGAGACCCCATCGCTACAAAAAATACAAAAATTAGACCGACATGATGGTGTGTACCTATTGTCTCAGCCACTTGAGAGGCTGAGGTGGGAGAATTGCTTGAGCCTGGGAGGTTGAGGCTGCAGTGAGCTATGATTGCACCACTGCACTCCAGCCTGGGAACAGAGCAAGACTCTGTCTCAAAAAAAAAAAATTATTCTTTAGAATTTTACTTCTCAGTGATTCACTTTTTATAGTAGAACCACAAAGACAGAAAATATGTCAATTTGTCTTTTATTTATTTATTTGTTTGTTTTTGAGACGGAGTCTGGCTGTCGCCCAGGCTGGAGTGCAGTGACCCGATCTCAGCTCACTACAACCTCCGCCTCCCGGGTTCACACCATTCTCCTACCTCAGCCTCCTGAGTAGCTGGGACTACAGGCGCTGCCACCTCGCCCGGCTAATTTTTTGTATTTTTAGGAGAGACGGGGTTTCACCGTGTTCGCCAGGATGGTCTCAATCCCCTGACCTCCTGATCCACCTGCGTCGGCCTCCCAAAGTGCTGGGATTACAGGCGTGAGCCACCGCGCCCGGCGTCCATTTGTGTTTTAGAGCCCAATAATATCCTTAGAAAAAAGGAGCTCTGTCCCCGAGGGCCATGTGCTTTTATAAAAATCAGTCGCTGGAAGTGTTTCCAGGAAGTATTTGAGGTTCCTGTCTGTGGGGCGTTTCCTTGCTCTGGACGAAGGTGGTTTGGGGAGTTTCTTGGGTCCTGTGGAATTGGTGAGCTTGTGCTCTAGGTCATAACTTTAGGTGGCCGAGGTTGCTGTGTCATTGCGGTCTCATCATCGGCATCACAGTGCCCCTGTGCCCTGCAGTTGTGGTTGATGGCACCCACGTGCCCTCACCCACGTGTCCTCACAAGCCAGAGCCATGAGGTGAGGTGTCTGAGGCCAGTGTGGGTGTGGTCCAGGAGGGGAACCTTGACCCTGAGGAGGCCTGGAGGTGACCAGGGAGGTGGGGCTGGGTAGGAAGGCTGCTCCCAGTGGCAGTGGACGAGTGGCGTGGACGGTGCTGGGCACCACAGACAGGGGACTTGAGGCAAGGACTGGGAGGTGGCAGGGGGTGGGGGCCCAGGCGTGCTGAGGGGCTGCTGCCCCGGCCATGGCCGTGGACTCATGCCCCGGCCATGGCCGTGGACTCATGCCCCAGCTGGACACACCTGCTGGGTCTCAGGGCCCTGGAGACACCCAAGAGAGCACGCCAGGGTGGATGGAGACTGCCTGCCACTCAGCGTTCCGGTTCGGGGGTGAAGCCTGGGGGAACCCCTTATCCCTAACAGGCCTTGGGAAGGGGGGCTACTGAGTGAGATTTGACTGGGGGTCAGAGTGAGAAGGGGCTGGTGGCGGCACCTCCGGAGAGCAGAGGGAGGGCCGGAGCCTGGCACTTAGGGACCTGCTGTGGACAGGCCTGGGCGTGGCATGGAGGTACTGGAAGCTGCCCGCCTGGGACGAGGGTGGGCCTTGCCCAGGGGAGACCCCTGTGTGTGCACCTGTCTGTTGCATGTGTTTTGAGATGAGAAGGGTTTGCATGCGTTTCTATTAGGAGAGGAGGTGCAAGGACAGAGAAGGTAGGAGCTGCGTCTGGCGGGCCCGTGAGGACATCGACGAGGTGGGGTTCCAGGGGCCTTATGGGGGCAGGTGGAGGAGAGACGGAGCCACCGCAGGGCCTCAGAGGTGGCTGTGAGGTGCTTGCTGAGAGCAGCCCTGGGTGGGGCTGTTGTCAGAAGTGGAGGCACGAGGCACCCTCCCTGGCCAGGCCACCTGCCGAGGACAAGACTGGGACAAGGCTGTCCTCTGTGAGCCCCTGGGCGTCTTGAGGCTTGCTTAGGTGTCAGGTGCCCACCAGCCTGGTCCATTTGGTCTGGGCAGGGCCAGGCTGTGCGTCTCTGCCCACACCAGCTGGGCAGGGGCCGAGGAGAGCTAAGGGGCCAGGGCACGTGTGGGCAGGGTCTGAGGAAGGGGCTCTGCGAGCTGTGACTGATGTACAGGGGACAAGCCCCTGCTTTGTGTGGTCTTGGGGATGGCCAGAGCTCCAGCACACCGAGCCCTTGATGGGTTGGTGGGACGCTGCCTCCCAAGTCATCTGCTAGAAATGCTTTAAGCCCATATCTTTTCTATTGCAGACTTTAAAAAATTCAAAAAGCCTTTGCTCCCTCAATTACGAAGATGACGATGAGGATGACGCCCCAGTGAAGATGGTTGTGTCCTCCCCGTGTGAATCCCGGGGCCTCCCTGGCATCACCATGCCTGGCTGCAGCCAGAGGGGCCTCAGGACCAGCCCTGCCCACCCCAGCCTGTGGGCCTCAAGGGAGTCGGTGACCGGTGATGGCTCGAGCAGGAGCAACGGGGACCCCAGTGATGGGGACAGCGCCGGGGAGGAGGGTATCTTCCTCCGGGCCCGCGGGGAGCTGGACCTGGAGCAGATCGAGAACAACTGAGGCTGGCGGGGGCTGGTTTGGGCCACTGCTGCCGCCTGCACCTGCCCTGGGGCACAGAGTAGGTTTCATGTGACTTGGAACATTGAGGCATAATTTTGATTCAGTTTTTCCTAAAGAAGTATTTTGCATTTTTATGGCTTTTGCAGTTCGGGAGAAAGCTTCTCTATTTTGGATGCATTTCAGAAGGGCATTTTATTAAACATGAATCTGCAAACAGGTTAGCACGGGTCTGTGTTCCTCATGAAAAGTCTGCCGTGCAGGGCGCCTTGAGTGCTTTAGTTGCTAGGAAACCCCAGGCGCTGGTGGTCAGGGCCCCACTGGCCCTGTGTGTCCCCTCCTTCCCGAGGGGTCATGGTGCTTGGGGCTTGTGCATGGGCATCTGTGGCCATGAACCTTGTCACCCACGTGCCAGTGAACCACCAGCTTGTGGTTGCCTGTTTTCCACCGGTGGCGGTGATGGCCTTTGGGGCAGGCCGAGCTGCCGTGAGTCCATGCTTCCCGTGGCCTGGGAGGGCCCTTGTGCCTTCAGGTAGGGAGCGGTGCCAGGCCTCTGGGAAGGCCGTCCTGCCGGCAGCTCCCGTCAGCACCCACTCTGTGAGTTTAGTACGAGGCGTTTTATTTGAGTGTATGACTTCTGATTAATTTTCGTTTCCACCACCTGAAGTGGGCCTGGCTGCACCTCGGGCCTCTGGTCTCTGGCTCAGAACCAGACAGGGCAAGGGATTTCCTGTTTTTCATGCCTGCACTTTTAATGAAATTGTAGAGGTTTCGAGTTTGTGATAGCAAAAGAAATCATTAATAATTTTTTGAAATTTTCTTGATTTTTTTTTCCCCAGTAAAATTCATGAAAGATCATTGAAGTTAATCAATGCCACTTTCTTAACTGACATGGGCCACAGATCAAAGGTGGGCGAAGGTGGCGAGTGATGTGAGTGATGTGGTTTTTTTGGATCAACTTTCCTGAGGCCGAGCTGCTTGGGTGAAAGTGGGGTTCCAGCTCTCAGGTGACCCTCCTGCCTTTGCCCTGCAAGACGGGGCATGGGGCTGGGGAGTTTGGGGCCTTAGCAAGTGGGAGCCCCGTCCCTGGCCAAGCCCTGCCCTCCTCCGTTGAGGCAGTGCCTACTGTCCTGCTGTGCTGGCCCGGGGTCAGGAGCCGCCCTGTCCTTGGCAGGCCCTGGGTGGCTCCTGTGCTGGCACTGATGGAACAGGGGCTCAAGAGAGTGTCACCTGCTCCCCAGAGCCACCGCTGGCCTCGTGTGGAGGGAAGGGAGGGCCTCTGGCATTGGGCTTTGACACAGTTGCCAGACTGCACAGGAAAGTTGTGTTTTGGGTTAAATTTGTGGAGATCAGCTCCGGGTAGTTTAGCAAAAGCCACAGTCACCTGCGTGGTCGGGTCACCATCCAGGTGTTGGGATTTGGGGTGGGGTGGGTGGTGCTCTGAGATGACTTAGTACAGGGCAGGGTCCCTCAGGTCAGAGGCTGGCTGTGGGGCCGGAGTGGCCTCCAGGGCACCGGCCACTGGCCTGCAGGACACGGCAGTCTGGACAGCAATGGGAGACGGGGCTGTGGGGCTGGCATGGTGGTGGTGTCAGGCCTGCCAGGGTCCCGCTGGGCCCTCGGCTACAGGCCGAGGAGGGTGTCAGAGATGAGGCAGGGCTTGTGGCTGTGGCTGCAGAGGACCCCGAGGTCCCCACCCAGGCCTGGATGCCCTGGGGACAGGTGGGGCCTCACCCCCTCCCTGCACGCACTCTCCAGGGCACGGCTGAGTCCACCCAGTGCCCCCTCCCGCTGGATGGTGACCCAAGTTTGGGAGATCTGTCCAGTGTGTCACCTGGAGTCTGGAACAGGTCCCAGCCAAGTCCCCCTACCTGAGTCCCCTTCAAGGACAGGCAGGAGGAGGGAGACCAGTGACTCTGCTCCTACCCCAGCCCAGGGCCCTCGGGCCCCTCAGCAGCTCTGAGCCTGGCCTGGGTGTATGGGAGCGAGGGGATGTGGGGTGAGCTGGGGTTTACGTGTGGAGTCACCAGCCCCCCTCCCACCCCTCCGACGCTCCCCTTCCCTTGATGGAGCCTCTGGTCCTGCCTGCAACCCTTGGATTTGCCACCTTCCCCCAGGGCTTCCCCACCTCTCTCACCTCCTGCCTTACCTCATCTCCTTCCCCAAACCTCTGGCTCTCCTGGGCAGAACCCTCCCCGCTGGCTGGTTAGTGGGGCTGGAGGCGCCTCCTGTGGGTTAGTGGGGTTGAGGCCCCGTGGCCATTCCCCTCGGTGCCCTTGACGTAGGGTGTCTGGTGGGTGGGGCCCTCAGCGGGGCAGGGCAGCCGGTTCTTCTGCAGTGCCGACCTGCTGTGTCCTCTGCGGGTGGGATGAGACGGAAGGTTCAGGGCACCCATGGGTCGCCTGTCTGCCTGGCACAGGGTGGCGTGTGTGTGGGAGTGGCTTGTCCCCAGGGCTGTATTTTCCCCTGGGCATGTCTGTGTGTCTCCTGGGATGGGGGGCCAGGACCCTTACCAGGGGCATTTGAGACCCTTGGTTGGCCCTGTGGGGTCACCTGCCTGAGGCCGGGGGCAGCCTGGGGGGTTGGCCTCCTGCCTCGGGTAGATGCTTGGCCCCTTGGGGATGGAGAGAGGCTGCTGCTGAAGCTGCAGGAAGTGCTGGTGGGGTGGGGGCTGCTCAGCTGTGTCACCCACGGTGGGCCTGGACTTGGTCCTTCCTCGACTGGCCACAGGCGGGGGTCCCAGGGCCCTCTGCGGGGGGACCCCAGAGCCGCAGACAGGTGGATGGAGGGCATGGGGGTCTTGCAGCACAGCGCAGCCCCTGGGTCCCTGGGACCTGCTTTGGGTACCCACCTCAGGTCAGCCCCTGCAGGATCCACTGGGCTGGGCAGACGTGGTGGGAGGGCCGGGGTTGTGCCTGGTACCCTGGGACAGCTCCCTTCCTATGCCAGAGGCCTGTGAGGCCACTCCTCAGTTCCAAGGCTGGGATCCTCCAGACAGGCCCCTCCCTGCCCCTAGCCCCCAGCACTGCTGCAGCGGCCCACCCCCGCTGGGCTGCCTTGAGGCCCCCAGCCCTCCCCCTTTCCTGGGGCCTTCCCCACTGCAGGACTTCTGTCCCCGTGGAGGGCTCCTGTCCCTGTGGAAGGCTCCTGAGGGGAAGGGGCTGAGGCGAGGTGGGACAGGGATACTGGGATGAGAGAGGCATGGCTTCCCCATCCTTCCCTGGGCATCCACACCTGTGTCTTCTCCTGAATACGCCTCCAGGCTCCCTCTGCCCCTCGAGGGCCGTCCTCACCCCACTGTTCCCTCCAGCCCTGCCCAGAGCTTCTGAAGACCCGGGGAGGTGGGGATGGCCTGGCTGGGAGCCTCCCTGGCAACCTGGGGTGGCAGCCTCTGTGCCAGGACCTCAGAGCCAGCCAGCCCCCTGCGGTCACAGGCCCCGTGCTTGTCCAACCTTTTGTTCCTTGTCCTGGGCCTATTCTCTGGCCATCTGCCCCCGAGCATGGGTGCTGGAGGAAAGGCAGCCCAGCCCAGCTGAGAGCCCGGGACCTCCCTCTGCCGAGAGCTTGTCTGCCCAGGTACTCCCCAGGCCCAGACAGCTGTGGCTGCTGAGGCGGTGGCCCTCACCAGGAGAGGGGCCTGCCCGTCCTCTGGTACAGCAGGAGCTTCTCGTTCTCGCGCTCGCTGCTGCATGTGCATCTCAGCCAGTGCCCTGGAGGGAGGAGGGGCAGATGCTGGGGGCATGGGTGACACTGGAGGGGCACTCTTGCTGTTCCAGCCCTGCAGATGGGACCCCCCGCCCCCAGCAAGAGCAGGAATTTCAGCTCTCCCCTTGGCTGGCCTTTGCGTGGAGGGAGGGAGGTCTCCCTTGAGGACCCTGAGCCCCATGCTGGCCCCTTGGCCTCCTGATGCCTGGCCTGGCAGACGCAGACACAGACCCCTCTGTACCAGAAAACCCCAGGTCTTGGGCAGGCATGCACTTTCTTCTCTGACAGAGGTGGACTGGCCAATTCTTGGGTGCTGCTCTAGACTCAGGAGGTGAGGGCATGGGATCTAGGGAAGTAAGTGAGTTCCATTCAGGACAGCCGGTGTGAAGGCCCGGAAGGTCCAGTGAGCCAGGTGCCTGAGCCCGTGGGCTCAGGTGGAGGGCGTAGCAGTGAGTTCACACGCAATGGGAAGCTTGACACGTGAGGACGGATGGGATCTCCCGTGAATGGGGCAACACCATGAAGTTAGCTGTTTCCAAAAGCCATAAGCTGCAGCAAAACCCAGCCAACTGCAAGGAGAAATTCACAAACCCACCATCCTAGGCAGAGGGCTCGGTAATCCTCTTAGTGGTTAATCGGTCAAGTAGACTCAAAAGGAAACAATAAGGATACCTGAGGTTTGAGGGTGCTGGTTCCTGGGCTTGAGTGGAGGGACGTCTATGGAATGGGGCTCACCCAGCTGGGAAATCACATTAGTTTCAGGCACACATGGAGCCTGTCAGAATAGGCCAGAAAGCAAATGCCAGTACATTTCAAAGAATTAGTGTCATGGCCAGGTGTGGTGGCTCATGCCTGTAATCCCAGCACTTTAGGAGGCTGAGGTGGGTGGATCACGAGGTCAGGAGATCGAGACCATCCTGGCTAACAGGATGAAACCCCGTCTCCACTAAACAAAATACAAAACTTGCCGGGCATGGTGGCGGGCGCCTGTAGTCCCAGCTACTCGGGAGGCTGAGGCAGGAGAATGGCGTGGAGGTGGAGCTTGTAGTGAGCCGAGATCGCGCCACTGCACTGCAGCCTGGGCGACAGAGCGAGACTCCATCTCAAAAAAAAAAAAAAAAAAAAATGTGTGAGTGTCATACAGATCCTGTCTTCTGACCGCAACTCAATACCAAAAAGCAAACAAAACCTCGTGTGTTTAAGAAATTTCAGAAACGCACTTGACGTAACTCATGGGTTATAGAAGAAATCAATGGAAGTGAGAAAAGAGTTAGAACCGGATGGCAGCAGGCGCGGCAGATCCATGCTTGTGGAGTAGATCCCAAGTGGTGTGTAGAAGGGAGTTTACAGTCCTCAGTGACTGTATTAGAAGAAATAGGAGTGAAAAATAGCCGGGCACAGTGGCTGGCGCCTGCAGTCATAGCACTTTGGAAGGCCAATAGCGGGGAAGATCGCTTAAGCTCAGGAGTTTGGGACCAGCCTGGGCAATATAGCAAGACCCCGTCTCTACTAAAAATAAAAAAATTAGTTGGGTGTGGTGGCTCATGCTTGTAGTCCCAGATCCTTAGGAGGCTGAGGTGGGAGGATTGTTTGAGCCCCGGAGGCTGAGGCTGCAGTGAGCCAAGATCACACCACTGCACTCCAGCCTGGATGACAGACTGAGACCCTGTCTCAAAAAAACCAAACCAAACCAAACCAAACCCAGAAATGAATGAAACTGACAACAAAGCCACAGCAGAGAAGACCCACACGTTTTTTCCTTGCTAGACTAAATGATTGGCAAAAGTCTTTCACCTTTATTGAGAAAAGGGAAGAACGAGCAAATACTGCTACTGGGAATGAAAAGAGAGGCAGAGCTAGAGATGCAGCAGAAATTATAAAGATAGAGAACATTATGAATGACTTAGAGGAAATGGACAAATTCATGGAAAAATACTGCCAAAAACTGACTCAAGGAGAAAGAGAACCTGTAAATAGTCCTGCAGCCACTTACCAGAATGAAACAGTAGTTTAAAATCTTCCTGCAAAGAAAGCCTCAGCCCCAGACGAGTTTATTTTTTTATTTTTATTTTTTGAGACAGAGTTTCACTCTTGTTGCCCAGGCTGGAGTGCAGTGGTGCAATCTTGGCTCACTGCAACCTCTCTCTCCTGGGTTCAAGTAGTTCCTCTGCTTCAGCCTCCCAAGTAGCTGGGACTACAGGTGTGCACCACCGTGCCTGGCTAATTTTTTTGGGTTTTTAGTAGAGATGGGATTTCACCATGTCGGCCAGGCTGGTCTTGAACTCCTGACCTCAGGTGATCCACCTGCCTTGGCCTCCCAAAGTGCTGGGATTATAGGCGTGAGCCACTGCGCCTGGCCCCTGGATGATTTTATAGGCGACCTCCACAAAATGCATAAGGGAGGCAATTCGGCTTTTCATAATTCCATTCAGGGAATGGAAAAAAGGACCATCCCCAGATTATGGCCCAGGCACGTATGATCTTGATGTGGAACCAGACAGGAACAGGGAGGGAGCTGCTGGTTGATGGCTGAACATGGTGGCCGAGGTGGTGGCCCTGAGAGCCGCATGAGACCTCAGGGCTGACTCCGCCCCTCCCCTGCTTTCCCCCGTGTGTGTGTGTGGGTGTGGAGGGGATGTGGGGGCAGACATGGAGCTCAGAGGGTAACAGAAGCCCCCAGCAGAGACCTCTTCCCTCCTGCCCACCCTGCCCTGTCTGCATTGGACCCCATACAGGGAAGCCCTGTTTGCAAGAAGCAGCTTAGACACCTCCTGCCACACCCCAAGGTCAGGGTCAGAGGCAGGCAGAGTCCACTGTGGGCTCTAATCCAGTTTCCCTGCCAGTCCCCAGAAAGCCAGCGAGGAGGCCCCGGTTCCCTCACAGGCTGCAGACCCCTCACTCCCTATGCTGCCTGCTACTCACTGCCAGAGAGCCCCTCGCTGGGCCCCTCCTGGTGTTCTGCTGGTCCTCCCGGGTGTCCCCGAGATCCTGGCGCTCCCCCAGCCACGGCCTCATTGCTCTGAATGGTGGGTCCCGCACTGGTGCTGAACGGGAAGTGAAGTCCTGTAGCCAGACCCCCCAATCATGCCCCTTTTTCTCTTTTCCTGCAGTTACGGATATAGGTTTTTTTAAACCTCTTTAAGTTAATTCTGGTAATTTATATGGTCTTGGAGAATGGTCAGTTTTATGAGGAATATCAAATGCATTAGCTGTCACTTTCAATCTCCCGGGCTGCTCTGATCCCCTCTCGGTCCCGGGCTCCCTTGCTTCCCGCTCTGTAGATGAGGTGCTTGGAGTCTTGCTTATTTTATTTATTTATTTATTGGGAAGAACCGGCTCTTGGATTTACTGATGGGCTCACCCATTCTTCTTGTTTCCAATTCATTAATTCCGCCTTTATCTTCGTTCCCGCCCCTCCTGCCTCCCGTGAATCTGCTTTATGGCTGTTTCTGCCTCCTGTGTCGAGTGTTTTGTTCATTTATTTCCAGTCTCTCTTGCTCAGTAATAAAAGCATTTAAAGTTGTGAATTCTCCACCAACTCCTCCTGAATCTGGCTTCATGGACCTGCAGTTTCTCTTTCCACATAATTACAAAATCGTCTCTCAAGGCGAATTTTATTTACCCTCTGACCCAGGAGTTGTTTAGGAGAGCATTTCTAAACTTTCAAATCATCTGGCTGCTTCTTTAGACCTTTGCATTCATTTCTAGGTTTATTGCATTGGTGTAAATTATGGTTTAAATAATGAAGCCTGTGAATGTTTCACCGTTTGGAATGCAAGGAGATATGCGCTTGTGCGTGTGAGCATGTGTGTGTACCTATGCCTGCATGCACCCTGTGTGCACATGCATGTATGTCTGTGTGTGTGTGCACACGTGTGTGCATATGTGCCTACAGGCGTAACTATATGTGTGCCTGCATTGTCTGCATGGGAGTCTGTGTGTAAGTGTACCTGCGTGTGTGCACATGGAACTGTGTGTGTCCACAGGTATGTCTGTGTGCACATGGGCATGTGTGTCCACGTACAACTGTAATACACACATGGGTGAGTACTGTGTGCTGTGTGCCCGCGTGGTGTGTATACACAGAGGTGTGCAAACTGCCCACGTGCATGCATGCCTGTGGAGCATTCTGTGGCTTCGGACAGCTGCCGAGTCAAGGATGGTGATGAGAGGACTCAGGCTTCGTTCCAGCTTTGTCCACGTGGCTCTATTCCAAGGGTGCTGATGATAAAACATCACGAATGGGTGTTGCTTTTATTATTTGTTACTTGTCTGTTGAGACAGTCGTGTGATATTTCTCCTGTCATCTGTGGGTCGGTCTTCTTGGGGGGCCATAACGGAATACTGCATACTGGGCTTAAACAGCAGAGTCGTCTCTCCTCCCAGTTCCGGAGGCTGGAAGTCCAAGACGGAAGTGTCAGGAGGGCCACTTTCTCCCGGGGCCTCGCTCTGTGGCTCAAAGGTGGTCACCATCTCCCTGTCTGCACGTGGTCGTCCCTCTGTGTGTGTCTGTGTCCTCATCTTCTTCCTCTTTCTAGGAGGACACAGGTCAGATTGGATTAGGACCCACTCATGACCTTATTTAACCCTAACTACCTCTTTAGAGACCCTATCTCCAAATACTAAACATTAGTGTTTTTTTTTGAGATGGAGTCTTACTGTGCTGCCCAGGCTGGAGTGCAGTGGCGTGATCTCGGCTCACTGCAAACTCCACCTACCAGGTTCAAGCGATTCTCCTACCTCAGCCTCCTGAGTAGCTGGGATTACAGGCGCCCGCTCCCACACCCCGATAATGTTTTGTATTTGTAGTAGAGACGGGGTTTCACCATGTTGGCCAGGCTGGTGTCAAACTCCTGACCTCAAGTGATCCGCCACCTTGGCCTCCCAAAGTGTTGGGAGTAAAGGCGTGAGCCGCCGCGCCCGGCCGTGGCTTGCATACTTTAAAAGAAGCAATTTTGTTGTTGTTGTTTTCTTGTATATCATGTGTCCCCCGTCCTCAGGAAGCTTTTAAGATCTCTGTATTTTGGTTTTCAGTGGGTTGCCTGTGGCAAATCTAGGAGTGGCTTTTCTGTGTGTTTATTCCACGTGTTTACTGGTTGGTTTGGCTATTTTTTTAGCTTCTTGAATCAGTGTTTCTATAGCTTTCTCCTTCTGTAGGGTGCCCCAGTCTCACCACTGTCTTTCTCTGGGGCATCTCAGAGGCTGCCCAGCGCACCGTGGATATGGCACCCTCCTTCTGTGGCTGGGCGCTGTTTCCTCGGGACTGCTGTGTGCCCTTCCCTGAGGAGTTCCCAGGCAACCAGGGACACACTCCAGGGACAGGAAGCCACGATGCCCAGCGCAGGAGCCCCACAGTGCTGTCCCTGGACTCTCGGAGGTGAGCATGCATGGGAATGGCCTGGGCTGGACGCTGGCCTCACTGCCCCTGAACTGAGGCCCAGAGACCTGGCTTTGCCTGGGACATGGGGTTGACGGAGACCTTTGCTGCAGACAGCAGGCCTGGGGCTGCTTCTGGCTTGTCCACCGCTGCTCTTGGAGCTCCCGGGGCAAAAGGCTGCTGGGAAGTCCGGAGCAGGGCCTCTGCCTGCCTCAGCCCCAAGCTGTGTGCATCTCAGCTGACAGGTGGCAGAGTCAGAGCCATCCTTACCCCAGTCTTTCTCCTCTTAAGTGTTATAATAATTTATTGGAGGCCGGGCGCGGTGGCTCAAGCCTGTCATCCCAGCACTTTGGGAGGCCGAGACGGGCGGATCACGAGGTCAGGAGATCGAGACCATCCTGGCTAACACGGTGAAACCCCGTCTCTGCTAAAAAATACAAAAAACTAGCCGGGCGCAGTGGCGGGCGCCTGTAGTCCCAGGTACTCGGGAGGCTGAGGCAGGAGAATGGCGAGAACCCGGGAGGCGGAGCTTGCAGTGAGCTGAGATCCGGCCACTGCACTCCAGCCTGGGCGGCAGAGCGAGACTCCGTCTCAAAAAAAAAAAAAAAAAAAAAAAAAAAAAAAAAATTTATTGGAAACATTCTTTTTCTTGTTAGTGTTAATAAATTTATGAATGTATCATTATATTATTTGTGAGACAGGGTCTCCCCCTGTCACCAAGATTGGAGTGCAGTGGTGTGATCATGGCTCACTGCAGCCTTGACCTCTGGGGTTCAAACGATCCTCCTGCCTCAGCCTCCCGAAGTGCTGGGACTGCAGGCGTGTGCCATGGTGCCACCCTCAACATAAAATTTAGTGTTCAGTTCACTGGCATTTAGTACATTCATGAAATGGTGCAGACACCTCTATCTGGTTCCAAACCATTTTATCCCATCGCCCAAACGAGCCCCCTCCCCATGAGTGGGCCCTCCCCACCCTGCCCTGCCCTGCCCTGGCAACCTCCCCTCTGCTTTTGTCTCTGTGGAGCTGGGCACTTCCTGGACATAGGATCATGCAGGGCCTTTTCTGTCTGGCTTCCGCAGTGGTGTTTAGAGCAGGCTCCTGGCCTGTCTTGGGAGTGGAGGTGAGGCTGAGAGGAATTGCTGAGCTTGCCTCAGGTGCGGGACGGACTGGCTGAACGGGGCCCGGGGCACGCATTTCTCTAGACCCTGCTCTTGCCTGTGTGTCCCCATACCCGAACTGTGATGCGTGATCCATGAGTCGGGGGTCAGCAAACTGGCCACGGGCCACACCCAGACCCGACCTGTTTCTGGAGAGTTTGATGGGAACTCCTGGACATGCATTTGTGGAGGCCTGGGCTGTGGCTGTTTCAGCTGCAGTGGCAGAGGTGAGTGGTCTCAGCAGACACCATGGGGGCTGCAACACCAAGGTGGGCTCTGAACCCCTGGTCACGGGCAGTTCAGAGGACAGGGTGTCTCAGGCCCCTGCAGCAGGTGGCACCAGGGCCAGGCTGTCTTGCGGACCTGCCTCGTGGGCAGCTCTGGCAGCTTGGAAGGGGGTGAGTGATACCCTTGTGTGTGAGGAGTTGGTCCCCTCGTCCAGGACTCATACCCTCACCACACCTGGCAGGCAGGCAGCTGGGTGAGGCGTCCAGTGGGGTCTCACCGATGACTCTTTGTGCTGGGCAGAGGGGGAAGCGGGAGACATGGGGAAGGATGAGGAAGGGAGCACGGGAGGGAAGGTCCGGGAGAGGGGAAGCTCCATCTGGCACCTGCTCAGGCCAGGGACCGTCTGAGTAAACACCCCTTTAACCTGGAGTGTGAGGCTCAGGCTGTCACTAGCGAGGCTGTGCGTGGTGGAGCTGGGCCAGCCTTCTGGCCGCAGAGATGAGCTGTGGGTGGGCCTGGGTGGGCCCAGCCCTGTTCTCAGAGCCGCTTCCGGGACTACCTGCCTTAGGAGACTCAAACGATCCTCCTGCCTCAGCCTCCCAAAGGGACCCCAGATTGGGTCCCTCTTCCCAAGGGGCTGTGTCTGGGCCTGAGGGCCCTGCTCTAGGAGTAGCCCTTGTACTCTTCACTGAAGCCGGGCACTGGCAAGGCCCTGCCTTATCCCTAGGCAGCTCCTGTCTGCTGAGGACCCACGTGGGCAGCCACAGGCAGGATGGCGGTGGGGGGGTGACCAGGGCTCAAACGATCCTCCTGCCTCAGCCTCCCGAAGTGCTGGGACTGCAGGCATGTCCCAACCCCAGGCCAAAGCCATGGCCAGTGGCCCTCAGGATGGACATGTCTCCCATTGCTCCCTGGCCAGACCTCCAGGGCACAGTCTAGGCCCAGGACTGACTCAGGCTACCCTACAGGGGTCCTAAGGCCCCAGGCTCCGCTTTCCCTGGCAGGCCCAGCTGCTGGGTGGTCTGGCCTGGCCTGGGGCTTCTCCCACACTTCCCCTGGAGGCCGCTGGGTGGCAGCAGAGATTGACTCTCGGTGGTAGCCACAGCCTTAGCCTCCCTCTGTGGGCCCTGGAGTCCTGGTGGAGAGTGCAGACCCCCTGGGGTCTCAGGTGTGGTGTGGATGGGGCTCCCTCCACCATGGGTCTGGCCCACTCTAGTGCCCCAGGGACCCTGCTCCTTCCTCTTCCCAGCTGGGCTGGGCTGGGCGAGGTATCTGCCTGGAGGGGATTGAGGTGCTGTCCCCCAAAGCGGGCATGGTGCACATCCTGGGGTGGGCGTGGGTGGGAGGAGAACCCCACGGTCCCTGCCTCCTGGAGACCACACCATCATGGGGACTTGTCATGGATATAAGGCACGCAGGGCCCCAGGGGAGAATGTACTCAAACTCAGGTGGTCCAAGTCCCCCTTATCTTGGGCTACGGAGTAGGGGACCCTGCCATGGGTGAAGCCTGGGGAGGCTTAGTGCAGGTGTGTGCCCTCCCTCATGCCACCCTCCCCCATGCTACCTTCCCCCATGCCACCCTCCCCATACCACCTTCCCCCATGCCACCCTCCCCATGCCACCTTCCCCCATGCCACCTTCCCCATGCCGCCTTCCCCCATGCCACCTTCCCCATGCCACCCTCCCCCATGCCACCTTCCCCATGCCACCCTCCCCCATGCCACCTTCCCCATGCCACCCTCCCCATGCCACCTTCCCCCATGCCACCCTCCCCATGCCACCTTCCCCCATGCCACTTTCCCCACGAGGTGTGTGCCCTCCCCCATGCCACCCTCCCCCCAGGTGTGTGCCCTCCCCCATGCCACCCTCCCCCCAAGTGTGTGCCCTCCCCCATGCCACCCTCCCCCCAGGTGTGTGCCCTCCCCCGGTCTACCCTCCCCCCAGGCGTGTGCCCTCCCCCGGTCCACCCTCCCCCCAAGGTGTGTGCCCTCCCCCGGTCCACCTTCCCCGCCCAGGTGCACCCTCCCTCCGTGCCACCTGCTCCCTGAGGTACGCCCTCCCGCCATGCTACCCTCCCCGCCCAGGTGCATGTGGGTTGACCCCAGGGCCTGTGGAATCCTCTAAACCTCATCACTGGATGCTGCAGTTGACAAGTGGACCCTCAGGGTAGGTGGGACTTGCCTGAGGGCATCAGCTCACAAGCAGCGTCTATCTGTCCCAGAGTCCCTTCATGGTGGGTGGGAGGCTCACGACTCAAGCCCCAGGCCCCCTGCATGACCTCGGGAGGGGCTGCCCTGCTGAGTGGAGACCCCCAGGTAGGGCTGCTGCTGGGACACATGCCAGAGGTCAAGGGGGTGGTGGAGGGAGGCAGTGGGACCCTCTGGCCCTGGCTTCCTCCCCGACACCCTTCCCCCGCAGGCCTCAGCTGCAGCTCTTGGCCACCTGGCCCCAGTGTGGACACCATCTCTGTCCTGGAGAATGTGGAGAGGACAAACAGGATCAGGCCCAGGGCAGATGGGAGGTCTCGGGCCACCGGGAGCCCCAGCTCTCCACCAGGCTGTGGGGAGGGGTTGCCTGGCGGGGTCTGCTGGGGAGCTGTGGCCAGGCGGGCTTTCAGCAGGGGACTGGTTGTGTGTGGCACCTCAGGGTGCTTCAGTCTGAGTCTCCAGTGTAAGCAGCCCTGCGGTTACACAAGTGACTGGTCCATAAACGTTCCGGGAGGTGTGTGTGTCAGTCGGCAGTTCACGGCTGGTCTGTCACCCGAGGGCGTGAGCTGCTCAGGGACCAGAAACACCAACCAAGTGGCCACCGTGGCCTTAGGATCAGGCCCTGCCTGAGCAGTCTGGGTGCCTTGGGGTCCAAGGGTAGTGGTCATGTTCCCTTCTCCTCCTGGGCCGGGCCCTGAGTGCCCAGTGCTGGGGCCTGTGGGGACCTGGTCGGCCGAGGGAGGCTGTGTGTGACGATGCAAGGCCAAGCTGGACGGCTTCCTGGGGGCTGACCTGGGGGCACCAGAGTGAAGCCCCACCCTCCTGGCCTGTGTCCACATGGCCACGCTTGGTCCTGTGGCTCTGGCTGGCCTCACTGGGCCCATGGTGGCCACTCTTTGCCAAGCCTGTCTGCCCTGTCCCACAGCCCCTGCCCTCGGGCAGCCTCCAGGCCAGGCCCCCACCCTCTCCATCTGGAGGCTGGGGCAGGGGCCCTCCCCACTTACAGGCCACAGAGCCTGTGGTTGAGCCCTGGCCAGGGCCTCAATTAGTTGGATGAACAGTGGGTGGGTTTGCGTGTTGGCACTGCCAGTCTGAGTCTCTGGGCTCAGGGCATGGCTGTGGCTGACAGTCTACACTGTCCCGGGTCCCCCTCCCCGAGTTCCCCCAGGCTCAGGGATGGCTGTGGCTTGAGAGTCTACACTGGGACCTACCCGGGTCCCCCCAGGTTCAGGGCATGGCCGTGGCTCAGAGTCTACACTGGGTCCTCCCCGGGTCCCCCTGGACTCAGGGCATGGCCGTGGCTGTACACTGGGTCCCCCACGGGTTCCTCCAGGCTGAGGGCATGGCTGTGGCTGAGCGTCTACACTGGGTCCCCCACGGGTTCCTCCAGGCTCAGGGCGTGGCTGTGGCTGAGAGTCTACACTGGGTCCCCCACGGGTTCCTCCAGGCTCAGGGCGTGGCTGTGGCTGAGAGTCTACACTGGGTCCTCCCTGTGTCCCCCAGGCTCAGGGCGTGGCTGTGGCTGAGAGTCTACACTGGGTCCCCCATGGGTTCCTCCAGGCTCAGGGCATGGCTGTGGCTGAGAGTCTACACTGGGTCCTCTCCAGCTTCCCCATTGGGTCTCGTGATCAGGGTTCTTCCTGTTCTGCGTGAGTCTGGCAGCCTCTGGTCTGAGTCGGGCTCCCTGGGCTCCGCTGTCTGGACCAGCGTCTGCTGTGAGATGCTGCGGAAGGAAAGCCCATATGGACGGCTCATGGCGGCTGCCATCTGTTCATGCCCCGTGCAGCTGTAGTCACCTGGGGTCAGCGGGTCTTGGTGCCCAGCTTGGGGTAAGGTCTGGCCTGACCCCTACGTCCTCCTTCTGGGCCAACCACTCCGGCTCGCTCTGCTCCTGGTGTGGGCAGAGCCCAAGACGAAAGCCCTATGCACCAGGGTCATCCAGGAGCCGGATGGAGACAGGAGTAAGGCCCAGAAGGACGGCAGGGCTCACACCACCTCCCCTGCACCCTGGCAGGCAGCCACACCCAGAGTCGGGGCAGGAAAACATGCTGGGCCGCCTCCTGGAAGGCTCTGCAGAGGATCCTGTGGAGGATTCTGATGGACGAACCTTGGGGAAGGGGTTGGAAGCCAGATCTCACCCACTGAACCTGCCTCTGGGGTCTCTGGATGGCTCCAGGCTGCCCAGACATGACCTGCACTGGCCAGGGTGGTGGCTTCAGCCTCTGCCAAGGCTCCACCTGGCGTAACCCCTGACCACACGGGCCCCAAGGCTCCACCTGGCGTGACCCCTGACCACAGGGGCCCCAAGGCTCCACCTGGCGTGACCCCTGTCCACAGGGGCCCCAAGGCTCCACCTGGCGTGACCCCTGACCACACGGGCCCCAAGGCTCCACCTGGTGTGACCCCTGACCACACGGGCCCCAAGGCTCCACCTGGCATGACCCCTGACCACATGGGCCGGGACATGGGGCCTTCTGATGCCTCTCGGGGCTTGGGCCCTTGGGTCCTTGAGTGGTTCTTCCAGGAGGGCCTCTGGGGGAGTCTGGAGTGCGCCTGTGTGTCAGGGGAGGACTTTGCTGTCATCTGGCGTGAAGCAGCATCTGGGACAGAATTCCAGGTGCCTTCTCAGCCAGATCCACAGCGTGGCGTTACCTGGCGTGGTGGCGGGGAGGCAGGCTGGCCTGGCTGTGAGTCCTCACCTTTGGTTCGTGCGGAGAGTTCTGTTACTGCCTTTGAGGATGTAGATGTCTCCCAGAGGGGCTGGATGGGAATCTTCCTACAGGTTTTGCCTGGAATGGGGGGCCTGGAGCCCCTGCGCGGTTGCCCCCGCCGTCCTTCTGGGCCTTATTCCTATCTCCATCTGGCTCCTGGATGACCCATCAGCCTCCGCACTGTCACATTTGGGGTACGGAGGGTCACGGTGCTTTCTGCCTCTTGAGGCACCAGTCCCCCCTCAGAGCCTCAGTTTCTCCACTGTGAAGCAGGGATACCTGTGTCTCCCTTGACGTAGCGCCTGACCTGGGGGCATCCCTGGTGAGCCCCACGCCCAGCCCCACCCTGCCTGCCCTGGGCCCTGAGACGTGCTGGGCGGTGGACAGGGCCACCATGTCACAGGCAAGATGAGGCCCAGGGACCTGAGCCAGTGGTGGCCCATGCCCATGCCCACAGTGCCAGCCCTCCCTGGCCCCACTGAGCAAGGGGCTTTTCTACGCCTCAGGGAGGGGGGCACCTGGCCACCAGTGGTCCCTGCAGACAACACAGCTGGATTAGGACAGGCCACCCACAGCCCACCCAGAACTGCAGGATGGGAATCTCAGGCCTCACACCTGCCCCAGGCAGGCATGGACCCTAGGCCCTCGGGTATGCCCCAGTGTCCCCGGGGAGGCTTGGCCCCATCTCCTGGCCTGGGGGCTGTGCCCAGCCGGACACCCGCTTCTCCTCCCCGCCCGCCAGAGAGGGAGCCCATCAACGCCACCCTCCTCAACTTTTTTCTCCTCCCCAATTAATTAATTTAAATTGACCATTAAGTCAGCCGAGTTTTTGATTGATATTTTCATTAGCAGCCCTGTCCGACGCCCCGGGAATGTATGGTAACGTCCGATCCACGGCGGCCGAACTCCTCCGCAGGCTGAGTTATGGCTGGCACCGCGCGGCTCCTGGGGTAATTTGAATTCAGATGAGCTGCCGCCGTGTTCCGGAGCGGGCGGCCGGCCGCTGACGGATGGCACTTGGGTTACTGCAAGGTCACCGCGCAGCCGCCACCCACCCCAGGAGGGGCCGGCCAGGCCGCCGGGGAAGGTGGGCAGCCCCGCAGCGGGTGGCCAAGTGGACTCCCGAGAACTGCCCAGCCAGTGGCCATCCGGTGAAAGCACTGGTGAGCCCGGGGGCCTGGTGGCCCGAGACTGTGGCCAAGCCTCACAGCTGCTGTCCCTTGGGCGCTGGAAACCCACCTCTGCTTGAGGCTGCCACAGCCTCCTCTCCTGGGGCTGCGGTGGGCGTGGGGATGGCAGCAGGAACCAGGTCTCTTGGTGAGGAAGGCGCTGACCAGGACGGAGCAGCTGCCTTTCACATTGGGGGAGCTTGGGCCCATCTCAGGGTCCACCTGCAGCTGGACGCAGTCTCCTCTACAGCCGATGCCCCTGTCCTGGAGCGGGCACGTCAGGACCCTGGCCACGGACCGCTGGAGGGCTGGACCTGCCATACTTTCTGCTGTTCAGCATAGGGGACCGCATGCCGGGCTGGTGGCCACAGTGGGAAGCACAAAGCCTCGGACGCCGCTGTCAGCCATGTGGCCATGGGGGCTACCTCAGCGCCTGTGCCTTCATTTCCCTGTAGGTACAAGAGCGATCGTACGGTGCCTCCATCTGTGGTTTGGGGAGGGACATGCGGGCAGCTCAGGCAAAGCGTGAGGTTCGTGCTGGCCGTGGGCGTGTGGCGTCCCCTTCCCCTTGGTGCTGACCTGTCCTGCCCCTGGCAGGGGCCCCTTCGAGACGGAGCGTGGTTGCTTCTGACATCAGGCCTGGTGGGGACTTCAGGAAACCCTTGGAGGGCTTGGAAATGTGGTGCCTGAGTCCGAGGGAGGCAGAGATGGCTGCGGGCAGGATCTGACTCCCGGCCTGGGCCCAGTCAAACAGCCGCTGTTCCCGACCTCCCTCCCCGAGGGAGCCGGCCCAGAGCTTCCCCGTCCCCTCACGGCCCCCACCAGACCCCCAAATGGGCACGCAGGGCTGGAGACCCGCCCCTCTGCCCCTGTTTGTGTGTCTGAGGCATTTAAAGTGGGCACGGAGGGCCGCTGTACTGCCCGTCCCAGGGCAGGGCTGGTGGGGCAGCCTCTCGGTGGCAGTGCCCTGGGAGGGAGGAGGAACCCAGGGGAATGAGGTCATGGGAGGGGCCATGGGGTCAGGGCCCGGCTGGAAGCCTGAGGGGCCATAAAGGAGTCCCCAGGGAAGGTGCCCCCCCAGCCAGATCCCCCTTCAGCTGAGGGGCTCCTGCTGCAGACTCCTGGGGAAGCGGCCGCCTTTGTTCTGTCCCCGTCGTCACCCCCACACTGGGGGCTGCGCTCTGAGCATCACGCTGGCTGGAGACTGTGAGCCGAGGCTGGCATCCTGATGTGACTCCGGGTCCTGCATCTCTCCGCGCTGCTGCTGTAAGGGCACCGTGACTGGGTACCTGACTGTGAACGGGCGTCGGCCGGCTCAAGGTTCTGGAGGCTGGGAAGTCCCAGATTGTGCAGCCACATCTGGTGAGGGCCTCTTGCTGTGTCGTCAGGTGGCGGAGGGCGGAGGGGAAGGAGGAAGGCGAGAGAGCAGATGGGGTCGGAACCTGTCCTTTAATACGGGCCCCGTTCCCAAGACAGTGGCATCGATCCGTTCATGAGTGTGGTGCCCTTCGACCCAAACACTTCCCATCAGGTCCCACCTCCCTACACCACCACAGTGGGGATCCAGTTTCCAACACATGAGCCTTGGGGGGCACATTCACCCCACAGTGGGTGGGGAGCCCCATGGCCGCAGGGATATTCCCCCAACACGGTGCCAGGGACGGCACGGGCCAGACGTTCAGCCTGCTCTATGTGACCTGCTGGTTCCTGCAGACCCAGGCTGGGGTCTCAGAGCTGGGAGGGCAGGGACCTTGTGACAGCCTTGGGTGGGGGAATGCCCCAGTCCAGTGGGAGGGGCTGGTGCTGCCTCCGTGACCTGGGATGGGACCCAGTGGAGCTAATCCTGATGCCCTCACCATGTTCTCTCCCTGCTGTGGAGCCTGGGTGGTGGCAGATCCACCCCACCGTCCCCCACCCCAAGCTGTTGGGCCCCACCTCCCAACCTTCCTTGCGGTGGAGTGTAGCAATGTGACTAAGCTCTGTCTGATCAGATGTGAGTGCAAGTGTTGGGCAGGACTTTCAGGAAGACGCCTTAAAAGTAGCTGACTCAACCAGGAAAAGGGTCGCCTGTTCTTTGTGTTCCTTCTTTCTTGCTTCCTGAAACTGAGGCGTGATGGCTGGGGCTCTGGCAGCCATTTGAACCATGAGGTGACTTTGGGCAGGAAGCCACCTGCGAGGAGGTGGAGCAGAAAGCCAGAGGCTGCCTATGGTGTGGTGACCCTGGGGACCTGATCCCAACCTGGCGTGGCCACCTCCAGCTCTCATCTCATGAGAGAGAAATTGACTTTTGTTGCAGTTGCTGCTACTGTGTTGATGGTAGTGTTGTGTTTTGGTGTTGCTGTTGGTGTTGTTTTTGGTGTTGCTGTTGGTGTTGTGTTTTGGTGTTGCTGTTGTTTTTGGTGTTGCTGTTGGTGTTGTTTTGGTGTTGCTGTTGGTGTTTTGGTGTTGCTGTTGGTGTGTTTTGGTGTTGCTGTTGGTGTTGTTTTTGGTGTTGCTGTTGCTCATGTTTTTGTTGGTGGCATTGATGTTATTTTTGTTGATGTTTTCATCATTGTTTTCAGTGGTGGTGGTATTTTTCTTTTTTTTTTTTTTGAGACAGAGTCTTGCACTGTCTCCTGGGCTTGAATGCAGTGGCATAATCTCGGCTCTGCCACCTCCACCTCCTGGGTTCAGCCTCCCAAGTAGCTGGGATTACAGGCACTCAATGTGGTGGTGTTTTTGTAGATTTTTTTTTTTTTTTTGAGACGGAGTCTGGCTCTGTCGCCCAGGCTGGAGTGCAGTGGCCGGATCTCGGCTCACTACAAGCTCCGCCTCCCAGGTTCACGCCATTCTCCTGCCTCAGCCTCCTGAGTAGCTGGGACTACAGGTGCCGCCACCTCGCCCGGCTAGTTTTTTTTTGTATTTTTTAGTAGAGACGGGGTTTCACCGGGTTAGCCAGGATGGTCTCGATCTCCTGACCTCGTGATCCGCCCGCCTCGGCCTCCCAAAGTGCTGGGATTACAGGCTTGAGCCACCGCGCCTGGCCTTTTTTTTTTTTTTTGAAAAAGAGTCTTGGTCTGTTGCCCAGGCCGGAGTGCAGTGGCCGGATCTCAGCTCACTGCAAGCGCCGCCTCCCAGGTTCCCACCATTCTCCTGCCTCAGCCTCCCGAGTAGCTGGGACTACACGCGCCCGCCACTTCGCCCGGCTAGTTTTTTGTATTTTTTTAGTAGAGACGGGGTTTCACCGTGTTAGCCAGGATGGTCTCGATCTCCTGACCTCGTGATCCGCCCGCCTCGGCCTCCGAAAGTGCTGGGATTACAGGCTTGAGCCACTGCGCCCGGCTGTTTTTGTAGATTTTTGGCATTGCTGATGGTGGTGGTAGTGATGATGTTCCTGTTGGTGGTGATGGTGTTTTAGATGTAGCCAGTACAATTCCTGACTGTGGCAGGAACCAAAGAGAATCCTCGCTATGTGGAAACAGCTCCCTGAAAGGACTCCCTTGCTCCAAGACAAAGTGAGAAGACAGAGCTCAGGTGCTCCTGTGGGATGTCTGCAGAGGAGGGACCATTTCCTTCCACAGCTGTGGCCAGGCACACTTGAGAAAGGTCTGTTATGGGAAATAAGATGACATTTCATTTATTTATTTATTTATTTTTAATTAATTAATTTAAAACAATTTTTTTTTTTTGAGACGGAGTCTCACTCTGTCGCCCAGCCTGGAGTGCAGTGGCATGATCTTGGCTCACTGCAACATCTGTCTTCCAGGTTCAAGCGATTCTCCTGCCTCAGCCTCCCGAGTACTGGGATTACAGGCGCCTACCACCATGCCCAGCTTATATTTGTATGTTTAATAGAGACGGGGTTTCACCATATTGGCCTGACTGGTCTCAAACTCCTGACCTTGTGATCCACCCACCTCGGTCTCCCAAAGTGCTGGGATTACAGGTGTGAGCCACCGCACCCGGCTGACTTGTTTTTTAATGAAGTGTAAGGAAATGTGGAGACCATGAGGCAAGAGATGGCAGCTTAGATGACCGCAGGGCAGATGAAGTGAAGCAGATCCAGGTGCCAGTGTGGGTGAAAGGGACCTGATGTGCCCAGGACAGGCCTTTGTGTGTAGACGCCGTGAGCCCCCGTCTGCCAGGGCCCCAAGTGGTACAAATGCAGCTCCAATGCACGGCAGAACTGGGGTCTGCAGTAAAGGACAAAGCACAAGGCCAGTGCCCAGAGCCTGAGTCAGAGACGCTGGAGATGAAGGGCGGGGGTGGTCACCGGAGGCCAGGGGGGTGAAGACCTGAGAAGCCAATTGCAGGGTGTAGACGCAGAGACAGGCCAGCACCCGGTGCGGGAGGGAGACACGGCTTAGAGGAAAGTGCCCGTGTCCGAGGTGCATGAGGCTGGGAACAGGGCGGGAAGGCTGGCCAGTGTTGAAGCGGGCCAACCCCAGAGACGCTGAGCTGGGCAAGGGAGCCTAGGGCCTGGCTGCCATACCCCTCCATGCACACCCCACCTGGCCCTGGCCTCTGCCCTCCTGCCTTGCCTGCCCTGGTGAGGCCGGGTCGTTGGCTGCCCTGGCAGTGCGTGCTGTTCCCTCTCTAGCTCCGTGTTTGCCCGGCCCCGGGCAGGGGCGAGGAGCCACTCGCTGCAAGGTGGGATCCTGGCAGCTCCTGCCTCAGCCTGTGGCTACAAAGTTCAGTGACTCATTAATGACCTGCTTCGCTTAGAAGGTGCTGGCGCTCGGGGAGGATGGGTGAGCAGCATGGGCCCAGAACCTGCCTGTCTTTGACCCCAGGAGGAAGAGAGCTCAGGCTGTTATGTAGGCTGCTTTGGGGTGGGGGCTCGGTGGACCCCCAGCTCTCACCTATGGACACTGTGGCCTCCCCTTCCCTGTCCTGTTTGCAGCGTGGAGCAGCATTGCTGGGGTTGGTTGCAGGTTGATGTGTTTCTGTGCTGTGTTCATTGAGGTGAGCTCATGGCTGCTGCGGATAAGCTCTGAGCCCTGGATGGGGGGTGGTGGAGGCCTCAGCCCAGCCCCGGGAGACGGCTGTGGGGCGGGAGTGGGGGTCGGGGCCGGCTTATCTGTGTGGTGGTGCCCCTTGCCAGGTGGTGCTGGGGTTGCGCACACAGGCCATCGTGGCTGGTTCTGTGGCTGAGTGCCATCCCTCCAGCCACATTTTCCCGCCCATACCCCACGGCCTGGGAGGCCGGCAGCCTGGAGTCACTTCAGCCCCGGAGGGAAGGGTATCATTGGTGGCCACAGGCATGAGCCACAGTCCACCCCTCAGGCTGCCAAACAGCCTCCCCTCCCGTCTTCCTTCCCCGAGGGAGCCAGCCCGGAGCTGTGTCCCCATGCAGCTCCAGCCCACACCTCCAGGTGGGCACAGCAGGGCCAGGAGACTCCGGCTGCCATCGCTGCTCACATGTCTGGGGCTGTCTGAGGGGCCCTGGGGGCCAGGCTGTGCTGCCAGCCCACTTCCCACCCAGGGACACTCGGGCCTGGAGCTGTGGCCAGGCCCCACTAGTGACTGGTGTTCCAGTCCGGGCCTGGTTTTCCTGGGATTCTGGCCAGGTCTTTGGCCATTCACTCACCCGCCCACCCTCAGACACACTTTCCCATGCCATCCCCACTGAGGGTGGCCACCTGGGGGCCACAGTCTGGATGCACCCCTGCTGTGATGGGCCTTCGGGCTCAAGGCCGGCCTCACTGTGTCTCTGCGAGGCGGCATCTGCCCTGCTTCTGGTTTTACTTCTTCCCCAAGAGGCAGCGCTGACTTGCCTCTGTCTTCCTTCCAGGTTGCCTCATGGACTGTTTCTCCAAGTGTTTTGCTGTGACATAGCACAGCCCTCTGTCTTCCCATCTTCATGGCATCTGACAGCCGTTTCCTCACTGGTCGGCTCCATGCCAAGCAGTCGTGATGCACTTCAGTTCTGGTTGTGGCGGCATCCATGGCAGCGACTTCTCTCTTGGTGAAGGGCTTGCTGCTGCTCACCGGCAGCTGCCGACTGCTCCTGGGTGCTCCTGACATGCAGACGCTCCCTTCGAGGGGTGGGCATGGACACCCTCAGGCCTGAGGCTCTGCTCTCCTCGCCGCTGAAAGAGAACCGTCAACCCAGAATGCTATACCCAGTGAGAAGACTGTTCAGGAATGAAAGGGACATCAAGACATTCCCGGATGAAGGAAAACCAAGCGTGTTTGTCACCAGTGGACCTAAAAAAAGAGTGGCTGAGGAAGGTCTCGAAACAGAAATGGGAACAGTGAAGGAAGAAATCTTGGAACATCAGGAAGGAAGAAGGAAAACAGTCGGCAGAATTATGGGTGAACGTAATAGGTTTCCTTCTCCTCTCGAGTTGTCTAAATTATGTGTGATGGTTGAAGAAAAAATCAGAATACTGGCCGGGCGCGGTGGCTCACGCCTGTAATCCCAGCACTTTGGGAGGCCGAGGCGGGCGGATCACGAGGTCAGGAGATCGAGACCATCCTGGCTAACACGGTGAAACCCCGTCTCTACTAAAAATGCAAAAAATTAGCCGGGCGAGGCGGCGGGCGCCTGTAGTCCCAGCTACTCGGGAGGCTGAGGCAGGAGAATGGCGTGAACCCGGGAGGCGGAGCTTGCAGTGAGCCGAGATCGCGCCATTGCACTCCAGCCTGGGCGACTAAGCGAGACTCTGTCTCAAAAAAAAAAAAAAAAAGAAAAAGAAAAAATCAGAATACTGATTGATGTGATTCTCAATAAATGGAAAGGAAATGTTTACGACATGCTATAGATGGGGGAACTAAGTGGACTCCAGGGAGGGAAGGCCTCAGCACTTCCCCGAAACTGGTAAAGTGTCAACACCAGTAAACTGTCATGAGCCATGTATAAGTAATAACCTAGAACAGCAACTAAAACAGGGTATGGAGAGAGATACTCAAAAACACCATAAATAACTCAACAAATAAATAACTCAACAAACGATCCCAAAGTCATGAAGATATTCTCCTGTCTGCTAAAGTAAATTAAAATGGAGACTGAGCAGACAAAACATGCAGGCCTCGTGAGTGATGTCAACCTTGCTTGATTTGCAAATATAAGTGAAAATTTTTTTTTTTTTTAAATTTCAAGATGGAGTCTCACTGTTGCCTGGAGTGCAGTGGAGAATATGGCTGGAGTGCAGTGGCATGATCTCAGCTCATTGCAACCTCTGCCCTCTGAGTTAAGCAATTCTCCTGCCTCCGCCTGCTTAGTAGTTGGGACAACAGGCATGGCCTGGCTAATTTTTGTATTTTTTGTGGAGACGGGGTTTCACCATGTTGGCCAGGCTGGTCTTGAAATCCTGACTTCAAGTGATCCACCCGCCTTGGCCTCCCAAAGTGCTGGGATTACAGGCATGAGCCATGGTGCCCGGCCCATAAGTGAAACTTAATTTGAGACTATATTAAAGAAAAGCAGCTGGGTGTGGTGGCTCACGCCTGTAATCCCAGCACTTTGGGAGGCTGAGGCAGATGGATCACAAGGTCAGGAGATCGAGACCATCCTGGCTAACACGGTGAAACCCCGTCTCTACTAAAAATACAAAAAACTAGCCGGGTGAGGTGGCGGGCACCTGTAGTCCCAGCTACTCCGGAGACTGAGGCAGGAGAATGGCGTGAACCTGGGAGGCGGAGCTTGCAGTGAGCTGAGATTGCGCCACCGCACTCCAGCCTGGGGGACAGAGCGAGACTCCATCTCAAAAAAAAAAAAACAAAAACCGGAAAGCAGAACTGAAGCTCAGCCAACCAAAGCAGCCAGTGAGCTTACATAACTAGGGCTTCTCCATGGGATAGACCCAATCAGGCAACAGTGTGACTGTCACCAAATCAAGCTCTTCTTTGGTTTACTTCTGCGTCTGTCTCATCAAAGCCTCCACCCTGCATTCCCTCAACCACTTCTGGTTTGCAGCTGCTCGATTCAATAATGTATTTGCTCAAATAAACTCTTCAAAATTTTATTTTGCCTTTTAAACGTATGTTTTCCTGGAACAGTCACAGTTTTTATTTTTATTTTTTTTTTGAGACATGAGATGGAGTCTCACTGTGACACCCAGGCTGGAGTGCAGCTGCCCAATCTCAGGTCACTGCAACCTCTGCCTCCCGGGTTCAAGCGATTCTCCTGCCTCAGCCTCTCGAGTAGCTGGGATTACAGGTGTGTGCTACCACACCCAGCTAATTTTTTGTATTTTTAGTAGAGACAGGGTTTCACCGTGTTAGCAGGATGGTCTTGCTCTCCTGACCTCGTGATCCACCCGCCTCGGCCTCCCAAAGTGCTGGGGTTACAGGCGTGAGCCACCGCGCCCGGCTAATTTTAGCTTTTAGTTTTGGGTCTGTGATCCGTCTTGAATTTGTGTTATGAGGCAGGAGCTGAGGCTCATTTTTCCCCCATACACGTATACAGTTGTCCCAACACCATTTTTTGAAAAAGACTTTCCTTCCCCCATTAAAGAGCATTGGTGTCTTGTCAAAAATAAATCGGTTTTATTTTTGACATGCTTGGCTTAGCTGGGCCCTGGCTCGGGGTTCGTGGGATGGAGCCTTCTCTGAAGGGCACCCCCAGCAGGGGCGAGGCAGAGGCCCAGGCCCTGAGAAAGAACGAGAGGGACCGGTGGCCAACTCCCCCTCCTCCACCGCCTGTTCCCCCAGCACAGGTGTCCCTCACCTGTTCCTCCTCGTGGCTCAGCTCCTGTGTTCCCCAGTGTGGTGGGCACCAGCTTGTTTGGCCCCTCTTGATGGCCCCTGGGCTCAGCAGGGAGGGACAGGACCTCCCCACTTCCAACCTCGGCCGTGGGGACCTGCATGCCTGTCTGAGTGAGCCACCGCTGGGGTCCTGGCACTGTCTTCATCAGCAGTGCTGGCGTGTCCTGTCCTGTGATTTGCTTTATTTGGGGTTTGTTTCATTTCGTCATTTTATTTTGCGTTTGATTTTGCATCTCACGTGGCACCACAGTCTCACTTGCTTCCTCTCCTGGCTGGGCCCACCCCTTCGTCTCGCTGGTGTCTTGATTTCCTGCACCAGAACCTGCTCACTGCGTCCAACATCCCCCATCTTACCTTCCTGGAATCCCAGAATCTCTCACACCGTGGCTGGACCAGCGGCCTGGCTCCATGGCTGGGGCTGTGGGTGGCTGAGGGGTGGGGGTGGGAGGCTGGCCAGGGGCTGGGCCTGTGCGGTGGGCTGGTCAGCCTCGGGCCCAGCTCCCCAGGGGTGATGACAGGTAGGAGGTCCCCAGCAGCTGCCCCTCGAGCTGTGGCAGGTTGGTCTCTGTTGAAACAGCCAAACTGATGTGTCTGAAGCATTGCCACCCACAGCCCTGCCCAGCCCTGCCCAGCCCTGCCCAGCCCCTGCCCAGCCCTGCCCAGCCCTGCCCAGCCCTGCTCAGCCCCTGCCCTAACGTTGCTGCTCTAAGTCTTTGCTGCATTGTGGCTTTGGAGAAAAGTGCATGGCCCTGCATCTGTGGGTGCAGCCAGTCCCTCGTTCGGATTCTGCATTTGCACATTTGCCTCCTTGATAAAGTGGCAACCTCCAAATCAATACTTGTGGTGCTTTTGTGGTCATTCTTGGACATGTGAGGAGCAGCAATTCGGGCCATCCCCTGTGTGTGCCCAGCGGAGGTGGGCATGGCTGCATCCTGTCTTCTGTGTGTGCCCAGGTGAGGTGGGCGTGGCTGCATCCTGTCTTCTGTCTCTGCTCATCTGTAAATGTCGTTTTTTGTGGTCTGCGTGTGCCGTGTTTTTGCTCTTGTCCCTTTTGGTGATTTGGCTGTTAAACGCCATCTGGTGTCCGTCAGCACAGGACGTCCGTGGGGCACCCGTGGAGAAATGCGTGTGGGGCGATCTGCCTCCGGGTGGGAGCTGTGGTACTGCTGGCTGTGAGTTCGATGTCAAGGGATCAACACACATGCTCCATACGGCGTCTCTGAATAGGGCCACACATAAAGCAGGGCCGGGTATTGATTGGTGGATGGAGCTGTTGTGACCAGAGGTGGCAGGAACCTCCCCTGGGCTGCCCCCAGGAGCAGCAGCTCCCTGTGAGAGTCTTCCTAGACAGAACCCCGGGGCAGCGAGGGCCCACCCGGCGCCCCTGTCCTCTTGCTGCTGCCGTGATGCTCCTCTGGGGCTGTGCCTCTTCTGGTGTTCTGGTGTGCCTCTGCATGCCCCCCACGCCTCTGCATGCCCCATGCCTCTGCATGCCCCCCACGCCTCTGCATGCCCCATGCCTCTGCATGCCCCCCATGCCTCTGCATGCCCCCCACGCCTCTGCATGCCCCACGCCTCTGCATGCCCTCCATGCCTCTGCATGCCCCACGCTTCTGCATGCCCCCCCGCCTCTGCATGCCCCCCACGCCTCTGCATGCCCCCCGCCTCTGCATGCCCCATGCCTCTGCATGCCCCCCACGCCTCTGCATGCCCCACACCTCTGCATGCCCCCCACGCCTCTGCATGCCCCCCCGCCTCTGCATGCCCCCCATGCCTCTGCATGCCCCACACACCTCTGCATGCCCCCCACGCCTCTGCATGCCCCCCACGCCTCTGCATGCCCCCCACGCCTCTGCATGCCCCCCCGCCTCTGCATGCCCCCCACGCCTCTGCATGCCCCCCACGCCTCTGCATGCCCCACACGCCTCTGCATGCCCCCCACGCCTCTGCATGCCCCACGCCTCTGCATGCCTTCCATGCCTCTGCATGCCCCCCACGCCTCTGCATGCCCCCCCGCCTCTGCATGCCCCCCCGCCTCTGCATGCCCCCCCGCCTCTGCATGCCCCCCACGCCTCTGCATGCCCCCCCGCCTCTGCATGCCCCCCCGCCTCTGCATGCCCCCCCGCCTCTGCATGCCCCCCACGCCTCTGCATGCCCCCCCGCCTCTGCATGCCCCACGCCTCTGCATGCCCCCCACGCCTCTGCATGCCCCACACCTCTGCATGCCCCCCACGCCTCTGCATGCCCCCCCGCCTCTGCATGCCCCCCACGCCTCTGCATGCCCCCCACGCCTCTGCATGCCCCCCATGCCTCTGCATGCCCCCCACGTCTCTGCATGCCCCCACGCCTCTGCATGCCCCCCACGCCTCTGCATGCCCCCACGCCTCTGCATGCCCCACGCCTCTGCATGCCCCCCACGCCTCTGCATGCCCCCCCCACCTCTGCATGCCCCCCCCGCCTCTGCATGTCCCACGTCTCTGCATGCCCCCCACGCCTCTGCATGCCCCTCACCCCTTTGCTGGTGGGGGATGCTTGAGTGCTCCTCAGCAGGCCCCGTGACTTCGGTCATGTGGCCTGAAGTGGGGCCGTGGAGCCCCAGGGTCTGCAGACACCCTTTCCGTAAGCCCCACAGCCGGCCTCCGGGACAGGCTGCACGCAGCCTGCAGGCCCCATCCTCCTGTCCTCACCCGCAGTGGTGTGCTTTGCCCCTCCAGTGTCAGCTCCTCCACACCGAGTGTGGCAGGTGCCCAGCATGACTGGCCGCGATTATCTGACTCCTGTGAGGCCGGCCGCGTGAGCGTACCAGCCGGCTGGCACCCTCCTTCTGACAATCACCGAGTCTTTGGTGCTCACTTCTTCAGGGTTCTCTGACATTTTCGTATCAGTTTCTGAGGCCTGCTGATGTGATCCCGGCCTCTCCCTCTTTGTGTGGGACCTGAGGTACAGAGGCAGGTGCACTGTTCTCCATATAATGATTCTATTATCTTTCATTCCTAGTTTTTGAGTTATGTAAAAAAATAACTATTGAACTTTATGAATAGCATTTCCAAGTCTTCTGAGACAATTGTGTGGTTTTTGTCCTGTGGCTCCTGATGGGACTAACCACAGGGGTGGTTTTCTGGTGTGGAGCTGTCCCAGCACACCTGGCCTGCTTCACACGGTGTCACTTAAGGTGCACTGTTGGATTCATTTCCATGGATGCAGCTCGCCTGTGACACACACGCATAGCCACGCACGTCGGTGTGGATCTCAGGCATGCCCAGGACTTTGTTCTCTCGTGCTGCCTGCATGTGCTTTATTTTTGCATCAGAGTTGTGCTGCTTTGTGTATTTGTGTCCCTCCAATGTTCATGTTCAAACGTCAGCTCCAACAGTAGGACTAAGAGGCGAGGCCTTTGGGAGATGGTTAGGTTTCGGGGGCTCTGCCCTCCTGGTGGGATTAAGGCCCTTACCGAGGGTTTTGAGGGACGGGGCCCACTCCCTTCTGCTCTGTCACAGGGTGAGGACCCATCTTGGGAGCGGAGCCTGGGCCCCCACCAGACACCAGACCTGCCGGCCCCCCCACCTTGGGCTTCCCACCCCTAGAACCTTTCTGTTCTTTGTAAATTACTCAGTCTGTGTGTTTTGTTACAGCAGCAGGGGCGGGACTAAGGCAAGAGTAGGCCATGCCTTGTGCACAGAGGTGGAAATAGCCCTGCCTTCTGTTCTCTGTTTTCCCGAGTAGCTTGTCCCTGCTGGGTGAGGTTGCTGCAGGGGCTGCCTCTGCTGACGCTTTGGTCACTGGGGAGGGCTGGGAGGCCGTGCAAGTGTGTGCATAGGTGTGTGTGCTTGTGTGTGCATGCATGGGTTAGTGAATTTGTACAGAGATGTACATATGTGTAGCAGGCCATGTGCCTTGTGTGTGTTGGCGTGTGTGTGCAAGTGGGTGCCATATGCCTGTATGTGTCAGTGTGCATTTGTGTGTCTATGTGAGTGTGTGATCACATGCCCATGAGCATGCGAGCACCCACATTTGTGCAGGTGACTGGGTGCAGGTTTGTACATGTGTGCACTTGTGAACCTGCCCTGTGTGTACATGTGCTGGTGTGGGCATGCTTGTTCATGCCGTGTGTGTGTGGGTGCTGGGTGTCGATGTGAGCACACGTGTGTGCATGTGGCAGGCATGGGCGAGTGTGGCATGCAGCAGGCATAGGCGTGCATGCATGTACCAGGCTCGTGTGCATCTGTGCAGGTATCATGTGTGCACCTGCCATGTGCGTGTTTGTGCAAGTGTGTGTGATGTTTGAGTGCAGGCCCATGTGGGTGTGCACATGCATGTGTGTGTGAGCGTGTGTGTGAGCATATGTGTGTGTGTGTGTGTGAGCATGTGTGGTGTGTGTGAGCGTGTGTTGTGTGTGTATGTATGTGTATGTGTGTGTGAGCCTGTGTGGTGTGTGTGAGCATGTGTATGTGTGAACGTGTGTATGTGTGGTGTGTGTTAGCGTGTGTGTGTGAGCATGTGTGTGTGTGTCAGCATGTGTGGTGTGTGAGAGCATGTGTGTGTTAGTGTGTGTGTGAGCTTGTGTGGTGTGTGTGAGCCTGTGTGTGTGAGCATGTGTGGTATGTGTGAGCATTTGTGTGTGAGCATGTGTGGTGTGTGTGAGCTTGTATGGTGTGTGTGAGCATGTGTGGTGTGTGTGAGCATGTGTGTGTGTGAGCATGTGTGGTGTGTGTGAGCGTGTGTGTGTGTTAGCATGTGTGTGAGCTTGTGTGGTGTGTGTAAGCCTGTATGGTGTGTGTGAGCATGTGTGGTGTGTGTGAGCATGTGTGGTGTGTGTGAGCATGTGTGTGTGTGAGTGCATGTGTGGTGTGTGAGCCTGTGATGTGTGAGCATGTGTGTGAGCATGTGTGTGAGCGTGTGTGTGTGTATGTGTGGTGTGTGAGCATGTGTGTGAGCGTGTGTGTGTGTATGTGTGGTGTGTGTGAGCATGTGTGGTGTGTGAGCATGTGTGGTGTGTGAGCATGTGTGTGTGTGAGAGCATGTGTGGTGTGTGTGAGCATGGGTGTGTGTGTATGTGTGGTGTGTTACTGTGTGTGTGTGTATGTGTGGTGTGTGTTACCGTGTATGTGTGAGCCTGTGTGTGTGTGTGAGCATGTGTGTGTGTGTGTATTTGTGGTGTGTTACCGTGTGTGTGTGGTGTGTGTTACCGTGTGTGTGGTGTGTGAGCATGTGTGGTGTGTGAGCATGTGTGGTGTGCGCGCGCCTTCGTGTGTGTCTGAGGGGGCAGAGCACACCCCTCGAGCCCGCTGGCTGAGAGCACTCGGCCCTGCCTGGGCTTCGCAGGAGGCCCTGGCGGGAGCTCAGTAGCCACTTTAACCTTCACAGGCAGCACCGTGAGAGGTCCTGCACGACCAGGTGTAAATACAGCAATCCACACTTCAGATAAATACAAGATGCATCAAAAGATTTAAGGCACCTGTTGTGTATTTAAAAGAATTATATCTTGTTTATGGCTCGGTATAAAACGCACAGCTGATTTATATAGCGGCTGGCCCATCGCGGAGGAAATCTCATTTCAATCATAAATGGCAGGGTTTGATTTAAGAATTCATTCTTTAATGGGTCTGCAATGTTCAAATTTAAACCCATTCAATTCATCAGCCAAATATTCAATATGGGCACAGGGAACTCATTTAGGCAAACAGAGACTTTTAATATAAATTTTCCGGGAGATTTCTCCATCGATTCCGCAGTTTAGTGCAAAATGATTTGTGCGATACATTCTTGGGGATCAATGCCGCCGGTCAATGGCTCCCATAAAACCACCTCCCCCGCCTGGCACGGGTCAAGGAACTTTAGCTCCCGGGGAGCTGCTCGGCCGGACGGCGGCACTCGGCTGGAGTCGTCCCTTCTCTGCGTGTGCCGCCATCCACTGGCCACCTGCTGGCGGAGGGGCTGCCTCCAGCCTGCGCTGAGAATCTTGGGCATGGCCGGGGTGGGGGACCCTCATGCTCCATGCTGGCCCTTGCCCACCGTGTGGACAGAGACTGCAGGGCTCAGGAGCTGGGGCCCCCACGGAGGCTCCTCTGCTCCTGGCACATGGAGCTGCCCAGCACGGTGCTGCCTGCCCAGGCCTTGGTACCTGCCTGTGTCTGGAGGTCCAGCAGGGGCTACATGGGGCCTTTGAACCGAGGAGCTGCCCGTCTTCTTGTGCACCAGGGGCACCTCAGCTCTGCCAGCTGGGCCAGTGGAGATCAGCTCAATTCCCTGCCCTGGGGCTGGTGAGGAGCCTCTGTGACCTGAGCTGCCCTTGTGGCCTGAGCCAGGTCTGAGGGCTGCTCTCCAGGACAGGCCAGGAGGATGGGGGAAGACTGACTGCTGAACACCAAGGCTTCGAACTGGGGTGGTGGCTGCTGCCCCCCAGCCAGGGGCATCTCTGAGGGCCCACGGACAGACCGCACACATCCAGATCCTGCCCATGCAGTGCTCCAAGGACTGACCTGAGCAAGAGGAGTGAAGGCCGCACACAGTGTTGCTGCCAAACGAGGGACGTCACCCACTGCACCCCTGCTTCCTGTGAGCCGGGCTGGGTCAGGTGGCCGAGATGCACCTCAGGGTGGCCTGGAGGCCCCGTTCTGTGCGCCCATTCCCCGGCTAGGGCCCCGAGGATCTGCCGGAGGTCACCAGACAGGGTTCAAAGCCGCATGGTCCAGCCCACCTCCATGCGACCGGCAGGTGCCAGTGGCAGGGCTGTGCCCTGGAGCAGGGTGGGTGCTCGCAGCGTGCACAGTCTGAGGGCCTCGGGTGTGCTGCGGCCAGGGCTGTTCCAGGGGTGAGTTGGGGGCAGGAAGAGGGCAGCTGGGGCCCAGGTTGGGGCAGGGGTCAGTGTTTCGAGTGTGGCCGCAGAGCCTGGCAGGGCAGATGGGGACGTCTGGCTGCCCTACCCTGGGATAGGGCTGTGCGGTGGGGGAGAGCCTGGGAGGTGCCCCTCCAGCCTCGGCCTGGGGTCATAGCCACCTCGGCCGCCTGCCTAGCTGGGGTGCCCAGACCTCTGTCCCCAGCCCCAGGCTGCCCCCCACATCACGGAGTCCCTCCCAAGCCCAGGTGCCCTGCCTGGGGACTTTGCAGTCTCTCCACCCCAGGCCTGCCCTCCCTGTTGTCCTCCAGGCCCTGGTCCGGCGCTCCCAGTGTTGGGCACCTCTTGCTGCTCTGGCCCCCAAAAGAGGGGCTCTGCTGGGCTCCCCGGTCGCCATCTCCACAGACCCTCGAGGCACGTAGCCCCTGCACTGTGCCTGGGCATCCAAGAGCCTGCTCGCTTGTTCATCCCTCCCGTCGCCTGTCTGCCCCTAGGGCTGCCCTGCACAGGTGGTGTCCTGAGGCGGGTGGCTGGTCTTCCGGCAGGCAGCGGGGGTCTGGGGGCCACGGGAGGAGAAATTGTTAGGGGCAGTGCAGTGAGTGGGGCGTAGGGAGGGGCTGGGGAAGGGGGACGAGCTGCTGTGGATGGGCCCAGGCCTGGGTGCCCCTTTGGCACTGAGCTGGCAGGGAGCTCAGCATCCATGATGAGGGGTTACAGGTGCTCACAAGCATAGGGAAGCCGCAGGGGCTGAGACACCTGTCTCGGGGGCAGCCACAAACCCCTGGGTTCCAGGGAGGCCATATTAGTCCATTCTCATACTGCTATAAAGAACTGCATAATTTATAAAGGAAAGAGGTTATTTATTTATTTATTTGAGACAAAGTGTGTTGCCCAGGCTGGAGCGCAGTGGCGTGATCTCGGCTCACTGCAGCCTCTGCCTCCTGAGTTCAAGCGATTCTCCCACCTCAGCCTCCCAAGTAGCTGGGATTAGAGGCATGCACCACTATGCCTGGCCAATTTTTGTATTTTTAGTAGAAACGGGGTTTCGCCATGTTGGCCAGGATGGTCTTGAACTCCTGACCTCAGGTGATTCACCTGCCTCGGCCTCCCACAGTGCTGGGATTACGGGCATGAGCCACCACGCCCGGCCAGGAAAGAGGTTTAATTGGCTCCCAGTTCCATATAACCGAGGAGGCCTCAGGAAACTTACAACCCTGGTGGAAGGTGCCTCTTCACAGGGCGGCAGGGGAGAGGATGAGGGCCCCGCGAAGGGCAAGCTCCTTGTAAACCATCCGATCTCGTGAGGCTCACTCGCTACCATGAGAACAGCAGTATGAGGGTAACTGCACCCATGATTTGGTTACCTCCCACCGAGTCCCTCCCAAGGCCTGCGGAGATTATTCGAGTTACAAGTCAAGATGAGATTTAGTTGGGGACACAGCCAAACCCTATCAGAGGCCCTGGGGCAGGTGCAGGCCTGGGCCTCCCGGTGAGAGTCAGTGAGGCCCTGGAGCCTGTGGGGACCTGCGGGGCTGGAAGGAGGCCCGAGGCGGCTGATGAAGGATGGGGGTGCGGGGCTGGCTGTGGACCCCAGGCCCTGGACTCTGTATCTGGGAGTGGAGGACCCCAGGCAGCAGAGACAGCCCTGCCAGAGCCACATCCTGAGGGGAGGGGCTCCCCGAGGGCGGCAAGGCTGGACAGCCCTCTCTCCCGGAGGCCTGGGGGCTCCTGAGCGGGAACCGGGGCTCAGGGTCTGCAGCGCCGCTGAGCTTGGTTCCCGACGTGATTCAAGGCCGAGTCTGAGCCGCATCGGCAGCCGCCATCCCCGTTTGCTCAGTGGGCGCAGCCTGGGGCGTCTGAGTCTCTCCCTCCTGCTCCTCCGTGGGCCCCGCCTCCAAAGCCGCATGGTTCCCGTCCATGGCGCCCTCCATCCCGTAAGCCCAGCATACGAGGATTCACCAGGAATGAAAAGCAGAGCCCATATTGATTTCATTTCCAAATTATTAATCAACTTCACAGCTTGGCAGAAGTATTGCATTGTTCAGCTTGGGCAGATCCAAACGGCTCTCCCTCCGGCAAGCAGGGATGGGTGAAGGACGGGGAGTGATGGACGGGGCTGAGGCCAGGCACTGGTGGGCAGCGGGTGTCAGGCGCCGGAGCCTTTACTAAGCGGAATGTGTGTGTCGCAGCTGCAAGACCCTCCTTGGGTTTCAGCCACTGCCGACCTGACTTCGCTGCCTCTAAGCCGCCCCCACCCACTGGGCCCTCCCGCCAGGGGCCTCACCTCTTGCCACAGAGCCCCTCAGGAACCAGCAGGACAGGCCCTGGGACAGCAGAGAGCAAGATAGAGACGACTGCAGCCTCCACCTGGGGCCGGTGCCTAGGCGGGGAGGGGCCGGTGAGCATGATGATCCACACAGTTCACGCCACTGTCGCCTCTGTGGAGGGAATTACGGGGCTGGGGGCACCCAGGACGGGGCTCTCTCAGGAGGCCATGTTTACACGGAGGTCTGGAGGTTCAGGAGGGGTTGCCTGGGGTGGGGGTCTCTGGGTGCAGGCGTGGCAGGTGCAGAGACCCCGGGTGGAGCGCAGAGGAGATCAGACAGGCCGGGAGGGGCTGAGGAGACCAGAGGGGTCATGGAGGCACCGTCAGTGGTTGAGCTGGGGTTTTGTTCTCTGTGTCCTGGGAAGGTGATTTTTTTGTTTTTGTTTTTATTTTTCTGAGACAATGTTTTGCTCTGTCGCCAAGGCTGGAGGGCAGTGGCTCAATCTCGGCTCACCACAACCTCTACCTCCCGGGTTCAAGTGATTCTCCTGCCTCAGCCTCCCGAGTACCTGGGACCACAGGTTCCCACCACCACGTCCAGTTAATTTTTATGTATTTTTTATTCAAGTTTTTTTTTTTTTTTTTTTTTTTGAGATGGATTTTTGCTCTTGTTGCCCAGCTGGAGTGCAATAGCTCTCTATGTCCTGGGAAGGTGATTTTTTTGTTTTTGTTTTTATTTTTCTGAGACAAAGTTTTGCTCTGTCACCAGGCTGGAGGGCAGCGGCTCAATCTCGGCTCACCACAACCTCTGCCTCCCAAGTTCAAGCGATTCTCCTGCCTCAGCCTCCCGAGTAGCTGGGACTACAGGCAGCCACTACCACGCCCGGCTAATTTTGTATTTTTAGTAGAGACGAGGTTTCTCCATGTTGGTCAGCCTGGTCTCCAACTCCTAACCTTGGGTGATCCGCCCACCATGGCCTCTCAAAGCGCTGGGATTACAGGCGTAAGTCACCGTGCCCGGCCTGGGAGGGTGAAGCCAGGGCTTGGCATGGCTTGATTTCCACAGGAGGGATGTGGATCAGGGGACATCAGTGGTGGGGGGGTGGCCTCACTTAGGCCCAAATGGATGAAAGGATGTGATTTGGAGAATTCAATTCAAAATGTTCTGGGGGTGGGAGGGAGGAGGTGGAGATGGAGCTCTGGGGATGGGAGGGTGGAGGTGGAGATGGAGCTCTGGGGGATGGGAGGGAGGAGGTGGAGATGGGGCTCTGGGGGTTGGAGGGTGGAGGTGGAGATGGGGCTCTGGGGGTTGGAGGGTGGAGGTGGAGATGGAGCTCTGGGGATGGGAGGGAGGAGGTGGAGATGGGGCTCTGGGGATGGGAGGGAGGAGGTGGAGATGGGGCTCTGGGGATGGGAGGGAGGAGGTGGAGATGGGGCTCTGGGGATGGGAGGGTGGAGGTGGAGATGGGGCTCTGGGGGTTGGAGGGTGGAGGTGGAGATGGAGCTCTGGGGATGGGAGGGAGGAGGTGGAGATGGAGCTCTGGGGATGGGAGGGAGGAGGTGGAGATGGAGCCAGTGTGCTCCTGAGCTGGCGATTGAAGGCCGTGGGTGAGTGGCACAAGGTCCTATGGTACAGGTCTCACTACTTTTGTGTACGCACACACGTTTGCATAATAGTAGAACAAAAACTGGAATGAGACACCCATTAGGATGGCTATGATTTAAAAAGAAACCCAGAGGCCGGGCGTGGTGGCTCACGCCTGTAATCCCAGCACTTTGGGAGACCGAGGTGGGCGGATCACTTGAGGTCAGCTCAAGACCATCCTGGCCAACATGGTGAAACCCCATCTCTACTAAAAAATTAGAAAAAATAGCTGGGCATGATGGCAGGTGCCTGTAATCCTAGTTACTTGGGAGACTGAGGCAGGAGAATCACTTGAACCCAGGCGCCAGAGGTTGCAGTGAGCTGAGATCACGCCAATGCACTCCACCCTGGGTGACAGAGTGAGACTCCATCTCAGAAACAAAAAACAAAAAACCCAGAAAGTGGCAAGTGTTGTGGAAGCTGTGGAGACGCTGGAACCCTTGTGCCCTGTTGGTGGGAACATGAGGTGGCGCAGCCGCCATGGAGAACAGCATGGCGGCTTCCAAAGCATTAAACAGAATCACCACGAGATCCTGAAATTTCGCCTCCGGATACAGACCCAAGGGAGTTGAAAGCAGGGGCTAGGGCAGCTGCACCCACATTCACAGCAGCACTTTTCCCGACAGCTAGGGGGCGTAGCCGCCCAGTCCCTCGGCAGGGGAGCGCTGCACAGGGGCCCCTCCGTGCAGTAGACTATTATGCAGTCAGGAAGAGGAAGGGGGTTCTTCAATGTGCTTCAGGAAGGCACACCTTCAGGACACCGTGCTGAGTGAAATGAGCTATTGTGAGAGGACCCGTCCCACATTCATTATGCATTTGTCTGAGTCACGTGGTAGGCAGGACACACACCTCACAAACTCTTGGGGTCTGGGGTCTGCCTCGGTCCTCTCCATGAAACAGTGGGGCTTCTAGAATCCGAAGGGCATCGGCTCTCGGCCGTCTTAGCAGTCCCACAAGGAGCCTGTAGTGGGAATAACTTACCGTGGAGTGGTGGGGACTGTGGCTTGTCTAAAGGCGTAGACCCCAGTAAGAGTCATAGGAAACCCACAGCATTTTGGAGAGAATTCCCGGCACAGGCCCTGCCAGGTAAGCTAACGTCAGTCATGCTGCCTAAGAAACAAAGAGGCCACTTCCAGTTTGGGCTAAAAAGGACAGGAACAGGAGAACAACGGTCCCCCTGAACTCCAGTGGGGCGGGGGCAAGGGGAGAAAACCCTTTTGTAGCCCACACAGGCTCCATCTTCTAGAAAGGGAAGAAGACTCTGAAATCTGGGCTGGGAGCGTGAGAGCCACCAGGACTCCTGGGAAGAAGGGGTGTGCCAGTCACCAACCTGGAAAGCTGTGCCCCCTCCTCCGGGTTTCAGAACTGCTGCGGGCAGTGCCTGCAGGTGACTCCGGGCATCCCCACCTTTGAGTGCAGAGCTTACCCTTTAGGGCTGGCAGGGAGCCCTGGGTCTCTGAGGTGCATGGAGGAGGCACCCTGAGAAGCTGTGTCCACACCTGGAGAAGGAGGGATGGGAATTGTGGCCGGAGGGCAGCTGTGGCAGAACACGCTTTTCAAAAGTGGCTGCACGTCGTCCCCTCCCCCACACTCATCTTTCTCTGGGCCTCTGACAACCACACTCCGAGGCAGGGTCCATGCCCAGCCCCTGGAAGTTGGGTGCAGGGTCCTTTGGTGGAGGAGGAATGGGTGACTCCAGTCTGGGTCACTGGCATGGCTGTCTCCTGGGTTATCCTGGGCACTTGCTCCTGGGACCTGGAGCTGAGCTGTGAGGAAGCCGTGGCCACACGGGGAGGATGGGGAGGCCACACTGGGAGCAGCCAGACAACGCCCCCGACGTTGTGGAGCAGAAACAACCCCCCCCCCCACCTACTCTGAATTCTGGGCCCAGAGGCCGAGGGCATCGTGAAATCGCTGGGTGGAGGCCGCTCAGCTTTGGAGTGGTTGGTGCTGCCACGGCAGACCCTGAACACCCGAGACTCAGCAGCCAGGTGGAGCCCAGTGTCCGCCGGCGGCAGAGGAGCAGGGTCTAGCTCAGATGCGAGCTGGCAGGTGTCCCAGAGAGAGGGGCAGCTTCCTGCCAAGGAGGAGACGTGGAGGCTCCATGTGTGTGTGGAGAGGGGCAGGAGGGGGCAGGGCCAGCGCCAGGGGGAGTTGAGGTCCTGGGGGCAGCCGGGCAGACAGCACTGCCGGAGGGGGCAGAGCACTGGGGCAGCCGCCACGGAATGGGGGTGGTGCTCGGTCTGCGTTTTCTTTGCTCTAGGCTGGGGATGCCTGTTCTGGAGTGGGGTGGGGGCTGCAGCGGGCACTCTGGGGAAGCAGGAGGAGGCAGGAGGGCGTGGGAGCAACGGTAGTCCTGGGAAGGGCCCCAGAGGATGGCGTGTCCGTGGGAGGAAGGGGGCAGTGCAGTCTGCGCCGTCCTGGGGGAAGTAGGGTGGTCACGTGGTCCCAGCACTTGTTGGAGAGAGGGAGTGAGGGGCCCTGGCCCGCCCTGAGTCTCAGTTGCAAGGTCAGGGCACTATGCGGCTTTGTGAGTGGGGGGCTTCCTGGGGTCTCTCGGGGATGCGCTGACCTTGGGTGTCCCCATGCCCTGTACACTGAGGCCCCCTCTTGCCCACAGTACAGGATCCTCCACATTCCTGTCCAGGGTCCAGGCGCCAGGTCTGCGCCTTCAAACAGCACTGGGTGCCCCCACCCCAACCTGTGCAGGCAGCCACCACCCGCACCCTGCCTGGGCCCTCCCCATCTCCTTTCTACTCTGGCCGCTGCACACGTGGGGTCCGACTCGGCCCTTGGGCAGCCCTGGGTGGACGCGGCAACCTCGAGCCTTCTCCCTCACCCACCCACACAGCCTGGGGCCGTCCTGGGTCTCCACCAGGCAGCCCTTTCCCGGGGGCAGGACCTTTCCTTGGGGCTCCTGTCCACCCCAGATGTTTAGAGTTGGGGGCAGCGGGGGCAGGGACCCTGCCTGGACCACCCCGCAATGATGGGCCCAGTTGGCCTGGGCAGGAGTCTCTGAGGGCAGCCGGGCGGGGCTTTTCTGGCAGGCTGGAGGCAGCAGCTGTGCCCATGAGGGCTTGTGAGGGGTGGGACCCCTCCTACCTGGCTGGCCCAAGGTAGCCTTGGCCCCGTCGCCCCTGACAGCTGACACTGGCCAATGTCAGGCCTGCAGCAGTCGTGCCTGCTCTGCGTGGGGCACCGCCCAGGACGCCCGCCAGCCTCTGAGGCTCCACACCCCAGGCTCCCTGGGGCCACATTTTGTGACATTGCTTCTTCCGCTTTAACTCTGCTTAACCCTTTCTTTGGGGCAATTTCAGCACATCCAGAGGGGGCTCTTCAAGCTGCGGGCCGCACACACTGCCAGGCGGTGGGGGCTGCCTGGTGGGAGCCACATCACTGGGGCCAGAGATGCTTGGGAGGGGAGGGGCTGCCTTCACCACCCCAGGGCCAGGCTGGACCCCTCCAGTGCCAGGGTCTGTAGAGGGAGGAAGCCTCCTGGGGCCATCGGCAGAGGGATGGGGTGCCGGGCCGCACCCTGTCCCTGAGCTGCCCCAGGCCATTCCTACCCATTGGGGCTTCCAGCCTTGGTCAGCAAGGCGTCCTCCCCTGTCCTGCGATAGGCGGCCCAGCAGCCTCTGTCCCTGCCTCTCTGCTGCTGTGGTCCACTCTGCCTTCTGCCCTGCAGAGGGGAGCCGTCTCGCCCCTCAGGGACTGCGGCTGGCCTGGTTCTCGTGGGTCCCTTGAAGGTCTGGCTCTTCCCCTCCCCGTGAGTGACAATGCGTGGCTCCTGGCTGTGCCCACCAGCATTTACCCACTCCACCCTCCTGGTGGCCCCACGCCTGCAGGCTGTTGCCATCCCATGTCTCATACAGGGAAACTGAGGCACAGAGAGGCTCCTCACTACCCGGCCTGCCCCGCTCATACACAGAGCTGGGCTTCCCGCCGAGTTGGAGCCTCTGCACTGGGCTCTGGGAAAGGTGGCAAGAGGACGAAACCTCTGAACTCAGTGCCCTCGTTGTGAAATGCGCCACCCCGAGCTGTGTCTAGGACCGCTGGGAGATGGGGGATGATGGAGGGCAGGGCAGCCAGGAGGGTCGCCCCCGGGACCCGAGTGCTGTGGCCTGGCCTGGCGGGTGGATGGAGGGGGCGTCCTGGAGTGGTGTGAGCCATGACCCGGAGTGGCGGGCCGGCTTCCGAGCAGCACCTCCGGCTGGAGCCGGCTGCTGCTGCCCTCAGACCCCTCCTGTGACCCCAGTGGCGCCTCCTTCCCATGGTGGGCGGGCCGAGACCCCTGGGGTCCAGGACCCTCACGCCTGCACCCCTACACTGGCATACCCTACACGGGCATACCCTACACCGGCATACCCTACACCGGGTCTCGCTCAGCCTGGCCTCGCAGCTCCTGCCTGGCAGGGAGGGGGTTTGCGGAGGGGCCCAGACCTGAAATAATTCACTTTCTCTCCCCCCAGCTTTGAAGTGAGTCAATTTTTCAAACCACATTTGCTCTCTTATTGTTTATTTTCGGGCAGCAGCAGCAATTTTCGAGGCTGCTGCCGATACCCACCTCAGATATCTCTCGGGTCACCTGTCATTCCAGAAAGGTCAGCGATTCATTTAAAGTTTCATCACTCTTCACATAAGCAGGCAGACACCATTTCATTCGCCGCAGCCTTTGTGTGGGCCAGAGACCTCAGCCTGTCGCCTCCTTCCTGGCCGGGGAATTGACGGCAAGGCCAGCACCTCTGCCTGTGCGTGGCACCCACCGCCCCTCCCCTGCCCCCGCAGCCGCCTAAACAGACTTTCATTTGGAGGCAATTTGGGAGGTGGCGGCCCAGCTTCCCCGGTGGGGCTTCTTGCCCCAGGTCTCTTAAAATGGAATTATCCAATTATGCTAGGCCCCGCCTGCATCTCTGCCAGCCACCGCGTGGATGACACCACCAGCCATGCCTGAGGCAGGCCTGGCCCTGGGTGTAGCCACCGACACCACCATGAACCAGCCCCGGTGCCCTAGCACACCAAGGTGACATCCCCCGCCCCACCTCCCCCATTCCACTTCCCCCATCCTACCTCCCCCGCCCCACCTCCCCCAGCCCACCTCCCCCGGCCCCACCTCCCCCAGCCCACCTCCCCCGGCCCCACCTCCCCCGCCCCACCTCCCCCAGCCCACCTCCCCCGGCCCCACCTCCCCCGCCCCACCTCCCCCAGCCCACCTCCCCCAGCCTCGCACTAGCTGGACTGGCCGCCCGTCTAGTTTGGCACCTACTCCCCATCAGGCACTTTCAGCTCACTTGCCAGGCCCTGCCATAGCTTAGGGCCCCCAGGAGGGACACATCCTCCCCCCAAGGAGATCACAGCCCAGGGGCAGGGGTGCCAGGGGAGGGCGGGAGAGACAGGCATTGGTCCCAGGGAGCGGGCGATCCTGGCAGGCCTTGAGGGTTGGGCATGGCAGATGGGGCTCAGCCTGTCCTGCAGACTTTCCAGGTGGGGTTGAAGGGCGCAGGGCACCCGGGAGGGAGCAGGAGGAGGCCTAGGAGCTGGGGTGACGGGGCCGGGTCCCGTGGAGCTCCTCCCGCCACGCCCTGACTGCTCAGCCCTGGCCTGTGTGAATGGTGGACGGATGGGCCCTCGAGGGTGGTGTGTCGGGAAGAGCAGCTGGAAGGGCGAGGCCGCTGCCTGGTGTCCCCATTGTACGGGGGGCCCCCAGAAAGCAGTGCTCAGGAAAGTGCAGATTTTTCCTGCATGGGGGACCCAGGTGGGTGTCAGACCTGCTGCAGCTCCAGGGGTCCCTTGGGAGGTCTCCGGCCCTGCCCATTGGCAGCCTGGGATGAGGTGGGGGCCTGACTCAGTGGGACAGTCCCAGCCTCCACCCTTACCTCCGCTGTGGCAACTGGGGCAGGGCTGGGCAGCAGGGCCCTTGAGACGGAGTCCACGAGACAGCCGGCCCTGGGCGTGGCCCTGGGGTACCTCTGCCTGCTGATCCAGGAGCCTTGAGCTTCTTGGCCCCTCCCTCCAGGGCTGGGCCCTAGGGCAAGGCTGGTCCCCGTGTTCCTGACATCCAGCCCACACAGCCTGGACCTGACAGGAGCTGATTCCTCTGAACCACCCTCGCCCCGCAGAGGACGTAGGCAGTGGTGCAGATGCTAAGACAGAAGACACAGCGACAGGAAGGTGGTCAGGGCTGGGCGCAGGGCTGAGAGCCCGAGAGGCTGAGGCAGGAGGATCGCTTGAGCCTGGGAGGTCGAGGCTGCCATGAGCTGTGATCGCACCACTGCACTCCAGCCTGGACAACAAAGCGAGACCCTGCCTCAAAAATGAAAAAGAAAAAAGTGGTCAGGCAGAGCAGGGCAGAGGGGAGGCAAGCCTACGGGGACCACAGGGTGCTGGCCACAGCAATGGCGCCTTTCTTGTCCACCCTGGCCATGCGGGGCCTGCAGGGACAGTGCACACGTGGGAGCCCAGCCCCTGCCAGGGCCTCGGGTGGGTGGGTGGCCTCCTGGTGCAGCCCTGTCCTCCCTGCGCTGGGGCAGCGGTGGGGGAGGGGCTGAGGGTTAGAGGGAGAGTTGCTCCCCTGGCCCCACCTGCCTATAGATGTGGGTTTCTGGTTCATTCGGCCTGGGGAGCTGCTGACTTGAGGGGCACCCTGGGGCTCCTGCAAGGGGGTGAGCCCAGCCTCTGCATGCCCCAACTTCAGGCCAGAGCCCTCCTTTGCAGAGGAGCCCCAACTCTGACCCCTACTGGAGTAGGGCACCCACTCCTGCCCCAGCCCTCAGCTCACCTCCACTGAAACAGGCGGCAGGGCTCAGCCCACCCCTGGCAAGGCAGCCCCCACATCGGCTCAGCTGAGTGCCTGGACTCTGGCGAGCGGGGACTTGCTCAGTGGTCCCTGCATTAGGGAAGTGGCCTGTGCCCCAACCATAGCACCCGGTGAAAAGTGGGAGGGGCCTCGTCTAGGTCACATGTGGTGAGGCCTGCATCAGGGGAAGGGAGAGGGCGAGGAGGACAGGCAGGAGAGGAAAGAGGAGGGGGCGGAGTGGCAGTACCCCGAGGGATCTGGCGCCACTGGCCCCATAGCCTGGGACTCGGGGCGCCTGTGCAGGTGTCTGGGGTGAGTGTGCGTGTGCCTGGCAGGCGGGATGTGTGGTGTCTGTGCATGTGTGTTTGAGTAATGTGGGTATGTATGTGTGTGTTGTGAGGGGGTGCAGCCTCCCAAAGGGCCGAGCGGGCTGGGCTGGGCTGGGCCAAGGCCCGCCCAGGCTCTTGCAGAGGTAGGGGAGGTGCTCTGGTCCTCCAGGCTGAGGGCAGGCCCCTCCTTGAAAATTGTGCTATTTGCATAATTCTTTCTTATGGACTCCACCTGTGCTGACGAGGGCCCACGCCTCCCCAGCCTCCTGCCCAGTGCTGCCCCTGTGGCTGTGGGGCCTGGGGCCACTCAATTGGCCTCTGTGCCTTGTCTCCTTGTCTGTGAAACACTCAAGCTGTCCCTCGGGTCCAGGTGCCATGCCCCGTCCCCTGGTGGACTCCTGGCTGGCCCAACTCCCATGGAGTGGAGCTTCTAGAAGATTCAAGGCCCTCAGTGGTGCCCAGGGGTGTGCAGAGACCCTGAGGTCTGCTTCTGTTTGCCACAGCCCTCCTCGTTCCCACAACCTGTGGTCTCTGCTGTTTGGTCCACTGGCCCCTCCACCTGCTCCCACCACCCGCCTGCCCGTCGGCCCTGGGAGTCCCTTCCCTGTCGAACCAACCCTGAGCCCCGGCCCCTTCTTGGGTGTCTGGGTTCCCTCCCGTCTCTATTCTTCCCTGGTCCTCATGCGTCCACCTTACCATGGACTGGAGGCTTCAAGGCCTTTCAGAGAGCCCAGGGCTGGGCCCCAAGCAAGACTGGCGGCAAGACTGGAAGGAGAAAACGAGTGTGACGGCTGCAGGGAGGCAGACGGTGTCCAGCAAGGGTGGGGCCAGGGCGGAGCTGAGATCCTCAGATCGAGACCAGCCCATTGGGGAGAAGACCTTGGTCCTGGGAGGGAAGGGGGAACCCCATCCTGGTCTACACTGGGGGTCTTCCTGAAGCCCCCTCCCCACAGAAGCTCACTCACCAGCCCGATACTGCTTGAGGTTGGCACTAGCTGTTTTGAAGTTCTGTATAATGAGGGTCCCACCCACCCATCCACCCACCCACCCATCCACCCACCCATCCACCCACCTACTACCCATCCACCCACCCATCACCCATCCATCCACCACCCACCTACCCATCCACCATCCACCAACCACCAACCATCCATCACCCATCCACCCACCCACTCAGCCACCCATTCGCCCATCTACCCACCCATCCACCGACCTACCCATCCATCCACTCACCCATCCACCCGTCCATCCATCACCCACCAACCCACCCCGCCACGCGTCATCCATGTGATCGGCACGTCCACAAATAACACAGGGAACACCATGGGGCCAGGCGTGGTTGGGGCACTGGGGATTCCCCATCTGTCTCTCCCCTGTCTCTGGGGAGGGCGTGTTCCGGAGCAAAGCCGCTGCAGAGTACAGAGCTGGTCCATGGCTCCACCTTAGGTACAGGAGGAGGGGAGGGTGCGCTGGGGCAGGGCTGGGTGTGGTGGCCACAGTCACTGAGGTCCAGCTTGGGGCTTGTTTGAGTCCCTTAGTTCAGCTTCAATGCTTCTCCTCTAACACTGTTTGAGGACCCAGCCGTCTCCTCCCCGGTACACGCCCCAGCTCCCCACCACACTCCACTTCCCCATGCCCCTCAGACCCCACAGGGTGGGAGCAGAGTCCCCTCCACCCAGGGAGAGAGGCGCTTGTTCCCCGGGCTGGGGGTCGCCTGGAGAGCACCCGGCTGCCCCACCTGGAGGACGCCGGCCCCACGTATCCCGCTGTGCTTCTGCTCCAGCCAAGTGCCAGGTGGGATTGGAGCTGCTGGCCCTGCGCTCTGGCACCCCAGGTCCCCTGGCCTCGGTGACAAAGGGTCTGCCAGGCCAGGAGGGAAGCGGCCTGGGGAAGGAACGCAGTGCTGCACCCGCATGCACCCCTGCGCACGCCGCCGGGAGGAGAGAGAAAGATAACTGATGGGTGATGTTTTAAGGCATATTAACCCAATTACAAGTATATTTTTACAATCGTGGCTCCAACATTTATCACGCAGCATTTATTAGCCCCGGAGCTGGGCTGTGCCACGTGAAGGCTGTGAACAGCAGCCTTTCATTACGCTCCGCCCGCTGGGCTCCATCCTGCGGCTCTTAAACCGCATGATTTTATCAAAATCTTCGGAAATTGAAGCAATCACTAAAAGGTGTCGGGGAATTAAAATGTTCTGTCTCGGTGGAAGAGATACACTTCTTGTAACATATATCAGTGGCTCTTTTTTTTAAAAGACACATTACTATGCAGAGAAAAGGTATCACACTGGGAGGGGTGCGTTCCAGAAGGATCGGACGACAGCAATTCTTCACGCTTAAAAATCGTCTTCTGAGGGACGTGCTGCCTGCAGAGCTGCTAGTGCGGCCGCTCTGGGAGAACCAACGTGGCTGTCTTACCGACTTCCTTTCTCAGCCTCATGGTTTGGGGGCTGCGGCCCCCGTCAGCCTCTGCTCTGAGGAAACAGATCCAGGCAACCCCTGAAACAGAGTGGGGATCCTGGCTCCCGTCCATGCCCCTCAAGGCCAAGGGCCTGGCGGAAGGCGCAGTGTTTGGAGTTGGCCCCATGTTTCTCCAGCACACTCCATGCAGCTGCGGCTGCGGGCCTCGTGTCAGAGCAGGCAGCCCCCTGTGCCCTCCCCACCGCCTGGGGCCTCGGTGGAGCTGGAATCTTCTCCCACTTACCTCCCCACAGCCGGAGAAGGGGCAAGAAGGGGCTGGGCCCCTCAGGACTCATCAAGGGGGTGCGTAGGCAGCAGCAGTGGTCTGGGGGCGCAGCTTGGCCCTCAAAGGGCGCCTTACGGGTGTTTCTTTTGGAACAGTCCTGGGGTTTCCACGAGGTCGTTCTGCCAAGGTCCTCAGTTTTTTTTTTTTTTTTTTTTTGTGATGGAGTCTGGCTCTGTCGCCCAGGCTGGAGTGCAGTGGCGAAATCTCAGCTCACTGCAAACTCCGCTTCTCGGGTTCAAGCGATTCTACTGCCTCAGCCTCCTGAGTAGCTGGGATTACAGGCACCCGCCACCACATCCGGCTAATTTTTGTATTTTTAGTAGAGATGGGGTTTCACCATGTTGGCCAGGCAGGTCTTGAACTCCTGACCTCAAGTGATCTGCCTGCCTCGGCCTCCCAAAGTTCTGGGATTACAGGCATGAGCCACTGCGCCCGGCTGGTTCTCAGTTCTTTGGGGACGATGGGCTGTACCACCCAGATGCCCCCTGCAGCCACATAGGGCTGGATGGGGTGGGAGGCACTGGGGGGGGGGGCTCTGGAGGGTTTGACTTCCCCTCTCAGAAACTTGAGACTGTTCAGGGACCCACACGGTTCATGCTGGCTCAGTTCTGAGGGAGGGGCTGGGGGTCTGGAGCAGGCACGGGGCACACCTGTGTGGGGCGTGTGGCTCTCGACGGCCTGGACCCAGCAGCATGGTCCCTGGGCTCCTGCCTGGCCCCAGGGAGGAACCTGGTCCCCCAGTGCGTGTTTGCTGTGGGGTCTGAGTTGGGGGTAGACGTGGGGACACAGAGCAGTCTTCAGGGCTCCCCTGGCCTCAAGCTGTGTCGGGCTGGTGAGGTTCTGCTGGGTTTGGGTTTAGGAGGCCCCCACTCTGGGCAGTCGTGGGGAGAGGATCAGAGGCAGGGGAGTGAGGGGACCCTCAAGGGGGACCCCTGATAGAGGGCCAGGCGGCTGAGGGCCCTGCCGATGTCTGGCTGGAGCCCAGGGGTGCCCGGTGCCTGTGTTCTCCAGATGCCTTTGGTGTCTGGGGAGCCCAGGCCTGCGGGAAGAAGCTGGAGTCCCAAAGAGGGAAAAGAAGGCCCTTGGCCCACTGGCTGCAGAGATGCCAGAGGAGCTGCCGGTCCCCTCTCGGAGCCTTGGTGGCCTGGACACTGAAGTAGGGGAGATGGCGATGCTGAAGGGAGGCCCAGAGGAGGGTGCAGAGCTGCCCAGGGCAAGTCCCTGGGGGCCTTTCCCACCTGCCGGGGCTGTCTCCCTTTCCTCTGTCTCTCCCTCTGTCTCTCTCTCCCACTGTCTCTGTCTCTCCCTCCTCTGTCTCTGTCTCTCCCCCATCTCTGCCTCTCCCCTTGTCTGTGTCTCCCTCTCTCTATCTTTTCCCCTTTTAAAGGAAGTTTCATGGGTGAAATATAGTTGGGAATCTGGAAGCAACTCGCGTGTACCATGTGGCATGGCTTTGGTGGAGGCCACAGCAGCACGCGTCGGGCAGACACCGTGGGAGTGTAAGAGCCAGTCCCTGAAGGTGCCCTTCCATCCGGTCCCTGTAGGGGCATTCCTGCAATGACACAGCTGTGGAAAGAGGGCAGATGAGTGGTGTCTGGACGGGGTGGTGTGGTGGGTGGTGGAGGGCCAGGAGGGTCCTTGAGGTGGGAACAGCGCCCACATCTGGACGGTGCAGCCAGCGTCGGGCAGTGACACTGGCCTCAGCTTGGCAAGACGGTACCTTTGGGGGAGGGTGGGCGGGGGTGCACTTGGTCTCTGTGTTGTTTCTCATAACTGTATGTGAATCTACAATTTTCTCAATGTAAAAAGTTTAACTGAAAACAATACATGGCTATAATAAAAAGTCTGGAGAACGTGGAATTATGTAGAGGGGACCTGCCAGCCTGGCATCCCTCAGCCTGGCCCCTGCTGCGAGGACACGGTTCAGAACTCAGCCCCCGCCAGACCACGCATGGTCCCTGGGGGTGGCCTGGTGATTCTGTGGGTGTGGCCTGGTAGTGGCCTTGGAGCCAGCCCTCTCCTCGTCCCTCTGTCTCTGGGTGCACTTTTTGCCCAGCACAGGAGCAGGGACTCTCACGGGCCACCTCAGCAGGGACAGGCAGCAGAGGCTGGACGGCCGCTCTTGTGGCCCCGTGTCTCTAGATGGTGGTGCTGGTCCCCATTGAGCTCAGCCATGCCTTGGACAGACAGTGGCCAGGGGTCACATCCAGTCCTATGGACCCTCACTCAGCACCTGCACCACACAGAGGATCAGCTCGGCCTCTGGGGTGGGACTCTCCTCTGACAGCACAAGAGAGGAAGAGACAAAGGGCCCCAGTAGACCACAGATGGGCCTACGTGAGGCCTCTCAACACATCAGAACTGGTGCCTAGAATGGAGCTCCAATTCTGCTGCTTCCTCTCTGCCCAGCTGGACTGGGGACGGGCCCTGGCTCCTGGGAGCTGTGTGCTGGTCTTCCCGCGGTGCCGGTTAAACACCAAGTGTCCTGACAGGCTTGCAGTGTCAGGAGGGGTCTGTGCACGGGACAAAGGCTGCTTGGGTGCTGTTTTTTTGTCTGCTGTCTGCGCCACGAATTTATACCAGTGGTGACTTCCCAGGGCTCCCACCGACCGCAGCCCCACCTCACCAGCCACATAAAGTGTCAGGGGGTTCTGATGTGTCCGGCACCACCAAACCTAGAGGTGGGGCAGGCCTGCTGTCCCCAGCCTGTGGTGGGCCCCCAGCCCCTGCATGCTCCTTCTCAAACTTCAAAAGACAAAAGTCTGGGAGGGTCAGCAGGGCGCCAGGATGTGGGGAGGCGAGCCCCGGCCACTGTCCAATGGCCACGCAGGACTATGGCAGCATCTGTACAAAGAGGGGCTGGTGGGCTCCCGCTGCCCACCTTCTAGTACCCCTGCTGCTGGGGCTCTGTGGCCATCCAGGGCCTGGGAGTGGGTGGGGGTCCCTGTGGGCAGAGGGACGAGTTGTACATTTCTGTCCTTTCAGTGGCTGCGTCTTCCCTGTCCTCTGACTCCTGTGGGAGCTGGAATCTGTGCCTCCCCGTCCCTGGCACGCTGGCACTGGCTGGGTCCCATGGTGCTTTGGTTGGTCCCCGATGAGCACGCTGTGTCCCCGTCCTGTGGGTGGATGGGGTGGCAGACGGCCCAGTGGGCCTGTGCACGGCTTTGCCTGGGGCCAGCAGTCTGCGGAAGGAACAGACTTCCCCGCCTCCACACCCGAGGGCTCCTTCCTGGTGGCAATGAATATTATGAAGGAGATGTGAACTTTGTAAAACTTAAGCACCTTAAACATTTTTTTTTAAGAGACAGGGTCTTGCTCTGTTGCCCAGGCTGAAGTGCAGTGGCACCATCACGGCTCACTGCAGCCTCCAGCTCCTGGGCTCAAGTGATCCTCCTGCCTCAGCCTCCTGAGCAGCTGGGACTACACGTGTGGAGCCACCACACCCAGCTAACTTTTGTACTTTTGCAGAAATGGAGTCTCCCTATATTGCCCAGGCTGTTCTCCAACTCTCAACCCCAAGCGATCTGCCTGCCTTGGTCTCCCAAAGTGCTGGGATTACAGGCGTGAGCCACTGCACTTGGCCTAAAACTATTAAAGCATAGATCCACATTACCAGATTTTTGAAAAGAAGACAGAGAAGAGAACCCAAAATAATCATGATGACAGTAATACCCCCCACCGTGTGGGGTCCTTTTTGTGCCCTGCTTATATACCCCTGGGAGCAGTGCCACTATCATCCTTTTTTCATGAGGGGAAACTGAGGCTGGGATTGTTAGCTCCTGCCCCGGGCCCCTCCACAAGGAGAAGGGGTGCTGGGACGGGTGCTGGGTGCCTCCCCTTCCTCTGCCTCCAGGAAGTCTTCCAGGCTGAGCCCTGACCTGGTGACCTGTGAGTCGGTTTATCTGTCCATCCTGCCTGCTGCTATGTAGGGCCGCTGGAGGCGGGGCCGCTGCTGGCTCCCAAGGGAAGGAGGGAATCTGCCCAGAAGGGGCTCAGGGACCTCCCAGAGGAGGCTCCGGCTTGGCTGCCCCGCTGGTAGCCTGGGGGGGGCCTGGGGCCCGCGCGCCCCTCCCTGCAGCGGCCTCTGCTCACCCTTGGCCCCGGGAGCTGCCCCCAGCGGCCCCTGCTCTCCCTCGGGTCGGCCTCCCGCGACGCAGTCCTGCCCGAGACCATATTTCCTGCTTGTTGGTGTCACAGACTTTGCCACGCAGGGTCAAGAGTTACCCTGCCCCGTCCTTTGTGTTCTAAATTTAATTGTTGCACTCCTTTTCTCCCTTAAAAAGATCAGTAAAAACTGTTAATTTGATCAATACTTAATTTTTTCACCCGAGCGCGCGTCTTCTGCTGGCCCGTGATAAGCTGGCGGCAGGGCAGAGGGACAAGTGAATTGTCAGGAATTTCTCCAGTCTCCCGCGGCCACTCCACCACTTAGAGCCGTGTAATTTATACCCCGGCAGCCGCTCTGCAATTACCCTGTCTATTGCTGTCGACAGTATCGCGCTATCTTTTAAATAGATCCGGCCTGGCTGGTCCAGACGAGCGGCCAGGACAAATGACGCCATCCCTCATCCCGCAAGCCCTAAAGAGATAAGTCCCTTAAAGAGGGGACCATTTATCAGCTGATACAAGCTGGATACTTACAAGCCCACTTCTTTGTTTGGGCTCTTTTCAGATTTCCAAAGCTATTGATCTACCAAGGCGGGAGCCGGGCTGGGGCGTGGGGCGCGGGGTGACTGTCAGGGGCGGCCCTGGGCCTGAGCTCACCCTGCTCCGAGGGGCCCTGGCGTGGCTCCGGGCCGCGGTCCAGCCTCCCCGGGCCTGGGCTGAGCGCACCTGCCTTGCGGGCTTCCCTCCTGCGGGCGCGCGGGGACGTGGGTGCCTCTGCTGACTCCAAACCTCCAGTTTGCGGACGAGGTGCCTGGGCCAAGCCCTGGACCCGCAAGGCCGGTGTCGGGAGGGCTCAGATAACCCCCGACCCCCGACCCAGGACCTGGTGCTCCTCTGGCCGCCACCGGCTCCTGCACAGGACGCCTGTGTCCCCACGGCAGAGAACGCCGGACCCTCTGCCGCGCCTGCTTGTGCTCCGAGTGGGCCCTCGGCCCTGGGCGCTGGGGAGAAAAGGACTCTCCTGGGCTGGGATGGGGCAGCAGCTGCCCCGAATCGGGGCCGGCTCCATTGCCACAGGCGAGCCGGGCAGGGTGTGAGCGGCCCCGCGCCCCGCAGCCGGGACCTCGGCAATGTGCCCTGCAGACGCCCCTCCTGCGGGGCCCGCGTCCGGGGAGCTCCAGGCGTGCGCGGGTGGGATGTGGTGCCCGGCGCCCACTCAGGCGCCCCCGCGGCCGCCTCTCCTCCCTGTGGGCAGCGATGGCAGGGGCTGCCTGGGCTTTGCAGCGAGCTCCGTTCCTTCTTGCTCCTCCCACCCAGGCCTCAATCAACTCCTTCTTTCCATGCTGCGAAGATCCTGCCCTCCGGTCCCCAGGCTTCCAGGCTCTCCGGTGTGATGACCCTGGGCTCGCCCTGGCCTGGCCCAGGAGAGGGGCTGGGCAGGGGGTGCAGAACCGAGTGTCAGGGGCCCCTGGGTGTGGCTAGCGCCCGGGAGCCCTAGGGCCCCTCTCCCGGCCCTGTTTCCCCCCAGGAAAGACCGCGGCGCGCCCCAGCCTCCGGCATCCCGCCTCCTGGCCCGCTTGGCCTTGCTCAGGAGTCCTGGGCTTGGGCCCTGCCCCTTCGGGACTTTGGGGGTAATCTGTGTGGTCTCCGCCTCGCGCCCTCCAGCCCCGCGCGCTCTGACGCTGCCTCCGGGAGCCCTCGCTCCGCCCGCGGAGACGGATGGGGGCCGCGTGTGTCTGTGGCTGGTGCGCGCTGTGCACCGCCGGTCATCTGTTTGGTCTTAATTTAGAAAACCTTCACGAGAGTATTACGTGGCACTTTTTTTTCCCTGGGGTGCTTGATGGTATCAGGTGGGTTCAGAGCTCAGCCTCTCCAGTTTATCTTCCTCAGAGAGCTGCATTAATACGTAGGCACAGCGGCCCGACAAACCCCACAGAACAAATAGAAACGATCTTAGCAGCGTCTCTCTTTAAAAATAGCATCCATTTATCATCCAGCTGGATGGTGCTGGGCTCAGCCTCTGGTCTGGGGTGACCGACTGCTTTGGGCTTAAATATCCACTCTCCTGTTTCACTCTCTTTCTATTTAAAGTCTTCTCTTTCTACCCTGCACCCAAGGAGGCCCCCAAAACTTGTGTCAGCAGCCAGAAAGGGGTGAGCAGCTGGCATTCAGGGTGGAGCTTTCCAATTCGTAAAGGAAGGGGGAGCCCTGGAGTGTGAGCTCCTGTGGCCCTCTGGGGAGTCCCTCAGCTCAGGGTCTCTGGGTTTCCTTCTGCTGCTAAGATCCCTTTCTGTCTCATGCTTTCCCCTCAGGGACTCCCAGGGCCCTGGATGGATCCCAAGCCCACGCCTGGAAGGAACTGAAAGTAGGGTAGGGCCTCAGGCCAGACCATGTGCTCAGAAGGAACCAGGACCTACCTATTCATTTGTCCACTCACAATAACATGAACTAGGGTATTTGATGTGCAGGTGGGCCCTGTGGGGGGTGTTGCTGTTGCTGTGGGAGACAAGACTGACTGCCACTCCATCCTGGCAGAGCTTACCATGCTATGGCCAACACTCTGCAGGAACATCATGGGGTACACGTGCATGCACATTCTCTCTCTCTCCTCCATTCCTGGCAAGTGCAGGGGTGCCTGGCTTCTTTAGGTGCATCATAGGTCCTGGAGTGCAGAGTCCACAGTGTGTCCAGAGGGGGGCCAGCCTGCAGAAATAAACCCTAATGCAACAGTGAGTACAATAAATGTAAATGAGTTAGACTCAGTGATCTGAAAGTAGAGACTCACAGGTTGAATGAAAAACAAACTGCTGCTATATGTTCCTTAGAGAAGACGCATTTTAAAGGAAAGGGCACAGAAAGATTGAAAATCAAGGGATGGAAAAGAGATACACCAGGCAAATATGTACACCCAAAGCAATGTGGGATAGCAATTCTAATGTCAGACAAAATAGAAATGAGGCCAAACAAATCACAAAAGACAAAGACGAATATTAGGGACTAGTTCAAAAGAACAACAGACCAAGAACATAGAATGATTATATATATATGTGCATTAAATAATGTAGTCTTAGAACATATAAAACTATAACTGAGAATATTACCAGGAGAAATATATGACTAAACTATGTTATTTAGAACTTTCAACAAATTTCTCTTATAAAATGATAGATTAAATATACAAAAGTAAGTCTATTTAATTTGAATGGCATAATAAATTAATTGAATTACCTCTATTATCTATCAATTTACACATCTCATGGAGAACACAGATTTCTTTTGTGCATACTTATTATTCACAAAAACAGGCCATGTGCTAGTCTGCTGTATGGTCACCTTTAGAGGCAGGTAGACCCCTACCCAAAATTTGTTTCAAATATTGGGAACTGATGGCTTCATACATACATACCAACAGGGCTTGAAATGGTTTGGATTGTTTGCATAACTGAGGTCTCTGAGGAGAGCAGGGCAGGCCTCCCAAGCAGGTCAAGAATGGCTTGAGAGAGCAAGGAACGGAAAGGTTTTTACTGTGGTTTAGGGCTGGACCTGGGTGAGAGTTTTCATGTGCAGGCAGGGCCTTTTGTAGTTTGAATTTCCCACCAGCACCAAATGAGGGAGCATCCAGGCTTTCTTATCAGCTTGTCCAGATGCGCGGCACAGGAGAAAAGGGAGGGATGCTTAAAAGCTGTCAGCAGCCAGACATCAAAAAATGGAGTTGGGCTGCTTATTTCAGCCACGAAAGAAAATGTGATAAATTTCAAAGAATTGGCATAATAAAGACTGTACCCTTTGACTATAATGCAAAACAATACATAAAAGAATTGTAAAAAAAGGAAAGTCCAGATGTCTGGGAAGAAAAATCATAAGTACTGAATAACCCCTGGTTAAGAGAAAAATCATAAAGAAATTATACAACATTTAAAGCTCTGTGTGTCAGGAGCTGTGAGACATACTCAAAGCAGTACCTAGATTAAAAAAATTATGATTTTAAATAAACCTATCAGAATACAAAGAAAGGTCAAAAATAAATAGGCAAAGCATTTAACTCAAGAGGCTAGAAAAAGAACTAAAGATATAGCTAAGGAAACAAGATGTAGATAAAGAAAAAGCAGAAATCAGTGAAATAGAAAACATCTTTAACATTAAAAAGTCAGAAGATTTTCAAAGCTAAAACTGGACCTTGTAAATATAATAAGACAGGCAAGACTGATGACAAAAGAGAAGAAGCAAAGTAAATACAGAATGAAAATGAAAAATAATGGCAAAAATAATGAAGGGAAAATTATGAATGACTATACACTCATATATTTAGAAAGCCTAAATAAAATGAATAAATTTCTGTAAAATTGTAAAATGCCAAATTGACACCATGGTAAATAGAAAATTTATAAGACTAATATCCATGAAAGAAATTGAAATGGAAAACAAATAATTCCCCACTAGAAATATTCAAGAAAGAGAAATTATTTCTTATGCAAACTCTTCCAGAGAACAGAAAAAAAAAGAAATGTCTCAGAGCTCATTTTATGGGCAAGCAACACTCTTATTCCAAAATCAGAAAAGACAGTTGTAAGGCCTTTCAATAAAAAAATTAGAAATAAAATATAACCAACCCCAAGTATATGTTTCTAAAAATCATTATCCAATAGGTTTATTTCAGGAATGCAAAGATGGTTCAACATCAGAAAAATCTATTGACATGATTTACCTTATGAATAGACTAGAGGGGAAGAATTGCATGATTATCTTTACAGATTAAAAAAGAATTTGATAGCACTGGATCTGTATTTGTTGTTTAAACTCTCAGAAAACTAGTAATGGACAGAACATTTTCTTAACTTGATTGAAAGCTACCTATTTAAAGACTGACAGCAAACATCACTATTTATTAGAACAACTTTACACAGCATCTCCCACAGGAGTGAGTACAAGATAAGGGAATATCATGTGTATTTCTCAAATTCATCACCAGGGTGAATAGAATAAGACAAGAAAAATGCATAGGAAGTACTGGATTGGAAAGGGAGGAACACACCGCTATCGTATGCAGATGATGTGATTACCTACACACAAAGCCCAACAGAATCTGCAGATACATCACTAGAACTTACAAAACGATATAGCAAAGCTGACTTACACAAGATCGTTGTATCATTGTCCATTTATGCATAATAAATTACTCTCAAGTTTAGCAGCTCAGAACAATAAACATTTATTGTTTCAAAGCATGGGAGCAGGCACTTGGGAGCAGCTAATTTGGTTGGTTCTGACTCAGGGTCTCTCAGGAAGCTGAGATTGAAGCACTAGCTGGAGCTGAAGTCACCTGAAGGCTTGCCTGGGCTGGAGAATTCGTCTTGAGGATAGCTCCACTCACAGAAGACCTAAGCTCCTTGTTGGCATTGGTGGAAGGTTCTTTCCTGACCATGTGGACCTACCTGTATGGCTACTTGGATGTCCTCATGACACAGCAGCTGCCACCATCCCCAGCAAGTGACCTGGAAGCCACTGAGTAAGGAAGGCACCATAGGGCCTTTGATGGCCAGTTCTCGGCAGTCACGCACCATCATTTCTGCTGCATTCTGTTCATAAGAAGAGATCACTAAGCACAGCCCACGCTCAAAGGGAGTGGAATTAAGCTCCACCTCTTGAAGGGAAGGGGATTGAAGAATCTGGGAGCATATTTGTAAACCACCACAATTATCTTACAAACCTCACTAGTGTTCTGAGGGAAAATATAAACTGCAAATGGGGAACCACCACAACAGTGTTGAAACAATCAAGTACCTAGGAATTCGCCTGAGGAGGAACGCACCAGACCCTATTTGGAGAATGGGAAAATCCCAGTCTGCTGAAAAGGTGGGCATGAAAGGAGAGCTATATCACAGCCGCTGATAGCTGACTTAGCATTAAGGATGCTAGTATTTCCTGAATTAATCTGTAAATTAAATATAATTCAAATGAAAGATTTTTGAGAAGTGTAATAAATTAATTTTAAAATGTACATTGAAAAATGAAGATGCAAGAACCTCTTAGATAGTCTTTGAAAAGAAAGAGCAAAGGGAGGGGGAATTACCCTATATTTATTAAAATATTAAATATAAATTAAAATACAATCATTTAAAATTTATTAAAATTGCCTACATTTATAAAATGTATTAAAACATACTACAATGACATAAAAAGAAAAACAGTATGCCAATGGCACTGGAACAGATAAATAATTAAACTGAAGACAGATTCCCCCAATAAATCCATGTTTTTGTGGCAGCTTGATGTCACAGGGTGATATGTCTTCGGAAAGGGAAGAGGTTTTGTTTTGTTTTGTTTTGTTTTGTTTTGTTTTTAGGCAGAGCCTTGCTCTGTCAGCTAGGCTGGAGTGCAGTGGCATGATCTCAGCTCACTGCAACCTCTGCCTTCCGGGTTCAAGCGATTCTCCTGCCTCAGCCTCCTGAGTAGCTGGGATTACAGGCACCCGCCACCACGCCTGGCTAATTTTTGTATTTTTAGTAGAGATGGGGTTTCACCATGTTGGTCAGGCTGGTCTTGAATTCCTGGCCTCAAATGATCTGCCTGCCTTGGCCTCTCAAAGTGCTGGGATTACAGACGTAAGCCACTGTGCCTGGCCGGAAAGGGAAGAGGTTTTAAAAATGCATAATGTTTTTAAGCAACAGGTTTGGGAAAAGCTTCATGACATTGGTCTGGGTAATGATTTTTTGGATATGACCCCAAAAGCACAGGCAACAAAAGAGAAAATAGATAATTGGGACTATATCACACTAAAAAGTGTTTGCACAATAAAGGAAACAATCAGCAGAGTGAAGAATGGGAGAAAATGGTTATAAACTGCCCATCTGATAAGGGGTTCTTATTGAAAATATACAAGGAATTCAAACAGCCCAATAGCAGGAAAACAAATAACCTGATTGAAACATTGGCAAAGGACCTAAGTAGACATTTCTCAAAAGAAGACACACAAATGACTAACGAGCGATAAAAAGGCACCCAGTGTCATGAACAGTCAGGGAAATCAAAATCAAAATTCCAGTGAGATATCACTTGACACCTGTTAGAATAGCTGCTATCAAAAAGATGAAAGATAACAAGTGTTGGCGAGGATGTGGAGAAAAGAGGAAAAGAGTGGAAAAGAGTACAGAGGTGCTGCAAAAAATTAAGAATAGACCACCACACGATTCAGCAATTCAACGTTTTTTTTGAGACAGAGTCTTGCTCTGTCGCCCAGGCTGGAGGGCAGTGGTGCCATCTCAGCTCACTGCAAGCTCCGCCTCCTGGGTTCACGCCATTCTCCTGCCTCAGCCTCCCAAGTAGCTGGGACTACAGGTGCCTGCCACCACGCCCGGCTAATTTTTTGTACTTTTTAGTAGAGACTGGGTTTCACCATGTTAGCCAGGATGGTCTCGATCTCCTGACCTCGTGATCCACCCTCCTCGGCCTCCCAAAGTGCTGGGATTACAGGCGTGAGCCACCCTCCCTGGCCTCAACTTCTGAGAATATATTCAAAGAAAATAAAATCAGCTTCATGGCTGGCGGGGTGGACCACCTGAGGTCAGGAGTTTGAGACCAGTCTGGCCAACGTGGTGAAACTCCATCTCTACTAAAAATACAAAAAAATTAGCTGGGCATGGTGGTGCATGCCTATACTCCTAGCTACTTGGGAGGCTGAGGCAGGAGAATCACTTGAACCCAGGAGGCAGAGATTGTGGTGAGCCGAGATTGCACCACTGCACTCCAGCCTGGGTAACAAGAGGGAAACTCCGTCTCAAAAATAAAAAATAAAATAAAAATAAAAAATAAAATAAAATAAATAAATAAATAAAAAACCAGCCTCACCAAGAGAGACCTGCATACCCATGTTCATGATAGTACCATTCATAACAGCCAAGATATGGAATCAATCTAAGTATCCATTGACAGATGAATAAAGAAAATGTGGTTTATATACACAATTGAGTACTACTCAGCCTTTAAAAAGAAGGAAGCTGGGTGAGGTGGCTCATGCCTGTAACCCCAGCACTTTGGGAGGCTGAGGCGGGAGGATTGCTTGATCCCAGGAGTTCAAAGCCAGCCCAAGCAACATGGTGAAACCCTGTCTCTACTAAAAATACACACATACACACACACATAAAAATTAGCCAGGTGTGGTGGCGCATTCCTGTAGTCCCAGCTACTTGGGAGGCCAAGGTGGGAGGATCACCTGAGCCTGGGAAGTCAAGGCTGTAGGAAGCCAAGATTGCTACTGCACTCTAGCCTGGGTGACAGAGTGAGACCCTGTCTCAAAAACAAAGAGAAGGAAATCCTATTATTGACAATGTGGATGAACAGGGAGGACCTTATGTTCAGCAAAATAAGCCAGGCATAGAAAGACAAATACTGTGTGATCCACTCATGTGTGGACTCTGAAGAAGTTGAACTTAGATGTAGAGAGTAGAGACATTGGGCCGGGTGCGGTGACTTACACCTGTAATCTCAGTACTTTGAGAGGCCGAGGCAGGCAGATCATTTGAGGCCAGGAGTTCGAGACCAGCCTGGCCAACATGGTGAAACCCTGTCCCTACTAAAAATACAAAAATTACCTGGATGTGTGGCATGCGCCTGTAATCCCAGCTACTCAGGAGGCTGAGGCAGGAGAATTGCTTGAACTGGGAGGCAGAGATTGCAGTCAGCCAAGATTGTGCCACAGTACTCCAGCCTGGGTGACAGAGCAAGACTTTGTCTCAAAAAAAAAAAAAAAAAAAAAGAGACAGAGAGTAGAGACGTTATTAGTCAAAAGATACAAAATTTCAGTTATTAATAGAAGAGTAAGTTCAAGAGATCTACTGTATAACATGTGACTATAGTTAATCATATATTGTGTTGTAGAAAGTCATTGAGAATACATTTTGTGTTCTCACTACAAAAAATGATAAGCATATGAGGTTATTTAGCTAAATTTATGTTACTTAGCTAAATTTAGCCATTCCACAATGTATGCATATTTCAAAACATCATCTTGTACATAGTAAACATATATAATTTTTAGCCAATTAAAAATTAATTAATTAAAACAACAGGTCTGCAAATACCATGACACTCCTCCCACTGAAAGGTGGTCTGTGTCTTCTCTCCTTAACTCTGGCTTGACCCTAGTGACTTACATGTAACCAACAGAATGCAATGCAAATGACTCTGCATGACTTTCGAGGCTGGGTCAGAGAAGGCCATGCAGCCTCTGCCTGTCCTCTTGGGACACTTGCCATAGGGGCAGCCAGGCACAGAGTAAAAAGTCTGACTGTCTCAAGACCGCCATGCTGGAGGGGTCACATGTAAGCATTTGTGTTGACAGCCCAGCCGAGCTCCCAGCTGACAGCCAGCCTCCATTGCCACCCATGGGAGTGGCCAGTGGGGATATCCAGCCCAGATGGCTCTAGCCACAGCTGACATCAAGGTGCAGCCACATGCCACTGTTCTCTCTTCCCAAATAAGAGTTGCCCTTGCTGAACCTTTCCCAAGTTACTCATGCTCAAAAATGTGAGCAAATTAAGATACTTGTTTTAAACTGCAAGGTTGTAGGATAATTTGTTATGCATCAATAGTAACTGGAACATATAATGTGGGGAAAATTGCCTCACTTTATGGAAAATGGAAGACAGTATCCCTACCTCATACCATATACAAAGAGAAACCTAAACATGAGAGATTCAAGACCTAAATGTAAATGGTAAAGCTGTAGGCTCATAGGAGAAAATGCCGCGGAATTTCTTTGTGACCTTGAATAGGAAAAGATTTCTTAAGCAAGACTCCAAAAGAACAAATCATAAGATGAATCATAATCATAAGATGGATTTGAATATATCAAAATGAAGGATTCTGTTTGACAAAGAATTCAATAGGCCATGTTAACGAATGGACGACAGAGGAATAGATGATATCATAACATCTGAAATCCACAAGGGATTGATAGAATACGTAGGAAACAGCCATCAATCACCTTGAAGAAGACAAGGCCTCCAAAAGAAAAAGGGGCAGAGACACGAACAGGAGAGTCTCAGAGAGAACCTGAATGGCTGGTGACAAACAAGGAGTGGTCGTTCAGCTTCTCCAGGGATCAGAAAGACGTAAATTGAAACAGCAGTGAGATAAACTCTGCACCTGTTCAGAGAAGCAAAAATTAGATAATTGTGTAGTTCCCGGGATTGACAAGGACGTGGGTCAAGGAGAACCTCTGGCTGGAGAGGGCGTCTTCTGGAAAGCAAGCTGGCAGCAGGTGGTGAAAGCAGGCAGGTGCCCACCCATGAGCCGGCAAGAACGACACTTGCGCTTCAATTGTTGCACAGGCCCCAGGAGGAGGCACGGGCATCAGGTGGAGCACAGCAGCAGGGTCAGGAGCACAAAGGCCAGGATGGCTCCACCTGAGCTGCTGGGAGCTGCAGGACTGTCAGGGTTGTGCACACTCACTGTGCCTTGTAACCGGAGCTGCACATGAGGCGTGTGAGGAGCACATGAGGTGATCATGCAAAGTGCTTGATCCCTGCTGGCACAGACCAGAGATTATTGTCCTCCTGGGAGCAGAGATAAAGCACAGGGAAGCCAGTAAATGGCTTATTCCGCAAGGGAGACGCGAGACTGCTCTGACTAGCGACTTTGACCTTAGGCCTGTGCTGGGTCTAAGATGCGGCCACCTTGCTTCCTGCTGGTCCCACTCTTCTTCATGGGGCAGACCTGGCACCCCACTTCCTTTGCTTTTCTCCCATCTCTGACTGTCCCCTGCCTGCAGAGGACACTCCACCTACCTCCTCTTGGTGCTGGTCCCCTCCCCAGTGCACTCTCGACAGCCTCTGGCCCTCTCAGAGAACACGATTCTGCTGGGTCTCTGGCACCCACAGTGTGTTCACCCAGCACACCCATCTCTCTTTGCCATCTCCCAGGACAACTGGGCATTGCCATTTCACTAAGAGTTGACTATCACTTTGTTTAGGCTCCTAAGAGCTACCAAGCAGTGAATTTGCCCTATCACCCAGGTTCTTGACAGGATGTTAATTCTCATGACCAAGAAAGAGAATTCAAATCAATGCATTCTTGTTCATCCAGGCTGGTCCCTTCATCTGGGACCTAGAAATCCAACCCCAAGGTTTTTCTCTGGATCCTGCCTATATATGTAGCTATTTTTTGGTTTGTTTTGCATTAGTTGAGACAGGGTCTCGCTCTGTTGCCCAGGTTGGAGTGCGGTGGGGAACATAGTTCACGGCAGACTTGACCTCCTGGGCTCCAGTGATCCTCCTGTCTCATCCTCTCGAGTAGCTAGGACTACAGGTGTGCGCCACCACACCTGCCTAATTTTTGTTTTTGTAGAGGTGGGGGTCTCACCATTTTGCTCAGGCTGGTCTTGAACTCCTGGGCTCAAGAGCTCCTCCCAACTCAGCCTCCCAAAATGCTGGGATCGCAGGTGTGAACCACTGCACCCGGCCTGTGCCTCTTTTTGCTGCTCTTTCTGCGTACAGCCTCTTTCCTCCCCTACCAGGCCCTCACCTCCCAGCTAGATCCTGCTGGGATTTAACACTGGCTCTTGTCCTGGCAGCTGGAGATGGAGGGGGCTACCTCCTGAGGGGCACCTCTTACCCATGGGGGGCAGGTCTGCAGGGTCTTCCACACAATAGACGTGCCAGCTCTTATGAGGGAAGGGGTGACTGCTGCAAGCCCAGCGTTCAGTGTTCAGGGGTCTGGAGGACCACGTCCTCAGGGGCTGACACCCAGATGTTCCATCCCGTGTTCTGTGGTCCCAGCCTTTCCCCAGAGGGGCCCTGACCACCACATAACAGATGTGCCTTGGCTTAGCAGTGCAATGTCTCTGGAGCTCTGGGCTCTAACACTGAGGTCCTCAGTCTGCCACTGCACTCTGGCTGCCCTCCCCCTGAAGGAAATATGGGCCCTGTGAGTTCCCGTGGAGGTCCTTGGCTCTCACTCTCTGCCTGAGTTGCTCACTGTCTCAGTTTCTCATGACTCCTCTGAGGGGGGTCAGCACAGCTCAGCAGGAACCAGCCAACTCCACCATCTTTTTGGGTGTCATCTTCCCCATCTTCCAAATGCCTGAGTCATCGCTTCTGCCCTCATGTCCCCTGGGTATTTTACCAGGTCACCACCAGTGAAATATTTACTTGAAACATTCTCTCCCTGCCAGGACAGTAAACCAAAAGCAATACTGTATCCCTGGGGAAAAGGCAGAGCCACCATCAAAGAATCAGGGGTAGTGATGCCTATCACGTTCCCAGTTTAATTCACGGTTTGGCCTGTGCAGAAGCCAGATGAATCTTGGAGAATGACTGTGGATTATTGTTCACTTAATCAGGAGATCCCTCCAATTGGGCTGCTGTTCCAGATATAGCATCTTTACTGGGGCAAATCGACACAGCCATTGCCTGCTAACATGAAACTATTGACTTGGCTAATGCCTTTTTCTCCATCTCACTTTGCAGTTCTTGGAAGCAGTTGGCTTTTACCTGAAAGGGCCAGAAGTATACCTGCATGGGGATATGACAGCTCTACTCTCTGCTGTGATACTGACTGCAGAAACCCTGATTGTCATGCCATGTTCCACTACTGGACAACATTCTGCTGGTGGCTCGGAGGAACAGGAATTAGATGCCTTAGTAGACTAGAGGGTGGGAGATCAGCCCCACAGCATCCAGGTGCCTGCCTCTTGAGTAAAGTTTCTTGGAGCTTGGTGGTTTGGAGCATGTCAAATATCCCCCCGTGGTAAAAGGCTGATATGACTTGCACCGTGACAAAAAAGGTACAATGCTCTTGAGGGCTTTTTGGATTTCGAAGGCAACATATACCACCTCGGAGGATTCTACTTTGACCCTTCTACAGAGTCACCCACAAGCTGCTAGATATGAGTGGGGACCAGAGCAAGAGAAGGTTCTGCAGCAAGTAAAAGCTCCACTACGAGCCACTCCATCACCTCAGCCTTACAACACTTTAGATTCTGTTAGAGATTGAATGTCTGTGTCCCTCAAGATTTCATATTCTGAAGCCCTGCTATGGTTTGAATATGTTCCCCAAAAGTTCATGTGTTGGAAACAATCCCTTTGCCCTTGTAAATAGATTAATATTGCTCTCACAGGAGTGGGTTTATTATCTTGGGAGTGGCTTTTTTTTTTTTTTTTAAATAAAAGCAAGCTCTTTATGGCTCCCTTGCTCTCGGGTTCTCACCATCGAATGTCCTCCACCATGTTATGATGCAGCAAGAAGGCCCTGACTAAATGCCAGCACCATGCTCTTGGACTTCCCAGCTTCCAGAACCATGAGGTAAATAAACATCTTTTCTTTACAAATTACCCAGTCTATGATATTCTGTTATACCCACAGAAAATGGACTAAGACAAGCCCTAATTCCCACTGTGGTGACATTAGGAGATGGGGTCTTTGGGAGATAATCAGGTTTAGATGTGATCATGAGGGTATAGCCCTCATAATTGGATTAGTGCTCTCATAAGAAGAGAGACACCAGAGCACACGCTCTCTCTCTCTCTCTCTCTCTCTACCACGTGAGGACACAGTGAGAAGGTGGCCTCTGAAAGCCAGGAAGAGAGCCTTCATCAAGTATCAAATCTGCTGGCCCTGTAATCTTGGAATCCAGCCTCCAGAACTGTGAGAAAGAAATATCTTTTGCTTAAGTCCTCCAGTCTCTGGTATTTTGTTATAGCACCTATGCTGACTGAATCTTCAACAACACTCAGAGCATCCACGGCGAAATAAATAAATAAATAAAAGGGACACTATATGGAGCCTTTGCTAAGCACCAGAGGGAAAATCACAGATATCCAGGGTTTGGGAGCAAATCTATACCCTCTTCTGAAAAGTATTCTTTTTTTTTTTTTTTTTTTTTGAGACGGAGTCTCGCTGTGTCGCCCAGGCTGGAGTGCAGTGGCACGATCTCGGCTCACTACAAGCTCCGCCTCCTGGGTTCACGCCATTCTCCCGCCTCAGCCTCCGAGTAGCTGGGACTACAGGCGCCTGCCACCATGCCCGGCTAGTTTTTTGTATTTTTAGTAGAGACGGGGTTTCACAATGTTGGTCAGGATGGTCTCGATCTCCTGACCTCGTGATCCACCCGCCTCAGCCTCCCAAAGTGCTGGGATTACAGGCTTGAGCCACCGCGCCCGGCCTTCTTTTTTTTTTTTTTGGAGACGGAGTCTCGCTCTGTCGCCCAGGCTGGACTGCAGTGGCGCGATCTTGGCTCACTGCAAGCTCTGCCTCCCGAGTTCACGCCATTCTCCTGCCTCAGCCTCCCAAATAGCTGGGACTACAGGCGCCCGCCACCATGCCTGGCTAATTTTTTGTATTTTTAGTAGAGACGGGGTTTCACCGTGTTAGCCAGGATGGTCTCCATCTCCTGACCTCGTGATCTGCCCACCTCAGCCTCCCAAATTTCTGCAGAGTATTCTTTTGGGAAACAGATTCTCCCTTGCTGCCAGCCTTGGTATAAACTAAACATGTAGCCGTGGGGTATCAGGTGCCCATGTGGCCTGAGCTTCTCACCGTGAACGAGTTACTGTCTGGCTACCTAGCCATAATGCTGAGCGTTCATGGCAGTGATCTACCATAAAGTGGAAATGGCATTTATGAGATGAAGCTTCAGCAGGTGTCCAAAACGTGTGATTAAGCTGAGCGAGCAGGAGCTCAGACTCCTTAAACACCAGTTCCTCCTGCATGGCTTCCTCTCTCTCAGCCCATGCCCGCATGGTATGCCTGATGACTTGTGGAGGGGGGAAGGAATAACCTCTTCGAGCCTGGCTTACAGATGGCTCTGAACTATATGCGGGTGCCACCCAAAAGGGGACAGCTGCGGCACTAAGCCCCACTCAGGAGTGACACTGAAGGGCAGTGGAAAAGGAAAATGTGCTCAGCGGGCAGAACTGACAGTAGTACATTAGACTGTTTACTCTGCAGTGAGACAGGTCCAGTCTGGTACGGATCTATACTGACTTCTGAGCAGTTGCTTATGTTTGGCTGGATGGCCCAGGATTTGGAATAAACAGGATTGGAAGGTTGGTAACAAGGAAGTTTGGGGAAGAACTATGTACAGAGACCTCCCAAAATGAACACAGATAATGAAGATGCTACACCTGTATTCCACATGAAGGGCTACCAAAGCGTGTCCACTGAAGAGACGTTCTCAATTTTTGGGTGGATGAAATGACACTACCTGTGATGTCTGTCAGCCTCTCGCCCCTGGCAATCCCAGTGCTTGCTCAACAGGTCCATGAACAAGGAGCGTGGTGGCAGTGTGGAGGCTGGGAATGGGCTTGACCTGTCTGCCCAGCCACCACTGCTCAGTGTCTACTCAGCCAACAGCAAAGACTTATAGTGAGTCCCTGATACAGCACCAGGACAAACAGCAGCCATCTGTGGCTGACATTGTCATCTGTCAATGACACTGGAACTCTCCCATCACGGAGGGAGCAAAGACTTGTCCTCACTGAAACGGAGATCTATTCTGGATGTGAATTTGTCTTGTCTGTCCATGATGCTTCTCTGTTGACTTCCAGAATGCCTATCCACCGTAATGGCATTCTTCCAGCATTCTGTGTGGCTGAGGAGACGGTTTCCCAGCAAGTGCAGCAGTGGGCTTGGGCCCATGCAACCAGCTTTTCCTTTCACACCCTCCATCACTGGGAATCAGGTGGCTTCACTGACAGGCAGAATGGTTCATGAAAGGCATAGTTATGGAGTCAACTGAGAGACCACACCCTGAAAAGACGGGATTATCTGAAGGAGTGTGGCTTGTGCTTTGAATCACAGACCGTACATGGTGCTGTCTCCCCACAACCTTATTGAAGGTCAACTTTACAATCTAGTCTTTAAGTAAAAGGATAGTCAGTGGGGCTATGAATTTGAGGAGAGATTCTTCCCATATGGATGCAATGACTATGAAGCCTGTGTGTCTTCTCATTTGGGGAAAGACTGAGAACTTCTTTACTGGGATATCATTAGGTGGAAATATGAGTTGTTTTAGGATTGCAAGTGAGTTGAAATGCATGTAGAATGGTGCACGTGGAAGCTGAGCAGGCAGAAGGGTGACTGTGCCATGCTTAGCTCCAAATTCACCCTTCAATACCTGCTCTGTGATGATGGTGGGATTCTCTTCAGCATTTTCCTTTACAGGAGCCTGAGTGAAGCTTCCTCAGCAGAGGGCACTGGAAGGACATCGAAGAGGAAGAGGCCCTTTGGTGGCCCTGGCAGTGGCCCTGTTGGGCAGGGTAGCTGTGTGGGTGGCCCCAAGAGGCTGGTTGGCTCTTGAGGCCGTGTGCCCTCTAGGGGCTCAGCCTCTGTGTCTGATACTGGCAGGTTGGGCATCCAGCAGTAGCAGTAGCTGGATCAATGTTAGTTGCAGGAGGCGGAGCCGATGGGCCTGGAGTGGCCTCCATCCCAGCCACCATGGCTGCTCATTCATGACCCCATTGCCAGCTGCCTCCTGCTAGTTGAGTCCTTCTTCCAAGTTGGCTGCTCAGTGGCTCCTCTGTGCAGGTGCTCTCTGGTAAACATCATATGTCAGACAGATCTTCACTTAGATTTGACGTCCACTCCATGGGCCCACGAGACCTCCTTGACTCTGAGCTTCCAATCTTTTACCCTCCAGGCCCCTGACCACCCAGCCAAACCATTTGTGTACATAGTGACGGGGACATGTTCTGGGAGCTGTGTCATTAGGTGACCCCACTGCTGTGCAAACATCACAGGGTGAACTTGCACAAACCTGGACAGCACAGCCTCCTGCACACCCGGCTGTATGGGGGAGCCTGTTGCTCCCAGGCTGCTCACCTGTACAGTGCACCACTGTCCTGAACACTGCAGGCAACCGTAACACAGTGAGCATTTGTGTATCTAAACAGAAAAAGTATAGTTAAAATACAGTGCCATAATCTTATGGACCAACATCGTTGGTCTGTTGTTAACTGAAACATCGTTACGTGGCTCCTGCCTGTATATTCTAACCCTGGTCCATTTCTCTTTCCACACAAAGTGGATGGCCAGGTTCATTGCCGAAAGATCTGCCCACAGAGCAGGTCTCTCCTCACCACTGCCTATCAGGGCTACCCCCAGAGGGCTGTTGTGTGGCCCCAGTCCATCTCCTCAGCATCCATGTCCACACACCCAGACTGTGACCCATCTGCGAGTGGAGCTCAGCTTCTCTCCCCCTCCGTCAGCTCCTTGTGGCCCAACATAGCAGGGGCGTCCGTGGAGAGTGGTGCCACCGTGGAGAGTCACAGTGAGTGGAGGGTGGCAGGTGCCACTGTGGAGGGTGACACTTAGTGGAGGGTGGCGGGTGCCACCATGGAGAGTCACAGTGAGTGGAGGGTGGTGTGGTGCCATTGTGGAGGATCACATGGGGCCCAGGCCACCTGCCTGTGTGACTTGTCTTCTTCTTCCATCCTGCCCTTGGCCAACACCGATGCCTGTTTCCATCTTACCGAGGGTTGTTAATGGGCCTATTCAGCTTCCACAGTGATGGCTTGAACACCATGGGGGGTTGGTGGCCCCAGCTCCCAATGGACACCTCCGACTGGAGGGTCACTTGGAGTCCTTTGGGCTCCATCAGGGCCTGTCCCACCTCAGGACCAGCGTTTCTTTCTCCTGTGAGTGGCATGGCCGTACCTCAGAACCCGCAGCTCTCCCCCTGGGCTTCTCCTGTTGGGGCCTTGTTGGCCATGAGAGACACCCCTCTCCCTGCAGAGCCTGCCTGGCTGTTCAACCCAGACATCAGGCTGCCTGCTCTGCAGACAGACCTGGTCCTCCCCCACTGAAGGCCGGCAGCCTTCAGTGTCACCTTGTGTGGGTCAGAGCCATGTTCCCCAGTATGGGTTCTGCTGCCTCCAGAACCCGGAGAGGCCATGGGGCATGGTGCTTGCTTCTTGGCGGTAACCTCTCCACCAGCCTGGCCCTTCAGTGGCATTCTGGGAAGTGGGCTTGAGATGAGGAGAGCACACAGGACCCTGCTTAGGGAGGCTCTTGGGATTCACGTATGTCAAGGCGCAAAGAAGCAGGAGTGGCCGAGGGGAAACCGGGCGGTGATGGGTCTGGGCGTGAAGACTCGAGCCATTTCATCCAGAGCCTGGAGTTGGGGTGGCTCTGCAGAGAGACCCCACTGGGACAGAGTGCCATCATACCCCTCATCCAGTCCTCGTTGGATGTGGGAGAGGACTGATCTTGGGCCAGGTGGCTACCTGAGGCCGAGATCAGCCTCCAAGTGGGGTCTCAGCCAGGGCCGCCAGCCTCCTGTTAGTCTTCCCAGCCTGGGTGCAGGGTGTAGGGCCTCCCGTCCACTCTCTCGGGTGTGTATGGGTGGCATACATGGCACTGGCTCACTCCCTGCCCTCCTGGTCTTTCCTCGCGGGCTGATGGTGGTGTGCGTGGCAGGGAGGGGTGTCGCTCATCTGCGTCCAGGAGGAACTCTGTGGACCCTGTCCAGCCTGCTGGGCAGCATGCCCTGATGGCCGTGGCATGGCTGGAGTATAGGTCCCAGAGCATCTGCCCTGCCACACTGCCCCCACAGCAGGGACCCTTCTTACCATATCAGTATTAAACGCTGAAACGTTACATGAGAATGGCGTCTCCTTGCTATCCTAAAGCTCATTTCTTGGATTGCTGACAAGGTTCGGCTGTTTGCCATGTGCTGCCTTCAAGTTGTCAAGTAGCTCTGTGTCACTGACGTAAAGAAATTTTGGGCGAGGAGTGATGGCTCACGCCTGTAATCCCAGCACTTTGGGAGGCCAAGGCAGGAGGACCACTTGAGCTCAGGAGTTGGAGGAGGCTGCAGTGAGCTGTGATCACACCACTGCACTCACGCCCGGATGACAGAGCAAGACCCTGTATCGAAAAAAAAAAAAAAAAAAAGCCAGGCATGGTGGCTTAAGCCTATAATCCCAGAACTTTGGGAGGGCAAGGAGGGCAGATCACCTGAGGTCAGGAGTTCGAGACCAGCCTGGCCAACATGGCGAAACCCTGTCTCTACTAAAAATATAAAACTTAGCTGGGTGTGGTGGTGGGTGCCTGTAATCCTAGCTACTTGGGAGCCTGGGCAGGAGAATCGCTTGAACCCGGAAGCAGAGGTTTCAGTGAGCCGAGATTGTGCCGTTGCACTCCAGCCTGGGTGACAACAGCAAAACTCTGTCTTAGAAAAAAGAAAAAAAGAAAAGGAAAAAACCCTGATATTTGGCCTGCTTAGAAACACATACACGCCTTATAAGTCTAATTGTGTTTTGCCAGTAATATTACAGATGTGCAGGACCACGAGGAAGAGAAAATTCAGGTAACAGTTAACATTTAAGAAAATGACTGATTTCTAGAACATTTGGAGGAAATTGGAAACTCAAAATTAGTTTTGTCTTTAACTTCTGTAAGGGAGGGGGCATTATGATGAAAGTCTGGTCTGAGCAACTGGCATGCAAGACCGCAGGAGGCGCGGCCCGGGTGAGGGGCGGGGCCTGGATCGGAGGCGGGGCCCTGAGTGGGAGGTGGGGCCTGGATGGGAGGCGGGGCCTGGGTGAGAGGCAGTGCCTGGGTGGGAGGCGGGGTCCTGAGTGGAGGCGGGGCCTGGGTGAGAGGCGGTGCCTGGGTGGGAGGCGGGGCCCTGAGTGGAAGCCGTGGCCCAGGTTAGAGGCGGGACCTGGGTGGGAGTCGGGGCCTGGGTGAGAGGCGGGGCCCTGAGTGGAGGTGGGCCCTGGGTGAGGGGCGGGGCCCTGGGAGGGAGGCGGGGCCTTAAGTGGGAGGCGGGACCTGGACGGGAGGCAGGACCTGGGCAGGAGGCAGGGTTCGGGCAGGAGGCGGGTCCCTGGGCGGGAGGCAGGACCCTGAGTGGGAGGCGTGGCCTGGGCGGGAGGCGGGGCCCTGAGTTGGGGGTAGGGCCTGGGTAGGAGGCAGGGCTTGGGCGGGAGGTGGGGCCCGAGGTGGGAGGCGGGGCCCAGGGCCGGAGACGGGGCCCGGCGCCCTGGTGGTGTGCGGTGGGCAGGAGGCGGGTGGGGTCTGGGGTTCCGTGCTTCCCGCCCCGAGGATACTTTCTCCCTAGCTTGTCGTGCCGTCCGGTTCTGCCCCGTCCTTAGATCTCAGCTCTGAGCTGCCCTCACAGCCCTGCACATCTTTTCTGGCCACACCGGTGGCCCGCGGGGTTCTGGCTGCTTCTGTCTCGCGGTATTGGCCTCCCTGACTGGCCGCGGGTGTGGGGCGCCGTGGGCGGGGTCCCCGGGGCGAGGCTGCCCGGCCTCCGCGGTTGGTTCGGCGCCCGCGGGGCTGCAGCTCCCGGCTCGCACTCCATCATCGACGGATGACAGCAGGAACGGTGGGAGTTCATTACAGGGACCATGAATTGTTGGAGGTAATTTAGATTACAATTTAAAGTTTAATTTAAAAATCTATCAACAAATGTGAAAGTACTGGAGGAACATTTTAAAATGCACTTTAATCTCACCAGCACAAATAGCTTCTCGGGGCTCTAAACATCATCACCTGGAAAAACAGTAAAACTTTACTGCATCTTTAATTAAATTACAAACACAAAGGATAATTAAATTTTTTATTTTTATTTTATTCGTGCCATTGTTTCTCCTCCGAGTCAATATCTTCCGGCTGCAGGAGCGGCTGTTATGAGGAAGTTTACAGCGAGGCCTGATGGGTGGATGCCCCGGGGCGGATGCTCGGCCCATGCGCCCTCCTTGCGGGCCCCGCAGCGCTGGGGCCGCGCCCCTTTCTGTCCCCACAGCGCGGACACTCCTGGCTAGCCCGTGGCGGGAGGCGCCCTGGGGACACGCGTGGCCGTGGCTCGCGGGTGTCGCGTGTGCTCACTTCCGACCGGTTCTGGGCGTTCTGAGTCTTAACTCACTCACGCCCCGCAGCGGCCCTGGGAGGCAGCCCCACCCCCTTTTACGGGCGGGGAAGCGGAGGCTCAGAGAGGTCGGGCCATCCGCCCTGGTCACACAGCGGCTGCGTCACCGGCGGACTCGAGCCTGGCCCCACCCGTGCGCGTTGCACTTCTGGGGGCTGGGCTGCGACTCAAGTCCCCTCTCCAGGACGCGGGGCTAGGACAAAGGGGCGAGTTCGGAGGGCGGGGGGGTGGCGCAGGCGCCCACGCAGGGGCTTGGTACCTAAAAGCGACATGCCGGTTCCCATGGGGGAGTGGACCGTGGGGGCTCGAGGGCGGCCGGGGTGGGGGGGGCCTTCCCCGTGGGCCGTGGGCGCAGCGGCAGGGCCGAGCCGAGGCCACCAGGGGGCGGCCTTCAGGCGCGGGCGGGGCCGGGGGCCGGGGCGCTGGCTGGGACCCTCGGGCGGGGACGGCGGCTCGGGGCGGGGGGCGCACCAGGGCTGGGGGGCAGGGGCCTGGCGGGAGCCCCTGGAGGCGCAGCCCCCTCTGGGTTGGTCGGATTCGGGAGGGCTCGGGAGGGGCGTCCAGCAGCGCTGGGTAGGGGACCTCGACTCCGGCCTGGAGGGCGGGGCGGGGCTATGGGGGGAGCACCCCGGCTCTGCGCCTGCGGGGGGGGTGTCTAGGGGTGTCGCAGCCGGGCCGCGCCCTTTCCTGCCCGCCCCGCCTCCAGAGGTAACCCCTCCCCTCCCCTTCTTCTCTCACCTTCCCCTCTTCTCTCCCCTCCTCCGCCCCTTCCCTGCCCTCCCTTCCCTTCCCCGGTGACGGTGGGAGCCTTGGTTCGCTCCTTGCCTCCCCCGAGCCTCGTTGCCTCGTCTGCAGAGGGCGGTTCTGGGTAGGGAGGTCGCAACCTCGTAGGTATGCGTGGAGGGCGGGGCGCTTCCCACGAGGACCTGCAGAGTCTGGTGGGTCTGTCGTGCTCACGACAAATCTTCTGCCCCAGCAAGGCCCGTGTGATGCCCTCTCCTCTTACCTCCTACCCCCACACTTTCCTGCAGAGCTTCCAGGCCACACCGACTCTCACGCCCACACTCTGCGCCCTTCTGCACACCGGGTGCGGGCACTAGCGCACGCACCGCCGTCCCCAAGGCTCGTTGGCCCCTCCTGCCTGGCACGCCCGCCCCTGGCACTTGCCTGCAGACGGGGCGCAGGCCACACGGAGTGTTCAGTTTTAGTGCGGTGGCTGCTTAATTATTGGTTAATCTAGCAATTTAGCATGCTTCATTTAATTCTAATTAGGAGAATTAATAGGCAGGGAATAGCGATTTCAATAGACTGGCACAAAACAAAACCTAGCCTGGACATCGTGCCGGTCTGGAGGCCGTGTCCAGGCTTGGGGTGGGCTCTGGGGGTGTTGGCAACCAGGACTGCAGACCTTTCCAGACGCCTGAAGGTCGTGGCGGGGGAGGGCACTCAGGGCGGGCAGGAATCGCGCTGTGGCTGCTCACCGCGGCCTGCAAGGGCAGCCGGGCCAAGGGCATGGGGAGCATCCCCGGGCAGCACCCCCGCAGCCCCCCACCTGCACCCCTGCAGCCCCTCACCTGCAGCCCCCCACCCGCAGCCCCCCACCCGCAGCCCCGCCACTGCCTGGCCCGGCAGAGCCTGTGTTTGTCTCTGCTCATGATCGGCTCCCTGACAAGGCCCCGACATTGGACAAGGCTGTTCCTCTAATTAAGGGTGCTAATTGAATTAAATGGCCGCGGTAATGAGCAGATGAGCGGCATAAAAAGCACAGAGTCAGATAGGCCAATTAACAAGAGCGCCGCGCATAATTATAACATTGGAAATACATGCAGCTCGCTCCAACATTGTTAATTGTTACTGGGGGATTTATGGTAATTGGCCCACAACAGGCAGCCGGGGAACCTGCCCAGGGCTGGTAATTAAAAAAATGATATTCTACACAAATGCCGGATGGCCTAATTAGGCCTTGATTTACATAAAGGCCTGTGAGGAGGTGCTGGGCACCTCACCGCTGCTGCTGGGGCCACTCTGGCCAGCAGTCCACCAGGTGAGGCCAGCAGGCAGGAGCCCCCACAACACCCCACACCCTGTGGCCACGGGAGCTGCTGGTGTCCAGGCTCCGTCTGCTGGTGGGGTCCCCATGGCCATCCCTGAGCACTGAGCACAGGCCCTGCCTCTGTCTGGGAGAAGACCTCCAGGGCCCAAGGCCACCTTCCCCTGGGTTTGCCACTGTCCTGGGGGGCAAGTCCATCCATCCAGCACATGGCCCCCTCTACTCTCCCTGTGTGCTCCCCTCCTGCAGTGTCCCAGTGAGTGTGCCTGGCCAATGTCCTGGGCGCATGGTCAGGCAGGTGATCTGGGTCCAGCCCTCCCCTACCACGAGGACAGCCTCAGACCCAACGCCCCTGGTGCGGGAAGTGCCCCTGCCCCCACCGTACCCACTCAGTTGCCTCAGAGAAGCCCGGAACACTACCAGACGCACAGAGGGCTGGAGGGAGGGAGGGGCTGGGAACAGTGTGCAGTATGGGAGAGAGGGGCAGGGGCACCCTTGGAAGGCAGAGAGGAGGCCAGCTAAGCTCTGACTCATCCCTCGGTCTGATTTACCCCCCTCCCTCAAGGAGGCTGCCCTGCGCCCCATTTTACAGGGTGGGAAGTGAAGTCTTATGTCTGGCAAACTAGGCCCAACTCTCCGGGCTTCCACCACAGCCCGTCTCCTCTCCAGGGGCTGTCCCCAGGGGCCAGCATGGTGCCAGGCATCTCCAGAATGTGGACCCCTGCTGTCCCCATGCCCCAGTCCCAGCAGGGGCACAGTCCCAGCCGCCCCTGCGGCATCCCCGGCCCGCCCGCCGCCGCCACCTCTTCGACTTTCTCAAGCACATTTACTGTAACGTTCACACTCTGAACAGAAAACTCTGCCTCATTTACAAATGTAATTTCAATTGAGGGTAGTTTTCCAATCTCCTTTCATTTGAGTCCCAATTGAGCCCCTTCTCGCGGTGCTGATGGCATGATTAGACAGTGTGCGCGCCGAGGCAGATTAGTCAAGCGCGGCCTCGTAAATTGGGAAGGATGTTTTATCAGGACACGTCGCTGCACTGCAGGCAGCTGTGGGGTGCTCCGGGCTGTCCCCTCAAATCACAGTTATGGAATAATTTAGCCCGCGATTCTCTGCGATTACTGCCGCCACTGATCATGCTGTCACTTTCCGAGTGAGCACTTCATCCTGCGTTTATTCATGCCAGATCTGTTTTGCTTTCGTAATGAGCACATATTACCCCGGCACAAAGAGGATGAAGGCGGCCGCGTGATAGATAGGCGTGAGATTAAATGGGATCTTTATGACTTCTGCAGCCATCAGTTCTGACTGTGTGATAAGACGCGTCGACTAGGGCCCTGATTTGCTCTTTATTGGAGCCAATATTAGCATGCGCTCACCAGTGCACGGGCTGATCAAACCCACTTAAGGTGGACTCACCGCATAGGGCCAGCTGCAGATGCTGCTGGGATAGCTAGGAGGGAGGCTGCAGCCCACAGCCAGGCAGGTGGGGGGTGGTGTGGAATTCTCACACTGCCCTGAGGCCACTTCACCCTGGGTGGCTGCAGGGGGTCCCGGGGGTGAGGTGCCCCTGGCGACCCCGGGCACAGTGGGCTGTCCTGTATGCCTGGGTCTCAGGGTGGCCCTCTCCTTTCCCACCCCTTACCAGGCTGCCAAGAACGATGACTCCCCCAGCCCTTTCTGGGGACCCAGCAGCCTCCTCACCGTGTCCCCAGCTCCTGCTCTCTGGCAAGGAGGGAGACTGGCTTGTTTAGGAGGGGTGCCAGGCCATTTCCTGGGTGGGGGCAGTGTGCAGCACCTTCCTCTTCCGCTCGCTATCATGGAGACCCCTCCCTCCTCCTGCTGGACAGCCGCCACCTGTACTCACCTTCGGGCAAGGCGCTCCCCGTCCTGCCTCTCTATCTTCCTGCCATACCTTCAGCAACCCCCTGGACAGCCCCTCTCCCAGGCCACCCCTCTGTCAGGGGCACTGCTTGTGCCTATCACTGCCTTTCTTTCCCCTGGTGTGGCCCCTGCCAGACTGCAGCCATCTCCCCTGTCAAAGTCCCCTGCAGCTCAGATTGGATGATGCCAAGTGCAGCCCAGGGCGTGCAACTCGGGTGCAGGGTGGGATGGGGTAAGACTGGGGGCCAGAGAGACTTGGGGTGTGGTGGAGTCCTGGACCTGAGTCCACACAGCGTCCCATCCTGTGGCTGCGCTTTCTCCTGAAGGGGCTCCAGCCCTCCCCAGGGGCTGCAAGCCCAGCTGGGTGTGCCCCATGCAGTCAGCCCTGCCAGGCGGCCCCCAGGTACCTTTTCCCCCAGCAGGGCATGGGCAGGCAGTGGGCACTTGGGGCAGCTGGCTTGCTGCACTCTGTTCTCTTCGTGGGCAGATGGGACCCCTTCACTGCGTGGGGACTGGGCTGCTCTCACATGCCTTTAGACGTGCAGGTCGCTTCTGTGGCCCCCTTCTGTGAAGGGCCTGTCACTCATCCACCTGGCACATTTTTAACCTCAGTGTCATGTGTTGACACCGAGGGAGGCAGAGACCATGAAAGCTCATCATAGCCGAGGAGTTCGGGCAGCTAGTCCATCTGGGGAGGACCAGCAGCCTGGCACACAGGGCGTGGGCCCTCCTGCCAGAGGCAAGCTGAGCCTGCCACCCGCTGACCACCAGCCGTCCAGCCAGCCCCACTCACTGGCTCCAGGCCCTCCTCCTGCACCTGCCCAGGCCTTGCCTGTCTCAGGGGAGCCCGTGTCTGCAAGGCCCCACAGGAGGGGCTGGGACGGAATGGGGCTGAGGGTCCCTTGAAATGATCCCTCGGCTGAGGGCCACAGAGGAAGAGGGGTGTGGGGGCACCAGAGACCATCTGTGTTTTGGAAGAATGTCTTTTCCAATCTTCCTCACAGAGGAATCCGAAGAAACATGCTGGATGTCCCCGGAGGAGGAGCTGAACCCATGTGAGGGGGGACTTCACTGACTCTCCCCACACACAGGGCACGGGGAGAGCAGCCACATGACTGGCGGGCTGGGGCTTTTGCCCCTGATGGGAGGGGATGAGGAGGGCACCGGTCTGGCCCTGAGACAACCCCCAGACCAGCCCCGACTGGGACACTCTGCAGGATGTCAAGCAGCGCCCCCCAAAGCTGTCAAGGCCATCCTAGACCAGCGGGGCCTCAGGAGATGGTGCAGAGTCCCGGACCAGACAAAGGGCACTGGGAAAGCAGGAGCCTGAAGGAAGGCTGGAATTCAGGGAAGAGCCATGTGCCAGGCTGTGACGAAGGTGACAAGATGAAACACTGACGGGGGCGGGGGAGGCATGCGAACTCTATGCGCTACCTTTGCACTACTCTGTAAATCTAAAATTATTCAGAAATGAAAGTTAAAAATCACTCTGGCTCTGGTGTGCAGTGTGGCTGCTGGGAGGGGGGTGAAGAGCTGGGGATGAGGGAGAAGCTGGGATGAGGGAGGAGCTGAGGGCGAGGGAGGAGCTGAGATGAGGGAGGAGCTGAGGGTGAGGGGGAGCTGAGGATGGCCGGAGCTGGGAGGGAGAAGCTGGGGATGAGGAGGAACTGCAGTGAGGGAGAAGCTGGGAATTGGGGAGGAGCTGAAATGAGGGAGCAGCTGGGATATGGGAGGATCTGGGAATAGGAAGGAGTTGGAAATGAGGGAGAAGCTGGGGATTGGAGAGGATCTGGGGATGAGTGAGGACCTGAGGGAGGAGCTGGGGATGAGGGAGTGGCTAGAATGAGGGAGGAGCTGGGAAAAAGGAGGAACTGGGATGAGGGAGGAGCTGGGGAAAAAGAGGAGCTGGGATGAGAGAGAAGCCAGGAAGAGGGAGGAGTTGGGAATGAAGAAGGATCTAAAATGAAGGAAGAGTTGGGATGAGGGAGAAGCTGAAGGGGCGGGAGGTGTGGAGAGACATTTTAGAGGTGGGAGGCTGTGTGTGTGTGTGTGTGTGTGTGTGTGTGTTTGTGTGAGGGTGAATATGTGAATGTGAGTCAATGTGTGTGAATGTGGGTGTAAATGTGAATGTGTGTGTGCGAATGTGTGTGTGTGAATGTGGGTGTAAATGCGAATGTGTGTGAATGAATATGAGTGAATGTGAGAACAAATGTGTGTGAAAGTGAATTGTGTGAATGTGGGTGTGTGAATGTGAATGAATGTGTGAATGTGAGTGAATGAATATGTGTGTGTATGAGTGTGCAAGTGAATGTATGTGAATGTGTGTGTACATGTGAGTGTGTGTGAGAGCAGTTTTGCGACTGGACAGTGTGTGCATGTGTGCGTAGGATGTTCTGTGTGCGTGTGCAGGGTCCTCACCTGCCTCTACAGTGGCGTGTGTGTGTGTCTGGACAGTGTGTGCATGTGCGCGTAGGATGTTCTGTGTGTGTGTGCAGGGCCCTCCACCTGCCTCCACAGTAGGGTGTGTGTGTGTGTGTGTGTGTCTGGACAGTGTGTACATGTGAGCGTAGGATGTTCTGTGTGTGTGTGCAGGGCCCTCCACCTGCCTCCACAGTGGGGGGGGTGTGTGTGTCTGGACGGTGTGTGCATGTGAGCATAGGATGTTCGGTGTGACTGTGTGTGCAGGCGCCTCACCTGCCTCCACAGTGGCTTGGCCACACCTTTTCACAGCCAAGGAAGCTGCGGGGCAGGAGTCAGGATTGGTGGCGTCATCTGCCTGTCCGCTGAGCCCCTCCCACCCTCCTGCTCCCACCGACACCCACCTGGCTTCTGCCACAGGTGGCTTGCTCTTTGTGATTTTTGGGTCTGCAGCCCCCTTCCCCCAACCAAGCCATGGATGTCCCCCAGCTGTCCCCACAGGAGTGTGGTGAGGGTCTGCGGGTCTACACGGAGCCCTAGCTGGGACACCTGCCTTGGATGCTGGGTGGGGGTTCTGTGCCTCCTGCAGGCCCCCCCAACCTCTCCCTTATCGGAGCTGCTGAGTGCTCCAGACTCCCCCACCCACCGCCCTTAATAGAAACCCATAAATATCTCTACTTGCTAATTTAAAAAGAGACCGGCTGTTTATGAGCACCCCAAGAATGACATTTATGGGCCTGAAGGTAAGTGATTATTGACAGTAGACAAAGGCCCGGAGTGGAGGAGCCGGCCCATTCACTCGAGGAGATAAGGCGAGTGTTTCGCTTTTTCATGCTAATTTCAAACCTGAACTGTACACATTAGAGCAGGGAGGACTTCCCTTTCTTTTCATCTTAAATGTCACCACAAAGCGCTGGGATCCCAGGAAAGAGACGCCCGGACGATGCTCCCCTGCTGGGGGCGCCGGGGTGTCGCTGTGGCTGCCGGGCGGTGGTGGTGGGGCTGGGATGGGGGACCGGGCAGAGAACTTAGGGTGTGGGAGGCGCCAGGGTGCGGGGATCTTGTCTCCTCCAGGTGTCACAGCGCCTGACCCCACAGCTCAGCTCCCAGGCAGAGCGGCCAGGGACCCACCGTCTTCCCATCTCACCAGGCCTCAGCCCACCGAGTGCTTAAGAGAAAAACGGGATTCAATGTGTGTGTTTCTGTGCCTGTTTATTCCATGTGTGTTGGGAACTGCTGCAGGCACACTTTTTCCAGGGCGAGGAAAATGGGGGTGGCTGCTGCCCAGAGAAAGGCGAGGCAGCCCAGAGAGCAGCTTTCCACCTCCTTGCACAATGCACCCGTTACATTCTCCCTTCGCCCGTCCAGGGTCAGAGCTCCACGAGGAGCAGGAAGTCACCCCCAAGCGCCTTGCTGAGGAGGCCCTTCCGCCTCGTGGGGCCGTGGCAATGAAGAGCACACTTGGACCCAAAGGACAGAGTACTCAGGGCGGCGAGCACAAGGCCTCGATTCCAGGGACACCTTCCTCCTGCCAGTGCCAGGACCTGGAGATGTTCTCGCCCTGGCAGCACCGGCACCTGGCACCAGGCACCGAGCCCAGTGCCAGGCACATGGAGGGTGCTCAGCCCACCCTGGCCAGGCCACTTCCTTTGTCCCGTCTGGATCCCTGTGTTTGTTGAGTGGCTGAATGACCTACTCTGTGTGATGTCTGAGGACTGAGCCACCCCTTCCGCTAAACACTCTATCCGCACACTTCCAGGCGTGAGTAAGGAATTCTGCGCCCTTGCACCCTCTTCCTACACAGGGACCCCCCCAACAGGTGTCCAGAACCCAAAGTTCTGTGGCCTAAGGAGCCCTGCTAGATAAGCCACAAGGTCAATATCCCCGCCTCTCAGTGTCAGGAGCCCCTGGAGTGGGGTTGTGAGCACCAGGCAGATCTGCTGAGGATCTGAGCGGATTCCTCAGCCAGGTGCATCTAAGCACATCTGCCAGCTGCAAGCCAGCCATGCGCCCCCTACGCAGGTGTCTTAGAGGCGTCGTGAGCCCCAGACAGTGCCCCAGAGCTGGGCTGTGTCCAGGGTTCTGCCTTCCCCCTGGCATGTTCCCTGCAACTTCATTTCTGCCCCAAAGTCTCCCCAAGAAAAGCATGTGACTAACGCCATTGCGTTGCTGTGTGAAGCCGGGGGCCTGGGGGGCCTCGCGGTGGGTGAGGCCGGCCTCACGACTCAGCTCCACAAAGGGCTCCTACCTCGTTCTGCCGCTGCCCCACCTTTCCTCCTCCACAGGCAAGGACAGGGCAGGAGGGGACGCCCTGCACGAGAGGAGCTGCTCAGTGCTGCCATCCTAGCCCTGCCGCTGGTTCTGGCCTTGTTCTCCTCGCACAACAGGCCCAGCCTCTCTTCATGCGCCTTTTCCTGCCTTTGCCCACACACCCCTGGGATCCAGGGTCATCTGAGCCAAAAGGCCTTCAAGGTCATCTAAGGTTATCCAGGTCCTCCTGGACCACAGCACCCCAAACTCCCCTGAGCTCCCCAGAGGGCTGCCCAGCCTCTGAGAAACACAAGGAAGAGGCCCCCGCAGCCCGCTGCGCATCCTGCAGACTCAGAGCCAGAGGCCGGAGAGGCCAGGCAGGCTGTGGGGAGCTGGGCCCTGCCCCGTGCCCTGCAGGCTCCCCAGGACACACCGCCCTTAGCTCCTACAGACCCACGGCCACACAGGAGCCCCAGGACCAACCAGCTCAGCCTACCCGAGACCTCGAAGGCCGGGCAGCAGCTTGCCGGGCCTGTGCCGGGAGGGTCCGCCCGGGGCTGCTGTCCATGTTCCAGCTGTGTGGCGCAGCCCACAGCCCCCATGGGGCTCCTGAGAAAGCCTGCCCTGGTGGCTGCCGCGGCCCTCCCAGCCTCTGGAGGACCCCAGGGCCGGGCGTTTCTAATGCCCCTCAGAGCTGGTTCGCGTGGGCGTTCTCAGGCAGCTGGAAAATTGAAGGGCTCGCTGGGGCGCCCTGGGAAGTATGTGGCCGCTCCCTTCTCTTTCGTCCATTTCCCCTCAAACAACTTCCCGGGAAATGGACGCGGATGCCTCTGACAGTGGATGATGGATGGTGCCGCACAGCCTGCCCGGGAGAGCGCCATGGGGCTGCGGGTGGGAGGCGGTTCGGGTGGGGTGGGCCGGCCGCCCCAGGCTGTCTGTGGGCTGCATGGGAGAGGGTGCAGATGGGATGGGGGCGCTGCTGGAGGAAGGACCTGCAGAATGAGCTGTGCAGTCGCGGCGAGTGGGCCCTCCGGACACTTGCTGTGGGGAGACTCCTGGCTGGCTTGGACCCTGCCCCGTTCTCCAGCCGGAGACCCAGCCCGCTCATCATCTCACTAGGCATCGGCTTCCTCATCTGTAAAATGGGCCTGTGCTCGCCCTGCCCCGTGGCGGCGTGAGCTCCAGGAGGTGCTGCTGAGCCGGGGCCTGGTGCACAGAAGGCAGCTCCGCGGGGGCTGCGCTGGTCACTGGGAGGCCTCAGGGTGTGCGGGCCGGCCCGCTCCGGCTGGGAGACTTCCACCTTAAGGTGTGAGGAGCCCTCCGTGGCCGAGCTCCCCTCCGCCTCTGCCGCCCTGGTGACAAATACTAATGTCTAAATCAGCAGCCGCAGGCCGCCGCCTGCCGTGTTCTTTGCTGAAATGTCACCTGTTCCTATCTAACGATTTGCATAATGCAAACCTTCTCACTCGTAAAATACAGATTAAGAGGGGAAGCCAGAGTCATTCTGGAACCAGGGAGCCATTTCAAAGGGAACGAGGAGGGAGGCCTGGGAGGCGCGGTGCTCTTAACCCCGTCCCTGCCGGCACCTCCACAGCCGGTCTGGCCCGACTCACTGGGGCTGAGCTGGGGTGGAGGTTGACCCCGTGATGCTGGGCAGGTCCAAGACGTGGGTGGGGGAGGGATGCTGCCCAGCCCTTCCCCTGACCACACGTGTGTCCCCCATCCCCCTGCACCTTCCGCCCATGTGTGGAGGGGAGGCTGGAGGGGCCGGGGGCCCTGGGCTGGGACTGTTCCTATGGTAGGTCCTTGGGGGCCTTTGGGGCTGTCCTGGCCCCAGGTGTTTTAAAGATTTGGCCTCAGGCTGAGGAGGGACTCCGAGCCCAAGTCATGATTAGGGGTTTCTCCAACCCCCCCACATCTGACTGGGTGTGTGGCCTCAGAAAAGGGGGAGCAGGTGCTGAAGAGAGAGGAGATCCCAGGACTCTGCTGAGCACAGGGGGCGTGGCCAGGGCCACCCCTTCAGCCTGGGCTGTGGGGCCATGGCCAACTTCTGGGCCGGAGGAGGGGGCAGAGGGTCCTGAAGGTCCCCAGGCGCTGTCTCTGGTGGGGGATGGCGGGGGACAGGGCTGCTGCCGGGGGTGGGAGGGGGGCTCAGAGGATGGGGTCTCTCTTCCCGCAGGAGGTGAGGCTGCTTCCTGCCCTGCGAAGCGAGGAGTGGGTGGGCCTCACGCAGCTCCAGGTCCTTCATGCTGCAAGGCCAGCGCCCGCTCGCCCGTCCGGAACCTTCCCCCCTCCCTCTCCCTCCACTGGTCTGCCCTCCACCGGTACCGGGTACCACCAGCCCTGCCCCTCCAGCTGCCCTGGGAGGGGCTGGGCTCTGGCAGGGTTCTGGGGAAAGGCGCTGCACACATGTGCAGGTCTGAGCCCTGCGGGGTGGGATGCCGTGAAACCTGGGACTGCAGCAGACTGAAGGTGGACCCAGAGTGGCACCAAGGACAGGGAGGCCCCGATGTCTAAAGGGTCAGGAGGAGAGGCCAGAGCCGAGGCTGCAGCAGATGTGGAAGGGCAGTGGGTGCCTGACCTGATGGGGGTCGGGGGGGGCCCCGGTCCAGCCCCTGCTCCAGGAGGGTCACAAAGGAGGGGCTGACTTACAGGCTTTCCCTGAGGAGAAGAGAGATCTGGGCCTGGACTTCCCCTAGAGCCCCCCTTTGTAACTCCACCCACAGGGAGCCCTGCTCACCTGGAGCTACACCCCACCTGTGACTCCCCCCAAAACCACACCCACTGAAGCCGCACCCACCTGGAGCTCCCGCTCCACCCGGAATCACACCCACCTAGAACCACACCCACCTGTGACTCCACCCACATCCCCGCCCACCTGGGGCCCCGCCCCACCCAGAGTCCAGCCCGCCAGGAATGCTTTGCATCTGGAGCCTTGCCCCTCTGCCTGCCCTGCAGCTTTCCTCTGATCATGGTCCTGGGGAGTCTGGATTTACCAGCTCCCAGCATTCATCTACCCTTTCCCTCACCTCTCCCGGGAGAGTGGACGCCTGGCAGCCTTCCCTGGTGCTCCCAGGCGCCGTGGCATTCTCATCTCCGCATTGGCAGCGCTGCGGCTTTAGCGGTGGCTCTGCGGGCCCGCTTGGTGCCGCGTCCATATCAGCTCGGGAAACGCTGGCAGCCCTGCGGTTGGTGCCACCCTCTTCTTGGCAGGCTCCAGCACAGACGGCATCTGTGTCTGATGCCCACAAGACACAATCCGGACTACCCTTGGGCTCCGCAGAGCCTCCCCCTCTGCAGGTGGGGCTCCTGCCTCCCCCCCAGGGACGAAGGAGGTCACTGTCCTGGATCTGAGGTCCTTCCCAGGGCTGTGGGACCTCAGGCTGTCCCAGCACCTCTACGGCAGTCCCTAGGGACAGGTGGAGGAGGCTGGTGTGCACACACGTGACCCAGTGTGCTGGCTTCTCTCTACTTGGAGAGCCCAGTTCTGCCCCTCCGCTGGATGCCCTCTGTGGGCAGCAGGTGAGCTGTCTGTCCCCATGGGGCACTTGCGGGGCCACACTCTCGCTCTGCCCGGGCCTATGGACATCCTGAAGCTGGCTTCAGCAGTCTCACTGGACACCAAGAACAACATTGCTAAACCTGGGTTCAGGAATGTCTAGCCATGGGGTGATTAGGTTGAGCCACAGCCAACCCGCCTGCAGGGGCTTGATTTATGGCCAAGAGACTGAGAGGGCCCCCTGCAGGGTCTTCACCCCACAAGGCCAGGGCCAGGCCTGGGACCCCAGGATCCCACCCACATAGAGGCCTCTGTCCTCTCCATGGGCAGCCTCACCTGTGTGGGCGTGTCCCCACCTGCAGGGGATGCTAAACCTTGCTAAACCTTGGGGCAAGTCTGAGGCCCCAAATGACGCCCCCCACCCCCATTTCTGGCCCAGCTGAGCAATGACCCAGTCTGGCTCTGAGCTGATGGCTCTGAGAGACCCCTGAGGAGCAGGGCTGTTGAGTGGCTTTCATGCCTGGGGCTGCTGTCACTGACCGCCCTGACCTCTCTCGAGGCTGACGGGCCGTGGGGTTTTCCAGTCTGAGCTTGCAGGGGAGTGGCCTTGGGGGTGGGCAGAGGTGAGGACGAGGGAAAGGCTGTGAGCAGCCGGGTGGGGCTGGGCCCCTCACTGCTCGTCCATCATTTACCCGCCTTGCCAGAGGGGCCCAGCCTTGGCAAGGTCAGGGTCCTGCCTACCAAGAGCAGATGTTCTGGGGACTCTGACCTGCAACCAGACGGCTGCCGAGAGGCCCCCAACACGGAGGCCCAGAGAACAGCCAAGGATGGCCCCACGTGGGACTCAGGGAGCAAGGCCCAGGGTCCCCAGGACTAGGAGGCCTTGGACAGGGCTTGGCCCCAGCTGGGGAAGATGACGCCAGCTCAGCTCTGAGAGGGACGCCAGGTGCAGGAGGTTGTAGAGCTGGGCTGCCGAGGGCTCTGCATCAGCAAGCAGGCCTGGCGTGCTGGGGAGCTGAGGGGCAGGGGGAGCGCCTTTGAGGGCCCCCAGCCCAGCCGGCTGCATCTGCAGTCTCCCCCGTCCTGCCCCTCACTCTGGCCTCTTCAGACCACTGACCCCACAGGGACCCTCCTCAGCCATCAGCAAAGACAGGCCGGTCCTGCTCCTTTAAGCACCTTGCCCTGACCTGCACTCCCCGTGCACCTCCCTGCCACCCCAGCCCACCCCCGTCCCACGGAGGGGCAGCCTCCACGGCCCTCCCACACCCACATCAAGGGGGCTCCTGTCTGGTCACCATGGTGATCTTGCTAAACCTCAGGGGCAAGTCTCAGGCCCCAAATTACGCCCCCATCCACAACATTACCTGGCCCAGCTGACGTCTCCCTCCTCCTGCAGACACCCTACAGCTCCCATAGCTCTGCCTTCCCATCAGCCATCTCCTCACAGCTTCCTCCTGGTCCCGTCCCTGCTCCTCTTGTGCTGTTTCCACACACCACACCTGTCCCACCACCCTCTCCGCCTTTTCACGGTTGCTGCCTGAGGCCACATCGCCTGTGGGGTCCCGCCCCTCCCCTGCTCAGATCCCCACTGGCTCCCCTATGCCCCAGAAGCCTGCTGACCCTCAGGCGTGCACCTGTTCCCCTCAACCATTCTGCTTTGTGTCCCTGGGTCCCACAAGCAACCGGTTAGCCTTCCGGCCTTCGCTCCAGTGCCCAGGGCAGTGTGGGGCACAGGTGGGTGCCCTTAAGCCTAGTGCAGTGACCAGAGGCATCCCAGGGTTGGGGCCGCCGGGACCATCCTCTCTGGGGCTAAGTCACCCCAAGTTCTGGGTCTGGATGTGCTGGGTGCTGGGGAGAGCGGGGGCAGAGGGTGCCACACGGGTCACTCCTGCCTCCACCGTAGGGGTGGGGTGCAGCCCTAAGGGTGGCTGGGAGGCAGAGATGCGGAAGGGCCAGGCCTCCAGCTGCTGATAAAGCTTCATTAATGGCCTCTTGCTAATGAGAAAGCCGGGCTGATTATGACAAATTGAAGGGGGCAGGGGCTAAGTGGAGACACCAGAGACACCCTGGGGCCGGGGTGGGGTTGGAAGGGTGGGCAGGGTGGAACGGAGAGGTGGTTCCCAGGCCCCTTGCTCCTCCAGTGCCCCCTCGCTGGCCCTTCACCTGCACCTGCCCAAATCCTCACCCGCCTCGCCTCCATGCCCAGCTCTCCAAAGTCCATGAGGCCTGTGCAGCAATGGGTGGGGGTCCCTAGGGGTGACTAAGTGAACTGTTTCAGGCTTTTCTGGGCAGGACAGGAGGAAGGGCAGTCCTTAGCTTGAGGCTGGAATGGGGGTACAGGGCCTGGATGGAGACTCAGGGGCCCCTAGGGCTGCAGGGAGGACTGGCCAGGCAGGTGAGAAGTTGCCCAGAGACCCTGGGCCCAGCCATGGGGTTGTCGAGGACACCTTGAACCACCCCAGCAGAGACGGCTAGGCCAAGGCTGGGGCAGGGACCACGTGGAAAACACCCACCCGTGGGGAGCTGGCCCTGTGGTCTCTGGCTTGGGTAGGGAGGCACGAGCTCTGTGCCTCAGTTCCCCAAGAGTACCCCAGAGAAGAGGCCCATTTCCTCCTCTCCTTCAGTCCAGGAGGTGTCTGGCTTGGGAGACACACAGTCCTGGGTCTGCGGCTCAGGTGCCCCTGGTCTCTCTAGGTCCTCGTCCCCATATCCAGGACCTCAGGTGCGGGGTCTGCTTTTTCTGGGAAGCACCCCTAGCTGAGGCAGAGGCAGCTGTCTGAGCTTCCCTTCGTCCATCCGTCTGCCTGTTTCAAGCCTCACTGCACACCAGACTGTCCCAAGAGCTGGGCGCAGCAGGCAGAGAAGATCCTGCTTTCAACATCCAGGCCGCAGCCCTGCCCACCCTCACGGGCCACCCTCCCTCTGCTCGGCCCTCCCCCCAGCAGCCCCTTCCAGGCCACTGCCTGTTAGACCTGGGGACCCACAGTACCGTGTCCAGCAGCAGCCCTGGATGTCCTGACACCTCCCATCCCAACGCCTGTCCCCAATCAGCTTCTGGAACCTTCTCTCCAGGTTCCCTTCCTGACCACTGGGGTCCTGCCAGCTCTGCCTGCCCATGGGTGCTCTTGCCCGGCCCACACCAGCCCTGGGCTGGACAGCACGCAGGAGCCCCAGGATTTGAGGCACCACAGGCCCCATGCAGCTGGCCTCCTACGACGCTAGGGTGTTATTTAGAGGGTTTGGGGCGAGACAAGAACAGCCTAATGGGGCTGACCATGTGGAACGACGTCTTATCTGGGCCTGCGCCGGCCATCCATTACCGCTAATTACACCGGCCTTGTGCCTCGGCCACTCTCAGCCAGGTGGGCCACCCTGTCCTCATTGTCCTCTTCCGGGGACGGCCCCACGGCCTGCGGGAAGGGCCTGGGGTCTCCCTATCGTCCCGGAGCAGCAGCCCCACGTCGTGGGCGCCCCGTGATAGATGAAGCATGGAAATTAGTTCCAGAGTTTAACTGATAACCGCAGAGCCCGCGACACTCGGTTATGGCAGCTCTAATTGATGAGCTCATTAAGTCCATTATTAGAGAAATTGATTTCAAATAGGCACTTAGAGTGCGCGGGGAGGCAGGTGGAGAGGGAGCACAGAAGGCAGGGGAAGTCTCGAAATACATAATGAGGCTCGTAATGTTATAGGTTTGTTTAATGAAAAGCCTCAACCGCACGCCTGTGGCCGCGTGGGTTTTAAACACCCATTTTATGTACTAATAAAGCTCCTGGAGCTGGGGTCCCGCCCTGGCCCCAGCCCACTGTGCTCCGTGGCTGCCCCTAATTAATTAATTAACCCGGGCAAGGCGATCAATGAGTTAGTGGTGCAGAATCGACACTCCGAGGCCATGGCTCATTGGGAGACGAGGGAGGCCGGTGGGGCTGGCGGCGGAAGTGGGTGCCTGGGCTTCCCATCCTCTGCCCTCTCGGCCCCACCCTGCCTGGCTCAGCCATCTGAGGCTGAGGCAGACCCTGTCCGGATGGTGGGGACCTGGGTTGCCGTAGAGCTGCTCCGCCAGGCCGGGGAGAGGTGGCCCAGACCCTGAGGCCCAGGGTCCCAGAACAGGATGGGAGACAATCATGGTGACCCTGACCTGCCTGCTCCAGCTCCAGGGGTCCCTCCCAGCCACGCTCCACAGGCTACTGACGCCCTCCTCTCGGGGCTACAGGGCTTAGTCTGGGATGGTTGTCAGTGTCCGCACCCAGCCTCTGTGCAGGACCTAAACAGACACACGCGTGGACACACCCAGGTACTTGGAATTCCACATGCAGACACATGTGGACACACGTGGACACGCAGTGATACTGACACAAATACACGGAATGCCTTACAGAGACACACGCAGACACTCACGGACACGCTACATACACATGACCAGCCCTTCCTTTCTGCAACTTCCAGGCTGTGAGTCCGGAGGCTCCAACATCTCCACCCGGCTGTCCCAGAGGCTTCTCACACTCAACATGGCTGAATCCTAACGATCCCCGACCACCTGCTGCCCAGAAGTCCCCGTCCCACAGCGAGGGGTGCCCGACCTTCCAGGCCCCGCCATGGCCCCCGCAGTTTCTCCTGGCCCCTTCATCCTGCAGAGGTTCCCATGGCTGCACCACGGAAATGCACAGAACCCAATCTCTCCTCATGCTCCCTCTCGGCTGCCTGAGCCTCCTTGGCATCCACCTCATGGCTGCAGCTCAGCGGCCATCACACAGAGCACAGCCCTCGCAGCCTGGCCCTGACCCCTCTGGCCTCCAGCCCGTGGCCACGATGACCCTGGTTGTGCCTCCCACACCGGGTGCTGCAGCGAGGGCCTCCTGCTGTCCCCTGTCTGGAGCCGCTCCCCAGGTGACTGTGCTCCCTTCGCCCAGTCCTTCCCGCCTTGTCCCACCTTTCTCCATGGTGGTCACCTTCACCTGGGATCCCACATGCGTCCCGTGGACCGACTGCCACATCCACACTAGGACGCAGGCTCCACAGGGCGTGGTGATATCTGTTTTTTTCCTCGGATGCAGCCCAAGTCCCCAGAAGAGTGTGGGGTGCCGAGGAGGAGCTCTGCCAAGTTCAGGAGAGAAGAGATGCGTGTAACTCATTTAACCGCACAGCAGGGAGTCAGGAAACACCGCCCGGTAAGACAACAAGAAGTGACACATTTTGCAGTTGATACGATAATTAAAATGGCGCTGCAGCCACGCACAAGCTGAGCTGGGCCTGCTGTGCAGGCAGCTAACGCGGGGCGCTGAAAAATGGAACAAACCTACGAGTCTGTCGGGTGACTCGACGGGCGTGCCTGAAGACCCGGTGACCGAGGTGGTGCTGGAACCCGCAGCCCACGGCAGGGAGCCGCTGCCACGTCCTAAGGCTGCTGGGGTGAAGTTGGAGCTGGGGATGCAGAGCTGAGGCCAGGCTTCCTAGAAGAGGAGGATCAACAAGGAGGCACCTCCCAGCGAGAGCCGAGGTGAAGAAATGCCACTCAAGATAGATGCGGAGGGATCCAGGCCCCCGATCCCTCTGGGCTGTGGCCAGGGCCTCCCTTGACTGGACCCAACCAGAGGGCAGTGGTGGTGAGCCTGGGAGCAAGTGTGGAGGGTCAGTCCCAGCCCCAGGGCAGAGTGGCCGATGTGGTGGGGTGGAGGTGAGAGGCAGGGCGGCCGGCCAGCACAACCATCGCTGCACGGGGGCCCAGGCCCACTTCTGACTTCCACATGACCACGCCCTAGGTGTCTGCCTTGGATGCTGCAGCTCTCCGTGAGCCCCCACCCATGACAGAAACCCGGGCTCCAGCCATCCCTGCAGGCACCACGCAGGGGCAAATTCCGTGTGACATCACCTGGGCTTTCTGTAACGCAGAGCTGCGGCGCCAAACACCACAAACATTTAAAAAGTAAGGGTAGGCTGGACATGGTGGTGCACGCCTGTAATCCCAGCCACTCGGAGGCCGAGGCGGGAGAATCGCTTGAACCAGGGAAGCAGAGGCTGTAGTGAGCTGAGATCACGCCATGAATCGCTTGAACCAGGGAAGCAGAGGCTGTAGTGAGCTGAGATCACGCCACTGCACTCCAGCCTGGATGGCAGAGTGAGACCATGTCTCAGAACAAAAAAACAAAAGACAACAACAGCAAAAAACCAGAAAGGATAGAAGAAAGGATAAAAAAGACGTAATTGCATTAATGAGACAACTGGATTGGAGGCAAAGACACTGGAACCTCCAGCTCCATTTCTGTGCTGTACGTGAGGCCGACTGATGCGATCGCCTCCTGCCGTCTCCCGGGGCTCCCTCGTCCTTCTCAGGTGGCCCGGCTTCCTCCTCCCACGGTGCAGGGAGGCTGTGGCATCTCAGCCTCACAGGATCAGGCCACCACAGTCTAGAGTCCAAGCGAACTCTGAGAGCCACCTCCAACTGCGGCAGTGGGAACATTCAGCCCAGACCTGTTCCCCTTGGTGTGACACCCTCAGAATCCACGTCCACACTGCTTCCCTGTGTCCTCGCATGGTCTCCTGTCCCTCAGGCTGTGTATTCAGGGAAGACAGGACAGTTTCCTTCTGGGTGTGGCGAGGGCAGCCAGTGGGGGGGTGCTGGTGTGGGGGGCAGCACGAGGGGTGGGTCCTTTCTGATGGGGGGAGGGGCCGCTTCTGCTGCCAGGGGAGGCTCACGGGGACCAGGAGCTTGGGGGGTTCCAAGCTTCCGGAATTCATCTCAGTTCATCCAGATCCCATCCCCGTCTCAGGACACACCCCCTAGCCCAAGCCCCACTCCGAATAAAAGTGCTGACAGGGCCGAGCACTGGGTTCAGGCTGTCACTGGAAACCCCAGCATCACCCTTGGAGCCTGATCTTCAGTCACATCTGTCCTAGGGCTATAAGGAAGAACAGGTGGATTTCAGACCCTGGCGGGGCAGAGGGAGGTGCTCCCTGGCTTTCTGACTGTGACTTGGCCTTTTTGCCTTGCCCTTCCCCTCCCTCCGCTCCTTTCCCCTCCCTTTCCCTCCCCTTCCCCCCTTCCCCTCCCTCCCCTCCTTTCCTCTCCCTTCCCCTCCTTTCCCCTCCCTTCCCCTCCCCTCTCCTCCTTTCCCCTCCCCTCCCTTCCCTTCCTTCCTTCTTTCTTTCTCCTTCCTTCCTCCCTCCCTCCCTTCCTTTTTTTTTGAGACAGGGTCTGGCTGTGTTGCCCAGGCCAGTCTTGAACTCCTGGGCTCAAGCGATCCTCCCGCCTCAGCCCCCGAAAGTGCTGGATTTCAGGTGTGAGCCGCCTGCCTGGCCTGTGTGGGCTTTTTATGTTAAGGCGTCTGTGGTTGTGGCTGTCCACGCATGCAAATATGACTGTGAGGAACCTGGTAGCCAGGCGGGCATCGGCCGCGGGAATGGGTCATGTAGGCTCGTGGGTTCTCCCCCTCTGCAGCGTGACTCTGGGCTGTTCTGAGGCCTGGTGGGGAGGGTAGGTGATGGGTGGCCCTCCAGAGTGGCCTCGGTGCTTCCCAGCCCCTCTGTCCACCTCCCAGACCAGCTGATCCAGGCCTGACAGACACAGCCGGCCCGGGTCATGCCGAGGAAAGGACAGGCACCACCCCGCCCATCCCACTGCCTCCCAGTGAGGTGTGAGGCTGAGCCCTGGGAGCGCTGTCGGGACCTGGAATTTAGCTGGCAGTAACCCAGGATCTCGCAGGAGTCCCTGGCATCTGGCCGACGCCTTGTTCCCGGTCGTTTTTCGCCCTCCTTGCTCCAGTGGTCAATTCGATTGAAGAAAGACCCACAAAGGGTGGGTTGCTGAGACGTGGCCTCCGTCGCCTTCTTTAACTTTCAGGTCTGAAGACAGTACTGCCCATTGCTGCTTCAAGCCCACTGAGGGCCGCCCCCAGCCCTGTGTGTGGCTGTGCAAAGGCTGGTTCTTTCCAGTGCCCGTGGCTGTGGCCGGCGTCAGGGTCGAGCCATGGCCGGGGTAAGTTGAGGCTCTGGAGGGGTGTGGGGTGGGGCCGGGCAGTGCAGGGGTGGGTCGAGGCTCTGCTGGGGAGTGGGGTGGGGCCGGGCGGTGCAGGGGTGAGTCCAGGCTCTGGAGGGGTGTGGGGTGGGGCCGGGCAGTGCAGGGGTGAGTCCAGGCTCTGGAGGGGTGTGGGGTGGGGTCAGGCAGTGCAGGGGTGAGTCAAGGCGCTGTTGGGGAGTGGGGTATGGCCGGGCGGTGCAGGGGTGGGTCGAGGCTCTGGAGGGGTGTGGGGTGGGGCCGAGCGGTGCAGGGGTGGGTAGAGGCTCTGTTGGGGAGTGAGGTGGGGCCAGGCGGTGCAGGGGTGAGTCCAGGCTCTGTTGGGGAGTGGGGTGGGGCCGGGCGGTGCAGGGGTGAGTCGAGGCTCTGTTGGGGAATGGGGTGGGGTCGGGCGGTGCAGGGGTGGGTCCAGGCTCTGGAGGGATCTGGGGTGGGGCCGGGCGGTGCAGAGGTGAGTCCAGGCTCTGGAGGGATGTGGGGTGGGGCCGGGCGGTGCAGGGGTGAGTCCAGGCTCTGGAGGGGTGTAAGGTGGGGCCGGGCGGTGCAGGGTCCCTGCCATCCATCTGTTCACTGTGTCCTCCACTTCCGGCCCCGTGTGGAGACAGAGACAGATGGCAGAAAAGCGATTTACAATGTGGCCTGTTCTATTTCCAATTAAACCGCAGACATTAGTTAATATGCAGGGCTGGGAATCTCGGGTGGAGATAATGTGCAGATAGCTCTATAAAACTCTGCGAGGAACAAATAATTTTGCACAAATTTGCAAACAGCATGGTTTTTGTAAATAACCGTAATCTTTCTACCAGCGCGGGTGCCGATTAGGCGCTTTTCCTCATGATGATTCAGTGATGACCTAATTTACCTATTGTTGCTGCGCGTCCGGTGCAGCCAATGGCATTGTCCAATCTGGTCCCAAATCCATCCTGTTGGCGTTAATTCATATTGACCAAATGTTTACAAATTGAGCTTTTTCCCCCTCGTTATGCCTGACGGTTAACTCCGCTAACGAGCCCGTCTGCTGACGCGGCACCGGCCTGCAGGCCCGGGAGTCTCGGCCGCCCTCGCCTGTCCAGAGCGCGTCCTGAGCACACCCCTGGCGTCAGCCCGGGCTTGCAGGAGGTGTCTGGCCTGGGGAGAAGGGGCGGGGCGAGGTGAGGCCAGGAGGGGGGAGGGGGAGGGGCCGAGGAGGGAGGGAGGAGGGGCCCGGAGCTGCTGCCCTGCAGGGAGGCTCCGCAGAGGAGGGCGCGACCTGAGGGCGGGTGGGGCGGGGTGGGGCTCCGGGTGAGGTGCGGGGTGTGGCCCGGGGAGTCACAGGACGGCCCCCAGGGAAACTTGCTCTGGGGCTGTGGGATGAATACCACAGGCAGGGGTGGAGCTTAAAACTGCAGAGTTCTCTTGTGGTCTGGAGCCCGGAAGCCACCTGGAATTTAACTGGCACCAGCCGGCATCACCAGGGAGTACTCGATACTTGCCCCGTGGCTCCCTCTGAAGGCTCGGGGCTCCCTCCTGCCTCCCCCAGGTCCTGGGGGCTGCAGCAACCCTCGGCGTCCCCTGGCTTGGAGGGGCCACTCCAGCCTCCGCCTCTGTCTTGGCCAGGTGCCCCCTGGCACCTCTGTGCTCCTTCTCAGGAGGACACCGGCATTGGTGGGGAACCTGCCCTTATCCGGGAGGGTCTCATTTGAGCCTAACCTCAGCCACATCGCAGAGACCCTTTTTCAGATCACAGTCAGGAGCCAGGGCTTCAGGGATCTGCACGGAGGCTTCTCTCCGTGGGGTGGTTTCTCCGTGGGCGCGGAGGCTTCTCTCCGTGGGGTTGTTTTTCCGTGGGCGCCGAGGCTCCCCTCCCCGGGGTGGTTCTTCCGTGGGCACAGAGGCTCCCCTCCCCGGGGTGGTTCTTCGGTGGACGCGGAGGCTTCCCTCCCCGGGCTGGTTTTTCCGTAGACGCCGAGGCTCCCCTCCCGGGGGTGGTTTTTCCGTGGGCACAGAGGCTCCCCTCCCCGGGGTTGTGTTTCCGTGGGCGCGGAGGCTCCCCTCCCCGGGGTGGTTTTTCCGTGGACGCGGAGGCTTCCCTCCCTGGGGTTCCCGTTCTATGCACATGGAGGCAGCTCGCGTGCCGTGGGCAGTGGCTGCCCTCCGCTGCCTAGAGAAGTGGGAAGGACGGTCTGCAGAGAGAGACAGGACCCAGGGAACGAGGCCAAGAGGGAGAGAGGCAGAGGCAGAGGCCGCAGGCGAAAGAACAGGGACAGGGAGGCCGGCGTGCAGGAAGGGTCAGGCTGGCCCGGCTGGTCCCCGCCAGGAGCTCCCTGCCAGGGCTCTGTGGCTCGGAGATTTCTCCCAACAGATTTGCTTCTTTGATCAACCGTGGTCGGAGGCCCAGAAAGAGACATGGTGACCCTGGCTTGGGAGGACCCCATTAGCGTCCGGAGGCCTCAGTGTACTCTTCTGTAAAATGGGACAACAAGGACACCTCTTCCCTGGGGTCTCGGGGGGGGTTAAACGGCGTCATCCCCTTGCGGGACCCAGTGCTGGCCTTTGTCACCATCCTGGGGTCTCAGTCCCTGGGCAGAGAGGCCCCTCCCCCACCAAGCTCAGTTTCCAGCTGCGGCTGCTGTGTGACGGTGGAGACTTTACTTGGTATCTGTGTGCTCCTTTGATACCTGACTCTGTCCTGCAACGCCAGCTCTCAGGGCAGGGGCGGCGTGTGCTTCTCCCTCAGCTTGGAGCCCGCAGGTGATCCACGCTTGTTGACTCTGTGGCAGGTCTAGTTCTAAGCATCATTGTCACTGAGACCTGCGCACAGCAAGGTGCTTGGATCAGCGCCTGGCCTGTGGTTGGCACCTGTGGGCATTGCGTTAGCTGCCAGTATTATTCTCTCTCATTTAATCTTCGCAAGCTCACGAGGGTTTGCTGAGTGGATCAAGGGTCAGAGTGGGGAGTGGGGGTGCTAATTGGACTACCCCAGAACTAGCAGAGCAAGGCTGGGCCAGGGCTGGTGAGGATGGTGGCTGCCCCGGCCATGCCAGGCAGGCTCCATGCCAGGGAGGGGGTGGCCTGGCAGCCGGGGAGGGGGTGGGAGCAGGCTCTGAGGGGGGCAACCGAGTGGGCTCCCTGGAGGAGGAGTGCCTGTAGGCCAGGGGGCTGTGGGTCATGGGGGCTCAGGGGAGAGCGACAGCTGTGTCTGAACGAAAGGGTGGAGGCGGCACAGACCGGAGATCTCAGAGGACGCCTCGCGTCCCGCAGCTGCGGAGGTGCAGGGCCTGGCTGAGACGCCGGCAGGTTCTCTCCAGGAGCCCCATGGTGGGTGCGTCGGCCTCGCCGTCCTGCTCAGCTTCCTGGATGTTGCACACCATGCTTGCACCAGCTGGCGGGGCTGCCCCTCTAGCATTCTTTCCCAGGCATCTGGGCTGGGGGCGGTGATGTGGAGAAGGCATCGCTGAACATGTTTTCGGGCCTGTGGGTTTCTTCCCTGCATCCCCTGGGCAGGCAGCTCACGCCATCACCCCAAGCTGTGCTGGGGAGGAGAGGAGCCATGGGTACCTGCGAAGGGGTTGTTATTATGCTGCCCTTAAAAACAGTCCCGTTATCAACTTTTCCAATCAGTGGTTATGACAGCAGCATTTATGTGCGTTCGTGACAGGGGCCTCAAGGCCCAGTGCCGCCTGGCAGCCTTGGAGCCTCGGGCCGGGCACCCTGCATTCTCCTTGGCTGGGTGGGCCCCAGCGCCATCCTCCAAGCACGCAGGGCTTCCCGGGCCCTTCCCAGACCCCCGCCTCCCAACCCGCTTCCTTTTGCTAAAAAGCTAGATTTTTCTACTATTTGTGCTGCTTTTAATCCATAGGAAGTCAATTTTCCACTCATATATTAGTTTATTTTATATTTTCAAATTGATTCGACTATGCATTGATTTCCTGTTGTGGGCATTGTGTCCTGAGCCGGGATTACGCGTTTAGGAGAAGTGGATACTTGTGGCACATAAAGGTGCTTCTACGCCACAGAGCTCTTATCTTGAAAAGGGAGAGTCCAATTTTATTGAAACAGCTAAAATCCCACTTAATTGAATTTTTTTCCTCTAAGATGTACAAGCTTAGAGACGTTTGCTTTCCAATTCAACTCAGGCTCCGTGGTGTTTAAATTTCCAAACCCATAAAGACCTTTATGAAAAAGACCCTACAAATATTGTATTTCTGAGCGGGTGCGTCGGTGAGCGTCCGGGGGGGAGTGGGGAGGCATCCGTGCCCTTGGGCAGCCTCTGATCCTGCAGAGGGGCCCTGGGCGCTGGCTTCTGGGCAGTGCCTCCCCTGGGCTGCTCGCTCCCTTCCTTCGGGCCAGGCGGTTTCCTCTCCCTGCTGTGCTCAGTGGCCTGGGCTCTGTGGCTTCCTTAGTGGCCTTTCTGGGTGCTGACACCACCCTGCCCCCACCCTTGCAGTGGCTGGGCCAGGTGGCCCTCATCCGTCAGGGACTGGCCCTGGCTGCCTGGTGACTGAGCTGGGCTTTGACCCTGGCCACTGGTTCCCAGGCCCTCTCCCCTCACCTCCCACTGACTCTCAGGGAGGAGAGAGGAGAGGGGGTGAGCAGGCCGCACCCAGCACCCAGCACTCTGGAGCTGCTAGACCAAGCCCCCTGGACAGCAGCCTCTGCCCCAGCTCAGCCCAGGTCATGCCCAAGGCAGGGGTGTGGCCAGTGTGTGTGGGGACCTGGGTCTGGGTGGGGTCTTCACTGCACCTGCCCTGGGCCTGGGCTCAGGCCCACCAGTCACAGCTGGGTGAATGAAGGGGTGCCTGTGAGTTGGGGACCCTCTGTCTGGGGGTGTTTCTTAGGTGGGTCTAGGACCCTCTGTCTGGGGGTGTCTTAGGTGGGTCTGGGACCCTCTGTCTGGGGGTGTCTTAGGTGGGTTTGGGACCCTCTGTCTGGGGGTGTCTGAGGTGAGTCTGGGACCCTCTGTCTGGGGGTGTCTTAGGTGGGTCTAGGACCCTCTGTCTGGGGGTGTCTTAGGTGGGTCTGGGACCCTCTGTCTGGGGGTGTCTCTGAGGTGAGTTTGGGACCCCTGTCTGGGGGTGTTTCTTAGGTGGATCTGGGACCCTCTGTCTGAGGGTGTCTTAGGTGGGTTTGGGACCCTCTGTCTGGGGGTGTCTGAGGTGAGTCTGGGACCCTCTGTCTGGGGGTGTCTCTGAGGTGAGTTTGGGACCCCCTGTCTGGGGGTGTTTCTTAGGTAGATCTGGGACCCTCTAAGGATCCTCTGTCTGGGGGTGTCTGTTGGGTTGGTTGGGCCTCCTCTGTCCTCAGGAGGCACCCTTGTCTTGCTCCCTGAGCCTGGCTGCTCCTGGTATGTTCTGGCCTCATGTGCACCCACCTGTAGGCAGGGACACAGGCTGCTGTGTGCTCTGCTCAGATGCAGCTCCGCCCTCCTGCCAGATGCCACATGTGCCCCCCACGGAGCCATGCCCTGCTGCCCGGGCCCCACCCAACCACATCCAGCCTCCTTCAAGGCCCGGTCCCCATCTCTGGAAAGGCCAGACACTGGGCTGTGACACCCCCTTCCCACCTCCCACCTGCCCACCGGCCTCTTTACTGAGTCCGCCCTGGCCTGGGGCCTGAGCACCTGTGGGCTGGGCATGGCCAGGTGGGGTGGACCCTGGGGACCCTAAGAAGCTCCTCCCAGCCTTGAGCATCCGCCCCAGCCATGCCCCTGGGCTCCCAAATCCCCGTGGTCCTTAGAAACACTGAAGGGGAATGGTGGGTCCAAGGACAGCTCTTTCTCCTTGGGGATGGGGTGGGGTCTAGGCCTGCCTGACCTCTGGTGTCTTACCCCAGCCTCAGTTTCCCTCTAGCACCAGGGTCTGGGGCTATACCTCACTCCTGTGGCCGCAGGATTGGTGGTCTGAACACCAAGCTGGGGCAGAGGAAAGCTTGGCCTGACTCCAGGTCCTGCACTGGCCATGGCGCCGTGAGCAGGTGGCCCCCTCAACTGTGGGGGGTGGCTCTGCCTCTGGGGACACCAGCCACCTCCTCCCTTGCCTGGACTATCATCTGTTCTTCACGGTTCCTCTGTCTTCCCACCATCTTTGGCCTGGTTCAGAGCCCTCCTGGTGTGCTGGGCCTGAGAGCTGTCCTGCCCAGGCAGTGACTGTCCTTTAGGGGGGCTATCCGGGGTGGGCAGTGGTGCTGGGTGCCGAAGCGGGCCTGTCTCTCTAGGTGAGGCCTCTCTCTAGGAGTGCGGGGCCGGGTGCAGGGCCAGCAACTCAGGCATGTACAGCCCTGACCGTTATCCGATGCCTCTTCACACACAGTTGCACAGACGACAGTTTAATGGTGCTTTGTAATGGGAGCTCCTCTGTATCTCTATCCCATGAAAATGGCTAACGGTGATAAGGGAAGGAAGAAACGAAGAGTCTGCAAGGCCCCTGCCCACCTGCTCCTAAGAACGCGCTCACTGCCTGCGGGCATCGCCTCCGCTCCCTGGAGCCTCCTGGAGATCTCTGACCCACCCCGGGCAGGGGAGGCCATTGGTGGGGTGCCGGGACCCTGCGCGGGGAGGCCGGGGCTGGGCCCAGGGGTGGCTGCCGGACCCTTCTTCTGTTTCTAGGGTGGGAGGGCTTTGGCAGGGGCCTTTTTGGGTGTGTGGCCCGACCCAGCCTGGGTGGTGCAGCCCTGAGGGCCTGGGCAGTGCAGGGAGAGCCCAGGTCTGCAGCCCTTGAGCAGCAGGTTTCATCATTCATTCATCCATTTAGCGGTTGTTTCCTGAAAAACCTCTGGGACTTCGCCCCAAACCTCCCGAATCTTAGAGGGTAATGCAGCCGGAGAGTGGCTGCTCCCAGGGCTGGAGTTCAGGGGAGGTGCTGTCAGCTCAGAGTGACTGCTGGGCAGTGCAGTCTGGGGAGACTTCCTGGAGGAGGTGGCATTGTCACTGTGCCCCGAAGCATTTGGGCCCCTGGGTTTGGGACCCCTCGCCGCCCAGGGGCCTTGCCGGCCAACACTCTTCTTCCTCACAGTTTGTGCTCTCCTAGAAATGCACAGCTGCTGAAATGTGCTCCCCATCTCCCCTGACAAGCTCCACCATCTTGCCCCATCGTCCCCTGCCAGCCCCTCAGGGGCGTGTGGGACAGGACACCCAAGTCCTACTCCTTCCTGCCCTCAGCATCGCCTCTCAGCTTGTGGACACCAGAGGCTGGATCTGGAGGATGGATCAGAGAGGCGTCCGGGTCCTGTTGTGGGGACCCCTGTTGTGGCGACCCCTGGCACCGGCCTTGGGCCTTCAGGGGGTGGTCGCACTGAAGCGTGTGGCTTTCTCTGGTCCCATGCCTGACTGTGAGTGGGTGAGGCTCTGAGGACCACAGAGACCAGTCCCTCAGGCCCTGCCCGTCCCTCCTGCCAGGGGCTCTGGGGCTGGGGTGGTGAGAGCAGGGCAGGCAGTATCTGGGGGGTCCTGCCTCTGCCCTCAACTTGCCCTGAGGTGACAAAGCCTTGGCTGAAGGCGAGTGGGACCCACGGGGTCTGCAGTAGGGAAGGTCCAGGGCCCGACCACGCCTTGGGGCTGTCCCGGCTCTGGCCTCGGCCCGGGCCCCCCCACCAACCCGACCAAGCTGGCCTTCCTACCTGTACCCATCTGGGTCTTGTGTGCCCCTGAACTGGGGCAGTGCCCCCTGCCAGCATCCCAAGAACAGGAACGGGCTGCAGAGGACCAGATGTGATTGCACAGGGGCCTGGACGCCAGCTTCTTCCCTCTCGCCTGTTGTCTTACCTGGAACGGTGGCCATCTCAGAGGAAGTGGGCCTGTGCCGGGATTTTCTCACCCGAAGCGAAGCTCGGGAGGGCCCTCTGGGCAGCCTGCAGTGCACCGTGTGTCCAGCAGGGGGCAAGCGCCCGGCCCCGGAGCCACAGCGCACTTGGGGCGGCGCAGGGTCCCGGCCCGACCTGTGTCTGAACACGCAGGAGCCCCCAGGCCAGGCAGTCCCAGCGCATTTTAATAGTGGAATGTAATTCCTGGGCGGCAGAAAAATGAAAGTGAGAAGTCTATGAATTATTACAAATGCTCTCCATCTGCTGGGCCGTGCAGCGGGGACCTCGGCTGGAAAGCCTTTTTTTCTGGTGTTTAAGTTGGCGTGGAAGATGAAATAGTCACAGAGACGCCGTGGCCCCTCAAAGCTGTTATTGCCAGCTGTGTGTCTCCTGTAAACACTTTTCTGATTTATAGCCTCGCTCTGCTTTATAAATGGAAAAACCAGAAATGCCTTCAGGAGCAGCCTTTCACTGCCCAAGAGGCCGCTGCATCCGCACGTGGCCGCGGGGCAGGGTGCCGGGGCTTCTGATCAGCCTCCCTCCCCAGGGCCAAGGCCTCCACCCAGGCCTGGCACAAGTGTGGATCCCGGGAGGGTGAACCACGGTGCCTGCTTGCCCAGCACGGACAGGGTTTCTGGAACTCGGGGCATTCGATGCAAAGCCGGCAGGTTCCCAGCAAGCTGCTTCCCTGGACTCTGGCGAATCTTCTTTTGCTCGACAGACGCTGTGGATGGGTTTTCTGTTTGTTTTGGAAGGCGAGGAGGTGCTCAAACATCCGGCGATTGTCTTTGCTGGCCTGTGTCCGCGAGGGGAAGCTGATGCCCCTGGCTGGAGGACCTGGTGTCGTACCTAGAGACCCCTTAGGACGGCCGACTGCCAGCCATGGGCCACCCGGGAACTCACCCCACAGCCCCGCCTCGGTGCCCACACCTGGGCCAGGTGGCCATGGGGCCCTGAGGCCTTGTGCAGATGAGGGAAGGGACTCGCTGCAGCCTCCAGGTTGGCGTCTGGCCTGGGAAAGAGGGCTCAGGAAACGTTGGTCACTGACTACTGAAATCACAGTAACCCAGGGAGGCTGGGATGCTGTCCTGCTCAACGGGGAACTGAGACACTTGTCGCAAGTCCTGCAGCGACCCAGAGCCGTGCAGGTCCAACCCGGAGCAGCAGAGCCCTTGGAGCAGGCGGTGTGGATGGCGGCCCCTTCACAGCCGGGACGTGGGGTCGGTGGGGGTATGGATTGTCAGTGCCCCGGGGTTATTTCGGGTGTGGGGCGTGTGTTTTCAGTGCCTCGGGGTTGTCTGGGGTATGGATTGTCAGTGCCCCGGGGTTATTTCGGGTGTGGGGCGTGGGTTTTCAGTGCCTCGGGGTTGTCTGGGGTATGGATTGTCAGGGCCCTGGGGTCGTCCGGGGTCTGGGATGTGGGTCGTCAATGCCCTGGGGTTATCTGGGGCCTCCCCTCCCTGGGGCAGGTCTTCATAACATCGGGAATTTGCAGGCACATGTGTCTGGGCGTTGGGGAGCAGTCTGTGCTGGATTTGCTCTGTGGATTCTTGAATTATCTGGAGAATACGAGCTTCTTGATGAAAAGTGTGATTTTGTGTTATGAACCGGAGAGTCATGGGCTATCAGGCCGGGGGCTGGGTAATGTCCTGAATGGCAGGCGCTGTCGTTTCCAGGAAAGACGATGGCGTGAACATGCCATTCACCCTTTAGAGCCCGAGGCTCAGGGCCCACACTGAGGCCCTGCACTGCTTCTAAGTCTGCACAGGATCAAGAGCCCTTGGGCAGGGGGTGTCGGCCCCTGGAGACAAGTTTATCAGTAAAGCAGGAGACCTTGACTGCCAGCTGAGAGCCTGGAGCAGGGGTTCGGCTCCTGCTGCACTGAACCCACTGTTAATCCCCACTCCCCACACGGCTGCTAATGACTCCCTCAGCAGGGGCCACACTGGGGATGTTTATTGAGCAGGAAGTAAAATTGTAATCTCCTGTTCAAACAGAATATTCACACAACGATAAAATTACAGGTTTGGCCTCAGGGAACCATTCCTAGGACTTGGTGCTTCAGTGCAGAGGCAGTTCTGCTGGGAGCTGGGCAGCATGGGCTCTGCGTGGGCTGGGAGTGGGGCCAATGTCAGCTGCCAGCGCTGCACCAACGATGCCACGGCCACCAGCTGTGCAGGAGCCCACGGCGGCAGCGGGCGCCCGTGACAACCGTCCCCAGGGGGTGTCATCAGGGCTACGCAGCCCCGGGGCAGGGGACGACAAGGCAGGAGAGCGCCCCCGGAGCCTACCACCCTGCCCAGGCTGTCCCCTTTCCAGGTAGAAATGAAAACAGGTCATATTCTCATATTGCTGGGCCTAGCACATGCGAGATCTGCCTAGACACGGTGAGTTTGCAAAGTACCAGAGACTGGAGACTCACCACAGCAACGTACGCCTCGCAGTTGTGGAGGCTGGAAGTCTAAGATCCGATTGCAGGGCTGGCTCCTCTGAGACTGCAAGGCAGAACCGGTCCCATCCTCTCCCCAGCTCCCGGTGGCGGCCGGCAGCCCTCAGTGATCCTTGGCGTGAGAAAGCATCGCCCTGACCTCCGCCTTCATCTTCGCACGGCCTCTCCCTGCGTGCCTGTCTGTCTCTAGATCCCCTTTCCATAAGGACGCCTCGTGCTGGGGTGAGGCCCGTCCTCATGACCGCACCTTAACCTGATTTTCTCTGTCTCCAAACAAGTCACCTTCTGAGGTGCTGGGGGTTGGGACGTCAACACCTTCCTGAGGTGCACACATTGACCTAGGATAAATGGCATTTTCAAATTAAAAAAACTTTAATTTTGAACAAATTTCACAAAATTTTTAAATACAGTATGGAGAGTTCCCGTAGCTCGCTCACCTCCCGCACAGACAGCACTGCACCGAAGCAGGGTCCACTGATCGGCCTGGGGTCAGCGCCACCCACAGAACGGAGTTGCTGGAGCTCCCACCGGGTTCCTGCTCCGGGACCGCTGGCTGTGTCGAGGGGTCACCTTTGTAGGACCCCGCCTGGATGGGTCCTCAGGCTTCCTTTGTCCTTCATTATCTTGGCCGGTCTGCAGGGAGCCGCTGGGGGTTGGTGGAATGTTCCTTCCTGACTGGGAAGTATGCTGACGCCACTGCTCTGCCCGCACCCTCGTCCTCGCCTGTCCAGGCATCCATGCTGTTGGCAGCTCTAACGTGCCAGTGCTGGCTGCTGGACACCCCAGCTGTGGGTGTCTCAGGCCCCGAGTTCCGGCCTCAGTAGCAGGAAGGACGGTGGGTGGGCGCGGGGTACCCATGGAGGGGGCCACAGTGCTGCCAGCTATGCTCAGTGGGAACGTAGGCCCCACAGAGGGACCCAGGCTGCCTGTAGACTTTTCCTCCTGCTGCTCCTTGAGACACAGCAGCGCCTGCCTCACCTCTGCCTGGGGGCAAGGGGGCAGGGGCCACTGCTTCTCAACATGTCAGTGACTGCCCTGGGCAAGCAGGACTCGGAGGTCTCACTGCGTGCACTGCCCACAGAAGTTTCTGGAGAGACTCACTCTGTTTCTAGGGGCAGACTTGGGCTGGCAGAGGGGACCCTTGGCAGTGGCTGGAGCAGCCCCTGTCTGGTCAGGGCAGCCCGGGCTGGTCCCTCCGGCCCCTACAAGCACCTATCAGACTCTTTTCTGCAGAAAGAACCAGAAGGATGCCACCATCTGCAGCTGGCCCTTGGGACCCCAGGTCTCCAGCTGCCCCTCCCACCATCCTGAGTCCTCGCACTTCTTCATGCTTGTGATGAGGGCGCTGAGCCCTGAACTCTGTTTAGGGCTGGAGAAGGGGTTGGATCAGTGACCTCAGGCCCGCAGCATCGTCCCTAGTGGCCTGGACACCGGGCGGTCATCTCAGATGGGAATCCCAGGACACAGCGGTGTAAGGACAGCAAGAGGGCAGCAGCAGGCCCGGGGGGCAGACCCCATGGCTTGTGGGTGCCCGGCCTGCCCACTCCCTGGCTGTGCACTGGGCCTCGGGGTCCCGAGCCCGGCACAAGGGTGGGCATGCCTGCGCCCTTGTCCTCACCTGTCCAGGCATCCATGCTGTTGGCAGCTCTAACGTGCCAGTGGTGTCTCAGGCCCCGAGCTCTGGCCTCAGTAGCAGGAAGGACGGTGGGTGGGCACGGGGTATCCGTGGTGGGGGCCACAGCGGCCTGGACTGTGAAACCTCCGAGATCCTTGGAGCCTTGGGGCTCACACGCGGGCTCCCGTCTGAGGGGCTGCCCTGGTTGGGGCTGCTGTGATGCATACCCAGTGGGTTTTCCTGAATTCCTGCCTCCTTCTCTAAAGCTGCAGGGACAAAAGAGCAAACCAAATCGAGCCCTAAGGCACTCCAGGCGTTCCCCCAACCCCGGCCAAAGCCTGCTCTTGTCCTAGCCCCACTGACCCCCAGGCCTGTGCCCAGTATCTGGCCAAACCCCAGGGTCTGCAGCACCCGCCTGACCCCCAGGGTGACGGCCGGTCAGGAAGGTGTGTGGGTCAGGCCTGCTCAGAGCCCAGGATAGATTTCACAGCCCCCGCAGAGCCGGGTGGGACAAAAGGTCCGTTTTTGTGGCCATTGTTGACGTCTCCTCCTGCGAGTCAGAGAGGTGGCCCCACCTGCGCCCGTGAGGCGGAGTGAAGGCGCCGGCTCCGGGAAGCCCAGCTGTCCCTGGGTTCCCCGTGGAAGCCCCACTGCATCGGAGTGCAGAGCGTGAAGGCCACGTAAAATTCTTTATTATCTTGGCAATTTCCTAAGTCATTGGTTCGCGTGTTTGTAAGATAAACTCACAGCCTTGGAACGCGCCGTGCTGGGGTGACACTCCTGCTTGGGAAGTTGGAGCAGTGGCTTCCTCGGGTCACCCCAGGGCCCTGGGGGCCGCACATCAGACCCTCCGGCTGCTCCAGTAGTGGACAGTTGGGGCACCACCGAGGCTGTCATCCCTGTTAGACGTTCTGGCCCTGGCGGACTCTCGAGATGACTCACGGTGGGACTCTGGGGAGTGTGGGTGGACGGAGCTGGTCCCGGGGCTCCTGCCGCCAGGCTGCCCCACTCAGCCATGGCCGGGGTGTCTGCACGGTTCCCAAAGGGCCCTGAGGAGAAAGGAAGATGGTGCCTGACTGCCTGTTCGTGCAGCTCACTCACAACGTCCAGGCAGGGGAGGCGAACAGCACCCCTGCCCAGAGGAATGAGTAAGAAGGCGGAGTGTCCACACCTGGAAAAATGGGGAGTGTCCACGCCGGGGGAGGGTGCGGAGTGTCCACGCCGGGGGGAGGGGGCGGAGTGTCCACGCCGGGAAAAAATGGGGAGTGTCCACACTGGGGAGGGTGCAGAGTGTCCACACTGGGGGGAGGGTGCGGAGCGTTCACGCCAGGGAAAAATGGGGAGTGTCCACACTGGGGAGGGTGCAGAGTGTCCACGCCGGGGGTAGGGGGCGGAGTGTCCACGTCCGGAACAATGCGGAATGTCCACAACAGGGAAAATGCGGTGTGAATATTCTGCATTCTTAAGGGAAAAGCCTTTAAAAGGAAGGATGCGCTGCCACCACTGCGTAGACAAACCCGGGGACCCTGTGCTCAGCCCTGAAATAAGGCCATGTGACGTGTCCAGAACGACAAATTCACAGACAGAAAGCAGAATGGGGGGTGTTGGGCTGGGAGGAGGTGGGGGGCGTGGCCCCTGAAGGCAGAGGGAGGTTGGGGAGGAGAGTGGGGCTGGGCCCCTGAAGGCAGCGGTTTCTGACTGGGGTGAAGATGAGAACCTGGGATGGCACCGTTGGTGTTGGGTGGGTGCCATTGCAAACATACCGAGTACCACAGACATGTACTGTGTAAAATGGCTAATTTTAGGTTATGTGAATTTTGCTTCCAGTAAAAACTAAAATAGGTGCAGTCAGTGGGGCCAGGAGGAAGTGAGGGGACAGAGGAGCGACCCTCCAGGGTCTTCTGGAGGCTGCAGAACCTCGTCTGGGTCCTGTGGATTTGCGGGGAGCCATGGCCAGAGGCTGCAGAACCTCGTCTGGAGCCCATGGATTTGGTGTGGGCCGAGGCGGGCAGCATGGGGTGTGTCCTGGTCTCAGGACATCTCACCAGGGAAAAGGGCCCCGAGCTGGGCAGGCCTGGGCTGCCTCCTTGGCTCTGCCTGTGCCTGTGCCCACTTGGGGTCTGGAGCAGGTGGAAGGCGGTGGTTGGTGTGGCCCCTGCTCTGTCTGCTGCTCTCTCCTCCTGGGGGCTGAGGGAGACCTTCGGGATGTGAGCTGGAACAGCACAGTCGGTGTCCCTGAGCCACGAGCTGAGTCGGGAGGCTCTGGTCCCCGAAGCGCAAGCCCAGTGACCCCCAGTGTCCCCGGGGATGGATCTGCAGCATTTCCGAGAACACAGACGCTGACTCCACGAGGCCGACTCAGACCCGCTGTCCTCACCGGAAACCCGCAGGAAGGGCCTGAAATCAGTGGTGTTTTCAGGGCTGTCAGAACCGACAGGGCTCCCAGGGCCTGGGGTGGGGCTGGGGCCTGGCAGCATCTTCCTGAGTCACGTCTGCTTTCTCCTCCTCACTTGCTCCAGGGACCTTCATTCCAGGGTGCGCGGCTGAGGGCAGAGGTTTCCGAGTCCTCTGTCATTGGCTGCCGCACTCACGGAGATGCTGGTGAGGAGGAGGTAGGGGTGGGGCTGCAGTGTCATGGCTGCCAGGGTGCCATGCGTGTCCCCTCCACCAGCCTGCGGCCCCCGCCCACACAGGACTGAGTTTCCTCATCTGTAAAGGGCAGGTCAGTGTCCTTCCTCATGCTGTCGTCTGGGTGCTTAAACAAGGGGACATTTGCAGCCACGCGGGGCAGACACAGGTGCTTTTTTTTTTTCTTTTTTTTTTTTTTGAGACGGAGTCTCGCTCTGTCGCCCAGGCTGGAGTTCGGTGGCCGGATCTCAGCTCACTGCAAGCTCTGCCTCCTGAGTTTACGTCATTCTCCTGCCTCAACCTCCCGAGTAGCTGGGACTACAGGCGCCCGCCACCTCGCCCGGCTAGTTTTTTGTATTTTTTAGTACAGATGGGGTTTCACCGTGTTAGCCAGGATGGTCTCAATCTCCTGACCTGGTGATCCGCCCGTCTCGGCCTCCCAAAGTGCTGGGATTATAGGCTTGAGCCACCGCGCCCGGCCCACAGGTGCTCTTTATGACCCCAACATCAATGTTGCACGGCAGAAAGGTGGGGAGCCGGGATCCCCAGGCCCCCCTGAGCCTGAGCCAAGGAGGAGTCCTGGCAGGGAGAGGGAGTCCCTGGGGTCTTGTGGGATGTGCCCACAGGCATGCCGGGGCCTGGCCAGTGATGATGCTTCCCCAGGCCTGTGGACAGGGAAGGCAGGAACAGGGAGGGGCTGCAGCCGGGCCACCACAGGCGAATGCTTATCCCTCGCAGGTGGGCGTCCGAGGCTCTTAGGCTGCTTCTGCCATGCCCCAGCGCCCCACCTGGCTCTCTGGGGGGCGGCCTGTTAGGATAATGGCCCGGCACTGAAGCCTTCCTGGGCACTGTTGCGGCCGACCCCTCCCCAGTTCTCCGTCGGCCGCGTAATGGAGCTCTGACGGGGACAGGCTCCCGGCCGGAGCTAATCGAAGCTGAAAAGGTGGAATCAGCGTGTGTCGTATCCTTTTGCCACCTTCATCAATCCAGCTAACTGGGTTTGAGCTGCGCTCGGCAAATGTTCTGCAGCGGGAAATTAATATGTAAGACATCTGAGGCCTGACGCGGCCGCAGGGCCAAGCGGGTGCTCGGGCAGGGCGGCCTGCGAGGGCCACCACGGCTGCTGCCCGCTGAGGACCTGCAGTCTGGGGAGGGTCCCCAACCTGGCCGCCACCCTCTGCATCATCAATTCAATTACCTCTGGGGTTGATACATATTCAGGCTTGAGGACGCCAGGGTGGAAGGAGAGGCCCGGAGACAAAGGAATCTGTATTTACCCAATAATAAGTTCCATTTGGAGGAGGTTTGAAAACAATTCCCCGTCACATTTGTCCCTGTCAGATCACATTATTCACAAATGAAGTTCACAAAGTATCAATTCAATTTCAATGAGGCGCTGGCTGGTGGGGCTGGGGCTGAATTTAGCTGAGTGCTGGGGGGGCGTGGACAGCGTGGCCGTCAGAGGTAATCAAAGGCAGGCGAAACGGCAGCGCTTTCCATTTCACCCCCTATGTGCACATCTGTTCCTGGATAATCCCATTTTCTACACTTCCAAATCACTGAAGACGGCAGCTGGGGGGGACTCCGGGCCCCTGCCTGGGCAGCACATCCGGCCCACCCCTGGGAGTCGAGGCGGGGACTGGGGCTGCGCGCCCACCCAGCGCCAGGGCCTCCTGGGACTGGCACCTCTCCAGGTCAGGCTGCAGCTGTCCTGGTCCCCGGGCTGTGGGAGGGTCACCAGGCCTCACGCCCCCTGGGGCCTCTCCCCGCGGCCACACGTCTGTGGGTCCCGTCCCTCCCTGACTTCGGGGACTACACTAGGACTCCAAGTGTGGCAGGCCAGGTGTCACTAACGCAGGCCTCCACAACACCTGCTTCAGCGCTGGCTGGACAGTGAAGTCATTAAAAGCCAGTGCCTTATACAAAGGCTGGAATGTAACACAGAGTTTTACCCACGCCTTTCCTGGGCCTTAAAGCCACAAGACGATGAAGGAATTCTTCACAGGACCCATTTAGGATTAAACACGTTTTATTGTGGGTCTGAAGGAACTCCCCAAACCTCTGTGATTTAGCAGAAGACAAGATAGGGGCAGTCACCCCAGCACCTGGACCCACTTAGATGAAGTCGACTTAAACTTACTGAGGCTGAAGAAGAAGGTCTTCAGGACCCAGACCTTAGTCACAGATTAAAAGAAGTTAATCACTTATGTCTTTAGATGAACGCGCACTTACACGTAGACATAAGCTATAGAAGGTAGATAAGCTCTGGAAAACTGTAATTTTGAGTTGGTCTGGCGATAATTTCCCAGCCTTCTCCCCGTAACCAGTTTCAGAAACAAAAACTCTCTTCCTCCTCAGTTCATCTGCGTCTCGTTACTGGGCCACGAGAAATAGCAGCCCCACCCTCAGTTTGGTCTGAGAACACAAGGGGATGTTCCTGCACCTCCCACCCCTGCCCTCCGACCCCTACCCTCCCACCCCTGCCCTCCGACCCCTGCCCTCCCACCCCGCCCTCCCACCCCTGCCCTCCCACCCCGCCCTCCCACCCCTGCCCTCCCTCCCCTGCCCTCCCACCCCGCCCTCCCTCCCCGCCCTCCCACCCCTGCCCTCCCACCCCTGCCCTCCCACCCCTGCCCTCCCTCCCCTGCCCTCCCACTTCTGCCCTCCCACCCCTGCCCTCCCTCCCCTGCCCTCCCACCCCTGCCCTCCCACCCCTGCCCTCCCACTTCTGCCCTCCCACCGCAGGAACCCTCCCTCCAGCCCAGGCACCTGTTAGCACTTCTGCGTGTCTCTGCGTCCCCATCGGCAGCCCCTCCTTTCCCGGCACTGGTGAGCCTGCGGGGAGGGGGGCTGGGTGTTTCGGGGGCTTCTGGGTCGGACGACTCTTGGATGCACTCTAGCCTCAGAGTGAGGGCCAGGGGCCAAGGGCTACAGGGGTGGACCCAGCCCCATCCCTGGCCCTCCCCACTGGACCTTGTCATCCGACCAGTCCCAGGTCCCAGGTATAGCACCAGTGAGCAGCTCCCAGGACCCAGGAGGACTGCCAGGGGTGGGGGTCAGGGGTGTGGCTGAGGGATCAGGCACCCTCCCCAGGCAGGCTGGGCTGGAGGGGGCTCAGCAACCCCAAGGGGCTCTCTGAGTCTCAAGGTGCCCTGGCCTTTCCCCTGCCCCAGCATGGACCTGCCCCCAACAGCAGGACAGCGGTTCCTCTGCCCAGGCCTCTCCTGTCCGCTGCGGGGCTGCCCCTGCCACACCTGGGCTCTCCCAGCTGCTGGACTTGCACGTCCAGCACAAAGCTTGCCTCCTGCCCCTTCACTGCCTCTGAGGACCCGTGGCGCCTCCTCACCAGCCACAGGCAGACAGCGGGCCTGACGCTACCTGGGGCCCCTGGGTTCTGGATGCTGCTTCCCTGTGGCACAGGGCAGTGGATGGGCCCTGGTGCCGCCGGTCTTGGCTCAGAGGGTCCCACTGTCTTGTCAGAGACTGCCGACCCCCTACCCCGGGGTCTGCACCCAGTGTCTTGGCTGAGTGTGGCCCGGGAGGCAGCCCTACCCTGCTGTGACCCTGGGCCTCCACCGCCCCATCTGTGAAGGGAAGGCTCAGGTCCTTTCCATGCTGGGTTGGGCTGGTCTGGGCCTTACAAAAGACTGCAGACCCCAGATGAGCCCAGGACGGGTGGGGGAGCCAGATAGATATTGGAGACCTGAACTGGATGTAGCACCTGGGTGTGAAGTGGGGGCAGTGATGGGCTTATGCCCCTCCTCTCCAACCCCTAACCACAGCAGCCTCTCGGCCCCGGTGTGAGGGAGCCATGGGCCTGCGTGTGCATGGCATGTGCATGAGCGTGGGGTGTGAGGTGTCGCCGTGGGCCTGAGTGTGCGCAGCGTGTGCATGAGTGCGGGGTGTGAGGTGTCACTGTGGGCCTGTGTGTGCCCGTGTGTGTGCCTTGTGCCTTTCGTCGCCGCCCTCCCAAGCAAGATGTAACAAGAAGGCTGCAGGGATGGGTCTGGGGTCCTGGGCTGTTTGGGGAGTGTGAGGATCCCTGCGGGGCTCCACGTGGCCTCTTTCTGCTTTCGGCCGCATTGGACATTAGTGCCCTGCTGGGCAAAAAATGGTTTCATGCTCCTGGAAATTGGCGGGGCCAACATGCTGATTGATTTTCCAGGCAGGTCCCTGGGTCCCTGCGGTTCCTCTGGCCGGGTAGGGTGGGCTGCCCGGCTGGCAGCCACCTGTGGGATGTGGGGGTCGGGAGGTACCAGGGGGTCTGCCCCAGAGGCCTCGACTCCAGGTATCTCTGCTCACTGATGAGGTCCAACTTCAGAAATGGGAGAAAATGCCGTTGTCATCCTGTTTCAGCAAAAGCTAATATGTGTCTTTGCTTCCTCCATTTGGCTCTGCTGTGCTCCCCTGGAGGGTTCTGGGACTCCAGCCCATGGAGAGGGCCTTAGTGACAGCAAGGGATGCCGTCACCCGCCGCTGCTGCCCCATAGCACCTGCCTGCGTGCTGGTCGCATCTCCTGTCTACAAAGGCAAGATCTGGGTCCCTGCTGCCCGGCACCCATGTGGGGCTGCCTCACCCTGGGAGTGTGCAGGAGGTTGGGGATCCTGTCAAGTAAGAGAACGGGGTGCCAGGGCCACCCTGGAGCCGAGGTCTGCACCGGTTCCCATTTGAGCAACTTGGAGCTGAACCGGGCTCTTGGGCACCTGCTTGCCGTAACATGCTGGGGGAGCCATGGGGGTGCGGGGTGGAGGCTGTGGGGCTCGCCTGCCCCTCGCTGCCTCCCCCACGGCTTCCCCTCTTTTGCCCCTTTCCTGGATTCTGCTGTGCCCTGGGGAGTTCCTGCTCTGGACAGGCGTGACCCGAGGAGCAGGAGAGGCCGGGGCCCTGCTGGCAGCAGCCCCGGCTTCAGAATCTTGTCCAGATCGTAACCAGCGCTGGGCCCTCTTGATATATTGATCCCAGGGCCAAAGCATGTTGTAAAATGAGGTGATCATAATGGGATTTAAAGTTATGATGGTGAAGCCGTGCAACACAGCCAGGACTTGGCAGTTTCATTTACCACTGAAAAATCACACGGACGCTGGAGGCTGCAGAGACCTCCAGAGATGAGGCTTGGCCTGGCCTGGGGCCTCCGTTTGAGAACTGAATGGAAATATTTGTACCCTGGCTTTTGTTTTCCTTCAGTTTCTATGGATAGAAGGACATTCCTTCAAACCCAGGGAGCTGAAAACCCACGGCAAAGCCGACCGTGCCTGTGGGGCAGCCTCAGGCTCCTGGACTCTCCTCGGCTCCAGGTGGCTTCTCTGAACACACATGCGTGCACACACATGTGCACACATGTACACACATGCACACACATACAAGCACACACATGCACCCGTGCACACACACATGCACACGTACACACGCACACACATGCACCTGACCATGTGCTCAGGCACACATGCACATACACTCACATGCACACGTGCACACACGTAGATGCACACAAACACACACACGCATCTGACCGTGTGCTCACACAGGCACACACAGTCACATGCACAAATGACCCACCTGCATATTCACATGGTGTGCACGTGCACACATGCACACACACGCACACATGCATGCACACACGTGCACACACACGTACACACACCCACACATGCACATGCGCGCATACACACATACTGCCTGAGCTCTACCCATCCAGTACCATGGGGATGGGCCCAAAGGGGAGCTTCCCTTCCCTGTCTAGTGTTGCAGACGGCTGTGTCCCTTCATCCCCAGCTCACGCCTCTTGCATCACACTGGTTGAGTGTGTCTCTTGCATTTCCAGAAAAGGCGAGTGTGTTCTGGCCTGGGAAGGTGAGTGGAACCCGGGTCTCCTCCTCTCAGTCCAGCGAGGCAGGTGCTGGTGCTCCCTGGAGGAGGTTCTAGGGGGCCTCCCAGTACCCTGGGGTTAGGGACTCGGTGGTGTCACGAGTACTGAACAGTGCACGGGGAACAGTCTGTCTTTGGCAGTGGTTCCGAGGACCCCCACCCAGGGGAAGCAGTGTGGCTGTCCTGGGCCTTTTCTCAGTTGTTGGGGGGTGAGGGGTTGGCTTTGCAGAGCTCTGAGCTGGGACTGGGGACCTAGATGATATTAGAGGCTCTCTCAGCTTCCAGAAGCTCTTGGTATGGGTTGGGGGGAGGGCATAGGCTCAGCAGCCACAGGCAGCGGTGACACCCAGCAAGGGCTGGGGAAGGGCAGGTCAGGGGAGGCTTCCTGGAGGAGACAGCCCAGAGCTGGCTCCAGGACAAGCCCTGTTTGCCCTTGTTGTGCACCAGCCACCCACAGCCTCCCCTCCTGCAGAAGCACAGACACACTCCCACCGCAGGGCTGCCATGGCCACAGGGGGGCACTCTGGTCGGTGAGGCCTGAGGGGGTGCGTTCCGGTGCGCCTCAGCCGCACACTGCTGGGCTTGCTCTCTTGGGCTGTGGCCTCGTGGGACATGGAGCTGGACAGAGGACTTTTCCTGGGTCCCCAATGTCCCAGGGCAACAGGGTGGAAGGAGCTGGTGGAGCCCTCCAGTGCCTCTGTGCCAAGGAGTGCCTCAAACCCAGGAGCTGCCCAGCCAGGTGCACGGCCCAAGCCCAGCCTGTGCCTCCACCGGACACTGTTAACATAGAGATGTATCGAATTCAGCTTAGCAACCCAGGCATGAATGCCCGGCCTTTAAAGAGAAACTTATCTGTAATTAAAATCATGCACAAGTTTTAGAAAGAGTGTTTACAACTGGGAAGAAAGCTGATTGTGAAAATGAATAGGCTTCCGTTGGGGCTGGGAGTGTTTAATTCAGAAATAAATCCCCCCACGGGAGATGCTTCGCTGGGGCTCTTTTCCCTGGTGCTTTTGGGGGCCGGCGGCTGGCGTGGCGCCGTGTGGATGCTGTTGACGGTGACCTTATCAAGCTCCCATCACAGACGCAAGGGCCAGGCTGCGGGCTCCCGGGTGGCTGGAGAAATTTGCTGCGAACTCAGCTCCTCCGCTTGTGAGCAATAAATTAGCCCAGTTAAAATCAGCAGGACCTGCTTATTCAAAGTTTATGTTTCCCTGTAAGCAGATGGTGGCCTCAGCACGTGCGGAGCAGGTGGCATCAATCACGGCTTTGGGATTTAGGAGACAGTAACACTGCTCTTAGCAGAAGAGCCGCTGCCCTAACTCGCGGCAGTCAGAACGTGATTTACGCTGGTCCGGGCTGGCTGCGGCCGCCGGCGTAATTTAGGAGGCGAGGGTGGCGCTTCGGCGTGTTAATTGTGGGGAGGCTGATGGATCTCCGCCCCACAGCCCCCCTCCGGCCCCTTCACTGCGTGGGCGTGACCCTCCGCAGTCCTTTTTGCCACCGGAGATGACCAGCGCGGCCAGTCGGGGGCTAATTGTTTTTCTGGGCATTGATTGCAATTAAGAGCACAAATTTGAGTGGGAAGATGAGAGGCTTCGGCTGGAACGGGGCCTGAGGTGTGAGCGGCTGACTGGCCTCTGAATACCCAGAGCCCCTGGGCAGAGCAGCTGTCCCGAGGCCTCTGAGCCACCAGCCCCCGTGATGTGAGATGTGCCCAAGACCCTCCCTGCCTGCCCCACCCAGGCCAGAAAACTCCCGGGACGGGGAGGCCGTGCACTGCATTTGTGTCCAGGTGGATTTGGTTTGTCACACTCAGCTGCCGACGGGCACTCGAAAGAGACCCCCATGAGCTAATGTTCCTGGCAGGCTCCCCGTGGTGCCCACAGACCCATGCCCCTTGGCCACCGTGGCTCACCGTGGACCACCCAGGGCTCAGGGCTCACCTCTCACAGAGTTAGGGGCAGGACCCCGCCACCCAGACTTCCCGCGGGGGTCCGATGCTCGGCGTGGGTCTTTCTGACCGGCTTTGCTGAGAGGCCGGACCCCCTGGTGACTAGGGGGTGTTTAGCCTCGGGGGACAGTTTACCATCCCCTGCGTCTATGTGGGCATGTGGCTCCGGTTCCACTCGTGGGTCCGTGTTTGCGAGGCGTGATTCCTGGGTTGCCCGTGGCCATGTCAGCTGTCCCCGAGTCCCACTGACTGTCCTCTGAGGGTGTCCTCTGTCTCACTTGCCCTGGCTTGGCCCAGCCATTCCCTGGGGCTGGTGTTTTGAGGCTGTGAATTGCTAATGGGGGTTGCTGGAAGCTGCTGGGGACACATTGGGGTGGGTAGGAGGCTCCGGACCCAACAGAGGTGGGGACTCACGGCTGGTGCCTGGGAAGGGGTCCCCCGACAGCGGGTTCTGCCTGGATTTCCTGGCAGGCTGGACCTGGGTGGGTGGGGGGTGTCTGGGACCCCTGCAGATTTGATGCAGATGCAGAGCCAGGCTGCCAGCTGGAGTCAGGGCTGGAGGATAGGGTTGGGTGCCCCTACCTAGAGATGCTGGTGGGAAAGGCAGGACAGGTGGAAGGCCTGAGACCTGGGGTCACCGGGATGAGTGGCTTCCTTAGAGCCCACACAGGCCTCCCCTGTGCCCAACTGGCTGCCCAGAGTCCTGGACCCCCACCACTAAGCTCACATGAGGGCCAGATTCAGAGAGGTATGGCCTGTGCCAGCCTGCTGGGGGGCAACCTTGCCCTCCTGGCCCACCAACCCTTGGCCTTGCTCCTCCCTCATAGCCCGCGCCCTGCCCGGCCTTCAGCTGCCCCTGCCAGCAGAGACTTTGCTGCTGCTTCTGTGTCTGAAAGCAAATCTGTCCTCCCTCCTGGGAGACGCTTGCCCAGCCCAGGCGCCTCCATCTGCCTCCCCTTCTCTGGTCACCCTCTGATGCCTGTGTCTCGGTAAGGAGAGTCAGCAGTGTGGAGCAGGGCCGAGGGGCATCTGGCCCGGACACACACACAGCCGCCAGGACAGGGACACAGGCAGGGCCTCTGCCGTGGTGAGGAGCGGAGAGGGGATCCCTGGCTGATGCTCTGGGCCTGGGTCCCGGTGGGTGCAACCTCCTCCTGCTGCCCGGGGTGGGGAATGACCGACTGTCCCTTTCCTGCTGGGAGAACAACCCAGTATGAAAACCAGCAAAGGCACACACAGGCGCACACAGGCACACAGAGGCACACACAGGCACACAGGCGCACAGAGGCGCACAGAGGCGCACACAGGCGCACAGAGGCGCACAGAGGCCACACACAGGCGCACAGAGGCGCACACAGGCACACAGAGGCGCACAGAGGCGCACACAGGCACACAGGCGCACAGAGGCCACACACAGGCGCACAGAGGCGCACAGAGGCGCACAGAGGCGCACAGAGGCGCACACAGGCACACAGGCGCACAGAGGCCACACACAGGCGCACAGAGGCGCACACAGGCACACAGGCACACAGGCACACAGGCGCACACAGGCGCACACAGGCACACAGGCGCACAGAGGCGCACACAGGCACACAGAGGCGCACACAGGCACACAGGCACACAGGCGCACACAGGCGCACACAGGCGCACACAGGCACACAGGCACACAGGCGCACACAGGCACACAGGCACACAGAGGCGCACACAGGCACACAGGCACACAGGCGCACACAGGCACACAGAGGCGCACACAGGCGCACACAGGCACACACAGGCGCACACAGGCGCACACAGGCACACAGGCGCACACAGGCACACAGGCACACAGGCGCACACAGGCACACAGAGGCGCACACAGGCGCACACAGGCACACACAGGCGCACACAGGCACACAGGCACACAGGCGCACACAGGCACACACAGGCGCACACAGGCGCACACAGGCACACAGGCGCACACAGGCACACAGGCGCACACAGGCACACAGGCGCACAGAGGCGCACACAGGCACACAGGCGCACACAGGCGCACACAGGCACACAGGCACACAGGCGTACAGAGGCGCACACAGGCACACAGGCACACACAGGCACACAGGCGCACACAGGCACACAGAGGCGCACACAGGCGCACACAGGCGCACACAGGCGCACAGGCGCACACAGGCGCACACAGGCACACAGGCACACAGGCGCACAGAGGCGCACACAGGCACACAGGCACACAGGCGCACACAGGCACACAGAGGCGCACACAGGCGCACACAGGCGCACACAGGCGCACACAGGCACACAGGCGCACACAGGCGCACACAGGCGCACACAGGCACACAGGTGCACAGAGGCGCACACAGGCACACAGGCACACAGGCGCACACAGGCGCACACAGGCACACAGAGGTGCACACAGGTGCTTTGTACGGTGAATGGCAGTGGGTGTCAGGGAAGAGGCTCTCCCTGGCTGGCGCCAGGGTCAGGGGGATGGCTGCACCCACCGAGCAGCGACGAACAACATGGAAGCTGGTGGCAGTGTGTGGTGTGTGTGGCCCTGGAGTCCCAGCACCAGCACCAGGGGATGAGCCAGACCAGCGACGTGGGACAGTTTGGTTGAGTGTCGGAAGTGGGCAGCGTGAACTCAGAGGACCCAGGAACCCACACCTCAGCAGGGCCTTTCTCACTTTTTTTTGAGATGGAATCTCACTCTGTCACCCAGGCCGCAGTGCAGTGGTGCGATCACAGCTCACTGCAGCCTCAAACTCCTGGGCTCAAGTGCTTTCAAACTTTGTATTGCAATTCACAGTCTTCTGTAAACATCAAATATTTCAAAATTAAAAATTTAAAATTTGAGTTAAAAAAAGCTAGGATGGCCGGGCGTGGCGGCTCACACCTATACTCTCAGCACTCTGGGAGGCCGAGGTGGGAGGATCACTTGAGCCCAGGAGTTTGAGACAAACCTCATCTCTACAAAAAATACAAAAATTAGCTGGGCGTGGTGGTGCGTGCTACTCAGCTACTCAGGAGGCTGAGGTGGGAGAATCGCTTGAGCCCAGGAGTTTGAGGCTGCAGTGAGCTGCGATCACGTCACTACACTCCAGCCTGGGTGACAGAGTGAGACCCTGTCTCAAAAAGAAAAGCTAAGATTTGGACTCGAACATGAGCCTGGCCCGGCTTACTGCCAGGGAGGGTCGCTGTGGGATTCTCACCGTCGGTGCTGGTTTTACTCTGTGATAATTCCCTGCCCCAGCCCTGGGTTCGGCTGCTTCTCTAAGTACGACTTGGGAGGTATTTAGGATCCAGTATCTGAGTGGCAGATGTGCCCACTGTCATCAGGGTGTGACTGCTTCCAGCCCGTCATTGGTCAGAGCCGGGATGCGTGTGCGCGTGTGGATAGACTCACGTATGTAAAGAGCACAGGATGACATTTTGGGCTGGATGATTAAGAAAAGGGACACAGTAGAACAGTGGCAACATTTGAATGTTTGTAGGTTAGATCATATTTTATTAATGTTAATTTCCTTATTTTGATGTTTGTACTGCAGTTACATAAGAGAATGTCCTTGCTTTTAGGAAGTGTGCATTGCACTTAGAGGTATGTCATGTCTGCAGCCAACCTATAAATGATGAAAAACGATGTAGATAGAGGAGGAGGAGGAAGCGTGGTAGACAGCAAGGGTGCTAAATGCCAGCACTTGTGGCATCTGGGTGAAGGATGCGTGGGAATTCTCTGTACTATTTTTGCAACTTACCTAGAAGTCTGAAATGATTTAACAATGTGAAAAGATAATGTACTGTCACCCCCAGGAAAGGAAGAAAATGTTGATATTGGGTGGATTCTTTGTGTGAAATTAGTAATAAAATACTCAGAACTGTTATATTTTAGGAGGATATAATCAATGGATATTCTGCGTTAGCTGCTACCCACATGGGATGCAGCAAAATTTGACCCTGCAGAAAAAAAAAAAAAATACCTTCATGGCCTCGGGATGGGGATGTTAAATAATACGCATAAAGTACTAACTATAAAAAATTTAGAAAAGCAGAGCTTTTGCTCATCAAAATCACCACAGGCCATCATCCAAGGGCTTGTATAATCACAACACATAAAAAACTGCTACCGATGTATAAGAAAAAGTCAACGCAATGTCAAAAACTAGCAAAAGACTCAAACAGGCGCTTCACGAAAGAGGGCACCTAGTGACTGACCAGCAAGCGAAAAGGTGCTCAGCGTCATCAGGAAGCAGGAGTGGCAAAATAAAACCAAAACAAGATGCCTGTACACATCTACCAGGGAGGCCACAACGAAAAAGACTGAAAGCATCAAGTGTTGGCAAGGAAGAGGAGCAGGAATGTGCCGCTAAGCGCCTAACCAGCACTTGCCTATCTGCAGTGCGGGATGATTTCCAAGGTGCAAGTACTCCCGCTGTGGTTGATTTCCAGTGGAGTTGGAAGAGATTTGCATGGTTGGCTCTTGCAAGCCCCTGTGAGCCAGCTCCAGCCACTACTAAGGAGCAATCAGAACTCCCATCGCTGCTGGTGTCATGTACATTGGTGCAAGCATGTTAGGAAACTCTCTGGCAGCATCTACAAAAGCAACCCTTTGACTCAGCAACCCCACTCCGAGGGGCACCTCGAAACAGAAACATACACATCATTCACAAAAAGACACATGCAAGAATGTTCCCAGCTCTGCTACCTGGAATAGCATCAGATGAGAAAATACCCAAATGCCTGCTAACAGCACAGGGAAAACTTATTTGTGGTATATTCACACAATGAAACATTCTACAAATAAGAATGGGCAATTTACTGCTACACATGGCAAAATGAATGCGCTTCCTAGACACAATGTTGATTGAGCCAAAGTATTCAGACACAAAAAGTTACTCACTGCAGGGTTCCTCTATATTAAGTGTGAAAACAGGCTAAACAAACTTATGGAGTTAGAAACTATGAAAGTAGTTACCTTTGGGGAGCACAGAGGTGCCAGGAGTTGGCATCAGATGGTAATCATCTATTTATTGAGTTGGAGGTGGTTACATGGATTTCATTTTGTGATAATGGAGTGGTACATTCATATGTTAAGCACTTTTCTGTATGTATATTATGATTACATTTTTAAAGGTTTAAAAAATCATGACAATTCTTATAAACTAACAATGAACAATCCACAAATGAAGTTAAGAAAACAGTTCCATTTTCAACAGTGTAAGAAAGAATAAAATACTTAGGAATAAGTGTAACCAAGGAAGCGAAAGACTTGTACTTTGAAAACAACAAAACATTGCTGAAAGAAAGAAGACATAAATGGGTGAGAAGACAGCCCATGTTCATGGATTGAAAGACTTAATATTGTTCTGATGACAATACCACCCAAAATGATCTACAGATTCAACGCAACCCCTGTCAAAATCTCAACATGTTTTGTAGAAATAGAAAAGTCCCTCCTAAAGTTCATATGGAATCTCACAGGACCTCAGATAGTCAAAATAACATTGAAAAAGAATAACAAAATTGAAGGAGTCACACTTTCTAATTTCAAAACTTATTACAAAATGATCTAATCAAAACAGTGTGGTAATGGCATAAAGACAGACATTTAGACTAACGGGATAGAATAGAGAGTGCAGGAGCAACCCCTTGCATATATGGTCAGATGATTTTCACCATGATATACAAGTGACTAACAAGGGTGCTACACCATTCAATGGGGAGAGAAAGGACAGTCTTTGCAACAAAAGGTGCTGAGAAAACTGGATATCCATATGCAGAGAATAAAGTTGGAGCTTTGGCCTTAAACCACATACAAAAACTAAGTAAAAATGGATGAAAGACCTAAATGTAAGCGGTGAAACTATAAAACCCTTAAAACATAGGGAGAAATCTTTATGACATTAGATTTGTCAAGGATTTCTCAGATATGACACCATAAACACAGGCAAAAATAATAAATAAATACAACTTACTCAAAATTTAAAACTTTGGTTAATCAAAGGACACTCTCAAGAAAGTGAAAAGGTAAACCACAGAATGGGAGAAAATATTTGCCGATCATATATCTGATAAGGGATTAATATCCAGAATATGTAGAGAACTCCTAAAACTCAACAACAAAACAAACCACCCAACTCAAAAATTGGCAAAGGACTTGAACAGCTGTATCTCCAGAGATGATGAACAAGTAACCAACAAGCCATGGAAAAAGTCTTTATGTCATCAGCCATCAGGGAAATGAAAATCAAAACGACAGTGAGTTACCAGTTCTCACTGTTAGGTGGCTACTATCAAAAAAACAGAATATAGTAAGTGTTGGCGAGGACACGGACACATTTAGAACTCGGTGCATGTTGGTGGGAGTGCCGAATGATGCAGCTGCTGTGGAAAACGTGATGAGAGTTCCTCAAAAATTAAACCTAGAACCACCACAGGAACCAGCAATTCTACTTCTAGGTATGTTCCTTTGGTATATACCCAAAGAAATTAAATTAAAAGCAGGGATTCAGATAGATGTTTGCACATCCATGTTCATAGGAGCACTATTGACAATAGCCAAGAGGTGGATCAACCAAAGCTTTGAAGGGTAAGTGGATAAGCAAAATCTGGTATACATAAACAATGAAATATTCAACCTAAGCAGGAAGGAAAGTCTGACACGTGCTACAACAAGGATGAAACTTGCAGACATTATGCTAAGTGAAACAAGACACAAAAGGACAAATACTGTGTGATTCCATTTATATGAGGTCCCTAGAATATACAAATTCCTAGAGACAGACAGTGGGATGGTGGGTGCCAGGGGATGTGGGATGAAAAGAGCTCTGTAGACAGATGGTGGGGATGGTTGCAGTTGTGTAGCATTGTGAATATACCCAGTGCCATGGAATTGTACCCTCAAAAAGGGTGAAAATGGTAATTTTCTTTTCTTTTTTTTTTTTTTGGAGACGGAGTCTTGCTCTGTCGCCCAGGCTGGAGTGCAGTGGCCTGATCTCAGTTCACTGCAAGCTCCGCCTCCCGGGTTCCCGCCATTCTCCTGCCTCAGCCTCCCGAGTAGCTGGGACTACAGGCGCCCGCCACCTCGCCCGGCTAATTTTTTGTATTTTTAGTAGAGACGGGGTTTCACCGTGTTAGCCAGGATGGTCTCGATCTCCTGACCTCGTGATCCGCCCACCTCGGCCTCCCAAAGTGCTGGGATTACAGGCTTGAGCCACCGCGCCCGGCCAAAAATGGTAATTTTCATGTAATGTACATTTAACCACAATTTAAAAATATGAACAAAAAGTCACGAAGAAGTTGTTTCAGTCTGGGTCCAATCAGAAGACAGAGACCACACGGGGCAAATCTGGGTGACTTAATGTGGAGAATCACAAGTGACCAGAAGTGCAACCAGAAGTCAGAAGGGGCTGGTGCAGGCCTTGGGGAATCTGGTGCCGGGGGCAGGCAGGAGCCCTTCAGGTGTTTCTTCCACATCAAGGGGGGAAAATCTTCCTGCCAGCCAGCCAGGAAAAAAACAAAGGATATGCATTACCTACAAATCTGTGATACTTTGGGGTAAGCTTAGATTTCCCCCTGTGTTCTGAAATATCAAACGACCCTGAGCAACACACACAGACGTTTGGGGGGAAAGAGTATGTCACACGAATTACTGTTCCCATCAGAAGAGAGCAGAAAGACATTCCCGGATGCTGCACCATGCAGCCACCTGCCCTGTTTTACGTGCTGAATCTTCGGTGCCCAAGGCAGGCTGTGGCACAGGGAGGGAGCTCACAAGAATCCGACGTGAACACAGTAGTCACCTTTCCCATGGTTCTATTTTCCACAGTTTTAGCTACCCGCAGTCATCCACAGTCCAAAATTGTTAAATGGAAAATTCAGAATAAAATAATTCTGGGCCGGGCGCAGTGGCTCAAGCCTGTAATCCCAGCACTTTGGGAGGCCGAGACGGGCGGATCACGAGGTCAGGAGATCGAGATCATCCTGGCTAACACGGTGAAACCCCGTCTCTACTAAAAAATACAAAAAACTAGCCGGGCGAGGTGGCGGGCGCCTGTAGTCCTAGCTAATCGGGAGGCTGAGGCAGGAGAATGGTGTAAACCTGGGAGGCGGAGCTTGCAGTGAGCTGAGATCCGGCCACCGCACTCCAGCCTGGGCGACAGAGCGAGACTCTGTCTCAAAAACAAAACAAAACAAAACAAAACAAAAAAATTCTGAATTTTAAATTGTGTGATGTTCTGAGTAGTGTGGTGAAAACTCACACCTGCCTGCTCCATCCTGTCCAGGACGGGAGTCCTCCCTTTGTCCAGTGGATCCACGCCGCAGACGCTGCCTTCCCATTAGTCACTCAGCAGCCACCTCGGTTATCAGATTGAGAAGACAGTGTGCAGGCATTGCTACTACGTGAGGTTTCCGGCTTCCACTGGTGGTCTTGGAACATATCCCCCTAGGGACAAAGGGGGTCTTCGGGAGGACGGCTGGCATCGCCCCTCCTACGTGCTCCCAGTGCTTCTGTGAGGACAAAGGGGATCTTCGGGAGGACGGCTGGCACGGCCCCTCCTGCGTGCTCCCAGTGCCTCTGTGAAGACAAAGGGGGTCTTGGGGAGGACGGCTGGTGCAGCCCCTCCTACGTGCTCCCAGTGCTTCTGTGATAGGTCCTTTTACTGCCCCCATGCACAGATTAGACAGAGGAAAACAGAGGTTAAGTGGCTTGCCCAGAGTTGCAAGTGCAAAGCCAGGAGTTGGCTCTAGAGCAGGTGCTATCCTGAATTAATGAAGACGCTGGTCCCTTGACATGACAGCAAGGAGGCTGCAGCAGGAGCCCTGGAGCCTCAGGGCCTGAAACATACACGCTGTGTGGATACTGCACAACGAAACCACCAGTGCAGCGCTTGGAAAGAGCTGCACAGCTTCTGTGAGAAGGAAGGGCAAAGGTGACTCCTCTGCTCTCGCCCTCAGTAACCAGAAGAATCTATGTTGACAATAAATCTGAAAAAAGTGAGAAGGATTAAAACAAGTTGTTCATTCTCCAACTCATGGAAGGTGATTTAAAAGTACACAGCCTGAGTCCAGGGGCAAATGGCAGAGCTGTCCAAGGAGCTCAAACTAGGTATGTGGGAGGGAAATGTGGGAGGAAGCAGCAGAAGCCACAGCACAGCTCCCTGTGAGGACAGCACTGAGGGCAGCACGGCTTGCACCTGAGCCTCAGGGGACTCAGGGCACAGCAGGTGGAAGGGTGAGTGCAGGGGCAGAGACACCCCCACTCCACTCTCAGAGCACCCCAGCTCCTCTGAGAACGAAGGCCCTTCCCTGGGAAGGCAGAAGTCAAGGAATTGTCTGGTAAAGCAGAGCCCACTACCCACAGGATTTGGGTGGGTGTGGGAAGCATGGAGGGAGGAGATTGGCCAGTAGGGGCTGAGTAGGCTCCAAATTCCAAGGGAGTCTCCTAGAAAGGAGAGTTTGAGTCTGGCCCCATCCCAGGAAGCTGGCCCCACCACGTCCACAGTCTTTGACGTGTCTTGTATAATTTCCGCACCCACACTGAGTATCAGCTGACTGTGAGGACAAGCTTCAAACAGAAGAAGAATGGGGCAGGCTGAGGCTGGGAGACTTCCAAGGATGGATCACAAAAGGCAATTCACCCTCATCCTGGCGGTCATATTGAGAGGAAGCCCAGGTCAAGTTGAGGCTACACGCAGGGGTCCCGGCCCAGCCAGCCTGAACCACCTGATGGTGAGTGAAGGCATCTCTGGACGACTCCAGCCCAGACTCCAAGTCACCCCAGTGACACCAAGAGGAGCAGAGGCCAGCTGTCCCCACTGAGCCCTGCCCAAAGTGCAGATTTGTGGGCAAAACATGCTGTCATGGTTTTAAGACACTAGGTTCTGGGGTGGTTGGTCATGCAGCAGTTGATAACACTGGGCCGCCTTTGCTTCCTCGTGGGAGACCCTGAGGGAGACACCCTGGGGGGCTCCTCAGTTTCTCCTGGCTGGTTGTCTGTGGTGGCCTTGAGTGTGTGCAGACTCTGTGGCCACTGTGGAAGCCATCACCCAGCGCTGGGGACGGAGGGCAGATGGCACCATCTCTGCCCCATGTGGGCACCCTGGTACAGCCACAGGCAGAGGGGGAGGGGCCAGGCCTGCCAGCCTTCCTGCAGCACCCAGCAGGTTCGTAGTAGTGGCTTCTCCTCCGGAAGCCCTCCTGCTGGCCTTCTGCAGCCCCCCTGCCCCTCCCTTCTCCCTGCCCCTCCCTTCTCTCCCAGCCTCTTGACGCTCAGGGTAGGAAGGAGGCGTCCCTGTGCTTGCTGAGACACGGTCAGATCCCTGAGACCTGGTCTGTGACGCAAAGCACAAGTGGCACCTGACTTTGGGCTGAGTCGGGAGAATTTCCAGCCTTGAGTCCAGGCCCACATCAGGAGGGGGCAGAGGTCACAGAGCCTGGCTTGCCCCGGAAAAACCTGGACTCAAAGTATTTGGGCAGGAGGTTGGTAAGGCACTGATGTCCCCGGGCCCTGCCTGTGGCTGTGAGGGGACGGGGACAGGTGGGCCTTGGGTGTTCCCACCAAGGGACATGAGGGTGAAGGGGAGCAGGGGCCAAAAGAGCTGGAGGGAACCCAGGGTGGAGGCAGCAGCCTCAGCTACAGGCCGGCCTTGCAGGGGGTCTTGCAGGGGAGCCTGGTGGGGTGGTTCTGTGTGCTGGCCCTGAGGATGCAGGGCCTGTTCCCTCCGGATGCGGCCTCTGCTGAGTCCTGCAGAGGAAGCACTCCTGCGTGTATGGGGACAGGACAGACAGCTTCCTCCCCGCCTCAGGGACAAAGGGGACTGACTGTACCTGTCTGTGAAGCCAAGGTGACTGCCAGAGGCCTGTGGGCGGAGGCGCTTCCCTTCTTCCTGTGTCCGTCCGCCGCCCCTGGGGGTGTTGGGGACAGCGTGGGGAAGCGTTGCTGTAGACGCTGGGTCCGATCTCTCTCCAGGTGGGGACCCGAGTGGCAGCTGTGAGCCCCGGAGGGCGCTCTTCCTCGCGGGCACTCAGCCGGGGGCCAGTCCCGGGGTGCAGAGCACCCAAGCTGCCTTGTCCACGCTTGTGCTACACGGCCCTGCAGCAAGGCAGCGCCAGGGTCTGGGCTTGGGTCTCCTGGACGGCGTTCCCCCGGGGTCATTCAGGCACCACCCCTGCCAACAGGCGCCCGGGGAGGGGCTTGGCCTGGCCTCGGCCCTTGGAGGGATGAGCTGGGGCTGGTGCTGGACCCGCGTTAACTTTTAATTTAAAGTCTCTCACCAAAACACAATGGACTTTTGACATACAAATATTAAAAATTAAATTTCCCGAGTTCATTATCTGATAATTAGAACTAAATAACATCTTAACTGAGAGGCCAGCCCCACGCAGATCAAGTCAGTTCCATTTAAGATTCCATTAGACCAGTGTCGGAGCGGTAAGTAATGGACCATAAAATTTAATTTGGAAATGATCTCGCGCCGAGATGGAGCGATAGCGCTTCACAAAGAGCGGCCGGGCCACGGGGCCCTGGCGGGGGCGGGATTCAAAGGCAGCGCGGCGGCCGCCGGGAACATGTGTTCGCGCTTTCTTCCCTTTCTCGGCCCTGCGGTATTTAAAAGTCAGAATTGACCAGTGTAGCTCCGTGTAATTACAAAGATCCCCTTATCAGAGTCTATTTGCCGGCGCGAGGAAAGAGGCCGGAGCCGTCGGCTCATTTGCATGCGGGGCCCCGGCGGCCGCAGGAATCACCGGAATCAGCGCGGGCCTCGCGGCACCGGGAGGGGCCGGGTCTGGGCGGGGCTGGAGGGAGAAGCGTCCCCGGGGCGGCCTCGGAGGGGCCGGAGGAGGGAGAAGCGTCCCCGGGGCGGCCTCGGCGGGGCCGGAGGAGGGAGAAGCGTCCCCGGGGCGGCCTGGGCGGGGCTGGAGGGAGAAGCGTCCCCGGGGTCGCCGCCGCGTAGCGAGGGGTCCGCGCACCCTGGACAGGACGGGGCCGGGGTCCGCGGGGTCGCTCGAGTCTTTGCAGAGTGAGGACGGCTGGGAAGGATCCCGGACCCCGCTCCTGAAGCCAAACCCAGGGCGGCCGAGACCTTTCCAGAAGCTGCTTCTGTGCTGAGCGCGGGGAGCCAGTGGGAGGGACGGGCCGGCCGGGCACGGCGGGTGGGACGCACCTGTCTCTGCAGAAGCCCCTCCTTGGCGTCTGAGGTGGGAGCCCCCCGCTGACTGTGGGAACCCGCAGCCCCCCGCTGCCTGTCCAGCCGTTCCCTCCCCCAGCCAGGCCTTCACCCTTTTCCGCCCGCGCCCCTTCTGGGCTCAGTAGGTTTTGGACGCTGGTTCGACCCCCGCCCCTGGAAACCATCCCCGTGGCCTGTGGGTGCCAGGGCCGTGGCGCAGCCCCACGCTGACTGCAGAGGAGCCCTTGACCCCTCGCGGAGCCCACTCTCTCCTACCCTGCGCTGGCAGCCTGGCCACCTGTCCCCTGGTCTACCCGCGCCATCAGGGCGAGCCGGGCAGCGGGGCCTCCAGTGACAGGATCCAGCAGGGGAGAGGAAGGAGGCTGAGGGACCCCACTCCACGCCCACCCCTCGCCCCACCCTCCGCTAGGCAGAAGCCCCCGCAGCCAGACCCGAAGGAAGCGTCTAAAATTAATTCTTGTTCCCGCAGCAGCGGGTGACCCCCAATGTCTCGGCCTCCACGGCTCTCGCCGGCAGCCGGCTCTGCCTCTTATCTCCAGAGCAGCCTCATTTGTTAACTTCTCGCTGAATACACCCACTCCCATTATTTCTGTAATTCTTGGCAATAACAGCCCTTCCCCTAATGAAACCTGCATTATTGGAAGGTTGCAGTCCTGACCCGGTGAAGATTAGCTGTGTCCTCTGTTATTGCTACATATGTAATTGTATAATTGATTTTAAAATTTACTTTTGTGTCCCCACATCATAAAGTAAGCAGCCCATTAAGGGGCAGAAATATAATTAATATCTCTCTAACCACTTCTACCCTGGGGAAACAAGGGCTGGGGGGCTCTGCTGGCCTGTGGCTGGGGGCACCAGGGGGTCTACCCCTAGGCCCCCTACAGTCATGGGCCTGGGGAGGGGCTGTCCAAGGGGGTCCCAAGTGGCGTGGGGTGGTGCCTTCTCCAGCGGGAAGGCTGCCCGCCTGCGGCCACGCCCCCTCAAGCTGCCCCCAGGCCCAGTGACTCTGCCCTTGCTGGAGTGTGGCTGTGGTGAGGCTGGGCTGATCCCACGGGAACCCTCTGAGGCTCGAGCCCCCGCCCAGCTGCCTGCATCATGGGCGCCCAGGGAGCAGAGGGTAGTGAGGGGCCTGTGGGAGGCTGCTGGGAGCTGGGCCCAGGGCCAGCCCCTGTAGCAGGGTGCATTCCACCGTGGTTCTCTTTGCCTTTGCCACCCCTTCCCAGGCACATGGACACCCTGGGCCTGTTTGTCCACCCTCTGCCCTAACCAGACCCCGTACTCCATGAAGGGCCACTTGGGCCTCAGGGTCAGTGCACGTGCTGGCTCCAGAAGAGCCTGGTGCTGGCCCCCAGCCTTCGCAGCTAGCTGGCTGGCCGGGAGGTCTCCAGGGCTGGCTCCAGGCACTACCGCCCTTGAGGAGGTGGAGAGGAACCAGGTTTCCGGGAGCCTGGAGACCTGGCCCAGGCAGAGAGAGGTACACAGTCTTTGCGCAAACACCCCGTGGCACCCCAATTTAATGTTTTTGTTTCTTTGTTTTTCTGAGATGGAGTCTCGCTTTGTTGCCCAGACTAGAGTTCAGTAGTGCAAGCTTGGCTCACCGCAACCTCCACCTTCCACGTTCAAGTGATTCTCCTGCCTTGGCCTCCGGAGTAGCTGGGATTACAGGCGTGCGCCACCATGCCCAGCTAATTTTCGTATTTTTTATAGAGACGGGGTTTTGCCATGTTGGCCAGGCCGCTCTTGAACTCCTGGCCTCAAGTGATCCACTTGCCTTAGCCTCCCAAAATGTTGGGATTACAGGCATGAGCCACCATGCCCGGCCTAATGTTCTTTCTTTTTATTTAAACAGCTTTATCGAGATATGACTTGCACACCATTTAAAGTGTAAAATTCAGTGTTTTTCATTTTCCACAGAGCTGCACAATCATCACCGCAGTCTATTGTCAACATTTGCATCACCTCAAAAGAAGCCCTGCACTGTCCCCTCCGCAGCCCCTGGCGACCGCTCACCCCTCATCCCGATCCCGATTTGCCTCCTCCGGGTGCTTCCCAGGAGCGGGGTCACAGAACGCACCCTTTGTTACCGGCCTCCTTCACCGGGCACAGAGTCCTCAGGGCTCCCCCAGGCTTCAGTGCCAGTGTCCTTCCTTTTGGTGCGCATGGTGCTCGGGGTGAGGACAGCCTCTCTGGGTGGCCAGCTTGCCCAGCAGTGCAGACTTGGGTGCCCCCACTGTGGCTGTCAGGGTGGCTCCCTGCCTGCTGTTGGCACGGGGTGGACACACTCACAGGTGTGCAGACGCATGGATGGGTGTGCAGTGCACACTCGTGGATGGGGTGCTGGGAAGGGCTGGTGCCAGGCCAGAGCTGCAGAGCACAGCAGGGGATCCTCAGCCTTGGGCCCTCAGGCGACTTCCTGGCCAGGGGGCCCCACTCAGAGGGTGGCTGGTCCTGCACCGGGAGGCCAGCTTTGCGGCACACAGGCCCCGGGCAGTCAGGCAGTGCTGTTGGCTGCGGGGCTGGGCAGGACCAGGCCTGGTCCACTTGGCCTCCCTAGGACAGCCTCCACACAGACAACAGCCCTGGAAAGGCCGTAGGCTCAACTTCACCAAGTGCTGCCCGTCCAGGGGCTGGTGCCACCTGAGAGGCTCACCTGACTGCCCCCATGACAGGTAGGCCCGAGGCAGGCGTGTGATCTGCCCACCAGAGGACCTGTGTTGCTCCCAAATAGGCCGTTCACAGCCCTGTGGTGTGGTTGGGGCCACTCGTACATCACAGTCCTCAACACCCGGGTCTCTGGGCTCAGCCCTAACTATCCGCCAGGGGGTGGGGGGCTCATCTGTGAGGAGCAGTTTTTGTCCCACAGGAGTGAGTGAGGGGTCTAAGAAGATGCCATGCAGACGGGGTGGGAAACAAAAGTTTCATTTCAACCGGCTGACACTTTTACAGAAGCCAAATATCAGTGACCCAATGACAGGTGGTGGGTGTCCCCGAGACCCCTGGTGGGAGCTCTGTGGGAGGAGCCTCTGCACTAAGGTTGGAGGGCAGCAGGGTCATAGTGGCCACGGGGTCTGACCCCAGTCACCCACTGGGGGCCAGTCACTCCCCAGGGCCACCATAGTGTGGGTGTGCCGGGGGGCTCTGCCTAGATGCCCAGGACAGCCCTGCACAACCGCGGTGCCTGACACTGCAGAGAGCGTGCGTCTCCACCTAGGGCTAGCCCGTGGCTGCTGGTGGGCTGAGGGCTGGCGCCTATTCTGGGTGGGAGGTACCTGCAGCTGCTGGTGGGCTGAGGGCTGGCGCCTATTCTGGGTGGGAGGTACCTGCAGCTGCTGGTGGGCTGAGGGCTGGCGCCTGTTCTGGGTGGGAAGTACCTGCAGCTGCTGGCGGGCTGAGGGCTGGCGCCTGTTATGGCCTCTGCTGGCTGACTTCATTGCATGTGGGAAGGGCGGGGGCCTCCCGTGGTCCAGCTCCAGGGGCAGGATCGTCACTGTTACCCAAGGCCTGCAGTGGCCTCAGACTAGGTGCAGAGATGCTACACTCCCCGCTGCCTCCCTCCCCTGAGAAGGGGTGGCAGAGGGCCCAGGAAGATGCCTGGGGCTGGGAGGGAGAAGGCCAGCGGGACACCAGGAGCGGGGGACCGGAACCCCTTGAGCCTCAGGTGAGTCCTGGAGCCCAGGCCCTGCTGAGCCAGCCTGGCTTACAGATGCACCCCGAGGGCACCCCTTCCCTCACTGTCAACCCACTCCAGGAGAGGATGCATCAGATAACCCCGTAAATCACACATCAAAACACTTTTTAAAGGAAACTGCTGAGGAGACAGCGTTTCCTCAGCCTGGTGAAGATGCATATAGCAAAATCTATGTGAGAAAGTCGGTTACTTAATCACGGAGATGAAGAGCCTCTGCGAGAGATTGTTCTGCTTAAAAAATGTGGTGGCGACTTGCAAATATGTTTTTAGAAGCAATTTTATTACAAACTGTCCCATTGGGTAGCGCCTGGAAAGTTATGGGGAGCTGTGTTCATTCTTCAGACGCTGGGAGAGCAGCGGGAGGTTGTTAGAGGAGGATTTATTCTAGCAGAGCTGGGGAGGGGCCCGGGCCAGGTGTTGAGGGGACGGGCTCCATCTGGGTCTGTGTCCTTTCCAAGGAGCCGGGTACAGGGTCCCTGCCAGCCCCTCCCCTGCTCAGTGCCTGGCCCCTCTGCCTCCCTCCTAGCTGGTGCCCTGGTAGAGGGGTCCTGGGAGTGAGGAGCAGCTGTCTGGAGGGAATGCACAGGTTGTAAAAGGCCGGCGGGAGGCCCAGGCTCAGGAGACCCAGGTTCAGGGACACGGCACCCACCATCTGGCTGACGGACAGACATGAACGCAGCCACAACTCACAGACACTTCAGAGGGACTCAGGCTCCAGCAGGAAGAAGCAAATCACAAGAAGCCCCGGGTGTGGCCCAAGAATTTCTCTTTTTTCTGAGTCAGGTGTGAGAAGACCTGGAGTCCGCAGGGACTGTGTGGGGTCTCTGACCTTGTCCTCCTGGCTGGAGGTGGCTGAAGCTAGAAGACACCCTCTGCTCCTTCTGCATTCTCCTCATCACAGCGTCTGCCTGGCAGCCTGAGATGGCCCCAGGGATGCACACGCCTACGGAGTCCCCTCCTGGAGTGCGGCTGCACCTAGCGATGCTTCTGGGTGATGTGGTAGGAAGGGAGGTGGCTCCTCTGAGCAGAGGCTGTAGAAAAGAGCATGCCTCTGTCTTGGGTGCTGGCTGGATTTCTCCCTCGCCTTCCTCCCCTTCCCGACCCCATCTCTCTCTCACTTTCTCTGGGGGGAAGCCAGTGGCTGGAGTGAGTCCACTCAGACAGCCGATGGAGAAGCCCATAGAGGCAGGAAACCGACATCCCTGGGGTATAGGCAGTGAACGTCGGTGGCTTGCCAACAGCCTCGGGATGTTCTTGGGAACGAATCTACCACCAGTCAGGCTTTGAGATGCCTACAACCATGGCTGACAACTTGACTGCAGTTTCACCGAGACCCTGAGCCAGAACTAGAGTTAGGCTGCTCTCCAGTTTCTGAGATCCCCTCAGTAACCATGCAGGATAATAAATATTCCTGATTTTAGCTACTATGTTTTCAGGCAATTTGTTACACAGCAATAGATAAGTAATACAACTGACCACCATAATCATCATGACCATCATCACCATCACAATCATCATCATCATCACCACTGTCATTATCACCATCACCATCATCTCCACCACCACCATCACCATCATAGTCATCACCACCATCATCACCATCACAATCACCATCATCACCATCATCACCACTGTCATTATCACCATCACCATCATCTCCACCATCACCATCATCACCATCATAGTCATCACCACCATCATCACCATCACAATCATCATCATCACCATCACCACTGTCATCACCATCACCATCATCTCCACCATCACCATCACAATAATCACCAGCATCATCACCATCACCACTGTCATCATTATCACCATCACCATCATCTCCACCATCACCATCATCACAATCATCACCATCATCACCATCACCATCATCACCATCATCAGCATCACCATCACAATAATCACCACCATCATCACCATTATCACCATCACCACTGTCATTATCACCATCACCATCATCATGATCATAATCATCACCACCATCATCACCACCATAATCACTGTCATCAATACCATCATCATCATCCCCACCACCACCATCGCCACCATCACAATCATCACCTCCATCATCACCATCACCACTGTCATCATCACCATCACCATCATCTCCACCATCACCATCATCACGATCACAATCATCACCACCATTATCACCACTGTCATTATTATAATCATCACCACCATCATCACCACCATAATCACTGTCATCAATACCATCATCATCATCCCTACCACCACCATCGCCACCATCACAATCATCACCTCCATCATCACCATCACCACTGTCATTATTGCCATCACCATCACCATCATCTCCACCACCACCATCACCATTACCACCATCATCACTGTCATGATCACCATCACCATCATCTCCATCACCATCATCATCATTGCCCCCACCACCACCATCCATCACCATTGTCACCACCATCAGCATCATCTCCACCACTATGATCATTACTACCATCAATGTCACCATCATCACATCAATATAATCACCATCATCACCACCATCACCAGTGTCATTATCACCATCACCATCAATACCATCACCACCATCACCAACACCATCACATCTCCACCACCACCATCACCATCACCATCATCACCACCATCCCTATCACCATCACTATCATCACCACCATCCTTATCACCATCATCACCACATCACCAATACCATCACCATCATCACTATCACCATCATCGCCATCACCATCATCACCACCACCATCGTCACTACCACCATCATCACCATCACCACCATCACCATTTCCACCATCACCGTTGTCACCATCATCACCACCACCATTGTTGTCACCACTATTACCACCATCACTGTCATCACCATCACATCATTGTCATCACCACCACCATCACCACTACCTTTATCATCACCACCATCACTATCACCATCATCATCACCATCATCACCACCACCATCAATACCACCATCATCACCATCTCCACTATCACCATTGTTGCCATCATCACTACCATCATCGTCACCACTATTACCACCATCACCACTATAATCACCATCACCATCATTGTCATCACCACCACCATCACCACTACCTTTATCATCACCATAGCCATCATCACCATCACCATCATTGTCACCATCACCATAACTACCATTACCATCACCACCACCACCATGACCGTTACCACCATCATCACCCCACTGTCACCACTATCATCACCATCATCACTACCATTACTATCACCATCACCTCCATCATCATTGTCACTACCATAACCATCATCACCATCAACCACCATCATCATCATCACCATCATCAACCACCATCATCACCACCAGCATCATCATCATCACCATCACCACCACCATCATCCTCGTCACTTCCACCATAGCCATTGCCATCATCATCTCCTTTCTTCCTGGTCCACAGCTCTTTCCACACCTGGTCTCTTAATAATCAGAACAGTTATGCAAGAGGAGGAAACTGGGACTCAGAGGTGGAGCAAGTTCCTTAGGGCCACCCAGCACACATGGCAAAAACCGAGCTGAGGCCAAGTCTGTTCAACTTCAGCTGCTCCAAGGCTCAGGACAGTCGTGTGCTGGCCCATATTCCCTGGAGGGCTCTTTAGTCCAAGATGAAAGAGTATGGCCACCCAGCTGGGACCAGCAAAGAGAGGTAGGAAGGGTGGGGTGATGAGGAAAGAGCTTCCTCCCAGCCTCACCCTTGAGCCCCGAGGACTGCTTTCCAGAGACCCGGCTCAGGCAGCCCTCACTCCCCAGTCCCCCTCCGTGTTCTGGTCCTGTGAAGAAGGCCGGGCTCAGGCAGCCCTCACTCCCCAGTCCCCATCCATGTTCTGGTCCTACAAAGAAGGCCGGGAGCCTGGGCCCTGCCTGGGTCAGCAGGGGTGCCTGTGTGGGCAGCCTGGGGTGTGGGGAGCCAGACCATTTGTGAGTGTCCCGGTTTTAAAATGACGGTCAGTATCCAGAGAGGCTGAAGGCGACGGCGCCGTGATGGGAGAAGAGACCGGTCGGCAGGGACTTGGAGGGCGGGGACCTCCAGGCGGGCTGCGGCAGCGGGAAGGGGCCCCAGCAGCTCCCGCGCCGCGCACGGGAGGGGAGGGCCCGCCGCCAGGTGGCGCCTCGCCCTGCTCCACCGATGTGGCCGCGGCTCCCAGCGCCCGGCGGCCCGGCCCCGCCACCTCCCTTCGGCCGCACCTTGCACCGGCCCCGCGGATGGGTCCAGTTTCTACCGCAGCAGTGGTCGGCAGTCGGGCTGGGGCTGCCAGCGCGGGCCGCACCCCAGGGCGCACCCGGCTCATGCGCTCCACAGCGCCGCGGGCCCTGCGGCCGTGCTGGGGCTCTCCTGGGGCGGTGCTAGGGGGGTGCTGGGCTGTGCTGCCCTGTGCTGGGGCCCTCCTGGGGAGGTGCTGGCGGGGTGCGGGGACTGTGCTGGGGCCCTCCTGGGGCGGTGCTGGGGGGGTGCTGGGATGTGCTGCCCTGTGCTGGGGCCCTCCTGGGGAGGTGCTGGGGGGGTGCGGGGACTGTGCTGGGGCCCTCCTGGGGAGGTGCTGGGGGGGTGCGGGGGCTGTGCTGGGGCCCTCCTGGGGCGGTGCTGGGGGGGTGCGGGGGCTGTGCTGGGGCCATCCTGGAGTTGTCCTGGGGCCATCCTGGAGTTGTCCTGGGGCCCTAATGGGCAGTGTTGGGCCGTCCTGGGGCTGTCCTGGGCTATGCAGCGGACCCCCTGGGGCGGTGCTGGGCCGTCCTGGGCGGTGCAGGAGCCGTGCTGGTGCCGGGGCTGGAGCCTTGGTGGGCTGTCCTAGGTTCAGGGCCTGCCCGCACTGGCGTTGCCCCAGGGACCTGGTCCCTGACCCCTGGCTTCCCTGCTGAAGCCCGCCCGGCAGGCCCGTTGCCCCCAAGGACATCAGCCCGGACCTGTGGTACGCTCGGTCCCCATCAGGCCTGACAGTACAGCCCTTTAGCCAGGGCCGCTAATTGATAACACTTAATTAATCTGCCCAGGAGAGAGATTAAATGGGGCTGGGTCCCGGCGGCCTTGTATTGACCCGGTTATTTCAATTAACCGCGGGGCCAGGGACTGCTCTGCTGAGCCCACCCCAGCCGCCCCGGCCGGATCCCCGACCTGCCTGCGGCCCGGGCCCCACCCCGGCGCCTCGCTTGGGGTCCATGGCCGGCAACTCCAGGCCCGCAAGGCCGCGCCTAGAGGAGCTGCTGCTTGCAATTAACTGCTTTATTTAGGGCATTTTTTTTTCTTCAAACAGCAATTAGATCTCTGTAGGCTTTGGAGAAAGCAAATGACCCGCAGCAAGACACCTTATAAATCAGGCCCTGAGGGTGGGCGAAACCCCGCTTTGGCAGGGGGCTGGCTGCCCTGCGGGGCCGTGGATGGGGGGGCTGCGCCCAGAACTCCCTCGGGGCCTGTGTGGGCTGGAGCCACAGTCTCTGCCCTGGAAAGGAGGGTTTTGCGTGGCCTTGGGTGCTGGCACCCTATTAAACTGTAAAGCAGCCACCCTCCCCTGTCCCCGATAACCCGCCCTTCCTCCCTCACTCCCTCTCACCTCCCCCATCCACCCCCACCACTCCTCTCCTCCCTCTCTCCTTCCCCTTCCCCTCCTCCCCTCCTTCCCTCCTCCCCTTCTCCCCTCCTTCCCTCCTCCCCTCCTTCCCTCCTCCCCTCCTTCCCTCCTCCCCTCCTTCCTTCCTCCCTTCCTTGCTATGCCCGCTCTGCTCCTCCTCCCTATGGAGCGATGATTGGATGGCCTAGGCCATGTGCCCGTCCCTGGACCAATCACTATAGCTAGACAGATGGGGCACCATGATTGGACAGCTTAGGCCATGTGTCTGCCCCTAGACCAATCACTGTGGTTAGACAGGTGGGGCACTATGATTGGGTGGCCTGGGTCATGTGCTCACTCCTGGGCCAATCACTGTGGGTGTACAGATGGGCTACTGTGATTGGACAGCTTAGGCCATGTGCCTGGCCCTAAACCAATCCCTGTGGTGGGAGAGATGGGGCACTGTGATTGGCGGCCCTCCTAGCGGGGCTGGGGGACGGTCCGCAGTGGGAGCCACGTCGTCCAGCGGGGCAGGGGGTCCAGGCCACCCCAGCTGCCTCGAAGGCGGTCGGGGGACCCTGGGCCCTGAGCTGGGACACGGGCAGCCTGAGTCTATCAGTCTTTGAGGCCCAGCCACGGAGGCCGCGCTCCGGAACCCTTGAAAACGTCGGGCCCAGCGACAGCCAGTCCCAGCTGGGGGACTGGAACCCCCTTCCGTTCCCATTCCCAAGTGGCTGCGGCCTCCGGAGGCCCAGTGCAGGCTCCGGGTGGCAGGGACTGGGGTGGAGAGCAGGCAGCGACAGCGGAATGGGAACAGGATTTCCTCTTTGTGGAAGTCAAAATAAAACGTAGATGAATCTCTACATTTCCTGGGTTTTATTTGGGAGGAAGGAATTGCAGTTCGGGGCACACACTGAGACCGGGGCGGGGGAGCTCCCCGTCTGAAGAATAAAGACAAGGCTACGGCTCAGGAAACAGGAAGGTCACCTGTGGTCATGAGGACGTCGGGCATTGGAAAAGCTCGGGCCTGCAAGCCCCCTCGGCTGGGCCAGGCCGGGCAAAATCGGCCCCGGAGTTGCTGCCCTGATCGCAGTAGCTGCAGATGAGGTGCTTTCAGGTGACAGCAGTTTCAGCAGCTGGACTTGCAGAGAATCACATTCCTGGAGGAATGTCTTGTACCCCGAGTGCTTTCCCTCAGACCCCAACTCTCATGTAGTTGGGTGTGACAAGAATGACCCAATTTGTACGATCAACTTTCGCAGGGTGAGGAAAATGTTCTGGAATTAGGCCGTGCTGATGGTTGCACAACCTTATAAATACACTAAAAATCACAGAATTGCATGCTTTAAAATGGTTAATGTTATGTTATAGTTCAGTTTGAAAAGGCAGGGGAAATTTTCTTACAGATTAATACTAACAGAAACAACCCAATTCAAACCACACCAAAGATTTGAGGAGACGTTCTTACCAGAGAAGACACACAGCTGGCAAGCAAATACGTGAAACGATGCTCAACGTTGTTAATTAACAGGGAAATGCAGGTTAAAACCGCATAAAGCTGCTCCTGTACACCTATTGGAGTAGCTGAAATTAAAAAGACCAACCTTGCCAAGTGCAGGTGAGGACATGGAGGAGTGAGGACATGGAGGAGTGTGTGTGCATCGTGGTGGAGAGTGAACGGAACAGCCAGTTTAGAAACCAGCTTGGCTGTTTCCTTAAAAAAATACATATACATCTACCCTACAATTTCACCATTCCACTCCTAGGCATTTACCCAGGGGAAATGAAAGTGCATGTCCACACAAAGACTTGTACATGAAGTGCATTCAACTTTATCTGTAATAGCCCCAAACTGGAACTACCCATATGTCCATCAAAAGGTGAATTGTAAACTGTATCACTGTGTATCATAACCACACAATGGAGTACTGCTCAGCTCAGCAACAAAACAGAACTACTGTTACTCAAGACGACATGAATGGATTACAAAATAATTATGCTGCGTGAGAGAGGCCAGAGGGGAAAAACGTACATTTGTATAAAATTTTAGACAGTGAAAATTAATCTACAGTGACAAAAGATCAGTGGTTGCTGGGCTCAAAGGAAAGGTTGAGAGGAGGTGTCAGGAAGGGACAGAAATGACTTCTGGGGGTGACCGGAATATTTGTGTCCTGGGTCCTGGGGATGTTCTTGCTGGCACGGACACATGTCAAAACCCATAACATTGTACACGTTAAATATGTGAGGTTTGTTGTATGCCAGTGATACTTTGATAAAGCTGTGTTTTTTTAAAGCGAGCCCATCCCTGGGGCTGCCCTGCTGTCCCTGGTCGGCTGCTCGTGTCCCATCGTAGGACAGGCAGGTGAGCACTGGATGAACCCGCAGCCCTCGGAAGGCCTTGAGCCTCTCCACTCCTGCCTGGCACTGAAGCTGGGCCTCCCTCCCAGGCCTCAAAAGCTGGGGTGTGCAGGCACCAAGACAAATGAATCCCAGCCAGCAGGCGTAGGCAGGGAACACCCCGGGGACGAGGGGCAGCATGGAGCCCACAGAGGATGGGGGCAGCCAGGGCTGCACAGTGGCTGAGACACGGGAGGGTCAGACCTGATGTGTGGGCCTCTGGGACAGGGCCTGGGCTCTGGGCATGGCCACCCCCTTCCACTATCCATGCCCAGTCCCTGATGCCTGTGCCCTGCCTGCTGTCTCCTCCTCCAGGGTGCCAGGGATGTGGCCCAGGGCTGGCCTCGAGCCTCAGTTCTGCTACTTGCTCTGGGGGAGTATATCCCTCACTCCCTGGCCTCAGTTTCCCTGCTTTTAAAAGGAGTCCCCATGGGCTGTTTACTTTTGACCAATGGGAGGCAAGCGAGCTGCTGCTGGAGGGAGCATCTTGTTTGAGGCTGCCACAGTGCTCCGGAGATAGCCCCTGTGCCGCCGTCCCTCCAGGTGGAGTGCAGAGGAGGCCCGGAGGCCCAGGTACCCAGGAGCTCCCTGAGGAAGGGAGGGAGGGAGAGCCCTAATCGGAGCTCCCCTGCTTCTTCCTCCCTCACCCCCATCTGCCCAGAGAAGATGGGCGTGCATCTCCCTCTGCCCAGGGCCCACCCATGAGGCTCTTCTCTTCCCAAATCCACTCCCCATCCCAGGCGACTGCCCCAATCCCTGAGCCTGGAGAGACCTCGCTGGGACATCCTGCCTGGGTCAGCCGCCTGCAGCTGTGCCCCACCCCTCACTGGCGGCCCGCTGGGTGGTCCTGTCTGCGTCTGAGAAGCTGAACTTTTCCAGCTGCCAGCCTGCCACGGCCCAGGGAAACAGGATTGCCCCAGACAGAGAACAGAGACACAAAGTGTGGAAAATTGGAGTGACAGCGCTGCACTGATCGCTTGTTGAATGAGTGAGCGAGCGGCTTGCAGGGAAATTTACATTTATATAGTGCATTTCACCAGGCTGGGTCAGGGCCACTGACCAGACACCCGCGCCACGGCTGCTGGGGCCACACACCTGGGCCCCAGGAGGCTCCTCTGTGAACCTGGGAGGACCCAGGGTGGGCAGAGCCTGGCCGAGCCTGGGGGTGACTCCACACGGCTCTCCCAGGCTCCCCCTGTGCACTGTTGCCTGCGGTCCAGGGCCCTCTGCCCTCCCGGTGCTTCCGACAGCTCTTCGCCCACCCTGCCCTGTCCCTGCCGACCCTCCCATGGCCCCCCAGATAACAAGCCTCGCCAGAGCATGCCAGCCTCCCGCCTCTGCTGCCCCTCAACCTCAACTGCGTGACCTCGCATCCCTCACAGACTCCGGCCCGGCCCTAGCCAGCCTGGGGACAGCGAGGACCTGCAAGGGCTGTTCCTCAGCTCAGGGGCAGACTCCATGCCAGTGCCAGCACTTACCACTCGGGCGCCCTGCAGTTAGGAAGAGAGAGAGTCAGGTGCTGCTACAGACGGAATCACCCCCCGCCAACCCCGTGATTCCTGTGTTGAAGCCCTGACCCCCAGTGCCAGGCTACCTGGAGACAGTTAGGAAGAGAGAGAGTCAGGTGCTGCTACAGACGGAATCACCCCCCGCCAACCCCGTGATTCCTGTGTTGAAGCCCTGACTCCCAGTGCCAGGCTACCTGGAGACAGTTAGGAAGAGAGAGAGTCAGGTGCTGCTACAGACGGAATCACCCCCCGCCAACCCCGTGATTCCTGTGTTGAAGCCCTGACCCCCAGTGCCAGGCTACCTGGAGACAGTTAGGAAGAGAGAGAGTCAGGTGCTGCTACAGACGGAATCACCCCCCGCCAACCCCGTGATTCCTGTGTTGAAGCCCTGACTCCCAGTGCCAGGCCACCTGGAGACAGTTAGGAAGAGAGAGAGTCAGGTGCTGCTACAGACGGAATCACCCCCCGCCAACCCCGAGATTCCTGTGTTGAAGCCCTGACCCCCAGTGCCAGGCTACCTGGAGACAGGAACCTTGAGGGAATGTCATCTGAAGCAATGGGTGTCCCTACAAGGAGAGAGAGACCCCAGGAGGTAAGGACACAGTGAGAAGATGCCACCTACAAGCCAGAGAGAGGCCTCTGGAGAAACCAAACCTGCTGGCACCGGAGTCTCGAACTTCCAGCCTCCAGAACTGTGGGAAAAGAAATGTTTGTGTGTGAGCTGCCCAGTGTGCTGTTTCCATCGTGGCAGTGAGCTGACTAACACAGGAGTCCACGTGGAAAAGTGGAGGGGAAATGGCCATTTTTTAACAGATGATGTGGCTGCATCCCTGCAAAATCAACTGAAAACCACCTATAGCAAAAGCACACATCAGTAAGGAGGCTGGGAACAAAATCAATAAGCCCAAATCCACAACAACCAGAGAGAAAGAAAATTATACAATGCTTATGAAACTGGCCAGATGCAGTGGCCCACAACTGTAATCCCAGTACTTTGGGAGGCTGAGGAGGGCAGATTGCTTGAGCCCAGGAGTTCGAGACCAGCCTGGGCAACACGGCAAAGCCCCATCTCTACCAAAAATACGAAAATTAGCTGGGTGTGGTGGCGTGCATTTGTGATCCCAGCTACTTGGGAGGCGGAGGTGGGAGGAGGCAGGGGAATCGCTTGAGCCTGGGAGGTGGAGGTTGCGGTGAGCCGAGATTGCGCCATTGCACTCCAGCCTGGGCGACAGAGCTTTTTTTCTGTCTCAAAAAGAAGAAAATAAATAAATAAATAAATAAACTTAGTAAACGATGTGAGCCCTGTACAAAGAAAGCTTTCAAGTTCTGCTGGGGAACAGAAAAAGCAGCCCATCCAGGATGGAAAGACGAAACAGAGCATCATCCCTGAAGTCATTGCCAATGAAAAACAACAGGATCATTCAGAACCAGACAAGCTGAGTCTAAAGTCGTGTGGAAAGTAAGCATGCAAGAACACCAGGAAGCCCAGAGAAAGCACGTGTGGGCTTCAGCATTCAGATATGAGAACAGACCACAGAGCTACAGGGAGCCGCCATGGCACACAGGACACAGCACAGAACCCAGCAGTGAGTCTACAAAAGAGGCCGGAACACGGGCTGCAGGGAACTTCTCAACGTAGAAAGCAGAAGATGGGGTGAGTGTCTGGTGACCCCTTGGTACCTAGTTCACTTGCAATCAAATTAAACTATAGACATAATCTCAGAGGAGACAAAAGTTTTCTATGCAAACAAACACAAACACTATAAAAGATGGATACATTTGGCTAATGTAAAATCATGTATTTCTTTTTCTTTCTTTCTTTCTTTTTTTTTTTTTTCATTTTTGAGAGAGAGTCCTGTTCTGTCGCCCAGGCTGGAGTGCAGTGGCATGATTGCGGCTCACTGCAACCTCCGCCTCCCGGGATCAAGCGATTCTCTTGCCTCAGCCTCCCGAGTAGCTGGGATTACAGGTGCCAGCTACCATGCCCAGTTAAGTTTTGTATTTTTAGTAAAGATGGAGTTTCGCTAAGTTGGCCAGGCTGGTCTTGAACTCCTGACCTCAAGTGATCCGACTGTCCGGCCTCCCGCAGTATTGGGATTACAGGTGTGAGCCACTGCACCCAGCCAAAATCACGTATTTCTAAATGGCAGAAGTTGCCTTCCCATGAGAAAAAGACAAATGGGGGCAGGGGGATTGCAACAGGTGAGAGGTGTGAAAGGCTAACGTCCTCAAAAAGCACCTCCCAAAAAAGAAAGAAAGAGACGGTGATGGAAGAGCAAACCGGCCAAGGCAGGAGTGCAGACGCAGGGCCCGGACCCCCAAAGTGGGGCGGGATGTCTCGTCCCTGCTCCCCTCCAGAGTCCCACCCCACTGACCCTGCCCCACTCAGGACCCCCAAGTCTCCCAGTCTTTGGCCCTGCCGAAGCCGCCTCTGTCCTATCAGGGCACAGCACGTTCACGGGGGGGGTTAAGCCAGAATTGTCAACCTGAGAGCAGGGGAGGCTGGCACGGACGCCTCCTGAGCCCCCATTATATCCCTCCCAGGCAGCACCAGGCACATAAATGCGGGGGCTCCTGCCCCCTGTGCACAGCTGATGTTCTCTGAGGCCTCGTGGGGACACTGTTCTGGAAGCAGCGCCAGCCTCCACGGCTGAGGCTGTTCCAGGCAGCCCTCCTGGGGGAACAGAGGCCCTCGGGACCCTGCTTCCAGGGGGCACGGGGGCCTCTGGCCAGGGAGCTGCCCCACCCCCAGGAGCCAGCCCTGCTCCCCAGGGTGCCACCTGCAGCCTCTGTCAGCTCTGGAAGTGTTTTACAGAAAACACACTTTGATGAACTGAGTAGACAGGACACCTCCGCACCTCCCTGGAGTGTCCATCAATTCTGCCAGCACGGGAGGCGAGCACCACAGGAGGGTGCCTGGCACCCAGTTGGGTAATGCCCCGGAAGTGGCATTTTTCTTGGGAGGCTATGGAGGACAACAGAGGCTGTGGCGTTTGCATATTTTGTGACACTTCTCATGCCAGGGCTGTGCAGGGGGGAGAAAAGCAGAGGGAGCCGGGTCTCAGGCTCACCTGCGGTGGTCCTGGCCCACGAGGCCGCTGCCAGGTCAGTGACAGGGCAGGGGGCAGTGGCGTTTCCTCTTGCTATGGCTGAATCTGAAGGTGCAACCAGTATCCAGAAAGCCCACGTTGGAAAAATGGGAAAAAAGGGAGTCTTCTCCACAATGGCAACAGGGATACACTAAAAATATGAAAATATGCTCCCCTCCTCTCCTGGGTCTTTGGGACCCGGACAGAGCCCCTCTCCTGAGTCTCGTCCGCCCAGGCTGATCTGATCTGCTCCGTGGGGGCTGGCTTCCACCCCACTGCACTCCGCGAGGCTGTGGCTCCAGTTCCCCAGGGAGGGATCAGCTCAAAGACCCCACCAGGCCTGGCCCCAGAGCCCTGCTGCCAGCCATGACATCAGGAGACAGGGCAGGGGGGAACGCTGGGGGCCCATGGACCCGGGGCCTCCTTGATCCAATTGCCCTGTGGCCTGTGACTTCACCTTGGGGTGTGTACTGCCCACCCTAGTGCCCCCTCTCCAATGCCCACCTGCCAGTGGCTCCAGAGGCCACCCTACAGCAACCCCAGTGCCCACTCTCTACCCCTTCAGTGCCCACCCCCTAGTGACTCTAGTGTCCCCACAGTGACCCCAGTGCCCCTTTCCACAGTAAGCTAGGAGGCAGGACTCGACTCCAGAGGTGGGGCTTGGACACTGGACCAAATCAAGGACTAGCCAAAACAGGTCTGGGGCAGAAGCACCTTCCAATAAGACACGCCCACCAGTGTGTCATGTCAATCACCACTGCCATGGCAACAGCCAGAAGTTGCCGCCCCTTTCCATGGCAACCACTGACAACCCAGACGTCACCGCCCTCATTCTGGAAAATTCTGCACAAACCACCCCTTAATTTGCATATCATTAAAAGTGGGCATAATGAGCCCAGAGCTGCCTCTGAGCCACCACTCTGGACGCGCTGCCCATGCGAAGCCCTGGTCTGCGAGGAGGGGCACCTCTGCCTCTGCTGTGACCCCTGCCTTTGGATTCTCTCCCAAATTATGGCCTTGACTTTGGGGCTCACCCGTCCTGCATCACCAGTGCCCCCCTCCGCCCCCTGCAGTGGCCCCATTGCTCCCAGTGGCCACCCCCCAGTGACCAGCGTGCCCACTCCTCGGGCACCTCCTTCCCACTCCTTCAGTGCTTCCACCTCATGGCCCCAGTGCCCACCCTCCTGTGCCCCTCCCCCATGTTCCCCAGATCCCACCTCCCAGAACTCCCTGGTGCCCCCATCCCAATGCCCCCAGTGTCCACTGCCCAGTGACCCCACCCCAAGGCCCCCAGGGGCCTCCAGGTCTCCAGCTCCAGGCCCAGGCACCTGGACGGCACAGCCTGGCCGCCACCTTGTCTTCACCCTGGAGCATTCCTCCTGAGGGGAGGGTAGAGGTCAGCCAGAGGTCAGGCAGAGGTCAGCTAGAGGTCAAGGTAACCCTGGAGGAGGCCCCTCCCACCTGCTGAGCTGCAGAAGTCCCCGCCCACCAAGTGAACCGTGATTGGCTCAAATCAGAGGCGGTGCACGGCCCCGGATGTGAGGATTGGCTGGGGCACACATGACCTCAGCCCATCCAATCAGATGAGGGCAGGCCGGGGTGAAGCCCAGGGTGGAGGATGCGGCTGCCCCAGGCTGGGCCCTGGCACTAAGACCTTTGCGGGGGACAGGGCTGGGCTGGCCCTGGGACCCTGTGCCCTCGTGCCCTGTGGCTCTCAGGCCAGTATGGGCTCCTGCAGCAGCGCAGCGGCCCCTCGGCCCCGTGCGGGTGGGCTGCGGGCGGAGGGCGCCGGCCAAGGGGCGAATAGGAGGACCTGGGGGAGCCGGGGGAGCCCGGGGTGTCCGGGCGATCGAGGCCTGGGGCTGCCGGGGCGTTAGGGGACTTTCGGGGCCAGTCACCCGCGGGTGGGTCCGGGCGTGCAGGGCCGCAGGCTTGCAGGCAGGGGATGGGGTGAGGGTGTGGGGCTGGGGACAGCGGCTGAGGGTGGTCCCGGCCCTGCCCGGAGAGCAGCGCGGCCGCCCCGGGGCCCCCTACTCCACTGTGGCGGGAGTTTTTAATGCCGCCCACGAGATATCAATCTCTGCTCCCTCCAAGACAAATGCCGCGTCAGGCCGACTGCCTGGACCCCTTATTTATCACCATTTAATATATATTAAAGCGCTCACACCTCTGATTGCCAAAACAAACAAAAAAAACCTGCATCAATCACAGGCTGGCAACAGGCGGGAGGCAGGCAGGGCGCTCGGTGTGTCCCCTCCGGCCCAAACTCCCTTGGCCTCCCTGCAGAGGCCTGGGATCCTCCTTCGGCCCAGGTCACCCCCCACCGCGTGCCGCGATGCCCCGTGGGCAGGCCAGCTCTCCCCACTCCCTCCCCCAGTGAAGCCATCCGGGTGCAGAGGACGCCAGGCACAAAGGGCTTGGCCTGTAGCCAGCAAGAGTTCAGGAAGACACAGCGGCCTGGCACCACTTCGGGGCAAATCTCCAAGCCCATCACGGCCACCCTGTCCCACCAAGTATTGCCTGCTGAGACTGCCTAGGCATAGGTGGTCTGGGGCTTACGGACCCCCAATTCAGGGAGCCACCTACCTCACTCAAGGTGGGGCCTGGTTCCGGCTCTCCTTTCCAGGGACCTGGGGCCCCCATGGCCTCCCTGTTAGGCTGGGGAAACTGGGCGTAGCTGTGATGGACCCAGGGCAGACTCTCACCTGGCGAAATGGACTCAATTCCAGGGAAATGTGGAAATACGGAGCAGCAATTGTAGCTGGAGACGGTGGGGAGTGGACAGAACCTTTCCTGTTGGCCGCCATGGACTTGCGAGTGTGGGCAGTAAAGACAAGACTGAATTTGGCCGGAGGTGGAGCCAGGATCCTCAGGGCACAGCTGGTGCATGGAGACTCATAAATGGAGAAACTGAGGCCTGGGCGAGGCAGGCTCATACCCTGATGGGCAGCCTGAACATCAACAGTCTCTCCACTCCTAGGTGGGGACGCCCCCCGCCCTGCCCCCACCCATCCTCTGCCTCTGCCACCGCCACCATCCCTCTCCGTCACCACTCCCCCCTCCCGTCTCATAATGAGACTCTCCTCGTCCCCAGGGGGTGGAGCCCTTGGTAGCCCCCAGCAGTGGGGGCTGCTGGGACTGCAGTGGGAGGGGAGGGGCATGGGCTCAGGCCACTAAATCAGTCCACGCCTGTCACCAGCTCGGGGCCGCGGGAGCCACCCGAGCGGAAATAACAAATGGCTGTCATTGTGGAGCCAAAAACCTGTGATTATAATTATCACATCCTCAGTGACCTTGCGTAAACTTTAATCCCTCTCCAATGGAGCATTTAAATAGCCTTCGCTGCGCACCACAGAGCCCCCCGGCCCGCCTGCCGTGCCCCCAGCTCCTGCAGCTGGCTCCTGGGGAGCAGGGACATTTCTGGAGCCACCGTGTCTGCCATGGAGCCTTTCACAGGCACTGGGCTGGGGGTGCCTGTGGCCAACTTCTTAGCGGGCTGGGGCAGCAGGTGGGGGGACGGGGTGGGGGTCGGCCAGGGAGGTGGGGAGCCAGACACTGCCTCCAGGACCCTCTGACTCACTGCATCCTGTGGCTTGGTCCTGGGGTGAGGACGGGGTCAGAGGTCACAAGCCCTCCATCCCCTCGCTCGCCAGAGGCTGGGCATGTAGCCCTCCAGCCAGCTTCTCCTGGAGGGCCCCAGAAGCCCCTCACTTAGGCTCAGGCAGCACCCTATTCCCCTGTTCCTTGGCCAGCTTTGCAGTGGTCCAGGCCTGAGTGGCTGAAGTCGTGCAGCCTCACGGTTCTGGCCTGGGAGACCTTGGGGTCCCTCAAGTGTGGCTCCCCTCCAAGAATGTGGAAGGATGGGGACCCTTGGGGCCTGGGAGTGTGGTTCCCCCTCCGACTCAGTGTGGCTATTCCAGCTGGGCTTCCACACCTGGAGTCCCACGGGGGTGGTGAGAGGTCTGAATTGAAATGGTGGCTTCCCTGTAGCCTTCCAGGGCTCCCAGCACACACTCCTTCCCAGGCCAGGGAGAGCTCTAGGGCTGCACTGGGCCTCCAGGCCAGCCTCCTGATCACACATGGGCTTTGGACTCGAGGCCCAGAAGGCCCAGTGTCAGTGACCTTCCTGGTGCCCCAGTAGGCCCGGACCCAGCCCTGTCCCTCTCCAGCCCCTGACATGAGTGTGCCCTTGCTTGGGAGGTGCTGCAGGAGGGACTGAAAGCTCTCTGAACTCCTGCCTGGCACTCTGGAGGCAAGGGGCTGGCTGACGGCAGAAGCCCCAGGGCTCGGCTGGTGCCCACTCCCTTTCTCCCTGCTCCTCTCTTTCTTGCAGGAGAACTTGCCCCTTGACAATGTCACTTCTCTGCAAGACGTCAGAGCCATGGGGTCAAACATGCCAAGGACGTTCCTGCAGGCTTCGCTCAGGGCAGGGGCAGAGGGGCATTCGATGCCAGTCTCCAAAGGCACTGACAAGTCCTATTGTAAAGAACCTGACTTGGTTTGAGTCCTGAGTTCTCCAGATCAGTGTGAGCAGGAGCTCTTGGCTTTCGAAACACCCCCATTGCCTTCCCCGGGTTGGAGGAGGGGTGGAACTTCCTGCTTCCCTCCTGGGGTCACACCCTGTGCCAGGTGCTGGGATAGCCAAGACCTGGCAGACGAGGCCTCTGCCCTCCCTAGAGCTGCCTGGCATCAATCAGGTCATGCCAAGTGCGGTGTGCACCGTGAGGGTGGCTGGGGCCTTGAGGGGTCAGGAGGTGTCCTGAGGGAGTCAACCAAGCAGAGGTGTGGATGAGGAGGGGATGTGACCAACACACAGGGGCAGGAAGGGGATCCCAGGCAGAGGGAGCATCTCATCTCTGAGAGGGGAGGTGGGTGCTAGGACTAGCCAGGCCAGGCCCTCCCCTGGGCAAGTCCCCCTCTCCTGCCCTTCCTGCCATGCCCACGTGCACACCTTTCCCCAGCTGCTGATGTGGGTGGTGGGCTGGGCAGGTGGGTTGCGGATCAGGAAGCAGCCACAGTGGGCTCTGTCAGGCAGGTGGGGGGGGGGCCATGGGGCACCCAGGTACTGTACTCGGGCCCCCTGGTGGTCCCTCAGCCTGGCTCCCACTCACAGCCTGCAGGTCGCAGCCTGCCCCCAAGGGGCTCCCCTCCTCTGCCCCAATCAGAGTGCTTGGCTCTTCCCAGAACCAGGCCCCTGCCTACGCCGTCCCACAGCTGCAGATGCTGATCTCAGTGTCTCTCCCGGTGAAATCCCAGCTCGTCCCTGAGATCCTGTAGTTATCCCACAGAAAGGTCTCCCCACCCCGGCCCTGAGCACCCAGCACAGCCTTGTCCCCAGGGTGGTAGGAGGGTGGCAGGGGAAGGAGGAAGCCGCCAGGGAGCTCTCCCTGAAAGCCCAGACTTGCACACAGCTGGACTCCAGAAACACGCCCAGGGTGGGACTGAGACCTCTGGGTGGTGGTACCGAGGTGGGTGGGTGGGGGGCAGGCCAGGCCCCGTACAGCTGCACACACATTGGCACATGCAAACACACACATACTATGCATATACACTCATGCACATGGACACACGCATGCATACGCATGCATGGCCACACATAAACACGAGTATGTCACGTGAGCACACCTGAGTACTAGGACACATGCGAACACAGGTGTGTGCACACACACATGCACACTCAGACACACACTCACCGTGCTGGGAGTGTGAAGGGCCCAGGCCTGGGTGCTGGCTGTGGCTGGCTGTGGAGCAGGGCCTGGCTGTTCTGGGACAGCAGCTGAGTCTGCAGATGGAGACAGACCACCGATAGGAGAGGGGCTTGGAGGGCCCAGGCCCAGCCCCGAGGAGCCCAAGAGTCCAGGGGTGGAGGAAGCGGGGTCTGCCTCAAGCCTGGAACAACCATGACCAGCGGTGGCCTGTCCCAGGGGGAGGCGTGGCCACCAGGGCCAGTCCAGGGGATGGAGGTCCAGGAATGGGGTGGCCCTGGTTGGTTTGGCAGCAGGGAGGCTGCTGGGGGCCAGGCCTGGGCTGTGATCTCCTCTGAACAGGAGTGTGAGCAGCAAGGACTGGAGACCCCACCAGAAGGCCGGGGTGAGGTTGGGTGGTGGGGAGAGGCTGGGGGCGGGGCGAGGTCCTGGCTCCCTGTGGTGGGAGCAGGTGCAGGGGACGGGCTGGTCTGGAGGGGTGTGGTCCCCCCACGGGAGGGTTGCCCACGGAGCAATCGCATCTCCCTTGACACGGGCCAAGGATGGCCCTCCTGTGACCCCTTCTCAGGGTGGAGGCCAGGGCTCAGGGGAGGCCCAGGTGAGGGAGGCTGTGGGGTTACGGGAGGGCTGCACAGACCCAGAGCCTACAGGGAGGCTCCTGTGGGGAGGCTGGAGGCATTGTGGGGCCTCCATGGGCTCTGGAAGACCTTGGGGGCCTCAGCAGGTCACTAAGGCACATGGGGCCCCGTGGGGCAGAGCCCCCGGCCTCTCCAGTACCGGTCTCCCACACCCCAGAGCAGGGACCGTGCAGCTCTAGGGAAGGGGCTCTGCCACGCCCTCGTTGCTCAGCCCTAGGTGAGGCCAGCACAGGGATCCCACGGCGGGAGCATCTGAATCCTGTGGAAGGAACGCAGTGGCCAGGATGCAGGCCCAGGTGCTGGGGCCTCAGTGACTGCACGGATTCAGAACTGTCAGCAGCGTCTCCCAAGCCTGCCACCACCACCGAAGTTGGGCCTGAAGGGGCAGCAGCCCTAGCCCCAGAATGAGTCGCTTGGAAATCACATAATTGCCAGCTGCCTCGTTGTCACCCTTGACCGTTGCAGGGATGGCCGTCAGATCAGTGCTCTTGGGCTTCGGAGGGCTGTCCTGCCCCTCCCAGGTGACCCTCTCAGGGGACCGCTCACTGCTACGGGAGCTGGGTGAGGGGCTGGCCCTTCGCCTGGAGGGCAGTGCAGGGCAGGGCAGCCCCCATCGTGGGACTAGGAGTTGTGATTATGGACTTAAATCAGACGGCTGGACACAGTGGGGCCAACGCCATTTTCCCCACCCTCCCAGAAGGTCCTGGATTTCCAGAAACTTCCCTAGAGAAACCAAGGGTGGGGGAGACGGGAACCAGACCTGCTGGTCAGGGGTGCGCCAACCTCCATGGATGCAAAGGGCAGAGGCTATGTGAACATGGGGTCAGGGACACTGGAGAGTGGCCATCATGAGAACGTGTGTTCAAGGCCATCAGGTGTGAGTTGGGGTGGCATCCCCACACTCGCTGTCCAGCCCTGTTCCTAAACACGCCACCAGCTGTCCCAGTACCCTCCGGGCTCCTGCCCAGGGGTCCTGGTACTCACCTGTTCCTGGCCCCTCCAGGGGCCTGACTGGGGAGTAAGGTGGGCACAGGAGCCTGACTGGGGAGTAAGGTGGGTAGAGGAGCCTGAGTGGGGAGTAAGGTGGGTAGAGGAGCCTGACTGGGGAGTAAGGTGGGCACAGGAGGCTGGTTGGGGAGTGGGGTGGGCACAGGAGGCTGGTTGGGGAGTGGGGTGGGCACAGGAGGCTGGTTGGGGAGTGGGGTGGGCACAGGAGGCTGGTTGGGGAGTGGGGTGGGCACTGGAGACCGGTTGGGGAGTGGGGTGGGCACAGGAGACTGGTTGGGGAGTGGGGTGGGCACAGGAGGCCAGTTGGGGAGTGGGGTGGGGACAGGAGCCTGGTTGGGGAGTGGGGTGGGTCCTGACACTGGCCGTGCGTGGTGGGTGTGTACTTAAGCACTCTGGCCTGTGGGGTTGGTGGTCGAGCTGGGACTGGGGCCCGTCCTGGCCTTCCCACTCCTGTGGTCACATGCCTCGTTTCTGTCCTGTTCCTTCTTCCTGCGGGGCCGGCACGTGTGCAGGTGGTTACCGCATGTGCTGGTGTGTGTCCTTCTTCCTGCGGGGCTGGCACGTGTGCAGGTGGTTACTGCCTGAGCTGGTGTGTGGAGCAGGGAGGAGCAGGAACCAGCCTGGCTGCCTTCGAAGCCCCACGTGACTTCTTTTGTGGTGGACATGTGTGTGGGAGACAGCTCAGGCCCGAGGTCTTGGGAGGTGCTAGGGCAGTTGTGCTGTTCCCTGAACCCTCCATCAGCACTCAGGCCTTGGCCCAGCCCAGCAGACATCACAGCAAATGCTGAGCTGTCTGCCTGGGTGATGTCCATTCTCTACGTGACATTAAAGGGGGGATAAGAAAATGCATCCAGGGGCCAGGGCTGCCTGAGCACCATCCCATCTGGTGACCAGCTATGCCAGGCTCGGGGCCGCTGTTGGGACCATGGTTTGACTGCGCCAGATGGTGTCCCTCCGCCATGTAAAGCCTCCAGGAGCTGCATAGAAGGATCAGGTTTAGGTGTGGAAGTGGCTGGAAGAACCACACACATGTACAGACTGTATACACAGGGTGTATACACACGGTGTACACACACGTGATATGCATGCACCTGCACATACATGCACACACCTGCAGAGCACGCACGCATGGATGGTGCACATATGTGTCTGTGCACATGCCTGCACACTCATACACAGGAAGGTGCATGCACGCACACGCCCCTGCCCCGTGCAGGTGCACACATGAGCGCACGCATGTTCAAGCCCTTTTTCCCCAGCATGCACTGGACCTGTGACCAGAGCTCCTGAGGGCTGCTGGCCTGCACACCACCCTTTCAGGGGCCTTCACTGGCCAGGCTGCCAGAGGCAGGTGTGGTCAGGGGCCACTCAGCACTGGGATGGGGATGGAGGAGGCCTTGACACACACTGGGGCCCAAACCATAGGCCCTGGGCGTGGAAACAACCTCAGCTGGTTCCAGGCAGAGGCTGTTCATCCTTCCACCTGCCTGCCCCCAATTCCCCAATTCATGATCCTCTCTCCTTCTTCTTTTCTTTTTATTTTATTTTATTTTATTTTATTTTATTTTATTTTATTTTATTTTATTTTTTGAGACGGAGTCTTGCTGTGTCACAGGTTGGAGTGCAGTGGCGTGATCTTGGCTCACTGCAAGCCCCACCTCCTGGGTTCACGCCATTCTCCTGCCTCAGCCTCCCGAGTAGCTGGGACTACAGGCGCCCGCCACCGCGCCCGGCTAATTTTTTTTGTATTTTTTAGTAGAGACGGGGTTTCACCGTGTTAGCCAGGATGGTCTTGATCTCCTGACCTCGTGATCCACCCGCCTCGGCCTCCTAAAGTGCTGGGATTACAGGCGTGAGCCACCGTGCCTGGCCAATCCTCTCTCCTTTTATCCATCATGCGTTCATACCATCTGTTTGCCCCTTATACATTCATCCATCAAACTATAAATTTGCCCATCCGCCCATTCATTAGTTCATCAGCTCTTCCATATGTCTATTTATTCACCTGTCCATCCACCCACCAAGCCTCCATCCACCTCTGTATATTCATATATCCGTCCACTTGCTCGTTCATCAATTCATAAACTTACCCATGCATCCATTTTTCCATCACTCAATTGGCCCATTTATGTGAGAGGGGCTGGAGTCTGGTGCCCATGGGGCAGTGCCTGCCTTCACTAGGAGCACATACCTTTGCCCATGTCCAGGTGCAGAGCTTTTAATGGGAGAATGAGGAACTTCTGTTTTTGGTTATCCTAGATTTCAGTGAATGAAGAAGTAGGGTCAGCAGCTGAAATTGAAGAGTAAGCAGAGGATGTTAGCAGTTTAAGGAAAGAAGAGACTGGTGAGGGGAGAAGTGTCCCTGAAAGCAAGAGTGTGAGTGAGGAAGAGAAAAGGAACAGGATTGCTAGGCAGTGTTAAGCAGCCCCTGGAGGCTAGTGGCCATGGATTTACCCAAGTTCAGCATGATTATGTGTTTGTGTGCAGCCACATTCAGCTGCTCAAGTTCATCTACACATCTACCCATCTATCTATCCATCCATCCATCTGTCCATCCATCTATCCATCCACCCATCCAGCCACACCCCCCATCCACCTGCCTACCCTTCATTCTTCCATCCATCTATCCACCCACCTGTCCATCCACTCACCCATTCATCTATCTATCTATACATTTATCCACTTGTTCATCTCTTCATCTGTCCATCCATCACCCACCCCCATCAACTGATACAGAAAGGAGACAGGGGAATACTGGGTGGAAGAGAGTGGTTCCCCGGCAAAGACCCCATCCTCAAGCCTGGAAACCTGAAGCCTTAAATGGGAACAGGCATTCCTGTTCCAAATGCCATCTTGTGGCCCACCACACCACCCTATCCTATACTTATATAAACCCCAAACCCCAGATTCCACAAGCAGATGAGCAGAAGAGCAGAGGAGCAGAAGAGTGGTGTGGTAGAGAAGGAGAGAAGAGAAGGAATATCTGAACATCGAGAGGAGCTCGGCTGGGGACAGTGGGAGAGGAGATCAGCCGCGGGACAGCCTGACTCCAGGGGTAGATCATCTTCCCACTCCATTTCCTTTCCAGCTCCCCATCCATCCCATGGAGAGCCACCTCCATCTGGCAATAAAATCCCCCACATTTACCATCCTTGTTTGTCCATGTGACCTGATTCTTCCTGGATGCTGGAGAAGAACCTGGGTTCCAAGAGGGCACGAAGCTATCTATGGATGGCAGAGCTAAAGGAGCCCTGTGACACACTCACTGGGGCTTCAGTGCAGGCACCACCCCTAGAAGTTACTGTGGGGCTGGAATCCAAAAGCACTTGCTCCGGCTCCTGCACCTGCCCATCTGCATGCTCCCCCTCCCATAAGGGATTTGAGTGCATGGCAGCCGAACATATGAGCCACACCCCTGTTGCATGTTCTGTGAGGGGCATCAGGGAACACTCCCATTTCATAACTATCTATCTTATTTATTTCTTCATCCACCCATCCATCATCCATCCATCCTTCCATCCACCCACTCACCCATCCATCCATCCATTTCTTCATCCATCATCCATATCTTCATCCATCCTCTATCATCCACTCATCCATCTACCCATCCATCTATCTATCCATCCATCCGTCCATCCATCCGTCATCTATGCATCCATCCATACATCTGTCCATTCATTTATCTCTCCATCCATCCATCCATCCATCCATCCATCCACCCACTTCTTCCATCCATCCATCCACCCATCCATCCATCCATCCATCCATCTGTCCATCCATCTCTTCCATCCATCCGTCCACCCTTCTATCCATCAATCCATCCATGCATCCATCCATCCATCTCTTCCATCCACCCATCCAAGCATCCATTCATCCACCCACTCACCCATCCATCCATCCATCCATCCATCCATCCATCCATTTCTTCATCCATCATCCATATCTTCATCCATCCTCTATCATCTACCCATCCATCTATCCATCCATGCATCCATCCATCCCTCTTTCATCCATCCTTCCATCCATCTATCCATCCATCCATCCATCATCTATGCATCCTTCCATACATCTGTCCATTCATTTATCTCTCCATCCATCCATTATTCTTCCATCCATCTATCTATACACCCATTTCTTCCATCCATTCATCCATCCATAATTTACACATCCATCCATATATCTGTCCATTCATTTATCTCTCCATCCATCCATCCATCCATCCATCCATCCATCCATCCATCTTTGCATACACCCACTTCTTCCATCCATCCATCCACCATTCTATCCATCAATCCATCTATGCATCCATCATCCATCTCTTCCATCCACCCATCCAAGCATCCGTCCATCCACCCACTCACCCATTCATCCATCCATTTTGTCTTCCATCATCCATATCTTCATCCACCCTCTACCATCCACCCATCCATCTATCCATCCATCGATCCATCCTTCCATCCATCCACTTATCCATCCATCCATCCATCTATCTATGCATAATCCATACATCTGCCCATTCATTTATCTCTCCATCCACCCATTATCCATCCATCCATCTATCCACACACCCATTTCTTCCATCCATCCATCCACTTATCATTTATGCATCCATCCATACATCTGTCCATTCATTTTTCTCTCCATCCACCCATCCATTATCCATCCATCTATCCATCTATCCATACACCCACTTCTTCCATCCATCCATCCACACTTCTATCCATCCATCCATGCATCCATCCATCCATCTCTTCCACCCATCCATCCATCCATGCATCCATCCATCCACCCTTCCATCCACCCATCCACCCATCCATCCATCATCTACCCATCCATCCGTACATCTGTCCATTCATCTCTCCATCCATCCATCCATTATCCATCCATCCATCCATCCATCCATCCATCCATCCATCCTTCCTTCCATCCATCCATCCTTCCATCCATCCATCCTTCCATCCATCTGTCTCATCCATTCATCAATCCATCCATCCATCCATCCTCTACCCATCCATCCATACATCTGTCCATTTGTTTATCTCTCCATCCATCCATCCATTATCCATCCATCCTCTACCCATCCATCCATACATCTGTCCATTCATATCTCCATCCACCCACCCATCCATCCATCCATGCATCCATCCATCCATCTCTTCCACCCACCCATCCATGCATCCATCCATCCACCCTTCCATCCACCCATCCATCCATCATCTACCCATCCATCCATACATCTGTCCATTCATCTCTCCATCCATCCATCTATTATCCATCCATCCATCCATCCGTCCGTCCGTCCTTCCTTCCATCCTTCCATCCATCCATCCTTCCATCCATCCGTCTCATCCATTCATCAATCCATCCATCCATCCATCCTCTACCCATCCATCCATACATCTGTCCATTCGTTTATCTCTCCATCCATCCATCTATTATCCATCCATCCTCTACCCATCCATCCATACATCTGTCCATTCATCTCTCCATCCACCCATCCATCCATCTTTCCATCCAACCATCCATCCACTCATTCATCCTTCTGCTCTTCCATCCATCACACATATCTCACCCCTCCTCCATTCTAGGGAATGGTATGAAGGACAGGACACTGTTCCTGCCCTGGAAGAGGATTAGAGTCCCAGGTGAACAGAGGGTACAAGTGAGTAAACGTGGAGGGTGACACTGTGGTCATGATGCACAGCACTCTTTGTGCCTCTGTGGTTGCTAGAGGCTGAGCACCAGCTCTCCACCATTCTCCCACATCCTGGACTGTATCTCAGACCACTCAGTTCAGAGATGGTGCTCCGGGCTGGCTGTTGAGCTGGATCTGGGCTGTGGGCAGGTCACTTTCCTTCTTCCCACTCACTACCCCTTTTGTTGTCTCCCACCCTTCCAGGCCAGGTTTGGCTCTCTGGGTGCTTGGCTCCATGTTCTGTAAGCTACAAGAAAGCAAAGCCACATGGAAACAGTTTGTGTTCCCCACATGGCTCCAGATTCCCTCTGCCCTGTGGTGGGGTGGGGCTGGGGGGAAAGTGGGAGCCCGAAGCCCCTCTAGCAGTGGCTGAGCTGTCTCTGGACCCACCGAGGCTGCAGCTCCTCAGGAGGAAAAGCCTTGAGCTCCAGCTGGCCTCCAGCACCCAGGCTGGGCTGAGCTTTTCATCAGGGGCTTCACCACGAGGGACTTTGGGGGTGAGAAGGCAGAACCCAGGACAGGTAGCCGAGGAAGACATCCTGTCCCTGAGCTGGCCCCGCACGATGGCTGAGGATGGCAGGGCCTTCCCACGCCTTGCCTGGAAGACCTCACGCAGCCCAGCACTGCTCTCGTCCCCACTGTGTAGATGAAAACAGGCTCAGGAAGTGGCGCCCACAGCCAGGGGCACTTTCCATCTTCCCTGGCAGGGCAGGGCAGCCTCCCCACATCCCCTGTGGCCGCAATGTGGAGGCGCCCACACTCCCTGACCTGACGTCATGACTGAACCCGGATCCCCTCACGCCTGCCTCCTGGCTCATGGCAGCCCGCCACTGCTCTGCACCTGTCTGGGTCACAAGGACCCGGCTGTGGGTCCTTCCCTGAGCAGTCCCAGGGTCTCCACACTCCAAGGCAGGGTTGGCTACAGCCTCAGGGCCACAGAAGGGCACCTGCCCCCGCCTGTCCAAGCCACAGCGTCTAACCCGGGGGGCCGTGGCGGGGGCGAGGCAAGGGTGAGTCCCGGGTCGTGGTGGGACTGGGCCCCGATTCTTACTCCTCGGCCAACACAGGGTCCCTCCATGCCCACCCGGCAGTCGCACTGAGGCCCGGGCCACAGCCTCCCTGTGAGCCTCCTTCACACATAGCGACCTTGAAATGCAGGAGGAGTCCCGCGTGATCAGGGGAGAGAGTGTGCTGTATAAATTTCATGCTCTTCAGAACGACATTTGTCTGCTGCCCGGCTCCCCTCGACCACACTGTCAGTTTCCCAGACACGGAATAACCTAAAACCCGAAAAACTTCCATCACTCCTGCTTCCTTCTTAGAAAACACTCAATATCTCAATCTTATCAGACCCGTTATTTATGTGTCTCTACTCCCAGCAGATGAAACGGGACTGCAAAATCCTCAGGCCGTGCCTCCAGCAGCAACAGATAAACCCGCAAGGGGCTCCCAGGGGGAATTCTGGGAGCAGGTAGGATCTCCACAGGAGCCGTGCTGGGCCTCCCGTCGGGGCCTGCCCTACCCTGGACATCCACTCCACTGGGCTCCCTGGGCTGATGAAAACCGGGTGCCTGCACACCCGCCCGGTGCCAGTTCTGGAGGGCTGGACCCATGTGGCGGTCACACTGTAGGGCAGTTTGGTGGCTCCAGTGACATGCATGTTCTGTGGCCCTATCTCGTCCCCCTCACACACAGTCAGAGCTCCGCTGGCTCACACACAGTCAGAGACCCGGGGGTACCCTGTGGACGGCAGGGGCAGAAAGGCTCCTGGTGCTCAGAGAGGTGGGTGAGGCTGGCCTATGGGCCATTGGCCAGGCGAGGTGGCCCTCCACAGTGGGTACGGGACCACTGCCCACCTCCCTCTCAAGCCAGGCACCCTGCGTGGCTCTGACACCTGCTTTCGAAGCTCAGGAAAGAGGCGCCCGTGAGGCCACAGACCTTGAACCTAAGGGTAAACAAGCGTTTTCCCCAACATACAAGACACGCAGATTTGACGCTGGGTGCCGGGCCTGGGGGTGACGGCGAGGAGGGCCCCTCCGCCGAGGTGGCTTCGTTAGGAGGCCTGAGGAGCAGTGTCTGGGGTCAGGGGTGGGACTGTGGACAGTGGCCCTGAGGCGGGTGTGGGGCCTCACACCCGCCTTGCACACAGTGGCTTCCTGAAGATGACGGGTCTGAATGGAACACAGTAAATGGAAAGTTAGAAGACGTCACTGTCAGCCACAGGTGGGAGAAAGATTTCTCAAACAAATGTTCAAAAGTATAAACTAGAAGACAAACATGGACACATTTTGATGCCATCAAATAATTGAGGATTTTGCTGCACAGAAGCGAATGGATAGGCCACACTGGGAAGGATGTTTGCGACATCTAAAACCGACGGACCCTTGGTATCTAGAACCCCACACAACTACGGGACAATGCCAATGGCAGTTGGCAGCAGGGAAAACCCAGGAGGTGCAGAGGCTGAAGTCGTTAGGAATCCAGACATGCAAATAAAGCCACGCTCCACACCCACCGGACTGGTGAACACGGACGCGCCTGTCATGCTGAGCACCCCCAGGATCTTGGGGGGCCCCGTGCCCTTCAGGGAGCCAGGATTGGGGGTGGATCTGGCTCCACGTCATCGACCAACAGTGCACACCCTGTTCAGGAGGGACCTGTATCTTCCCACCCAAACCCAGTCACTCTTGCAGCCAAAGGGACAACTGGCAAACACTGGGGTGTCTGTGGGCTCTTAGGGATGTGCAATCTCTCTGCCTGGGGTCAGCAGCTCCCCAGGAGGCCCCGAGGTCCCTGAGTGCAGGCCCCAGTGCTTGCTCTGGCCACAGTGGGCACTGGGAGAGGGGTGGGGGAGGGAGGGGACCGTGTCCAAGAGAATGTGCAGCACCCGCAGCAGCTGGGAGCCGCAGACCCTGGAGCCCTGGGCTGGTCCGGAAAGGCTTCCTGGAAGGAGCAGCCTCCTGGCGGACAGTGGGGAGGGCTGGCCAGGAGAGCTGTGGAGGGGGCTGTCCCTATGCCCCGTGCTGCTGCCCCCCAGGACGCTGCAGGACTGCCTCCCGCTGCAGAGCCTTCTGGGAGTTGGGCAGAGGGGGCTGCTCGTGTCCATCTCTGGAGCCCCTGCCCTTGCCAAGTGGCCCAGGCCTTTATCATCTGGTGGAAGAACCACATCCTCCCCTGGATCCCACATGAATAGGCACTGTCCGGGGCAGGGTGGCCGGCACAGCTGGCTGGCAGAGCAGAGTCCGGGGCCTCGGCAGGTCACTGGTAATGGTCCCTGCCAAGGTTCCCTGGGGTCCTCACGGATCTGATGATGGCCGAGGTGTAGGAGTCCCACCTCCCAGACTCTCTGAGGCCCCCCTACAGGCTCTGGCATGTGGCAGTGGTGGAGAAGACCCGAGGTGTGAACCTGTGGGGCAGGGGGCTGCAGAGGCAAAGCCCAGGCAGGGATCCACCAGAAAGGCAGAGGACAGAGATGGGGCTCTCTGGCTGGCGAGCCCCCGGCTGGCAGAGGCCCCTTCCACCAGCACAACTGCCATGGGGCATGGAGCCGCTCTGGAGGAAGCAGCATCTGAAGTAAAATAAATCTCTTAATAAAATTACCATGGCTCGGCTCGGCACCCTCTGCACATGCAAAAACCTCCTCGTGCTGCGGTGATGAGGAGAGAAGTCTGTTCCCAGGGGGGCCCAGCGGTGCCCACACCACCGACGTGCACCTGGCCCCACGGAACTGCGGCAATCCCGTGACAGCGATGAACCAGCAGAACAAAGACTCTGCCCCAAAGCAAATTCCGCCTCTGCCGCCGGACTGAGGGCCTTCTCCTGATGCATGAGGAGAGAGGCCATGCATGGCTGGCCGTCACAACTTGCCTGCCTGGTGGACCGAGCCCAGCAGCTGGGCAGCCTCCTGGGGAGGGTTCCAGGGGCCAAGAGACATTGGGGCTAGCGAGGCTGGAGAGTGAGGTAGAAGAGGGGAAGGGGAGTTCAGATCTTGGTTCCTGCAAGCACCCTGGCCCTCCGTACCTGGCTTCATCTCTGGGGCCCAAATTCCCCAACTGGAAAATGGGTGTAATCAAACCTGCCCTGTCAGAGGGACCATGGGAGCCTGTCCTCTCACCCTCAGGCGTCAGGAGCTGATGTAGCCCACCCCAACCTCCGCGGCCCGCTGAGCTCCAGGATGGGTGCCTGACTGAGCCGGGCCCACCACGTTCCTGCTCCTGGGGTGCAGCCGCACACAGCTGAGAGGCAGGCAGCGTGGGAGCCAGGAAGGTCAGGTTTGGGAGCTGGTATGCCTCAGGAGGAGGGTGTGCCACCAGCTCCCAAAGGGAGAGCATGTGGCTCCAGAGGGAGACAGAGGTACAGCCTGTTCCCTGTGCTGCAAGCAACAGGAGCCCCTACTCACAAAGCATCACAGGCAACTCCCTGCTCACACAGCCAAGTGGGCCTTGACCGGCCTGCTTCAGGCACGGTTGGATCTAGCATCTCAAAGCAGAGACCAGGCTGCTTCTGCCTGTTGGGGTGGCTCAGAGGCCTTTCTGGGGGGCAGAGGCAGTGAGACCCTGTCCCAGCTTGCACCCCAGGCTGCTGGATACTCAGTTGGGCCCTGGAGGGGAGCAGGGGAGCAGGAGAAGAGGGCTCTATCCAGGTTGTGCTAGGCCCTGGGAGCAGATGGCAGCTGAGATGGGCACTGTCCCTCAGGAGGACGGCAGTCAGGGGGATGCAGGGGCCCGAGGGAGACACCCTGATGGTGGCATGGCTAAGTCTCCCATGCTCAGCATGTGGGCCGTGGAGCCCTGCTCCTCCCCCAGGTGGAAGAGGAGGGGCTGCCGCAGCTGTGACCACAGCTTGCAGGAGGCCTCGGGTGAGCGGGTGAGGGTGGCCCCTCTCTCCAGGCAGGGGTCAGTGGGGGGGTGGACACCCCTGAGTCGGCTTGACACTGGTGCCCTGGGGCTGCTCAGCCTCTGTGAGCCTCAGTTTTTCCATCTGTGTGGGAATGCACCCGTCCAGCATGATAAGACGTCATGTGTGGGCTCCAGGGGGCTGTTAGGGCTCTGAGGGAACATCAGAGGTGAGGTCGCAGCACTCAGCCGCCCTTGGTGCAGAGGTGAGGTCGCAGCACCGCAGCTGCCCTGGGTGAGGTCCTTGGCTGGGCACGCACTGGCCCTGTGGGGGAAGGTTCTGCCAGGGCCCTTTGCATGCCGGGAAGGGCCCAGTCTGTCACCAGGCTTACCCTTGGCTCTCACCACACAGCCCAGGGCAGGGCCTCCCTGCAGCCACACGGCCACCCGGGCCTAGGGCTGCCAGGCACTGCCCTGTCCAGTAATGGGAGGGGCCCTCGGCTCCCTGGTGGTCCGTTTGTAGGGGACCCCCCTGCCCACTCCTTTACGCCAGCCCCTGGCCCTCTGAGGGGGTGCCGCACTGCCAGACCCTGGCTCAGGAGCCCGCGAGCTGGGAGGAAGCAAGTTCATTACCCTCCACAACGTGATAAGCCGGCACTGATTGCTGCATTAAGGGACAGGACCGCTAGGCTATAAATTACAGGGGATGTTCTCACGTGTCTGTCTCTCCAGGGCCAGCCAGGAGAAGTTAATTATTTTTATAGGTCCAGACAGGGCATGGGGCGATCAGAATGCCTGGTCCTGGGTCCAAGCCACACAGAAGTCGCCCCTAGCCTGCTCCCAGAGCCAAGCCCAGCGTCCCCGGGGAGGGGGCCCGCCGCGTCTGCCCAGGCTCTGTGTGCCAGCCCCTGGCTCGTCCCGGGGAAGGGGACCCGCCGCGCCTGCCCGGGCTCCGTGTGCCAGCCCCTGGCTCCTCCCGGGGAAGGGGACCCGCCACGCCTGCCCGGGCTCCGTGTGCCAGCCCCCGGCTCCTCCCGGGGATGAGCAGGTGGGGGAGTTGTTCCTGCCCACAGAGGAGTGGGCTGAGTGCTGAGTGGCCGGCGGGCCATCAGTGACCCTGAGGAAGTAGGCTTCCCCCTCGCCCACCACAGCCTACATTACAAATACATAAATCATAATGTTTCAACAAAAGCAAAATTTAATTTTCTCCTTTCAGCCGTTATCTGGGCCGGGTGGTATATGGCAGGCTGCGCCCGCTCATTCATTACGCCCGCTGAATGGATAATGGCAGGCCGAGTCGATTGCAGCCGGCTTTGTGAGGCCTCTGAATGTGCTGTGCAGCCTGTGGCGGCCCAATCTCCCCGCATCTGTAATAGATACACAGGACTCTATTATTCCTTGCCAGAGCAAAATTAAATAGTTGTGTGTGTGCCGGGGTGGGGGCCGGGGCTCCGGGAGGCGGGAGGGCGGCGTCGCACCAGGAGACCCGCTCAGCCGCCGAAGCACCCCCAGCACCCACGGAGGCTGTCCCCAGTCCGGCAGGTCCAGGGCCCCGGAGCAGCTCCAGCTCCACGGTCAGCGACTCCTGCCTCCATGACCTCTTGGCCTGCCCACGCCTGCCATCCCACGGGACGGGCCCATTTCACAGACCCAGGACACTGAGGCCTGAGCTGCGCCCTCCTTCACTCTGGGTGTTTCTGTCAGACAGTGCAGTCCAAGGCTCCTTGGCTTGAGACCCACGGACAGGGTGATTGGGATGAGGGCCTCAGGCCAGTTTGTAAAGAAGGGGCTCTTGCACCCCACCCACCTGTGATCTGCCCATGTCCCTTCCTGTGTGGCAGAGCCCCCCACCTCCAGCCTGCAGACGTGCCCAGCCAGGCTCATGGTCTGCTTCTCACGGGGCGGGCCCCCTGGCCAACGACCCCACCCCGGGGTTCTGAGTGTTGGGAGCTGGGAGTGAGCTCAGATCTAACCCCCTCCCACCTTCCAGGTGGTAGAGCTGGGAGCTGGTCCCTTTTCCCAGGGGAGGGACCTGCCAGGGCAGAGAGCTGATCGGGGCCTGGCTCAGCATCCGGGGCACCCAGGAATTCCCCAGCACCTGGATCCTTCCTGCAGAGCACCTGGCAGGGGCAGGGGAGGGTGGGCCTGCCTTGGGCCCTGGACAGGGATGCTCAGGCCCTCCGTGAGTTAATTGCCCTGGCCCCGTGTCCAGTGACTGCTGCTGGCCATCATCCACTGCCCCTCCTCCTGCTTGAAACTCACACCCCAGAGCGAAAGCCTCTCCTGGAAGTAGGGGCTGGGGTCCCTTGGGGAGCCCTCCCACCTGTCATTCCCAAGGGCATGACCTCCCATGTGGACAGAAGCCATCCAAGCAGAGACAGCCTGGACGGGCAGCTGTGTCCAGCTCCCGGAAGCGCCCTGGGGAGGTGGGAGGCGGCAGGTTCGTGATGGAAGTGTGGATGCCTCTGACACAACCAGAGTTACTTCCTCCCGTGCCCCCTCGTGCATGTCTGCAAACGTGCTTGACAGAATGGAGATGGAGTGCAGCCCGGGCTGCGGCCCCCTTTCCATTTAACCTTCACGCTGCCCCTCCTCATCCACAGACGCCTCTGCAGGAGCTGCTCTGGGGCTACGGAGCGCTCTGCCTGGGCACCAAGGCCAGCATCCCACAGACGTTGGAGCCCCAGGGCCCCATGGCCCCACGTCCCCATGCACGGCCATTCCGACCTGACAGCTGAGTGTCTGCAATCTTGGCCCCATCCCGTGGCCTGAGTCTCACTCTCACTTCACGGCCCACAGCTGCCTGTCAGCTCGGGCTGAGACTGCGCAGAGTGTTGGGGGCAGGTTCCTTGGGCTCTGCAGAGCCTGGCTGTCCCAGGAGCCTCTGTTCTCATGGAAAACTGTTGGAGGAGCCGGGCATGGTGGTGCATACACCTGTAGTCCCAGCTACTTTGGATGCCGAGGTAGGAGGATCACCTGAGTCCAGGAGGTCGAGCCTGCAGTGAGCTGTGATGGCACCACTGCACTCCAGCCTGGGTGACAGACTGAGACCCCGTCTCAAATGAAAAAGAAAAATAAGAAAAGAAAAGAAAATGGTCAGGGCCTGCCTAGTGCCCACAGGCTAGGAGCCCAGGCCTGGGTTCCAAGGCACTGAGGTGGGGACCGCCGCAACAGCATGGGGCCTGGGGCTCCTGGCAGCAACTGAAGGCCAGCATGTGCCCAGGAGAAGCTGTGGCTCCTTGCGGGGCACTGGTTTGTGGGGTGGCCTGGGCTGGGTCTGGGCACTTGGTGACTTCCATCAAAGCTCCTGCTTTGTCCCTTGATGACTCTGGAGCAGATGCCTTGAGTTTCTGGTCACATTTGGCTCCTAAAACTCAGTCTGGGCTGGGCACAGTGGTGAATGCCTATAATCCCAGCACCTTGGGAGGCTGAGGCAGGACGATCACTTAAACCTGGGAATTTGAGACCAGCCTGGGCAGCATAGTGAGACCCCATCTCTACAAAAAATAACAATCAGCCAGGCATGATGGCGCCTGCCTGTAGTCCCAGCTACTTAGGAAGCTGAGGCAGGAGGATCCCTTGAGCTCAGAATTTCGAAGCTGCAGTGAACTGTGATGATGCCACTGCACTTCAGCCTAGGTGAGAGAGCAAGACCCTGTCTCTAAAAAAATAAAAATAAAAAATAAAATAAAACTCAGTCTGGGCCGGGCATGGTGGCGCAAGCCTGTAATCCCAGCACTTTGGGAGGCTGAGACGAGCGGATCACGAGGTCAGGAGATCGAGACCATCCTGGCTAACCCGGTGAAACCCCGTCTCTACTAAAAAATACAAAAAACTAGCCAGGCGAGGTCGCAGGCGCCTGTAGTCCCAGCTACTCGGGAGGCTGAGGCAGGAGAATGGCGTAAACCCGGGAGGCGAAGCTTGCAGTGAGCTGAGATCCGGCCACTGCACTCCAGCCTGGGCGACAGAGCGAGACTCCGTCTCAAAAAAAAAAAAAAAAAAAAAAAAAAAAAAACAAACAAACAAACAAAAAAAACTCAGTCTGGTCTAAAAGTTATTTAAAAACCTTTCTGTTTGTTCCCCCAGGCCCCCGAGAGCTCTTGGTGGGACCGAGCCGGCTTGGCGCTTCCTCGGCAGGTGGGCGCTTCCTCGGCAGGTGGGCGCTTCCTCGGCAGGTGGGTGCTTCCTCACCGTCTCTCCTGCCACTCAGCAAACATTTCCTGAGCGCCCGCCGCACCCCTGGCAATGTGCTGGGAAAAGAGAGTCAAGAGCTCCTGTCCTCACGGACCTGGCATCCCAGGAGCAGAGATGATCACTAAACACACTACGGAAGTAAATTTTGAGGTTAGAAAGTGACAACTGCATGGAAGTTAAACATTGGTGGGAGGTGGGAGTGGAGTACAAATTCCACGTTAGCTGGAGGTACATTTGCTATTTTTAGTAGGGTGGGCTGTGGGGGTAGAAAAGGCTTGAAGGTGATAAGGGTGGCAACAGCATTTCCCACAAGGGGAACAGCCAGTGCAAAGACCCTGAGGCCAAGGCCTGCCTGACCCCCTTAGGACAGCAAGGAGGCCGGTGTGGCTGGCAAAAGCTGAAGAGGGTGAGGTCTGAGAAATCATGGAGTAGAGCACGTGGATCTGAGACCACTCAAGGGCCTTCACTTGCCTGCAGTGAAGGAAGTCACTGAAAGGTCTGATGGAGAGGAACGAGGATCTGATGTGTGTTTTAAAAGGATCACCTTGACTGAGGTGCAGAATAGACTGTGGGGGCCCAGGTGGAACCAGGAGGATCAGGAGGAAGCCCCTGCAGGGAAGCAGCTGGGAGATGACCGTGGCCCGGCCTGGACAACGGGGTGGAGACGAGGACCAGGTTCAGGACATATTTTGAAAATAGAGCCGGCTGGGCATGGTGGTTCATGCCTGTAATCCAGCACTTTTGGAGGCCGAGGTGAGTGGATCACCTGAGGTCAGGAGTTCAAGACTGGCCTGACCAACATGGTGAAACCCCGTCTTTACTAAAAAAAACAAAAATTAGCTGGGCGTGGTGGCACGCGCCTGTAATCCCAGCTACTCGGGAGGCTGAGGCAGGACAATTGCTTGAACATGGAAGGGTTCAGTGAGCTGAGATCGTGCCACTACACTTCAGCCTTGGCGACAGAGCAAGACTCCATCTCAAAAAAAAAAAAAAAAAAAAAAAGTAGAGCCAACAGTGCTTGTTAATGAACTGGACGTGTGAATGACTTGTTAATGAACTACAGGACTTGTTAATGAACTGGATGTGTTAATGAACTGGATGAATGGGATGAGTCAAAGACAAATTCAAAATTTTGATCTGAACAACTCAAAGGCGGGAGCTGCTCACACCCGAGTGGAGAAGGCTGGAGGAGAGCAGGGCTGTGGGAGGGAGGTCAGGAACTCAGTTCTGAGCATGTTGATTGGGCATCCAAGTGCCAGTGCTGACAGCAGCAGGTTTTATGAGAAGTTCAGTGAGAGCTCTGGGCTGGAGAGAGAGATGGGAGTCACTGTGTGGAGATGGATTTTAAGCTACATGAGCCAATGAGCTCACCCAGAGAATGATAGAAATGAGAGGAGGGCCAAGGCTGGAGCCTGAGGACACCCATCATTAAGAGGTTGCAGAGATGAGGGGAAGCCAGCAAAGGACACAAGAAGAAACATTTGGAGAGGGGGGATGTCAGGAGCATGAGTTATCTGGAAGCCATTGAGGAGTGTCTCCAAGAGGAGGGAGAGACGCTGCTCGGGGGTAATGTGAGGACTGAGAACCGACCATGTGATTTTCAAATGTGGAAGTCCCTGGTGATCTTGACAAGAGCAATTTTCGTGGAACCATAAGGAAGAAAACCTGATTGGAGTGGATTTAAAAATCATGAGCTCTATTTATGGACAAGATGAAGCGAGAGGATTTGGATTTACCCTCCCACCTGAAACAACTAAAAAAGATAAACGAGTCAATGGATCTAAAGACACTGAACATCAGGCAATGAAGGATAATGATGTCAGAGACATGGAAAAAATGAGGCGAATCTTAGAATTTTCCCAGTTTACTGTCTTGAGAAATTTCTGGACCATGGTGCAGGGAGGGGGAGCCCAGGTGGAGCAGTGAAAAGAGCACCAGTGATCTGCGGGACAACTTGAAGCAGCGCTGTCAACCTAATATTCAAGCAATGGGCCCTTTGCATCTGTGGGTTCAGCATCTGGGGATTCAACAAACCACAAATCAAAAACATTTAAGAAAAGAAAGCATCTGTGCTGAACATGTACAAACTTTATTCTTGTCATTACTCCATAAACAATATAGTATAACAACTATTTATGTAGCATTTCCATTGTATTAAGTATTATAAGTAATCTAGAGATGATTTACAGTATTTGGAGGATGTGTGTAGATTAAATATAAATACTGTACCCTTTTATATAAGGGACTCAGCTCCATGGATTTTGGTGTCTGTGGGGAATCCTGAGCCCAAACTCCTGATGGATATGGGGGGACAATTGCATATGTGTGATTGGAGCTCTTTAAGGGGGAGGGAAGACAGAAAAAATACTTCAAGAAATCATGGCCAAAAGTTTTCCAAATGGGATGAAAATTATAAATCCGCAGGTGCAAGAAACTCAACAAATATCAAGCATGGTTCATTAAAACCAGTGATAAAGGGAAAACCTGAAAAGCAGCTAGACTGTGGCACACACACACACACACACGCGCACACACACACACACACACACAGTGTGCAAAGAAACAAAGATGAGGGTGACAGCAGATTTCTAATTGGAAACCATGCAAGCTAGGAGAGAATGGAACATTTTTAAGGTGCTGAAGGAAAAAAAACACTGTCAACCTAATATTCTTTACACAGTGGAAAATGTCTTTCAAAAACAAAGGCATGACCAGGCATGGTGGCTCACACCTCTAAACTCAGAGCTTTGAGAGGCTAAGGTGGGAGGGTCTCTTGACACCAGGAGTTCAAGACCAGCCAGGCCAACATAGTGAGACCCCCTCTCTAAACAAAATAAAAAAGTTTAGCCAGGTGTGGTGATGCATGCTTGAGGGCCCAGCTACCCGGGATGCTGAAGTGGGAGGATCCCTTAAACCCAGGAGTTCAAGGCCACAGTGAGTTATGATTGTATCACTACACTCCAGCCTGGGTGACAGAGAGAGACCATCTCTAAAAACACACACACACACACACACTTACACGCACATGCATGTGTACACACAAAACGAAGGCAAAATAAAGAATTTTTCAGACATAAGAAAAGCTACTGGGTGCAGCGGCTCACGCCTGTAATCCTAGCACTTTGGGAGGCCGAGGTGGGTGGATCACGAGGTCATGAGATCGAGACCATCCCATCCCGGCTCACACAGTGAAACCCCGTCTCTACTAAAAATACAAAAAACTAGCTGGGTGTGATGGTGAGCGCCTGTAGTCCCAGCTACTCGGGAGGCTGAGGCAGGAGAATGGCGTGAATCCAGGAGGTGGAGCTTGCAGTGAGCCGAGATCACGCCACTGCACTCCAGCCTGGGCGACAGAGTGAGACTCCGTCTCAAAAAAAAAAAAAGAAAAGCTAAAAGAATCACGAGGAGATTCACACTACAGGAACTATTAAAGGATCTTCTTCAAGCAGAAGGGAAATTATAACAGGGGAATACACAGAAGAATAAAGAGCATCAGAAACGGCAGCTGTGATAATTTTCTGTTTCAAGCAAAAAAGTAAAAGCAAAATATATTGTGGGGTTTATAACATGTGCAGAAGTAAAATGTATGACAACAGCACCAAGACCAGGACGGAAGGGAGAAATCGAAGTACGTCAGTGTAAGTTCCTAAGCTGTCTATGTCACACTACAGTATCTCTTGAAAGTAGACCATGACAAATTAAAGAGGTATACTGTAAACCCTAAAGCAACCACTAAAATAAGAAAGCAAACAATTATAGTTAATACACCAAAAGGGGAGAAAATGAAATCATAAAAAATGATACATGGAAAACATGAGGCGAACCCTAGGATTTCCCCCAGTTTACTGTGTTGAGAAATTTCCAGACCGTGGTACAGTGAGCGGGAACCCAAGGGGAGTACTGAAAAGGGCACCAGTGACCTGCAGGACAACTTCCTGAATCCAAAGGAAGACAGAAAGAAAACAAAGGAACAAAGGTTAGGTGGGACAAATGAGAAACAAAAAGCAAGATAATATATTAAATCCAGATAGATTAATATTTACATCAAATGCAAATTGCCTAAACACTCCAATTAGAAGGCAGAAATTGTCTGATTGGGTAAAAATGTCAAGACCCCACTATATGCTTCTTATGAGAAACTCACTTTAAAGACACAAATTGATGAAAAGTAAAAGGATGGAAAAATAAATCATGTTAATACCAATCAAAAGAAATCTGGAGGGGCCATATTAACATCAGACAAAGTAGATTTCAGAGTGTAGACTATTACCAGGGATAGTGAGGGTCATTTTATAATGCTAAAGGGTTAACTCATCAAGAGGACATAAAAATTCTAGATATTTATGCACCCAACAAGGGAACTACAAAATACACTAATTAAAAACTGAGAAAATCACATGAAAACATAGAAAAACCCACAAATATTGTCAGATATTTCAACATCCTTCTCTCAATAATTGATAGGACAAGTAGGGAGAATACCATCAAGATTACAGAAAATTTAAACACTGTCAACCAATTTGATCTCATTGATGTATAGAACGCTCTGGTCAATGACAGTACAAGTTCTATCCTTTCAAGTTCACAAGGAACATTTATCAAGAAACACCATACTCTGCATCAGAAAATAAGTCTCAATAAGCTTAAAAGTATTCAAGGCATACAATATATAACATACATATGTTATATAAACATAACAGAATTAAACTAAAAATCAATAACACAAATATCTGGAAGTTTTCCAAATATATGAAAACTAAATAATACACCTCCAAATAACCCCTTGATTAAAGAAGAAATAAAAAAGAGAATAGGACAGTATTGTGAACTGAGTGAAAAGGAATATATAACATGTCAAAAATTTTTGAATGGTGCTAAAGTAATGTAGTACTTAGAGGGAAATTTATAGCACTAAACATTCATATTAGGAAAAAAGAAATGTCTAAAATCAATGATCTCAGCTTCCACCTTACAAAACCAGGAAAGAAAAAAGCAAATAAAACTCAAAGCAAACAGAAGAAACGAAATTACAAACATTAAGTGGAAATTGATAAAATAGAAAACAGAAAAGTAATAGAGGAAAATCAATGAAACCAAAGTTGGTTCTTTGAGAAGATTAATAATATTGATGATCCAGACTAATCAGGAATAAAAATGAGAAAACACAGATGACCAATTTCAGGACATTAAAAAGGTGACATCATTTTAGATTCTACATATATGAAAAGGATAATAGAACATTGTAGACAGTTTATGCCGATGAATTTTACAATTTATGAACAAATTTCTCAGAAGATACAAACTATCAAGCCTCATTCAAGAAGATACAAACTATCAATCTCATTCAAGAAGATACAAACTATCTGACCTCATTCAAGAAGATACAAACTATCAAGCCTCATTCAAGAAGAAATTTAAAAGATTGAATTTGTAGCTAAAAGTCTTCCCAAAAGAAAACTCCAAGACCAAATAGGTTTTAAGGAAGAAATAATACCAATTGTATACAAACTCTTCCAGAAAATTGAAGAGAAGGAAATAATTTCTAATTCACTTAATGAGACAAGCATTACCCTGATGCCAAAACCAGGCAAAAAAGTGTCATTAAAGAAAACCACATATCTACATTCATTATGAACATAAATGCAAAATTCTTAGATTTTAGCAAAATAGAATCCAACAATATTTTTAAAGGATAATAGATCATGATCAAGTGGAGTTTATCTGTGGAATGCAAAGTTAGTTTAATATTTAAAGAATCAACCAGTGTAATTCACCAAATCAGCAGCCTGAAAAGAAAAACCTTACAACTGTTTAGATACAGAAAAATCATTTGACAAAATCCAACAATTGTTTCGGATTAAAAAAAAGATAAAACTTAGCAAAATAGAAGAGAACTTCCTTAACCTGAGAAAGGACATCTCTGAAAAACCCACAGCTAATACCACTGAATGGTGGAAGACAGAATACTTTATCCCTAGGGTTAGGAAAAAGGCAAGGATGCTTGTTCTTAACCTTCTATTCAACATTGTACCAGGTATTCTAGCCAGTGCAATAAGACAAAAATAAAAAGCCCCCATATTCGAAAGGAATAAGTAATACTTTGTTCCTACACAGTATGATCATCTACATAGAAAATACTATGGAATCTACCAAAAAAGATATGGAATATACAAAGGCTAATAGAAATAATACTTTGTTGGGCATGGTGGATCACACCTGTAATCCCAACACTTTGGCAGCCTGTGGTAGGAAGATTGCTTAAGCCCAGTAGTTTGAGACCAGCCTGGGCAACATGGCCAAACCCTATGTCTCCAAAAATATTTAAAAAAATATCTGGGCATGGTAGCATGTACCTGTGGTCCCAGCTATGTGGGAGGCTGAGGTGGGAGGATCACTTGAGCCCAGGAGGTGGTGGCTGCAGTAATTCTGCACTACTGCACTACAGCCTGGGCAATAGAGGAAGATCTCACCTTAGGAAAACAAAAACAAAAACAGAACCAATACTTAAGTGAGTTTTGCAAGGTTGCTGGATACAAGATTATTATACAAAAATCAATTGTATTTCTATATAATAGCAACAATTGGCAATTAAAAAATTTAAATAGTATTTACAATGCCATAAAAAATATGAACTGCCTAGGAATAAGTCTGACAAAATATGCACAGGAGCTAAACACTGACAACTATTAATATAAGACATTGCCTAGAGAAATTATGGAAGACCTAAATAAATGAAGAGATACACCATATTCTTGGATCAGAAGACTCAATATTGTAAGCTGTCAATTATCTTTGAATTCATCCATGGATTCAATGAAATCTAAATCAAAATTCCAGCATGTTTTTTTGTTTTGTTTTGTTTTGTTTTTTGAGACAGAGTCTCACTCTGTCACCAGGCTGGAGTGCAGTGGCACAATCTTGGCTCACTGCAACCTCCAACTCCCTGGTTCAAGTGATTCTGCTGCCTCAGCCTCCTGAGTAGCTGGGATTACAGGCACATGCCACCACGGCCAGCTAATTTTTGTATTTTTAGTAGAGATGGAGTTTCACCATGTTGGCCAGGATGGTCTTGATCTCCTGACCTCATGATCCACCTGCCTCAGTGTCCCAAAGTGCTGGGATTACAGGCGTGAGCCACCACACTTGGCCAGCTTTTTTTTTGGTGGAAATTGACAAGCTGATTCAAAGATTCTAAAATAGTCAAAATAACTTTGTAAAATAAAATCAAAATGGGAAGACTTATGCTACCTGACTTCAAAACTTATTATAAAGCTACAACAATTAATACAGTAAGAGGTGAAGTTGAGACTTTGCATTAGTTCATCCATCAACAGCCACAACAACCACACTCAGTATTGTGCGTGTTTCTCTCCCACTCCCTTCTACGCTGGGTGGCAGGAAACTTTTGCCAAAGGCCAGCTCCTACAGGGTAGCCTCCCCTTTCCCCGGCCCTGGTGACAGCTTCCTGCTGTCATCCATCAAGCCCACCCTGTGGCCAGCCCTGGGGCTTTGCCACCCCTGGTGGGTTTCCCTGTGGCTACCTGGTGTGTGTGTAGCCTGGGTGGCTGGGTCCAGTAGGAATCAAGACTGAACGACCCCACCATGGAGGGTGTGGGCTAGAAGCAAAGACAGGTGCTATGTTCTGAATGTGACTCCAAAATTCTTATGTTGAAACTTAGTCACCAAGATGATAGTATTAAGAGGTAGAGTCTTTATGAGGTGATTAAATCAGGAGGATAGAGCCCTCATGGGTGGGATTGGGGCCCTTATATTATAAAAGGGATTGAGGGAGTTTGCTCTATTCTGTTCTTCCACCATGTGAGGACCCAGCAACAAAGTGCCATTTTGTGAGCAGAGAGTAGCCCTTACCAGACATCAAACCTGCTGATGCTTGATCTTGGACTTCCCAGCCCCCAGAACTGTGGGAAGTGAATTTCTGTTATTTATAAATTGCCCAGTCTGTGATATTTTGTTATAGCAGGACTAAGACAACAGTCAATGAACAGATGATTCTTTGAAGGAGAAGAAAACACCAAGAAGATAAAACCAGGCCGTTTCTGTCACTTGCTGATTAGATGGACCGGCTGGGTGGAGAGCCCAGCAGCACCTGGACCACAGTATTGTGAGCTTCCAACACAGGGAAGCCCTCTACCTTGGGCATTTCTGGGTTTCCCACACAGTGTTGCTCCCATGGGCAGCCCCAGTGCCTCCTGGCTGGGAGTTGGCATCTTTGGGAAGGCATGGACCATGGCTGCCCCATTGCTACCGGGGTCCTGGGACATGCTGGCACAAACAAGGTGCTAGCAGCTCCTTGGAAGAATAAACTCTTCCCTCTTGCTGTCTGCAGTCTGTTGACTCACCCCCTCTCTCTGCCAGCTGGGACTATGATCACATCTGCAGACGCCCATAGTCCGGCCTGAGGTAGAATGGAACAAGCCATGTGAGGGGTCATGAATCAGCTCACCCCAACAGATTCAAAACCTTGGCCAGAGGAGAGCAGCTGGAAGTGGGAGCTAGTGTCAAGCACCAGTGACAGGCATGGGGAGGTGTAGCCCAGGGCAGCAGCACTGACAGGCCTCTGGAACAGACCAGGCAACACGACACCCCTGTGCAATCTCTACCTGGGATCCCCTTCATGGCTCTCTGCCTACACTGGATACTCACAGGAATGAGCACTACCTGACTGCAGCACCCCCTCCAGGTCACCATCGGGGTCCACCCATTACAGCATCAGCACTGGAGAAGGGCACATGCTGGTCTGTGCAGATCCCACTCTTCTCTCCACTGAAGGAAGGGGCAGCCTGAAAGCTGGAGTTGGATTTGGGGGGACTTTGGAGCTTGTCTGGCAGCTTCTCTGGCAGAGCAAGGCCACATCTTCCCTGAAGTTAGGAAGACTGAAGTTAGCCAGTCTCTGAAGACTCTCCCTAGGCCCTATGCCACCCATCCTCCCAGGCCTGGGTGGGTAGGAGGTGCCCTCAATAGAGACGGTTTGAGTGAATGATTGGAAAGTGGATGATAGCCGAACCAGCACCCAGGAGGGAGATCCATTGGCTGATGGCTTCCCTTCACCAGCGGCTCCTTCTTTTTCTAAATGGGCACCCCCATCCGTCCCCAAGCCATGGAGAACATTGAAGGCAACCTTGAACTGTCCCTTCCTCCTCTGCCGGGGCTGGCAGCCATCCAGGTAGGCTCCCACCTTGACAAGGCTGTGCTCCCTGAAAGGGCATCCTTAGAGCCCTGCTCCTGGTGGGAAAGTCAAGCACTTCTGTAGACAAGGGCCCTGGGGGAAGGGTGAAGAGTGGGCCTTGGGTGGAGGCTCAGCTGCATGCCTTTCCAGGGGGTGTTGGCCTAAGGAAGGGTCCTGTCCTTACCTGGGCCAGGTTCCCAGGCTCTCCCACTAATTCACATGTCCTCCTTGCCCCTACACAGCCAGCACCAAGGGAAACCAGCCCCAGGCTACGGTGACAGTGTCCCCCTTCCCGCTCCTGCAGATCCTCCTGGGATGGCGCCAGCGATCTCAGCTGAGATAAATTCCCAGGCAGAGGATGGGCCTGAGGGACAAAGGCCTCCTGGAGCAGGAACGGTGCTAAAGCAATAAGGAAAGGCATAATGGCCCCGCACTTTTAATTTGTGACTAATTTGTTGCACAATGAGGTTGCAATTTTCTAATTGTGATTGCCATTTTAATTTTACTCATGGCTGTGCAACCAACAATGTATAGTCTAGTAATTAAAATTAATTGTACCTTCACCTGCATATTTCTATTAGGCTGTTAAATTTAGTCTGTAAGCTCAATGATTCTGTTCCCTGAAAGATGCCGAATTCATTTCATTGAGCCTGATTCCTCCACACTTGGTAACTCCCCACTCTGAAGGTGGCCTTGCCTTCTGATGAGGGCACAGGGCCATCTCTGCCCCACCCCCTTGGCTCTTGGCAGGCTAGGGGAGCTGAGCCATCAAGGGCTTTTGCTGAGCCTACAAGTCTATTATTTGTTACATTTCTAATGAGTTATTAGATTCTTAAATTATATGTAGGGATTTCATGAGTAATCTTAGAATACACAAATGGGCTTTCTACACCAAATTAAGTCCATGTATGACTCCCACTGTTCTTGCTGGATGCCATTTTCCCAACATGAGCATCTCGGTGGCCTTTGGTGGGGCTGGAGGTGGGGCAAGGGTCCCCTCTGAGTTCCAAGTGTCAGGGCCTGAGAATCAGGCCCGGGTACCAGGGCCAGGGAGCCCTTGGATGCCATTACCTCTTCCCAGAAGCCCCCTGGGTTAATGGGGAAAGAGGCTTTCCTGTGCTGGGTGAGAGCAACTTCCAACAATCCTCCTTGCACCTTGGAGGCCCGGTACCCCTGCCCCAGCTGTGCCCAGGGGGCACCAAGCTCCACCAATTAGATGTGCCCTACCAGTTCCTGGTACAATTGCAACAGCAGCCAGGCCAGATAGATGGGCCCTGAAGCAGTGCTGAGGACCCAGACCATCCATGCCCAGCCTGCTGCCCACCCTTTGCACCATCACTTCCAATAATTACTTGGGACCCAAGTCAGCTGTGGTGTCTGTAATTTGAGACCAAGAATCCTACTGATGGGTCATGCACTGTGCAGGAGCAAGCTGAGGCCTTGAGCGTGGCCAACTGTTCACTCAGCTGGTCTGTGGACTCCATAATCACAGGGAGGGAAGGAGGCCCCTGAACAGAGTCTCCCAGGCCCTGGGGACTGCATGGGCCTCCCCTGGCCATACAAGGAGCCAGAGAGTGATTCATACAGGCCCAGGCCGGCCTCCAGAGTCATGGCAAAGAGGGTCCTCAGAGCAAGTGACAGTGAGCAATGGGGACACAGAGTGGCTGGCCCAGCCAGAGCCAGCCAGGGAAGGGAACAGCCCAAGTCATCTTCCCCAAGGGAAGGAAACAGAGCAGAAAGAAGACAGAATTCAGGAGGGACACCTAGAAAAACCCAGCCTGGGCAAAAAAATGCTCACCCTGCATTCCCCAGGTGGACCTGTCCCTGGTCTCACTGGTTCTGGTGGGACCCACCACCATGTGTATGCTAAATCTCTGCCGGGGGAAAGGTCAGGACGGCCCAGCAGGATCACCGGGACACTGCACTGTACCCCACACATCTCACCAGTGATGCAGATGGCCCCTGAAGCCAGGCTCCCTGGGCCCCTCAGGAGAGGTGGAGGGAAGTCTGGACCTGGTGAGTCCTGCTGGGGTGGGGGTATTTCTGCCCCAGAGAAATTCTCACTTGGGCTCCAAGTCACCCAGCTGTGTTGGTATTGACCCCATCATCTCTAAAAGCCCCCTGAAGGGGCATGGATGGGCCATTGGGCAGAGGCTAGACAAGGACTCCAGGTGTGGGTCTCATGCTCAGGAAAAGGTGTCTGCCTAGACTGAGGGCTCTGCACCCATGGGTCAGGCCAGGCAGCCTGAGCAGGAGGGAGGGAGAGAGATATGAGGCCAATGGGACTGACTCCTGGCAGAGGACCTGAGCCTCCTTCTGTGAGTTGAAGATTTCCAATTCCACTGAGTCAGGAAGCCCATCTTGCTGGTGCCTCCTCTCTGAGCCAGGCCATAATGGGGCCAGGGAGGAGTCATCAGTTACTGTCCTTCCTTGACATCAAGGAAAACATGGATCTTGAGTGTGCAAGAAGGAAAGATGGGCCCTGAGAACCTTTCAGGGAAACTGGGAATAGATGCCTCCCCACCCACCCATCTACACATGCAACCATCCATCTACCTACCCATCCATCATCCACCCAACCATCCATCCAACCTCCTATCCATTCATCCATCCACTCATCCAGTGACCCATTCACCCACCCATCCACTCACCCCCCTAATCCACCCAACCATCCAGCACCCATCCATCATCCATCTACCCACCCACTCACCCACCAACCCACCCAACCATCCACCCACCCATTTATCATTCACCCATCCATCCATCCATGCGTCATCTGTCCACCATTCATCCGTCTATTCATCCATCCACCATTCAACCATCTACCCACCCAGTCACCCACCACCAATCCATCCACTGACTCACTCACCCACCCATCCATCCATCCATCCATCCATCCATCCATCCATCCATCCACCCACCAATTTACCTATCAACCCATCCACCATCATTCATCCATCATCTATATATCCATCTACCCACCACTCACTCATACATCTATCATCCATCCACTCACCCACCCACCACCCATCCATCTATCCATCCACCCACCCATCTATCCGCTCATCTATCTATCATCCATCCACCCATCCATCCATCATCCATCCATCCATTCATCCACCCAGCCACCACCTATCCATCCATTTACCTATCAGTCCAACCATCCATCATTCATCATCTATACATCATCTACCAATTCATCATCCATCTATCCATTCATCTACCTATCAGTCAATCCATCATTCATCCATCATCTATACATTCATCCACACATCCAGCCATCTACCCACCCATCCAGCATCCTTCCATCCATTCATCCACCAGCCATCACCTACCCATCCATCTTTTACCCGTCAATCCACCCATCCGTCATTCACTCATCTTCTATACATCATCCACCAATTCATCATCCATCTATCCATTCATCTACCTATCAATGAATTCATCATTTATACATTCATCCACCCATCCACACACCACCAATCCATTATCCATTCATCCACCAAACTTCCAATGCACCCATCCACCCATCCCATCCATCCACCCACAACCCATCTATCGCCTACCCATCTATTCACTCACCACTCACCTGTCCATCATCCATCCTTCCACCCACCCTCTCATCCTCTCAGCAAGTGCACATTGAGTGCCTGCCACGTGTCAGAGCTGGGCACAGAGCAGGACAGGCAGGGCTTGGAGCCCTCATGTTTTTCACATCCTTAGGTGAGGTTGGTAGCAAGATAGATAATCAAACGTAAATTTGGAAAACATGTAACATGTCTTGCCAATACACACTATGAAAAAAATAGTGCAGGGAAAGGGGCCAGGTGCTGAAAGCTGGTGGGGCACAGGGGCGGCATTAGAGCCTCAGCCTGAGGGGGTGAGGGCAGTCTGATGTGGAGCTTTGAGGAGTGTTAAAGAAGCAGCCAGGAGGCCAGGTGACTAGGGGGTGAGCATGGAACATAGTCTCAGGACCATGGAAGGTCTTGATCCCTTCCCTGGGTAACACAAGAGGCATCAGAAGCTGAGAGCCAAGGAGTGACAAGATGTGAATCTGGCTTTATGGGACCTCCCTGTGGGGCTGCCCCTACCTTCTCTCCTGACACACGCCAGCAGGGGGTCCTAAGCCACGGAAGTGACCAGTCACCCTGCTTGATGCCCTCAGTGGCTCCTGTCACCTCAGGGTAAAGCTCAGCCCTCAGCGCAGGCTCAAATCCCAGCAGCTGCTGCACCACCTCCATACCCTGTGTGCCCTCGCCCTCCACTAGCAGTCACGCCAGCGTCCTGATTTTGTCCTTCTTTGCCTTTGACCTTCCTGTCCTTGCCCCTAGACATCCTTTCCCCAGTTCTTACTCTGGTGAGTTCCCTCTCTTTCATAGGCCTCCTCCCCCAGGAAGCCCTCTCTGGACCCCTGGGCAAGGCTGGGGGTATCTGCAAGTGCCAGGCATCTTGGCTGTGAGCAGCGGCCAGGTGCATTCAGGCCATGGCCCACCCGCTCTGCTGGGCCCACCTGGGGAAGCTCTGCCCTCCTTCCCTCCATGAAGGTAGCCCTCTGGGGCTGTCTTGTACCCTGCAGACCTGACTTTTGCCTGCTCTGGTACCTCCTGCCTTCCCTGCTGGTGCCCAGCCAGGTGAAGAGCACCTGCCTGGCTCTCCTGGTGGGTCCCTCCTGCACCTCTAGGAACACTGGGGAAGGAGACAGTCCTGCCCATTCCTGCCCAGTGGAATATGCCCAGGCCTGGATGCCTGCCCTTCCCCCTCACTTGCCCCAATCCTGGCAAAGTACTTCTCATGCTCCTGCACTCAGGCCAGCAGTCAAGAGTCCTCCCCCATCCCTCACCCCTCCATCACCAGGGCACCATTTCACGGTGAACAGCTCTCCCATCTGCACACCCTGGGCCAGGCCTCAGCCAACGAAGGGGCCTCTGCATGGCCCCGCACTGTCCCACCTGCCTCCACCCCGAAGCTAAAGCAGCCTCAGCAAAGGCCACCCTGGGCATGTTCTTCCCTATGTGGATGCTGCCCTTCCCATCATCTCCATGGCCCAGCCTCATGCCCTCCAGGGCCTCTCATCTTCCCTGCTCAGTCCAGCAGCCTCCGGAGCCCCTCAGCCCCGTGGCTGCTCCACCACCTACTGCTGGTGCATGCAGTGCCCTCTGCCCGGGGCGCCTTTTCCTCCCACCCACCTGGAGCCCTGCACTGCTAGCTTCCTGCCCCTTCTCCCCAGCGCTGGTCACTGTGTGCTGCCACCCAGAGCTCACAGGCAGGGACAGGGTCTTGTTGCTGCTCCCCGAGGCAACTCCAGTAGCAGAATTCAATGAATATCACTGAACGAATGAATGAACGAATGGACGGATGTCAGTAGCGCATCTCAGCTGCATGGTTCCCATGCTCACTATTTTTAAATAATAGGACAAAATGCAGCTATGTTTGAGGTCCCATGGGAGTGGATTCTGTGGTGCCAGGGAGGGTGGGCACTTGGCCACGCGGAGCTGCTGGGCAGAGAGTTCCAGCCTTGTGCTCTCGGGTCAGGGTCAGAGGTGCCCTGATGCTCACCCTGTCCTGCTGCCTATGGCTGGCTCCCATCCAGAGGAGACAGGGAGGAAGGCCAGGGCGGTGTGGGAGCACTGGGGAGGCCCTGCCGTCATCCGGGGTGGGCAGAGCTGGCAGCAGCAGGTGCTGCTGATCCAGGGTGAGGGCAGGGTGGGTCCAGAATCTTGAGCAGTCCACTTTACTGGCCAGTGTGCAAGAGGGTGCTCCCACTGACCCTTGACCTTCTGACCTCCCCCTTCCCCCCCAGTCCTCCACCCCGGTGGCTGCCTCCTCCTGGCCCTTCTTCTCCACCCACTGCAGGCCAGGCTGTCATCTCTTCTGTACCCTGCCCACCCTGGCCTGGCAGCTGTCCCATTTCCAGGTGGCAGGGTGGGTAGGTGGGGGTGTGGCAGGTGGGGGTGGGCAGGTGAGGGGTGTGGTAGGTAGGGGGTGTGGCAGGTGGGGGTGGGCAGGTGAGGGGTGTGGTAGGTAGGGGGTGTGGCAGGTGGGGGTGGGCAGGTGGGGGTTGGGCAGATGGGGGATGTGGTAGGCGGAAGGTGTGATAGGTGGGGGGTGGACAGGTGGGGTGTGGGCAGGTGGGGGGTGGACAGGTGGGGTGTGGGCAGGTGGGGGGTGGGCAGCTGAGGAGTGGACAGGTGGGGTGTGGGCAGGTGGGGGGTGGGCAGGTGGGGAGGGGAGTGGACAGGTCAGGGGGTGTAGCAGGTGAGGGCTGGCAGGTGGGGAGTGGGCAGGTAAGAGGTAGGCGGGTGGGGAGTGGACAGCTGGGGGGTGTGATAGGTAGGGGGTGTGGTAGGTGGGGAGTGTGGTAGGTGGGAGGTGGGTAGGTGGGGGTGGGCAGGTGGGGGTGTGGTAGATGGGGGGCTGTGGTAGGTGGGGGTGTGGCAGGTGGGGGCTGTCGCAGGTGGGGGTGTGGTAGGTGGGGAGTGTGGTAGGTGGGGGATGTGGCAGGTGGGGGTTGGCAGATGAGGTGTATGGTAGGTGGGGGGTATGGTAGGTGGGGGGTGTGGCAGGTGTGGGGTGGGCACGTAGGGGCTAGGCAGGTGGGAGGTGGGCAGGTGGGGAGTGGACAGGTGGGGGGTGTGGTAAGTGGGGGGTGTGGCAGGTGGGGGGTGTGGTAAGTGGGGGGTGTGGACAGGTGGGGGGTGTGGCAGGTGGGGGGTGTGGCAGGTGGGGGGTATGGTAAGTGGGGGGTGTGGAAGGTGGGGGTGTGCAGAGCTTCCGAGCACCTGCCTGCCCCCTTGCTCCAGGAGCTGGGGCCTCCCCTATCCAGTAGGAGACAGAGGGATGACAGACCCCATGGGCATGTCAGTGGTTGCTGAGAACAAATGCAAATAAAGGAGGGGACAGAGAGGGGTTGGGGGAGGGGGCCACGAGTTTAATCCAGGGGTCAGGAGAGGCCTCCTTGTCCAGGTGACAGCGTGAGCCTGACGGGGATCCCAGCGTGGCCATCTGGGGAGGAGCCTTCCCGGGCCAAGGGAGGAGGTGGAGGCGTAGCGGGGCGGAGGGGGCGGGGTGGGCTTGACCAGAGGGCTCGGAGGCCTTGCAGGCACCGCGGGAAAGAGGCGAGGCTGATCAGACTCTGGCGTCTTGGTGGAGAACAGCCAGTGGGGGTCAGGGCGAAGGAGTGAGGGTCTTGACAGGCGCAGCCAGAGAGCAGGAGAGCAGCGGGGCTGGGGGCAGCTCTGAGGAGATCCGGGAGGTGGAGCCGGGAGTGGGGGGGTCCCAGGCTCGAGGGACGGTTCGTGCAGGGTGGGCCGGGGTCCCAGCTGGAGCAGCGGAGTGGAGATGCCCCGGGACACGGGCGCGGGGACACGGGGCGCGGCGGCCGCTGACACCCGTCAGGCGCGATAACGGGCGCGGCGCCGCCGACGCCGCGAGCGCATTAATCTTCCCCAAATTAAAATCTGCAGCGCAGCGTTTAAGATTGAGGCCACCACGGTTCAGCGCGGTGTGACCGCCAATTTTGATAAAAGTGTTTTAAGAGCGGGGAGACGGAGATAAATTGCCTGCGGCTGCGGCACGCCGCTGGGTGAGAGCCGCGCAGACCCGGGGTCGCCCCCGCCGGCCGCGCTTCCCGCAGTGACGTCTGCTGACATGGGTCCGGCCTGGGCCGGCGTCGAACCCACCCCCGGCGGCTCCCCCAACCGCCACACCGCCGAGGCACCGGGCAGGGAGCGTGCGTCGGGGTCCCTGGAGAGCCCACCTGGCCAGCCGGCGCCCGGAGCCCGGAACGCAGCCGTGTTCCCCAGGCGGTCCCCACCAGAGGTGTCCAGCTGCGCCTGACTGAGAGGGCGAATGCCTGATGCGTGCAGGCCCCGAGGCCGTTTCGTTCCCGCAAGTTCCTTCCTTCAACGAACCTTTCTAGAGTGCCCGAGGTGCAGGCACCGGCTCTGGGATCAGCCACCTGGCTCCAGAAGGGGCTGACCAGGCTGGGCAGTGAGCCCGACTCAGGACCACACCCACTCTACCAGGCCTAGTAGTGAGTCTCTGGGAACCACATGCGCCCTGCCAAGCTCAGCAGTGACCTCCCCTGGGGACCACACCCACCCCCTGCCGCCCTGACAGCTCAGCCAGCCCCAGGTCTGGCGGGGGTGGGATGGGTGACGCTGGCCATGTGGAGTCAGAGGCCTGGGTAGGGCACTGAGAGCTGCCCTTCTGAGGAACCTCGCCAAGCGTTCCCTGTCCCCTGCTCATGAGGGACCCCACAAAAGGACCCCTTCACCACCTCTCCTCCTAGCCAGCTTGACTCGTATTTTGAAGTCAGAGTTAAAGCCCCTTCCTCCTTGGGGCCTTCTCAGGCCTCACTCGCCTGACTTCCAGCGCTGTCTTCACCCCTGCGCCTCACTCTCCTGCCCTGTTGGGCGGTGCCCTCAGGTTCTCTACCCATGGTCAGCATTGGTCCCAGCGGATGCTCTGACCCACTCCCACAAACCCTCCCAGGCCTCAGCCCCTTCTTCTTCCCAGACACATCCCCACCTGGCCAGCTAGAGCTGCCTGGGAGAGCAGTGGGGCCGGGCTGGCCGGGTCTCTGGGGGAGGCAGAAGCACTGGTCTGGAGCCCTGGGCAGAGCTGGGCCCACGCCAGGGCCTGGGGTCTGAGGAGGAGCTCTCTGCGAAGGGTTCCTGGAGGAGGGGACGGAGCCTGAGTGGGATTCGCAGGGACAAGGGTGCCAGGAAGGCTGGTTACAGCATTGGGGTCAGGATGGGGCAGGTCCAGGGGAGGAGCAGCGTGGGGGTCTTGGGGCCGAGTTTTGAAGGCCCCAGAGAAGGTGCATTGGCGTCAGCTCAGCTGGACACGTCGTTGATGGCTTTTGCCTTTTCTTACAAAGTTGAAACCTGCAGGAAACACCTGGTTTGCTTTGGGTGAAGCCTGCCTGCTTGTCCCCTCCCCTGAGCAGCCATGAAATTGATATTTAAAACTAATTGTACAGCACCCTCCGGGCAACAGTGCCAGGCAGTGGCTGGACAGTGGCCATGTTCATTCCATCTTGCCTCGGGCTCTGTCCATGACCCCAGCAGGAGATTAGGGGCTGAAGATGAGGGGCTTATCTCCAGCGGACAGCGGCTACCCCGCCCCCACTGCTGGCCGCAGCTCCCTCCTCCGGCTGCCCACCGCCGCTCAGCTGCCCCCTCCTCAGAGAGTGGCCCTCCGATCTCATAACATCCAATTACTGCCCTGACTGCTGTCTGGGTCTCAGATCAAATCACTCAGCTGCAGTGAGGAGCCCCAAACAGGTCAATCTTGGCCGGTTAGACACGGTGTCCAGCATGAGGCCGTGGAGCCCGCCTCGGGAGCCAGAGGCAACACGCACAGCCCTGGGGTCGTGGCGGCCACCAGCCTCTTGATGATGCTGGGCTCTGGCTGTGAGTCAGGGCCAGGACACTGTCAGCATTCAGGATGCAGTCAGGCATGGACACAAGGGTGGTGGCCTCGGGAAGGGTCACCACCGACCGGCCACCAGGCCACCCAGCAGCTCTGGCAGTAGGTGCCATGGCTCCCAGCCCACTGGCTGCAGGCCTGTGTGCTATAGTGCACTGGGTGGAAGAGCGTCCCTCCAAAATTCCTGTACACCAGTACCCACGAGTGTGACTCATTCAGAAACAGCTTTGCAGATGTACTCAAGGTAAAATGGGGTCACATGGGTAGGGTGGGCCCTAATCCCATGACTGGTGTCCTTATAAGAAGAGAAAACAGAGACACGGAGACACCTTCACAGGGAGATGGCCATGTGCAGACAGGGGCAGGTGGAGTGTGCCACTACAAGTCAAGAGGATGGCATCCAGGACAGCCAGCAGCCCAGGAATCTGGGGAGATGCAGGAAGAGTCCTCCCCTGAAGCCTGCAGAGAATGTAGCCCTGCCAGCACCTGAGTTTCAGGCTTCTGGGCTCCAGCCTGTGAGAGGACACACTTCTGGCATTGTGAGCCCCTTGGGTTGGGGTACTTTGTTAAGGCAGCCACAGGACATTGATGTGCCCAGTGTGTTGGTTGGTCCCTAGGCCTACAGCTTCTGCCCACCTCCCACCACCTCCCGTCCAAGCCTCCTGCCCTTCCTGTGGCCCTTTGGGGTTCCCACAGCTATACCCTGATGTTCAGGGGTCACTTGAATCCACTGAGAATCCTATATCAGTCCCAGCCATGTCACCAAACAGGGGCCAGCCCCCTGTGATCTCCACCCCCTACCCTGGGGACCTCCTCAAAGCCAGGCAGCAGGGCTCTGCAATGCCCTTCAGGCTCCCAAGATCCTGAACCTCTCCCCCTTGCTAGTCATCCCCAAACTCAGCAGGAGGAGGGCACAGCGCTTAGAGCCATCTGCCGACCTGGCTTCACAGCCTCCACCTCTGGGAGCCTCAGTGCTGGCATCCGTAAAATGGGGGAGAAACTCCCACTGCTGAGGTGGCCTGTGCTCTATCATCCAAAGGAAAGAGTGGAAGAAGGTGTCTAAAAATGATGCCTGATCAGCCAGTGTAGACAGGAATTATCCAGGAGAACCAGGTCCCTGAGATGTCCCTAGCCCCAAGGGTCATTGTGAGGACTAAATGAGGGGACCCGGGTAAAGCTCTCTGCACAGTGTCCAGCCCCTAGTGGGCACTCAGCAGACACTTTTCTCTGCCCCTTGGTATTGACAGCCAGCAGGGGCCTCCTCTGGACCCTGTATTCTCAGCCTAGAGTGGAAGGTGTCACCAGTACATGTGGCCTGCTCTCCCTTTAAGGTTGGGCCCTAAATGTGGGGTCCTTCATGGCCCTCCTGCCACTGGCACTGATGCTCATCCATGGCCTTCCACTTGGTGGCTCCTATTTCATTCATAGCCTTTTGTACTTGTGTGCTCTACCAAGGTATCAAAAACCCATTATCCCATTTAACCTAATGGCAACTGTTTGAGGTCAGCAAGGCAGATGTCTTTCCGTTGTTTCTCACGTCATCATTGCTCATATTCACCCATCATCAGCACCATCATCATCACCACCATAATCATCACCATTACCGTCATCCCCACCATCACTATCACCATCATTATTATCATCCACACCATCACCACCAATATTATCACCACCATCACCACCATCAGCACAGCATCGCTATCCTCACTGTCATCCTCATCACCAGCATCAACAAAACCATCATCATCATCACCATCATCAGCAGCATCAACATCACCATCACTATCATCATCATTATCCCTACCACCATCACAATCATCACCACCATTGTCATTACCATGGTCACCACCATCACCACCACCATCATCATCACCATTACCATCAGCAGCAGCATCACCATTACTATCATCATCATCCCTACTGTCATCACCATCATCACCATCATCATCACCATCGCCACATAGTCACCACCATCACCATCACCATAATCACCACCACCACCATAATATCATCACCATCATCATCTTCACCATCATCATCTTCACCATCACCACCATCATCATCACCATCACCATCAGCAGCAGCATCACCATTACTATCATCATCATCCCTACCGTCATCACCATCACCACCATCATCACCATCATCATCACGATCAACACCATTATCATCATCACCATTGCCACATAGTCACCACCATCACCATCACCATAATCCCCACCACCACCATAATATCATCACCATCATCATCACTATTACCATCACCATAATCACCACCATCACCACCATCACCACCATCATCACCATCATCATCACAATCAACACCATTATCATCATCACCATTGTCACTGTTGTCAACCCAATGATGATCTTCATGATCTTCACAATCATCCATCATCATCATCACCATTGTCACTGCCATCAACCCCTTCATTATCTCCTTTATCACTACCATGACTGTCAGCATCATCACCATCATCATCATCCAAAAGCAATTTCAGCTGCAAAGTCAAAGGTAAAGAGAAACACTGAATGACTTGCTGAAGGCCACTCGGTCTTCTACAAGGCCACTTTGTAGGTTTTTCCAACACCTTCTGATCTTCTTCTGTCCTAGTCCCAGAAGAAATGCCACCCAAGCAGCCCCCACAGTGCCCTACGCTCTCTACCTTTCTCCTGGACTTGTGCTGATTTTCTGGCCCATGCCCACAATCAATTCTGCTTGAGGCTTCTGTATCCTGCTCACTCCCTCAGTGATGCCCCGTCTCTGTAAGGCCAGAGAATCCTTTTCCATAATACCCAATAAATAACCTGGATTTAATTGAATTAATATCGACAGGATGTAATTGCTCCTGGTTGTTCAAGCCTGCTGAGGAGGGGCGTGAGGGGGTGGGGCAGTGAGGTTATTGCTTTAAAAAAAAAAATGCCCTGAGCCCCGAGCAGTGTTTTGGCCTTATTATTATAGTTATAATGAGGGCAGCTGATTTGATCTCTCCTTCCACAATAGCGCAGCACAGCCTGGCTAAATAAACAGCCAAAGTCCTTTGTCCCTGTGGGCTGTTTCTGGGTAATTAAAATCAATAGGGTCTTCCTGGCAGATCTCCTTAGCCTCATCAAGCCTCAGTGCTCAGGGCTGCCAGGTGTAAGACAAGCAAATGAACTTGCAGGCCCCTGGAGGTGTGGACTCAAGAGCTGCTTGCAAACGAAAGAACGGGACAGGCAGCGCCCTGGCCAAGCCCCTTTCCCACCTGCTGGCAGCCGTCCTCCAGTGCTGTGGCCTCCCTGGGTCCCAGGACTTCTGGAAACGGCCACAGTCCCAGAGGTGACTGTGTGTGGAGGCGGGTGGGGGAGGCGGGAGGGTGGACTCCAGACTGGGCCATGAGGCCAAGGTCTCAGGCTGCAGCTCGGAAGCCAATGTACAGGAGTCCCCAGGTGGGGTCTGGGGTCTGTGAGGAGGATCAGAAAGGGTGTCCCCACCCTGGCCTGTATCCTTTGCCCACACTCCCCACCCTGGCCAGGGACCTCTGCCTTCCCCCCTCCACCTTTAACTTCCATGGAAGGTGAAGTAAGCCCCTGTGGGGCACTGGACTCTCCTCCCCAGCGGCCACCCCACATCCTGTCCCTGGTCCCAGGGTGGCACTCAGTGGCCACGTGTCGAGTTTCTTGACCACACAAGCTTCAGGGCCCTTGCTCACTGCTCAGCAGGTGGCCACCAAGGGGCCCCCACTGGCAGGGTCCTGTCCTGGGCTCTGGGGTCCGGGAAGTGAAGGGCATGGCTCTCCAGAGCCCATGCCAAGGCAGGGAGGCTGGCCTGCTGCACTTGGAGTAAATTGGGAAGGAGCTGGCACAGGGTGTAGGCAGTGGGGCAGGAGGGCTACGTGGAGGCTGTGGCAGGTGTAGGGACCAGGACCTGGGAGGCCGTGGGGGCAGATGGGTGGATTCCAGAAACATGGCAAGGACAGAGACTGAGGGGTCTGTGAAGATGGGGGTTGGGGTCACTGATGTGAGGGCAAGGGGCCAGCCGTGGGGGTCATCGAGCTCAGAAGAGCCAGCAGGGCTGGAGACGCCTGCTTGGGGTCCTCAGTGTGTGGATGAGGGATGAGTGCAGACAGGACAGGGAAGGGTCAGGGCAGCACTGGGTGCCCACAGTTAGAGGATGGGGCCTGGAGAGACAGAGAAAGCAGCATGGGAGCCAGGGCAGGAGAGTCTGCGGGGAGCAGAGCCAGGGTGCTGGGCCGAGCTCGGGGTGGCCGAGCTGCAGAGGCTGGATTGGAAATGCCCCCAGGGCTGAGGTTGCACTAGGCTCCTCCCCACCTCCTCCTCCTCCACATGCTGTGAGGCACGGACCACAGACCTCCTTTTACAGATGAGAGTGGCCATCGCACTCAAGGTCGCACAGCTTGCCCTGTCCTCCCCGTCTCTAAAACAGACTTCGGCCCCGTCCACTTGTCCACTCTGGGGAACTCCGGCCGAGTCTGCCTGGCCACGCAGGGACCTTCTCACTGGTCACCACCACGGACGCATCCCTCCCTCTCCTGCCCCTTGCTCTGGCCCAGCCTCCTCCCTCAAGGCCTTGGTGCCTCCCCCCACACTGGGCTCTCTGTCCAGGGGCTTTTTGAGGCTGCCCCCACAGATCTCCCTGCCCTCTGACATGCCTTCTCCTGGCCCCCTTGACCATGGTGCCCGGCGTCTCCTCCCCAGCACTGCACACTCTGGCTGCCAGGTCCGGCTTTAGTCCGAAGAGCAAGCTTAGGGGGCGGGGGCGGGGGCAGGGGGCGGGCAGGAGCTGCCCGCTGGCTACAGCTCCTAACGGAAGGGCCCCTTCTGGAATGTAAACGGCTACATTTCCACCCATGTGTGTGAGTTTTGGCTTCAGCAAGGCCCTGGCCTGTCCTCAGACTGGGGAGGCCGCCACAGTCTGGGAGAGGCTCCACCTGAGGCCCTTCCACCCCAGCCTCTCCACTCCTGCTCAGAGCTCCCTCCCTGCCCAGCTGCTCAGAGTCCTCTTCAAGACAGCCTGCAGCAGGGACTGGAGTCACCTGCCTGTGCCCTGGGACCCAGCATGGATCCTGGTGGCCCACAGGAGACAGCCAAGTCATGTGTCCGTCAGGGTCCAGCCAGAGGCAGAGCCGACACAGGCCACCCTTGCTGTGGGCTCCACAGGTGCGTCCCAGAGGGTGGGGGCAGCAGGACCAGAGGCCCTGGTACCCTGATATGTAAGGACGTGATGCTGGCAGAGGGAGGCGGCCCCAGCCAGCCCTGCGGGGAGACTGCCCACCAATCGGAAGGGCGAAGGGTTGGGCTCGGCCAGGCCACCCGCCCCTCAGCTCCACTCAGCGGCAGGTTCACCAAGGACATCTGACAGCCCACCTCTGGCCTTCCTCCCACACAGCCTACGGGCCACCCAGTGCCCGAGGACATCTGCCTTTGAGGGTCTGCCTGGCTTGCCGAGGATCAGGAAAGAGTTTAATTCCATTCTTAAAAGAGGTTTCAACTTCGTGATCCTCTGTGAGTCCTCTTTTTCCTAATTAAAAGTAGCCTGAATTAAATTCCTTTCAGGGTACGGGGGCAGCCAGCATGCTGACCAGCCGGAGGGACACTCACCCCTCGGGGTGGGCACGAGCAGCCCTCACAGGATAGTGATCCATGGGCCAATATCCCCGGCACCCACGCGGCCGACCCCAGGGCCGCTATTAGCTGCTTTTTAATTAACTGTCCGCCTCTCCCACCCTGGGCAACCAGACGCCCAGAAGAGGGAGGGAGTGGCCAGGCAGTCTGGTGTCTACAGCCTCCTCTCCTGCTGATGCTGTGGGGCTGCCGGCACCCCCTGAGCCAGACTCCGGGGCCTCTGTGTCTCCCCGTCCTGCACAGTACAGAAATCCCAACCTTCACCCACGTTCCCTCGGGTCTCCCAGGGCCTTCTGGTCTTCTCAGGTTGGCTGGGGAAACACTGGATCCCACAGAGGCAGCAGCAGGAGTGAGGGGCCCTCGGGGGAAGGAGGGCAGAGGCTGGGGCGGGAAAACCCTAGGTGGGAGGGGGCGGAAGGCCTGGCAGCGGGAGGACCAGGGGTGGGGAAGCTGCCACAGGGTCAGGGGGCTGCTGCTGTCCCCTCCCTTGGGGGTGCCTAGGGACATGGTGCACCCCACAACCACCAGCCACCCCCCAGGGCCAGGCCACGGCACAGGGGTCCAGAGACCAACAGTGGTGAATCAGGTATGTGCCAACTGGCCCTTGGGTTTCCAGAAACTGCCTCCAACAGAGACCCTTGCATTTGAACCCAGACCCAGACAAAGCTGGGACCCCAGCCCCGCTCCTGCACTTACTTCACGAAGCTTTGTGGGTACTGAGTCGCTACCTTCCCATGGCAGAAGTCTGGTGGGAGAGAGGGGCACAGACGGGAGAGGGCAGGTTGCCTGGCGAGGAGGGGGCAATGGCTCTGCTCGGTAGGCATGGGGGCCGCTTTGAGGAAGTGACTTGGAGCTGAGACCGTAGCAAGGGAGCAGCGAGCTCCACACAGCTGTGGGTCCCGTGTTCCCTGTGGACGGTGTGTGCAGAGGCCCGAGGCAGGTGGGGCTGAGGTCAGCGTGGCTGGAGTGAGCACAGGGAGTCAGTGGCCAGGGAGGAGAGAAAAGGTTGGGTGCCCATGGGGGAGGCTCTGCGGCCCTGGCTGCAGGCTACAGGAGCTGGCCCCTCTGAGGGCAGGAGGGAAGGACAGCTCTGAGCTGCTGACTCAGGGGGCCCTGCCGGAGCCCTCTCAGGCCCTGCCAGCACGGCTGCCACAAGGCCCGGCTTGCTCCCAGGACCCCAACTGCAAGCAGAATGTGGAGCCCACACAAGGGGCTTTGGAGAGCTGCAAAAACACATGCTTACAGCCACGGGGAGGTTCACAACCAGCACCACACGCCCACACACCTGACCCCCTCCCACACGCACCTGCACTCCCCACACGCACCTGCACTCCCCACACGCACCTGCACTCCCCACATGCACCTGCACACCCCACACGCACCTGCACACCCCACACGCACCTGCACTCCCCACACGCACCTGCACACCCCACACTCACCTGCACACCCCACATGCACCTGCACTCCCCACACGCACCTGCACTCCCCACATGCACCTGCAGATCCTGCCACCAGCACAGACGACCACCCCCCACACTGGTGGAGGCCTCCTTGGGCACCCTGGCTGGCTCACACTCCATCCACTCCCACCGCCTGTGTACACAGCCCCACAGGGGCCGCCCACCAGGCTGTCCTCTGCAGATGCTGGACACTGACCCACGCGGGGTTTGTGGGGGGTGACGTGGTAACTGCAGTCTCAATGAAACACTGCTGCCAGTCCTTGACTGGAGGATGCTGGGGGGTCCTTCTCCAAGCCTCTTTTCCTTTTCCCCAACTCCAGGGCCGGAACAACAAATCCCATGCCCCTTCCCACCCTCCGTATGCCGGCGACCCCAGTGCTTTCTGATCTGATGCCCGCCTCCCCTGAGGTGGCTCCTCTGGGCTGGGATGGGCTCAGGAGTGACGGGAGCAGCATAGGATGTGGTGCGCATTCTGTTCTCTTCTCTCCCTATGGCTGGAACACAGTGTCTCGGAGTCTTCCCTGGCTGGGGACAACCTGTATGTGCACCTGGGGCCCCGAGTGCAGGGACTGGGCCTCTCCTTCCTCTGGAGACCCCAGAGGTGCACAGTGTGGCCTCTGTGGCGAGCAAACATCAATATTCCTTAATCCACATCCAGTATCATGAAGTCCAGTGGGTGGCCACTGGGGGCTGCCCAGTAACCGGGGCCAGCTCAGTGGCATCCTGGGCATCAGCTTCTCCCCCTACTTGGAGTTGGAGAGCAGCCTTCAAAGACCCCTGGAACCCCCCAGGCACAGACCCAGGCCAGGTCACCCCAGTGTGCTCAGACAGGACTGGGATACAGAGGCCGCAGGCGGGAAGACGCACTGGCTGGGACTGGAGGGAGGCGGGGCAGGAGGGAAGCCTCCCGGGAGAAGTTGACCCGTGCAAGCGAACAACCTCTGGTGATTTCCCAGTCAAGTCCCGGCAAGCAATCAGAGCCCTCGCCAAGGTTCAGGAGCACGGACGGAGGCGAGAGGGCAGCCTCTGTCTTCATGCTTTATTCCCTGACAGTATCCATCTTTCCAAATTGATTTTTGATATCCATAGTGACCTGGAAGGGAGACACGGCGATAACTCTCGGAAAGTGGAAAACAATATTATCGCCACAAATATGAATTACTGGCCGCCAGGTTAAATCTACTGTGCAGTGAATTATGTGACCCTGGCGCTCCTATAATTCTTGGGAATTTTATAGAGTTGTGAGAGGCCTGTGGGCGCTGACAAGCACTTAACAGCCAGAACCGGCCCCACAACTCTCGGGGCCATTTGATTTAGTCGTCCTGGGCACTGGGGGCCACTCGGCCCTGTCTGGGAAGCACAGGGAAGGGGGGAGGTGGAAGGCCGCCACGACTGGAGTTTCAGACTTAATCTGAGGCTCTGATAGTCATTCTCAAGGCTGGAGACTCTCAGACGCTGCCTCGCTGCTGTCACAGGCAACAGAGCAGCACCCTCTCTGTTCCTTCTGGTTGCCATCTCTGTTCCCTGTTCACCCTCTCCGTTCCCTGTTCACCCTCTCTGTTCTTTGTTTGCCCTCTCTTCCCTCTGTTTGCCCTCTCCGTTCCCCGTTCACCCTCTCTGTTCTTTGTTTGCCCTCTCTGTTCCCTTTTCACCTTCTCTGTCCCTTTTCACCTTCTCTGTCCCTTTTCACCCTCTCTGTTCGCTATTCACCCTCTCTGTTCCCTGTTTACCCTCTCTGTTCCCTGTTCACTGTCTCTGCTCCCTGTTCACTGTCACTGTTCCCTGTTCACTCCCTCTGTTCCCTGTTCACTCCCTCTGTTCCCTGTTCACCCTGTCTGTTCCCTGTTCACCCTGTCTGTTCCTTGTTCACACTGTCTGTTCCCCTTTCACTCTCTCTGTTCTCTGTTCACCCTCTGTTCCCTTTTCATCCTCTCTGTTCCCTGTTCACCCTCTCTGTTCTCTGTTCACCTTTTCTGTTCCCTCTGTTCACACTGTCTGTGCCCTGTTCACCCTCTCTTTTCCCTGTTTACCCTCTCTCTTCTCTGTTTGCCCTCTCTGTTCCCTCTGTTCACCCTCTCTGTTCCCTCTGTTTGCCCTCTCTGCTCCCTGTTCACTCTCTCTGTTCCCTGTTTACCCTCTCTGTTCTCTGTTCACCCTCTCTGTTCTCTGTTCACCCTCTCTCTTCTCTGTTTGCCCTCTCTGTTCCCCCTGTTGGCCCTCTCTGTTCCCTGTTCACTCTGTCTGTTCCCTGTTCACCCTCTCTGTTCTCTGTTCACCCTCTCCATTCCCTGTTTGCCCTCTCTGTTCCCTCAGCTGTCACCTGCCAGTGAGAGTGGGTGGTGGGAGACCCATGTAGCCTCATCATCAAGAGAACTAACCTTCTGTGAAAGGGGCCTTGGGGCTCACCTGGCCCAACCCAGAGTAGGTGGACACCCAGAGCCCCACAGCAAAGGGCGTCCTCTCACCCCACAGAGCAAGTCCAGGCCCACCTTACGGATGAACACAGCAGAGGACATCTGGGGGCAGGTGGACCCCAGTGCTGACCAGTGCCTGTCCCTGGAGTTGAGGTGAGGCTCCCACCCAGGCAGGCAGGATCAAGGGGTAGGGAGACCCGGGAGCTATGCTGAGCCCTGCCCACAGCTGCTGTCCGTTGGTTGAACAAAAGCAAAAAGGGGGCTGGGCATGGTGGCTCATGCCTATAATTCCAGCACTTTGGGAGGCCAAGGCAGGCAGATCACCTGAGGTCAGGAGTTCAAGACCAGCCTTGCCAACATGGTGAAACCCCGTTTCTACTAAAAACACAAAAATTAGCCAGGCATGGTGGCACATGACTGTAATCCCAGCTACTCAGGAGGCTGAGGCAGGAGAATTGCTTGAACCCAGGAGGCGGAGGTTGCAGTGAGCCAAGATTATACCACTGCACTCCAGCCTGGGTGACAGAGCGAGACTCCGTCTCAAAAAAAAAAAAAAAAAAAAAAAAAAAAACGAAAAAGTACAAAGGAAGGAATGAGGGAATGGATGAATGAATGAATGAGAGAACTAACAAAAGAAGGAGGGAGGAGGGAAGGAAGGAAGGTGAGAAGGAAGGAGTGAGTGAACGTGAGTGCCAGTGCTGGCTGGCCAGAGCCAGAGAGAATGGGAAGCATTTCCAAGCTTAGGCCCAAACTCCAGTTGCCCCAAATCCGCCTTCTCTGAGTGGGGGCATTTGGGGCTCCGGGGTGCAGACATCAGGGAGAGATGAACAGTCATGGTGAACACTGTGGAGGTAAACTCGGTGGCAGGGTTGGGGGGAAGCACCTTGATATTCATGCCCCTGGATCAGCTCTGTGCCCATTGCTGGCTGGGCTCTAGGCTGTCCCCACCCCAGGGATGGTCAAGGACCCTGGGTCTGTGTGTCTGAGTTGAAGTCGGCAACATAAGGTGGTGGGGAATTGGGGAGAGGAAGGGGCTGCTGGAAGCTGGGGCTGAGGGGGTCGCCCTTGGGCCTGGTCATCAGGGTCCCTTGCTGACCAGGACTCCCCAGAGCATGGCAGGGCTGGCTTAGCAGCTCCCCACAGGTGATGACCACCTCCTGCAGGACTCCAGCCCCAGAGTCACTCAGAGATGGGGGTCCACATGGGAGGTTGAGGGAGAGGCCCTTGGCCAGGTATCCAGGACCTCCTGGGTGTCACTGATGCCTGGAACTGACTGGAAGTGGAATCCACAGGCTTCTCCAGGCCCCAGACCTCTGTTCCTCATTCTCCGACACCCAGGAATCTCCCTCAGTCCTGGCACTGGGACCCACACCGCCCACTGGTCCCAGGAACTTCCTGTGCCAGGGTCCTGGGGGGCAGAGGCCAGGACCACAGGGCTAGCCTGGGTCTGTCCTCTGGCCTGGAGTTCTCTTGGCAGCCAGGCCTGGGGAGGGCTCCCGCTGCACCACCTCGCCACCAGTCGGTGGTGGGGGCAGGACCAGGACGAGTGCCAGGTCACACCGGGAGGCCTCGAGGGTGGAATGTGGCCTACCATCTCCCACGGTGGGACAGCAACAACACAAATGTCATTTAATTTACATGACAAAGTGGAGCCGTTATTGCGAGCTGACAGAATGCCGCTGGGGCAATTTCCGAAAATTATTTAAACAATGTAATGAGTTAAATGTCAGCGCTGGCTAATTATGTTTATGCTAATTGTTAATTAGCCCTATAATGGAGATAGTCTTAATTAACAATGGTTGTGAGTGTGGGCGGGGGCTCTGGTGGCTGACAGGGACTGTGTGGGCTCGGAGAGGGCTGGGAGGTCCCAGGGGCTGGGCAGGGATCCTGCCAGCCAGGCTTGGGCACCGGCCCGCAGCTTCTCCTGCATGGCCTTAAGGTCCCCCACAGCCACCTGCGTCCATAGCAGGACCTCCAGAGGCCAAAGCATCCTTCCTCTCCCTCTCTCCTCCCTACCCCTCTCCATCCTCCTCCCCTCTCCCCCAGGCTGAGGACAAACCAGAGGGAATGTCACACAGGCCAGCTGGGCAGGTGTTGGGGTCCTGGCTGGCCCAGCCTTGCATGAGCCCCTCCTGTGGGAATGAGAATGTGGCTTATTGTTGGGAGGAGGCGAGGCTGCTCAGCCAGGCCCCCCCAGTCACTCACCACCTCCCAGAGTGCTGCCAAGAGAGGGTGTTTAGTCTCCTGTGATGGAGGAGGCATCAGACACCACCAGGGAAGGCTCTCCTACCAGGCAGGGAGCTGAAGTTTAACGGCCCCAGAGCCCCCACACTTTCCTCCATGCCCCCTTCTACTGGGCCACCTGGACTCAGGGAGGGGTTCTGCCTCACACTCCATGACTTCCCAGGGACTCTGACCTCACTGGGCAGGGCCCTGTCCCACCCCATGGGCAGAGCGGGCAGCTGTGCACCCGGCTGGATTAAATGAAAGGAACAGCCACAGGGTCTCCCTGGGGTGAGGCTCTGGTCTAGGCCATGGGGGCTGAGCTGGAGAGGGAGAGGAAACAAGCAAAGTCACCCAGAGGAGCTGAGATGGGACACCTCTTGAGCAGGATCTAGGAAGTGTCAGGGAGAAAGGGGAGGACTGGTTCTACAGGGGTGGGTGGGATTTGCATAGCACAGGGTAAGCATGGAAGTTGAACCAGACACAGGGAACAGAGAGGACAAACATGGAACAGAGAGGAAAAACACACAACCGAGAGGGCAAACAGGGAACAGAGAGAGCAAACAGGGACCAGAGAGGACAAATAGGGACCAGAGAGAGCAAACTTGGAACAGAGAGGGCAAACATGGAACAGAGAGGACAAACATGGAACAGAGGGGGCAAACATGGAACAGAGAGGGCAAACATGGAACAGAGGGGGCAAACATGGAACAGAAAGGACAAACAGGGAACAGAGAGGGCAAACAGGGAACAGAGAGGACAAACATGGAACAGAGAGGACTAACATGGAACAGAGAGGACAAACATGGAACAGAGAGGACTAACATGGAACAGAGAGGACAAACATGGAACAGAGAGGACAAACATGGAACAGAGGAGGCAAACAGGGAACAGAGAGGGCAAACAGGGAACAGAGAGGACTAACATGGAACAGAGAGGACAAACATGGAACAGAGAGGACTAACATGGAACAGAGAGGACAAACATGGAACAGAGAGGACTAACATGGAACAGAGAGGACAAACATGGAACAGAGAGGACTAACATGGAACAGAGAGGACAAACATGGAACAGAGAGGACTAACATGGAACAGAGGAGGCAAACATGGAACAGAGAGGGCAAACAGGGAACAGAGAGGGCAAACATGGAACAGAGGGGGCAAACAGGGAACAGAGAGGACTAACAGGGAACAGAGAGGGCAAACATGGAACAGAGAGGACTAACAGGGAACAGAGAGGACTAACAGGGAACAGAGAGGACTAACATGGAACAGAGACGACAAACAGGGAACAGAGAGGGCAAACAGAGTGTAAACTAAAAATAAAATCCTATGCTCTTCACCAAATAAATGGAGACCCTTTATCCAAGGGGACCTCAGTGGAACCTTAAAGACTTAGTTCCCAGCCATGATGGAAAGGGAGGTGGAACTCGCCTCATTTTAGTTCCTCCTTTTTGGAGTGTAGGCACAACTGACCAGATTAATGTTGTGCATAAACATTAGAGGTCAATGGAGATCTGGAGATCACATGACTGGCAGAACAGACTCTTCATGGGAATAAGATATCAAATTATAAACAGGGCTCAAAAGCTATGCCAGGCAAGGGTAAGTCCCACCTGCGGGCCATCGATCCTGTTAAGCAGGGTATATTGTGGCGGAACTGACAAAGCATCCTTATCTTAAACACTCCTTTCTGGTTTTCTTTTTTTTTTTCTTTTTTTTTTTTTTGAGGCGGAGTCTCCCTCTGCCGCCCAGGCTGGAGTGCGGTGGCCGGATCTCGGCTCACTGCAAGCTCCGCCTCCCGGGTTCATGCCATTCTCCTGCCTCAGCCTCCCGAGCAGCTGGAACTACAGGCGCCCGCCACCTCGCCCGGCTAGTTTTTTTTTTTTTGTATTTTTAGTAGAGACGGGGTTTCACCATGTTAGTCAGGATGGTCTCGATCTCCTGACCTAGTGATCCGCCCGTCTCGGCCTCCCAAAGTGCTGGGATTACAGGCTTGAGCCACCGCGCCCGGCCTCCTTTCTGGTTTTCAACAAAGTTTTGTTCCTTTAATCAATTGCAGATTAAAGGATTTCTGAATCTACCTATGACTCGTGATGTTGTCTGGCTTTGTGTTCCCACCCAAATCTTATCTTGAATTGTAATTCAAATTGTAATCCCCATGTGTTGGGTGAGGGACTTCGTGGGAGGTGATTAGATCATGGGGGAGGTTCCCCCATGATGTTCTTTTGATAGTGAGTGAGTCTCACCAGATCTGATGATTTTATAAGTATCTGGCATTTCCCCTGCTGGCACTTCTCTCTCCTGCCACCATGTGAAGAAGGATGTGTTTGCTTCCCCTCCCACCATGATTTTAAGTTTCCTGAGATCTCCCCAGGCATACAGAACTGTGAGTCAATTAAACCTCTTCCCTTTATAAATTACCCAGTCTCAGGTAGTTCTTATAGTAGTGCGAAAACGAACTAATACAGTAAATTGGTACCAGGAGTGTCACTGCTAGATGGATACCTGAAAATGTAAAAGCGACATTGGAACTGGCTAACTGTCAGAGGTTGTAACAGTTTGGAGGATTCAGAAGAAGAAGGAAAAATGTGGAGAAGTTTGGAACTTCCTAGAGACTTATTGGATAGCTTTGAATAAAATGCTGATAGTGATATGAACAATGAAGTCCAGGCTGAGGTGGTCTCAGATGGAGATGAGGAACTTGTTGGAAAGTGGAGTAAAGGTGACTCTTGCTATGTTTTAGCAAAGAGACTGGTGGCATTTTGCCCCTGCCCTAGAGTTCTGTGGAACTCTGAACTTGAGAGAGATGATTTAGGGTGTCTGGAGGAAGAAATTTCTAAGCAGCAAAGTGTTCAACAGGTGACAGAGCATTAAAGTTTGGAAAACTTTCAGCCAGATGATGCAGTAGAAAAGAAAAACCCATTTTCTGGGTAGAAATTCAAGCTGGCTGCAGAAATTTGCATAAGTAACAAGGAGCTGAATGTTAATTGCCAACACCATAAAGAAAATGTCTCCAGGGCATGTTAAAGACCTTTGTGGCAGCCCCTCCCATCACAGGCCTGGAAGCGCAGGAGTGAAAATTGTTTTGGAGACCTAGGAGGAAAAAACGGTTTCATGGGCTTGGTCCAGGGCCCGGTGCTGTATGCAGCCTAGGACTTGGTGCCCTGCATCCCAGCCACCCCAGCCATGACTAAAAGGGGCCCAGGTACAGCTCAGGCCATTGACTCAAGCCCCAAGCCTTGGCAGTTTCCATGTGGTGTTTGTCCTGTGGGTACACAGAAGTCAAGAATTGATGTTTGGAAACCTCTACCTAGATTTCAGAGGATGTATGGAAACGCTTGGATGTCCAGGCAAAAGTTTGCTATGGGGGCAGAGCCTTCATGGAGATAGGGCAGTGCAGAAGGGAAATGTGGGTTTGGAGCCCCCACATAGAGCCCCCACATAGAGTCCCCACTGGGGCACTGCCTAGTGGAACTGTGAGAAAAGGGCCATTGTCCTGCAGACTCCAGAATGGTAGATCCACCAACAGCTTGCACGATATACCTGGAAAAGCCACAGACACTCAACACCAGCCCATGAAAGCATTTGAGAGGGAGGCTGTACCCAGTAAAGCCACAGGGGCAGAGCTCCCCAAGGCTGTGGGAGTCCACCTCTTGCATCAGCATGACCTGGATGTGCGACATGGAGCCAAAGGAGATCATTTTGAAACTTTAAGGTTTAATGACTATCCTATTGGATTTCAGACTTGCATGAGCCTGCAGCCCCTTGTTTTGGCCAATTTCTCCCATTTGGAATGAGTGTCTTTACCCAATGCCTGTACCCACCCTGTATCTAGGAAGTGACTAACTTGCTTTTGATTTTACAGGCTCATAGGCAGAAGGGACTTGCCTTGTCTCAGATGAAACTATGGATTTGGACTTTTGAGTTAATGCTGAAATGAGTTAAGTCTTTGGAGAGCTGTTGGGAAGACATAATTGTGTTTTGAAATGTGAGAAAATGAGATTTGAGAGGGGCCAGTGGTGGAATGATATGGTCTAGCTCTGTGTCCCCACCCAAATCTCATCTTGAATTGTAATTTGAATTGTAATCCCCACATGTTGGGGGAGGGACCTCATGGGAGGTGATTAGATCATGGAGGCAGTTTCATCATGATGTTCTCATGTAGTGAGTGAGCCTCACAAGATCTGATGGTTTTATAAGTGTCTAGCATTTCCCCTGCTGGCACTTCTCTCTCCTGCCGCCATGTGAAGAAGGACATGTTTGCTTCCCCTCCTGCCATGATTGTAAGTTTCCTGAGGCCCCCTCAGCCATGCAGAACAGTGAGTCAATTAAATCTCTTTCCTTTATAAATTTCCCAGTCTTGGGTAATTCTTCATAGCAGTGTGAAAACAAACTAATACAACTTGTAAGCCTCTGTTTTGAGATTTCCCACTTTTTTGGGCTGAACCAATGTATAACTTTGATATAGTTTAGATATTTGTCCTGCCCAAATCTCATGTTGAATTATAATACCTAATGTTGGAGTTGGAGATGGAGCCTGGTGGGAGGGGTTGGAACATGGGGGCAGATCCCTCATGAATGACTTGGGCTTTCACCTTGGTGATGAGTGAGCTCTCCCTCTGAGTTCACATGAGATCTGGTCATTTAAAAGTGTGTGACACCTCCCCTCCACTCTCTCTCTCTTTCTCCTCTTCTGGCATGTGATGTACCTGCTCCTCCTTTGCCCTCCACCAAGACTGGAAGCTTCCTGAGGCCTCCCCGGAAGCAGATACCAGCACCATGCTTCTTGTACAGTCTACAGATGTGACTTTAGAGAGGACAGTCCCCTCACCCATACCACTGCCACACAGAGAGGGAAAAAGAGAGAGCACCCATGCATATGTGTGACCTTTCAAATCACAGCCCCACCCATTCAAATCACAGCCCCATGATTCTGAAACCCCAAGATTCTAAAACTCCATGCTGCCCAGAAAGAGCTGCAGAGATCCCCTCCTTCCTCCTGTCCCCCCACCCCTGCAGGGAGGGAAGAGCCCCGTGGGCCTTAGACAGGGCCCTGTGGGTGTCCAGACCATCAGGATGGTGTGGGCACCTGTGAGAGTGAGGTGGGACCAGAGCTCAGCCGATGAGGCCCACTGGATATTGCTATCTGCTCAAAGCCTTTCTCTTTCTGCCCTGTGCTCTGAGGAGGAAGTCAAGGAAATGGCAGCTCTGTATCCTAAGGCTAGGTGTTCACTACAACCCTTCCAATGCTCCCTTTTGCAAGAGATGAGGTGCATGGAGGTGAAAGATTGTGCCCAGGCCCTAGAGGGAGGGAAGGCCAAGCTGGGATTTAAGCCTGTTCTAGCCAGGCTCTGGGTGTGAGTTCCTAACCAGGACCTCAGCCCCATGCACGACAGCCAACAGGGTATACAGGGAGCTCATGGAGCCTGGTCTTGCTTCCAGAGCCCAAAGCCAGGTGGGCAGTGAGCCAGAAGCTATTCCCTGTCCCCACATTGCTGGAGGAGGCCTGACCCACATGCAGGCCGCCCGCAACGGCCCCAGGACAGCGTGACGGTGGAGGACATCGACCAGGAGACCGCCAGAGACTTTCCATCTACACCCGGGGCCAATGAGGCTGACCTTTACATAGGGAATCTGGGGGCATGTGGTGACTACCAAGGTGTGGCCAGCGGCAAGGCCTCATCCTGCACAGACCTCGGAAAGGAACCTTCTAGACTTCATTCATCATGAACTGGGTTTCCTAAGCCCAGAAACCGAGGTCCTGGGGATCTCAGGGCTCACTTTACTTTTTTTTTTTTTTTTGAGAGAGACGGGGTCTTGCTATGTTGCCAAGGCTGATCTCGAACTCTTGGGCTCAAGCGAGACTCTCAGCTCGGCCTCCCAAAGTGCTGGAATTACAGGCGTGAGCCACTGCACCCGGCTTTATTTATTCTGACCTTTAGGAAGACAAGATTCACTGAAATGAGGCTCCCTTGGCTGCCCTCACTAATATCCCACCACAGAATCCCGACCGTCATCCAATCTGCAAGTCCACCTAGGAAACTGCTATAGGATCAAGAGGATTCTAGGGGAGACAGAATTCTCACTCCAGGGACAGACACGCAGCTCAGACTGGCGGCAAATGGAGGGCCAGAGGGGGAGGGCTCAGGAAGCCCCGCACCCCGCCCTGACACTTGGCTCTCTCTATCCACCCACCCTCGCCTCTTTCTGTCTCTCTCCCCACTGTCTCTCGCTGTCTCACCCTCTCTCCTGTGTCTTTTTCTTTCTGTCTCCTCTCTCACTCCCCTGTGTCTCTCCCTCTCTCTGTCTGTTTCTCTTTCTCACGTCTCTGCCTCTCAACTCAGTTTCTCCATCTGAAGCCAACCTAGCCTTCCTGGTCTCCAGCACACATTCTCCACCAGCGAGGGGCCAACCCTCTCATTAGGGCCCCTGTGGCACTTCCTACCGGGGCTTTGGACGTCAATACCCAGACTCCAGGACACCCTCTCTGCTGCCACCTCCGTCACTGGGTTCCCTCCTGGGGCCTGGCCCTCCTCTGTTTGCTACCTTGTCACCTAGAAAGTGGGGGCGGGGCAGAGCACTCAGCCCAGGAGGGACCATAGTGGTCACGTGCTGCAGGTTCCCAAAGATGCTGAGTTGGACCAAGGGGTCGACTTTGGGCTCAGGTTCCTCTCCTGGGCATCGTGAGGTCCCTCTTCTGCCATCGGTGATTGGGGGTGAGAGCTGGTGGACAGGTGTAGAAATGAGGGTGGGTGTGAGTCCCTCTGTGGTCAGCCTTTCCCGCTCCTCCCCCACCCCCAGGCCAGGACAAGGGGACCCCAGGGCTGGGATTAGAGGGTGGAGGCTGGGGGCTCTGGGACTTCTGCCTCACAGCACAGCACGCCGGCCCTGCAGGCCTCTCTGGGGATTTCATGGTGGTGCAGTGGCCTGTCTGGGTCCTGCTGCACGGGTACCCCCTTCCCTGGGGTCCCAGGTCTGTGACATCTGCTCCCCAACCTGCCAACACAAGGTGCTCCAGCCCCAAAGACCAGCACCCCCCACCCAGGGAGGTAACTCTACCCCTAGAGGCGAAGTCCGCTTAGATCCCCACCTGAGCCCGGAAAGTGCACAGGGTCTGTTTCTCCCATGCAGGGTCTCAGGTCTCAGCATCTCCATGGCTTATTACCCCTCTCAGGGCGTGCTTGAGGCCCCTGGTTGGAATCCTGCTGGCAGAACAAGCACATGCCAGCTCCGGACCCCCCTCCCAGCATCTCTCTGGGTCCTGCATCTCCAGGCTTGGCCTGCCCTGGCTCCCCGCAGGATCTCTGGGTGCCCTTGTTGCCCTGGGAGCAGAGCCGTTTGCCCAGCCTGACTCCCACCCAATTTGGCACCCGGATCTTTCCAGCTCCCTCTTCCCCTCTCCATCACAGTCCCAGAGCCCTCAGCCTCCACCCTCTGATCCCAGCCCTGGAGTCCCCTTGTCCTGGCCTGGGGGTGGAGGAGGAACGGGACAGTCTGACCACAGAGGGACTCGCACCCACCCTCGTTTCTACACCTGTCCACCAGCATTCACCCCCAACTGCTGACAGCAGAAGAGGGACCTCACGACGCCCAGGAAAGGAACCTGAGCCCAAAGTCGACCCCTTGGATCCCACTCAGTATCTTTGGGCACCTGCAGCCCAGTCAAAGCCCAAAGTCGCTGGGGCCGCCGGCTCCCTCCCCTTTCCCAGAGCTCAGGGCCTCTGGCTACTCCTGCCAGGGACTTGGTGGGCTGTGCCCTGACGGTCCCAGTGTGTGGTCCCTGCATCTGAGCCCCTGGTCCTTGCCCCAGCCCCACTGAGGAATCTGCCTTGGACTGCTACACACTCCAGACTGAGGTCCCTGAACCCTCCACAGGGGCCCAGGCAGAGCTCTTCACAACATTCCAGAGGGCCCCGGGGTCTGCAACCTCCCCCACTGGCCTGTTCCCCCACATAGCACCATGGGAGAAGAGGGACTTGGCCCCCACCGGTTCCACTTGCAGGCTTGGTGTCTCCCTGCCCAGCGCCAGCGGACCCTCCCCTGGTGCCAGCAGACCTCACACAGCGCTGGCAGGTCCCATCTCCATCTGGGGTCTTGATGCCCCCACTCAACTCCCTGGCTTGGACCCAGAGTGGGGCTTCCTCTCTCCGCCGCTCTGCTCTGGCCCCTCTCCACCATGGTGGAGAACTCGAGGGGCAGGACCCAGCTTCTGCGGGAGTGGAGGCCAAGGCACCTGCCTCCTCCCACTCAGGGCTCCTCCCCTCCTCCAGGAAGACTCCTGGAGCCCTGACAGGCGGGTCCGTCCCTTCCCCCAACCCCCCACTCTCTGTGTGCTGGTGCACCTCTCTCACCCTCCTGGCCACAGGCCTGCCGAGAATATTGCTCCCCAGGTCAGGCCTCAGCTCTGTGGGGCCACACTGGGGTCCAGTCTCCTCCAATCTGACCACCATTGGGGATCAAACCCAAGCCCTCTGACAGAACAGGAGGGAGGAAGGTGGGAGATGGGCTTGGAGGTTTGGGGGAGCTAGCCCCATCCCAGATCAGCCTGCAGGGTGTGGGAGGAGCTGCATTTTGCTTTTAATGTGACAGACACTTAAAGGAGAGACGGGGATTCAGGGTCCATCAAACCATGGCCCATCTTCCAGGGCCTTCTCTTATTCCTGACAACTGTAATAAAAAAGCCAGGTGTGTGGCCTCCTGTTTGTGGCTCCTCAGTTGTGTGGAGACGTTATTCACAAGAAGACTCACCCTAACCAGCCCACTCTTTAGGCTCTTGCCCTGGGCAGGGGGCCAGGGAAGCAGTCAGCTCTGCACCCAAGGCTCTGCGCAGGCTCCTGTCAGCTGTAAGCCTGGGTTTAACAAAGCCTCTCCCAGGACCCCAGGTCCTCTAAGGATGGTGCCTCACACCCCAGCAGCAGGCACCACGGGCTAGCAAGCCCCTCTGACTGGGGCTTCTGGGGACCCGCGTTCTGGGCACCTCAGCCACACACACTGAGGCAATGCAGTGATGGAACGAGAGGGCTACCCATGTGTTCACGCAGGGCAGGACTCATCTCACCAGACCCTGCAACCCCCGGTGGGACAGGAGGAGGGGATGCGGAGGGCTCCCCAGCCCTTCTTTGTCTGCTTGCTCTCCCGAGCCATCCTTAGTCTGGCTTGCTCTGCAGCCCCCGCCCTGCTCTCGGAACAGCAGAGGAGCTCCGGGTGAGACCTCAGCACACAGGCGAGGCCAGCCCTGAGGGCCGCACTGTGGAAGAGGCTGGGGCTGACTTCAGTGCATTTAAGCACAAGGTGAAGAGCTGGGTGTGCACTCCTCTGAGTGTGAGCTCCTCTGAGTGTGCTCTCATCTGAGTGTGAGTTCCTCTGTCTGTGCACTTGTCTGTGTGACCTCCTCTGAGTGTGCACTCATCTGAGTGTGCACTCCTCTGAGCGCTCGTCTGAGTGTGAGCTCGTTTGAGTGTGTGCTCGTCTGAGTGGGAGTTCCCCTGAGGGTGAACTCCTCTGTGTGAGCTCCTCTGAGTGTGCTCTCGTCTGAGTGTGAGCTCCTCTGTGCGCTCATCTGTGTGACCTCCTCTGAGTGTGCACTCATCTGAGTGCATGCTCGTCTGAGTGTGCACTCGTCTGAGTGTGAGCTCCTCTGAATGTGTGCTCCTCTGAGTGTGAGCTACTCTGAGTGTGCTCTCATCTGAGTGTGAGCTTCTCTGTGTGTGCACTCGTCTGTGTGACCTCCTCTGAGTGTGCACTCATCTCAGTGTGCGCTCCTCTGAGTGTGAGCTCCTCTGAGTATGCTCTCATCTGAGTATGCACTCCCTTGAGTGTGTGCTCCCCTGAGTGTGCGCTCCCCTGAGTGTGCACTCCCCTGAGTGTGCACTCCCCTGAGTGTGTGCTCCCCTGAGTGTGCACTCCTCTGAGTGTGTGCTGCTCTGAGTGTGAGCTCCTCTGAGTGCATGCTCCTCTGAGTGTGCGCTCCTCTGTGCGCTCATCTGAGTGTGAGCTCCTCTGCATGCTTCTCTGAGTGTGAGCTCCTCTGAGTGTGCACTCGTCTGTGTGACTTCCTTTGAGTGTGCACTCATCTGAGTGTGAGCTCCTCTGAGTATGCTCTCATCTGAGTGTGCGCTCCCCTGAGTGTGTGCTCCCGAGTGTGCGCTCCTCTGAGTGTGCACTCCCCTGAGTGTGCGCTCCCCTGAGTGTGCACTCCTCTGAGTGTGAGCTCCTCTGAGTCCATGCTCCTCTGGGTGTGCGCTCCTCTGTGCGTTCGTCTGAGTGTGAGCTCCTCTGCATGCTTCTCTGAGTGTGAGCTCCTCTGTGCACTCGTCTGTGTGAGCTCCTCTGAGTGTGCGCTTGTCTGAGTGTGCACTCCTCTGAGTGTGATCTCCTCTGAGTGTGTGCTCATCTGAGTGTGTGCTCCTCTGAGTGCGCACTCCTCTGAGTGTGAGCTCCTCTGAGTGTGCACTCGTCTGTGTGAGCTCCTCTGAGTGTGCACTCATCTGAGTGTGCACTCCCCTGAGTGTGCGCTTGTCTGAGTGCATGCTTCTCTGAGTGCATGCTCGTCTGAGTGTGCGCTCCCCTGAGTACGCACTCCTCTGAGTGTGAGCTCCTCTGAGTGTACACAGTCTGTGTGAGCTTCTCTGAGTGCGCGCTCATCTGAGTGTGCGCTCCTCTTAGTGTGAGCTCCTCTGAGTGCGCACTCCTCTGAGTGCATGCTCCCGAGTGCGCGCTCCCCTGAGTGTGCACTCATCTGTGTGAGCTCCTCTGAGTGTGTGCTCATCTGAGTGTGCCCTCATCTGAGAGCACGCTCCCCTGAGTGCGTGCTCCCCTGAGTGTGTGCTCCCCTGAGTGTGCTCTCCTGGGAGTGTGTGCTCCTCTGAGTGTGAGTTCCTCTGAGTGTGCACTCGTCTGTGTGAGCTCCTCTGAGTGTGCCCTCATCTGAGTGTGTGCTCCTCTGAGTGTGAGCTCCTCTGAGAGCTACTCTGAGTGTGTGCTCATCTGAGTGAGAGCTCATCTGAGTGAGAGCTCATCTGAGTGTGCTCTCATCTAAGTGCGAGCTCCTCTGCGTGTGCATTCGTCTACGTGACCTCCTCTGAGTGCGTGCTCCCCTGAGTGCATGCTCCCCTGAGTGTGAGCTCCTCTGAGTGTACGCTCCTCTGAGTGTTAGCTCCCCTGAGTGTGCACTCGTCTGTGTGACCTCCTCTGAGTGTGCCCTCGTCTGAGAGTGTGCTGGTCTGAGAATGTGCTCATCTGAGTGTGCGCTCGTCTGAGTGTGTGTTCCTCTGAGTGTGATCTCCTCTGAGAGTCGCTCATCTGAGCGCGCGCTCTCCTGAGTGCGCGCTGCCATGATTGTGTGCTTCCCTGAGTGTGCGCTTGTCTGAGTGTTAGCTCCTCTGAGTGTGCGCTCCTCTGAGTGTGAGCTCCTCTGAGTGTGCACTCGTCTGTGTGAGCTCCTCTGAGTGTGTGCTCATCTGAGTGCAAACTCCCCTGAGTGCACTGTCGTCTGAGTGCGCGCTCCCCTGAGTGCACGCTCATCTGAGTGCACGCTCCCCTGAGTGTGCACTCCCCTGAGTGCGTGCTAACCTGAGTGTGTGCTCCCCTGAGTGCACACTCGTCTGAGTGCGCGCTCCCCTGAGTGTGCGCTCCCCTGAGTGTGACCTCCTCTGTGTGCTCGTCTGTGATCTCCTCTGAGTGTGCGCTCATCTGAGTGTGCGCTCCCCTGAGTGCACGCTCCCCGGAGTGTGCACTCCCCTGAGTGTGCGCTCCTCTGTGCACTTGTCTGCATGAGCTCCTCTGAGTATGCGCTCATCTGAGTGCATGTTCCCCTGAGTGCACGCTCATCTGAGTGTGTGCTCCCCTGAGTGTGAGCTCTGAGTGTGCGCTCGTCTGAGTGTGATCTCCTCTGGGTGCGTGCTCATCTGAGTGCGTGCTCCCGAGTGCACGCTCATCTCCCCTGAGTGTGCACTCCCCTGAGTGTGTGCTCCCCTGAGTGTGCGCTCCCGAATGTGCACTCCCCTAAGTGTGTGCTCTCCTGAGTGTGCACTCCCGAGTGCGCGCTCCCCTGAGTGCGCGCTCATCTGAGTGTGAGCTCCTATGAGTGTGCGCTCCCCTGAGTGTGTGCTCCACTGAGTGTGAGCTCCTCTGTGCACTCGTCTGCGTGAGCTCCTCTGAGTGTGCGCTCGTCTGACTGTGCGCTCGTATGAGAGTGTGCTTCTCTGCGCACTCATCTTGAGTGCACGCTCCCCTGAGTGCACACTCCCCTGAGTGCGTGCTAAGCTGAGTGTGTGCTCCCCTGAGTGCGCACTCCCCTGAGTGCGTGCTCCCCTGAGTGTGAGCTCGTCTGAGTGTGCGCTCGTCTGAGTGTGCACTCCCCTGAGTGTGTGCTCCCCTGAGTGCGCGCTTCCCATAGTGTGGGCTCCCCTGAGTGCGCACTACCCGGAGTGTGCGCTCCCCTGAGTGTGCGCTCCCCTGAATGTGTGCTCCTCTGTGCACTTGTCTGCGTGAGCTCCTCTGAGTGTGTGCTCGTCTGAGTGCGTGCTCCCCTGAGTGCACAGTCATCTGAGTGTGTACTCCAGTGAATGTGCACTCTCCTGAGTGTACACTCCACTGAGTGTGTGCTCCAGTGAGTGTGCACTCCCGTGAGTATGCACTCCCCTGAGTGTGCCCTCCCCTAAGTGTGCGCTCCCGAGTGTGCGCTCCCGTGAGTGTGCACTCCCTTGATTATGCGCCCCCTGAGTGTGCGCTCCCGAGTGTGCACTCCCCTGAGTGGGCACTCCCGTGAGCATGCGTTCTCCTGAGTGCGCGCTCCCGAGTGTGCACTCCCCTAAGTGTGTGCTCTCCTGAGTGTGCACTTCTGTGAGTATGCACTCCCCTGAGTGTGTACTCCCCTGAGTGTGCGCTCCCCTGAGTGCGCGCTCCCCTGAGTGTGAGCTCTGAGTGTGCGCTCGTCTGAGTGTGATCTCCTCTGGGCGAGTGCTCATCTGAGTGCGTGCTCCCAAGTGCACGCTCATCTGAGTGTGCGCTCCCCTGAGTGTGCACTTCCGTGAGTATGCACTCCCCTGAGTGTGCGCTCCCCTGAGCGTGCGCTCCCGTAAGTGTGCACTCCCGTGAGTATGCGCTCCCCTGAGTGTGCACTCCCCTGAGTGTGCGCTCCCCTGAGTGTGCGCTCTCCTGAGTGTGCACTCCTCTGAGTGTGCGCCCCCGTGAGTGTGCACTCCCGTGATTCTGCGCTCCCCTGAGTGTGCGCTCTCCTGAGTGTGCACTCCCCTGAGTGTGCGCTCCCGTGAGTGTGCGCTCCCCTGAGTGTGCACTCCCGTGAGTGTGCGCTCCCCTGAGTGTGCGCTTCCCTGACTGTGCGCTCCCGAGTGTGCGCTCCCTTAAGTCTGTGCTCTCCTGAGTGTGCACTCCCCTGAGTGCACGCTCCCCTGAGTGCACGCTCGTCTGAGTGCGCACTCCCCTGAGTGCGTGCTCCCCTGAGTGCGTGCTCCCCTGAGTGCGTGCTAACCTGAGTGCGTGCTCCCTTGAGTGTGCACTCCCCTGAGTTTGAGCTCTGAGTGTGCGCTCGTCTGAGTGTGATCTCCTCTGGGTGTGTGCTCATCTGAGTGCGTGCTCCCGAGTGCACACTCAACTGAGTGTGCGCTCCCCTGAGTGTGCACTCCCCTGAGTGTGCGCTCCCCTGAGCGTGCGCTCCCGTGAGTGTGCACTCCCGTGAGTGTGCGCTCCCCTGAGTGTGCGCTCTCCTGAGTGTGCACTCCTCTAAGTGTGCGCCCCCGTGAGTGTGCACTCCCGTGATTCTGCGCTCCCCTGAGTGTGCACTCCCGTGAGTGTGCGCTCCCCTGAGTGTGCGCTCCCGAGTGTGCGCTCCCTTAAGTCTGTGCTCTCTTGAGTGTGCACTCCCCTGAGTGCGCGCTCCCCTGAGTGCACGCTCGTCTGAGTGCGCACTCCCCTGAGTGTGTGCTCCCCTGAGTGCGTGCTAACCTGAGTGCGTGCTCCCTTGAGTGTGCACTCCCCTGAGTTTGAGCTCTGAGTGTGCGCTCGTCTGAGTGTGATCTCCTCTGGGTGTGTGCTCATCTGAGTGCGTGCTCCCGAGTGCACACTCAACTGAGTGTGCGCTCCCCTGAGTGTGCACTCCCCTGAGTGTGCGCTCTCCTGAGTGTGCACTCCCCTGAGTGTGCGCTCTCCTGAGTGTGCACTTCCGTGAGTATGCACTCTCCTGAGTGTGTGCTCCCCTGAGTGTGCGCTCCCGTGAGTGTGCACTCCCCTGAGTGTGTGCTCCCCTGAGTGTGCGCTCCCGAGTGTGCGCTCCCCTAAGTCTGTGCTCTCCGGAGTGTGCACTCCCCTGAGTGCGCGCTCCCCTGAGTGCGTGCTCCCCTGAGTGCGCGCTAACCTGAGTGCGCGCTCCCCTGAGTGTGCGCTTCCGAGTTCAAGCTCTGAGTGTGCGCTCGTCTGAGTGTGATCTCCTCTGGGTGCGTGCTCATCTGAGTGCATGCTCCCGAGTGCACGCTCATCTGAGTGTGCGCTCCCCTGAGTGTGCACTCCCCTGAGTGTGCGCTGCCCTGAGTGTGCGCTCCCGAGTGTGCACTCCCCTGAGTGTGCGCTCCCGTGAGTGTGCGCTCCCCTGAGTGTGCTCTCCCGTGAGTGTGCACTCCCGTGATTGTGCGCTCCCCTGAGTGTGCGCTCCCCTGAGTGTGCGCTCCTGTGAGTGTGCACTCCCGTGAGTGTGCGCTCCCCTGAGTGTGTGCTCCCCTGAGTGCACGCTCCCGTGAGCGTGCACTCCCGTGATTATGCACTCCCCTGAGTGTGCGGTCCCGAGTGTGAACTCCCATAAGTGTGTGCTCTCCTGAGTGTGCACTCCCCTGAGTGTGCGCTCCTCTGAGTGCGTGCTTGTCTGAGTGCGCGCTCCCCTGAGTGTGTGCTCCCCTGAGTGTGCGCTAACCTGAGTGTGTGCTCCCCTGAGTGTGCACTCCCCTGAGTGCGTGCTTCTCTGAGTGCGCACTCGTCTGAGTGTGATCTCCTCTGGGTGCGTGCTCATCTGAGTGCGTGCTCCCGAGTGCACGCTCATCTGAGTGTGCGCTCCCCTGAGTGTGCACTCCCCTGGGTGTGCACTCCCGTGAGCCTGCATTCCCCTGAGTGCGCGCTCCCCTGAGTGTGCATCCCGTGAGTATGCGCTCCCGTGAGTGTACGCTCCCGAGTGTGCACTCCCCTAAGTGTGTGCTCCACTGAGTGCACACTCCCCTGAGTGCACGCTCCTCTGAGTGTGCGCTCGTCTGAGTGTGCGCTCCTCTGAGTGTGAGCTCCTCTGTGCACTCGTCTGCGTGTGCTCCTCTGAGTGTGTGCTCGTCTGTGCGCTCGTATGAGAGTGTGCTCCCCTGAGTGCGCGCTCGTCTGAGTGTGTGCTCCCCTGAGTGCGCACTCCCCTGAGTGCGCGCACCCCATAGTGTGCGCTCCCCTGAGTGCGCACTCCCCGGAATGTGCGCTCCCCTGAGTGTGCGCTCCCCTGAATGTGTGCTCCTCTGTGCACTTGTCTGCGTGAGCTCCTCTGAATGTGTACTCGTCTGAGTGCGTGCTCCCCTGAGTGCACACTCATCTGAGTGCGCGCTCCCCGGAGTGTGCGCTCCCGTGAGTGTGCACTCCCATGAATATGCACTCCCCTGAGTGTGCGCTCCCGAGTGTGCACTCCCCTAAGTGTGTGCTCTCCTGAGTGTGCACTTCCCTGAGTGCTCGCTCCTCTGAGTGTGAGCTCCTATGAGTGTGCGCTCCTCTGAGTGTGAGCTCCTCTGAGTATATGGTCCTCTGAGCGTCCCCTCCTCTGAGTGTGTGCTCCCCTGAGTGCGCACTCCCCTGAGTGCGTGCTCCCCGGAGTGTGCGCTCCCTGGAGTGTGCGCTCCCCGGAGTGTGCGCTCCCCTGAATGTGTGCTCCTCTGTGCACTTGTCTGCGTGAGCTCCTCTGAGTGTGTGCTCGTCTGCGTGCTCCCCTCAGTGCACGCTCATCTGAGTGTGTGCTCCCCTGAATGTGCACTCCCCTGAGTGTGCACTCTCCTGAGTGTACGCTCCCCTGAGTGGGCGTTCCTCTGAGTGTGCACTCGTCTGAGTGTGAGCTCCGATGAGTGTGCGCTCCCCTGAGTGTGCCCTCCTCTGTGCACTTGTCTGCGTGAGCTCCTCTAAGTGTGTGCTCATCTGACTGTGTGCTCGTCTGAGAGTGTGTGCTCGTCTGAGTGCATGCTCCCCTGAGTGCATGCTCATCTGAGTATGTGCTCCCCTGATTGTGCACTCCCCTGAGTGTGCACTCCCGAGTGTGTGCTCTCCTGAGTGTACGCTCCCGAGTGCGCGCTCCTCTGAGTGTGTGCTCGTCTGTGCGCTCGTCTGAGATTGTGCTCCTCTGAGTGTGCACTCGTCTGAGTGCATGCTCCCCTGAGTGCACTCTCGTCTGAGTGCGCGCTCCCCTGAGTGCACGCTCGTCTGAGTGTGCGCTAACCTGAGTGCACGCTCGTCTCAGTGTGTGCTCCCCTGAGTGCGCACTCATCTGAGTGTGCGCTCGTCTGAGTGCGCACTCATCTGAGTGTCCGCTCCCCGGACTGTGCGCTTCCGAGTGTGCACTCCCCGGAGTGTGCGCTCCCCTGAGTGTGCGCTCCTCTGTGCACTTGTCTGCATGAGCTCCTCTGAGTGTGCGCTCATCTGAGTGTGCTCCTCTGAGTGTGCACTCGTCTGAGTGCGTGCTCCCCTGAGTGCACGTTCATCTGAGTATGCGCTCCCCTGAGTGTGTGCTCCCGAGTGTGTACTCCCCTGAATGTGCACTCTCCTGAGTGTACACTCCCCTGAGTGCACGCTCCTCTGAGTGTGCACTCGTCTGTGTGAGCTCCTCTGAGTGTGTGCTCGTCAGAGTGCGAGCTCGTCTGAGAGTGTGCTCCTCTGAGTGCGTGCTTGTCTGAGTGTGTGCTCCCGTGAGTGTGCACTCCCCTGAGTGTGCACTCCCGAGTGCACTCTCCCCTGAGTGTGCGCTCCCCTGAGTGTGCGCTCCTCTGAGTGTGTGTTCATCTCAGTGTGAGCTCCTCTGGGTGTGCACTCCTCTGAGTGTGAGCTCCTCTGAGGGCACGCTCCTCTGACTGTACGCTCGTCTCTGAGTGCGCTACCCTGAGCGCGCGCCCCCCTGAGTGCGCCTTCCCCTGAGTGCGCGCTCCCCTGAGTGTTAGCTCCTCTGAGTGTGCGCTCATCTGAGTGTGATCTCCTCTGAGTGTGTGCTGCCGAGTGCGCACTCCCCTGAGTGTGTACTACCCTGAGTGTGCACTCCCGAATGTGCGCTCCCCTGAGTGTGCGCTCTCCTGTGTGTGCATTCCCCTGAGTGCGCACTCCTCTGAGTGTGCTCTTGTCTGAGTGTGAGCTCCTCTGAGTGTGTGCTCCTCTGAGTGTGATCTCCTCTGAGTATGCGCTCGTATGAGTGTGATCTCCTCTGGGTGTGTGCTCATCTGAGTGCATGCTCCCAAGTGCACGCTCATCTGAGTGTGCGCTCCCCTGAGTGTGCACTCCCGTGAGCATGCGTTCCCCTCAGTGCACGCTCCCCTGAGTGTGTGCTCCCCTGAGTGTGCGCTCCCGAGTGTGCACTCCCCTGAGTGTGTGCTCTCATGTGTGTGCATTCCCCTGAGTACGTGCTCCCCTGAGTGTGCACTCCCCTGAGTGTGTGCTCCCCTGAGTGTGATCTCCTCTGAGTGTGTGCTCCTCTGAGTGCATGGTCGTCTGAGTGTGCACTCCCCTGTGCGCTCCCCTGAGTGTGCGCTCCCCTGAGTGTGCGCTCGTCTGAGTGTGATCTCCTCTGGGTGCGTGCTCATCTGAGTGCGTGCTCCCGAGTGTACCCTCATCCGAGTATGCACTCCCCTGAGTGTGAACTCCCCTGAGTGTGCGCTCCCCTGAGTGTGCGCTCCCGTGATTATGCACTCCCCTGAGTGTGCACTCTCCTGAGTGTGCACTCCCGAGTGCGCTTCCTCTGAGTGCATGCTCGTCTGAGTGTGAGCTCCTCTGAGTGTGAGCTCCTCTGAGTGTATGCTCCTCTGAGTGTGATCTCCTCTGAGTGTGCACTCATCTGAGTGCGTGTTCCCCTGAGTGCACACTTGTCTGTGTGTGCGCTCCCCTGAGCATGTACTCCCCTGAGTGCGCGCTCCCCTGAGTGCGCGCTTCCCTGAGTTTGCGCTCCCCTGAGTGCGTGCTCCCCTGAGTGTGCGCTCCTCTGAGTGTGTGCTCGTCTGAGTGTGATCTCCTCTGAGTATGTGCCCATCTGAGTGTGTGCTCCCCTGAGTGTGCACTCCCCTGAGTGTGCGCTCCCCTGAGTGGGCGCTCCCCTGAGTGCACGGTCCTCTGAGTGTGCACTCATCTGAGTGTGAGCTCCTATGAGTGTGTGTTCGTCTGAGTGTGAGCTCCTCTGAGTGTGCGCTCCTCTGAGTGTGAGCTCCTCTGAGTGTGCACTCGTCTGTGTGAGCTCTTCTATGCTCTCGTCTGAGTGTGCGCTCTGAGTGCACACTCCCCTGAGTGTTAGCTCCTCTGAGTGTGAGCGCCTCTGAGTGTGATCTCCTCTGAGTGTGCGCTCCTCTGAGTGCGATCTCCTCTGAGTGTGTGCTCCTCTGAGTGTGCGCTCCTCTGAGTGCTCGCTCCCCTGAGTGTGCACTCCTCTGAGTGTGTGCTCATCTGTGCGCTCCTCTGAGTGTGATCTCTGAGTGTGCGCTCATCTGAGTGCATGCTCCCCTGAGTGCACACTCATCTGAGTGTGCGGTCCCCTGAGTGCACTCCCCTGAGTGTGAGCTCCTCTGAGTGTGCACTCCTCTGAGTGTGAGCTCTTCTGAGTGTGCACCCGTCTGTGTGAGCTCCTCTGTGCACTCGTCTGAGTGTTTGCTCCCCTGAGTGTGTGATCCCGTGAGTGGGTGCTTCCCTGAGTGTGTGCTCCTCTGAGGTTGCGCTCGTCTGAGTGTGAGTTTCTATGAGTGTGTGTTCGTCTGAGTGTGAGCTCCTCTGAGTGTGCGCTCCTCTGAGTGTGAGCTCCTCTGGGTGTGCACTCGTCTGTGTGAGCTCTTCTTTGCTCTCGTCTGAGTGTGCGCTCCCCTGAGTGCATGCTCCCCTGAGTGCACGCTCCCCTGAGTGTGAGCTCCTCTGAGTGTGCGCTCCTCTGAGTGTTAGATCCTCTGAGTGTGCACTCATCTGTGTGAGCTCCTCTGAGTGTGCACTCGTCTGAGAGTGCACTCCACTGAGTGTGAGCTCCTCTGAGTGTGCGCTCGTCTGTGTGAGCTCCTCTGAGTGTGTGCTCCACTGAGTGTGAGCTCCTCTGTGTGTGCACTCGTCTGTGTGAGCTCCTGTGAGTGTGCACTCATCTAAATGTGTGCTCCTCTGAGTGTGATCTCCTGAGTGTGCGCTCATCTGAGTGCGTGCTCATCTGAGTGCATGCTCCCCTGAGTGCACGCTTGTCTGAGTGTGTGCTCCTCTGAGTGTGAGCTCCCTTGAGTGTGTGCTCATCTGAGTGTGAGCTCCTCTGAGTGTGCACTCCTCTGAGTGTGAGCTCCTCTGAGTGTGCTCTCATCTGAGTGTGTACTTGTTTGTGTGAGCTCCTCTGAGTGTGCTCTCGTCTGAGTGTGAGCTCCTCTGAGTGTGAGCTCCTCTGAGTGTTCACTCCTCTGAGTGTGAGCTCCTCTGAATGTGCTCTCATCTGAGTGTGTGCTCGTCTGAATGTGAGCTCCTCTGAGTGTGTGCTTGTCTGAGTGTGAGCTCGTCTAAGTGCGCTCTCGTCTGAGCACGTGCTCCTCTGAGTACACGTTCATCTGAGCGTGCACTCGTCTGAGTGTGTGCTCCTCTGAGTGTGCCCTCCTCTGTGCGCTTCTCTGAGTGTGAGCTACTCTGAGTGTGCACTTATCTGTGGGAGCTCCTCTGTGTGTGAGCTCCTCTGAATGTGAACTCCTCTGAGTGTGCTCTCATCTGAATGTGAGCTCCTCTGTGTGTGCACTCATCTGTGTGACCACCTCTGAGTGCATGCTCCTCTAGAGTGCACGCTCCTCTGAGTGCGCGCTCCTCTGAGTGTGCTCTCCTCTGAGTGTGCACTCGTCTGAGTGTGCACTCCTGAGTGTGAGCTCCTCTGAGTGTGCACTCCTCTGAGTTTGAGCTCCTCTGAGTGTGTACTTGTCTGAGTGTGAGCTCCTCTGAGTGTGCCCTCATCCGAGTGTGTGCTCATCTTAGTGTGAGCTCCTCTGAATGTGAGCTCATCTGTGTGCTCGTCTGAGTGTGAGTTTGTCTGAATGTGAATTCGTCTGAGTGTGCTCTTGTCTGAGTGTGCTCTCATCTGAGTGTGAACTCCTCTGTGTGTGCACTCGTCTGACCTCCTCTGAGTGCGCACTTGTCTGAGTGCATGCTCCTGTGAGTGGGCACTCCTCTGAGTGTGCGCTCATCTGAGTGTGTGCTCATCTGAGTGTGCACTCCTCTGAGTGTGCACTCCTCTGAATGTGTGCTCATCTGAGTGTGTGCTCCTCTGAGTGTGAGCTCCTCTGAGTGTGTGTTCCTCTGAGTGTGAGCTCCTCTGAGTGTGCTCTCCTCTGAGTGTGAGCTCCTCTGTGTGTACACTCGTCTGTGTGACCTTCTCTGAGTGTACACTCATCTGAGTGCATGCTCCTCTGAGTGTGTGCTCCTCTGAGTGCATGCTCCTCTGAGTGTGTACTCATCTGAGTGAGAACTCCTCTGAGTGTGAGCTCCTCTGAATGTGCTCTCATCTGAGTGTGAGCTCATCTGAGTGTGCTCTCATCTGAGTGTGAGCTCCTCTGAGTGTGAGCTCCTCTGAGTGTCTGCTCCTCTGAATGTGCTCTCATCTGAGTGTGAGCTCCTCTGAGTGTACACTCATCTGAGTGTGCACTTCTCTGAGTGTGAGCTCCTCTGAGTGTGCACTCCTCTGAGTGTCAGCTCCTCTGAATGTGCTCTCATCTGAGTGTGTGCTCGTCTGAGTGTGAGCTCCTCTGAGTGTGTGCTCCTCTGAGTGTGAACTCGTCTGTGTGCTCATCTGAGTGTGAGCTTGTCTGAGTGTGAACTCTTCTGAGTGTGCTCTTGTCTGAGTGTGTGCTTGTCTGAGTGTGCACTTGTCTGAGTGTGAGCTCCTCTGAGTGTGTGCTTGTCTCAGTGTGCACTTGTCTGAGTGTGAGCTTGTCTTAGTGTGAGCTCGTCTGAGTGTGCTCTTGTCTGAGTGTGCTCTCGTCTGAGTGTGCTCTCGTCTGAGTGTGTGCATCAGTAGGCCTGGCCTGTCACTGGGTGGCAGTCTGGGGCCAGTCCACCTTCGCTTTGGTACCGACCTCCTCTTTGCTATGAATGGCACCAACACTAACGGCCCCCAGGCCGCAATCCTCTGCCCAGAGAATTGACGAATCAGAATCGACTCCTCGGAGCTTCTCCATCAATTAGAGCCTTTGCCCTGCTTCTCCTGTCTCACTTATCGTCCTTCCTGTAACTGCAAAATCAAAACGGTTCTGTTCAACATTGATGAGGACATGGGACCCCATGTAAACACCCCCCTCCTCTGTCACACATCCTTCAGAAAGGATGATAAATGCTCCGCGTTCCGGGAAACACAGATGAGAGTCCCATGTGGCATTGGCACTGGTGGGCTCTCGTGACTGCCACCAGCAGCAGAGACCCTCAGGTGGTGGGGCCTTCCAGGCACCTGCAGGGGAGAGGGGTGTCCCCTCTGCCAAGGACCCTGTGCCCCTCCTGCCACCTGATCCGAGGGTCTTAGAATGAAGGGTCCTGTCTGAACCTCCAGACCCCAGGGTGTTTCACTCTGTTCTGCACCCCTGGACCCTGTGTCAGCCACAGTTCTCCAGAAAAACGGGAGCTCTGGGAGAAGCCTGTACGTTGAGACACTGATTTCACAGAACTGGCTTGTGCAGCTGTGGGGTCCAGCTGGGCAAGTCTGAAACCCACAGAGTGAGCGGCAGGCTGGAAACGGGTGAGGGCAGGCGCTGCCATCTTCAGACAGAATTTCTTCTCTGGGAAGCCCATGTTGCCATGAGGCCTTGCCCTGGTGAGAAGAGGCCCAGCACATTAGGGAGGGCCATCTCCTTCACCGAAAGCCAACCAATGGTGATGTTAACCACACCTGCAGTGCACCCCACACAGCACCTAGCGAGGGCTTGGTGGGATATCGGGGCTGCAGCCTCACCAAGCCAAGCTGACCATCATGGTCTAGGAGCTCCCTGAGGGCAGGGTCTGGCCTGTGACACGGTGGCCTTCACACCCTGGCCTGGCACAGGGGACCGGGGCTTACTTGGGTCTTGTCCCTGCCCTGAGACGCCAGCACCTGCTGTGCACTGGGGGAGGTGGGGAGGCTCAGGGTGGGGGATGGTGCAGAGGGGACTGCGTTATTGGGTAGAGCTGGAGGATGCCGGGGTCTGCCCAAACAGCTAGTAGGACAGACGGGGCCTCCACTGCGAGGACCTGGGGCTCAGACTGACCCTTTGATGCTCCGTGTCCACCCGCCGCCATGGAGGCTCATTAGGGGCAGCTATGTGGCTTTGCCTGGCCATTGACCCTCACCACGGCTCCAGACCCCGTCCAGCTTCCTCCTCAAGACATCCAAGTGGCTGATCAAGACACTTAAAGTGATAAAACCAAACCATTTACCTCCAGCCCATCGTCCGTCTTCTTTTTCTTGGAAAAAAGCACCGGCCTTCGCTGTTACTGCTGCCATCCTGCGCACCCACCAAGGCCCTCAGCAAACCCCACCAGCTTGCTCTCAGCACACAGACCAGACTCTGAACCTCGTGGCACCTTGGTCCACCTGCACCTCTGTCACCAGGCCACTGGCCACCCCAGCTCCAGTCCTGGTTGGCTCCATCAGTCAGAGGTTGCTGTAGAACATCTTGGGACCCGGGCCGGGCTCCTATTCCTCCTGTGGTCCCAGCCATGTGCTCCAGGACACCCTGAGCTGCTGGCCCGCCTTTCCAGCCTCCACCCTGCTGGTCCCTTGGTGGGGACTCAGTCACCTCATCTGCATCAAGGAGCTGCCCTGGCTGCCCAGACCACCACGCAGAGCTCCCACCTCTGCACAGGGCCCACCAGAGCCATGCCTGGTTGTCCCAGCACATTTCCCTGTTAAGGTCAATCACACAGGGCAGGACCCACCACACTTGCTCATGTGGCATCTCATGCCCCACGGTTTGTTGATGAGCAACTGACCGGTGCTCCCAGAACAACGCCCTCTCAACCCAGAGCAGGGTGGTAGGAGCCCACGCAGGCCCTTGGGGTGTGAACCACATTTCAGCTCCCACAGCTAAGCCATAGGATCCTCCCCTGGGCCACAGACACTCAGCAACGGCAGGCTCCAATGCTGTAGGAAGCATTGCTTCACACTGAGGGGTGTGGGGAAGGGGCTGGACCCCTTAGATTAAAAAGAAGAAAATCAACCCACAAAATTGTAGAGCAGACGGAACTAAACCTCACAGAAGAAAGAATGGTTCGAATGGTGAGGACACAGGGTGTCCTCTCTGCATTGCCAAGTTCGGCATATTCGAAGGATAAACAGAGGCTGTGTGGGCAAAGGAGCCAGCTGAGGGCCCAGGATGGGACAAGTCCAGCTCCAAAGAGCAGAATGACTGCCATGAATGAAACACATCAAATCTGGCTCAAGCCTTGGCTTAGTAATGACACAAAACAAATGAACACCTCACTGGGCACCACTGGAGGTGGTTACAGTGCCAGTTTGTTACTCTGAAAAATGTATCAATACAGGAGAAGAAAACAAGTATTTATCCTGTTTGTCCTCAATAAGTGATATTTCACAGTAACCAAACAATTTATGAAGGAAAGTTCTCCCTTATATAATTGCAACAGATAAATGACTAAGAAAATAATGAATTAGAAAAAAAAATCCTTGTGTAACCTTTTATAAAATAATGAATTGGGGCAACAATTATCGACTGCCACCACCTCACCCCATAAATCAATCTCAGCATCACTGAGTGAGGGAGCTTGCAAAAAGGCTCCCATAGAAATGAGTATGAACCTCAGGACTCAGCTTTAAGCTGCCCATGTGTGGATCTGACACTAGACAGCAACCAAAGGCTTTCAGAGCTGAGCTACTAGGGCAGACCACCACACAGGGCCCAGATGGACCACAAGGTGTGAGCAGATCGAAATAACACTGCAAAGGCTTGAAAAAGGAACAAACATTTGAATCATGGCCCACAGAAGGCTGGTCAGAACGTACAGCCAGGGCCTAACCTGGTGTATTGCTTGCTGACAAAATAAAACAAAAATCTCCATAGGATTTAAAGAAGGTCCAGGGTCTCATAATTTCATATTCAAAATGACCAGGATACAACCCAAAAATACTCAATATGCAAAGAACCAGGAAAGTCTGACAAATTATCAAGGTGAAAGACAATCAACAGATATCACCCCCCAAGAAGACCCAGTTGTTGGAATTATCACGTATTTTTTTTGAGACAGAGTCTTGCTCTGCCACCTGGGCTGGAGTACAGTGGTGTGATCACAGCTCACTGCAGCCTCCACCTCCCAGGCTCAAGCAATCCTCCCACTTCAGCCTCCTAAGTAGCTGGGACTACAAGTGGGTGTCACCATGCCCGGCTAATTTTTAAATTTTTTTTGTACAGATGGGGTCTCACTATGTTGCCCAGGCTGGTGTCAACCTCCTGGGTGCAAGCAATCCTCCTGCCCTGGCCTCTCAAAGTGCTGAGATTATAGGCATGAGCCACTGTGCTTAGTCCTATCACACAGATTTTAGAGCAATTATTATAATCATGCTCTAAGAAGTAAAGGAAAACACTCTTGAAAAAAATGGAAAGTTTGAATGTCTCCTCCCAGAAAGAGAAACTATAAAAAAGAATCAAATGGAAATTTTAGAACAGAAAAATACAATAACCAAAATTTAAAATTCACTGGGTGAGTTCACAAGAAGAATGGAGATGACAAGGGGGAAAATAATTCTAAAATTTTAGATAGAGCAATGGAAATTACCCAGTCTAATAAAAGAGAAAAAAAAATTCTTAAAAAATAAACAGCTGGGTGAGCATGGTGGCTTATGCCTGTAAACCCAGCACATTGGAAGGTTGTGGCGGGAGGATTATGTGAGGCCAGGAGTTTGAGACCAATCTGGGCCACATAGCAAGACCCTGTCTCTACAAAAAATTTAAAAATTAGCCAGGTGTAGTGGTGCATGCCTATAATCCCAGCTACTCAGACTGAGGTGGGAGGATTGCTTGAGCCCAGGAGTTCGAGGCTGCAGTGGGCCAAGGTTGCACCACCACACTCCAGCATGGGCAAGAGACTAAGACCCTGTCTCAAAAAATAAAATAAAATAAAATAAGTGAAATAAAACAAAATAAACAGAGCCGCAGGGTCTTACATGATGCTAGGAAATGGTCTAAGTTTTGTGTCACTGGAGTCCCAGAAGGAAATGAGAAAATGGAGAGAAACATTTAAAGAAATAGAGTACAAAATGTGCTGAAAAGTCATAAATTTATACAGTCAAAGAAGCTCAGTGAACTTCAGAGAGGATAAACTCAGAAAAATACATACCCAGAAACATCAATCAAACTACCAAAAACCAAAGACAAAAAAAATGCCTTGAAAGCAGCCAGAGAAGAACGGTGCATGGCGTGAGGGAAACGCGGGTTTGAAAGCCTGTGGATTCCTCATTAGAGAGCACGGATGACTAAGGCAGTCAGCCAATCTTGTTAAGTGCAAAAAGAAACTAGTTGTCAACCAAGAAGCCTGTACAGCAAAAATGTCCTTCAGGAATTAGGTAAAATAAAGACATTCTCAAATGAAGGAAAATAAAGAGAATTTTTCACTGCAGATCTGCTCTAAAAAAAATGTGGGGCTGGGCACAGTGGCTCACGCCTGTAATCCTGGCACTTTGGGAGGCCATGGCAGGTGGATCACTTGAGGTCAGGAGTTCAAGACCAGCCTGCCACTATGGTGAAACCCCATATCTACTAACAATTTTTTAAAAAATTAGCCGGGCATGGTAGCAGGCGCCTGTAGTCCCAGCTACTCGGGAGGCTGAGGCAGGAGAATCGCTTGAATCTGGGAGGCAGAGGTTACAGTGAGCCGTGATTGTGCCATTGCACTCCAGCCTGGGTGACAGAGTAAGACTGTCTCAAAAAAAAAAACAAAAAAAAAAAAAAAAAAAAAAAAGAAAGAAAAGAAAAGAAAAAAAGAATAGAAATGTGAATGTGAAAGAGGGTTCTTCAGGCAGAATGGAAATGATTACAGAAGGAAACTTGGAACTGCAGAAAATATAAGTATCTTGGTGAGTGTAAAATACTATTTTTTCTTCTTAACTTTGTTAACACATGTACAACAGCTGCGAGTAATGAGAGTTAAGAGTTAAGAGCAGGCCGGGCACGGTGGCTCAAGCCTGTAATCCCAGCACTTCGGGAGGCTGAGACGGGTGGATCACAAGGTCAGGAGATCGAGACCATCCTGGCTAACATGGTGAAACCCCGTCTCTACCAAAAAATACAAAAAACTAGCCAGGCGAGGTGGTGAGCGCCTGTAGTCCCAGCTACTCGGGAGGCTGAGGCAGGAGAATGGCATAAACCCGGGAGGCGGAGCTTGCAGTGAGCTGAGATACGGACACTGCAGTCCAAAGCCTGGGCGACAGAGCGAGACTCCGTCTCAAAAAAAAAAAAAAAAGTTAAGAGCAAAAATTATAACACTAGGGGAAGTTATGATTGTATATAGATATAACACCAGGGAAGTTACGAGTGTATATAGATGTAGTAATGATTATAACACTGGCAGGGGGAAGTTATGAGTGTATATAGATGTAATAATGAGACAACTTTCTATGTAAAGGAGCAATGTGGTTGTGGTGCGAAGCTCTCTACATGGCACTTTAAGTGGCAAATATTAACTCTAAATAGACTGTGACAAATTCAGCATGTATATCATAATCTTCAGAACAACTGCTCAAAACAAACAAACTATATAAGGAGAGAGTAAAAAAACCCAGTAGATGAATTAAAGTGGGAGACTTCAACATAGAAATAATCCAACAGAAGACATGAAAGGGACAGCAGAGGAACTAAATGAGAGGCCTGAACAGACACTCATAATAAAGTGTTAGGTCCAAATCCAAATAAATAGCTAAAATTAAATACCCAGGAATTCACCAAATAAGGAAAAGATTTCTACAATTAAAACTACAAAGCACTGATGAAAGAAATTGAAGAGGAGGCTGGGTGCGGTGGCTCACACCTGTAATCACAACACTTTGGGAGGCCGAGGTGGGCAGATACCTGAGGTCAGGAGTTCAAGACCAGCCTGCCCAGCATGGCGAAACCCCGTCTCTACTAAAAATACAAAAATTAGCCAGGCATAGTGGCGGGCATGTAATCCCAGACACATCAGAGGCTGAAGCAGGGAGAATTGCTTGAGCCCGGGAGGTGGAGTTTGCAGTGAGCAGAGATCACACCACTGCACTCCAGCCTGGGCGACAGAGCAAGAATTCGTCTGGAAAAACAAAAAAAAAGGAAAGAAAGAAAAAAAGAAAAGAAAAAGAAGTTGAAGAGGTCACACAAAGATATTCCATGTTCATGAATTGGAAGAATCAATATTGTTAAAATGTCCATACTACCCAAAGTGATCTACAGATTCAATGCAATCCCCCTATTAAAACAGCAATAACACATCACAGGAATAGAAAAAACAATCCCAAAATTTATATGGAACCACAAAAGACACCAAATAGCTAAAGCTATCCTGAGAAAAAAAAACAAACAAAAAACAACGGGGGGACCCACATTAACACATAGACCAATGGCACCGACCAGAAAATCCAATAACGATCTATATACCTACAATCAACTCATTTTCAACAAGTGCCAAGAGCATACATTAAGGAAAAGACAGTGTTCTCGATAAATGGTGCTGGGAAAACTGGATATGCATCTGCAGAACAATGAAGCTCAACTCCTATCTCTTGTCATATACAAAAATCAAATCAAAGTAGATTTAAAGACTTTAAGACCTCAAATTATGAAACAGCTATAAGAAAACGTTAAGCAAGCTCTCCAGGACATTGGTCTGAGCAAATGTTTCTTGAGTAATACCCCACAAACACAGGCAACCAAAGCAAAAATGGACAAATGAGATCACATCAGGTTAAAAAGCGTCTGCACAGCAAAGGAAATAACAAAACAATGAAGAGACTACCTACAGAATGGGGAAAATATTTGCAAACTACCCATCTGACAAGGGATTAAGAAGCAGAATAGATAAGGAACTCAAACAACTGTATAGGAAAAAACTATAATAATCTGATTTTTAAATGGGCAAAAGTTTTGAGTAGACGTTTCTCAAAAGAAGACATACAAATGGCAAACAGGCATATGAAAATGTGCTCCACACCACTGACCATCAGAGAAATGCAAATCAAAACTATGAGATATCATCTCACCCCAGTGAAAATGGCTTTTATCCAAAAGCTGGGGAGTAGCAAATGCTGGTGAGGATGTGGAGGAAAGGGAACCCTCACACATTGTTGGTGGAAATGTAAACTAGTGCAACCACTATGGAGAACAGTTTGGAGGTTCCTCAAAAAACTAAAAATAGAGCTACCGTATGTCTTCTCGATCCCACTGCTGAGCACACACCCCAAAGAAAGGAAATCAGGCTACCGAAGGGATACCTGCCCTTCCGTGCTTGTTCCAGTACTGTTCACAATAGCAAGACTTGGAAGCAACTTAAGTGTCCACAGGGAGATGAATGGATAAAGAAAATGTGGTACTTATACACAATTCCGTCATAAAAAAGAATGAGATCCTTGGCCAGGTGTGGTGGCTCATGCCTGTAATCCCAGAACTTTGGGAGGCTGAGGCGGGTGGATCACCTGAGGTCAGGAGTTTGAGACCAGCCTGGCCAACATGTTGAAATCCTGTCTCTACTGAAAATACAAAAATTAGCCGGGCATGGTGGTGCACGCCTGTGGTCCCAGCTACTCAGGAGACTGAGGCAGGAAAATGGCTTGAACCAGGAGGCAGAGGTTGCAGCGAGCCAAGATTGTGCCATTACACTCCAGCCTGGGTGACAAAGCTCACTACGGAACCCACAGGCATTGAAAGGATAACAAGGAAGCATCTGATGCGCAGATTCAGCACCGTAGATGACTGGACCAATTGGAAATCCACAAACTACCAAGACTCACTCAAGAAGAACTAATAACCTGAACAGCCCCATCTCCACTAAAGCAGTTGAATCCACAGTTAATAACCTCCCAAAAAAGAAAACTCCAGGTTCAGATAAATTCACTGGTGAATCTTACAAAATGTTTAAACATAAAAATAACTCCAATTCTATACAAAATCTAATATAAAAATAGAGGTGGAAGTGACACTTTCAACTCATTTTATGGGGCCAGAATTACCCTAATACCAACATCAGACAAAGTCATTTCAAGAAAAGAAACTACAGGACAAAACCTCTCAGGCACATAGATGCGGAAATCTTCAACAAAACACTAGCGATCGAATCCAGCAACATAGAAAAACATGAGCACATGATGGCCAAGTGGGGTTTACCCTGAGAACACAAGGCTGTTCAACACAGAATGCCAATCATCACAATCCACCACGTCAACAACACAGAAAGCCAGTCATCACAATCCACCACATCAACAACACGGAATGCCAGTCATCACAATCCACTGCGTCAACAACACAGAATGCCAGTCATGACAATCCTTCACGTCAACAACACGGAACGCCAGTCATCACAATCCACCGCGTCAGCAACACGGAACGCCAGTCATCACAATCCACTGTGTCAACAACACAGAACGCCAGTCATCACAATCCACTGCATCAGCAACACGGAACGCCAGTCATCACAATCCACCGAGTCAGCAACACGAACGCCTGTCATCACAATCCACCGCGTCAGCAACACGGAACACCAGTCATCACAATCCACCGCATCAGCAACACGGAAAGCCAGTCATCACAATCCACCGAGTCAGCAACACAGAATGCCAGTCATCACAATCCACTGTGTCAGCAACACGGAACGCCAGTCATCACAATCCATCGCATCAGCAACACGGAACGCCAGTCATCACAATCCACCGAGTCAGCAACACAGAACGCCAGTCATCACAATCCACCGTGTCAGCAACACGGAACGCCAGTCATCACAATCCACCGCGTCAGCAACACGGAACGCCAGTCATCACAATCCACCGCGTCAGCAACACGGAATGCCAGTCATCACAATCCATCGTGTCAACAACACGGAACGCCAGTCATCACAATCCACTGCGTCAACAACACGGAATGCCAGTCATCACAATCCTTCACGTCAACAACACGGAACGCCAGTCATCACAATCCACCGTGCCAACAACACGGAACGCCAGTCATCACAATCCACCGTGCCAACAACACGGAATGCCAGTCATCACAACCCACCACATCAACAACATGGAACGCCAGTCATCACAATCCACTGTGTCAACAACACAGAACGCCAGAACGCCAGTCATCACAATCCACCACGTCAAAAACACGGAACACCAGTCATCACAATCCACCACGTCAACAACATGGAACGCCAGTCATCACAATCCACCACGTCAACAGATGAAATAAGAGAAGCCACACGATCCTATGGATACAGAAAAAAAATGTGATAAAACGCAATATCTGTTAATGATTTTTAAAATTTCTCAGAAAATTAAGAATAGGAAGGAACTTCCTTAACCTGGAGCTGTTGTAAAATGTTTTTGAATTTTTAGGATTTAATCACTGATCGTGGGGATACAGAAATTGGATTCACCTTTTTCAGGCTGCTTTCTCTGACCTTGCTGACTTATAAATTCTGGATGCTTTTTCCTTGGGATTTTCTACATAGACCATTATGTCATCTGTAGGCAGAGCTATTTTTATTTTTTCCTTTCCAATATGTTTACATTTTATTTCTTTTTCTGGCCTGAAATATTTACAGGTGAAGCAGCTTATTGTCTGAAGATATGTTTTAAGATTCCAGAATAAAGGTGTGGCTTCGGATACACAAAACCATATTGACGCCAAAATGCTGACAGATGTTGCATCTGAGTGACAGGTCCCAGGAAGCTGATCTTACTCTGCTCTGCATTTTTGTGTATGTTTGAAATATTTTATAGTAGAGGGTACTTTCTTTTTCTTTTTTTCTTTGTTCTTTTTTTCGATATGGAGTCTCGCTCTGTCACCCAGGCTGGAGTCCAATGGCACGATCTCAGCTCACTGCAACCTCCACCTCCCAGGTTCAAGCAATTCTCCTGTCTCAGACTCCCGAGTAGCTGGGATTACAGGCACCCACCACCACACCCAGCTAATTTTGTATTTTCAGTAGAGACGGGGTTTCGCCATGTTGGCCAGGCTGGTCTCAAACTCCCAACCTCAGGTGATCCGCCCTCCTCAGCCTCCCGAAGTGCAGGGATTACAGGCATGAGCTACTGTGCCAGGCCCAAGGGTACTTTTTAACCTATTATCACCCACAAAACAACCTCAATAGCTGACCAAATGGAAAAAAGACAAAGTTCACAAAAAATGAAGTTACATGGCTGATATTCATGAAGGAAAGTGTTCCTTCTCACCAGTGTCCACAGAAACGGCAACCGCCACAGAAGGAGGTGAGGACACCCACTCGTGGGATGGTGCCCATGCCAGTGATGCTGGAGACGTCACCCAGCCTTTAGGAATTCCCTCCCTTTAACCCAGCACATCACTTCTGGTGTGTCCTAAAGGTGGAATCAAAATCTAAACAAGAGTCTACACAGCAGTGGTTCCAGGCACAGAAAGCCAGACTGCCCAGGCGAACGGACTGATGGCTCGTGCCCACCATGTGACGGGGTTGTGTGGGACCAGTAAAACTTGTGTTACGAAGTCTGCTATGACAACGGGAAATGCCTAGGACACAAGGAGGGGGGGCAGCACCCAAGCGCCCAAGGCTATATATAGATGCAGCGCCCACATTTATGTTGTTTTGTTTTTGAGGCAGAGTCTCGGTCTGTCACCCAGGCTGGAGTGCAGTGGTGGGATCTTGGCTCACTGCAATCTCCGCCTTCCAGGTTCAAGCAATTCTCCTGCCTCAGCCTCCCAACTAGCTGGGACTATAGGCGCCCGCCACCACACCTGGCTAATTTTGTAGTATTTTTAGTAGAGACGGGGTTTCACCATATTGGTCAGGCTGGTCTCGAACTCCTGACCTCAAGTGATCTGCCCGCCTCGGCCTCCCAAAGTGCTGGGATTACAGGCGTGAACCACAGTGCCCAGCCAACATTTATGTTTTTTTTTTTTTTTTTTTTTTTTTTTTTTTTTTTTTTTTTTAAGACGGAGTCTCGCTCTGTCGCCCAGGCTGGAGTGCAGTGGCCGGACCTCAGCTCACTGCAAGCTCCGCCTCCCGGGTTCACGCCATTCTCCTGCCTCAGCCTCCCGAGTAGCTGGGACCACAGGCGCCCGCCACCTCGCCCGGCTAGTTTTTTGTATTTTTAGTAGAGACGGGGTTTCACCGTATTAGCCAGGATGGTCTCAATCTCCTGACCTCGTGATCCGCCCGTCTCGGCCTCCCAAAGTGCTGGGATTACAGGCTTGAGCCACCGCGCCCGGCCATTTATGTTTTTAAAAAGCAGAAAACGAGATGAGAGGAATGCAGAAAACGGCAAGGTGTGAGCTGGGGCGTCGCTGCGCCGTGGTTATGGCAGATGCTGCTTTTCCTCTGTGCTTTTCACCAGCATATGTTACTTTGATCACTAGAAAAGACAACGGTTGTCTACGATCACTGTGAGAGCAGGATGTCCCTTGTCCCTGGTGGGGTTGGGCCAGGTCAGCAGGAAGCCCAGGCAGCATCCTCATTACAGCTGGAAAGAGATACGTCCCCACCAGCCCCCGGCTCCGGCTGGGATCACGGGGTGTGGTCCTGGGTGGTGTCTCTGCTCACATTCCCTCATCCATCCCCAGCCCTGAGCTGCCTTCCACATCTGCCATGTTGGGGAGGTTGGGGAGGGGACATGGTGCCTCACTCCACGGCCTCCTCTGTGTGATGACAAATGGGCACTTGGATAGGGGCTGGGAGAATGACGTAATGGGGCATCCTTTGGCAAGGCAGCCACCAGGACCTGTCTCTAGTATTTGACCCCAGGGCACATCAACAAAATTAAGTTCAGTAATTGGCTGGGTGAGGTGGAGGCTTCTGTAGTTCTAGTTACTGGGGAGACTGAAGTGGGAGGATCATTTAAGCCTAGGAGTTCCAGGCTGCAGTGAGCCGTGACTGCGCCACTGCACTCCAGCCTGGGTGACAGGGTGAGACCCCGTTTCAAAAAACAAACAAACAAAAGTTATCATTGGCCCAGCACTTTGGGAGGCTGAGGCAGGAGGATGGCTTGAGCCTGGGAGGTCAATGCTGCAGTGAGCCAAGATCTCTCCACTGCACTCCAGCCTGGGTGATAGAGTGCGCCTGTCTCTAAAAAGAAAAAAAAAGTCATGGCAGAAATTGTCATGAAGTGAAACAAGCAGCAGAAAGTGAATGCCAATGGTGAAAGTTTTACTGAATTTATATATTATTAGTAAAAAAAAAATTAACTACATATTATAACGCAAAATCGGAAAAAGGGAATGGGTCGATGCTTTTCAATTACATCAATGTGATAAATATTTCATTTTTGGAATCATTTTAGATTGACAGCAAAGCTATGAGGACGATGCAGAGAGCACCCACCACACCCCACGGCAGCCCCACATTCACCTCTTAAGTCACCCCTGGAGATTTGTCAAAACTAGGAGAGCAGCATCTTCATGCACTATGAAGCAAACTACACACCCTCTGGGATTTCACCACCTTTTTCCCCCTTGAGTGTCCCTTCTGTCTTCCAGGGTCCAGTCCACGACACCAAACTGTACTGGGCATGAATGTATTTTTAGCAGAAAAAGGCACAGGAAGACACGTGTCCGAGGGAGTGAGCGCCGCGAGGCGTGGGGGCAGCCTGTGCCTGGAAGGACAGGGTGGGAGGCACCAAGGTCCGCAGCTTGGTTTCTGCGGTCACTGTGCCATCTGTTTATTTCAAACCTACTGTTTACACAAAGGAACGTGTAGGACCTGGGGTGGGGTGGGAACAGGAGCTAAGGATGAAATTGAACCACACTCCCAAACCACAGGCCTCCTCTCAAAATGGATGCATGTGGCCACATCAGCGGGCCAGAAGCAACTGTGAACCGGGATTCTACAGACTCGCTTCCATGTAGGGTACACACCGAGCAAAGGACGTTTACATGCTCATATGCTCCCTGTCCACACGCACACACAGTAACCATAACCTGCAGTAACCACAGCCTCTACTTCAAGCTTAGACCCACGAAACGCATTCCTGGGCAGGAGTGTTGGTCACGGACATCGTTTAGAAGCACGTGGCCTGTGGTGGGAAGAAGCAGACAGCACGTTTGTTGCTTTCACTTTTTTTTTTTTTTTTTTTTGAGATGGAGTTTTGCTCTTGTTGCCCAGGCTGGAGTGGAGTGCAGTGGCACGACCTTGGCTCACCACAACCTCCGCCTCCAGGGTTCAAGCGATTATCCTGTCTCAGCCTCCCAAGTAGTTGAGATTACAGGCACCTGCCACCATGCCTGGCTAATTTTGTAATTTTAGTAGAGATGGGGTTTCTCCATGTTGGTCAGGTTGGTTTTGAACTCCCGACCTCAGGTGATCCACCCACTTCGGTCTCCCAAAGTGCTGGGATTACAGGCATGAGCCACTGCACCCGGCCTCACTATTGTTTTAAATTCCCTACAGACAGGGTGACCACCGCCCGGCCACCATGCCCAGAGACAGTGAGGAGGACCTGGGCCATCTGGGCAGGGGATCGACCTGACAGGGAAGGGGTGGTGTGGAGTTTCAAAAGGGTAGCCAGCCCCCTGGGGCCCTGCCAGGAGGCTCAAAAAACCTCAGGCTCCCAGAAGACAGGCACCTCTGAGGCCCACAGCCACTGGGCAGGGCAGACTCACTGGGCCGCGCCTCCAGGCCTCTCCCCCTAGGAAGCCCAGCAAAGGAAGGACTGCATTCACCAGAGCCACCTGCAGGCATCAGGCTCCCTGCAGCGCTGAGGACTAGGGGAAAAGGAGCCGTCAAGCCTCAGTGTCTGTGATGTCATCAGATTTCACCCCAGACCACCATGTGTGCCCTGATTTTGGGCATGGGACAGCGGCACTGGTGAAAAGCACATGACCCAGGGCAGCGGAGCCAGCGTGGGTCCTCTATTCCACCAGCAAGCCAATACATCCTGCATTGGGGGCAGTGCTGGCGGGCGTGGGGTTTGACCAGGGCAGTCAGGATGCAGCCTCTCTGAAGAGCTAATGTCAGAGCAGAGAAATTCACATCAAAGAGAAGATGAAGAGGAGGTGACTTCAGAACAAGGGGACAGCCAGTGCAAAGGCAGCTGGCCCGCTCACCCGGCAGGCAGCAGGGAGGCCACGCGGCGGGGGCGTGGGAGCCAGGAAAAGGAGAGGGAGGGTGGGCAGGGCAGTCCTGGCAGGCCCCGTGGACCCCGGCTAACGGCATGGGTTTCAATCTCCGAGTGTGGGGTGGTGTTGGAGGAGCTCGAGGTGAGGACTGGGCTCCAGGCATGCAGGGAATGGTCCGGCCAGGTCCTCACTTCAGAGAAAGACAGGAAAGCCAGTGGGGCACGGGGCGCTCCAGGCCCCAAAAGAGAACCCGGAATGTGGGCACCTGCCTCCCTGCCAGGCCTGCAGCCCTGGGCCAGCAGCACAGGCAGGCGGGCCTTCCACTCCAGCCTCAGTCCCGTTGGCCAGCTGAGGGCCCCACCTCAAGCAACCCTGCCCAGTGTGCCCACTGGCTGTGTACGAGGGAACTGGGCCATGCTGGGCCTGCTGGTGGGGACGAGGCCAGCGAGGCGGGCGGCAGTATCCCAGGCCTTCTCGGCACCTGTCCCCAGATTAGATTTCCCCTTTCTCATTACCACCGTAATGGGTCCTTCAGACCTCATTCCAGCCCTAGATATTATCTGACCCGTATAATTAATTAATTATAGCCCAAATATTATAGATTATTAAAAATAGCATAACTAATAGTGTAATATCTCAAGCTGTCGACTTTAATAGTCAACATTGTCTTGGCGGAGCTTATCAGCCCGGGACACCCGGTGAGAATATTGATTCCGGGTAATTTTAGCCGTCATCTGCCATCCTGACGGGGAATTGTCAGGTCCTCACCCGAGCCGGCCTCATTTGAAATCGTTAAACCGCCGCGCAGCACACAGTGGATCTTAATGTTTCCTTTTTCTCCCCTTCAATATGTTTCGGCAACAGAGAGGAAAATAAATAGAGAAGTGAAGTCGGGGGGGAGACAGAGAGAGAGGAGGATCCGTTCAAGAAGAGGGGGTGACTGACTTGTCTCTTGCTTTGGGGACCTTGGACTCTGCATCTCCCGTCTTTTCTGGGGGGCTCCTTCCGGCCAAGCCCACGAGGCTGTGAGGAGGAGGGGCCAAAGGACAAGGCCAAGGGACTGGGAGTTACACACAGACACCCCACGTGGCACTGCAGCCCGGCCGGAGACCAGGGGGCCGAGTCCAGGGGCCCCTCAGGGTGCGGTCTGCCTGCTGCACCCAGCAACCCCCCCCACAGGCCCACGACAAAGGCCCCCAACACGCTCAAGCCAGGAGCAGAAACACACGCACCCAGGCGCACAGACCCACGGACGCCCGGACGCTCAGTCGGCACGCACCGCGCGGTCACACGCGGACATGGACACGCGTGGACGCCCCGCAATGCACACGATCGTAGGGACACGTGGATGCGGACACTCGGACACGCCGCGCGGTCACAGGCTCACGCACCCACTCGGAGACCACAGGTTGGACGCGCGGGACGGACACCTGCGCGCCACTCACGGGGGCCTGCGGGTGCCGGGAGGGGCCGAGGTTTAGCAGGGGACGGCGGGGGGCGGGGGGCGGGATCCGCCAAGGTCGCAGAGAATCAGAAAATGCAGGGGCCGCGCGGGGGCGAGGGCGGGGCCGGCTCCCAACCGCCGAGAGGAGGGCGCTGCTGTGGGGGGAGGGCAGCTGCCGGGCTAGTGCGGGGCCCGAACGGAACGGCCCGTGGGGGAGGGGCTTGGCGGTGCGGGGGCGCGAGGAGGGGTGTCGCTGCGGGGTGGGCGGGGCCGTCTGAGACCCCAGCCTTGGGCGCAGCCGGGGGCGCGCCACGTGAGCGCGCAGTAGCCCGTGCTCACACGCCTATCCCCACCCACCTCCCACGGACACGCGCCCACCCTTACCCCCTCCCGCGGACACATGCCCATCCCCACCCACCCCCCATGGACACGCGCCCACCCCCACCCACCTCCCGCGGACATGTTCCCACCCTTAATCCCTCCCGCGGACACGCGCCCACCCCACTCCCTCCCGCGGACACGCGCCTACCTTTACCCCCTCCCGCGAAAACGCGCCCACCCCGACTCCCTCCCCGCGGGAGGCCCCAAGCACTTGGTGGCGCCAGAATCACTCTCCAAGGCTTCCCCAGGAGCGTCCCTCAAACTTCTAATTATGATTCATGGGCGCGATGATGATAATTTAATAATCACGGAGCTGCGGGAGGCACTAACCTCAATTAAGCTCATTGCGCGGCCTGACCCGCCCTCCCCACTCGCCCTCCGAACCCAGAGCGGCCCTGCAGGGCGGGGTGACGGTGCCGAACTCGTTTATTGAGCACCTTCTGTGTACCTGGCCTCTCAACCCCCTACTCCTCCTTCCTCCTCGCACCCACCCAGGTTCCCTGGAAGCTGCTTGCTCCCCTGGCAGGCAAGGGCCGCCTTCTCACGCCCGGAGCCCTCCCAGACCACATCTGCCGCCTTCCTCCTCCCTGAAAGGCTGCGGTGACCGCGGGGTCTCCCTGAGCGCGCTCATCCCTGCCTCTTACAGCCCCCACAGTGCCCACCCTGTCAAAGGAGCCAGGAGGAGCCCCTTGAGTGATAACGAGGGAGTGGGCTCCTCGTGAGGCACGGAGTGCTGGAGGAAACGCTGGCACCTGCATCTGGGTAAGGGTGGGGAGGATAGAGGTGAACACATGGAACCCTGTCACAGAGGGAGAAACTGAGGCAGAGTAGCCAGGTGAGATGGGAGCCAGGTAAGAGGGTGGGCTCTAGGCAGATGCACGGTGGTGCTGCTGAAGCCACATTTTCTCAACCCCAAGACTCAGTGGCCTGCAGTGGCCAGCGGCACGGCTTCTTCCAGGCCGGTGGTCTCTGCTTGCCTCTGGGTAACAACCCCGAAGACAGGGTCGAGGCGGCACGGTCTCCTGCTCTGGGCTGCAGTGGGCTCAGTGTGGATGCCCTTGGTGGGCTCATTAGCATGAAGGCTTTGCATTGGATCCAGTTGGCTCCAAGCCTTCATTCCAAGTCCCAGGCTGAGGGAGTAATCCCTGCCTGCAGCACGTTCTCATGGAGGGGGTCTCCAACTGGCAGGGGGCCCTTATGGACTGAGCTCAGAACCCACACCTCACTCTCTGCCCACTGCGGGTCATGGGCCAAGACCAACTTCAGCGTGGCTGGAAGTGTTCGCTTCCCGAGGAAGGCACGGATCTTGGAGAGGGCAAAGGGAGGAGAACTGTGGGTAAATTCTCCCATGGGTCACATTGCTGATTCAATTAGGGCTTCCCCAGTTGGATGTGGCTGCGATGAGGGAGGACGGGCCCTACCGTGAATGCACACCACACATCCTGGCTCCTGACCTGAGCTGGAGCCAAGCTCCACAGCATGGCATGGATGACCACTCCCCCTGTGCAGGGGACTCCCCAGGTTTCTGTTTCCACCCTCTTCCTGCACGGCCTCTGGGGAGGCCAAAGCAGAGCCAGAGGCAGGGATTCAGATGCATTCAGATGCCCGGGATTTACCAAAGGCAGGGATATCAAGAGGGAGTCCAGGAAAGACAGAACCAGAACTGAACAAAAATACCTCTTTGTAAAGTCCCCCATGGCCTGATCCGAGGGCAGTTCTGGGTTGTAAATCCCACCAGCTGCTCAGCCATGGAGGAGGGAGTAGTGTGCTCCCAGGTGTCTCTGGGGGCCTAGAGAAGTTCCCCCAAGTTAAGCCACGGCACTCACAGCAGCCCAGAGCAGGGGTCCACCAGCCCACACAGAGAAAATGGATCAGTTCCAGGCCACACTGTTCGTGGAGGACAGAGTCAAGGTGGCCAGAGCCATTTCCCTGCCCAGGGGCTAGACAGATAGACCAGGACGTCAGACTACTAGAAGGGTGGAGGTGGGGTGCACAGGCTGAAACACTGCCCCACCTGCCAGCATTGGGCCCTTCACTCTTCCCTGTCCCAGAATGCTTTTGCCTTTTGCATCCTGGCTCTACCTTGATGAAGGACAGAGCTAGGTGAGACACACACCATGTCCCAGAGCCCACAGTCTCGGGGGCAGATGGTGATCCACGAGTGAACAGATAAAGGTCATGTGATGTGTTAAGGCAGAACTGTGGAAGCTTGGGTTGGAGGGCGCACAGGATGGTACCTGCCTCACTTGAGGAAATCAGAGTGGCTTCCAGGTGGTGCTGCCACCAAGAGGAGCAGGGATGATGCGTGTGCACTAGTGAGTGGCTAAGTGCACCACCAGCAGAGAGGACATGGCAGCTCGGCCATCCAGGCACAGGGAGGGGCTTGGAGTAACCACCAGCAGAGAGGACATGGCAGCTCGGCCATCCAGGCACAGGGAGGGGCTTGGAGTAGCCACCAGCAGAGAGGACGTGGCAGCTCGGCCATCCAGGCACAGGGAGGGGCTCGGAGTACCGGGTACAGGCTTAGGGAGCTTACAGGATAGCTGGAAGGATCCAGCCAGGAATGGCCCCTGATACCAGGCTGCAGAGCCCAGACATGGTCCCCGGCGTTTCTGCAAGGGGAGGGTACTATTCAATTTACATTTTAGAATGATGGAAAGCAGACCAGAGGCAGCCAGGCTGGGGCAGGGGCAGGCAGAGACCAGGTAGCCAAGACACCCCCAGACCCCCACTCAGAAGGGGTCTCCTGACCATGTGTCTCCAGGCAACATGACCCTGGTGTTTCCTACAGAGCCCCCCAGATGACTGTGGCAGTCATAGACAGGAGAATGCCAATGCTTCGAGCCCTGAGTACCGGCAGGAGCTTGGGGACAAGGGAGGGAAGGTGGCCATCCCAGGCAGGCTCCAACCTTGGCACCCTGCTGCCCCATGCAGTGTAAGCCAGTGGCAGGCAGAGGCCAGAGAGGGCAGGGGCAGTAAGACAGAGTCTGGAGGGACAGAGCCTGAGGAGCAAGGACCCCTCTGGGCTCAGATGCTCTCTCTCAGAGACCAGTCACATGATTACCTATGACTTTGCACATGAAACATGCTGTGTCAAAGGAAATCAGCTTTCACATGAAAACCCCACCACTTACCGGCTGGGGGACACTGAGCACAGCATGGGTCCTCACTGGCCTCAGGTTATGCATCCGTAAGGTGGTAATCCCCGCCCCGGCCTGACCCTGTGGTCAGTAAAGCCTCAGGAGCCAGGTTGCTCCCCAAGTTCAACCAGCAGTACCCGGGAGAGGGAGCCAGCAGCGGTCTCCTCTGCAGCCCTGATGGGAAGCCAGGCGTCCTGCCCTCCAGATAGCACCCATGTCCCCAGTTGTTCCGATTGTTTGTATCTTTTTATTTTTAAGTGTAAAGTGTTTCAACCTCACCTTTGCATCTCTGGTGGGCTCCTCGCCAGAAGCTAGGCCCTGTGCCACGTGCTTTCCATCCTTAACTCACTCAGCTTGCAGGTAGGAGAATGAAAGCCCACGCGGTGAACGGCCTGGTAAACTTCTGGCCCTTTGGTGGGTGCTGGCTTGGTCGAGGTGAACGGGCTGGCTTCTGATCCGGCTGTGTAATGTACGCCGTGCCAAGACTCCACACACAGCCTGTGGCCCTCTTCCTCCCCTGGGGCATCCCAAAGTTTGAGAAGGAGTCGAGGGCGGGTCAGGGAAGTCAGAGACGGCGGGCTGGAGACCGGGAGACACACGGAGTTGCGGGCTCTGTCCGCGGTGCTGAACACGGCCGGAGCTGGTGGCCTCCGGGGCGTGGCTGGAGCGCGCTGTCCGCGGTGTTGGCGCTGTCCGCAGTGCTGAAGCCGTCCTGTGCGGAGGCGCCCGAGGCTGGGGCCGCTGTTCTCCAGAGCTGACGTGCTCTTAAGGTCCGACCCTGTGTCCCCTCTCGCTTCTGGTGTTCCGAGTGTGGTGCACTCTTTCTTGAGGAGTCACAGGCCCCTAAGTGGACATATCTTAGAGAAGGAACCCAGGCCTGAAAGCAGAGGGCTCCCCTCTGACTTCCCAAACTGCGGTGATCAACAGGGGTCGCGGTGGTGTGGAGTGTGTGTAAGGGCGAGAGGAGGGGACACAGGACCCTTCTTCCTCGTCCTCCGCCCGCTCCCCTGCCCCCATCCGGCAGATGCAAGGAGGTGCACAGCGAGGCTGTGGGGCCACGGGTGGGGTGGTGTGCACTTCGCACGGGGCAAACACTATACAAAGTGGAGGTGAGTATGCCTCTGCCCAACCCTAGAGCCCCCGGGACACTGCTGCCCTTCCAGTCTATCCAGCTAAAGCTTCCAGGCAAAGAGAGAAGGGACTCCCCTCCATGCACCAAGTAAAAGGCTGTGACCTTGTCGTCATCATTCGCACCACGAGTGGAAGGTATCAGGACCTGGAAGCTCGCATGGGACTCAGTCCCTGCAATTGACAGATGAAAAAAATGAGGCAGGGGGTGGTTCATAAACCCACGCTGAGTTCGTGGCAGTGGTGGCTGGCTCCGCCTCTTCCTCTTGTCCCTCAAACTTTAAAAACCTCTAATGCTGGGGAGGAAATCCTTGAAGTCTCAGCTCCCACCCACTCCTTTCCTCATGCTCCCTTCTAAGACCTTTTACCATCCCCCAGACTTCTGCCCCTGTCCCAAGCCTGTTCCTGCACACACCCACACCCAAGCCCATGGTTACCCCACCTGGACCTGCAGCGGGGGAGGGGGGAGCTCTGCAATGGAGGGAATGTTTCCTGTGCACTGGGCAGGCAGAGGCAGCGCACCCCCAGCACTGATTTCACCTGTCAGTGCCCACCTGGGGCCCTGCAAGTGAAACTGGTGTCTTGCAGATAACCCGAGATGGCAGATGGGCAGAGATTGCACAAATGGGGGTCTAATTGACAATCAATTGTGATTAGGAGTGAAAGGACGTCTTTATAGCCCCAGACATGCTAGGTTGAGATCGGGGAGGGGAGGGATGTTCCTGGGGATCTGAGAGAGGACGAGGAGGAGGGGTGCCCTGCATCTCTGTGGCATGTGTTTTCCTCAAAGATGGGGGAAGGGTGGGGCAGGGGAGCATGCAGCAGTGCCCTCTCCGAGCCTTTCCCAGGGGAGGCGATGGGAGGTGCCCTGTGTAGCTCTGGGGGACCCCTCAGGCTCCACCACCTGGCCCCTGCTCCTCTGAGCCTGACTGAGAACTTGAAAGTTCATCACCCTGCCCACTGCGGCTCACATGAGGATGGTGTGGGGCAGAGAGAGGAGGGGAGGGAAGGCTCAAGGAGAACCTTGGGGCCCGCAAACTTCAGATAGCCACGTGCTTTCCTCAAAGTGTCACTCAACCATGACCAGGCCCCGCCCCCATCAGGAAGAACATTCTGCAGTGCTAGGTGTGCACGTGTTTGCTGGGAAACGCATCGTCGTTGTATAACACAATTCCGTTATGCTATTCCCTATCGTATTTAATGTGTTATATTTACCATGTTTTAGTGACAATCATCATACACACTGCATCTATGTTGTATAAAACATCTTTTACATGTGATTGCATTCGTTTTGAAAGTTATACCAAGAGGGCTGAGTGCCCATTACCCATCCCTTCCTCACGCGCAGGTGTTCCAACTCTCTGGGACCTGGCAGGGTTGAGTGTTGTGGCTACTGGTGGGAGATGCTTGGCTGAGGTCAGGCCGTGGCAGGGACGGACGCTTTGAGTGGGTTGTGCTGCAGGGAGACCGGCAGCCAGGTCAGGGGTCTGCCCTTGAGACCTGCCCTGCCTTCCCCCACCCAGGCCTCGCTGGCCACCCAGCAGCTGTGCCTCCTGGGGAGGGGTACAGGGACTGGGAAAGGGTCCTGTGTGCCTCTCCTCCGGAGAGAGTTAAAGACAAAGCCAAGACCAGCGTGGAGCTGGCGCTGGAGCTGGCGCTGGCGGGGGAGAGGGAAATGCAGGGATGCCAGTGCATTTGTGAGGGCTCTGCCGGGCTTGTGTGCCTGGGTGCTCACGAACGGATCTGTGCTTGTATGTGCTACGCACTTGTGAACGAGTGTGTGTGTGAGTGGCGTGTGCACATCTATATCCAAATTTAGCTGGGGGAGAGGGAGAGAGTGAAGACCAAGGTGGGGCGGAAAGGAGATAATTGCCTCCCTGCGATGGGAGATTACCCACCCTCCTTCCCCAGAGGTGATTTATAATTTAAAGATAAAGAATAATCAAGTCCTGGCAAGGAAGGACACAGTGTTGTGGATCTGATTAGAATCTCGGGATGGACCAGCAGCGGGGAGGGCAGGGGAGGGGAAGCGGGAGGAGAAGAGGGACGGGAAGGCCTGCGGCCCCCCCCACCTCACCCTAGTTCCAGCCTCCCCGAGGCTCGGCGTGTCCGAGCTTGGCCCAAATTACAGCCGATCGGTCCACCATTATTTCTCTCAACTTTTAATTTCTGCTTCCAAAGGATCATTGCCCGCGGTAATTGCAAAGGACCGCCCTGCGCGCGGAGCAGGCTCCGGGGACCGCGGCGTAAGGCGGCGCGCACAGCCGCCGGTGCACGCGCCCGCGCGCTCACACCCTGAAGAAGCGTGCGCGCTCCCACTGCTGGCGCCCACCATGGTCCACCTGCATCTGGCTGCTCGCTGCATGGGCAGGAGGAGGAGAGAGACTAGCGACCCGCCGGGGAGCTACCGCGATCCCGCACTGGGACTCCGGACGCCAGGCCCAACCCTCGAGGACCGAGGGCCGCAGGGTCTTGTCCTGCAAACATCGCGGCTGTAGATAAAACGTACCCAAATAAAGACTCAGGCCGTGGGGCTTCTTATTTATCCGGATGTGGCGAAGGGAGCATTTGTCGTATTATTTTTGGAAGAAACACACATTTTTCCCTTACTTGAAGAGGATCGATTTTATGTAGGCCGCCTGCTGTGTGTGCAATTTGTCGGTCCCCCTTTTGGGGGTGGGTTAAGAGGGACAAGCAGCCTTCTCATTTTCGATTCCACTTCTAATGAGCGGCTCGGGCGCAGCCGGCCCCGCCCCTCTGCTGGGACTCCAGATCGGGCCCTAATTTGACGACGTGAAAGGGGCGGGCGTGGGAAGGGATGGAGGGGCACAGACCCTGAGAAAGAGAGACCCCGAGACGCAAGAGGAGACCCCAAGCGGGAGCAAGCGAGAGAGGCGGGACCAAGACCCACGGAACACGCGGGAGGGGGCTGCAGACCCGGCGGAGACTCGGAGAATCGCGCGTGAGAACGGCTCTCCCCATCCCCAACCCAACTGCCGAGGGGCGCCAGAGCTGTGGGAACCTTTGGAGCTCCGGGCCCCGCCCGCCGGGGGCCCGGAGGAAAGGCCGGGCCAGTCACCGCAGCCTGCGCCGAGATGTCCCAGCCAACTCTTGGCGCTCGCTGGCCCGCGCGCCCTGGGGTCTCTGCGGCCCCGCCGCAGATTGATCCCGCAATTATTTAAAAGCCAGGGCTGTCTCCTCCCCCTTCGCCAAGGAGGCTGGTGCGCCGTTTCCGGACGAGCGGAGGCGCAGCGACGCGCCGCTGACCACTACAGCCGCCTGCGGACCGCGCTGGGCTCCGGGCTGCGTGTCTGTTCGTCCGGCCCGGCGGCTCAGTCCGTGTGTCCGGTGCGGGGCCCGCCTCTTCGGCCCTGGACCGTTCGCAGCCAATTAGGCGCGCGCGCTAACGAGGGCGGCGGAGCCCCGCGGCCGCCTGCGGGCGCACGTGTGTTCGGCGTGTGGGCGCGTGGGCGCCGCCGGCGGGGCTGCCATAAATGCGCGGACCGGGCGCCGCGGGCGCCTAAGGCGGCGGCGAAGGCAGCACCGGCCGAGCGCAGGGCGCGGCGCCGAGAGCCAGCCGAGCAGCGGCCGCCTGCGCGGGGTCGTGTGGCGGTGCCAGGGCCGCCAGGTATGGGAGCCCAGTAGGCGGCAGGGCCCGAGTGGCCGGAGCGGCGGAAGGCCGGCATGAGCGCTAGCGGCCCCGCGGCTCCTGGGGACGTTCCCGCGCTGCCGCCACCTCCTCCGCCAGGTTCGGGGCCCGCACCGCCAGCTCCCGCCGCCGCTGCCCGGGACGCTATGGACGGGCGCGCCGAGCTGCCTGCCTTTCCCCGCGCTGGAGCTCCACCGCTCGCGGCCAGCGACACTGTGCCTGCGGCGCCCGAGGGGGCTGGAGCGGCCCGGCCCGCAGCGCCCCCGCGCCCCACCTCCTTCTCGGTATTGGACATCCTGGACCCCAACAAGTTCAACAGCAGGAGGCGTCGCTGCGTGCTGCTGGGCCCAGTGGCGCCCGCCGCGTGCGCCCCGTGCGCTTCGGCCCCATGCGCCCCTGCACCCTCCGCCTCAGGACGCTCGCCGCGCACAGAGGAGCTGGAGCGCCGCGCCCTCGCCGGCGCCGGAGGAGTCGGAGCCGCCGGAGCTGAGCCGCCGAGTGAGTAGGATGCGCCCGGCGCCAGGTCGCGGGGACAGGGGGACCGGCCACTTCTACGCGTTTACAACCCTGGGACACCGTGGCGAGTTGGGTCTGGTCCACGCCGAGGCTCCGTGGAAAGTTCGCAGAGCGCGGGGTCCGCACCAGCCCACCCGTGGCCTCCGTCCGACCCGGACTGCAGGGCCCGCATCGCCAGGCTCCTCTGGAGAAGTTCAGCCGGGTCAGGCCCAGGGGCTGCAGGGCTGTGAGGCAGGTCCAGGGTTCGCCTCCGCGCGTCTCCGGCCTGGAGGGGTAGTTGGTGCAGGAGGCGAGGGGCCGCGCGCGGTGGCTGGCCCGTGACCTCCCCACCCCCACTGTGCCCGCCCGAGGCCTCCTTCCCTCCCTCCTCTCTCTCTCTCTCTCTCTTTTTTTTTTTTTTTTTTTTGGACAAATCAGACTAATTGTGACAAAACGCTGGTTATCTCTGGAAAAACAATTAAATCCCTTCGATTACGGTTAAGGGGAAATGTGCTTAGCGGCGGAAAGCGGCCGGTAATGGGGCGGCCCGCGCCCCCGGTCGGGTCGATATCCCATTACGGCGCGTGCATATCTCTTTCAAGCACCTTGCAAACTCCCCCCGAACATCTAAATTATAGGGTCAAAATTCGGATAATTACTCGATTAAAACCTATTACACTTATTAGGGGCCGCTATTGATCGCGAATTGCATTCGACCCGCTCCTGATTGCTTTTTGTGTCCCCTCCCCCGCCTCCTCCCTCCAACTTCCCGGCCCCGCCGAGGCACAGGGAGGACAGCGCGGGCAAGATGGGGCTTGGCCGCGGCCACCGGCTCAGCGCCTGGAGGCTGCGGGCCGCACCTGCCCGGGGCCTCTTCAGGTCGGCGGAGATGGAGGGCGAACAAATCCGGCTGAGTGAAGGGGACCTTACGGACTCTGCGGCGGCGGCGGCGCTCAGAGCCTCCACCTCCGGGGAGCCTACGGGGCGGAAGGACGGGATCCCGCTGAAGCCGGGAAGGCGCGTGCATAGCACAGCCGGGGAGGGAGCAGGACCAGGCACCCGGGGCAGGGCTGGGACGGCGCTCGCGGTCGTCTAGGGGCGGATCCTGCTCCTGCTGAGGGAAGCGGGGACCCACAGTCGCCCTGGAGGAATCTGACAGGAGCGATTGATCATTTCTTACCGGAGATTTCGGTTCCGACCTGGCCGGAGAGCAGGCCGTGGCCGCCAATGGGCAGCTCTGTGGAGGGCATCTGCCCCAACTGCTCCTGACTTAGGCCCCCAGTGCCAGGGCATAGAAGACCCTGTCTGGGAGAGATGCTTTCTTCCAAATTTCAGAGACTCAAAATGCAGTCACTGCAGGGCCTCTGCTTGGAGGATGCGGGGCTGCTGTTCAGACTCGGGGCCTGAGGTAGGGTCGGGGCCAGGGCATAGGATTTGGGTCCCCCAAGCCCCGTTCTCTCGGTAGGCTCCGGCCCCACCCCTAGACCTGTTATTAAATGCCCGGTAATTGGCTGGTCCTGCGCCGGCGGTAATTGGAGGGTAATATACGCCGAAATAAATTAAATGACCTTAACTAGTTTGTACATTACACAAAATGAGTTTAATTAAGTTTGTATCTGCCCCGCGGATCGATCGGAGCTTCCACTCCGCTGTAATCTCCGCAGCCCGGCCCGGCCCGCAGCACCCGTCCAGCCCCGCTCCGGCAAAAACGTCGGGCGCCGCGAGAACCGGTAGCTCAGGGCGAGGAGGACTCTCTCCATAGAAAGAAACGAACAAGGGACTGGGAGGAGACGCGGGCGGCGGGAAGGAAGGACAGGCCGAGGGGAAGGAAACGACGGAGCGAAGGAGAGAGAGAGGACGCGGGTGAAGAAGCAGGAGGAGCTGAGCAGGAGGCGGGAGGGAACCCTGGGGGAGGAAGCGGGGCGCGCGTAGGGCGGGATCCAGGAACGGGCCTTCCCTAACTGCCCTGTCCTGTCCTTGTTCCTCCCGCCCGCAGATGCCGGCGACCCCTACAAGGCAGGGGAGGCCGAGACCAACGACACCAACGGCTACAGCAGCGGCGGCGGCGGCCACAGCCCGAGCGCGGACAGCGGGGACGAGGTTCCCGACGACGAGGACGACGACGAGAACGAAGCGCCCGAGACGGAGGCGGCGCGAGGCGCGGAGGAGGCGCGGGGAGGTAGCGGCTGCCTCGGGGCCCGCGGGTCGGGCTGCCCGGATGCGGCTGAGGCGGACGCGTCCCCCGGCGCCACCGTCGATGAGGCCTCGGCCCTCGGACCCCGCGGGAACTCGCCCGGAGCCCCGGGCCCGCCGGGAGCTGCAGCGGCGCCGGGGGGCGCGGGGACCACTCCGCAGGGCGCGGCAACCGCGGCGAAGCCCAAACGGAAGCGCACGGGGTCCGACTCCAAATCTGGGAAGCCGCGACGAGCGCGCACCGCCTTCACCTACGAGCAGCTCGTGGCGCTGGAGAACAAGTTCAAGGCCACGCGCTACCTGTCGGTGTGCGAGCGCCTCAACCTGGCGCTGTCGCTCAGCCTCACCGAGACGCAGGTGAAGATCTGGTTCCAGAACCGCCGAACCAAGTGGAAGAAGCAGAACCCGGGCGCCGACACCAGCGCGCCGACCGGCGGCGGCGGAGGACCGGGGCCGGGGGCCGGGCCTGGCACTGGGCTGCCCGGCGGCCTCAGCCCACTCAGCCCCTCGCCGCCCATGGGCGCCCCTCTCGGCATGCACGGCCCGGCTGGGTACCCCGCGCACGGCCCCGGAGGCCTGGTGTGCGCCGCGCAGCTGCCGTTCCTGTCGAGCCCGGCGGTGCTCTCGCCCTTCGTGCTGGGCTCGCAGACCTACGGGGCGCCCGCCTTCTACGCGCCGCACCTCTGAGCCCCGTGCCGCTCCGCCCCCGAGGCCGCCGCCGGGCCCGGCTGTTTTCTAGCATTCTAGTCGTTGACTCTGTGTACATAAGCGGTTGCTACGGAAGAGTTTTAAATTTATAAATGACCATGCGCGTCGGGGCCGGGCAGGCGGCTCCCGCGGGCTCGACCCGCTGCGAAGCACTTTGCAGAACTTCACTCAATCAATAAACCGCAGGCGGCCGCGCCCCAGTCTCCCAGACTCCCGCGCCGCCCTCCGCCCGGCCCGGCCCAGCCCACCCATGAATCCTCTCCCGTGGGGACCAAGGCGTCTAGGGTGTTCGGCCTCGCGCGGGACTCCAGCCGGTTTTCCCACCGGCCTGGCGTCCTCCGGCCAGAATTCAGGCCTCTCTGCTGGTGCCTGCCCGTCGTCCTGGGCTTGGGGCTGGGCGCAGGGGCTCACCCGCCAGGCTGGCTGAGACTCAGGTCTCAGTGTCCCCTCCCTGACCGCCCCCCCAGCCCCAAGAAAGATTACAGGTCCCGGAAAGTGACCATCTGCTTGCTCCCTCTTCGCCTCTCCGCTTAGCCACCGAGCTGGTGGGACCGCGGCTGGGGGTGCAGCATTTTCTGCCTCCTGTTCTCTGCCTCCTGCTCCCCACCCCTGCAGCCTGCTCCGGTCCCACTCCCCTGGCCCACATCCCCGCAAGGGAGCACCGGGCTGGGCGTGTCAGCCTGGGGACGGTGTCAGTTTCGGCTACTGCCTGGAGGAAGGAGCGCCTGCCTGCTTTCCCTGGGGAGGAAAAGGGGCTAACCCGGCGCGAAAAGGGGCTGGCCGGGGGCGCAGCTACCTGCCCAAGAGCGTTCCAGCCCATTCAGAGCTGGGCCCCCAAGAGTCGGGTCGAGTGCTCCCTCTTGGTGCGGCCACCTCTCCTCCAGCGACGCTGGAAACGGCCCCTACATTCCCTGCACAGGCTCTCGGAGCCCCGTGGGTTTGGTGTTCGCCCTGAGCTGGGCTCAGGGAGGCCAGAGGCAGAGGCGCCAGGGCTAGGTGGCAGTGTGGATGCAAAAGCTGGTGCTTACAAGCGGGGAAGGGCGACATGGGGAGGGTTCAGAGCCCCAGAACGGGTGGGGAGGCGGCACGGGACACTGGCGACAGCTGGGCAGGTGCCCACCCCTCTTCTGCTGCTGGCGGGTGTCCTGAGCCCTGCCTCACAGAGGGAGCCTGGCTCTGCCTGGCGGCTGTGCCCTGACTGGGCCCGGTCTCCTGGTGTCCCGTCCATTTTCCGTGAGTGGGCTGAGCTCATCTCTGGGCTGTCAACCTGGCACCAGCCACTGGGGGAGGGCTGGGAGCAGGTGGTGGCAGTGGAGTACCTAGTACCACAGGCAAGATGGGAGACAGAGCTGCCCACTGACCTGGCCAGCACCTGTGGACAGAGAGCAGGCCCAGAGCAGCACCAGCCATCAGGCAGGTTGGTGGGGGTGGGGCAGGGGTGGCTGGGACCACCCTGTGCATTTGCTGCCCCCACATCCCGGGCCCCAGGCAGGCCTTGGCTCCTCCAGCTGAGGGCCAGCCTGACTCCAAGTTGCTCTCTGCTCCCTTTCTGGGTCTGCATAGGTGAAGTCACCTGCCTGCAGCAAGCGTCCTGAGGCTCACCAGTCCAGGGGCAGGGCAGCCTCTCCCTCCTCCCTCTGCTGGCAGAGCTCGGGCTTGCTGGGTGGGGGTCGGTGAGGGAAGGTGAGCCCCACCTGCAGGTGGCCAAGTGTAGCCAGAGGGTTGACTCAGCTGAAGCCAGTGCAGCAGGCTTGGCCTGAGCTGGGCACTGGGGCTGCCGAGCGGGAAAGCAGCTGCCGCATGGCTGGGAGGGACCCAGGTCTGTGCTGCAAGGGCCTGACCCTTTGCTGAGCTTGCTGGAACATTCCAGGAGCTCACAGACCCTACAGGGAGATGACAGAAGGCTGTGACAGTGCAGGCCAGATTCAGACCCACTCAGAGCTGGCCAGACCGCGGCGTGCAGCCCTCCCATGGAGCTTAGATCCTGGCTCCCCATCCCTCCAGCTTCCATATGCCCCCACCCTGGCCTTCTCTGTCTCCTCCCCTCAAGGCTCAGCCAGAAACACAGAGCCACACCGGAGGGCCCTTTAGCAGTGCCCCTGGGCTGCTGGATGGGATGGAGGGTATGGGCTGGGGGCTGTGAGGTCTGGGAAGCAATACCCACTCCATGCACCAGCGTCGCCCACCCCTTCTCTAAGCTCCCTGGACAGCCCAAAGCCTCATGCCGCAGGCGTGGGGGACATTTCCTTGGGTCGCTCCAGTCTCTGGTTCACAGTTGCTGCGCAGCGGACCCTCGTCAGAGGAGGACTGCGTGCAAAGCCACCCGAGCCTCCCACTGCACTTTGCTGAGAGTCAAATGTGGGAAACTGAGGCCCGGAGGTCACAGGGCTTGCTGAGGGCAGTGCCAGCTGTGGTGCCAGTGGGTGCCCTGCTCCCTCCTGGAGGAGCCCCCACTTTTTAGCCCATACTCCTACTGGGTCCCCAGGCCCCCAGTCTCCCTGGGGAGGCTGGGATGCTGTTCCCTTGGCTGCCTCCCAGGGAACACTCGGGCTGCCCCACCACCCCCATTTCCACCAGGTTTGGGCCTCCCCTGCCAGCCATTTCCAGTCTAGGTCGCCTGTGCCTGACTTGGTTTCAGCTCCCTGGGCCTGTGCTGCAGGCAGAGGTGAGCAGGAGCCTTGTTAGGGGCCTTGACATGTCCCCCACTTTGGTGTCAGGGCCGTGAGGTCTTGACCCCAGGATCTGAGGACGCTCTTCCATGGACCCTCCTAGGGCTTAGGACTCATCCTGCCCTGGACCACACCTGCCCTGAGTTCCCAGAACTGCACGCATGTCGTTGATGCAAAGCCAGGCACAGAAGGGGCCTCCTGTCAAGTGAGCATGAGCCCAGACAAGGGCGGCATTTGCTCTCATGCCCTGGGCTCCTGTCTCCTGCCCAGGGACCACTGAGCCCAGATGGTGAGAGGCCTCCCAATGAGGCCACCTCCCCACCCCCACCAGCCCGTGGTGCTGTGGTCCGTTGCTGTGGGGGTCAGGATTGGGTTTGGCTGCGTGTAAGAAAAAACCTGAATGAAGAGAGTTGAAAGGAGACTGTTTATTTTCTCTTTGTGAGGGAATTCTGACCGGTGGCAGCCCTGGGCAGTTGTGAGACCTTCACTGAGTCCTTGGAGACCCAGCTCCTGGCTCTCTGTGCTGCATCAGGCCTGGGCAGGCCTCAGCCTCACAGACCCCAATGGAAGCTGAGGCTCCAGCCACCACATCCTCACCCCCGGCTGCAAACAGGAAAAAAGGGAGCAGCTGGAAACACCCGTCTTTTTTAAGGAGCTTTCCCGGAAGCCCACACAACACAGCTGCTCATGTCCCATTGGCCAGAGCTGGGTCATGGGTGCTCTCCTAGCCAAGGGAGGCTAGGAGATGCAGTCTCCCCCCCACCCCCAGGCATCTCACTCCTAGTGAAAGGGGAGGATGGATTGGGGCCACCGGCTGCCGCTGCCGAGCCTCCCTGTGCTCCCCACTCCCATGCCCACGTGCCCACATCCCCAGCCCCAGGCAGCTGGGCTTGCTGAAGAAAGTCTCCCTCAGCCCGCCTGGTCTTTTCCAAAGTCCAGGGCCTCAACCTTGGTGGGCACCCAGCTCCTACACCCTAAGGTGTCTGGTGTACCCTCTCCATAACCCCACCCTGGGGTGGCCACAGGTCCAAGCCCATCTTTCAGCCACAGGATCTTGTCACCTGCCTGTGTCTGCCAGGGAAGACGGCCCCTGCTGGGCTTTAGATGCGTCCAGTGTCTCCCAGCTTAGGCATAACCCTCCCTGGACCCTGTGTGGCCTCCAGCTCTCCCCCTTTCCTCCCAGCCTCGAGCCAAAGTATCAAAAGAGCCATCTACACCTGCTGTCTACACTTCCTCCTCCTCACTTCTCCACCCCCAAGCAGGCTCTCACCATCACTCGGGCCCTTGGCTGCCCCATCCTGGCATTGCCTCCCCAGCGCCCTGCTCACTTGGTGGCTGGTTCCTCCTGTTCAGAGTCCTGGGGCAGCCTGGGCTTGGGGAGCCCTCATCCCCCACCTGCCTTCCTGACATGGCAATGGTGTGCCTGGCCCTGTGCTTGCCCCATGATGTCCTGGCAATGGTGTGCCTGGCCCTGTCCTTGCCCCGTGATGTCCTTCCTGGGGCCAGGGGCCCTACAGGCACCACAAAGCCAGACCAAGCTCCTCCCAGACCAAGCCAGCCCCACAGCCTCAGAGCAAACCCCTGGCACCAAGCACCCTCCCCACATCCAACCTAATCTATCCACATCCAGATGCCCAAAAATACCCCACATCCTACGTGCCCCCACATTGTCCCCCCCTCCCTAGGGGCCTCCCTGCAGTGCTCAGACCTCCCCACACCCAGTGTCCTGCCTGTGATGGCCGCCACCTGGGTCCCCCGTTTCTTCCCTGGTGACTGAGTGCCCCCTCACTCCTGGTCTCTTCTGGTCGGCTGTGCACAGCGTCAGCTGGGAGGGGAGGCTTCCTATAGAGAAGCCATTTACCATGGGGGGAGGTGAGGCTGGACAAATAGGCCAGCAGCAGAGGGAGGTGAGCTCGGGGAGGAAGGGGCAGGGGTGGGTGGCCAGGCAGGGTTGCAGGACTGCACCTGAGGGAGGAGGCGGGGCTGAGCCCCATCCTTGCCCCCATGACCACTGCGGTCCCCACCTGCCTCTGGCACTGCTGCCCCTCCCCCATCCCAAGATCACCTTCTAGTCCACAGAGGCACATGGGGTGGGGGCATCTCATCCACTATTGGGCGGGGGGGCTTGCTCATGGGTGACAACCTGGGGATGTCCACATCCCACCTCCTCCTGACTGCCCTGCAGGGTAGACAGCTCTGCTGGTGGGGATGCCTTCTCTCTTTTCTTGGGAGGCTGTGGCTGAGCACTCATCTCCCAGGTTGAGGGCCACATGTCCTGCCTCTGGGGCAACAGGCAGCTGGGTGCAGCCGGTGACTAGGTTCTGGCCAAGTTGACATGAGTAGTGTATGGGGGTGGGGGGACTGAGAAGGCTCCTTATAGGAATCAGCTCAGAGGGGAGGCAAAGCCCTTCTCCTCCCTTCTGCAGACCTGGTGATGGCTGGAGCCCCAGCAGCCACCTTGGGCCATGAGGTAGCCTTGGGGCTGGAGGCCACGTGCTCTGATACTGAGCCAGGAACTGGAAAAAAACAAGGTCCTGGTGGAACTGAGCCCCCTCATAAGTGCTTGGGGGCACCTACCCTTGGGCTCTGGATCAACAGGACACAAACCTTTATGTCTATGAGCCACTCTTGGAGTTTCTGGTTCTGTGTAGCTAACCCTGACACCACTTCCCATGGTGGCCCGTCCACCCCAGCACTGGGGCTGTGACCCATGCCCACCAGTGCTCCTTGGTCACTCCTCGCACCCACCCTCTGCTGCTCTCCATGCTGACCTCAGCCAGTCTGCCTTGGATGAGGACAGCAGCACGCTGGACCAGCCGGCATGGGCTCCCTCCCACTGTGAGCCCCACCAGTAGCCCCCGTATCCCTGGGTGGGAACCCTGAACCCTTGGCCTGGCACTGAGGACCTGCTCCTGCCAGCCCTGCCCACCACACCCAGGCTACCTGCTGTGATGGGCACCCTGCCTCCAGAATCTCTCTGCTTGCTGTTTCTGCCCTTCTTAAGAGCCACGCCCAGCAGATCCAATCACCGATGCAGCTGTGCCTGTGTCTGGCGGCCATGCTCTGTCTGCAACACTGTTTCCAGATCCCAGCTCCTCTGTCCCCACCACCCAGGGTCACCGTCTGTTTAGCTGTGCACCCTGGGGCCTCTCCGCAGCCTCCACTGCCTCTGCCCTTCCTTGCAGATGCCAGACCGATGGAGCTCCCTTCCCATCCTCACTGGGACTGACAGTGTGCACCTGCCAAGGCCCCCACAGCTGCAGTGACCCTGCGTGCAATGTGAGGCTGCTATAGTGCCTGCCCTGTCCCCTCTGGGCCTGAAGCCTCTGGGGATGGTCCTGTTTTTAAAGCCCAGTTGCCTGGGCTACCGGCCTGTGTCAGTGCAGAGACACAGGGGAAGGACGGGCAAGCTGCTGACCCCTGGCTTCTGTGCTGCTTCTTGGTTTCCCAGGCTCAGTCAACCCCAGGTGTACAGGGCTGGGGGCAGGGGTGTTGCAGGGAGCTCCTGGGAGGCCCCAGGAACTGCTGGGGGTCGCTCCAGCAGGCAGGGGAGGCGAAAGGAGTCTGCACGTACTTCCTGAGCCGTGGGACCACTCTCAGGGTCCTCAGGAACCCCACCCCTTCCTGGGCTGCCCAGGCCCAGCTTTCTTCCCCGCCTGAATCCTCGCTGGTCCCTTCCCTCCCTAGGGAGGGGGCAACCTGCTCCCACGGTGGTTCCTGCAGGAACTGGACACAGCCCCGTCCTCTGGCTCTAAATGCATCTGCAGGCCAGGCTGCCCCAGGCTCCTCTGCCCTCTCCATCTGCCTGGCTCATGGGTACCCAAACCACTTTGTGGCAAGTATGGGTGGAAGGGGTTTGCTGAGGGGATCTGAGAAAAGGATGGGCCCACCCCCAGCACCCCCTTAGTGCCAAGTCAGCTGCTCCCAGGGGCACAGTCCCCACCCCCTCACCCCACCAACCAGAAGGGCCAGCCCAGCACCCCCACCGCACGGGCCCCGCACTTGGTCGCAGAGTCACAGGCTTGTCTTTCAATCAGCATTCAAGAAAATTCATTAAAAGTCTGATACAAAAAGCACCAGGCTAACAAATCGGTCCTGAATTCAGTTTTACAAAAACACCCTCTCCTCTTCCATCTCATCCCTAATATTCCCACTTTATCTCAAGGTGGAAAGAAATATAAAAGGGGTCTTCGACATAAAAATGTATTAAAAAGCCACCATAAGTACAATGCACGGTAACAGCGTCTGACTCAGCCAGCAGGACAGGAAACCCACAGAGCCACCATGCCAGGGCTTTGTGTGAGCAGGCGGGCACTCCACATCGGCACGCGTGAGCAGGCGGGCGCTCCACATCGGCACGCGCGTGAGCAGGCGGGCGCTCCACATCGGCACGCGCGTGAGCAGGCGGGCGCTCCACATCGGCACGCGCGTGAGCAGGCGGGCGCTCCACATCGGCACGCGTGAGCAGGCGGGCGCTCCACATCGGCACGTGTGAGCAGGCGGGCGCTCCACATCGGCACGCGCGTGAGCAGGCGGGCACTCCAAATCGGCACAAAGCAAGGGCTCATTGATAAGAGGTGCAGGGACACCCGGACAGCTATGTGAAATTTAAAAACTGGGTTTCCTGGCTCACATCTTGTATCAAAAACTAGAAGTAGATCAATTATTTCAATATGAAAATGAAATCCATAAAACTACTAGAAGAAAACATGGAAAACATTTCAAATATAATCTTTGAGAGGGGAAGAGCATTATAACTAGAATACAAAACTTAGAAGCCAAGAAAGACTGATAATTCAACTACATAACTCATGAAAGGAGGGTCTGAGGAACGAGATGCCCACGGTGGCCGCTGAGAAGCTCTGCCACACTCCTGGAGGCGTGGAAGGCCGTGCCCACACAGGCACAGAGCCGTGTGCATGCCCAAAAGGAACCTGAGTCGTTCAGCCCTCACCTCCGGCTGGCTTTGTGGCCGTGTGCAAGCAAGAAGTGAAGGCAAAGGCACGGTTGGCAGCTGCCTGCTGGAGCGCTAAAGGCACACACACCACGCATCAACTGCGTGTCGGCAGAACTGTGAGCGTTATTGGTGCAAAGCACTTAAAGGGGTCCTCAGTCCAGTCACTGGCTGAACATGAAACTGACGAGGTGGACACTTCAAATTAGTCCAGAACCTAAACAAATGGTAACAGCAACAAAACAAAAATAAACTCGTGGAGAGCACATCTGATTTCCAGAGTTGCTCAGCACGTAATTAAAGTGTCCAGTCTTCAAAAACAATAGATATACATGAGACCACAAAGAAAGAGTACATTATTTCCTTGGTTCAGACATAGGAAAAAAGGCCATCAATAGGAACTTCCCCTGAATAGGCCCTGATGTTCACGAACTTACTAGATAAGTCCTATCTATCTAATATCTATCTATCTATCTATCTATCTATCTATCTATCTATCTACCTACCTACCTACCTACCTACCTACCTACCTACCTATCTACCTTAGTTTTGAGACAGAGTCTTGCTCTGTGGTCCAGGCTGGAGTGCAATGGCTTGATCTCAGCTCACTGCAATCTCTGCCTCCCGGGTTCAAGTGATTCTCCTGCCTCTGCCTCCCAAGTAGCTGGGATTACAGGTGCGCAGCACGACGTCTGGCCTAGACAAGTACTTTAAATCAGCTTCTATAAATATGTTCATACAACTAAAGGAAACTGTGTCTACAGAATTAAAGTATGAGCCTATTTCACTAAATAAAGAATATGAGTAAAGATATAGAAATTATAAAAGAGAGCCAAATGGAAGTTTGGAGTAGAAAAGTACAATAACTGAAATGAAAAATTCACTATAGCAGCTTGACATCAGGTTTTGTTTGGCAAAAGCATCTGTGACCTTGAAGATAGGTCAATTGAGATGATTCTTTCCGAGAAGAAGAAAAAATTCCGGAACAAGGGAAAGTCAACGAGGCCTCCGAGGCTGTGCCCAGCTCCACAGAAACACACGTAACTGGAGTCCAACGAGGGGACAGAGAGCAGGGACACAAAATATTTCAAGTAATGACAACCAAAAATTTCCCAAATTTGCTGAAAAATATTAACCTCTTTATCCAAGAAGCTCAAAGAACTTCAGGTAGGACACACTGAAAGATCCACAATTAGATACACCACAGTCAAACAGTCAGAAGCTAAAAAGAGACTGAGACGTGGTGCCGTGCTCCTGCCATGGAAACCACGGGGGCCAGAGGCAGTGGAGCGACATCTATAGAGGGCTGAAAGAAAAAGAGGGCCATATCCAGCACAATGATTCTTCCCAAGAGAAGGAGAAATTACAACATTCCCAGATAAACAAAAACAAAGAGAATTCATTGCTAGAAGATCTGCCCTACAAGAAATACTTGAGGCTGAAGTCCAAGACACCACACTCAAATCCACACAAACAGCACCAAAAAAGACAACCGCAAAGCCAGCAACAGAGGCAGCAGAGACTCATTTCTGTTCGTACATCTTTTCTTCTTCTACATGATTTAAAAGACAACTGCAGAAAGCAATAGTTACAAGACTGCTGATGGACTTACAATCTAAAAGGTAGCATTTATAGGACAAATAGAGCACCAAGAGGCTGAGAGGAAACAAAGCTACTCAAAGCAAAGGGTTTTGTACATTATTAAGTTCATCTGAACACTTGATTGGTTTTACATTGTTACTGTAATACTCAGAGCAGCCACTAAGAAAATTACTTCTAAAAAACCCAGTAAAACAGACAAGGAAATTACAATGTTACAGAGAATTAAATGTCCATTTAACACAAAAAAGTAATGGAGAAATAAAGGAAGAAAGATAAAAAAGACAATATAGAAAACAAATTTAGAAATGGCAGATACAAATCCAACCTTATCAGTAATCACACTGAATGTAAATGGATTAAACATCCCTCTCAAACAGCAGAGACCAGCAGGACAGATAAAAAATACGATCCCACTATATGCTGTCTACAAGAAACACACTTCTGATTCACAGCAGAGACCAGCAGGACAGATGAGAAACACGATCCCACTATAAAATGTCTACAAGAAACACACTTTCAATTCACAGCAGAGACCAGCAGGACAGATGAGAAACACAATCCCACTATATGCTGTCTACAAGAAACACACTTTAGATTTAGAGATACAACGAAAGTAAAAGGATGAAAAAAGATAATATGCAAACAATCAAAAAAGAGCTGAGTGGCTATACTAACATCAGACAAAAGGGACTTAAAGACAACATTTTTTTTTTCACTAGAGACAAAGAAGGACATGTCATAATCATAAAAGGGTCTGTTCATCAGAAAGAAATAGAAACACAGATGCACTTAACAGAGTTTCAAATTTATGAAACAAAAGCTGACAAAACTGAAGGATTCAATACCCCACATTCAATATCAATATAACTAGGCAGAAGATGAATAAGGGAAGAGAAGATGTAAATAATCAGACTACAAACCAAACCAATCAGACCTAACAGGCTTCTCTACAACTCTACAAACCAATCAGATGCAACAGGCTTCCATACAACACTACAAACCAATCAGACCCAATTAGACCTAACAGGCACCTATACAACACTACAAACCAATCAGACCCAACAGGCTTACATACAACACTACAGACCAATCAGACCCAATCAGACCCAACAGGCATCTATACAACACTACAAACCAATCAGACCCAACAGGCACCTATACAACACCACAAACCAATCAGACCCAACAGGCTTCCATACAACTCTACAAACCAATCAGACCCAACAGGCACCTATACAATACCACAAACCAATCACACCCAACAGGCCTCCACACAACTCTACAAACCAATCAGACCCAACAGGCATCTATATAACACTACAAACCAATCACACTCAACAGGCATCCAAACAACTCTACAAACCAATCAGACCCAAAAGGCATCTATACAACACTACAAACCAGTCAGACCCAACAGGCTTTCATACAACACTACAAACCAATGAGACCCAACGGGCATCCATACAACACTACAAACCAATCAGACTCAACAGGCTTCCATACAACTCTACAAACCAATCAGACCCAACAGGCATCTATACAACTCTACAAACCAATCACACCCAACAGGCATCTACACAACTCTACAAACCAATCAGACCCAACAGGCATCTATACAACACTACAAACCAATCAGACCCAACAGGCTTCCATAAAACTCTACAATCAGACCCAACAGGCATCTATACAACACTACAAACCAATCATACCCAACAGTCATCCATACAACACTACAAACCACTCAGACCCAATCAGACCTAACAGGCATCTATGCAACACTACAAACCAATCAGACCCAACAGGCATCTATACAACACTACAAACCAATCACACCCAACGGGCATCCATACAACACTACAAACCACTCAGACACAATCAGACCTAACAGGCATCCATACAACACTACAAACCAATCAGACCCAACAGGCATCCATACAACACTACAAACCAATCATACCCAACAGGCATCTATGCAACTCTAAAAATCAATCAGACCCAACAGGCATCCATACAACACTACAAACCAATCAGACCCAACAGGCATCCATACAACACTACAAACCAATCACACCTAACAGGCATCTATACAACACTACAAACCAATCAGACCCAACAGGCATCTATACAACACTACAAACCAATCAGACCCAACGGGCATCCATACAACACTACAAACCAATCAGACCCAACGGGCATCCATACAACACTACAAACCACTCAGACCCAACAGGCATCCATACAACACTACAAACCAATCACACCCAACAGGCATCCATACAACACTACAAACCAATCACACCTAACAGGCATCCATACAACACTACAAACCACTCAGACCCAATCAGACCTAACAGGCATCTATACAACACTACAAACCAATCAGACCTAACAGGCACCTATACAACACTACAAACCAATCAGACCTAACAGGCATCTATACAACACTACAAACCAATCAGACCCAACAGGCATCTATACAACACTACAAACCAATCAGACCCAACAGGCATCTATACAACACTACAAACCAATCATACCCAACAGGCATCTATACAACACTACAAACCAATCAGACCCAACAGGCATCCACACAACACTACAAACCAATCAGACCCAACGGGCTTCCATACAACACTACAAACCAATCAGACCCAACAGGCATCCATACAACACTACAAACCAATCACACCCAACAGGCATCCATACAACACTACAAACCAATCACACCCAACAGGCATCTATACAACACTACAAACCAATCACACCCAACAGGCATCTATACAACACTCCACCCAACAAGAACAGGATAGAAATTCTTCAACACTCTGGGACAGAAAATATGGTACGCCAATAAAATAACTCTCAATAAAGACAGGAAATCATACAGTTATGTTCTTCAGCCATAATGGAGTGAAATAAGAAATCAGTAACAGGTCAGGCACGGTAGCCCACGTTTGTAATCCCAGCACTTTGGGAGGCTAAAGTGGCAGGATCATTTGAGCCCAGGAGTTCCAACACAGCCTGGGCAACACAGTCAGACCCTGTCTCTACAACAAAATTTTAAAAAATTTAGCTGTGTTTGGTGACTCATGCCTGTAGTCTCAGCTACTTGGGAGGCTGAGGTGGGAGGTTGAGGATGCAGTGAGCTGTGATCACGGCACTGCACTCCAGCCTGGGAGACAAAGTGAGATCCTGTTTCTCTAAAACAAAAAAGGAAAAGAAGTCAATAACAGAAGGAAACTTGAGAAATTCACATATATGTGGAAATTAAACAACAAACTCTTAAATAACCAAGAGGTAAAAGAAGAAATCACCAGAGAAATCAGAATATACTTTGAGATTAAAAAAAGGCAAAACACAATATACCAAAACTTAAGGGATGAAGTAAATCAGTGCTGAGATTAAAAATTTACAGCTACAAACATCTATATTAAAAAGAAAGATTTCAAATCAATAAGCTAATTTTCCATCTCAAGAAACAAGAAAAAGAAAACAAAACCAAAAGCAACCCAAAGGAAATAATAAAGGTTACAGTGGAAATTAACAAAATAAAGAATGGAAAATCATAGGGAATAATAAACAAAACCAGAAGTCGTTTCTTAAATAGATCAACAAAATTGATAAATCTTTAGCTAGACTGACTAAGGGGAGTAAAAGAGAGAAGAATCAAATTACTAAAACCAGAAAATACTATGAATAGGCTGGGAGCAACAGCTAACATCCACAATCCCAGCACTTTGGGAGGTCACGGTGGGAGGGTCGCTTGAGGCCAGGAGTTTGACAAAGATCAGCCTGGGCAACACAGCGAGATCTTGTCTCTACAAAAAAATTTTAAAGAAAATTAGGGCTGGGTGCAGTGGCTCATGCCTGTAATCCCAGCACTCTGCTAGGCTAAGACGGGAAAATTTTTTGAGGCCAGGAGTTTGAGACCAGCCTGGGCAACATAGTGAGACCCAATCTCTACCAAAAATAAGCTTTTAAAAAATTAGCCAGTCATAGTGCCATGCCCCTGAAGTCTTAGCTACTCAGGAAGCTGAGATAGGAAGATTGCTTGAGTCTGGGAGGTCAAAGCTGTAGTGAGCCATGATTGTGCTACTGCACTCCAGCCTGGGTGACAGAGCCAGACTCTGTCCCAAACAAAACCAAACCAAACAAAGTCAGAAAATTAGCTGGATGTGGTGGTACATGCCTGTGGTCCTTCCTACTGGGGAGGCTGAGGTGGGAGGATTACTTGGGCCCATGAGTCTGAGGTTGGAGTGAGCTATGATTGCACCACTGCACTCCAGCCTGGGCAACAGAGTGAGACCTTGTCAGTTAAAAACACTTTTTTTTAATGCTATAAAAACAGATTGCAACAAAGAACCTAGAAAGGGACAAACTCCTGGAAAGATGCAAACTACCGGAACTAAACAGATCTATAATAAGTGAAGATACTGAATTAGGGAAAAAAAAATCCCACAAAGAAAAGTCCAGCCTTCACTGGTAAATTCTACCAAATGTTTAAATAATTAACAACAATCTTTCACAAACTCTTCCAAAAAATAGGAGTGGAGGGAACACTTCCCACCTCAATCTATGAGGTCAGTAGTGACGTGACTGAAGTCAGACAAAGACATCACAAAAAGACTACAGACCAATATCCCTCATGAATACAGATGCAAAATCCTAGCAAACTAAATCCAGCAGCATAAAAAAAGGATTATATACCACGAACAAGTAGAATTTACCCCATGAATGCAAGGTCGGTTCAACATATGAGAAACAATGTAATATGCCGTATCACTAGAGTAAAGGACAAGAATTCTACTGTCATCTCAACACACGGAGAAAAAGCATCTGACAAAATTCAACACTTTATGACAAAAAAACTCAACAAACTAGGAGGAGAAGGTAACTTCTTCAACCTGGTAGACAGCATCTACACAAAACAGCATGGTTAGCATCACGCTCAATGGTGAGAGACTGAAAGCTTCCTGCTAAGGTCAAGAGTCAGACAAGGATGTCTGTTCTCACCACATCTATTCAACATTGTCCTGGAGGTACCAGCCAGAGCAATTAGGTAAGAGAAATAAAAGAAACCCAGATTAGAAAGACAGCTGTTTGCAGATGACATGCAGATGATTTTGTGTATGGAAAATCTTAAGGAACACACAACTAATTAGAATGAATAAACAAGTTCAGCAAGGAATGCAGGATACGAGATCAATACACAAAAGTCAATTGTACTTCCACATATTAGCAATGATCAGCCCTAAAATGAAATTCAGAAAACAATTACATTTATAATTGCTTTTATAAATGCAATTTATAATCTTTTAATAATTTATAATTGCATTTATAATCCTTTGGTTATAAATAAAAAAGAATAAAATATGAGTAAATTTAACAAAATAAGTGAAAGACTTATATACTGAAAACTACAAAATACTGTTGAAATAAATTTAAAAAGACCCAAATAAATGGAAAGATAATCAGAAGCTCATGACTCAGAAGATTTAATATTAAGATGGTAATACATCCCAAAGCAATCTCTAGATTTAATGTAATTCCTATCAAAATCCCAGCTGCTTTTTTTTTTTGAAGAAACTGATGAGCAGATCCTAAAATTCATTTGGAAATGCAAGGAATGCAGAATAGTCAAAACAGCCTTGAAATAGAACAAAGTAAACTTATCACAACAAAGCAACATTGATCAAGGCACTGTGGTACCGGCATAAGGTTAAGGTCAATGGAATAGAGTCAAGTGCCCAGAAATAAACCTGTACATTTTTGGTCAATTGATTATAAATAAGGGTGCCAAGATAATTCAATGGGGAAAAATAATGTTTTCAACAAATGGTGCAGAGACAACTGGATATCCACAGGCAAAAGAATGCGGGCTCTTATACCACACACAAAACTTAACTCACAACAGATCAAAGATCTACACATAAGAGCTGAAATTATAAAATGCTTATCAGAAACCAGGTGTAAATCTCTGTGATCTTGGATGAGGCGATGGCTTCTGAGATGTGACAGCAAAAGCATAAGTAACAAAAGGAAAACCCAGATAAATTGCTGGACTTCATCAAAATTAACTTTTGTGCTTCAGAGGACACTATCCAGAAAGTGAAAGGACAGGATGGAAGAGTTTTTGCAAATCGGCCGGCATGGCGGCTCACACCTGTAATCCCAGCACTTTGGAGGCCGAGGTGGGCGGATCACGAGGTCAGGAGATCAAGACCAGCCTGATCAACGTAGTGAAACCCGTGTCTACTAAAAATCCAAAAATTAGCTGGGCGTGGTGGTGCGCGCCTGTAGTCCCAGCCACTCGGGAGGCTGAGGCAGGAGAATGGCGTGAACCCGGGAGGCGGAGCTTGCAGTGAGTCAAGATTGGGTCACTGCACTCCAGCCTGGCGACAGAGCTAGACTCTGTCTCAAAAAAAATAAAAAGGAAAAAGAGGCCGGGCGCGGCAGCTCAAGCCTGTAATCCCAGCACTTTGGGAGGCCGAGACGGGCGGATCACGAGGTCAGGAGATCGAGACCATCCTGGCTAACACGGTGAAACCCCGTCTCTACTAAAAAATACAAAAAACTAGCCGGGTGAGGTGGCGGGCGCCTGTAGTCCTGGCTACTCGGGAGGCTGAGGCAGGAGAATGGCATAAACCCGGGAGGCGGAGCTTGCAGTGAGCTGAGATCCGGCCACTGTACTCCAGCCTGGGCGACAGAGCAAGACTCTGTCTCAAAAAAAAAAAAAAAGAAAAAAGAAAGTTTTTGCAAATCACATGAGGATCCAGTATTCACAATATACATATAAACTCCTGGCTAGGAGTGGTGGCTCATGCCTGTAATCCCAACACTTTGGGAGACCGAAGCATGAGGATTGCTTGAGGCTAGGAGTTCGAGACCACCATGGGCAACACAGTGAGAGCTCGTCTCTACAAAAAATTTTAAAAATTAGCCAAGCGTTGTGGCGTGTGCCTGTGGTCCCAGCTACCTGGGAGGCTGACGTGGGAGGAGGCTTGAGCCCAGGAGTTTGAGGCTGCAATGAGCTATGATCGTGCCACTGCACTCAGCCTGGGTAAGAGCAAAAGCCCATCTCTAAAAGAGAGAGAAAAAAACGGTTACAACTCAAGACAAATATTCAATTAAAAATAGGCAAGAGATTTGAACAGACTCCTCTCCAAAGAAGGTACACAAACGGCCCGTGAGCACAGGAGATGTTCAGTACCCTCGACGCTGCTGTGGACATGTGTGCACGAGCTTCCACATGGACAGGTTTTCACCTCCTTTGTTTTATACGTCGGAGGGGAACTCCATGGATGGACCCTGAAAACAGAATGCCAAGTGCAAGAAGCCAGGCACAAGAGGCCACATGTCGTATGAAAAGCCAGAAACAGAAAGCAGATGAGTGAACGGTTCACTGGCCTTTGTGTTTGTGTTAAAAACAACATTTGCATAAAAGTGGGTTTCCCAGAGTTCCTCTGAGTGGTCGCCTCCCAGCTGGGGAATGCAAGCTCTGAAAACTGAGCTGCACGCACACGCTGTCAGTGCTGAACCCCACACCACCACATGCACTGGCCTCACGAGGACTCGCAGATGCCCTCTGGAGCAGGGCTGCTGCCTGTGTTCACATCTCCGGGCCCGAGGGCCTCTTCTACGAGGACAGACCCGTCACCAGATGACGACGAACCCTGTCGCAGCAGCACGGCCAGACCTTCAGGGCATTTCAATGTGCCATTTCTTTACATCAAACACAGTAATAGCCAAAGCACGGTTACTGCCCAGACCCACGCCCACTCTGCTGCCCTGAGACACTGGCAGAGGGAGAAGGTGCTAATGGCCAGTGCACTGGGCCCAGCTCTCTAGTTCAGTGCATAGTTAAACTGGTTTGAAAACTTCTCGTGCTTCTTCTGGTCCATCTGGTTCATGGCTGTCACGACCCTCCGCACAGCTGCTCTGTGGGGAAACAAGGCAAGATGTGACCTGGGAGGCTTCCGCCAGGGGCCTGGGCTCCCAGTGGTGGCATCACCAGGGTTACGCACTGGTCCTGGGGCAGCTGCTGCCCTTGGATGCTAACTGCCTGTGGGTGCCACCCTCAGAGAAAGATGGGCGACGGGACCCTTGGCCCTGTTCCAAGACAGAGGCAGGCTTGGAAAGGGCCACCCAGGTCCCAGAGCTGGGGTCTGTGGCGGGTGGTTCTGCATGGTGAAGGTGGCCCCAGCCCCACCTTGGCACTTCTCCTGTGGCCTCCCACACTCCACGATGAGGGCACAGCTTCCCTCTTGGTCTCCTGGGGAGTGGCCTTGCAGGAGATGCAGCCAGGAGGCATCAGGACGGCCCTGCCCACGGCTGCACACACAGCTCTACAGCCAGGGATGGAAATGTGGAGGGCCGTAGCAGGGAGGGCGTGGGCAGGGCAGGCACTCCGGGGAGCGGGATGAGGTGTGCTGTGCTGACCAGTTCAGGTGCCACGACACACGAGGGTGTGGAGCCAGCAGGGCCTGAGGCCACAAGGTGGTGAAACCTCCGCTCAGCTGTGGCCCTGTGGGGCTGCCAGGCACTGCTATGGGGGCCCCTCAAGGCAGGGTTTCGCCTGTGGTCACCCCAGGTCCTTTCTGTGGGGAGGGCTCTGGGCCACACAGCTGCTGTGAAGAGCCAGCTCCTGCCATGGGCTTCACTGTCCCCATGAGACACAGGGAGGAGGCCTGGCACGGGGCCACTGGCCGTGCCTGCTGCTGGGCATCAGCACCCAGGCTGGCCTCTGCCCCTGGCTGGTCCACAGGAAAACAGCCTCATCGTGAGCTACCAGGGGCCGAGGCGCCTTGTGTGGTTGGCTGACGTGATGGGTCCAGCTCTGTGCCAGGGGCCCCAGGCAGCCTCTCCGCAGCCCCCACCAGCACCCCTGCCCCACCCAAGCAAAGCTGTGGATGCACCACCCACAAGCCCAGGGGATGCGTGGTCTGAGCGCTGCGAAGGCGCCTCCCGCCCGAGCACACTCAGGCCGGTGCAAGGTCATGCTGGCCAGGAGGGGCCGCCTCTGCCCGGCGCACTCAGCACCTTCCAGGGGTGTCCAAGGGAGGGTCTCTGGGACAGCGATGGGTGGGGCCACCTCACTGGCGCTACCAGATAAACCTGCACCAGCAGGGACTTGGCACAGATGTGGGAGGGAGTCAGCAGCCTCAGGTGGCTTCTAAGCAAGCATTCTGGATTTTCTTGGGCGAGAAAAAGGCAATGTGAAGACAGAAACACAAGGCCGTGTGGGCGGCTGATGCCCCAGCGGACAGACCGCATGCAGGGATGTCGGGCTGGTGGGCTTTGCACTCTGGCCCTGCCGAGGCCTCACCAGTCACACAGGCCCACGCTGGGCTGCAGAGACACCAGGTCAGCCTCCCAGAGCCAGTGCTCAGAGCAGCCACGCTGGGACTGGGCTCTGCTGGGGCTGATGCGTGGACCTCTGTTGTGGCCACCTTTGCAGTCACCACCCTCCCTGAAGTCACCGCTGCAGAAATACGCAGGCACTGACCTGGGGGCACAGCCAGGCAAGGGAGAGACGAGGGGGCTCACTCTGTACCAGCCGAGGCCTGTGTCATGACACGGCTCCCCCAGGAAGCGAGGATGACGGTGCCTGGCAGTCGAGCCCCTCTTATCCTGGGGAATGCTCAGGGGCGTTCCTGACCAGACCCTGCCTGCTGCCCCTGCTGGCTGGCACTGCCCCTCCCAGGGGAAGGGGTGGGTGGTCCCCCAGGGGAACTCAAAGCAGGGGAGCCCCTGGAGGCCCCAGGTCCCTGGAATATCTTGGAGCTCAGATGGCCCCCCCCGAAAACCCTCACGTTGGGGCCACGCGGTGGGAGGTGGCCCAGCAGCCACTCTTACTTGGCGAAGACTTTTCTCCCGATGCGAGCGCGGGCCGTGTCGGCCTGAGCCTTCAGGTTGGTGAGGCTGGGGTACCTCCTCTTCTTCCCCCTGCCTTTCCCGCTGTACCTGGACGAGCCAAGATCCTGCCCTGTGGCTGCCTCCACATCTCTCATCAACTCAGGGTCCTGCCATTCTGCAAACAAAACTCACGCACTTCAGGAAACAGCTGGCACTGACCACAGCCCGTCTTGCCCGAGGCCCCCAGGAGGGGCTCCTGGTCTCGTCCTGACAGCGGGGCCGGGGGGGCTTGCCTACAGCCGTACCCTGGCACCAGCAAGCCCGAGAGGAAGCTCGGCGGGCAGGGTTCCCTGAGCAACAGGCTGGGGAGGGTGGGCACGCTGGCCCCCGTGGGGCGAAGGCGACACAGAGCTCGTCCCCACCGCCCCACACCCCCACAGGCCCCTGCCGCCCAGAGATGGGGAGCCGGGGCTGGGCCCAGAGGCCACTGCTAGGGCACCCATGGACCTCCCAGGCTGGAAGGTGGCCAAGGCCAGCGGTTGGCGGTTGGTGCCATCCGCAAGCTACTTCCTTGCCTACGGGCTGGACCGTGCCCCACTAGGCCAACTGTGCCCTGCTGGACCCGCCTGCTGGTGGGGAGGTATGTGCGGCAGGGCTGGGCCAAGCATGATGCTCAGCAAAGGGCTTTTCTTTTTCGTTGATCTAAAGATGACCTGGCCTCAGGCCTCAGAAATGCAGGGTGGCGCTCTCCTAGACAGAACTGCCCTTCCCAAGCAAGCCAGGCGTTGTCTGCTTGAGGCCCTGTGGCCGTGAGGGGACACAAACGTCACCAGCCTCACTAAGCAGCCTCCCAGGCTGACAGCACCCACTGTGCAGATGGGCACCGAGGCCCTCAGGCCCAGGCTTCCCGTGGGGTTCCCCACACAAGACTGAGGAAGGCCTCCACCAGGCGTGGTACTGGTCGGGCTCAGAGAGGCCACCCAACGGGACAGTGATGGCCGAGGGATTCACAGACAACCCCGGCTCGCAGAAGGGGGCTGGGCACTGATGCTCCAGAGGCACCTGCTCCTGCAGACAGGACCCCATGAGCTGAGTCAGTGGGACCAGGCCACGGGGGCGACCAGGCCACGGAGGCACATCCCTGAAGGGATGCCTACGCCTTGGACTGATGGCCAGGCCTCCCAAGCGGATTCTTTGAAGTGAAGGAATACGGGGCCCACAATTCAGATACAGAACGATTAATCCAAGATTAAGGAAAACTGTCCAAACAGTTTATCTCCCAGTAATAAGAAGGCGTCACAGTTTAGGAACCCAGTGAATGGAGCAATTGTTTAAACACAACGAAAAGGCGCCGGCACCCAGTAGAGATGGAGCGAGCGTCTCAGTGAAATGAAGGAGCAATTTAAAAGCCTTTGAGGAAAATCAATAGATGCTGGGAAGCGCCTTCCTGGGCGCTGACGGGCCCTGCAGCACACGCACATTGTCACTGAGGTTAGCGCCAGGGAAAGGAAAATTGCGCCGTGCGCGAGGGAGGCGGGGATCAATACTGTAGTTAGTAAAGAGATGCTATTTCACATCTGACTGGCCAGCGCTGGCCGCAGCCCGCGGCCTGATACCTGTTTGTTAACAAGTCACCAAGGGCTGGAAAACCAGATACTCTTCAGGGTTGACACAAAAAATAGGCACTTAATTTGCTCCTGAGTGTGAGCCCCCAGGGAAGGCCTCACCCAGAGACGAGCAGGTCAGGGCCCTCCCACCGCCCAGGGCCGAGCTGCTGCCTCTGGGCTTCAGGCTGCACTCAACATCCGCCTCTCATGACCGGAGTGCAAGATGCCCAGGAGCCACGACAGAGACGGCTTGGAAGGGCCCCCGGGCCCCCAGCACTGCTCTTCAAGACAAGGTATGACCCCCGCTTCAGGCCAGGGCCAAGCTGCAGGCGTGGCCACTCTCCAGAAGGGATTGAGGCTGGGCAGGGCTCACGCCTGTCATCCCAGCGCTGTGGGAGGTGAGGCAGGAGAATCGCTTGAGTCCAGGAGTTCACGACCAGCCTGGGCAATACAGTGCCACTCCACCTCCACCAAAAATAAAAATGCAAAACTTGGTCGGGCACGGTGGCATGGTAATTCCAGCTACTCGGGAGGCTGAGGCAGGAGGACGGCTTGAATCTGGGAGGCCATGATTGCGCCACTGCACTCCAGCCTGGGTGACAGAGAACGACCCTGCTTCAAAAAAAAGCCAAATCAGATTTAAAAAGGAGAGAGAGAGTCTGAGGCTGGCCAGGGCCTCTAAAAACAAAGTCTTCCTTGGAAAACAGAAACGCACCCCCACCCGGGGATGAGCCTTCGGGAGGCATGGGGGGCAGATGAGCCCGGGGGGAGGCAGGGCAGACAGATGGGCCCTGCTGATGTGGCAGTGCTGCCCCACAGTGGCCTTGCCGTCCAGAGCCTCCGGGCACCCGCACTCCTGCTGCCATAGCAGTGGCCACACGCCTCCTGGACAGAGCTTTGACCACTTGCACACTGAGGCAGGTGCGGGGCATGGCTGAGGAGGCCAGAGGGGTTCCTGGAAGTCACTCCGGGCTCAGCCCAATCAATTCTCTCGCCTCAAGGCCTTCACCTGCCTGAAAACACGAGGAAGCAGGACCCAGCCACACAGATGGCACCTGTGGCTTCGGGGCCCTGGGTGCCCACCTCCCGGTCGGGGTCTCATGAACACGTAACTCCCCCTGAAGCCGGAGACTCCTCTGGAGCTCCCAAATCCAAGACCCTCGGGGCAGCATCCCCTCCTGATTCCACCAGTTACGACCGAGGGGCGTGTAGCTCTGTGGACTGAGCTGGCAGAGTGGGTGCTCTATGACTGCAGACGTGCCCCAGGCAGCCAGTGGCAGAGTCCTAGGCTGTGCCTCCCACGGCGCCCGCCCCACCTGCCTGCCCAGACCTACCCGGGCGCTCCTGCTTCTGCAGCTGCCGCTGCTGCTCGCGAGCCCTGTCCTCCGGGTCGAGTGGCCTCCCTTCGTCATCCCTTGGAATGATCTTCCCGTGGAAAGGGCACTGCACAGCGAGGACATGGTGGCTGACAGCGGGGAGGGGTCCACCCGCCTCGACCACCTGCCCCCACCGCGATTCAGGCACAAACAGCGACCAGGGAGGGCAGCATCGCAGAGCCAAAGTGTACACAACCCTGGAATCCTCAGGGGAGGGCGTCCTGAGAGTCGTGTGGGTGGCTCTGTCCTCCCCCTGGAGCCGGGAGCTCTTGGGCAGCTGTGGAGAGTTTAGGCCTCTCTCACGCCAGCACGGCCACAGCAACCCCCCTGCACCATGCCCAGCTGCCAGGCTGGGAGCTGCCCTGGCCCCCCGGCCTCTCCTCACTTTTGAGGAGCCTAGGCCCAGCACAGACCCGGGCTGCAACCATGGAGGACACTGTGTGTCTCGGCCCCTGGACAGTCCCCAGGCCATGTACCCAAGTGTCAGACTTCAGGGCCCTGGGCAGGAGCCCCAGACACCATTCTGATGGCCAACAGCTAAGAAATTTCTGCCCACCATGGACAAGCCCCTTCCATGGGCTTCTCAGTGCTTCCCCACCCAGGGCAGGGGCAGGTGGGGCTCAGCACCCCTCCGGCTGCCCCACCCTGGTCCAGCCCACGCCCACCCCTGCCCTCAGGCCACGGCCTCACCTTCAGCCGATCTTGGCGCTCACAGAGCCGGCCGTCTGGCCTCGGGGCGCGACACCAGTGCTGCACAGGCTCAAACCTCCCTGCAAAAGTGATGTGGCGGCTCCGGAGCATCTCGGAAACGTCGGCATTGACCACTTCCTCCTCCACCTCGCTGGGCTTCCAGAAGCGGTGCTCGGAGTCAGATCTGCAGACAGAGCCAGAGGCCCTCAGAGCATCTGCAGGGATCCCAGAGGAGTGTGGCCAAGGTGGTGCAGGCACAGGAGAAGGCCAAACCACCGCAGCCCAGCCACCCCACCCTGCAGACAGCACTCAAGCAGGAGAACACGGTCACTCCTGCCTGGGTCTGAATTCTGACGCCACATGAACCAGCTGCGAGACCATGGGCACAACTGCCACCTGCAGGATGGGCTCTCCCTACAGGGCAAGGGCGATAGCTGCTGGGTCCCTGAGGCATGACCTTGAAGGTTTACGGGACATGCACACGAAGGTCGTCTTTCCACTGCAGGAGCGTAAGGACAGGGCGGTAGCGCACTCAGGAAAAGGAGTGGAGGCTGTTCAGCCCTCGGCAGCACAGAGGGACCAGGGGCTGGAGACCAGACTCCGCGGCCCTGGGTTTCCCAGGCGTCCCAGGTCTCCCAGGCGGGTCCGGTCCCATGTTCTGCTGCTGTCACCAGCCTGATTAGAGATGCTTTCCTGTGGATGCCACAGGATGGGGGAGATGGGTGTGCTGGCCTCAGAGGAGGCTGGCCTCAGAGAACTATGCCCCCTGCCCACCTGGATGCCCAGGCAGAGGAGAAGTGTCTGAGGGGAACTCACACAGACCCGACTGTCCCTGTGCTGCCACCAGGCCTCCTTCTAGGGCATACAGCCACACTCGGGGCCAGCAGGAACTGGGGAGGACAGATGGACAGTGCCAAGGGCTCCCAGTGATGAGAGACACCACTCACCGCCTGCTGACTGGGGAACGGCTGGCTCTGCCCAAGGCTCCCGGGCTGCCACACCCTGTGCCCGAGGGTGCTGGAGGAGCAGAGCCCAGCAGCTCTGCCCTCGCCCCGGGTCCACAGACAGGAGCACGGCCCCAGGCACGGCCCACACTAGGGAGAAGGACTAGCAGGAGGCCCTGCCCTGGGGCTGCCTGGACCTCATTTCTGCACCCACCTTGGTCTGGGATGAGGCTGGGTTGGGACAAGGCAGTGGGTGGGAACGCAGGCAGAAGGTGCTGCCTGGGGCCTTGGCCCCACTACAGGGAGAGGCATCTGGGGCAAAGCCCTGGTGGGCTGAAGAAGAACACCTGGCCGTGTGCCCTGCGGTCAGGAGGAGTACATGCGGCTCCCCCGAGGGTGCCTGACCGCCTGGCCAAACGCCTCCTGCCACACCAGGAGAGGCCCCGTGTGAGAAGCAGCGACGCCTTCTGCCACCCAGAACTCGGACCAGAGACGCCCCGTGGACCGCACTGACCCGGCGCACAGCAGCCACACCACGGGCTGCACCGCTTCCTCCCCATCCAGGCGCAGGGATACTCCCCTCGGCTGCCCTCGGCCCAGGACCACTGGCTTTCTTTTTTTTTTTTTTTCCAGAGAGTCTTGCTCCGTCGCCCAGGCTGGAGTGCAGTGGCACGATCTCAGCTCACCGCAGCCTCCACCTCCCAGGTTCAAGTGATTCTCCTGCCTCAGCCCCCTGAGTAGCTGGGATTACAGGCACCCACCACACCCGGCTAATTTTTGTATTTTTAGTAGTGACAGGGTTTCACCATGTTGGCCAGGCTGGTCTCGAACTCCTGGCCTCAAGTGATCTACCTGCCTTGGCCTCCACAAAGTGCTGGGATTACAGGCATGAGCCACTGTACCCAGCCGGGGCCCGCCAGCCCTCTGTGTACCAGCATGGCTTCATTCTAGTGGTTGCCTGTGGCCACGAGGCCCTCACAGGCAGGGGTCTTTCCAGAGGCTGTGGAGAACAAGCTGTTTCCAGGGCCCAGGGGCGCCAGCCCCATCAGCCCTGTCTCCCACCACGGCCTGGCCAGGCCCTGGCCTCCTGGACTCTCATCGTCTTGACTTCCTGGCTGAAAGGGGTGAGCCCAGGCTCTCCAGATCCCTAAATGTGGCAGAGAGCCAGAGGGCAGGACCCCTCCACTTGGCAAGGGAATGTGGGGTGAGCAGCCTCTGCCATCCTGGCTAGGGGCCAGACAGCAGGAGTGTGGCCCTCAACTGCCTATGGGGCATACATGGCACCCAGGTGCCATCTCCTGCACCAGCCCACACACCTCCACCCACGTGGCTGACACGGGGCCCTTCCCCAGCCCAGGCCACTGCCATGTTCAGGCTGCAACTCCATCAAGCCGGCCACTGCAGCAGTTTGCAGGCAGTTGGGGGAAACATCAAACCATGAGCTTGAGGCACCAGGTGCGTGGTGCTGACGGGCCAGGCAGGTGGAGCGTGAAGCCAGGCCTGCCCAGCAGGGCCCTGGTGCCATCCAGGACTAACCGGGTCCTCACCAGGAGCTGTTCAGGCCTCTCTCTCAGCCCAACTGCCCAGGGGGTCAGGGCAAAGCCTGTGGTCCTGGGGACAGGCCAGGCAGGCGGGAAGAGAGCCAGGCATCCGCTTCTAGGTGGGAGCTTTGATGGGTGTCACCTGCCAGGCTCCAAAACCAAGCGCTGGCCTTGGGGCACCCCTGGTGGCAATGTGTGGCAGGGATGGCTGTTTCTTCCCAACCTCAGCCAACTGCAGTTTGAAGCAGAACAAACTCAGTGGGCCCCAGGGCCGCCTTTAGGGAAGCGGTTTCTCGTCCAGCTGTTCCCAAAGGATTGATAACACTTACGTTCCACGGACGGCCCCCGACGCAGCAGCAGAAAGGCTCACAAAAGCCCTGCTGGGCTCCACGAGCTGACTCAGCAGGGGAGGCCCATCCCTGTGCCCCTCCAGGTGCCCGGAAGGTGGGGCAGAGCTGGGAGGTGGGGCCAGCTTCCTCAGACCCAGGGAGGCCTGGCAAGCCAGCAGCCCCTCCTCAGGCTGGGACCCTGGCTGTGTGCCCTGGTCGACTTCAGACACATGGGGACTCACTTGAGGATCTTCCCAGCTGTGGGGAGCTCCTGGCCCCAGTAGTGCAGGTCCACGCCGTAGGGCACCACGGGCGCCCGGGCCCGCTCTGCTGCCAGCTTCTGGGCCTCCTGTGGCTCTGGCAACACTCTGGGGGGGCTACAGAAACAGAGCAGGACATCCTGACTGTGTGCTGCTGGTGCTAGCCACAGCCACCCGCCTCTCCCTCTCCACCCTCACAGCACGGCCGGGGCCTCAGGTCGGCTCAGGTGGGCAATGGATTCCGCCACACGACACCCGGGCCTCAGAGCCACCACTGAGGTCCTGTGAGAAGCTCTGGGCCCTGGCTGGCCTCTGGTCTGCAGTTCTTCGCCCTGGCCCAGGGGTGACCTGACACCTGCCTCTCAAACCCTAGCCCTGGGGGCTCCTCTCAGAGGCACGAGCAGTGTCTGGAAGGGTATTTGTTGGCCCAGCCCCACACAGGCTCCAGCTGATGCTGGCACTGACAAGCCCAAACATGGCACCAACAGTGCTCACCCGGCCGGGGGTGCAGATCCCAGGCTTCCGCCAAGATATCCAGAGAAGGCACTGAGCAGCCTGTCGAGGCCAGCCAGTGCTCTGGGCAGAGGTTGTGGCAGTGCCAGGCAGGGGCTCAGCACAAAGGACACTGGGAGTCACCTGGCAGACGACGGTGGGGGCAAGTGTTTCCGGAGCCACCGCAGCTGAGCAGCCGCAGACGTGGGGTCCGACGCCTCCTCGTCTTTCCTCATCCTTGTCCGCAAGCCCCGCACAGCTGTGTCTTTCTCTAGTGTTGCCTCCAGCCCTGAAACAGACACGTGTCCACTCCCTGCCACCACTCCCACAACCCGCCAGGCACATCCGCGAGACTGGGCAGTTAGGATGCGTCTACGCGTTAGCATGTTCCATCTTCCGACAGTCCTGAGGTGGGTGCCTGCTATCTGAACCTCACGGGCGAGGGTGAGGCCCGGAGCAGCAGCTCAGGCCACGCTCTGCCAAACATGGCGTGCGTTGGGGGCTCCGGCCGTCTTGCCTTGTGGCCACACAGTTCACGCACTGTGCTACCTGGCTTTGCAGAAGGGCCAGCCTGAGCAGATGGATTTGCCAGGCTGTAAAGAAGCTGGGCAGCAGCAAGAGCCCAGACTGCCCAGCACTCTGTGCCCGTGAGATGTAGGCAGCCTGCAGCCCTCCCCAGCCCCCAGGCCTGAGGCGGCAGCCACTTGGAAAGGCCACCCACGGGGTGTCCACATGGTCCTCAAGGAGAAGAGAACGCACACTTCCACACAGGGTTTCAACCCACGTGTCACGCCGAGGTAAAACCGCGATGTTAGTGGGGATTCCAGCCCCTGCGTCCCCACAGAAACACCTGGGGCTGTACCACAGCTTCAGCAGGCGCCTCTGAGAGCCACGGCCCTGGCCCTGGCAACTCCCTCTCTCTGTCTGCCAGGCAGAGGCTGAGTTCCAATGAGCAAGATGCCGTCCCGGAGTGCCTGTCGCAGAGGGCCCAGCCCGCCGCCAGCAAGACAAGGCCATGGCGCTGTATCTCACCAACGTCCCACAGAGACAGACAGGGACGAGGCCACCAGCCCCTGGCCTCCGCAGCCCAGCGTGCACCCAGGGTCCCCGGAGCAGGACAAGGAGATTCTCCAACACTGCTGGGCCCTGACCTGCCTCTCCCCTCCTCCTGTACCACGTCCTGGGCTTGGCTCTCAGGCTGCCCTGCGGGGCTCACCCTGACCCTGATGGCGCCTCTTGGTCAGGGCAGGGGCCTATACTCCCTAGTGGCTGTCTGAGCTGGTGTCCTGGGACATCAGGATGGCAGGGGGCACAGGAGGTGCCAGCAGGCTATGGGTTAGGACAAAGGGCACCACCCACCTCCCCAAACCTGCTGTAGGAGCAACTAAGGCCTGCACTTGAGCCTGTCCACCCCTGTGGGCTGCCGGTCAGCAGGGCTCAAGACCCCAGAGGAACCTGGACTGCAGGGAAGCCAGACTTTGGAGAGCTGGCATGGAAGAAAGAAAACGGAGCGAGCAAGGCGTCCTGGCTGGGGCAGAATCCACAGAAAGAAAATGGACCCAGCAAGGCGTCCTGGCTGGGGCAGAATCCACAGAAAGAAAACGGACTGAGTAAGGCGTCCTGGCCACGGCAGAATCCACAGAAAGAAAACGGACCTAGTAAGGCATCCTGGCCGCGGCGGAACCCACAGAAAGAAAACGGACCGGCAGCCCGGGCGAGGAGGTGCACAGCCCATGTCATGCTCCCCAGAAGCTACGAAGACAGAGCAAGAGGCCAGGAAGGGAGGGGGGAGGGGGGATCCTGAAGACGCCTCCACTAAAGACGAAGGGCAAGGAAAACTGTCAGGTGCAGAGGACTTGCTGGATGGCTGAGGGGACCGGCCACAGCAAGAGTGAGACACAGGTGACCGCAGACGGCGAGGGAGGAAGCACGGAGGACCCTCTTAAGAGCTCCAAGGGGTGAGGGGGACGCGCAGGTGTCAGCATCCTCGTCTCTCTTAAAACCCCGGAGGAGACAGAAATAATTGGAGCGCAGAAAATAGTTGAAGAAACAATGAGCCACGTTTTCCCGGAATTGGAAGGCTCACTGAGAGTCAACGGAGACAGAGGAAAAACCATGGCTAGAGTCGCTACAGGAAAACCAAAGAACACCAGGGCCTGAGACAGTTAACACCGAGCACTGAGGTCAACCCGACTGCCTGAAGGATACAAAGAATTGATCCTGGGTGTGTCTGTGAGGGTGTTGCCAAAGGAGATTAACATGAGTCAGTGTGCTGAGGAAGGCAGACCCACCCTTCATCTGGTGGGCACCATCTAATCAGCTGCCAGCGAATATAAAGCGGGCAGAAAACCGTGAAAAGCAGAGACGGGCCTCGCCTCCCCGCCTACATCTTTCTCCCGTGCTGGATGCTCCCTACCCTCCAACATCGGACTCCAGGTTCTTCAGTTTTGAGACTCGGACTGGATCTCCTTGCTCCTCAGCCTGCCGATGGCCTATTGGGGGACCTTGTGGTCATGTAAGTTAGCTGATACTTTCAAAGAAATAAAAATTCTATTGACACAAGATTTTCAACAGCAACTGTGAATGCAAGATCTTAGAAGGTCACTTTGAAAGTGCGGAAGGAGAAGTTCAAGCTCAGAGTTTTAGAGCCAGCTAAACGATCGCTTCTTGTGTAGACAGAGGACGATGACCTCATGGAGACAAGTCCTTTTGAGGTTTGCCATGGTGAGGTCCGCTTTGAAAACACCTTCACAGCCAGTAGTCACAAAGAAAAGCCGGGGGGGTGGAGCAAGACATGGGCAGTGCCCTGAGACATGAGCACTGAGTGTGTAGAGACACGGGAGGTGAGTGCAGAGACGCGGGAGGTGAGTGCAGAGACGCGGGAGGTGAGTGCAGAGACGCGGGAGGTGAGTGCAGAGACGCGGGAGGTGAGTGCCCTGAGACGCGGGAGGTGAGTGCCCTGAGACACGGGAGGTGAGTGCAGAGACGCGGGAGGTGAGTGCAGAGACGGGGGAGGTGAGTGCAGAGACGCGGGAGGTGAGTGCCCTGAGACACGGGAGGTGAGTGCCCTGAGACACGGGAGGTGAGTGCCCTGAGACACGGGAGGTGAGTGCAGAGACGCGGGAGGTGAGTGCCCTGAGACGCGGGAGGTGAGTGCAGAGACGCGGGAGGTGAGTGCAGAGACGCGGGAGGTGAGTGCCCTGAGACACGGGAGGTGAGTGCCCTGAGACACGGGAGGTGAGTGCAGAGACGCGGGAGGTGAGTGCCCTGAGACGCGGGAGGTGAGTGCAGAGACACGGGAGGTGAGTGCAGAGACGCGGGAGGTGAGTGCCCTGAGACGCGGGAGGTGAGTGCAGAGACGCGGGAGGTGAGTGCAGAGACGCGGGAGGTGAGTGCCCTGAGACACGGGAGGTGAGTGCAGAGACACGGGAGGTGAGTGCAGAGACACGGGAGGTGAGTGCAGAGACACGGGAGGTGAGTGCCCTGAGACACGGGAGGTGAGTGCCCTGAGACACGGGAGGTGAGTGCAGAGACGCGGGAGGTGAGTGCCCTGAGACACGGGAGGTGAGTGCAGAGACGCGGGAGGTGAGTGCCCTGAGACACGGGAGGTGAGTGCAGAGACACGGGAGGTGAGTGCAGAGACACGGGAGGTGAGTGCCCTGAGACACGGGAGGTGAGTGCCCTGAGACACGGGAGGTGAGTGCAGAGACGCGGGAGGTGAGTGCCCTGAGACACGGGAGGTGAGTGCAGAGACATGGGAGGTGAGTGCAGAGACGCGGGAGGTGAGTGCCCTGAGACACGGGAGGTGAGTGCCCTGAGACACGGGAGGTGAGTGCAGAGACGCGGGATGTGAGTGCCCTGAGACACGGGAGGTGAGTGCAGAGACGCGGGAGGTGAGTGCCCTGAGACGCGGGAGGTGAGTGCAGAGACGCGGGAGGTGAGTGCAGAGACGCGGGAGGTGAGTGCCCTGAGACACGGGAGGTGAGTGCCCTGAGACACGGGAGGTGAGTGCAGAGACGCGGGAGGTGAGTGCAGAGACGCGGGAGGTGAGTGCCCTGAGACACGGGAGGTGAGTGCAGAGACGCGGGAGGTGAGTGCAGAGACGCGGGAGGTGAGTGCCCTGAGACACGGGAGGTGAGTGCCCTGAGACACGGGAGGTGAGTGCAGAGACGCGGGAGGTGAGTGCAGAGACGCGGGAGGTGAGTGCCCTGAGACACGGGAGGTGAGTGCAGAGACGCGGGAGGTGAGTGCAGAGACGCGGGAGGTGAGTGCAGAGACGCGGGAGGTGAGTGCCCTGAGACACGGGAGGTGAGTGCCCTGAGACACGGGAGGTGAGTGCAGAGACGCGGGAGGTGAGTGCCCTGAGACACGGGAGGTGAGTGCAGAGACACGGGAGGTGAGTGCAGAGACACGGGAGGTGAGTGCCCTGAGACACGGGAGGTGAGTGCCCTGAGACACGGGAGGTGAGTGCAGAGACACGGGAGGTGAGTGCCCTGAGACACGGGAGGTGAGTACCCTGAGACACGGGAGGTGAGTGCAGAGACGCGGGAGGTGAGTGCCCTGAGACACGGGAGGTGAGTGCAGAGACGCGGGAGGTGAGTGCCCTGAGACACGGGAGGTGAGTGCAGAGACGCGGGAGGTGAGTGCAGAGACGCGGGAGGTGAGTGCAGAGACGCGGGAGGTGAGTGCCCTGAGACACGGGAGGTGAGTGCCCTGAGACGCGGGAGGTGAGTGCCCTGAGACGCGGGAGGTGAGTGCAGAGACGCGGGAGGTGAGTGCAGAGACGCGGGAGGTGAGTGCCCTGAGACGCGGGAGGTGAGTGCCCTGAGACACGGGAGGTGAGTGCAGAGACGCGGGAGGTGAGTGCCCTGAGACACGGGAGGTGAGTGCAGAGACACGGGAGGTGAATGCCCTGAGACGCGGGAGGTGAGTGCAGAGACGCGGGAGGTGAGTGCAGAGACGCGGGAGGTGAGTGCAGAGACGCGGGAGGTGAGTGCCCTGAGACACGGGAGGTGAGTGCAGAGACGCGGGAGGTGAGTGCCCTGAGACACGGGAGGTGAGTGCAGAGACACGGGAGGTGAGTGCAGAGACACGGGAGGTGAGTGCCCTGAGACACGGGAGGTGAGTGCAGAGACGCGGGAGGTGAGTGCCCTGAGACACGGGAGGTGAGTGCAGAGACACGGGAGGTGAGTGCAGAGACGCGGGAGGTGAGTGCCCTGAGACACGGGAGGTGAGTGCCCTGAGACACGGGAGGTGAGTGCAGAGACGCGGGATGTGAGTGCCCTGAGACACGGGAGGTGAGTGCCGAGACGCGGGAGGTGAGTGCCCTGAGACACGGGAGGTGAGTGCAGAGACGCGGGAGGTGAGTGCAGAGACACGGGAGGTGAGTGCCCTGAGACACGGGAGGTGAGTGCCCTGAGACACGGGAGGTGAGTGCAGAGACGCGGGAGGTGAGTGCAGAGACGCGGGAGGTGAGTGCCCTGAGACACGGGAGGTGAGTGCAGAGACGCGGGAGGTGAGTGCAGAGACGCGGGAGGTGAGTGCCCTGAGACACGGGAGGTGAGTGCCCTGAGACACGGGAGGTGAGTGCAGAGACGCGGGAGGTGAGTGCAGAGACGCGGGAGGTGAGTGCCCTGAGACACGGGAGGTGAGTGCAGAGACGCGGGAGGTGAGTGCAGAGACACGGGAGGTGAGTGCCCTGAGACGCGGGAGGTGAGTGCAGAGACACGGGAGGTGAGTGCAGAGACGCGGGAGGTGAGTGCCCTGAGACGCGGGAGGTGAGTGCAGAGACGCGGGAGGTGAGTGCAGAGACGCGGGAGGTGAGTGCCCTGAGACACGGGAGGTGAGTGCAGAGACACGGGAGGTGAGTGCAGAGACACGGGAGGTGAGTGCCCTGAGACACGGGAGGTGAGTGCCCTGAGACACGGGAGGTGAGTGCAGAGACGCGGGAGGTGAGTGCCCTGAGACACGGGAGGTGAGTGCAGAGACGCGGGAGGTGAGTGCCCTGAGACACGGGAGGTGAGTGCAGAGACACGGGAGGTGAGTGCCCTGAGACACGGGAGGTGAGTGCCCTGAGACACGGGAGGTGAGTGCAGAGACGCGGGAGGTGAGTGCCCTGAGACACGGGAGGTGAGTGCAGAGACACGGGAGGTGAGTGCAGAGACGCGGGAGGTGAGTGCCCTGAGACACGGGAGGTGAGTGCCCTGAGACACGGGAGGTGAGTGCAGAGACGCGGGATGTGAGTGCCCTGAGACACGGGAGGTGAGTGCAGAGACGCGGGAGGTGAGTGCCCTGAGACACGGGAGGTGAGTGCAGAGACGCGGGAGGTGAGTGCAGAGACACGGGAGGTGAGTGCCCTGAGACACGGGAGGTGAGTGCCCTGAGACACGGGAGGTGAGTGCAGAGACGCGGGAGGTGAGTGCAGAGACGCGGGAGGTGAGTGCCCTGAGACACGGGAGGTGAGTGCAGAGACGCGGGAGGTGAGTGCAGAGACGCGGGAGGTGAGTGCCCTGAGACACAGGAGGTGAGTGCCCTGAGACACGGGAGGTGAGTGCAGAGACGCGGGAGGTGAGTGCAGAGACGCGGGAGGTGAGTGCCCTGAGACACGGGAGGTGAGTGCAGAGACGCGGGAGGTGAGTGCAGAGACGCGGGAGGTGAGTGCAGAGACACGGGAGGTGAGTGCCCTGAGACACGGGAGGTGAGTGCCCTGAGACACGGGAGGTGAGTGCAGAGACGCGGGAGGTGAGTGCCCTGAGACACGGGAGGTGAGTGCAGAGACACGGGAGGTGAGTGCAGAGACACGGGAGGTGAGTGCCCTGAGACACGGGAGGTGAGTGCCCTGAGACACGGGAGGTGAGTGCAGAGACACGGGAGGTGAGTGCCCTGAGACACGGGAGGTGAGTACCCTGAGACACGGGAGGTGAGTGCAGAGACGCGGGAGGTGAGTGCCCTGAGACACGGGAGGTGAGTGCAGAGACGCGGGAGGTGAGTGCCCTGAGACACGGGAGGTGAGTGCAGAGACGCGGGAGGTGAGTGCAGAGACGCGGGAGGTGAGTGCAGAGACGCGGGAGGTGAGTGCCCTGAGACACGGGAGGTGAGTGCCCTGAGACGCGGGAGGTGAGTGCCCTGAGACGCGGGAGGTGAGTGCAGAGACGCGGGAGGTGAGTGCAGAGACGCGGGAGGTGAGTGCCCTGAGACGCGGGAGGTGAGTGCCCTGAGACACGGGAGGTGAGTGCAGAGACGCGGGAGGTGAGTGCCCTGAGACACGGGAGGTGAGTGCAGAGACACGGGAGGTGAATGCCCTGAGACGCGGGAGGTGAGTGCAGAGACGCGGGAGGTGAGTGCAGAGACGCGGGAGGTGAGTGCCCTGAGACACGGGAGGTGAGTGCAGAGACGCGGGAGGTGAGTGCCCTGAGACACGGGAGGTGAGTGCAGAGACACGGGAGGTGAGTGCAGAGACACGGGAGGTGAGTGCCCTGAGACACGGGAGGTGAGTGCCGAGACACGGGAGGTGAGTGCAGAGACGCGGGAGGTGAGTGCCCTGAGACACGGGAGGTGAGTGCAGAGACACGGGAGGTGAGTGCAGAGACGCGGGAGGTGAGTGCCCTGAGACACGGGAGGTGAGTGCCCTGAGACACGGGAGGTGAGTGCAGAGACGCGGGATGTGAGTGCCCTGAGACACGGGAGGTGAGTGCCGAGACGCGGGAGGTGAGTGCCCTGAGACACGGGAGGTGAGTGCAGAGACGCGGGAGGTGAGTGCAGAGACACGGGAGGTGAGTGCCCTGAGACACGGGAGGTGAGTGCCCTGAGACACGGGAGGTGAGTGCAGAGACGCGGGAGGTGAGTGCAGAGACGCGGGAGGTGAGTGCCCTGAGACACGGGAGGTGAGTGCAGAGACGCGGGAGGTGAGTGCAGAGACGCGGGAGGTGAGTGCCCTGAGACACGGGAGGTGAGTGCCCTGAGACACGGGAGGTGAGTGCAGAGACGCGGGAGGTGAGTGCAGAGACGCGGGAGGTGAGTGCCCTGAGACACGGGAGGTGAGTGCAGAGACGCGGGAGGTGAGTGCAGAGACACGGGAGGTGAGTGCCCTGAGACACGGGAGGTGAGTGCAGAGACGCGGGAGGTGAGTGCCCTGAGACACGGGAGGTGAGTGCAGAGACGCGGGAGGTGAGTGCCCTGAGACACGGGAGGTGAGTGCAGAGACACGGGAGGTGAGTGCAGAGACACGGGAGGTGAGTGCCCTGAGACACGGGAGGTGAGTGCCCTGAGACACGGGAGGTGAGTGCCCTGAGACACGGGAGGTGAGTGCAGAGACGCGGGAGGTGAGTGCCCTGAGACACGGGAGGTGAGTGCAGAGACGCGGGAGGTGAGTGCCCTGAGACACGGGAGGTGAGTGCAGAGACGCGGGAGGTGAGTGCAGAGACGCGGGAGGTGAGTGCAGAGACGCGGGAGGTGAGTGCCCTGAGACACGGGAGGTGAATGCCCTGAGACGCGGGAGGTGAGTGCCCTGAGACGCGGGAGGTGAGTGCAGAGACGCGGGAGGTGAGTGCAGAGACGCGGGAGGTGAGTGCAGAGACGCGGGAGGTGAGTGCCCTGAGACACGGGAGGTGAGTGCAGAGACGCGGGAGGTGAGTGCCCTGAGACACGGGAGGTGAGTGCAGAGACGCGGGAGGTGAGTGCAGAGACGCGGGAGGTGAGTGCCCTGAGACGCGGGAGGTGAGTGCCCTGAGACACGGGAGGTGAGTGCAGAGACGCGGGAGGTGAGTGCCCTGAGACACGGGAGGTGAGTGCAGAGACACGGGAGGTGAATGCCCTGAGACGCGGGAGGTGAGTGCAGAGACGCGGGAGGTGAGTGCAGAGACGCGGGAGGTGAGTGCCCTGAGACGCGGGAGGTGAGTGCAGAGACGCGGGAGGTGAGTGCCCTGAGACACGGGAGGTGAGTGCCCTGAGACACGGGAGGTGAGTGCAGAGACACGGGAGGTGAGTGCCCTGAGACACGGGAGGTGAGTGCCCTGAGACACGGGAGGTGAGTGCAAAGACGCGGGAGGTGAGTGCCCTGAGACACGGGAGGTGAGTGCAGAGACGCGGGAGGTGAGTGCCCTGAGACACGGGAGGTGAGTGCAGAGACGCGGGAGGTGAGTGCAGAGACGCGGGAGGTGAGTGCAGAGACGCGGGAGGTGAGTGCCCTGAGACACGGGAGGTGAGTGCAGAGACACGGGAGGTGAGTGCAGAGACACAGGAGGTGAGTGCAGAGACGCGGGAGGTGAGTGCAGAGACGCGGGAGGTGAGTGCAGACATGCGGGAGGTGAGTGCAGAGACGTAGGAGGTGAGTGCAGACATGCGGGAGGTGAGTGCAGAGACGCAGGAGGTGAGTGCAGAGACTCGGAAGGAACACTGAGCACATGACTTTGTAAAGCTGACTCCCGCCTGTCCCTACCGAAACCCAAGTGTTCATATCAACCAGAGTGAAGTTGGTTCTGGACGACTCAATGTGACGGGGTGGAAGGAGGCCACACGTGGGGAAAGGGTGCTGGGTGATTTGTCTTATGCAGGAAATAGTACAGTAATGGAGAAACTCTAGAAACAAACAGTGAATGGTACGTATGTGTGTAAATCCTTTCCACAACAAGGAGTGACCATCCGAAGAATAAAAACCAGCGGAACAACGGGGCACATAAACGGTGGGAGAAAGGAGGAAACGAGGCAAGGACGGTGGCTGAAGTCGGAGAGGAAGTGCGACGGGTGGACGCACGACAGGCCGCCAGATGCGTCTTCTGAAGACTTTGTAACAACCATTAATTAAACAGATTCAGATTAATGAAAAGACAGACTCCGGAGTGGACGTCTTTAGCAATATGCCATCTAAAGAAGACCCACTTAGGGCCGGGCGCGGTGGCTCAAGCCTGTAATCCCAGCACTTTGGGAGGCCGAGACGGGCGGATCACGAGGTCAGGAGATCGAGACCATCCTGGCTAACACCGTGAAACCCCGTCTCTACTAAAAAATACAAAAAACTAGCTGGGTGCGGTGGCGGGCGCCTGTAGTCCCAGCTACTCGGGAGGCTGAGGCAGGAGAATGGCGTGAACCCGGGAGGCGGAGCTTGCAGTGAGCTGAGATCCGGCCACTGCACTCCAGCCTGGGCGACAGAGCGAGACTCCGTCTCAAAAAAAAAAAAAAAAACAAGACCCACTTAATACAATGGTTAGTGAAAAGTTGAAAATAAAGGGATGAAAAAAGATTTACTATGAAAACAGTGACCAAAAGACAGAAGAGGTCCTATGTGAGTACTAGAAAAACTAGATTTTAGGTAAAAACTAAGAGAGTAAAAGAAGGAATGTTTGAAGATGTAATGAACATGAACAGACACGTAACTTACAAATGCAGAGTCTCGAAACGTAAAAAGCAATCCTGAGGGGCTACAGGTGCAGAGACACCCCTGACTGTGGGGGCTTCGGCGAACCCTCTTGGGAAGTGGCCGTTAGGCAGAGAATGAGCCGTACCATGGAGGTCTGTACAGTACAGTCAAAACCACCAAACTAAGAGACACCGTGAGACCTCCTATCTGACACAGTCTGGCTCTGTGTCCCCACCCAAATCTCATCCCGTAGCTCCCATAATTCCCACACGTGGTGGGAGGGAGCTGGTGCCTCCTCCCCGTGGTGTTCTCGTGAGAGTGAATGCGTCTCACGAGATCCGACGGTTTTAAAAGCGGGAGTTCCTGTGCACAAGCCCTCTCCCTGCCTGCCGCCATCCACGTAAGATGTGACTTGCTCCTTCTTGCCTTCCACCATGATTGTGAAGCCTCCCCCATCATGTGGAGCGTTAAGTCCAATAAACCTCTTTCTTTTGTAAATTGCCCAGTCTCGGGTATGTCTTTATCAGCAGCGTGAACATGGACTAATACAATATCCAAGTCCTTCTCCAACACACATGCAGAACCGACGAGAGAAAACCAAGTACTAAGTCAACAGGGGCCTCAGTCACCTCCCAAGAATCAGCACCGCCCAGACTGTGTTCTGAGACCACAGAACAGAGCGTCAAAAACAGAGGCCGCCAGAGAGCTCAGACGCCCAGAAACTCATGTACACGTGATCGATCACACACACACACACACACACACACAGGTCCACGCACAGACACGCTCTCACTGAACATGAGTGAGCTGCAGAGCATGCAGGCTTTCTGTCTGTGCAGGCTGACTGAGTATATACACACACATCCATGTCCACACACGCACGTCCTGACAGGCATGCTGTCACTGAACACACGTGTGCTCACGGCAGGCTTTCCAAGGACACCCACGGTGCCTCCACTTACCTATCTGCATAGCCAGGAATGCTCTGTTTGGAGAAGAGCTGGGAGGGGAATGAGGAGGCGTGAGAAGTGGGGGTACTGCAAGGCTGCCTGTGCAGGGGCTCCCTGGGAGGGAAGTGGGTAAGGACAAAGGGCCTTGCTGAGGCCCTTGACAAGCATCCTGGAAACCAAGGAGGGAAAAACTGCTTCTCTGAAAGGGCTCACAGAACTTGGGCAGTCTGGAGCCACCTCTGACTTGGCTACCAGCTCTCTGGGCAGAGGTCAGTCTGGCACATGCAGAAACGCCACACCCTGTGCTCAGGGCTCGCCAGCCTGTGGCTGTGGGCCAAGTCCAGCCCACTGCCTACTTTCGTGAATAGGGTGTTACTGGCACACAGTCGCACCCATCATCTACATGCAGAGACAAGGCCTCGTGTGGCCCCTGAAGCCGAAGAGACTGAGCTCTGGCCCTTCACAGAAGGTGCCTGTCCCACTCAGGAGCTCTTTTGAGCCGTGCACAGCTGCACAACTGCTCACGGCTGCATGCCTGCTCACGGCTCCACACCTGCTCACGGCTGCATGCCTGCTCACGGCTCCACACCTGCTCACGGCTCCACACCTGCTCACGGCTGCATGCCTGCTCACGGCTCCACACCTGCTCACGGCTGCATGCCTGCTCACGGCTCCACACCTGCTCACGGCTGCATGCCTGCTCACGGCTCCACACCTGCTCACGGCTGCATGCCTGTGGGGCTGCTCCCATTTCCTGGGTTCCCAGGGGCTGAGAGCAGAGGACGTGAGACAGAGGCACCACAGAGCAGGTGACAGGGCCGGACCTCCAGCCCCGAGGCGTGCATCCAGGAGACACTGGGCAGCCCCTGCTCAGCCCTGGCACTCAATGCCGTGTCCTGGGTTTTACTCACAGACCTGCCAAGTGCCCCTCAGTATTCTGGAAATACACATGACACAGATACGGGCTGTCAGCACATGCGTGCACATACAGGCACGCACACGTACACACATGCACGCACACACACACGCGCACGCACACACGCACGCACACACACGCACACGCACACGCACACACACACGTGCATGCTCACAGTGAGGCAGGCAAGACTGATAAGTGAACAATGTGACATTTAGATACAATCACAGCCAAAAGATCAATATGAGAATTCCTAAGAGTTACAAGAATGAAATATATTTTTCATCGATTTGTTGTTTTAAACCATTAAAAAGATGGGTAAGCGTGTTACAGCAGGGTAAATACTTAGGGCACTAAAAACACTCCCACTTGCGCATCGCGTGGAAAATCAATCTCACTGACATACTTTCAAAGCAAAACCCCAAAAAGCAGACAGCATTCCTCAGGCACCGAGAGCACGCATTTTCAGGAAGAATAATGACTCCTGGAAAACAAGAGGCCACACGTCACAGCCGAACCCGGCCTGCCCCGCCCGCACGGCGTCTCACTGAGTCCAGCATCTTGGCTCAAATTCACTCCCACAGTTGTTTTTAGAAAGAATCATAAAAATGTCCAAATCCCCTTTTTTGTTTAAATTGGCCAAGTGGCACCTATTTGCCTGAAGCACCAAAGCAGACAGTGCGGGAGGGAATCGATGGCAGGAAACGGAGAGGCGGGGGCCTCTGCGCCCAGGCGGGCTGCCCAGCGCTGACATTATTGATTTTACCTAGTTCAGCTGGCCTTGTAATTAAAATGTAAATTTGAGAAAGAGATTATGTCCTGACAGAAATGGTAGGATTAAGGGGAAGATAAAGGCCCCTCAGTGAAAATTCAGAGAAAGAAATGAGCAAGCAAAAGAGCACGGGTTTCCTCCATGGTGTGGATTTAGACTAAATCTAACTACTTCAGATTCGCCCACGTTTAATTGAAAAAACAGCGACAGAATATAAACTCGTGTTATGGACTGAGCTGGCCCCGCGTCTGCCCCCATGGTTCCCGTCTGGTTCCTGTCTCCGGCACTCTTAGGGCCCCTGGGGTGTGAAGCTGAGTGGGGCCGGGGGGTCCCCTCTGCACACCCCAGAGGGCAGCTCTGTCACCAGGGCCTGCCCCTCCTTTGGGCCCTCCAGCCCTCGCCTGGGGCTGGTACAGCTGGTGCCGCACACTTGCACCCAGGCGACTCCCAGCAGTGCCGCCGAGGACACCCAGGCCAGGCCTACAGGGGCCGTCGGCACCTTCAAGGCTGAAGGCAGAAGGTGGTCAGCCTTCCCACTTCAAGAAGTCAATCAGTGGCAATAAAACTACCAGGGCCTCTGCCTGCCCCAGGCGAGGCTGTGATGGAGCCCCCAGCTTCTAAGGCACCCTCCCCTCCGCCGGGCATGCGTGGGCCCTGAGAGCAAAGGGGCAGATGCCATGCAGTGGAGGAGGCTCGGAGCCAGCAGAGGAGGGCGCTGTGGGGACCTGCAGCTGCAATGACAAGAACCGGCGGCCAGTGCCCCAGCTGTGCACACTTCCCTGGACCGGGACTGACCCAGCAGGGACAGCTCATCTCTGCTCTGCTGAGCCTGGGGCCTGAGCTGGAGACACACATCTGGAGGTGCCTTCACAACCAGGGTCAGGCTGGGACAGCCCACCGGTGGGGCTTAGTCAGGACTGCCACGCCCAGTGCCTACGTGTGACCCTGTGAGGCTAGGTGTACCTGCAGCAGGGCTGTGTCAGAGCAGGTGTCCCGGCACACCCAGCAGAGGCTGCGAGGCCTGTGCAGCTCGGTCCCTTTGGCTGGACGCTGTTGTGGATGGACTCAGGACCCCTGGGCTCCAGTGGGGAGGGGACGGCCAGGCCTAGTGACGAGTGAGCGCCGCCACCATTGTGTTTGGCCACAGGCCGGAGGGAGCCTCACCTCTTCTGATGAAAGGAGACCGCTCTGTTCTTTGGGGAGAGTCACCTCGTTTGAGTTTCGCTTCTGGCCTTGCTTTGGATAATTTAGAGCCACAAGTCAGGTTTTAGGGGAAGTGGGGATTTCTGCCTTTGAGACGCCACACATCACCCCGTCTGTCTAAGACATGTAACTTCCGCTCAAAGGGCTCAGAAGCCATCGTAACAGGTCCGTGCAGAGACCCAGGGCCAGGAAATGTCAGTGACACTATAGGCCAAGAGTCAGTGCCAGCTCCCAGACTCTGAAGACGCCCAGAAGGGATCCAGGAGATGAGGCAGCCCAGCAGGCCGGGTCAGGGTGGGCCTATGCAGACAAGATGGCTGCCTAGGCCCCGGCTGCAGAATCTCCAGGAGACACCTCTGTGCTTCGACTGGTGCTCATGGGGCTGGACCCACAGCCTGGTCCACCTGAGGGCAGCCAAGAGCCAGGAAAGAGATTGCAGCGGCCAACAGCGTGCTCAGGCACCCCTAGGGCCCTCATGTCAGGCATGGGGACTCCTGCCCAAGGTGGGGAATCAGCAGAAAGGCCATTTCAGGTGGACGCTGGAGTTGGAAGAACAGAGTGTGTGAGGTGGGGACGGGGGAAGCCCAATGAGGGCACAGCTGGGGCTGGGGCCGGCAGGGGACGGGGCCTGACACAGTGAGGTGGGTGCGGGGAGGGCACAGCTGGGGCTGGGGCCCAGCGGGGGACGGGGTCTGACACAGTGAGGTGGGTGCGGGGAGGGCACAGCTGGGGCTGGGGCCCGGCGGGGGACGGGGTCTGACACAGTGAGGTGGGTGCGGGGAGGGCACAGCTGGGGCTGGGGCCCGGCGGGGGACGGGGTCTGACACAGTGAGGTGGGTGCGGGGAGGGCACAGCTGGGGCTGGGGCCCGGCGGGGGACGGGGTCTGACACAGTGAGGTGGGTGCGGGGAGGGCACAGCTGGGGCTGGGGCCCGGCGGGGGACGGGGTCTGACACAGTGAGGTGGGTGCGGGGAGGGCACAGATGGGGCTGGGGCCCGGCGGGGGACGGGGTCTGACACAGTGAGGTGGGTGCGGGGAGGGCACAGATGGGGCTGGGGCCCGGCGGGGGACGGGGTCTGACGCGGTGAGGTGGGTGCGGGGAGGGCACAGCTGGGGCTGGGGCCCGGCGGGGGACGGGGTCTGACACAGTGAGGTGGGTGCGGGGAGGGCACAGATGGGGCTGGGGCCCGGCGGGGGACGGGGTCTGACACAGTGAGGTGGGTGCGGGGAGGGCACAGATGGGGCTGGGGCCCGGTGGGGGACGGGGTCTGACACAGTGAGGTGGGTGCGGGGAGGGCACAGCTGGGGCTGGGGCCCGGTGGGGAACGGGGTCTGACGCGGTGAGGTCGGTAGTGGGGAGAGGCGTGTAGGTCCCTCGGCTTCTGCCTGCCTGGCCAGAACCCCTGGAGAAGCAGCACGGGACCCTGGTCCGGAATGGGCCAGGCCACAATGGTGCCCAGAGAGAGGTCCCAGATGGCCCCAGGCATCTGAGGCTTTCTTCCAGACCCTCAAGCTCACACTGACCCCAGGAGCTCAGCCTTCACAGCCTGGGCCCTCACTGGGTGGCCCCGGGTCAGAACACAGCAGGACCCCAGTAAACAGGACCATACAAATGGAAGATCGTTAGAAGCCTGGTTGTGCTAATCTGGCATGACACCCTTAATGGGTCATAACTTCACACATGAGTTGTCTAATCATCTAAATTCTCTTAACAAATTTACATCTCTTCTTATACTCTGATTCAAACCAACTTGCCCATTTCACACAAAAGCTGAGGGTCTTGTTTTCATTTGCTTCCCCTCCATGCAAACACCACTGTGGGCACTCTGGGGAACTTGAAGAGTAGACCCACCTGGGCCCACGCCCCTCCTTGAGGGCCAAAATCCTGGGTGTGGCATGGGAACGTGGCTTTGGGAGGTATTTTTGAAAAACCTAAGCCCTCGATGGCACAGCACAGGCTGTGGCAGCACTCAGCACCTCCCGAGTGCTCCCTGAGAATGACAGGAGCTCCCTGCTGTGGAGGGCACAGCAGCCCTGGGCCCAGACCCGAGTCTGTGGCATCACCAGTGGTGAGGAGGGATGCCTGTGACTAAGCAGGGAGGGGAGCCTGGAGGGTGTGGGGTGGCGGCCCCTCCCACCTGCCAGCAGCGGCTCCTGTAGCTGCGGGAATCACACACACAACCCTCAAGTTCAAGGAGCCCACCAGAGCCCACCCTCGTGCGTGAGGCCTTTCTGTCCCTGAGCAGGGTTGCTGATGGCAGAGGGAGGTCAGGACCTGCCCCGCTGCATCCTTACAGCAGGCCAGTGTGCTGGGGCCTCCACACACAAGAACCAAGAGTAGGATGGCCCCTGCCCCAGACTTGGGCACCTGAGGGCCTGCCTGGCAGAGGAGGACCAGCAGGACCACCGGAGAAGGAGCACACCTCGGGGCAGGCTGCAGGGAGGACCCTAGGCACGAGACCCCGAGATGGAGCCAGAGCACAGAGGAAAAGCATGCACACGACTTCTCAGCCTCATGGCTACGATCACGGGCAGGAAAAGCAGCATTTTAAACCAAAGCAGCAGTTACCACAAGACGGATCCCAAGGGGCCACATCCTGAGTGGGGGACCCTCCACCCAGGCACCCTCCGACAGGGCCCGCTACTCACCATACTCAGAGCGCAGGTGGTCGGGGATGTGGGGCTCATACCCCTCCTTCTCAGGGACCTCCACAAAGTCCTCATCATCCTCATCTTCCTCCGCATCCCCCAGGGCTTCCGTCTGTGGAAAGACGCCCCAGCACAGATCAACCCCCAGACCCTGTGTATGAACACAGCTCTCAGTGGGCAGAGCCCTGGAAATGCCTTTTTGTTGTGGAACTTTTTCTCCCGCTCAGGGCTCCAGCACCAGCCACAGCTGGACTGCAGTTAGGGTTGTCTCCAAGGCTGCTCTCCTTCCCCAACATCACACCACCTCCGCACTGCCCCTGCGCTGGGGGCTGTTTAGAGTCTACGTCAAAACCACGAACTACAACCCTGGCTGACTCCCCAGGACCCTGTGGGAGGTGAGGTCCTCATGTGCAATGGCGTCGCACTGGTGCGAGGGCGGCCGCGCCCCCGTGGCTTAGGGGAGTCATCTTCCCACCAGGTGGAGCAGGTGCATCTGCTCTTAGGCAACGGCCAGGGCTAGCTCCCCGTACAGGGTTCTCCCGTGGCGCTGGTGTGACAACAACATGTCAGATGACCGAAAGGGACAAGTACTTCTGGAACATTCTGTCCTTGAGAGCTTGCATGAAAACCACCTCAATTTCCTTTTGACAAGGTCACTTCTCTGCCAGGGTAGGTGTAGGGGATCCCTCACTGAGTCTGGAGAGCCCTCAGGCCACCCCCGCCTCCCTCCTCCCATGAGAAAAAGGCTGCCTGCCCTGAAAAAGCCTTTCTCTTCCCAAAAGCTGCTGCTGTAGTACTGGCTTCTGTGTGCACTCGGTAGCAAGCCCACTGCTTAGTAACATGGCCACACGGTGGGCACCGCCTGCTCCATCCATGTGCTCAGATGCGGCCATGGGCAAACTGTTCTCCGCCTCACCTTCCCACTGGCCTGCATCCTTCCAACAGCCCCACCACGGCCCAGGACAGGGTGTGGGAGCTCACACATAGCCCCCAGGGCACACCATCCTTCCCTGAGAGCCCCGCCTCTGCAGCTCACCCACCACAAACCTGGTGTGGGCTCAGCACAGCAGGGTGGTCATTCCTCACCTTCACCTTCAGCTCCCTCAGGCCAGGAGAGGGGCTGGCAGGGCTGCTAGGGCAGCTGAAGGTCATGCCCCCAGGGTGGCCAGGATGGAGGTGCCCTGGGGTGGCTAGGGTAGAGATGCCCCAGGGTGGAGGTGCCCGGGGTGGAGGTGCCCCGGGGTGGAGGTGCCCGGGGTGGAGGCGCCTGCGTGGAGGTGCCCGGGGTGGAGGTGCCCGGGGTGGGGGTGCCCGGGGTGGAGGTGCCCCGGGGTGGAGGTGCCCGGGGTGGGGGTGCCCGGGGTGGAGGCACCTGCGTGGAGGTGCCCGGGGTGGAGGTGCCCAGGGTGGGGGTGCCCGGGGTGGAGGTGCCCGGGGTGGAGGTGCCCGGGGTGGAGGCGCCTGCGTGGAGGTGCCCGGGGTGGGGGTGCCCAGGGTGGAGGTGCCCCGGGGTGGAGGTGCCCGGGGTGGGGGTTCCCGGGGTGGAGGTGCCCCGGGGTGGAGGTGCCCGGGGTGGAGGCGCCTGCATGGAGGTGCCCGGGGTGGGGGTGCCCGGGGTGGAGGTGCCCCGGGGTGGAGGTGCCCGGGGTGGAGGTGCCCGGGGTGGGGGTGCCCCGGGGTGGAGGTGCCCGGGGTGGAGGCGCCTGCGTTCCTGTTCCCACAGCACTACAGCGGAGGGAAACTTCCCGGAAGGGAGATTCCTATCAGAGGAATGCCAAGCAAGGGGACCGTTAACTGGTTTATAAGAGAAAAACCGAAAACCAGAATCACTCCGACACACACCTTCATCTCTAAAAAGCATTCCCAGCATCAACACCTCAAAGGCGCCTGCAATCGCAGCTTTGTTTCCTGAAGGGAGGAAGGACAACTGAAGAGGGGCCTGACCCCTGACCCCCAGGGCAGGAGTCCACATGTTCACCAGAGACGAAGCCTGGGTGAGCAGGAGACCGTGGCTCCACATCCAGCCCCCATAGAGCCAGGCCACACAAGGCCGCGGGGCCCGGGCACCAGCACCCTGCCAGGAGGTGGCTCCCACAGAGCCAGGCGACACAAGGCCGCAGGGCCCGGGCACCAGCACCCTGCCGGGAGGTGGCTCCCACAGAGCCGGGCCACACAAGGCCGCGGGGCCCGGGCACCAGCACCCTGCCGGCAGGTGGCCCCGGCACCCGATCGTCAGACCAAGTGCACTTTGTTTGGGAGCAGCCACTGCCAGGCATCTGGGAAGCAGCAGACATTAATCACTGGAAACTGTAATTTTTGTTATCAGTCTAACACTGATCAAAAGGGAAGCCTGTCTCCACCGCTGACCTGTGAAACGTCCCAATTATACTCTTTGGAAATGACGGGGGCACTTAACTCCCGCGCTGAGCAAATGATGGCGATCCATCACGTCTGAATAACAACAAGCCACGGACCTGAAAATTATTTCTGTACAGAATCTGCCAGGAATTTATGAAAGGTGGAGAGCAGCCCAAGGTTTCAGGGCATTACGGTTCTCAGCCAGTGCAGCGCGGATCACACACTAAACAGAATTTATGTGTTTTAATTTTCTAAAAGGTAGATGTGGACCGGGTGCTACAATGCATAACATATAGTGCCAGATTTTAAATATGGGGGTCATTTTCAAAAAATATTATGCTTATTGCTCGCACCCTTGAATTTCATCGGGGACTTTTATCAAATTTTCATTTCCTAAAAAATATTCAACCGCTAAGCTAACTATTAGGAATTATACCTTCTTTCTCCCCAAATAATGGTTCATTTCTGTGATTAAATTAGAAGCCCTGGGTTCCCCTTTGTTCTTAAATTAGCGCTGATGAGGCCACCCTGGTCCTGGTAAGCGGCTCCCTCTAACACCAGCCAGGCCCGTGGGTGGATTTCCCTTCACCTCCAAGGAAGCCCCAGGGCTTTCTCCCAGGCAAGAGCCCACCACAGCCACCATCTCCATATTTCAGCTTGAAACTATTTAGAGGCTGTGGTAGCCCCTCAAACCACAGCAACTCAGGATTTAGGGACTTTACTGTTAATACTAAACAGAAGGCTGAAAGCTGCTGTTTTCAGGTTTCAATTCACACGGGATAAATTCTCGTGTCTGAAACCCACAGACGCACAGTGCGGTCACCTCGGACACCCGGTGCTGGGCACACTGAAAGTCAGGGACAGGCGGGGGTGCTGACGGTGGGCAAGCTGGGAGCCCAGGACGCTGTGTGGCTGTTCAGGGGCCTGTTCGGAGGACAGGAACAGCGTGGTCACTGGGGACTGAGCTCCCCGAAGCCTCAAAGCGCACGGAGCCCAAAGGGAGGGTGAGACCCCACATGAAGCACCCCTTCCACGTGGTCCCACATGCCTCCAGTTCACCTCTAAGAAGTCAAATCATCAAGTGGTGACAGGCAAGAGCCACCCGCCCTCAAGGTCAGCGACAGACGAGCCGGGGGCCAGCACCATGTGTCTGCAGGCCCTGCCGAGGGGCTGGGCACTGGCGCTGGGGGGCTCTGGACGAGCAAGAATCCTGGAAAGGAGATCACACACCCTATGGCGGCGCTGGGACCGGAAATGTCTACAAAATGAGGTTAGGTTTGGAAAAGGTTCTCAGAGCAATCTGCTTTGACCCTGACCTGGAAGCTGAGCCTCCTGTGATAAAGCAGGGGTGTGGGAGGCACAGGTCACCCACAGGCTGCCCCTCCCAAGGGGACTGTGACCTGTGCCCACACCTTCCCTAACAGGCCAAGTCCCCTGCGAGGCACTGGAAGCCTCCCGAGGCTGGTCCGCAGTGCTGCAGTGCAGCAGCTATGGGAGCTACAGACCCTCGACACGGAGAGCCAAGACCGCCCACGCACAGGCTGCCTCCAAAGGAGCCCCGGCCACCACGGGGAGGCGGGCAGGAGCACTTGGGGCCTCTGCTGGCTTCATACAAATGGATTCTCACCCACACTTAAAAGGATTTAGAAAAATGAGCCTCCACGATCATAATTAAACAAGCAATAAAACGGCTAAAATATACAATGCAATCAGTTCACAGGAGTAGGGTGGCGAGGTTACTAATTATTTGAGAAGGAAAGGAAGAGGAGAGGCCCGGGTGAAGGGGCAGGTCCGTCCACCACACGCAGGCTGGGAGATACAGCTGGGGCCATTAAATAAATTTTGTACGATCTAATTAACTTGGTATGCGGTCTCAATTACTTTTCACCCAAGAAATTACTTTTGTTCAGTTTTATGTGTGTGTGTTTCCCTTTTTAAAAAAAAAAAAAATGATGTAAGGCCTCGTCAGACAAGTGAGTTCCAAACTACATTTGTCTTTCAGCGCCTTGATGGCTATGCGTTTAAAAACCCATTCTATCTTATAAACTAAAAATTAAACGTGCTCAGCTGTGATGGTCCTCATCGCATCTGCTATTTATATGCTAATGCCCTCCCTGGAAGGCCGTGCAAATTGCCCGGCCAGGCCAATATCTCATGTGCATCTCCGGCTGCCAGGGACGCACCTTGAGAGGACGGAGGGCGGCGCGGAGCAGGGCTGACCACAGTGAGCGTGCGGGAAGGACACCTGGCGGGCAGCACTGTCGGGGCCGAGCGGAACCTGCTGGACACAGACACAGCACCATGGGCACGTCCTCACCTCTGAAACGAGAGCCTGGAGGTTCTGCTGAGGCAAATCGTTGCTTTCTAGAACGACTGGCTCTTTACTATAAAATCTACACTCATCAATATGCTCTTACAAGAATATCACAAAACACAGTGCTGTGGGCCTCTTCCCATTCTCGTCTAACCCAGATCATTCCCAGGGATGAGGCTCAGACAGACCTGCCCTTGGGAGCTGCTAACCAGTACGGTGGGCCTCGGGCCGCTTCCTGGAGTCCCAGTTGCAGGGCCAGGGCCACAGCACCACAGGCCTGGGGGCCTTCTTGGGCGTGAGAGGAGGAGGCCTCAGGTTCACAGGATGCCTGGAGGTCGATTCCAGAGCCAGGCTGGGGGCAAAATTTCTGCCAGGTCCCCAGGGTCGCCTGCCAGATGGAGACATACATCTGCCATACAGATGCGGGCCGGGGGTCCTGGGTGTCTGTTGCCCTCCAGATGGATGGAGCTGGGCCAGGGCGGCCTCTTCTCCTGGGGCAGCCAAACTGGCATTTGTCCCTGGGTCCCACACAGGACGCTCTGAGCAGAGGCTGTGGGCCTGGTTCTTGCTGAGCAGGAGCGCTGTGTGCGGTGCTGGGGAAGCAGCTCGAGGCACCAGGGGTCACAAACGCCCCTTCAGTGGAGAGCGGAATGACTTCTTACGTCTGGTACCTCCAGATCTAGTAGCTCCTGCCCCCGAGCTCTGCAGGGAAAGCTTACTCTGGGCTCGGGAAAATGAGGGCTGCCTGCGTCCTCGCTTCTGGATTCCAGTGAGACACACACACACACACACACACACACACACACACACACACACGGGGGCGGGAAAGGACCCCGCTTCAGCCTGACCTTTTCAGGGAAGGAGAGGGCAGCCAAGGCCCACAGGGGCCAGAATGCCAGCCTCCGGGAAGCGGGCGGAAGTTCAGCTGTGCGGCCACAGTGCCAGGTCGTCAGGCAGCCCTCAGGCGCACTCACATTCATCAGGCGGCCAGGCCTGGACAAGGAGGCTGGGCCCACACAGCTTCTCCAGGGCTCAGCCTCCTGGTCTGTAAAATGGGGTGGAAAACCAATCGACCCCACAGGGCTGCTTTCCAAACGAACGGGGTAACAGCCTGGGGAGGTGTTTCAAGCAGCGCTGGGCTTGTCTGGGAAGTGCCCTCTGTTTTGCAGACAGGTACTGAGGGATGGTGAAGGCCCAAGAGACAGGCCTGAGCCACCTGTGTGAGAGGGAGGGCTGGCATGCGCCCCGGCTGGGCCTCAGATGTTCTCCCCGTGTTCCCCGTGCTGACTCCGGAGAGCCCGTGTATCTGCGCCCCCCGGCGGGCGGCCCTCGGACACGGCGGCGGACGTGGCGGCTTGGCCTTCGGCGTGATGGAGGGGCCTCATCACCCAGGAAGGTTCTTTCCCGGCCCTATGGCGGTCCAAGGTTTCCCGACAGCGCTGATTTAGGTCCCTCCTCCCCTGCCTGTGCCTGGTGGGTCCACATTTCATCCCTGGGTTTTCAGTTTCTGTCCTTTTCACCTCTCGGAAGTCAGACACTCCCACGGCTCCAGAGCATCACAGAAAACTTCCCCTCACGCACAGCAGGGAAAGGAGGTGGGGCCTCCATCCCAGGGGCTGACAGGGTCCCCAGGACGCTGTCGGCTGCATCCCGGAGCCCACTGAACATCAGAGGGCAAGAGAATGCTTCTGGCATCTAACTCCAAAGATCAGAGCTCTGGTGGTAAGGCCGGTGGAGAAGGCAGACAGGCAGCCCACAGAGAAAGAAAACCACAGAGTTGGGGGGACGACTCCAGTTCTGTGAGCAATGGAGGACGCACCCACAGCTGAACCCACGTGGCTGCCCCAACAGCCTCAACACCGGTGAGAACAAAAACAAATGCATCTTTCAGCCACGGAAACAAGTAACCCAGTAACTAGCAGAAGGAAAGAGCCACGCTGACAGTACTAAAGAGAACGATGCTTAAGATGGTTTTCTGACTCACTGCCTGATAGGAAATTAATATTTTGTTAATTATACAATACAAAGTAATTGGTGATCTGAGCTATGTAATTTGGCAGCAGGCAATGTGAAAGTTTCCAGAGGATTTTTATCAGCTCAGTGAATGACGCAGCCACGGATGATCACACCTGCCCTGGAGTGCGGCAAGGCTGGACACTCAATCTACCAAATGACGCTGCACATCGATCTAGGAGATTCACCCTCAGCCTGCTCCCAGACGGGAGCCACAGAGGCACTCCAAACGCACGGCACACGGATGGAAGCCACAGAGGCCACTCCAAACGCACAGCACACGACGGAAGCCACAGAGGCACTCCAAACGCACGGCACACGGACGGAAGCCACAGAGGCGCTCCAAACGCACGGCACACGGACGGAAGCCACAGAGGCGCTCCAAACGCACGGCACACGGACGGAAGCCACAGAGGCGCTCCAAACGCACGGCACACGGACGGAAGCCACAGAGGCGCTCCAAACGCACGGCACACGGACGGAAGCCACAGAGGCGCTCCAAACGCACGGCACACGGACGGAAGCCACAGAGGCGCTCCAAACGCACGGCACACGACGGAAGCCACAGAGGCGCTCCAAACGCACGGCACACGGACGGAAGCCACAGAGGCGCTCCAAATGCACGGCACACGGACGGAAGCCACAGAGGCGCTCCAAATGCACGGCACACGGACGGAAGCCACAGAGGCGCTCCAAATGCACGGCACGTGTACGGGAGCCACGGAGGTGCTCCAAACGCACGGCACACGGGCGGGAGCCACAGAGGCACTCCAAACGCACGGCACACGGACGGAAGCCACGGAGGCGCTCCAAACGCACGGCACACGGACGGGAGCCACAGAGGCACTCCAAACGCACGGCACACGGACGGGAGCCACAGAGGCACTCCAAACGCACGGCACATGGACGGGAGCCACAGAGGCACTCCAAATGCACGGCACACGACGGAAGCCACAGAGGCACTCCAAATGCACGGCACACGGACGGAAGCCACAGAGGCGCTCCAAACGCACGGCACACGGACGGGAGCCAGAGAGGCGCTCCAAACGCACGGCACGTGTACGGGAGCCACGGAGGCGCTCCAAACGCACAGCACACGTATTCAAACCAGCGTGAGCATTTTCTGAAGACAGAACATCTGTGTCAAAAGGAAAACAATACTACGTAGAAACCAAGCGGAAATGATAAAAAGGAAAGACACGGTGTCTGCTCCCGGGTGACTGCCTGAGAGCCTCGGCACCAGCACCGGCCGGAGCCGCCACAGGATGGGCTGGGCCTTCCAGCACTGGGCTCCGGGCTCCTGCCTGCTGCTAGCAGCGCTGCGTGTTCCCATCTCCTACACAATTGTTGGAAGTTCTAAAAATATTTAAATCAGGCATGATTGAATTAGCGTGCTCTGTTCTACACACGGAGTTAACGACGCCAATCCCGTGCTAAATGGGGAGACACTGAGGGAAGTGATTTAAACCCTCTGTAAATTTTATTCGAAAATTAACGAGGAGCACCTCATTCATAATTTCTAATTAAAACGGCTCTAATTAACATCCACGTTCGTCAGCCAGCCACCTGCCGCATACGCGCCACTCGGACACGGTGGCCGCGCGGAGCCAGGAGGGAGATGGGCAGATACTGCAGTGGCGCCGCGGCATTTATTCTGGGAAGCACCACTCACCTGAGCCAGGCGAGCCCGCCAATCACTTCATCTCCAGGCAGCTCCTCGCACTCCAGCTGCCGCGAGCAAAATCTCCAAGGACTTCAGAGCAGTGCTTTAAAAAACATCAGTTTGTGGAGAAGAGTCTAGAAAGTGTCCATTCAACTGACAAAGGAGCAGCGTGGCGCCTCCCTTCCTGCCAGAGCTGTGACATCCTCAATCCAGCCTCACAGGCCCTGCTGCCCTTGCACACTCACCAGCTCTGAAGCACAGCTGCGGTGCGTCTGCTGGCCAGACCGTGTGGTCGAAGGGGGCGAGGGGCCCTCCAAGCACCATCAGTCCTGGCCGCAGACACCCCCCACCCAGTGCCACCACTCAGATCTCAAGAGGACGCACACAGATGGGTCAGGAGTGGGCCCTCGGCCAGCAGGAGTGAGGAAGGACAGTGGAAGGGCAGCAGGTCCCAGGTGCTGGGTCAGGGTGGCTGCCTGTGTGCCAAGGGCCAGGGTCATGCGCCACGGAGGGGCGGTGCTGGTAGCTCCACCACGTGGGGTGTGAGACGCTCACGTCAGTCACTCAGAAGCTCAGAGACAGCTAACAGCATTGGCAGGGTCCCCGGGACCTGGTGGGTGGGAGCAGCAGCAGCTGGGGTCCTTCAGGCGGCCATGCCCTGCCCAGCATTCTCCTGCATGGCCTGGCCCACACCCATCTTGCGGGCCCTGGCCCCCACAGACCAGGCCCTGAATATAGCACCCCTGAGCAGCCCTGTGGCAGGAGGGGCTGGCGCTGCAGCCAGGAGGGCACAGCCAGCATGGGCCCGCAGCCGGCAGAGGTCCGGGAGGCCAGCTCTCCTAAGCCCACACGGGGCAGGGGCCAGGCTGAGCTAAACACTCACGGGAGAGCATGCAGGGCCCCTGGCACAAGGGAGTTTGCATCCACTAGGGTGAGGTGGAGCTGTGGGTGCAAGTCAGCCATGGCCGGGAGCCTGCAGGCCTTGCCGGTACCGCGGCTGTGCTGAATTAGAGTCCCGACTCGGGGAGCGGCAGCTCCTCATCCTCACCCAAGTAGGCCAAGCTGCCAGCAGCCCCGGAGGCTGCCCAGACGCACTTCCACCAGCCAGCCCCAGCTGGGGGCCGTCCCAGATGGTGTGGAGCTATGAGATGCAGGCAGGGGGAGCACCCAACATTCCAGAAGGTTCCACTGCCAGAACCTCAGGCCAAGGAGAGCCACCTGGCTGCCCCAGCTCCAGCACTGCTGCTGGTACTAAAAGGACTGTGCCAACTGGAAGGGCCCAGGCCTGATGAGACTAGACCATGCCACCCATCAACCCCCTCTGCTCTGTGGACCCTCACCAATAAGCCAGCTGCCCCAGGGGTTTCCACTGCCAGGCAAAGGCCCACCAGCCACCTTCAGACAAAACTGTCTGCAGACTGCAGGAGCCGCACCAGGTGGGTCCAGGGTGGCAGCTGCACAGGGGCAGCGCCTGGTACAGGGTCTCAGCGTGAGGCTCCAGCAAGCCTCGCCCATGCCGTGGAGACTGGGCAGTGACCTTCAAAGGGCCCCAGTGTGAGCCACAGGGAAGCGCCCTGACACAGCTGGCAGCCCCCACGCGGCCCACTCGGCAGCGGTGACAGGGGCTGCCATCGGGGCCTGATCCTGCAGCTGCCATCCTGTGGGCCTGAGTGCGCTGGGCGTGAGCAGTGGGCTCACCCTGATCCTGACGTGCTGACAGCACTCACCATCTTCCTCCTCAGCCTAGACCAGCATGCTTTCTCATTGCAAAAAGTATATTTTTGTCACAACTCACAAAAGCATTTCCTCGTGGAGCGAGGTGTTGACCAGCACCCACAAACACCGCCACACACGAGCGGCGAGCGGCGCGGCCACCGGGCTCCCACACGACTATAAATTCTCCGGGAATCAGTTTCGGACTTAAAGGAGAAAAGCAAGCTCGCCCTCTGCTGGCCCCGGGGCGTCTGCACACCCCCGCCATGCTGGGGACGCGGGCCACTGACCCGGGGAAAACCACAGGCTCCGCATTTCATCCAGAGGAGCTTCCCGGCCCCCCACTTCCATGGCCCCGTACATCTGCCGCTGTGGAACCCGACCTCTTCCTCAGCCAGGAGCACGATGTCACTTCCACCGCAAAGCTTTCCTTAACGTGGGGAGAGCCAAAAGGCCAGCATCTCCCAGGCCAGGGCTGGGTTTGGGGTCCGAGTTCAGGGGTGTTGGGGTTCAGGGCTTGGGTTCCCTGAGGGAGAGGCGCCTGACAGACAGCACTGCTGTGCGAGCCCAGGGTGGCCGCGGTGTGCCTCCAGTCCCAAGGCCTGACTGCTGGGTGCCGCCGAGGACATCTGCAGAGGACCCCAGCTCTCAGGCCCTTCCAGGCACTGAGGCCCGGATTTCCATTCTGTGCTCAGGCAGTTCAAGGCCCTGGCACAGCAGCGTGCCGGGCACCGCCACCCTTGACCGGCTCCAACACGCCCAATGCGACGGTCTCTGCTCCCAGCTTCACCCCGCCAGAGGCACCCCATACCTCCCTCCAGCCTCCAGCCCCTCATGGTGGCCCTGCCCCTTCTAACCCTACGCTCCTTGCTCAGGGAAGTGCAGTGCCCCCTATGACCCTCCCAAGCCCCTCGCAAAGCCCAGCAGACAGTAACCCAAGTCTCCACCCCTAAGTTCACTGGAGACCGCGGTGACCCTCTTGGCCGTCTGAGGGCTTGCCGGGGGTCTCTCCTCTGGTGGACACAGTGCCCGCCAGGACAGGTGCCGCACTGCGGATGACTCCCTAGAAGGAGTTGTGGGGGCACAGCCTGACTGGAGGCTTCCTGGAGGCACGAGCAGCACTCAGCACCTCTGCTAAGCTACCATACATGGCAGCCGGGCAGCACCCAACAGCTGCACCATCCCCTCTGCCACGGCGATGACCCTGGGCTCACAGGAAGCCCTTGCTGGGGCTGAGTGGGCTTGGGGTGTGGTTGGGTTCTGCCAGGCCCACAGGCCCAGGGTGCAGCCCGCCACAGCTTCTCCTCCCCCACTGAGGCCTTCTGGGACGCCTTCCCGCTTGCCCACTCACCCTGTGCCTCTGCCCTCCCTTGGGCTCGATGTCCAGCTCCTTGTATTTTCTCAGCGCAAGCTCCAATTCCGCCTTCAGGTCAATGGCGCGCTTTAAACATCCACCGTGGGTCCCAACGCGGGTGAAGCGCTGCAAAACGGGGGTGCGAATAGCTCAGGGGCCTGGCCGGCAGGCCCCAGGAAGCCGTCCCGCCGGGAGGCACATGCCAGGTCCACCGGACCAGGGGGTCTCTGGTACACCTGGAGTGCAGAGGACGAAGCTGCAGGTGAGGGACAGAGCCCTTGCGGGTCAGGGACCTTTCAAGTCACCAGACCACGCCCCCGGGCCACAGCGCCCCCAAGAAAGGGACCCCCCATGCCTGGCGCTCTGCACACGGCCCTCCACCCACAGGTCCCAGGTTTGAGGCTCACCTGGATCCACGAGCACACGGCCGGCAGGAACTTGTTCCGGATGAGCTTGAGTGTGTCGCGGGCGGCATGGACGACAGCGAGGTTGTCCTCATTTTCCTGCACCTTCAGGCCCTCTGGGGAGAGGCACACAGAGGTCACCCGAGGGCGCCGGCTGGCATCTCCCACAGGCCCCGGAGAGGCGGACCACGCAGTGAAGGCTGCTCTAGCCTGAGGGGAACCTGCCAGATGCCCATGCCTGCCCCCAGGAATCCCAAACCTGATGCTGTGAGAAGGAAGTGTTTTATGATCTTAGAAAAGAACACTGTGGCTTCACACCGAAGCCTCCCCTCACACACGGCTCCACTGCCTGTGTCTCAATCTCCTGGGCTGCAGCCATCCCATCTGGAGGGGCAAGACCACCCATGGCCTCTTCTACTCACTGCCCCCACCCGCCGGGCACAGAACCTTCCCCTCCACAGACTACCCCACAGGACGGGGCCTGCCCAGTCCAGCCTCACCGGCCCCCACCCACCCCGGCCTCTCCTCCGCCGGACACCCCAGCTCCAGCTCTGCTCTGCCGTGGCTTCCCCCACTGTGGCACGCTCAGCGTCCGGCACAGGGCTGTGCTCTGTGCAGGCAAGGACAGCCCTGGGCTGGCAGCAGCGGTGTGCACCCCGCACAGGCCTGCAGCCTCACTGCTGAGGCACCTCCGGGCAGCTGAGCCCTGAGGATCAGTTCTCCCAGCAGCTTCCCAGCCCGGCTGCCTCCTGGCCCTGGTGAAGGGACACCAGCTGTGCCTGCTTCCAAAGAAGCAGGTTCCTCAAAGAGAGCGATTTGAAGCCATGCACAGACCCAAAGGGCCCCAAGGGGAGCATCAGTGGGGTTGGGAGGAAGCTGGGGCTGGGGGAGCGGAGGGCGGCTGTGTCTCAGCAACCCTCACCCACCCAGGCTGCAGTGCCGAGGCTGCAAGTGGCCATTTCTGGATCACATTTTCCTCCCAGCAAGGGCCGGTGCTACCTGACCCCTCACGGCAACACGGGACCGTGACAGGCCTGTGAGCTGGCGGGACGCCCACACAGCCTGCCCAGGGCTCCTGGTCACTTGGCGGTCAGGCCTGTGCTCCCTCATCCTTCGAGGACCACACCAGCCTCGAGACCCCACCTCACCCCAATTCTGTGGGTCCTTGCTCTGTCCACAGCCTTGCTGAGGTGGGGGCTGCCATGAGCTCTTAGAAGTGTCCCCGTGGCCACAGAGGCCTGGCATGGGTGGGGGGATCCCAGTGCAGAGGCCACACAGAAGGAAAAACCTGGTGGTGACCCCTGATCTAGCCCCCCAGGGGAGGCCCCTGCAGTCCAAAGCTCCGGGACCGGGTGCCAGTGAGGGAGGGGCCTACCTGGGAGCTGGGGCAGGGCGACGCCGCAAAGATCCCGGGAAGGCAGTTACCTGAGCAGAGCTCCACGTCCAGGGTGTACTTGTGTGAGCCAAGCCCGTGGCTCCGCACAAATTCCTCGAGGTCACTGTCCTCATCCTCATCTGAGGGGTCACCTGTGGCTGTTTGGGGTGGTTGTGCCCTGCCACCCGCTCTAGGGTGGCCTGCAGAGGCAGGCAGGTCTCTACTGCAGCAGGGCTGCTCCCCGTCCCAGGGGTCAGGGGTGCCAGACCAGCAAGGGCCCACCTGGCCCGCGCAGGAGGAGTGAAGGGCATCGGACATGCCGGAAGCCACGCCAAGCGATTCTGTCTCCGGGTTCGGGTGAAAGTCAAAAGGCACCAGTAGCCTAAAGCAGCTCTCTACCTCCGTCAGGCAGGATTCAATTTCTCCAGACATTTCTGCCAGAAGATCAAGACACCCGTTTGCATCACCATGTGGAGCAAAAGCACCAGCCCACCCAAAACCACACCCAGAGGCCCACTCCCCCCAGGGCGTCACTTTTCAGGTGGAATGTAGTGGTACAATCACAGCTTACCCCAGCCTCAACCTTCCAGGCTCAGGTAGTCCTCCTGCCTCAGCCTCCTGATTAGCTGGGACTACAGGCACGTGATACCATCAACTAATTTTTTTGTAGAGACAGGGTCTCGCTATGTTGCCCAGGCTGGCTTCGAACTGCTGGACTCAAGTGATCCGCCCGCCCTGGCCTCCCAAAGTGCTGGGATAACAGGTGTGAGTCACTGCGCCCGGCCGTGCAGTGCACTTTTCAACTGCTTCCTAAAGCACCCAGCTCAGCAGCTGGGCTTGCAGGCAACCTCTCTGCACCCCTGGGTAGCAAGCACGAGTGTGCAGGGAGGTCAGCCTGCCTGCACTTCCCAGGACACGGCTGCACCTCCTTCCTGGGGCAACAAAACAGCTTTGTTCATGCCACAACTCTCGGGCTGGAGCAGCTTTCCTCCTGGAGGCCTCCTCATCGTCTGGGCGCCTGGCTGCCTGCCTTGTGGGTTCCCCTGAGGCCTGTGTTTCCCAGAAGTGGCCTGCGGCAGGGCCCGCGTCTGCAACCACAGTCTGTCAGGGGAAGGATCTGGGGCACATGTAGTCTGAAGACACGGCTGTGCCTCCACCCATGCCAGGAGGTATCTCAGGAGGGCCGTGGCACCCCCTCCTCACACCATCGTGATGACACTCACGAGAAAGGCTGACTGCCGGGAAGCAAACGGTGAAGTTTTGGGGAAGGGGCTGGCAAGGCAGTCACAAAATAAACAAGTGGCAGGGCCTTCAGCCAGGCTGGGGCTCAGACCACTGCCCACAGGCCCACCTGTGCCCGGTATCTCTGTCCAGGGGTCTGCGCAGCAAACGGGCGTGGGTGAATGTGACCACCAGAGGGCGTGGGAGAGGCATGGATGGCCCAGGAGGCCCCTGCAGGGTGCTGGGCGGGGTCCTATGGCTGAGAATGCCTTCCAGCCCTATGTGAATCATCTCTACCTAGCCTGTCTCAAAACCTGGGTCCCTTGCGGCCAGGGCCCTGGGACCAGGAGAATGAACTGCCAGACCACGGGCAACCCCCAGAGGTGTGGGCCCCTCCCTCTGTCCTGGGCACTTGCCTTGCATCTCCCTCTCCGCCTGGCTGGCTCTTTCTTGGTAAATTTTATCCAAGTGCTTCTGCTTCTCCTCTTCTCTCTTTCTTTCTGCCAGAGTCCGAGCATTTGTGTCTTGAAAATCCACCTGAGCAATTGAAAATAAAGACTAGGGTCGGCCGGGCGTGGTGGCTCACGCCTGTCATCCCAGCACTTTGGGAGGCCAAGGCGGGCAGATCATGAGGTCACGAGTTCGAGACCAGCCTGACTAATACGGTGAAACCCCATCTCTACTAAAAATACAAAAATTAGGCTGGGCGCGGTGGCTCATGCCTGCAATCCCAGCACTTCGGGAGGCCGAGGCAGGTGGATCACAAGGTCAGCAGATCGAGACTATCCTGGCTAACACGGTGAAACCCCGTCTCTACTAAAAATACAAAAAATTACCCAGGTGTGGTGGTGGGCGCCTGTAATCCCAGCTACTCAGGAGGCTGAGGCAGGAAAATGGCGTGAACAAGGGAGGCGGAGCTTGCAGTTAGCTGAGATCGTGCCACTGCACTCTAGCCTGGGCGACAGAGTGAGACTCCATCTCAAAAAAAAAAAAAAAAAAAAAGCTGGGCGTGGTGGCAGGCGCCTGTAGTCCCAGCTACTTGGGAGGCTGAGGCAGGAGGATCACTCGGACCAGGGAGGTGGAGGTTGCAGTGAGCCGAGGTCGCACCACTGCACTCCAGCCTGAGGGACAGAGCGAGACCCTGTCTCAAAAACAACCACCACCACCATAACAAAAACTAGGGCCATCTATACAGAATGTGAGGAAGATAAAGCTCAAGTAAGCCTAACAAAAGACACAGCATTCACGTGTGGCCGGGAGCCCTGCACATCTGTAAGTTCACAGTGGTTTTTTCTTTTTTTTAAGAGCCAGGGGTCTTGCTGTGTTGCCCAGGCTGGACTCACTCCCAGGACCAGGTGACCCACCAGCCTCGGCTTCCAGAGTCAGCGGGACTACGGGTGTGCAACCTCACACCCAGCTATTCACAGTGCATTACAACAAAACACAATGCACACCTCTCTGCTGTCGGAGCCTGGGAACGCCAGCACATCTGCTAACTCAAAAGAGGCGACGAGACTTCTCACCGCAAGTACCTCACAGGTAGGCAAGCAGTGTGCTTGTTCCATTGGCAGGCAGGGGCTGCTGACTGGACCCAGGGGTCTGAAACAACCCCTGAGCATGAACCCTGGGAGACAGGGCACTCCAAGGGCACACAGGGAAGCCAGCGGGGCCGGGTCATTGCACTGGGGAGGCCTGAGCCTTCATGGCGGGTGGGGTAAGGGGCACGGTAGGGTAAGGGGCACGGGAGGGTCTGGGCAACGAGGCTGGGTTCAGGCCACAGCAGCAGATCCTGGTGGGTTTCATCATGCCAGGAACCAGCCAGAGCCCACAGCAGGATCTGGGTGGAGCCTTAAAGTGCAAGGTTGGGACAGGTCCCAGAGTCCAGGGGCCACTGCCATAGAAAATGCTGCATCTGAGAAGTTGGAATGGCTTTTCCTTTGTCTCCTACACACACATAAAAAATGACACATGCAACCTCAGCTCCATCCACACACACAGCTTATGCTCTTCCTCTCAGAGCTGCGCCGCCCCTATCAGGGAGGCCCTGACCCCAGCTGCTGTCCACTTTCCCACATTCCACGGACGGTCTGGTAGCCGGGGCGCTCAGGCAAGGCCAAGCAGGCCCCTGCCGTGCCAGGTCCGACAGGAAGTGCATCTTCACCCTGGTACAGTCTGCCCTCCTCATGTCAGGTAACCAGAGTCTCTGAGAAAATGGGCCAGGCCCACCTACCTTTTTGTTGTGTCTTAAGAAGTGGTAGCCCAAGGCAAGCTTCTTGTAGGCCTCCCCGAACTTCTCATTCCACTCTTCCACGGCCCGGGTGGCCGCCTGCCTCAGCCTCTGTGCCGCCTCCCTGGGGGGTGGCAGAGGCTGTGCGGGATCCGTGCCCAGCGTGAGCTCCAGGAACTCCTGGAAGTTGGAAACAACCAGCATCCGGAACTGGTGAGACCTGGCAAAGAGTTCGTCCACGATCTGGAAGGCTGAGAGGCGGATCTCGGCGTGTTCCTGGGTCAGCTGTGCTATCAGCAGGCGGTAGGCACGGCTCAGCTGCTCCTCTGAAGACCTGGGGATACGAGCCAGCCTGACCCAACTGCCCGGCATGCAGAGGATGGGTGGGGGGAGACTCTCCGTACAGGGATGCTGCATGCACGTAGTGGCAGGGACCACCACTGCCTTCCCATCTTCGTTCTCCCCTTTTCTAGAGCAGGGTCTGCATACTGCCGCCCAAGGGCCCCATCTAGTTCCCCAGCCCCTGCCTGTTTCTGTGTGGCCCACAAGCCAAGAATGTTGAAACAAACGAAAAATACTTGATGAAATGTGAAAATTATATAGACTTCAAATGTCGGTGGTCATTCACAAAGTTTCATTGGAATGTGGCCCATTTATCCAGCTGCATCATCTACAGCTGCGTTCACAGAGCTGAGGCCTTACGGCAAAGCCTGAAACACAAACCATCCCGCCCTTTAAACACATGCCACCCGGCACAACGCAGACCGCCCGGCACAAACGCACACCGCCCAGCACGCACACTGTTCAGCTGGGTGCCTCCTGATGCGGGAAGGAAGGGAAGGCCTAGAGCTCGGGACATCTCCCAGCCCCTCCTGAATGCTCCTCTTCCCAGCTCCTGGCCCCACATAAACCATTGCGAATCGGATTTCCTGGTGCATGCTGCAAAACCTGACCTGAAATTTTCTATTAAAATGTCAACACTCCATTACGCTATAAACAATCTGTAAGTTCTCGTTTTACAAACGCAGGATACAGGATAATGAGTGTCCTCGACTTATGCTCCACCCTCCGAGGAGAAGTTCTGCTTCCCCCATGAATCTCTGGCTGCCTGAGGGTGACTTGCAGAGATCCTGGGAGGCGTATTCCCCGGAGGGAGAAGTGAACAGGGGTGGACATACCCTAAAGGCGATGGACCAACTCGCCTATCAGCAAGCTCTATTCTCTCCCTTCGCAAAGTCCAACAGCAAAGAAAAAGACACACGTTTCTCTCTAAATCACATATGTGCACTCAGGAAACGGGAATGAAGAGAGAAGCACCAAGCACGGAGCAGTGATGGGTCTGCAACGCCACGCGCCCCAAACCCAGAACATGACCACCCATCAGAGCTGGGTACTGCAGGGCCCTGAGAAAATGTCCTGGGTGTGTCCTCGGGTGGTTCTCTCCCAGGTCGGGGCAGGAAGGCAGGGCCCTGTGTGTGTCCTGGGCTCTGTGGGCCAGTCAGTTACTGTGAGTTACTAAACCCTAAGACATACTTGCAAATTTTCTTCAGTTCCTTCATTTTCTCAGGATTTAGTCTGGGTTCTCCTGAAGTTGTGAGCTCTTCTACCAACTTCGAAAGTTTCTGATCCATATCTAGAAATAGGTAAGGCACAAATGCTAAATCACCATCTGTATTTTATAGCTCTTGCTGTTATTAACGTGTTTACTGGGCTCTACTATAAACCGAAAGTTCCGGGAGGACCCTGAGCCTGGGGTCCATCTGCCGTTACCTCTGGGGGCGCCTCTCTGGGAAATGTGTCCGGCAAGGCCTTTACAGCGGTGATTACGGTCAGTTTTAAAAGTGAACCTTCAACTCGGGACCTCTACAATCCCCTGCGTGTGGGACGCTGCACTGAGGGCCGTGCGTTAAGAAGCAGTGGCACTGTCCAAATCAGCTTTTGCCTAACGTGACTGTTGCTGTTTCCCTTATTCACTGATTCCGCAGGGCAGCCTCCAGCAAGGCTGCAGAGGCCAAAAGGAGCCAAGAAATTCTGAGATCAATGAAAGTCGCGCCCGGAGGCCCAGGGTCGAGCACCGCGGCGTGCAGGGTGGGAAGAGGCGAGAGCCTGCAGCACTGCCAGGAAAAGGCCGAAGGACCCGGAAGGAAGCGCCAGGGGAGGCCGGGGCGGAGGCTGGGGAGCTGCGCCCTACCCGGGGAAAGCAGCGGCCCGGCGGGGCCCGCGCGAGGCTGGGGCCGCGGGGTCGCCCTCGCACAGCGGCTGCACCGGGCGGGCGCGCAGCTTTCGGCGGTGCTCGGGGGCTGCGGCCTGTCACTCGGCCCTGGGCCCGCCCTCCGGCCCCGCCGCCGGCGCTCTCGAAGACACGGGACACGCTCCGCCCGCAGGTCTCTGCCCGGCGCCCGCAGAGCCGCCGGTGCTGAAGCTGCTCGACCCCCGCCCCCCAGCGCAACCACAGCCCCACCTACCGCTGACTCGGCGCTCGCCTCGCCCCGCCCCTTCCGGCGGGCGGACCGCCCCTCCTGTCAGGTGCCCAAGAGCTCTACAGCCATTGGCTGTCCCTGGGCCGGACGCATCAGGAGCTGGGGTCACCACGGCGACGACTGCACCTACCTCTTGACGCGGCCGTTCTCGCTGTTGCCCCATCCTTTCCGGCAAAGGCCCCGCCCCTATCACGTGCTCTGAGCTCGGCAGCCAATGGCTCACCCTGGCCGAGGAGGCGCAGGCGCAAAGACGCGGCCGAGGTCTGCGCGGTGACGTAGGCGCGCTCCCGGCGGGGGCGGGGCAGCCTGGGATGGGAGACGCGCTAGAAAAGAGGCGGGAGGGCGCAGAAAGTCCTTAAAGGGGCTGCGGTGTGCGGGCGCCGGGGGCGGGGCCGGCCCGGAAACTGAGGCCGAAAGGAAGTTCCGGTCTGGGCGTCAACGCCACGCCTGCCCGGACTTTCGCGGCCAGGTCCCTTCCCCTGCGGAGGGCCGGTGAGGACTGCCCAGGCGGGAGGGCGCGGGTCCCTGGACCCTGGCGCCCTGGACCCCGCGGCGCCTGCCCGCTCGGGCCCGAGAAGGGAACCCCTGGGCGGGCTCGGGGTTCTTCGGGGCCCAGCTCGGCGCCAGACACACAGCAGATACCCCTGGGCCCGGGCTGGCCCCGGGCAGAATGAGGAGCAGAGGCGCCGTCCGTCCTGCCGCCGAGGTCCGCAGCCTGGAACGGAGGGGAGTGCGAGGCCGGCTGCGGACGGACCGACCTGGAGGTGGCTCAGGAGGAACGCGGTGTGCACCCCACTCGCGGGGCGCCCGGCACAGGCCACGCAGAGCAGACGCCCAACTGGGCGTCCGGGGCTGGGTGCATGGCGGGGGCCGCCGCCGGCGGGGCGGCGGGCCGGGGTTTCTTTTTCGGGGGGATGGGCATGCCCTTGCATTAGAGTGGTGGTAGCTCACAACCCTGTTAATCGTGTTTTTGTAGGGTGGGTTTCTCAGTAAAGCAGTTCTTTTAAAAAAGAAAAGAAGAGGGACTCCCTGCGCCGCCCCTCTCTGCAGCACCAGCCTCTGTCCCTGGGCGTCAGTGGCTCCCAGCTCCTAGCCTGCAGGCACCCTGAGCCGCTCCCCCGCCTCACCCCTTCCTCACCCAGCCTCTTGCTTCACTGAGCAAGCTGGAGCCAGATCCTCCCTCAGCGCCCCTTGCCCTGTGCACCCAATCGCCGGCCTGTGGCTTCCTCCAAGGCACCCATCCAGCAGTTTCCCTCTGTGTTCTACAGCAGGTTTTTTTGTTGTTATTAGTTCTCATTAGCATAAAAGGGTGCCGTTTCTCCCATACTAACAAAACCCTCTCTTTATCCGACTTCTCTCACCAATTGCTAAGTCCAGTTTCTTTTACACTGCCCCGGGGTGTCCTCTCAGCCCTCAGGCTCTACAGCACAGCCAAGCTGCCCGTCCACTGTCCATTGCCCTCTATCAGCTGATGGCCCTGCAGCCTTTTTTTTTTTTTTGAGACGGAGTCTCGCTTTGTCACCCAGGCTGGAGTGCAGTGGCGCGATCTCGGCTCACTGCAACCTCCGCCTCCTGGGTTCAAGGGTTCAAGCAATTCTCCTGCCTCAGCCTCCCGAGTAGCTGGGATTACAGGTGCCCACCACCACGCCCAGCTCATTTTTGAATTTTTAGTAGAGACGGGGTTTCACCATGTTGGTCAGGCTGGTCTCGAACTCCTGACTTCCGGTGATCCGCCCGGCTCGGCCTTCCAGAGTGCTGGGATTACAGGCGAGAGCCACCGCGCCTGGCCTGCCCTCATCCTGTTCGCTTGGACCAATTACCTGACTCACTTGGGCTTCTCACTTCCTCACTCCATGCCCATTTGGTTTGCAAATCCTGATAGCCCTACCCTCAGAACACATCCAGATCTGAGCAGGTCCCACTGCCTCATTGCCACTGCCAATTCCCGGCCACCCCTGCAGTGGGTCACTGCTGTCACCTCGTCTTTCACTTGTGCCCTGGTACCCCTAGACCATCATGCAGCAACCAGAGGGACCTTTGAAAGTCTAAGGTCGGATCACAGGATTGCTCCACACAGAATCCTCCTACAGCTCCCATCCCAGGGCAAAGCAAAACCTGTCGTGGCCTGTGTTTGCCGCCCACTACGTCCCACCGGTCGACTTCTCCAACCTGCTCTTGCTATCACACTGGGCCTCTGGGGAGCAGATCCTTCTGCCGGGAAGCTTCTGCCAGCATCCAGAGCTCCTTCCCCATCTCCGTCCAGCCACTGCTCATGTCTCACCCCTGAGCAAACACTTCTGCACCTTCCCGCCTCCCCGGCTCAGGACCCCCCCCCCACCCCCCCGGCCGTTTTCTTAACCTGCTCCGCTTGTTCCCAGGGCACTTCTGGCTTTGTATCACACAGACTTACTATCTTACTAGCTGATTCACTTTTTTCTCTTCACCCCTAAAACATACAGTCCATAAAAATAGAGATCTTTGTTTTGTTTCATGAAGCCAGACACAAAGTAGTGCTCAATATTTGTTGAATGCTGGATAAGATTAGAAAGCCAAGACAAATCATGATAAGAATTAGATGATATTTTATTTTTTTGTTTTCATTTGAGGCGGAGTCTTGCTCTGTCGCCCAGGCTGGAGTGCAGTGACGCGATCTCGGCTCACTGCAACCTCTGCCTCCCAGGTTCAAATGATTCTTGTGTCTCAGCCTCCCAAACAGCTGGGATTACAGGCACCCACCACCATGCCCAGCCAATTTTTGTATTTTTAGTAGAGACAGGGTTTCACCATATTGGCCAGGCTGGTCTCGAACTCCTGGCCTCAAGTGATCTGCCCACCTCAGTCTCCCAAAGTGTTGGGATTATAGGGGTGAGTCACTGCACCCAGCCAAGAATTAGAAGATACTTCTAAAAGACATTTTAAAAGAACCAACAGAAACTTTGAGATGATAAAACCCAAGCAGTATAAACAAAACCACCCAAGGCACATCTTAAATTGCAGAAAACTAGTGATAAATCTTAGAAGCAGTCAGAGTAAAAAAGGCATATGACATATAGGCACAAAGAAGCCAAAGATTTCTTGTCCCTTCCACCCCCAACAACAACAACAAAAGCAAGCCAGAAGAAAATGGAACATCTTTAAGATGGTAAAAGAAAAAATACTGTCAATCTAGAACTATATATGCAGCAGTATAGCCTTTTAAAACTGAGGTGATACAAAAGCATTTTCAGACAAAAGCTCCATGAATTATGACCAGCAGATTTGCAGTCCAGAAACTGTTATAGGATGCTCTTCAGATGAAAGGAAAATGATACCAGAGCCAAACTATAAAAGGAATGAAAAATTCTATAAATACTTTTTTTTTTTTTTTGAGACGGAGTTTCACTCGTCACCCAGGTTGGAGTGCAAATGGTGAGATCTTGGCTCACCACAACCTCTGCCCCCTGGGTTCAAGCGATTCTCCTGCCTCAGCCTCCTGAGTAGCTGGGACTACAGGCACGTGCCGCCACGCCCGGCTAATTTGTGTATTTTTAGTAGAGATGGGGTTTCACCATGTTGGTCAGGCTGGTCTCGAACTCCTGACCTCATGATCTGCCTCCTGGAGGTGGCAATACCGTAGATGAGAGAAGGATCGAAATCTACAGGAAGATATGCCATATTCATGGGTTGAGGACTCAATATTGTTACGATTTTTAAGTCCTTGTTATGGACTGAATTGTGGCCCCTGCCTACCAAATTCCTATGTTGAAGCCCTAACCTCCAATGTGACTTTATTTGGAGATGAGGCCTTTAAAGAGGTGAACATTAAATGGGATTCTAGGGATAGAGCCCGCATTTGATAGAACTGATGTCCTCGTAACATGAAGAGACTCCTGAGATGTGTGTGCATAGGAGGAAGTCCACCACTGGAGGACACAGTGAGAAGGGGGCCGTCTGCAAGCCCGGAGGAGAGGCCTCACCGGGAGCCAACCCTGCCAGCATCTCCTCTAGAACCATGAAGAAATAAATGTCCATTGTTTAAACCCCCTAGTCTGTGGTCTTCTGTTATGGTAGCCAAGCAAACGAATACCGTCCCTTTGGGGACGATAGGTTCACTGCAGTTTCAGTGAAAATCCCAGCACACTTTTTTTTTTTTTTTTTTTTTTTTTTTTTTTTTGAGACGGAGTCTCGCTCTGTCGCCCAGGCTGGAGTGCAGTGGCGCTATCTCGGCTCACTGCAAGCTCCGCCTCCCGGGTTTACGCCATTCTCCTGCCTCAGCCTCCCGAGTAGCTGGGACTACAGGCGCCCGCCACCTCGCCCGGCTAATTTTTTTGTATTTTTAGTAGAGACGGGGTTTCATTGTGTTAGCCAGGATGGTCTCGATCTCCTGACCTCGTGATCCGCCCGTCTCGGCCTCCCAAAGTGCTGGGATTACAGGCTTGAGCCACCGCGCCCGGCCCCCAGCACACTTTTTACAGTGTGTAGCAGACACTGATTAGTCGACTCTAAAATGTACGTGGAAATGCAAAGGACCTAGAACCACCGAGACCATCTGAAAAAGCAGAACTGGAGGACTCATGCTCCCTGGTTTCAAGACTTGCCTTAAAACTGCAATAATTAAGATAATGTGGGCCGGGCGCGGCGGCTCATGCCTGTCATCCCAGCACTTTGGGAGGCTGAGACAGGCGGATCACGAGGTCAGGAGATCCAGGCCATCCTGGCTAACACGGTGAAACCCCGTCTCTACTAAAAATAAAAAAATTAGCTGGGCGCGGTTGCGGGCGCCTGTGGTCCCAGCTACTAGGGAGGCTGAGGCAGGAGAATGGCGGGAACCCGGGAGGCGGAGCTTGCAGTGAGCCGAGATCTGGCCACTGCACTCCAGCCTGGGGGACAGAGCGAGACTCCGTCTCAAAAAAAAAAAAAAAAAAAAAAAAGAGACTGTGGTGGTGTTAGTACAAGGATAGACCTAAAGGCCAATTTAACAGAAGACAGTGTCCAGAAATAAACCCCAACTTACACAGCCAGGAATTTTTTTTTTTTTTTAATGGAGCCAGCATTATTCAATGGGATGAGAAAGGTCTTTTTAACAACTGGTGTTAGAACAATAAACATACGGGATGGGGTGGGGAATCATCCTCAAGCTCTTCCTCACGCAACACACACGAGTTAGAGATGTGTCACAGACTTAAACTGAAAAGCTGGAACGGAATCTTCTGGAATAGATAAAAGAATATTATCGCAACCCTGGAATAGGCAGAGTTTTTCTTTTTTTTAGAACAAAGAAAAGCATTAGCCACAAAGGAAAGAATAAATTGAACTGCACTAAAATTTTAAAAATCTGATCAAATGACAGTCAATAAAGCATAAATACACATATCCCACAAAGGATTCGTATGTGAGGAATTCCTACAAATCAGTAAGATAATGCAATCTAAAATGAGCAACAGACAAATATATAAATTACAATCAGCACATCAGGAGATCAAAATCAGACATCAGAGAAAAGGAAAGGAAAATCACACTGAGGCTGCAGTGCACAGCCACCTGAATGGCTAACCTGACAACACCAAGTGTTGACAACAACATGGGGCCACTGGAATCCTCACACTGCTGCTGGAGTGTAAAATGCTACCACCAACTTTGGATAAATCTTTGGCATTTGTGGTACAGTTAAACATATAAACACACCATGACTCAGTTCATTCTGCTTCCAGATAATTACTTCCCAAAGAAATGAAAATAATGTCTGCAAGAAGACTGGCACACAAATGTTTGTAAGAGGTTTACTCATCATAGCCCCAAATAGGGAACAACCCAAATGTCCATCAAGAGAATGGACACGGGCCGGGTGTGGTGGCTCACGCCTGTAATCCCAGCACTTTGAGAGGCCAAGGCGGGCGGATCATGAGATCAGGAGATTGAGACCATCCTGGCCAACATGGTGAAATCCTGTCTCTACTAAAAAATACACAAATTAGCTGGGCTGGGCGTGGTGGTGTGCACTTGTAATCCCAGCTACTCAGGAGGCTGAGGCAGGAGAATTGCTTGAACCCGAGAGGTGGAGATTGCAGTGAGCCAAGATTGCACCACTGCACTCCAGCCTGGTGTACATTGTGGTCTGTGCACACATGGATTACTATCTCTCCTACTCAGCAACACAAAGGACGCAACTGCTGACACGTGCAACAGGCATGAACTTCACAAGCGTCTGCAGAGTGAAACAAGCCAGACCCACCAGTGTCCACACTCCACCATCTGATGCCTATGGAGGCAACCCCCCCCACCACGGTGACAAAAATCAGAGCAATGATTGTGCCCCGGGGTTGTGGGTAACTCAGAAGGCACAAGGGGTCCCTTTCTGGGGCCATGGGGACGTTCCATACCTGGGCTTCAGTGGTAGTCACATGGAGGTACATTTATTAAGACTCACTGAGTAGCTTTTACTTGTATGTGCATTTTGGTGCATGTAATTTGTACCTCAGTTGAGAAAGAGTCCAGCGAGATAACACAACCAACAAAACATCTTACATTCAAGACTCCCAGTGCCTCTCGCTGGTGCGGATGTGGAGCAGGTGGGTGGAAGCGGGTGCAGCCGCTTTAGCAAACCGTGTCTGCTGAGTGGACTCGTGACCCAGCAATGCCACTCCTCGGCATCTTCCCACAAAAGGATGATGTGTCCAGCAAGGGTCACCTCCCAGAGTGCTCATAGCAGCTTTACCTGGACACTGCCCGACGTCCACCAGCGTGAGGGGCTGGGCCACTGTGCTTATTCCACTGGAGAGCACAGGCCTTAACCAGGCAAGACGTTGCTGTGCAGGGCTGCCGAGTAACACTGAGCCACGGACCCACGCCATGTGGCCGGAGTGAGCCACTCTGATGATGACTGACCAGGATATTGACTGGGCAAGGCCAGGGGCTGGGAACAGTCTGTTTGGTGGTTACATGCGTGTTACACAGAAATTCATTATGTGAACTTAGAATGTGTGTGCTTCAGTATGTTCTACTCAAGTTAAAAAGGAAAGAACAGGACACAAAGCAAGAAAAGCCCCTGCACGTGAGGACGGTGGAGCCTGGGCGGCTCAGGAGCCCGGGGAGCGGGGTGTGCGGCAGTGGGGCCACAGGGTCTGCTTCAGCCAAGGGCTGACCCGGGGATGGGCCCTCCAAAGTGGAGCACGTGGGAATGCGGTGGGTTCCAGCCGGGTGCTGTAGAGGGGCCAGGGCAGCCACCATGGGGTAAGAGATGGGCTAAGGGGCACCAGGCTGGCCACAAGAGCTGGGATTGGCTGCTAGAGAGAACAGGTGTGGGCGGTGGGGGGAAGGGCCAGTGGCTATAGCCTGCAGCCTCCTGAGCCCAAGCCTAGACTCAGCCCAAGCTGCAGGCCCAGGCTTGCTGGTGGCTGCAGCCTGAGCCCCCACCCACCACAGACAACGGCCTGTGGGTTCCAGGAACCAGTGTCTGAGTCATACCCAGCTGCAAGCTGGGGCCTCCAGACACTGGGGCCATCACGCCTCAGGGCAGCACCTGAGAGGAGGACTGCGCTCCTGGTGCGGTCCAGGCAGGAGTGGCCTCCAGCCGGCTTCTCAACTCCCCGTGGCCGTGGTGCCAGAAGCGATGCACATGCCCGCCGTGCTGCCCGGGCCCCAGGGAGGAGCAGGACACAACCCTTGGTGTTAGAAACGCACGGCAGCCTCGGCTCACACAGAAATGAGAAATAGAAAACCATTTTATTCGCATGGTTTACATTTACAGTTTATTAGCTAGTCAACATCAACATGCAAAAATAAGCACTAACTACAAACCTCTACAATATGGTTCTCTGTCAACTACGATGGTTCATTTGTTTTGAAAAGTCATCAGTACTTCTCTCAACTGAACGATTAATTTCTGTAATGGATAGTATTTAGACTCTACAGTTATGGAACCATCCGGCAAGGCCTCTGCAGAAACTTGGTCCCGTGGATTTCCACGTTATACATTCTCAAAGCAGGAAGTAAGGCGGCACACGGAGGGTGTGATATCGAAACTACGCACGTAGGAACACAGCCCCGCAATGTAGTATCGAAACTACGCACGTACGAACACAGTCCCGCGGACACGGCCCGCGAGGCAGGCGGGCGTCCTCGAAGCCAGCCCCTGACGGTGGCGGCGCCAGGCATTTTGGCAGCAGCTCTCGAATGAAGCCGTGAGTGTCCCTTGTGGCGCGGCATCGCGGGTCACTGCAGGTCAGTCCAGTGCCACTGCCACCTTCCCCGGCCGGGCCAGGGCCAACGGGAGGTGGTGAAGGACCAGCCCGTTCTCCAAGTCTCATCGTTCACAGAAGGAAAGAAACTGAAAACACAGGGAAATCATGGACTCCTATATTTTAAACGTTCTAAAGTTTCCCTCAGTGTTTAGGTCAGTCTTTAAAGAAAAGTTTCCTTCGAAAGTTGAAAGTACTTTTCAGAAGCATCAAATGGTTGACGTGTTACAAAATCCTACCAATCAAAATGCTGTTTTCAAGTACAAACTTATGAAACCTTATTTTCTCTCTTCCTAAGAGTATTTATCGTTGCTCACTCATCTTTGGTCGCAAGAAACAGAAACGCCGCGGCAGGCTGGAGCGCGAGGCAGGAGGAAGGCGCGGCCTCCCCGCCCGCTGCAGCCCGTCCCCGAGGCGTGCGCTTGGCGACGTGGGGCCTACATGATGTATACCTTCTCGGCTTGTGAGAAGTGGAAGACTTCTTTGGTTCTTGGGCAAACGACTTTATCATCTTGACGGATAGAAAGCAGAGACTGAAAAATAAAACCGGGAATGCGTTAAGGCAAGCGAATACAACGTAAACAGATTTCCATGGAAAATCCCCACAACGAACCACCAGGGAATCACTCATCCTCTCAGGCAAAGCTGCTTCCCAAAGGCACACCTGCCGAAGAAATCCCGGGGCCACCCCGCCTGTCCTTCCTGCCCCTGATCCATTTCGAATGAAGCTAAGGCAGGGTGGGCAAGAGGACAGCCCTGTTCCGATGGCAACGTGTGCCAGCCTGGACCCCCTGCCCTGCCTGCCCCACACAACCCTATTCCGATGGCAGCACGTGCCAGCCTGGACCCCCTGCCCTGCCTGCCCCACACAACCCTATTCCGATGGCAGCACGTGCCAGCCTGGACCCCCTGCCCTGCCTGCCCCACACAACCCTATTCCGATGGCAGCACGTGCCAGCCTGGACCCCCTGCCCTGCCTGCCCCACACAACCCTGTTCCGATGGCAGCACGTGCCAGCCTGGCCCCCCTGCCCTGCCTGCCCCACACAACCCTGTTCCGATGGCAGCACGTGCCAGCCTGGCCCCCCTGCCCTGCCTGCCCCACACAACCCTGTTCCGATGGCAGCACGTGCCAGCCTGGCCCCCCTGCCCTGCCTGCCCCACACAACCCTGTTCCGATGGCAACGTGTGCCAGCCTGGACCCCCTGCCCTGCCTGCCCCACACAACCCTATTCCGATGGCAGCACGTGCCAGCCTGGCCCCCCTGCCCTGCCTGCCCCACACAACCCTGTTCCGATGGCAACGTGTGCCAGCCTGGACCCCCTGCCCTGCCTGCCCCACACAACCCTATTCCGATGGCAGCACGTGCCAGCCTGGACCCCCTGCCCTGCCTGCCCCACACAACCCTATTCCGATGGCAGCACGTGCCAGCCTGGACCCCCTGCCCTGCCTGCCCCACACAACCCTGTTCCGATGGCAACGTGTGCCAGCCTGGACCCCCTGCCCTGCCTGCCCCACACAACCCTATTCCGATGGCAGCACGTGCCAGCCTGGCCCCCCTGCCCTGCCCCCCTCACATTGTAGCCGTAGACGTAGCCGTTGGGCAGCATCATGGGCGGGTTGTTCTCGTTCATCACGTCGCCGGAGATCTTGCAGACCAGGCGGGAGTTGGCACAGTGGGCCATGGGCAGGGGCTGCGCCAGCTTGTTCAGGGAGCGGCTGCACACGGGGCAGTCGGGGCTCTTGGAGCTGCCGTCCTCTTTGTAGCACTGTCTGTGCGTCGGGTCAAGGAAGGGTTGGGGACCACCCAGGGTGAGCCGAGCCCCCTGTGGCCACTCTACCCCGGGCTGCATGCCATTCTGGCTATGTGAGCACCGTGCAGACCACATGGGGTATCCTTCAAGGCAAAGGAAGTGCTGCACTTGACAGCTAAACAGCCCCCCTGAGGCCTGGGGGAGACAAGAAGCCCGCACCTTCCCGCCCCGGCCTCCTGCGCCAGGACCACATGCACACAGCGGCTCCGTCACCCACCACCCTCTCCCCCGCCACGCAACCTCTCCAGGCAGGACAAGAGCCACCCAGCAGGGATGTTCTGCTGGCACCTAGGAACAGGCAGTGGGCAAGCACACCAGCCCTCCCCCTCAGAGTTCCACAAAGGGGACAAGGGAGGGGGCCTGAGTCTCATTCATATCCCAGCACAGCCAGGAATCAGCGCAATCCCGAAACACTCACTACCTTCTGGGCCTGAGTCAGGTCACACGAGAGACATTCACAGGCGGGGACAGAGTCAATCGCAAGTGAGGGCAGAGTCAGTTGTAGGAGGACAGTCACTCACAGGTGGGGGCAGAGTCAGCCACAGGTGGGGATAAAGTCAGTCACAGGTGAGAGCAGAGTCAGGTGCAAGAGAACAGTCAAGGCAGAGTCAGTCACAGGCTGACAGTCACAGGCAGGGGCCGATTCAGTCACAGGCAGGACAGAGTCAGTCACAGGCAGGGACAGAGTCAGTCACAGGCAGGGACAGAGTCACAGGCAGGACAGAGTCAGTCACAGGCAGGGACAGTCAGTCACAGGCAGGACAGAGTCAGTCACACACAGGGGCAGAGTCAGTCACGGGTGGGATGGAGTGAATCACAGGCAGGGACGGAGTGAGTCACAGGCAGGGACAGAGTCAGTTGCTGGCTAGGAGAGTCAGTCACAGGTAGGGGCAGAGTCACAGGCAGGACAGAGTCCATCACAGGCAGGGAAGAGTCAGTCGCTGGCTGGGAGAGTCAGGCACGGGCAGGGACAGTCAGGCAGAGGCAGGGGCAGAGTCACAGGCAGGACAGTCAGTCACAGGCAGGGAAGAGTCAGTCACTGGCTGGGAGAGTCAGTCACAGGCAGGGACAGAGTCAGGCACAGGTAAGGCAGTCACAGGCAAGGACAGAGTCAGTCACAGGCAGGGGCAGCGTCAGTCACAGGCAGGGACAGAGTCAGTCACAGATGAGACAGTCAGAGGCAGGGACAGAGTCAGTCACAGGCAGGAGCAGAGTCAGTCACAGGCGGGGACAGACTCAGTCGCAGGCGTGGGCAGAGTCAGTCACAGGCAGGAGCGGAGTCAGTCACAGGTAGGGACAGACTCAGTTGCAGGCGTGGGCAGAGTCAGTCACAGGCAGGATGGAGTCAGTCACAGGCTGGGAGAGTCAGTCACAGGCCGAGGCACAGTCAGTCACAGGCGGGACAGAGTCAGTCACAGGCGAGGACAGAGTCACAGGCAGCATGGAGTCAGTTGCAGGCAGGGACAGACTCAGTCGCAGGCAGGGGCAGAGTCTGTCACAGGCAGGAAGAAGTCAGTTGCAGGTGGGACAGTCAGTTACAGGAAGGAATCAGTCAAAGGGGGACAGAGTCAGTCACAGGCAGGGCCACAGTGAGTCGCAGGTGGGGACAGAGTCAGTCGCAGGTGGGAAGAAGTCAGTTGCAGGTGGGACACAGTCAGTCACAGGAAGGAATGAGTCACAGGCAGGACAGAGTCAGTCACAGGTGGGGACAGAGTCAGCCGCAGGCAGGAGCAGTGAGTCACAGGCAGGAACTGAGTGAGTCACAGGTGGGACAGAGTCACAGGCAGGACGGAGTCAGTCACAGGCAGGCGCAGAGTCAGTCGCAGGCAGGGGCAGAGTCACAGGCAGGCAGAGTCGGTCACAGGCGGGACAGTCAGTCACAGGTGGGACAGAATCAGTCACAGGCGGGGGCCAAGTCAGTCACAGGCAAGGTTCTTGGTAATCACATGGGGAAACTATTCTGAATGGTAATCTCCCAGCCGCCAGAACACATCAGAGTCAGGCTTTTAGATCAATGCTCGGTGCCCATGGCAGCATCTGAGATGACGAGAGAGAGAGAGGAAGGGCGCCACTTCCCAGAGTGAAGGCTGTGCGACGCATCCAAGGCCCCTCAACACGGCCCCACCTCGACCATCTAGACACTGTGCAGGTGCAGCACGCAGAAGCCTGGGTCTGTCTGTGGTGGGAGGACAAGGGTGGCAAGGTGCAGGGTCAGTGTGTTAAAATGTGCAGGGTCAGTGTGTGAAAACGTGCAGGGTCAGTGTGTGAAAACGTGCAGGGTCAGTGTGTTAAAATGTGCAGGGTCAGTGTGTCAAAATGTGACCGAAGACGCGAACCCCAGGCTAAGCCGCACTGTGCACAGGAGGCAGGATACGGTGTCTTGATGGCTGAGAGGCCAGCCTGCAGGGTGAGGGTGAACACAGAGTTGTTTCCCAGCTGGTGTAGTCGGTAGTTGTCGTACCGGAACTGCTGGATCAGCATCCGCCACCGTGCAGGGTCCAGGAGGTCCTGGAAGACAGAGGGCAGAGGGTGCTGGGGATGCTCTCAGGGAAGCTCCTGGGACAGCTTAAAAATGTGGGCCATGGTGGGGCAGGTGCCATCGGCCCACAGCCATCCCCCAATGACCCACACACTCTGTGCTAAGGGTCAGCACAAAGCATAACTCCCTCAAGTGTTGACTGAAACACACAGTGGGGTGAGTGGACTTAACTCTGATTTCAACACGCTGCAGGATGAGTGCTGACTTAACTCTGGTTTAAACATGCTGTAGGGCCAGTGCTGACTTAACTCTCTGATTCCATCACGCTGCAGGATGAGTGCTGACTTAACTGATTTCAACATGCTATAGGGCCAGTGCTGACTTAACTCTCTGATTGCAACACACTGCAAGGCCGGTGCTGACTTAACTCTGATTTCAACATGCTGACGGATGAGTGCTGACTTAACTTTGATTTCAACACACTGCGGGGTGACTGCTGACTTCTCTGATTTCAACATGCTACAGGGCCAGTGCTGACTTAACTCTGATTTCGACATGCTGCAGGATGAGTACTGACTTAACTCTGATTTTACCACACTGACGAATGAGTGCTGACTTAACTGATATCAACACACTGCAGGTGAGTGCTGACTTAACTCTCTGATTTCAACACGCTGTGAGGCCAGTGCTGACTTAACTCTCTGATTTCAACACGATGCGGGACAAGGGCTGATTTAACTCTGATTTCAACACACTGCGGGATGAGTGATGACTTAACTCTCTGATTTTGACATGCTGCAAGGCCAGTGCTGATCTAACTCTGATTTCAACACGCTGAGGGATGAGTGCTGACTTAGCTCTGATGTCAACACGCTACAGGGCCAGTGCTGACTTAACTCTGATTTCGACATGCTGCAGGATGAGTACTGACTTAACTCTGATTTTACCACACTGACGAATGAGTGCTGACTTAACTGATATCAACACACTGCAGGATGAGTGCTGACTTAACTCTCTGATTTCAACACGCTGTGAGGCCAGTGCTGACTTAACTCTCTGATTTCAACACGATGCGGGACAAGGGCTGACTTAACTCTGATTTCAACACACTGCGGGATGAGTGATGACTTAACTCTCTGATTTTGACATGCTGCAAGGCCAGTGCTGATCTAACTCTGATTTCAACACGCTGAGGGATGAGTGCTGACTTAGCTCTGATGTCAACACGCTGCGGGATGAGTGATGACTTAACTCTCTGATTTTGACATGCTGCAAGGCCAGTGCTGATCTAACTCTGATTTCAACACGCTGAGGGATGAGTGCTGACTTAACTCTGACTTCAACATGCTGCGGGATGAATGCTGACTTAACTCTGATTTCAACACGCTGCAGGGCCAGTGCTGACTTAACGCTGCGATTTCAACACACCGTGGGGCCAGTGCTAACTCTGTGGTTTCAGCACACTGTAGGGCCAGTGCTGACTTAACTGTGATTTCAACAAGCTGCGGGGCCGGTGCTGACTTAACTCTGCTGCACACTGACAAAAATGGACTCACAGAGTTGGAAGCACAGCTCAGTGCAGAGGGCACCTCAGAGCATTAGGTGTAAAAACTTACTTTAGAGAAATCATGTATAAAACGGAAAATAGCCAGTCCATGTTAGGTTAAAGCATCACAGAACAGAAAATTAAACCTCATTAATGTCTGTCCCTAAATAACCTCAGGTTTAGACTTGGAGAGAGAGCATGTGTGAGCACAGGAGAGAAAAACCTTTAAATCAACCCAGAAAGGCCGCTCAGCCTCTAGCGCGGGGGGGAGACGGCCACACCTGGAGGGAGGGGAGGTGGTCATCAGGGGACGTCACCCGTCAGTCTCCATAAGCTTCTCAGTCTCAGTTTAGGGTAAATGCCACACTTAAATCCAACATTTTGAAAGGCTGCTTTTAATCTCATTTTTATATAAAAATCAAAGTCTACAACAGAGGAAGCCCACAGTCCAGAAGGTCCTCACTGAGAAGGAACAGCTCCTGGCACCCTCACTCCCCAGGACCAGTTGCCTCTGGGGCTCTGGCAGCTTCCGCCATTCTCTGAACAAAACGCTTCCTCCTGTTTCTTGCCTGACCCATGGCAACGGGGCCCATGTTCTTGCCACGAGACATGGTTTTGCCCCCTGAATCTGGCAACTGATGAGCCTTGGGGCTAGTACTGCCTGCCTCCCTCTTTACCGCACTGCAGGGCTGCGTCCGGCGAGAGGTGCACGCTCCACCTGGCCTAGGCCCAAAGTCTCAGCCCCCCGTATGTGTCAGCCTTTCTTGCATTTCTAACAAAATCCTCTCCAGAGCAAGCAACAGAAACAAGGTGCCAACTGACAATCTGGGAAGCTTAGACTCCACCCCCGAAGATCCTCTTGACCTAATGATGGTTTATTACGAGATGTCCCAAACGCCTGAGATCCAGGAGAATTCAGGCTGAGAAAGCTTCCAGCAGCTTTCAGAAGGCAGCAGGTCTAGGTCTGCCCAGGGCTTTGCAGTCCCTACAGGGTGGTGGGTGGGGGCTGCTGGGAAACACCCCTGCCTCTGACAGAGACCGGCGCCAGGCTCAAAGAACAAACTGTCAACTCCAGGAGGTTTCATCCGCTTCCCCCTTTTCCAGGAACTGAAACTGTTCCCAGCGTTGATGAGCACAGGGGTGGGCATGGGGGTGAGCACACGGTGGGCATGGGGTGGTTGCAAGGGTGGGTACACAGTGGGCACAGGGGTGGGTGCAGGGGTGGGCACACGGTGGGCATGCGGGTGGGTGCAGGGGTGGGTACACAGTGGGCACGGCGGTGGGTGCAGGGGTGGGCACACGGGCATGGGGGTGGGTGCAGGGGTGGGTACACAGTGGGCATGGGAGTGGGTGCAGGGGTGAGCACACGGGCATGTGAGTGGGTGCAGGGGTGGGTACACAGTGGGCACAGAGGTGGGTGCAGGGGTGGGCACACAGCACGGGGTGGGTGCAGGGGTGGGCACACGGTGGGGGCAGGGTGGGTGCAGGGGTGGGCATGGGTGCAGAGCGGAGCCACTCACCCGGGAGCAGCTGGCTGCTGGGTTGGGTCCAGGTCTGAGCACAGGGTGCTGGTTAGTGATGGCAGAACCCCCACCCCTACCCCAGTGACCACGGAGACTTGGAGGCTCCAATATGTACAGGTAAAATACAAAACGTCGCACGAGGACCATGGAAACCACAGAAGATGGTGCAGCCTAACACCTGACTCGGGCTGCAGACAAAGGAGAACCAGGGAACAGGGCAAGGAAGCTGGGCCCCGGCTGAACACGCCAGGCTTAAAAGCTTCCTGAACCTTTCTCATTCAACTTTTTTTTTGGAGACAGGGTCCCGCTCTGTCACCCAGGCTGGAGTGCAGTGGCACAATCTCGGCTCACTGCAGCCTCAACCTTCTGGGCTCAAGTGATCCTCCCACCTCAGCCTCCTGGGTAGCTGGACTACAGGCAGGTGCTACCATGCCCAGCTAATTTACAAAAAAATTTTTTTTGTAGAGACGGGGTGTCACTATGTTGCCCAGGCTGGTCCCAAACTCCTGGGCTCAAGTGATCCTCCCACCTCAGCCTCCCAAAGTGCTGGGATTCCAGGGGTGAGCCGCCACACACAGCCCTGATTCAAAATTCTTACGAGCAAAATGGGAATTGAACAAGAAAAGCCTGTCTTGGCAGGCTGGACAGGCCGTGTGGCTGGGACAGGGCCCTCACGTCCTGCCCCGTGTATGGCAGCAGTTACAGACCAGAGACACACCTTGCATCCCCACCCCATCACGACACCGACCCGCGGACGCAGGTCCTACCTTGTACGGGGAGATGTGCGTGTCGGGCGGGAAGGCCAGCATGCCCATGGCCTGGCGCACCTCGTCCAGCTGGCTCCCTTCTGCTTGGCTGAAGTGCTTTCTCGCGTGTCTAAAAAACAACATTTTGGCACATGTAAGTTTGCGTTTTTATTTTAATTTTTAGAGACAGGGTCTTACTCTGTCACCCAGGCTGGAGTGCAGTGGCACAGTCACAGCTCACTGTAGTCTCGAACTCCCGGGCTCAGGCGATCCTCCCAGGAAGCTGAGACCGCAGATGTGCGGCACCACGCCCAGCTAATGTAAAAAACGTCTTATTAGAGACAGAGTCTCGCTGTGTTGCCCAGGCTGGTCTCCAGCTCCTGGGCTCAAGCCATCTTCGTGCCCCAGCCTCCCAAAGTGCTGGGATTATAGGCATGACCCACTGTACCCGGCCTGCATTCTTAAGTTGAAAAATCTGAGCTAACAGCGTTTATGTCAGAGTCTAGGTACAAAGTAATCGCCTCACTCCAAGCCGACCTGCTGAGTGGGGCTGGGATGGCAGGAGGTGCAGCTCACCTGAGGCTGGAGAAGCAGCTACCAGACACTCCTTCCCCCAGGGACAGGGCACCCAAGCCACACACACAACCCACGGAAAACACCAGAACTGCAAATGGCACCTGCCCCTCAGGCCTCTCCAAAGCGATTCTGGTTTACAAGGAACCCAAACCTTAAGGACTCCCACTGACCCTGGATGCTTGCCTCCGTGGCCCCTATGGCCCCAGTGGACCCAGCGGACCAAGAATGTGTAGTCTGCTCGACTGCAGTCCTTGCTGTTCGGCAGTGACACCCAGCACAACCTTCCAAAGAACAGCCTCCCTCAGCCCACAGGCTGGACTCCCTGCAGATCCGGCCCAGCCCTCTCAGCCCTGAGCCTGCCACACACCACATGCAGCCACAATGTTTCCTGAGCCAACTCTGCAAGATGCACACAGGCCCGCTCCAGGACAGAACCCCACTCCAGTCTGTGGCTAGACAACTAAGAAACCAAAGCAGAACACGACAGGCCCCTTTCGAGCTGATCAAGAGGGCACCTGCTCACCCCAAGGGCCCCCATTCCATGCCCCCCCCCACACACAGGGTCACCGTCCCTCTGGCTGTCCTGAGGACCTGCACCCCCATGTCCCGACCCTCACATGGGCCCCTGTGCACCCCACGTCCTCAGCCCTCAAGGCCCCTCCCCCAAAGCGACCCCAATGCACAGAACCTCAAGTCCCACGTATGAGTCAGCCCTGTGCTGTCCAGAACAAGGCATGTACCCAGGAACACGGGGCTGAGGAGGTGCCGGGTGCTCATGGTGGCCTCGGAGAAGAGGCAGTGACTGGCAGAGACTGGAGTTAGTGCAGGAGGTGCCCCCGCAGCCCCTTGATGGATGGCACGGTGACCATGTGGTGGAGGCACCACCAGGGGAGCCTGGGGCAGCAGGGAGCGGGGGGTGCCCAGGCTTGGGACCCAGCCTGGAGAGTCCACACGGCCAACCCCGCAGGACATATGCAGGGACTGGGAGTTGGGGGTGAGTCCACACGGTCGACCCCGCAGGGTGCATGTACAGGGGCTGGGGACGGCCATCCGAGATTCCAGTGCCTGTGCATCTCCCTCCTGGAGTGTGTGGGGGGGTGTGTCTGAGTCCACGAAGAGCCCCACCCAACCCCCTCATTCCATCTCTGGAGACAAGTCACCCTTCGTCCTACGCCAAGACGTGCCCAGAACACGGCCCACCAGGGCTGTTTCATTCAACGGGCATCTCACCTCCTCCCAGAGCTGCTGAAGAGGGAATTTAATCTCTGTGGTTGGTATCTATGAGATCTCATTTGCGTGACCTGGTTTACGCATCTTATCTCACTATCAATCAAACCCCAGACGGGTGAGGCCAGACTTCCCTGACCAGGCCCTGGTACCTGGAGACCCACTCCCAAGACGGCCCCAGCAGAGGACGTAGCTCACACCGCGCCTGCCCCCGAGCACTGGGGTGTTGTTTGCCACGCCTGCCCCACTGGGTGCGGAGGCTTCAGCGCAGCACACGTCTGCGTGGGGGAGGAAGGACACGCACTTCCTGGGACCTGCCTGCTCCTCCGTAACAGACGAGGCCGTAGAGGGCACAGCTCTGAGCTCGGCTCCAGACATGATGAGGCGTAGGCCCTGCGAGTCTCCAGGGCAGATTCTACCCAGAGTGGGGTAAACACAGGCAAACAGACCCCACCCAGAGCAGGGGGGACACAGGCAAACAGACCCCACCCAGAGTGGGGCAAACACAGGGAAACAAACCCCACCCAGAGCGGGGGGGACACAGGCAAACAGACCCCACCCAGAGTGGGGAGAACACCAGCAAACAGACCCTTCGCGGAGCCAGCTGCCAGCCAGATGAAGACACCTGTGACAGGAGGGGCTGCAGGGAGGACTCCAGGATGGACACGTTTTGTTCTCAGACTCCTGGGCTGACAGTGGCCGGGGCCCTCAAGGAGACGGAGGCTGACTCGGGATGGAAGCAGGCTGCGGCCGGACAGAGGCCAGAGACACAGGCACCGAGGCTGCACGGAGGAGGCCAGAGCAGAGCAGGAGCCCCTCCTCCTGACAAGGCACCCCGGCCGTGTCCCCGGAACGCTCACACGCCGCTCTCCATTGGGTTGGGTCCTGAGACCCCCGCTTTAGCCCTCTCAGGCACAGAAGGGCAGTGAGCTCCCCTGCCGCAGGGCCTGGCTCACTTGTGCGTGAAAACGAGGCCTGATCTGCCACCATGCATCCAGGTTGGCATCAGGAGCCAGAGCAGGACCCCGGGCCTCCAGGGCCCACGCAAGGACAGGGTCTCGCCGCAGTTCTGCTGTGCGTTGTGGGGACCACCCTCAGCACCTCATCACGGGACGCCCACTTCTCCGAATCAGCCCTCTGTGGAACACTCGGCCACCCAGCCCGCTGCAGGTGGATATGGAGTCGCGGCCGGGTTTCTGTGGGCACGGACAGGCAGCCCCTCCTGGCAAACACACCTGCTGGGCACTCGCCCAGGAGCTTTGGGCCCGCCCCAAACAGCAACTCAAGCGTCACCGCGAGGCTTGGCTGCTCAGGAACCTCCACAGAAGTGAGTGAGATGACCCAGCACTGAAGGAGCAGCCCTGCCCTGAGACAGGGTGAGCACGACTGGCCAACACCGCCCAGGCCAGGCACCCACTGCTGCCTGACGATGCCCACTCTGGAGAGCCAGTGGGAAGCCAGCGGACAGCCTCTCTTGCTTTGCAGATGCCGTGCACCCTAACTGGGCTGAGCCACAGTGACAGCCAGCATCCCCTCCTCAGGCCTGACTGCCAGGGCGCCGCTGGCCTCAGCACACTGCACAGCACCCTTGTGTTGGAGACAGGCCACGGACCCCAGAGTGCCCTCGCCACACGCTGTCAACACTCCCCAATGACCCTGCGGGACATTCCCAAGCTCAGGGCACTTGGAGCCACCTGAGGACCACACGTCAGAGACACGCCCAAACTACAGAGGCTGGCGGCACTTTCCTGCGTGGAAAGGGGCTACCGGGAGTCATGTTTTACGCGGATGGTCGGGACGTCAAACTGGTTCCCCTGGCAGCCATGGGGGTCTGGGTGCCCACCTGGGGCCACACTTTGGTGGGGGCCCTGTCAGGCTCCAGGCCTCACTCCCCAAGTCCCATTCAGGAACAGTGGGAGAAGCAGCCACCTGAGTGGGCAGGTGTCAAACTCAAGACCCAGGGGACATCCCAGGACCCAGAACACGACAGGAAGGGCTGGCAGGGGCCGCAGCCGAACATCCTGCCCTCCCTCGATTTGCCGCACGACCGCGATGCCTACCTCACGGCGTCCAGTCTCTTATTCTGCCGGATGAGTTCAATGAACTCCTGGATTCTGAGGCTGAACTCCAGGCAGCTCTGAAGGCAAAGACAAGACGAGGCTTAGACAGCACATCCCACAGAGCCCGGGTGCCCGGGTGCCGCACCCACACGTCCACCAGCAGACCCCACAACCAAAGCTCTGAAACCCTCTCTCACAGGAACCAGGAAGGCAGGGCTGAGGCTGAAGCTGCCACTACAACCTGCGGCTGACTTTCCGGGGACCACAGGACCTGAACGTGAGTCCCGCCCCTGCTCCTGCAGCTGCGGCTGACTTTCCGGGGGCCACAGGTCCTGAACGTGAGTCCCGCCCCTGCTCCTGCAGCTGCGCTGACTTTCCGGGGACCACAGGACCTGAACGTGAGTCCCGCCCCTGCTCCTGCAGCTGCGCTGACTTTCCGGGGACCACAGGACCTGAACGTGAGTCCCGCCCCTGCTCCTGCAGCTGCGGCTGACTTTCCGGGGACCACGGGACCTGAACGTGAGTCCCGCCCCTGCTCCTGCAGCTGCGGCTGACTTTCCGGGGACCACGGGACCTGAACGTGAGTCCCGCCCCTGCTCCTGCAGCTGCGCTGACTTTCCGGGGACCACAGGTCCTGAACGTGAGTCCCGCCCCTGCTCCTGCAGCTGCGCTGACTTTCCGGGGACCACGGGTCCTGAACGTGAGTCCCGCCCCTGCTCCTGCAGCTGTGGCTGACTTTCCGGGGACCACGGGTCCTGAACGTGAGTCCCGCCCCTGCTCCTGCAGCTGCGGTGGGGCGTGCAGCCGCCCAGCATTTCAACTCGAAGGCCGGGGCACTCAGGGTGCTCCCGGGAGCGCAGGCCTGGGAGACGCTGGGAGGGCAGAGCAGCAGGTGCGGCCGCTGGACCAAAGGCACCAACCCCTCTGCAAGGACAAAGCAGCTTCCTGGCTCCTGCCCTGAGGCCCCTGCTTCCTCCTTTACACCCCCACCGGGCCTCTGGACCCATCTGTCCCGAGTGTAGACTGGGTGCTGGCTTGAGCCTGGGGCTGTTCTGGGAGAACATGGGCAAGTCCTGTCCTGAGGCACTGAGGCCCAGGGTGGGGAGGAGACAGTGACCACACATGGGGGTGCTGGGTGGTGCCTCACAGGAGCATGAGGCAGAGAAGCAAGCTTGGAGCAGGCAGGACCCAGGGCAGCAGGGCAGGGAGCGCCTGTGCCGAGGTTATGGACGGGGGACCGCACAGACACCGGGTGAGAACACGGCCGGCAGAAGCCAGGGCCAGCGCCGAGGCCCCAGGCAGGTGGCACATGGAACGGAGGCCTGGCCCAGGGGACACTGAGGTCCTGGGTGGCTGCGAGGCCAAGGGGCGGCTCCCGTGAAGGGAGGGTGCTTCCAGGATGTGTGGGAGATGGAAAGAGGCCAGGTCGGGGCTGCTGGCTGACAGCAGCATGCCTGAGGCGGGGGCTGGGGCGGAAGCTCCTGCAGGACCAAGTCCCACATGCGTCTGCCTCTGAGTCGCTCACGTGCAGCTAAGGGAAACCCACGGAAGCCCAACCCTCACTCTGAAATCTCAGCAACCTCAGTCCAATGTGGGCCGAGACTTGTGGCTGGGGTGGGAGCAGCGGCAACATCGACCAAAGTCATCCAAGACGAGACGCGGATGCTACAGAAGGGCCATGTCCGTCTAAACCGTAAGATCTTCTGTGTGATTTCAGGACATTCTCGGGGCTTCACCCCGCAAACAGGATATAGGCGGGGGCACCACGGAGCAAGTCTTGGGCTGGGGCCACATTGGTCACTCTGAGTTCACGTGGTCTGGATCTCAGGATGGCACGAACAGAAACTCTACGTGGCAAATGAATCCACCCCAGATCACTGTATTTAAGTCGAAGCTCATCACTTCCATTTCCCAGAGCTTTTCCCACTGAGCTTTCTGAGGGGCCACCTGTGCTCCAGCCCACCCTGCCTGCCTGCCTTGCTGCCCCGACACACAGAGCACCCACAGCAGTGGCTCCGTGTGGGCGTGGGGAGGGGCTGCCCAGACCCGGGGGCCAGCCAAGGCGCCGAGAGCCACCTGCCTTCCAGGGTGGGGTTCAGAGGGGCTCAGGTCCCTGCCCTGCTGCCCCTGTCCTGTGCCCTCAGCCCCTCACCGCCCTGTGTCCCTAGACAGACAGGTCAACAGGCTGTACGCAGAACTCACAGGCTTGCTCCAAACTGGGGCAGGAGGACTGTCTCTGACCCCAGCAGTGGCATAGGCTCTGGGCGGGGGGTGCCAGGCTTGGTACAAACCAGCCCAGAGGCACGAGGTCACTGCAGGGTCCCCAGTCCCCACCCCACTAATCAGTAGACAGACTTTGGTCAGCACTCCACTCCCTTCAGAGCCAGCCCGGCCGGAGAGCAAGGGAAGGGCCAGTGGGAAAAGACAGAGGCTCCCCACCAGGGCCCCACCTGCCTCCCAGGGGCCGCCTGATGGCTGCCGTGTCCAGAGCAGGCGAGTGCTGGGGCTCCGTCTAAAGGCAGGAAGCAGCTGCCGAGGGGGTGCTCTAGAAGACCAGGACTCTGCGCCCACTCTAGGTTACCGCTTCACACAGTGGACACCTCAAACCTGCTTTTCAATGACACCTTTTGCTCTAGTAGGTTACTTTCAATTGGTCCACTAACACATAAGTGTGTCTATGTCGTGAAACTTAGGTATTCAGACCCAAATCTAAAACACCGAGTCTACGCTGTCCCACACAGCATGGAGCGCCAAGGCTGTGCCCACCCTGAGACAGGCGCCCACACTGGTGGCTCTGTGTGGCTTTCGCACAGACGTGAGGCACACAAATCACTGGGTCTTCAGGGCCACTTGCCCACCCAGGCCTGTGAAATCCATTTCCCAGCCAGGTCAAACTTGGGCCTCAAGTTTCTTTTCCCATCGAGGCTCTCGTGGCTGGTCCGAGGGACCCATGAGGGCACCGTCTGGCTCCTCCCTGTCTCCCCACATGCTCCCTGGCGTGTGTGCACATGTGAGCAGACTGCACAGACAGCCATGTACCCCGCCTGGCTCAGTTGCATCTCATACCGGGCATGTTTTCGTGTCATTTGGAGTCTTCAGGGTTCATTTCTGGACAGCATCCAAACATGGATTCAGGCCCCATCCAGTCTCAACTTCATCCAACACCAGGCACGCTCATCCAATCTCAACTCATCCAACACCAGGCACGCTCATCCGCCAGGCATCCAATCTCAATTTCATCCAACACCAGACACACTCATCCGCCAGGCATCCAATCTCAAATCATTCAACACATATCTCAAATTTATCCAATACCACGCACACTCGTCCCCCAGGCACGCATTCAGGGCCCCAACTCCTGGCCCTGCCTGTCCCCACAGCAGCTTCAGACAAGTCGTGTGCCTGCAGCAAGCCCCCAACACCCTCCAGCAACACTGTCTGGTAGGTAACCAGGGCTTGCAGAAATATCCTGGCAGCACCAAGAACCTATCTTCCCTCTGAGGTCCACATGAAACAGCCCCGGCAGAGTTCCCACCGTGAGGCGTGTGCCGGCTCTCTGGGAGGGAGTGTGGGGCTGGCACTGTGTGGTGGGGCCGTGGGTTACATACCAATTCTGGCTTTCCTTTCAGGGTTTCCACACCAACATCCTTACTCTCTTAAGGGGAGCCACTGGCCGCTCCGCTTTTTCACCCCGTCTTTGCTTCGTGCTTGTTTTGGTGGCCCTGAGTGGCAGTGTGTCACTCCTGGCTGGTAACTGTGTGCACCCTGCCAAACTCAGCCAGGGTGGGGTTAAAGCAGTGCTCAGTTTAGAAAACAGAAGAGTTTTGCTGATGGAGGCAGAGGTGTTAATATAAAACATTTCTGCAAGCCCCTAGGGTGACAATGCCTTTTAATAAGCAGGTTTAAATTCTGTCATTTAACAGTCCATTTTTTAAGCCTCTTTTGGTCTCTAGAAAAGTGGGTACTTGGCCGGGCACAGTGGCTCACGCCTGTAATCCCAGTACTTTGGGAGGTTGAGGCAGGCAGATCACAAGGTCAGGAGATTGAGACCATCCTGGCCAATGTGGGGAAATCCCATGTCTACTAAAAATACAAGAATTAGCTGGGCATGGCGGCACGTGCCTGTAATCCCAGCTACTCAGGAGGCCGAGGCAAGAGAATCGCTTAAAGACGGAGGCAGACATTGCAGTGAGCCAAGATTGCGCCACTGCACTCCAGCCTGGCGACAAAGCAAGATTCCGTCTCAAAAAAAAAAAAAGAAAGAAAAGTGGGTATTCGTGAACAATATCACAGCCCAGAGCTCTGCAGCGTCGCAGATGGAGAATGGCTTTCCGACCAGCTTTTCTGTGTCTGTAACTGACTGCAGGGAGCCACGGAGCAGCCCCCATGGAGCAGGACTGATGTGTCTCTGGGCTCCGAGCCCAGAGCCCCAAACATGCTATGTACACGTGGTCAGCCTCCCGTAACCGATCCCTCTGAGCCTCATGCCAGGTGTATGCAAACTGCAATGCCAAATGAGGTGCACTTTTCCGGATTTTAGCCTAAAAGTGTAACACAACCACCAAAAAAACTCCCAAACCCAACCCCCACCTTACAAACCAAAACCAAACTACTGAGAACCACCAGGCGAGGGGGTGCTGGCTGCAGGGCGGGTGGCGCGGCCTCGGCCCCGACCCACCCCATCCCAACCCGGGAGTCTGTGCACCTTCATCTTCCGCAGCCGGGACTTGTTGTCATGGCACCAGGCCAGGCAGGTGGCCGTCTCACGCCTCTCCAGGGACTCCTCCACCTCTTTGGCCGTCAGGAACATCTCAATATTCACTAGGTCCTTAGAGGAAGGAAGCAGCTCCTGGTCAGAATGTGCTGGCTCAAGGCCCCCACGCCACCCTCCCGCACCCCGGCCTCCATGAGGCAGGGCCCAGCACCAGCCACCACTCGAGATGCATCTCCAGTCCACACAGTGAGTCTGCACTCATGGACTCCCCAGGGCTGCTCTGAGATCTGAGGAACAGAATAGCCCCCAAGGACCAAAAGGTCAGACGCTCACGTGGACAGCAGCCATGGCCAAGCAAGGGAGCCAGGCTGGCCTCGCCTGTCCCATGGAGAGGAGTTGCAGAGACACACACGCAGGCGGGGCCAGGCCACGTACCAGGTGGGGCCAGGACATGTGCCAGGCGGCCTCATCTCCACTCCCCACAGCCCCCCAGCACATCTACAGCCCCTCCCTGGGCAGCCCCCTCATTTCAAAATCAACAGTAAGTGAATAATAACATGGTAAATAATACATAAACACACTATGGCTAGTATCACGGTAGTTAGAACTGATGATTTATATATATAAAAAAAGAAACCCAAAGTAACCCAGGCTTAGCATCGAGGCTCTGCGAGTGGCCGGGCACAGGGGGTGGGTGCTCAGTGCCCAGCAGTGGAACCCATGGTCACCGGCTGAGGCAGGACAGCAGCCAGCCCTGGACTCCACCAGGCACTGCGAGGCTGGGGGTGAGGGCGCACGTGGTCCTCAGCAGCGATGGCTCCCGACCTTCCCCAGTGGGACCAAGGGCAGCACCTCTGCCCGCACATGGCCCAAGACCCAGTGGCCTAGCGCGAGGCCACAGATCACCCCTTGGGTCCCACAGCCCCATGTCTGGACACCGGCCTCACAGACGCGCAGTTTTCTTTGATGATTTCCCTTTTCTGAAACCCCTCATGGCATTGTTTTCTTGCATCTTTTCTTTGATGATTTTTCTGAAACCCCTTCATAGTGTTTTCTTGCACGTTTGCTTTGATGATTTCTCTTTGCTGCAGCCCCTTCACGGCAGGCGGATGTTGGGTCTCCCACAAAGTCTTGCTTTGTTTTGCAACTTAAAAACAAAAATTTTTTTTTTTTTGGTGACGGGGTCTCGCTCTCTTGTCCAGACTGGATGGAATGGCAGTGAGATCATGGCCCACTGTTGCCTCCAGTTCCTGGGCTCAAGTGACCATGCCACCTCAGCCTCCTGCGTAGCTGCGACTATAGGCACACACTATCACGCCCAGTTAATTTTTTATTTTTATAGAAATGGGGTCTTGCCACATTGCCCAGGCTGGTCTTGAACTCCTGGGCTCAAGTGATCCTCCCACCCTGGTCTCCCAAAGGCCTTGTTTTGTAGTTTTGCTCTAAATTTCAGGAGGTGGCTCCTGGTCTGTCTCCTGCCTCATGTCCCATCCGCACAGCCTCGGGGTCTGAATGCAGCTGGATCTCTCTCACTGAGGGTTTCTCCAGTGTCTGGGTCTCTGGTTGTGAGAGTCACAGGAAAGATGTGAGGCCAGCTGGCAGCAGGCTTGTACGTCAACTGAAACTGGAAACCGTCTAAGTGAACCGGTTTTCTGTCTCACACAAAATGCTCATGCTAACTTTTGTTTGTTTTGAAACAGGGTGTCATCCTGTTGCCCAGGCTGGAGTGCAGTGGTGAGATCTTGGCTCACTGCAGCCTCCACCTCCTGGGCTCAAGTGATCCTCGCACTGCAGCCTCCAGAGTAGCTGGGACCCCAGGTGCCCGCCACCACTCCCAGCTGATTTGAAAAAAATTTTGTAGAGAAGGCTTCTCACTTTGTTGCCCTGGCTGGTCTCAAACTCCTGGGCTCAAGGCAGCCTGGTGCTCTCTTGGGCGGCCTTCCCTGGGCAGCAGCCTTCCTGTCCTGTTCCTGGGCGGCCTTCCCTGGGCGGCAGGCATCCCGTCCTCTTCCTGGGTGGCCTTCCCTGGGCGGCAGGCGTCCCGTCCTGTTCCTGGGCGGCCTTCCCTCGGCGGCAGTTTCCTGTCCTGTCTCATCTGGGACCTTCCTCCAATCCAGAGCATGTGGGTATTTTCCTAAGTTTGTTATGTCTCCAATTTTGGTGCACAGGAATTTTGGTGCACAGGAATTTTGGTGCACAGGTATGAAACCAGAGGTCCCGTGTGGGAATTCCATGGCGCCCCCTACAGGAAGTCCAGGTCTGACCAGTGCAGCAGGGGTTTACGTTTCCACAGCCTGGCAGTTCTCCCTCGGCCACAGCAGCACCTTCCCCGGGGCCTCCTGGTGCTGTGGTCGCCTGTGGTCAAAAGCGATTCCTCAACGCCCTCGGGAGCATCTCAGCAGGAATAACTCCTCCCCCGCAACCCAGTCCTCGTGGGCTCCACACATGCCCGCCTTCTTCCATACAGCAGCTCCAGGCCCTCTTTGGGACAGACACGCTCAGGGCGCCCCAACACCTCGAGTCTAGCCTGTCTCATCCTGCTGAGACCTACTCCAGCCGGCCTTAGAATCATCAGCCCTTCCATATCCACCCTGCTCTACACACCCCTGTGGAACATGTGGCCCGTGCCCACCACAGGACCCCCTTCTTTCACCTCACGCCTCTCTCCCCCAACACAGCACACGTTCCCTGGGGCCAGGGGCACCCACAGCTTATGCTTCAGCAGGCACCGCCAGATGTGCTTGGCCACACCCCCGCAGGTTCCAAGGACAGTGTGCTGGACGTTTAGTAGAGGAGAGCCAGGTTATCTGTGAACACGCCGAGGGGCTGCCCCAGGCAGCCAGGACATGTGGGCAGCACAGAGAGAGGGCCTGTGCACTGGGGGACGCCGGGCACACGGGGCCAGGGAGGCAGGTGGGTGGGACAGGCATGACGGACAGGGGCACCGGAGTGACATGTGCTCGCCCCACTGTCAGTCACGTGAGCCTTGGCAGGTGCAGGTGAGAATGCCCTTCCCTGACACCCAGGTGGAGGAAACATGGCACCAGATGGGGGCCACAGGAGCCTAGCAGGCAGCGTGGCAGAGGCAACACAGACGACCTTGTCCAGAGACAAGAATGCTGGGTGCACACTGGAGCAGCTGCGAGTCATGATCTGGAGACCTCAGACACTTGACAAGACCGCAGGGCCGCCGGGGGCACCAGCCCTGGCCACCGCAGAGGACCAGTGCACTTTGCCATCTGGCAGATCCACTCACGGAACAGCTGTGACACGTCACATTCACATCTGTGAACCGAGACGCCACACCCCAGGGGTGCCAAGAGCAACAGTGTTGCGCGGGTGTGGGCAGGTGAGCACCTCTAGGACACGAGGACTCACTCGCTCACCCTGCCCACTGGGCAGCTGCTCGCCACTCCCCTCCTGAAGAACAGGATGGACACTGCACACACACGAGCAGGGAGGCCGTGCAGCAGCGGGGAGAAGGCACGGGTGGGAGGGTGCCGCTCTACCCAGGGCAGCATCTGAGAGAAGCTGAACCAGGCTCGGGACAAATGCCGAGGACGGGAGCCAGTGGCGGGGGGCCAGGTGGGTCTCTGGGTGAGTCCGGAATGTGGGGCCTGCGGGTGAGTCCAGAGTGTGGGGCTAGGTGGGTCTGCAGGTGAGTCTGGAGTGTGGGGGCCAGGTGGGTCTGCAGGTGAGTCTGGAGTGTGGGGCCGGGGTGGACGTGCAGGTGAGTCTGGAGTGTGGGGCCGGGTGGGTCTGCAGGTGAGTCTGGAGTGTGGGGGCCGGGGTGGACGTGCAGGTGAGTCTGGAGTGTGAGGCCGGGGTGGGTCTGCAGGTGAGTCTGGAGTGTGGGGGCCGGGGTGGACGTGCAGGTGAGTCTGGAGTGTGGGGGCCGGGGTGGGTCTGCAGGTGAGTCTGGAGTGTGGGGCCGGGTGGGTCTGCTGGTGAGTCTGGAGTGTGGGGGCCGGGGTGGACGTGCAGGTGAGTCTGGAGTGTGGGGCCGGGTGGGTCTGCAGGTGAGTCTGGAGTGTGGGGCCGGGTGGGTCTGCTGGTGAGTCTGGAGTGTGGGGGCCGGGGTGGACGTGCAGGTGAGTCTGGAGTGTGGGGCCGGGTGGGTCTGCAGGTGAGTCTGGAGTGTGGGGCCGGGTGGGTCTGCAGGTGAGTCTGGAGTGTGGGGCCGGGGTGGACGTGCAGGTGAGTCTGGAGTGTGGGGCCGGGTGGGTCTGCAGGTGAGTCTGGAGTGTGGGGCCGGGTGGACGTGCAGGTGAGTCTGGAGTGTGGGGGCCGGGTGGGTCTGCAGGTGAGTCTGGAGTGTGGGGCCAGGTGGGTCTGCAGGTGAGTCTGGAGTGTGGGGCCGGGTGGACGTGCAGGTGAGTCTGGAGTGTGGGGCCGGGTGGACGTGCAGGTGAGTCTGGAGTGTGGGGCCGGGTGGACGTGCAGGTGAGTCTGGAGTGTGGGGCCGGGTGGACGTGCAGGTGAGTCTGGAGTACCGCAGGGCAGGGGAGCTGGGCAGGAGTGGGATGGGAGTGTGGGGGAGGCTGTGAGCCAGCAGGGCCTGCAGATGGCTGCATGGGGGCGTGAGTGTGGCCCCACGGGCACCTGAGGCCTTGGACTGCAAAATGTGAGGCCGCCTCCAAGGCCGGGAAGGGAGCCTTGTGCTGGGGTTGAATGTGGCCAGGGCTGACGTCCATCACGCCCCAGGTGGGAGCCACACACATGTGGGTGGGATTTAAGCCATGGAAAGAGAAGACCCCTGGTTAGGCAGAAGCAGGGAGGATGTGGGCTAAGGAGCCATGGCAGGGAGTGGCATGGGAGGGAGGCCTGTGGGGCCAGGTGCATGGCCGGGCATGGGCTCGGGGCAAGCCATGGGGCACGCTCCTCTTGCACAAATGCTGCCTGAGAGGTTCTCAAGCGTTGTCATCTTAGTCAAATGGAACACGGATGCCACCTTAACCTGAGTCAGGTGAGGCCGTGCACCCACAGCGGGATCTGGACAGGGGCAAGTGCAATGGGCCCAAGTGCTGGTCTAGGAGGTTCCAACTGCCATGGGCCCCCACGGCGGTGGACAAAGCCCGATGGCGGAGGGGCTGCCCCAGTTAACCTGGCCCAAAGGTGCAGAAGAGTCTATCAAGGCAGCCGAGGGCAGAGGGCAGCACCGCCCGGTATCTGCTCAGCTGTACCCATGGAGGGCAAGGGTCCCACATGTTTCTACAGCCAAACAGGGTGCCGCAGAAAATACAGAAAACGTACTCCGCCTGAGATAAAGGCAAAGCTCTCACAAGGCAGCAAGGGAGCACGTGCCAGTGTGAAACCCAGGGTGCAGGTATCGGGCGGGAAAATCCTAAGCAGGATGTGTGGAGACGCCACAGGGAAATGAGAAGAACCCGGAGAGCCGCTTAGACACTGACTTTCTGCCTTCAGAAGGCGAAGCCCCAGCTGCGTTTCCACAAAGGGTCAGGGCCTCTCAGCTAGGGAGGAGGCCCTCACCACAGCACAGACACACACGGGGCTGGGGAGACACATGCACATGGAGGGGGGACACGCACATGGGGGGAGGGGGGAAGGGGACACGCACACGGGGGTTGGGACACGCACACGGCGGGAGGGGAACACATGCACATGGGGGAGGGGGACACGCACACTGGAGGGGGGGGACATGCACACGGGGGGAGGGGGACACACACACGAGGGGAGGAGAACACACGTACACGGGAGAAGGGGGACACACACACTGGAGGGAGGGGGACGCACACACTGGAGGGAGGGGGACGCACACACTGGAGGGAGGGGAATACACACACACGGGGGTGGGGACACGCACATGGGGGTAAGGGGGACACACACGGGGAGGGGAACACACGCACATGGGCACCCACCTCGATGCCGCTCTGGCGTGCCAGCTTGACGGCCGTGTTGTAGTAGCCGCAGCGCAGCAGGTGCTCCACCATCATGCGGTCCATGCGCTTCCTCTTCCACACGCTGGCCGCCGCGGGCTGGTCGCTGCTGTGCTCTTTGAGGTGCTCGATCCGGCGCTTGCACAGCTTGGCGCTCTCGTCCTCGGCCTGGATGGACTCCACCGCCTGAGCCACACACAACAGAGACCGGGTCAGGACAGGGACGCCCTGCAGCCCTGCGCCAAGGGAGGCCAGGCTGCCCCAACCCACAACACTCACACGGAGAAAAGCGGGGATCGCGGGACAGGGAAAACCATGCTCTACCGAGTCCGCCAGGCAGCTGTGCCTGGCCCAAGAGCTGCAGACGGAGGCAGTGAAAAACCCACCATCCGGATCTGCAGCTTCTCTGTTAGTTCCGCCTTTATATTGATGTACCCTGAAGCCATGTCGCCAGATGCATGCACCTTTAAATTTGCTGTGCCTTTCTGGTTAAACTGTTTATGGTTATAAGGTAACTTTAACAAATCTTTCGCAATACTTTTTTCTTTTTTTTTTTTTTTTTTTTTTTTTTGAGACGGAGTCTCGCTTTGTCACCCAGGCTGGAGTGCAGTGGCCGGATCTCAGCTCACTGCAAGCTCCGCCTCCCGGGTTCACGCCATTCTCCTGCCTCAGCCTCACAAGTAGCTGGGACTACAGGCGCCCGCCACCTCGCCCGGCTAGTTTTTTGTATTTTTTAGTAGAGACGGGGTTTCACCGTGTTAGCCAGGATGGTCTCGATCTCCTGACCTCGTGATCCGCCCGTCTCGGCCTCCCAAAGTGCTGGGATTACAGGCGTGAGCCACCGCGCCCAGCCAATACTTTTTTCTTAAAGTCAATTTTGTTAAAAATGAATCGAGCCAGATAGAAACGTTCCAGGCCTGCGCTGCCCAACACAGCTGCCACCGGCCCACGTGGCTGCCACACACTGAAGGGCAGTGGTGCAACTGAGGAACTGAATTCTTCATTACAGTTTAACAGCACGCACGGCGACTGACTACTGGACAGATCCAGGACTCAGGCTGGCTTCCTTCAGCACATTCTACGAATCTTGGCTTCCAACTGCTGTGCAGAAATCAGCTGTCCTGCTGTCTGTTGCCCCTTTGGAAGTGATCTTTTGCCCTTAGTTGATTTTCAAATATTTCTTTGTCTGTTTTCTTCGATTCCACCATGTCGGTTTATTTTCACTTACCCTGTGTAGGATTCTGACCTGGTGGTACTCATCAGTTCTGAAACCTTGGTCACTCTCCCGGCACCATCTCTGTCCCCACCCACTCGTGGGCTCTGGTGAAACACACCACAGGTTTCTGTTCTATTCTGTGCTTTACTCTCGCAGCCACTTTGATTTTTCGATCTCTGTGTTCCATTCTAGATCATTACTTCAGACCCACCCTCCAGTTCACTAATTCCATCTTTAGCTTTGTCTAACTGTTAACTGTTCAACTGTTATAGGCAAACGTTGAGTTTTTCACTTTTGTTATTATATTTCCCATTTATTGAAGTTTTAATTCATTTTAAACTCTAAATCTCTCTCTTTTTTTTTTTTTTAGAGACAGAGTCTCTGTGCAGGCTGAAGTGTAGTGGTGCGATCTCAGCTCACTGCAACCTCCAGCTCCTGGGTTCAAGCGATTCTCCTGCCTCAGCCTCCCGAGTAGCTGGGACCACAGACGCACACCATGCCTAGCTAATTTTTCTGTATTTTAATAGAGACGGGGTTTCGCCATGCTGGCCAGGCTGGTCTTGAACTCCTGACCTCAGGAGATCCACCTGCCTCGGCCTCCCAAAGTGCTGGGATTACAGGTACCAGCCACTGTACCTGACCAATCACTTTTTTTTTTTTTTTTAAGACAGTGTCTCGCTCTGCTGCCCAGGCTGGAGTACAGTGACACAATCTCTGCTCGCTGCAGCCTCAACCTCCTGGGCTCAAGTGATTCTCCTGCCTCAGCCTCCCAAGTAGCTGAGACTACAGGTGTGTGCCACCACGCCTGGCTAATATTTTTTGTACAGATGGGGTTTCGCCATGTTGCCCGGGCTGGTGTCAAACTCCTAGGCTCAAGCAATCTACCTGCCTCGCCCTTCCAAAGTGAGCCACGGTGTCCAGCCTTAAATCACTTTTTATACTTTCTGTTCCCTGCAGAGATTTTCAAACTCTTTGGAGATAGGGTCTCACTGTTGCCCAGCTAGAGAGTGCAGTGGCACAATCATGGCTTGCTGCAGCCTCAACCTCCTGGGCTCAAGTGATTCTCCTGCCTCAGCCTCCCAAGTAGCTGAGACTACAGGTGTGTGCCACCACGCCTGGCTAATATTTTTTGTACAGATGGGGTTTCGCCATGTTGCCCGGGTTGGTGTCAAACTCCTGGGCTCAAGCAATCTACCTGCCTCGCCCTTCCAAAGTGAGCCACGGTGTCCAGCCTTAAATCACTTTTTATACTTTCTGTTCCCTGCAGAGATTTTCAAACTCTTTTGAGATAGGGTCTCACTGTCGCCCAGCTAGAGAGTGCAGTGGCACAATCATGGCTCACTGCAGCCTTGACCTCCTGGGCTCAAGCAATCCTTCAGCCTCAGCCTCCTGAGTAACTGCTGGGGCTACAGGAGGACACCAGTACCCTTGGCCGTTTTCTCATGTTTTGTGGAGATGGGGTCTTCCTATGTTGCCCAGGCTGGTCTCAAACTCCTGGGCTCAAGTGATTCTGCTGCCTCAGCTTTCCAGTGCTTTCCAGGTGTGAGCTACCACGCCCAGCCTATTTCTGTTCTTTAAGCACAGTGAGGTGTGGCACCTGGCAGCCCCCACCCCTGCAGTCCGTGCAGCCCTCTGTCTACTGTCTGCTGGGTCTCCAACCCACCGTGGTGTCGAGACAGGGTCTCACTGTCGCCCAGGCTGTCTCTGTGCTGCACGTTGGACTTGAAAACTAAGAACCTAAGAATCATCTTATGCCCATATTGAAGGTATTCTCCCCATGAAAGACTCTGAATTGACTCTACCCAGAGCTGGAAGGCACCACCAGACTCCAGCCGGGACCACCTCACTGGAGTAAAGGCTAAGGGTCTCCGATCACCCCAGTCCTCTGAACCTAGGCTGCAACACTGTGTCAATGCCAGTCCACTTCCGGTACACCCCACCCTGAGTGTAATACTGTGGGGTCCCAGCTTCTCTCCACTGGGCCCCACTTTCCTCGGCCTGAGTCATCGGTCCTTACCTCCATCTGGCCTGGCCAACACTATGGGGGCAACAACAGTCTCTTGCCGCTCACCTCTGACTCCCTGCCCTCCGGTTCTGGCCTTTCTATTTCATATTCTATTGGGTATTTTTAGTGCGATGTTTCAAGATATCTTATCCCACTTTCTGGGTGTCTTCAGTGGGCCAGATTAGTCCCAATGCCCCTGTCCACCAATCCCAGTGACACGGAACTCCACACTCTCCTTGGAGGTGAAATTCCATCTAAAAATAATCAATTAGGTTGGGTGCAGTGGCTCATGCCTGTAATCCCAGCTTTGGGAGGCCAAGGCAGGTGAATCACCTGAGACCAGGAGTTCAAGACCAGCCTGGCTAACATGGTGAAACCCCATGTCTACTAAAAATACAAAAATTAGCCAGGCATGGTGGCACGCACCTGTAATCCCAGCTACCTCAGTGAGGCTGAGGCAGGAGAATCGCATGAACCCACGACGTGGAGGCTGTAGTGAGCTGAGATCATACCACTGAACTCCAGCCTGAGTGACACAGTGAGACTCTATCTCAAAAAAAAAAAAAAAAAAAAACAATCAACCTGCTGTACATCCTGGCCTCCCTGTGGCCTGGGCTCTGGACACTCCTAGAACGAGACAACACGGTCCCTACAGGAACAGGAAGCTGGCCTGCTCAGCCGACAGTGGCCCCAGAAGGCAAGCAGCAGGGAAGAGGGCCCCCAACCACACCTCCCGCGTTCCCACCACAGCAGCTTGCCTGTCTTAGGCCTCAGTTTCAAGACAAAATGGGTGTCCGTGCCCCCGGCCAAAGAGGGACTGCCGGGCGGGACCAACCTTCCTCTTGAGGACACTGAGCTTCTCCACCACGCCGTCCAGCAGGCTGACCACGGAGTCCACGGCGGGGCAGCCGCTTAGTGTCTTCTCCAGCTCGGCCACCACCATGGTGACGTGGCTCGTCTCCCGGTCAATGTTTTTCTGAGCGGCGCGAAAGCGTTTGTTCAGTGTCTCGTAGGGCACCTAGAGAGGAAGGAGGATGGTGAGGAACCGCTCCCCTGGTGTGAGCCCCACCAGCCCCACACCCAGGACACACCACGTCTCCTCATGGCACTTATAGAGGCAGAAGTCTCAGGAGGTTCTTGGTCTCAAAGGATCTACTCTAAACCTCAACCAAGACCCACAAAAGCCCTGGTGAGCAGAGAGCCACTCCACATCCCTGGATGAGAAGCAACCCCAATTTTTGCCAAAAACATTGTAAGTGTATGTAGACAAATCAATCCCAAAGTTCATCTAGAATAATGAACAGTCAAAGAAATTTCCAAACAGGAGAGCAGTGACTGGGGCGTGAGGCCATCAGATGGTAAAACACAGGATTGGCCGGTGATCAGCTAGGCTGGTGCAGCTGCAGGCGCCACCACACGAGGCCGGGCCGGGCAGGGACAAAGGTGCACGGGGCGTGGGTTCCACACGGGTTGGGCACAGCAAGCCTCAAACACGCAGGTGAAGCCACAGCGCACAACTCACACCCTCCTGCACAAGAGCATTTGCCTTCCCCACTCATAAAAATCATCCATTCCCTATGGAAAATAATCTTAACGTCACCATTAGTCTTCTGTCCCTCTGGAGAGAAGCGCTGCCGAGTTCTTCTCTGCCCGTTCCCTGTGCTCTATGGTTTGAAAGCAGCATGAATGACAGAATCACGCCCCAGCGCTCCCCAGCCGCCGTGGCCGGGCTCTGGCAGGAAACACTGCCCGTGGTCGTGGTCCTAGCTGCGCTGGCAGCCAGCAGCTCACCGCACAGCGCGTCAGCAACATGGCCATGCTGCTGCCTGGGAGCAGTGGGCCCAACTCTGCCATCGCAGCTGTGCTGGAACAAGCGCTCCACCTCTGCCTCATCTCCAGCCGTGCCCAACCATGGGGGACAGACTCTCAGGCACTGCCTGCTCCCCCGGCCCTGGGCGGGCCTTGACCTCGTGTCAGCCACTGTGCTTAGCCGTGAGGTCACGTGAGGAAGGCAGGGCTGCAGTGAGGGAGACCTGGACGCAGCTCAGCACGTGGGCTTCCCAGGACTGGGACAGTCAGGGCAACAGAGACTGGACTGGCCTCAGCCAAGGAAGGAGTCACACAGCAAGGCTCTTCCCCAGACTTTCCCCCTGAAAGCAGGGGCAGGAGGTGGGTGGCAAGGCCAGCTCTGAGCCATTTCCCCCGGCTGCCACTCCCCACTCAGCCTGGCCCCCGCTGCCCTCCACTCAGACATCCCCCAGGGCCGACGTGGATCCACCACAGGTGACAGTGTGCACACACTCTCATTCACACCAGACAGCCACACAGGAGGGCATGTAAATGGCAGCCAGCATCACCGTCTGCTACCAAGCAGGACTCACACTTACTGGTGAGCAAATGAGTCTTAGGATGTTGAGAAGGAAGGCAGGGAAGCTGTCAAGCTACCACACGTTTAACCAACTCACAAAGCAGTGACAACACGAGATGGACTCGAAGCCAGGCACCATGTGTGGCATTCGGAACCAAGCTTGCTGGTGCCACGCGGCCTGGGGGTCCCATCACCCACACTGCCCACCTTCAAGATTTCTCCCAAGGATTTAGCACCGCTTAGGAAAGATGGGAGAAATTATTTTTCTCTGCTCCACATCCAGGGATGGGAAGTCACAGCAGACAGCACTTCAGCTCTCCATAAATACCTGACCAGTGCAAGCAAGCTCAACGAGACCCACTGGGGAAGGCCCCAAAGGCCCCCGAGGCCCTGACATCACAGCCGGACAGCGGCCCGCGCCGCGCGACTCTCCCACTGGAAACCCCATCTGAGCGTGTCCTGCCACGAGGTGGAATTTCTAAAGGACGCAAAGCACACTCAGTCTTTGCTCTGCTATGCGGGGTCTCACACGAGCAGGACAGAAAGTCTTAGCCATTAGACGGACAGACAAAGAGGCACAACCACCCTCGCTCACACGGAGGAACCCACACAGCATCCACACACCAGCACATTCCAGACCGCCACCAGGAAAGCAAGGCCTCTCTGGACGTTCCTCAGCTGCATTCAAGTTCTACGCGGGAACGGGGCCTTTCCGGACAGTCCAATTCCTGGAGGGCCACCCGCCTCACCGCGGTGCTTACGCTGCTCAGGCACAGGGCAGAGCTCCGGGCAGCTGATGTGCTGCAGACAGGAACTCCCAGCGCAAGGCAAAGAGGCCCTGCCCAAAACTCGCCACGGTTACGCAGGACGCGAGCATGAAGGAGGCGCAGGAGGGGCTCACCGGGGCCACGGTGTCTTCCCAACTGGGAAGACCCCCACCTCCCTGCCAGTGGCTCTCAGGGTCCACGTCCGGCCGCTTACTGCTCAGGCCTCCCACGCCTCTGCGCACGCTCCTCCCACCTCCCTGCCTCCGCTCCTCCTCCTGCTCCTCCTCCAGCGCTGGCCTGGGGCTACCCAATCTGCGTTCAGGGGATGTGCGCCGCAGACCCTCTCCCTCCTGCGGGGCAGCTGCTGACCACGCCCCCCAGAGACGCCAAGCCAGCCCCGGAAAGCAGCGCCTCCTTTTCCGGGGGACCCAGCACGTGACTCCCGGCCCTAAAAGCTCCCCTACACTGGCCTGAGCCGGCTGGTTAGCAACACCCCCTTCACAGGCTCCTTAAAGGGCATTTGGTGACCGAGTGAGTGGAATTTCAGAAATGCTGAAGACTCGAACTCGAGCCAAATTATCACTCAAGAATGAGGACAAACTGAAGTTACTTTCAGATATGCAAGGGCTGAAAGCTGAACACACACAAACCTTTCTGGGAGAAAAACTTCTCAGAAATATTGCTTAGTGACCAAACACAACAAATCCATGGAGAAAGACACAAGAAACAGCACTGCGGAGAGGGGCCAGCAGATTGTAAGACACAAGAAACAGCACTGCGGAGAGGAGCCAGCAGAAAATACAGCTCGCCCAAATGAGGACAGGCAACCTAACAGACTGTATCACAAGAAGAACTGTGAAAAGGGGCAAAGCACTAAAAATAGATTCCTAATAGCACAGGCAACAGAGACAAATGGGACTACATCAAACTTAAAAATTTCAGAGCAGGAAAAACCAATAGAGTAAAAAATGGGAAAAAATAGCTGCAATCCAGGATCTGCATATGAAGCTACTATCCCGAATGCACTTTTAAAAACTCCTACAACTCCACAACCAAAGGAAATCTTCAATTTTAAAACGGGTGAAGGACTTAAGACACTTCTACAGAGAAGATAAACCAATGGCCATCTTGCCATACATGACAAGATGCTCCACACGACCAACCACCCAGCAGACCCAAGTGCAAACGTGAGACATCCCCTCGTGCCTGCTAGGACGGTGATCGCTAAACACCAAAAGCTACGCCATGGCAGGAAGCGGAGCAGCGGGACCCGCATGCAGGGCCAGGGAATGTGCCCGGCGCAGTGTGGAGAGCAGCGAGGCAATTCCTCAGAACGTTAGGCACTAGGCTCCTGAGTCCCCAGCAGGCCACGAGAACTGAAGGCAGGGTCCCAGGAGGTATCTGCACAGCTGTGTTCATGGCAGCCACGAGGCAGAAGCAACCCAAATGTCCATCACCAGGGGAATGAAAGAAGAAAACGTGGCAGTCACACGCCACATAATGACATTTTGGTCAACAACAGACCGTACAGGTGATGGTGGTCGCATTAAGATTAGGACACTGCATTCTCACTGCATCTTTTCTATGTCTCAACATGTACGATGCAAACCACCACCATGGAACAGCCGCCTGTGGTATTCAGCAGTGACAGGCTGTACAGGTTTGCAGCCCAGGAGGGTTGTACCACGTGTACACACAGGCTGTACCACGGTGCGAGCATGCAGCAGCCACACCGTCTGGGCTCCTGTGAGTTAGTTCGTTCTACGATGTTCGCACGGTGAAGTCGCCTAACGATGCATTTCTCAGAGCTTTTCCATGTAAGTGACACATGACTGTATCTGCACATGTAACGGTTCATTTCAGGCATCAACTTGATTGGATTAGGGATACCTAGAGAACCCGTGAAGCATTACTTCTGGGTGTGCCGGTGCGGGTTTTCCAGAGGAGAGTGGTGGATGAGTGGGAAGATGCCCTCCAGGTGAGTGGCACCATCCAGCCCGCTGGGGCCCAGATAGAACAAGAAAGGTGGATAAGCAATTTCCTCTCCCTCCTGGGGCTGGGACCCTGCCCTTTGGCATCGGAACTCCAGGGTCTCTGGCCTTCGGACATTGGGACTTGCACCAGCATCCCCCGGGGTTCTCAGGCCTTTGGCTCTGGACTGAGCCATGCACCAGCTTCCCAGGGTCTCCGGGGTGCAAGTCTGCTGGGGGACTCAGCCTCTGTAATCACATGAGCCGATTCCCCAACAAATCCCCTCAACTACCGATATCCAGTATGAGTTCTGTCTCCCTGGGGAAAACTAACACAACACACAGTGGAATAGTATTCAGCCTTTTAAAAGAAGGCAGTCCTCTCACACGCTGTAACATGGATGAATCTTGAGGACCTTCTGCTAAGTGAAAAAAGTCAATCATGAAAAGACAAATCTGCATGACTCTGCTTCTGTGAGGTATCTCACACAGTCCGACTCTTAGACACAGAAAGCAGAATGGTGGATGCCAGGGGCTGGGGTGGGGAGGAGGCAGTTTTGTTCAATGGCTATGGATTTTCCTGTTTGCAAGATGAGAGGGTCCTAGTGATACAGATGGTATGACGGTACTGTGTGCTTATGGTACAGTGTCTATGCTATAAATGGATAAAGTGGTTGCTGTATAAAATGGTTGATGGCAAATTTTATATATATGTAACATTAATAATGTCTTAAATTTAAAAATGTTAAAAATATTCTAATGAATTTTGATAAATGGCACCTGATTGCAAGACTTCTTATAAAGCTAGAGTGATCAAGCCAGTACAGCATGGGTCTGGGAGTGGATACAGGGGTCAGTGCAGGTGGGGAACCCAGAAAAGGGCCCACAGGCAGGGCCCATTTACATCCAGCCAAGGGGCCAAGGCTGCTGAGGGGAAGGACAGTCTCTGCAACAGCCAGGACATGGCCCTCAACCCAAACCTCACATCCCCATGACAAGTGCGTCCGTGTAGATCACGGCCCTAAACATAAAAGCTCAAACTGTGAAACTCCTTAGAAGGAAACATGGGAGAAAATCTTCGCATCCTTGAGACAAGCAACGGTTTCTTAGGAGGATATAAAATGCACCAACTGTAAAAGAAAAATCCATCCTCTGAACCTTATCAAAACTAAAACTTCTCTTCAGAAAACAATGTAGAAAATAAGCACATGAGCCACAGACTGGGAGAAGGCCTTCATAGCACACCTGACAAAGGGCTTCCATCTGGAATACAGCCAACTCCTGCAGCCTCAGTATTAGGACAAGCAAACCCCCCCGACCCGTTTGTTTTTTTTTTTTTTGAGACAGAGTCTCACTCCATCACCCAGGCTGGGGTGCAATGACGCAATCTCGGCTCACTGCAACCTCCACCTCCCGGGTTCAAGCGATTGTCCTGCCTCAGCCTCCCGAGTAGCTAGGACTACAGGCACCCGCCACCTCACCCAGTTAGCAATCCCATTTTTTTAATGGGGAAAAGGTTTGAACAGGAACATCACAAAAAAGTTCTATGAAGGGCAGGTAATCTCTAGAAGGACATGCAACATCATGAGTCGTCCGGGAAATGCAAATTAGACCACGGCGGAAGGCATGATGATGAATTTTACGGGTCCATTTGACACTGCCAGGTTCCCCAACAAACATTTGGCCAAGTATTATTCTGGGTGTGTCTGTGAGAGCATTCTGGGATGGGATTAATATGTGAATGGGTAGACTGAGGAAAGCCCACAGCCTTCCCATTGGGGAGGGGCCTGCCCAATCTGCTGAGGACCTGAAGGGAAGGGCAAGGCTGGGTAAGAAGGAACTCCTCCTGTGGGCGGGGCATGGTCTTTTCTGGCCTTTGCACTTGGACTAAAACCCTGGCTCTTCCTGAATCTTCCGCCCGCCTGACAGCTTCCGGGTTAAAACTGTTACCGTCGGCCTTCTTGGTCCTCAGGCCTTGAGACTCAGACTGGAACTACATTTCAGCTCTCCGGGGTCTCCAGCTTGGGACTTAGCCTCGATAACTGCACCAGCCAATTCTTTGTGATACATCTCCTTACGTGCACGCATGTGCACACACACGCACCCACCCACACATGTGCGCACACACCCACATGCACCCATGCACGCGCACACACCACACAACGCACGCACCCACACACGTGCGCACGCACCCACACGCACACACCACACGCACACACCACACGCGCGCGCACACACCCATGCACGCATGCGCACACACCCACGCACACGGGCGCCACTGGCTCTGTTTCTCTGGAGAACTCTGGCACCCAGAAGAACAGTTCCAAGTCAAGAGAGCGCCACCACATGCTGTGGAGCCGGGATACCTGGACTCTTGCTGGCCGCCGTTCTAATGATCCTTCTGGAAAAAGCGCTTAGTTCTTTAAAAGGTAAAGACATCTACCAGATGACTCAGCCATTCCACTCCCAAAAAAAAATGGACATAGAATATCCACATACAGATGCAGGAATGCTTGTTCACCACAGTTCCAAATGTCCATTGACCAGGATGGGTAAACAAACCGTGGTGTGCCCACACAGAAGAGTCCTCCAGCAATCAGAGGGAGGGCCGTGCTGCCTGGAAGCAGCTGGGCACAGCAGCACACGTGAGCTCACTCACAAGGCACCCTAACCAGGGCCGGGCTCACCTAGTGCAGCGGCTCTCCACAGGGACAACGTGCTCCCCAGAGGACATCTGGCAATGTGTGGAGACCTTTTTGATTTGCCACAATTGGAGTATGGCTGTGAACTGGACAAACTACAAGAGGAAATTAACTGGAACAAAGAAAACCTTATCGATCCACCAAAAGAAATAAAAAACCAAAGACAAAAGTATAGGAAACAGAAAGCAAAATCAGACAGTGAAGAGAAGTCCACAGTATTAGTAATCATCATAAATCTGGACGGCTACGGAAAGACAGAAACATCAGTACAAGTTTTTTGTTTTTAAAACATCTCTCAGAAACCGAAGCAGATTAAAAAAAGGATAAAGCCACAAAGCAGTACCATTCAATAGAGTACAACGTGAGCCACATTTGTATAGTTTCATATTTTCTAGTAGCCATAGTACAAAGAAACACATGAAATGTATTTTAATATATTTTATTTAACCCAATTCATCCCAAATACGTTCATTTAAACAACATAAATAATTATCAGGGGCCAGGAGTGGTGGCTCACACCTGTAATCCCAGCACTTTGGGAGGCCGACGCAGGCGGATCACGAGGTCAGGAGAACGAGACCATCCTGGCCAACATGATGAACCCCCGTCTCTACTAAAAACACACAAAAAATTAGCTGGGCGTGGTGGCGGGCGCCTGTAGTCCCAGCTACTCGGGAGGCTGAGGCAGGAGAATGGCATGAACCCGGGAGGCGGAGCTTACAGCAAGCGGAGACCACGCCACTGCACTCCAGCCTGGGCCACAGTGCGAGACTCTGTCTCAAATAAGTAAGTAAGTAAACAATTTCAGGGCCAAGCACGGTGACTCGTATCTGGAATCCCTGTGCTTTGGGAGGCCAAGGTGGGAGGACTGCTTGAGGCCAGGAGTTGGAGACCAGCCTGGGAAACATAGACACCCCTGTCTCTACAAAAAATACACAAAATAAAACAATAATAAATAATCATTAGACATTTCACATTTGTTACCCTCTTGGTACTAAATCTTGGAAAGCCAGGGTGTGTTTTACATTGAGAGCACACGACGATTTGGACCAACAACATCTCAAGTACTCGACAGCCACATGGGGCTCCCAGAAGACACGCCAGTGAGGTTAAGGAAACTGGAGCCACACTACCAACAGAGGAGGAGGGTGTGTGAGGTTTGACGGGAGCGACAGAACCTGGGCCTCACCCTTTGACCCAGGTACTCTACTTCTGTGGACCCAGACTAAAAACTCCCCACTCCTGTGTGCAGAGCTACACACCATGGACCCTGCTGCCCTGCCGGAACCCGCCCCGGCCGCCCCGTCGGACCCCCCTGCCCTGCCAGCATGGTGCAAGCATGCTCTTCAGTTGTCTATTAAGCTGAATCATACAAAAAATCCCAATGTCATTTTTAATTTTACCAATTTTTACTGATAGAATTCACAGGCCATATAATTCACCCTTTTAATGTGTACAATTTAGTAGCTTTTAGAATAAGCACAAGGTTGTACAAATCACTCTTTACTTCCAGAAGATTTTCATCACTCCAAAAAGGAACCCACTAAAATCCCCTCAGACCCAGGCAATCAACCACCAACCGATTCCATATAAATGGAATCTCGTGGGATGTGGACTTCCGTATCTGGCTTTTCTCACTTAGCACGTTTACCAAGTTCACCTGTGATGTGGCGTGCAGCAACACCATTCCTCTTCATGGCGGTCTTCCAGGGTATTCATACACCTATTTGTTTAGGAATTCACAAGTGATGGACTTTTGGCTGCTATCGAGAAGGAGATGGTATTCTTTGTTTTTTTGGTTTTTTTTTTGAGACGGAGTCTCACTGTTGCCCAGGCTGGAGTGCAGTAGCGCGATCTCAGCTCACTACAACCTCCGCCTCCCAGGTTTAAGCGATCCTCCTGCCTCAGCCTCCCGAGTAGCTGGGACTACAGGCACACGCCACCAAGCCCGGCTAATTTTTTTCTTTTTTTTTTTTTTGTATTTTTAGTAGAGATGGTGTTTCACCATGTTGGCCAGGATGGTCTCATCTCCTGACCTCATGATCCACCTGCCCTGGCCTCCCAAAGTGCTGGGATTACAGACATGAGGCACCACACCCGGCCCAAGGATGACATTCTTAAGAGTTTCTACTGCTCTTGGGGATAAGCTGAGGAGAGGAACTGCCAGGTCCTATGGTAACTCCGTGTGTCACCTGAGGAACGGGCAGGTTGTTTTCCGAGGTGGCTACATATGAGGATTTCAATTCCCCACATTCACACCCAACAACTCGCCATTGATTTTCCTACAGCCCTTCTGGTGGGGTATGAAGCAATACCTCACTGTGGTTTTAGTTTGTATTTCCCTAAGGATTAATGATGTGCTTAGTGGCCATTTGTGTATCTTTGCAGAAGTTTGCTAAAATTGTGTGCTCATTTAAAAAATGTTTTCTTGGCCAGGCACAGTGGCTCACGCCTGTGATCCCAGCACTTTGGGAGGCCGGGGCGGGGGGATCACGAGGTCAGGAGATCAAGACCATCCTGGCTAACATCGTGAAACCCCGTCTCTACTAAAAATACAAAAAAAACTAGCCGGGCGCGGTGGCGAGCGCCTGTAGTCCCAGCTACTTGGGAGGCTGAGGCAGGAGAATGGGGTGAACCCGGGAGGCGGAGCTTGCAGTGAGCCGAGATGGCACCACCGCACTCCAGCCTGGGCGACAGAGCGAGACTCTGCCTCAAAAAAAAAAAAAAAAAAAGTTTTCTTTTGCCTTTGTATTAATGAACTAGAAGAGTTCCTAACCTATTCTGAATACTAAACCCTTAACAGATACATGACTGGCAAAGATTTTCTCCCCATTCTGAGCAGCTGTCTTAGTCAGCTCGGGCTGCTGTAACAAATATCACAGACTGGGCGACCGAAACAGCAAACACTGATTTCTCACAGTTGTGAGGGCTGCATGTCTGACCTCAAGGTGCCAGCATGGTGGGGTTCCTGGCGAGGACCCTCTTCCTGGTGATGTCCTCACGTGGTCCTTCCCAGGTATGTGCATGCTGAGCGCGCCCTGTTCTCTCTGTCTTCCTATGAGGACACTAATCTCAGCACTGGGTCTCTATCCTCGTGACCACCTTCAAACTCAATTACCTCCCAAAGGCCGTACCTCCAAATACCACCCCATGGCAGGTTAGGGTCTAAGCACATGGAGCTGGAGGGACTCAGACACTCAGCACACAGCGGTAGTCTGCAAAACTTCCTCAACGGTGTCCTTTGAAACACAACCTTCCCATTTTAATCGTCCAATTTACCTATTTTATGCATGTGCATGTGTGTGTGTGTTTTAGGCAGTGTAGCTAATAAACCACTGCCTAATTCACATCAGGAAAATTTACATCTTTAAGAGCTTTATAATTTTAGGTCTTACATGTAAGTCTGACCCATTTTAATTTTTTCATACGGTGTGTGAGGTTGAAGTCCAACTTCATTTTTTGCTTGTGGAGATCTAGTTATCTCAGCATCACTTGTTAAAAACACTATTCTTTCCTATCTTGGCAGCCTCGCTAAAAATCAGTTCCCACGAATACACGGGTTCACATGTGGACTGATTCCACCCCGCTGATGTGCATCGACCCCTCCGCCAGCACCGTGCAGTCTTCATCACCACGGCTCCGTGGAAAGCGCTGAGGTCAGGAAGCGCAGGCCTCACAACTGCTTTCTCAAAGATGGCTCCTCGCATTGCCACATGAATTTTCAAAACAGCTGTCAATGTCCACAAAAAGGCCAGCTGAGATTTTGACACAAAAATCTATTGAATCTGTAGGTCAACTAGGGGAGTATTGCTGTCTTAATAACAGTAAGTGCTATTTCTAAGCATCTTATTATTTTGGTACTGTTGTAAATAACATTTTAATTTCCTTTTTGATCATTTCCAAGGTAAAGAAATATAACATATTTTTACTTATCTTGTATTGTGCAATCTTGACGAACTAGTTTATTAATACTACCAGTTCCCAAGCGTATTCCTTAGGAATTCTATATAGAAGATCATGTCATCTGCAACTACAACTTTACATTTTCTTTTCCAGTCTGAATGTCTTTTATTTATTTTCCTTGCCTAACTGTCCTAGAGCCCCCAGGATGATGCCAAATGTAAAGGGAACTGACATCTTTCATCTTGTTGCTGTTCTTAGGAGGAAAGTGTTACTGTTTGGCATGAAGCAAGATGTTAGCTGTGGGTTTTCCACAGATGCCCTTCATCAGATTGAGGAAGTTCCTTTCTATTCCCAGTTTTTTCAGGATAGGAGTGTTTGTATGATGAAAAGGTGTTGGATTTTGTAAAGTGCTTTTGTTGCATCTATTGAGATGATTAGGTGGTGGTTGTCCTTCATTCTATTAATATGAGACATGACATTGATTTTCATGCATTGAACCAACCTTGCATTTCTGGGGGAAATCCTACTTAGTCCTGACACATAATCCTTTCTATATGTTACCAGATTCAGTTTGCTAAGATTTTGTTAAAGATGATGGCATCTATTTCTTTCAACTGGAACGATGGTCTGTGGCTTTGTGATGTATTTGTCTGGTTCAAGGTTATATCAAGGTGACACTGGCCTCACAGAAGGAGTTGGGATGTACTCCCTCCTTAACTGCTTTTAGCAAGAGTTAGTGTAAATTCTTCTTTAGTGTTTAACAGAATTCATCAGTGAAACCATCTGGTCCTGGGCTTTTCTTTGTGAGGTTTTTTGTAGTAACCACCTGTTATAGGTCTATTCAGTCATCACTTTTAACTTACAAAAATAACAACTATATATGGTTCAACCTAACATATTTTTCCTTCTACACATTTTGTCTGTGTCCCTTGTCCAATGCTTATTTGTTTTTATTTACTTATTCACTTACTTATTCCTTCATTCACACAGGGTCTCACGCCGCTGTTCGGGCTGGAGCCCAGTGACACAATCATAGCTCACTGCAGCCTTGAGCTCCTAGCTCAAGTGATCCTCCTGCCTCAGCCTCCCAAAGTGCTGGGATTACAGGCATAAGCCACTGTGCCTGGCTTGGTATTTGCTTTTAAATTCTGGTTCTATCTTATCTGGTTATACCAAATAATTAAACTTTTATTTATCACATCTCCCCAATTTTTCCTAAGTAATTTGTTGCATTACAGCTTTTTACAATCACAGGATTTCTCAACTTAGCGAATGTTAAATTACGTTTTCTCCAATACATCTTCCCCTTCGGTGACTCAAAGAAGTAATCCTCCCTGATTTCGTCACTGAAACAGAATGTGGCAAGCAGCGTGAGTGGAGACATGCGTGAAACGTCTGCACCTGCTTGCCCGCTGCCCCCACACTGTGCCATCAGCTTCAGGATGTGCTTCCTCAAACGTTCTCCAGCCTTTGCCGTGCTTCTCTGACAGAATTTGCTGACAAAAAGAAACGCATTTTAGTGTGTCATCATCATGTTTTCACCAACACAGGAAGGAAGAATTTCCCCAATGGCATAAGGCTCTTTGTCTTTTGCAATTAACCATAAGAGGTTTCTAAATAGTGATTACGAAGCTCATCACAGGGCCAGAAGTGCTGGATTAAGCCCTGGGTGGCAGTTTGCATCACCCTCCATCCTGGAGGGCCCAGTCTCATGTTCTGGTGCAGGGCATGTAATCATGGTGGCTTCCTGCCATCCTGAGCTAATCTCCCCAAGCACAGCACATACCCTGAGGGAGGCTCACAAAGGACAAAAATGCTTCAAATCCCCCAAGAGGCTTCTTGAAAAAAACGACACTTCCAGTCAACTTCTGAGGGGATGTGACCAGATTGACGTTGCGCCCTACAAAGTTCATGGTGGGAAGCCCACTGTTGGCCCTGAGCTCCGCACTCCCAGTTAGGCTCAGCCTTAGCCAGCTGCTTCCTTGCAGGAACCTTTTTAAGCCACTGATCCATTTTGGAAAGGGTATGCGACCTGTGACAGCGGCACACACACACACAACGCAGCACCAGACTTGGAAGCCAGCAGCGTGGAAGAGCCAGGGCCGTGCCCCACGCAGTCCAGTGCCCTCATTCCTGGGTCACTCTCTAACCAAACGACACACAGACCACAAGTGGGTAGGAATGTCAGTTAATATACACGACATTAGCAGAGCTTCCTTCCTCACCTTTCCGTAAAATATTTCAAAGGAAGCCAGCTGTTCTGCCACAAAGTCACGACTTTGGCAGTTACACACCTGGCTGTTGTGTCTGGCAGGGCCCAGCCCTTCTTGGTGTCCCTTTCATTATAAATAAGAAATGTTTTATCAAACACAAAAGGAGCAACATGATATCATTACGGTTTCATGCAGAAACACGGCATCCTCTGCTAGTGCCAATCTTCCTTCAGGCCTTTACTGAAATAGCACCGTGGCAGTCAGGCTGCCTGCTAAGGACACTGTTGGATTGTCTGTTTCTGCTACTTTGGGTTATGGTGAATGGGATGTGTTCTAACTGGCTGGCGGTGGTATAGAGAACAGCGATTGGGTTTCATGCACTTACTGTGTGCCCTGTTATTGTGCTGACTTTCTCAATGATAACATTTACTTCTATTTCAATTCTTACTGCTTTAGACAGAATTGCCAAAATAATATTTAATATTATTTTGCTCATTTGTTAATTGGAAAATTGATTTCTTCTCTATCCTCCAAAAGAGCTTATAATCCCAGTGGTCAGAAACAGGCAAATACCATATGTGAGACAGCAGTCATGACTCAGGAGGGAAAAGGGCGGAAGTGGGAGATGCCGGGGCTGCGGTTTCAACAGTGGGGTCAGAGAAGCTTCACAAGGTGACAGCTCAACAAAGACTGAAGGAGGTGAGGACATGGGCCCACGGACACTGGCAAAGATTGAAGGAGGTGAGGACATGGGACTACGGACATCAGCAAAGATTGAAAGAGATGAGGACATGGGCCCACGGACATCGGCAAAGACTGAAGGAGGTGAGGACATGGGACTACGGACATCAGCAAAGATTGAAGGAGGTGAGGACATGGGCCCACGGACATCGGCAAAGACTGAAGGAGGTGAGGACATGGGCCCATGGACACTGGCAAAGATTGAAGGAGGTGAGGACATGGGACTACGGACACTGGCAAAGATTGAAGGAGGTGAGGACATGGGACTACGGACATCGGCAAAGATTGAAAGAGGTGAGGACATGGGCCCCCACATCGGCAAAGACTGAAGGAGGTGAGGACATGGGCCCCCACATCGGCAAAGACTGAAGGAGATGAGGACATGGGACCACGGACATCAGCAAAGATTGAAGGAGGTGAGGACATGGGCCCCACATCGGCAAAGATTGAAGGAGGTGAGGACATGGGCCCACAGACATCAGCAAAGACTGAAGGAGGTGAGGACATGGGACCATGGACATCGGCAAAGATTGAAGGAGGTGAGGACATGGGCCCCCACATCAGCAAAGACTGAAGGAGGTGAGGACATGGGACCATGGACATCGGCAAAGATTGAAGGTGAGGACATGGGCCCACAGACATCTGTGGGAGGAGTGCTCCAGACAGAGGAGGGTGGCACTAAAACCCTGGGCTCAGCATGCTGGCCTGGCTGAGTGGCGGCAGAAAGGCCACTGGCCCAGCGCCCTACAGGGCAAAGGGCCTGGGAGCCACTGTAACAACCCTGGCCTTCATCCCCAAGACAGGAAACTCCTAGAACAAAAGGATGACAGGATCTGGCGCTGGGGCAGCTGGGGTGGGCATGGGCAGAGCAGGACCAGCCAGAAGGCTATTCAGTATTCCAGAGAGAGATGCGACTTGAGCCGCAGGGGCAGAGAAGGGAAGAGCAGCAGCAGCTGGGCCTGGGCATGTCCTGACGCCAAGGTGGAGGGGACAACGGGCTGGGCATGAGCTGCGACAACAGAGGCGTCAAGGCCAACCTGAAGGTTCTGGCCTGACCAAGGTAAGGGAGACTGGTAGAATTGGTTTGGGCAACAGGTGTTAAGATGAAAAGCTCAGATCTAAATATGCCAAGGAGCTGGGCGTGGCGGCTCACACCTGTTATTCCAACACTTTGGGAGGCCCAGGAGGGAGGACTGCTTGAGACCAGGAGATGGAGACCAGCCTAGATAACGGAGCGAGAACCTATCTCTACAAATAAAAAAATTAGCCAGGCATGGAGGTAGGCGTCTGTGGTGCCAGTTACCCGGGAGGCTGAGGCAGGAAGATCGTCTGAGCCCAGGAGGTCGAGGCTGCGGTGAGCTGTGATGATGTCACTGCACTCCAGTCTGGGTGCCAGAGTGAGACCCCATCTCTAAAAATAATAATAATTTTAATGCCAAGGTGCCTTGCCAAGTGGGTATGTTTTATGGGCTACTGGACACAGGGCTCTGGGGCTGCGAAGATACCTGCCTGGGAGTCATCAGTATACACAGAGGGTCCTAAGAGTCCACTAGACCCTGTGAGAGCACCAAGGCAGCAGCACTCACAGCAACACCCAAGGCCAAGGACTGAGCCTGGGGAAACGCGAGGATGGTGCTCTAGGAGCCCGAGGGGGTGAGCTGTCTTCTAGCCCCATGAGAGGTCAAGATGGGCAGCAAGAATCCAGCATGGGTCTCAGCAGTGTCTTGAGGTTACCTGGTGCCCCAGCTATAGCACTGCGATGGGGCAAAACCAGATGAGAAGCAATTCCAGAGACCCCAAGGCAGGGCCGGCTCAGAGAGAGGGGACCCATGGGTTCCGCCAACAGTTAACCAGAAGACGGTGTGTGCCTCTTCAGGTCACAGGGACGGGGCAGGGGGTCTGGTGCATGAACAAAGGCTGGCCTTGGGTGGAGCATAGATGACATATTCCCAGTAATGGGAAGGAGACAGTGAGCGCAAGTGGGCAGGGAAAAGACAGGGCCAAGCCACAAGCACAGCACAAGATGGGGGCAGGCGCAGGGGGCTCATGGAGAACAGGTGGCATATGGAACAGTACCTGGTGTACAGGGTGCTAAAATGCCTCTAGAAGCATGGCCATGCTGCCAGGCAGTACTCGGCACCCACTCCAGGCCAGCAATCAGGTTCCTCAGCAGTTAGGTGCGGCTTCTGTGGCCAGTGCAGGGGCCTTTCACAGCGGGGTTTCCATGCTGGAATGTTCTAGAACAATGGGAAGGAGAGAAGGGCAGGGGCTGGGGCTACATTGCAAAGGGTGGAGGGGAGGCAGAAAGGAAATGCAAGAGGCTGACCACACCCAGATGAGGGCACAGGCTGTGAGACCAAGACTACTCTGGAACGCGGCAAGTGGACGAAAAGTGAGAGGCAAAGTTTAGGAATTTCCCAGACAGACGGGGTAGAAATTGGTTGGGCCAACAGCCATTGACTGTGACTCCTGTGCCAGGCACTCATGCGTGTGAAGTGAACGACGACAAAGGCCAGCCCCTGCCCTCACAGAGCAGACGCTCTAAAGGAGACGCCCAACCAAAGCACAGACAGATGCAGGCGACCACGTCAGACTGTGACGAGTGCTGCAAAGGAAACCAGGCAGGCAAGGGACAAAGGGCAAAAGGAACCACATCCCAATTTTATTTAGGGCAGCAATGAGCCCACACTCAGGCGCAGACTCTCTCTCCATACACACACACACACGCGCACACATACACGCATATATACACGCACATGCGTGCACACGCACACACGCACATACACGCACACGCACACATACACGCACACACACGCACACATACACGCACACCCACACACGTGCGCACACATACACGCACACACGCACGCACGCGCGCACACACACATACACGCACACGCGCACACACATACACGTGCGCACACACACGTATGTATTTTTTCAGGCTCCTTCTAAGCTAGAAATGGCCAGCCCCACGCTCTGGGTAATGAGCTGAAGGTAAACACTCGAGAAGATCTCTGCTAAGGGCCCATGCAGGGAGCTGGCCACGCAGGGCGGCACTGTTCCCCCTGACCCTCCTCCTGGTTGCGAAGGCCGTAGCCCCAGCAGCCATCATGGACTCAAGGATAAACGTGAGAAACAGAAATGGAGAAAACCTCCAAGTTCTGGGCTGTCACTGAACAAGTGCCAGGGGAACATCACTGTCAACTGACTTGGGAAGGCTGGCTTAGTAAGGCAGGTCTGGGGCTTGTCTGGGGCTCCAAGGCCAAGATGCAGCATTTCGTTTTGCGCCTGGAATCGTATCTTTGTGAACTGCCTCCCAGACATGCGGAGAGAGCTCCGGGAGGTGACTACCCGAGATGGCCTCAGGGAGAGGCCTGGGGAGGGCAGCAGTGTGGGGACAGGAGCATGGAGACCATCTGTGAAGCCACACGACCTCTGGAGGGCTGGCTGGTGACATAAAAGAACAAAAAGCCCCCAAGACTAGAGAAGACAGTGCAGGCATGTGAGGACATGCAGTGAGGGGTGGGGAGAGCCCAGAGGATGGTGTCACAGGAAACAAGTGAAGGGAGTGTCTCAAGGCAGTGGGGGTTCGCTGTGGACTGACCACTTTCAGGAGCATCATCCTGTCCTCAAGAGGAGCATTTGGGTGGAATGTTGGGGGGCAAAAACCTGATTGAGGTAAAACAGGAAGAGAGACATGAGGAAGGGGCAGAGAAAGGGAGTCATAGCTGGAGAAGGACATGGGGCAAGGAAGGGGTTTGGTTCACGAGAAGAAGACTCAAGAGCCATCTGCACACCAGGGAGCCGCACAGCCAATGGGAAAACCAACCAACAGGAGAGGGAGAGCCAAGTGCAGGAGCAGCCTCGAGGCAAGGGCACAGCGCAGATGGGGGGGAGGGGACGCAGCACAGGTGAGGGGAGCACAGGCATGGGTGAGGAACAGCACAGGCATGGGTGACGGGGGTGCAGGTGAGGAACGGCGCAGGTGTGAGGGCAAAGGCGCGGGTGAGGGCGGCACAGACGCGGGTGGGGGGGCACAGGCGTGGGTGAGGGGGCACAGATGAGGGTGGTGCAGACGCAGGTGAGGGAGGAGTGGGTGAGGGGGCACAGGCATGGGTGAGGGGCACAGGTGAGAGCAGCACAGGTGAGGGCAGTGTAGACGTGGGTGAGGGGGCGCAGGTGAGAGGGGCACAGGTGCTGGTGAGGGGGACACAGACGCGAGTGAGGGGAGCGCAGGTGCAGGTGAGGGTGGCACAGGCGCTGGTGAGGGGATGCAGGTGAAAGCAGTGCAGGTGAGGGCGGTGCAGATGCAGGTCAGGGGGGCAAAGGTGCAGATGAAGGCAGCGCAGGTGAGGGCAGTGCAGACACAAGTGATCGGGCAAAGGCGTGTGTGAGGCGGGCACACAAGCGGGTGAGAGGGGCACAGGTGCGGGTGAGGGGGGCACAGGAGCGGGTGAGGGGGGCACAGGAGTGGGTGAGGGGGGCACAGGAGTGGGTGAGAGGGGCACAGGAGCGGGTGAGGGGGGCACAGGAGCGGGTGAGGGGGGCACAGGAGTGGGTGAGGGGGCACAGGCGCGGGTGGGGGGTACACAGGCGCGGGTGGGGGCGGTACAGGCGCAGGTGGGGGGGCACAGGCGCGGGTGAGGGGTACACGCGCGGGTGAGAGGGGTACAGGTGCGGGTGATGGGGGTACCGGCGCGGGTACCAGGGTACACACGTGGGTGAAGGCAGTACAGGAGCAGGTGAGGAGGGTACAGGTGCGGATGAAGGGGGTATAGGAGCGGGTGGGGGGGTACAGGCGCAGGTGAGGGGGGTACAGGCGCAGGTGAGGGGGGTACAGGCGCAGGTGAGGGGGGTACAGGCGCAGGTGAGGGGGGGTACAGGCGCGGGTGAGGGGGGTACAGGCGCGGGTGAGGGGGGTACAGGCGCGGGTGAGGGGGGTACAGGCGCGGGTGAGGGGGGTACAGGCGCGGGTGAGGGGGGTACAGGTGCAGGTGAGGGGGGTACAGGCGCGGGTGAGGGGGGTACAGGTGCAGGTGAGGGGGTACAGGCGCGGTTGAGGGGGCTCATCCACCACGGGTGTGAAAGCAGGTACAGGTCAGGCAGGGTCTGCATGACAGGCATCGGTGAGCATAAAGTAGGAGGCAAGTCTGAGGGTCGGGTATGAAAGGCTGGCCTGGGAGGAGGGAAGGAGACTGCTCTGGGACCCTCCCTCGAGTGGGGCAGCACTCAGGGTCCCGGACCCAGGTCCACAGCCATCAGCACAGCAGGCACTTCCTTCAGCCACATTCAGCTCCACAGTCACTACATGTGGTATTAACACAGTGAATAATTCTTCTGTTCAGGTTTTCAAAATAATGGCCCCTAGCTATAACGATTCTGAAATAACAGACCTAAAAATCATCAGCAGTTACCCCGGCAGGAAGTGTGCTTTGCGATGCCTAGGTCAGCACCCAGACATCCCCACTCTGCCTGAAGCCCCCGGAGGGTGGGGCTCGCCGCACAGCCTCTCTGCAGACGGGGCAGTCACATGCTACAGGCGCCGGCCGGCCCTCTCTTCATTCTGGTGCCAGTGTGTCTCCTTGGGCTTGCCTCCCATTCTGCCGACCCCTGCACCCACAGACCGAGTCACTGCCCAGCACTCAGTCTCGCTGTGAGACCCTCTCTGCACGGCTCTGGGACACCCCCAGCCACAACACCCCAATGGTGCTGTGTGCTTACTGGGGTGAGAGTCAGGACTTCAACACGGTCCACAGAGCCTCACCCCAAAACTTAGCTCTGCCAACCAGTTCACAATATCGTATTCACCGGAGGAGGCTCACCCTCGCACCCCTGCCCCCACCTCCTGCCACTGTCCAACATTCACCTCAATCTCATCAGTGTCTTGAAAGGATCTGAAATGTCTGTGTGTACTTGTGCTGACGCCTCCCTCCCACCAGTGTAGACAGGGAACTTACTTGTCTCCCCGTCATGGTAGCCCAGGGCCTGACCGTGCAGGGCCTGACCATACCGGGCCTGACCGTCCCTGGCCGATGGAGGCTCTCAGATCGATGCTGCGGAGGAGGGCATGCGAGAAGCTAGTGCACCGGCAGCCCTGCTCTGCAGCCCGGCGGCGGTGCCTTGCTCAGGTCCCAGGGTTGCTCCAGGCCTCACATCAGTACTGCCTCCAACCTAGCCCAGCCATTACGGTGAATCAGGCATTAAAAAGCCCTTTCTTGACTTGAAACGTGTTTAAAAAATAATATTTAAAAAAACAAAACCAAAACCACCCCCCAGCTAGCAGTGAATTCAAGTCTACATCCTCATCTCAGCCTTGCCCATCTAGCTGGAAAGGCCCAGGCCCGGGAGGCAAGACCTGTGCCAGCGCGGAGGCCGCGGAAGCCGGCCCAGGGCCAAACCACCAGTGAACGGTGGGAGAGGCGAGGGGAGTGTAGCCGGGAGCCACAAAGGACAGGTCACGGCTCTTCTGGGCAGAAGGAATTTCCACTGTGCTATAGAGACTGGGAGAATTCTGGAGGGTTATGTGACTTTGCTACAGATAAAGTACATAAAAAAGCCGGCCACAGAAGAGGTGGAGACCTGGCCTAAGACTCCTCAGACACAGCATCACCAGGGTCTAACCCAATGTGTATGTCTCTTGAGTCAAACACTTCGTGCTTGCCTGTGTTTCTCACACTTGAGAACACATGATCCTTCCAAATCCAGCCAAGATGGAGTTAAGAAAACTGCAAAAGGTGCAGGAGAAGTTACAACTTCAGGCACACAGCTGGCACCTAAACTCCCTACCACAGGCACAAACCCTGACTGTGAGGCATCAGGGCAGTGCCTGGGCAACCAGACTGTCATCAAACCAAAGACAGAACATGCGAACCTTCCTGTAGAGAATTCAGACACCTGAGAATACACCCACAGGCCCGGTGTTTCTCAGCCTGTCCTCTGGGGAGAGGACAGCATCACCACCTGGGGTGTGAGAGGACTCACTGGAGCTGTGAACCCCTGCTGGGGCTCCAGGAGAGGAACGGCGGGCCCTGGTGGGGCTCGCAGAGAGGAGCCAGGTCCAGACCAGTGTCTCCAGGTAACGAACGCCGCTTCCTGCCCTGGGCCGTGCAGACACCCATGTGAAATTCTCTAAATTATTATTTTTCTTCAGCTATCTGAAGGAAAACAGTAGGAGTAAATACACCAAAATGTTAATGAAGTTATCTCTGTGCAGCAGGGTAACTTGAAGAAAAAACAAATTACTTTTATTTATTATTTGAGACAGGGTCTCACTCTGTCGCCCAGGCTGGAGGGCAGAGGTGCAATCTCAGGTCACCACAGCCTGGATCTCCTGGCTCAAGCGGTCCTCTCGCCTCAGCCTCCCAATTAGCTGGGACTACAGGCGCACACCACCGTACCCAACTCATCAAATTACTTTTATAATCAGGGGGAAAAAAAAAATCTTTTACAAAAGAATGAAAACAAGGGCTTCCAATTCAAAATGGTGACCTATGCATGTTGAATTGAAAGATGGTGAATTCCTGAGGTCAGGAGTTCAAGACCAGCTGGACAACATGGCGAAACCGCGTCTCTACTAAAAAGTACAAAAAAATTACAGGTGGCAGGTGCCTGTAATCCCAGCTACTCGGGAGGCTGAGGAAGGAGAACTGCTTGAATCTGGGAGGCAGAGGTTGCGGTGAGCCGAGATTGCGGTGAGCCGAGATTGCACCACTGCGCTCCAGCCTGGGCGACAGAGCGAGACTCCATCTCAAAAAAGAAAAAAAAAAAAAAAGATGGTGAGTTATGCATCTTTCCCCTCCCCTACAAGGCATTACCCACCACCCTACACCAGACGGCGTCCACAGCATTTGACAGCAAAAAAGACACAGCCACAGCCAGGATGCAAGGGTGAGTCCTCCTCAGCCACAACTCCGTTTGGTAAGAGGAAGAAATAAGTCCCTTAAAGCAAGATCCAGCCCAGCAATTCTCGTGGGTGTAAGTATGCCCCCAGGGCACATCTAGAAATGTCTGGAGACATTTTGGGGGCATGCTCTTGGCATCTGGCAGGCAGACACTAGGGATGCTGCTAAACATTCTATACTGCACAGTCTCCAGTGCCGCGCCCCCCCACCAACAAAGGCTCATCCAGCCCAAATGTTCACAGGCCGGTCCACCCCTTTGGTGGAAACAGAAGCTGGTGACGAAAGAGATTCCCAAGGTCAGTGCGTGTTGACTGCAGCAATTCACATCTGTTCCATTCTCTTCCCACTTCACCAGGAAAACAGAAAAATAAGTACCTGCCAGGCACCCAGGAGCCCCACCAGCCCCAGCTGCCCTGACGCTGTGAGGAAGCAGACATCCCAGGTGATACTGCTGAAACCCACCTAGGGCTACCAAGCCCTCTGAAGAGGAAGGAATCCTCTGTGAGTCTGTGGAGGGCTCACTTGGCAGGAAAGCAGTTTAATTCTTACCAGGTGAAGATCCAGTCCAGAGCATGCCAGCTCCTACCACCCTGCAGGAGGATGCGCTCTCAAACTGGAGAAGCACGACATCCACCCCACACCTTCCACAACCCCAGTCCCGCAGCCCTCAGTCCCTTCTCTGACATCCGCACTGGCCCCTCCTGGAGACTGAAGAGTGCAGCCCTTGAGCTGTGAGCTCAGCATGTTCTGTTTAATTCTATACTAATAAATGCTTCTAAATCAAGGATCCCTAGTTCCCCAGCAAAACACCTCCATTATCCACTAGGAATCACTCCTGAAAACTTCTACGAGAAAAAGTTTTAACTCAGTAGTGACACAGGTGTCAACAGAGGAATTACGACACTAGATTTCTTCACCTGTATGACTATCTGCATGACTATTTTAATCAGAAGCTATGCAATCACTCTGGAATGCAAATTACATTCAGGATTACAAAACAGCAGAAGACCTGAAGAAGAATCCTTTCTGGAGACCTTCCATCTCCCTTCCTAGTTCCTTCAATACACAATGAAAGGGTTTCTGGAAACCTTTCCTATCTGGTGTTTCCCATATTCACCAGCCAGTACCAAAAGTGACAAACCACTGCGGTTCTGATCTTCAAGCCTTCTTGTGTGTTAGCTGAATTGATGGGCCTTGAGGTGCACTGCGTGAGACAAAGTGGTCAGTGGTTAAGGCTCCCTACTAACAGCAGCACAATGTCCTGGTATATACCTCTCTCAGCTGCAGGGTCTCCATCTCTAAACCAACAGAGATCCACCAATGTCGCTGAGTGTTAAAAACCAACCACCTACGCCTTGGAGAGATCTAGCAAGAGGCTAGACCTTTGGTAATGTCAACAACATTGCCCTCCCCTCCTGGATCAAATGAAGTGCTGGACACGCATCGCAAGCACCGAAACCACTAGTGGGACACTGCGAAACCACTAGTGGGTCGGGCGCGTGGCTCACACCTGTCAGCCCAAGGCAGGAGGATCGATTGAGCCCTGGAATTCAAAACCACCCTAGGCAACAGTGAAACCCCGTTTCTTTTTTAAAATATGAAATAAACCGCTAGATAATGAAGAGGAGGAGAAGCTTGCCTCTGCTTTCCTATGAAGACCAGCTACACCAGGGTACAGCCTGGCTTCAGCAGCGTTAACTGTAGCAGGGACCTTTTAATGAATGCCAAGCACTGCTTGGAACAATAAGTGGTCACTCATTTCACCCTGAGGTGACACAGGCGCTACCACTGCTTAAATCTGACAAGAATAAACAATCACTAAGTGGGCCCTGATGTCTCCCAGTAAAGATGAACACAGAGGAGCCCGATTCACACCCCAGCAGGATGGCTCACAGCCTGTGTTCTTCAGCCCTTTGCTGAATGGCCCTGGGGCTGGGGGAACGCACAGCAACCTGGCCATATTGCATCCTCCACACCTGTCGCCACACCGTCTGTCCTGAGACGGACGGGAACACCAGGGCGCCCTGGGAGGAGAGAAAAGCTACGCAGCTCCCCAGGAAGGCAACACAGAACCACAAAGCTCAGCCGCAGCTCTGAGAAAGCTATGACCTTGATCTTTTAAGGAATTCCTTCCCAGGTGCTTCATATGAAATCCTCTACTAACTAGGTAAAGAGCAAGTATCGGCTCCTTCTACTAGGAGCACAAATTTCATTCTAAGAAGTGCGACGTGGCTAGGTGACCACCCAAGGTCACGCAACCGGCAGCCGGACGGCAAGAGCTGTATTTCAGGTTTGGTGACGCCCATCAAAAAGGTCGCTGGGTGCCATCAGGCCGTGAGGTTTCTCCCTACAGCTCCTACCTAGCGACCGGCGCACCCGGCATCTCCCAGCCCTGGGCTCCCGGGAGGGCGGCCGGGCACCGGCCGGGCACGCCGCGCATTCCGTCTGCCTGGGCGCCAGAGATCCCACGCCCCGCAAACTCCGGCTTCCACCCCAGCCCCAAATTCCCCAGCCTTCGCGCTGCCAGAGTCGTCGCTGGCTCGGCTCACGCAGCTCTTCAAGCAAAGGGGCCACAGTCGGGCGCTGGGCAGGGCCAAAGCCGCCGCCCCCGTCACACCTGCCCGGCGCGGACCGGGCGCCCCCGAGGAGCCCGCACGGCCCCGTCAGGCCGCGCCCAGCTCCCGCCGCCCTCGCCGCTGGCCCTCCCGGGGCGGCCCCTCGCGGCCCACGGGCACTGGCTGGAGGCGCCATCGCTGCCCTCGGCCTGCGCGGCGCAGGCGCCCACCTTGAGGGTCGGGTACTCCTGGACCTTCAGGGTCATGGACAACTGAGCCGCCGACTCCTGCACCGCCATCTTGAAGCGGCCAAAACATTACCGGGCGGGGGACGCGCGAGCGCGCTGCACGCCGGGAAATGACGCCGCGCGCGCCGGCCGGAGAGGGGCGGGGGCGGGCCGATGCGCCTGCACCAATCGTATCCGCACAGTCGGCCGGAGGCGGAAGAAGGCGCGAACCAATCACTGCCGGGTTTCCTCCCGCTCAGCCAATCAACGATAGCCCCGGCTGGCGGTTTCCTCCTTGAATTCGCTGCCAGGTTCAGGCCGCAGATCCCGGGGCTGGGGGTGCTCCTGGGCTTGGGGCGGGCCGGTGGGGTGCGGAGAGCGGCCCGGGCGGGTGGAGCTGCGGCTGAGCGGGCTGGGGGACTTAGCGTCCGTCCAGTTACTCGGAGCTATCGCGGGGTGGTCCCCTGTGGGTCCCTCGTGCCTGCGGTACCAGGGCCAACGCCGACAAAACGCTTGGCCACATACGCCTGTAGCCAACTATATTTCTTTGGCCCTATTTTCACCGATTTACAGCTGCTGGAATCCTGATGTGGAACCTCCGACTTCCCATTGGAAGAGGAAAGGCCCAATACCTAAAACTGACTTATGGACAGAAACTCCTGAAGCATGAGAAGCTTGTGGTCTCTCCGCCCTCTCCTTGCAGGGTGGGCAGCGCTGGCATCCGGGTCGTGCCCTGCCTTCATTTCAGCCATTTCACATTCTCAGCGTTTCAAACACCACCCGCCTCCCTCCTTTCCAAAATAAAACTGAAATTAGGTTTTATTACTTAGGAAATGACGTCCCAATTAAGCCACCTTGTGTTTCACGTAACTCATTTCTAAACAATTTTTAAAATACTTGGTGTTTAAACAAAGGAAAAACATCTAAGGTGACAGCGATGAAGCGAGAACCTCCACTTGGAGGCTGCTACGTGTTACAGCCGGAATGCAAGACATCCGACCGGCACTGTGGAGTCTTCCTCTGTCTTACTTAAACAGGAGTTGGGACTAAGGAAAGTGTTATTCCTTAAGTGTGTGGCTGCAGACTCCAGTCTTTTAGATATTTGAAGTAAGTTTTACAGTGAAGTGCACAAATCTTGACTATACAACTTTAATGAATTTTCACCCTTATTTGCACTTTTATCTAACCATGTCCTGGTTGAGATTTAGGACATTTCCCATGGCACAGAAAGCTCCCCTGTCCCTTCTCAGGCTATATCCCCATCATTCTAACCCTGCTCCCCATAACAGCATTCCTGACCTTCTTGTAGATGGAAGCATGCAGTCTGTACTCTTTGCATCTCTTCACAGTTCACATGGTGTCTGCCACTCTCTGGGATGGTCCCAGTAACACACGGGAGCACTGCAGCAGTTGGATGGACTGCCGTCCTCTTTAGAGACTTTTCGTTCACTTCACCAGGGATTCAAGATTAACCCAAAGTAAAGGACACAGGTTTCATTTCCATGGTAAAACAATCCCATCCTAGTACCATCTACAATCAGAAATACTTAGGAATGATAAGGCAGAGGTTTGCACATTGGAGAGGTTGTTTGACCCTCTACAACCTTTGGGTCATTCATTCTAGGTTTTCTTATATAGGAAGATAAAACTGTATTTGAATTAGTGGGTCCTTTTGTAAACCAAAACGTGTCTGAGACAGATCTCAATCAGTTTAGAAGTTTATTTTGCCAAGGTTAAGGATCATGACCGGAGACACAGCCTCAAGAGGTCCTCAGAACACATGTCCAAGGCGGTTGAGTTACAGCTTGATTGTATATGTTTTAGGGAGATATAGGCATCAATCAATACATGTGACATTTACGTTGGTTTGGTCTGAAAAGGCAGGACAACTCAAAACAGGGCAGGGTCTTCCATGTCACAGGTGGATTCAAAGATTTTCTGATTGGCCATTGGTTGAAAGAGTTCTTATCTAAAGATCTGGAATCAAGAGAAAGGAGCATCTGGATTAAAAGGGGTTGTGAAGACCAAGGTTCTTATTACGTAGATGAAGTCTCATAGGTGGCCACCATTAGAGGCGATAGATGGCAAATGTTTCCTGTCTAGATCTTTAAAAGCTGCTAGACTTGGCTGGGCACTGTGGTTCACACCTGTAATCCCAGCACTTTGGGAGGCTGAGGCAGGTGGATCATGAGGTCAGGAGATCAAGACTGTCCTGGCTAACACGGTGAAACCCCGTCTCTACTAAAAATACAAAAAGTTAGCCAGGCATGGTGGTGGGCACCTGTAGTCCCAGCTACTCAGGAGGCTGAGGCAGGAGAATGGCGTGAACCCAGGAGGCAGAGCTTGCAGTGAGCCGAGATTGCACCACTGCACTCCAACCTGGGCGAAAGTGCGAGACTCTGTCTCACAAAAAAAAAAAAAAAAAGATCTCTGTTTTAATGTTGATGCTGGTAAGTTTTGTGCCTGAACTCCAAAGGGAGGAGGGGATACTGAGGCACGTCCGACCCTCCCTTCCCATTAATAGTAGCAGAAGGCAGAGCAGTTACCCAGTGAAATGCAACCTTCAAGCTGAAGACAGTTTAAAGCCTACCTACAAGTCCCAGGTAAATCCATGGACTGGATTGGGAACCTGTCTTCCTGCTTGGCATTCTTTCCTCTGATTGGTCCCCACCCACCACCTATTTTACATATACCTACCCTTCCCTAATGGGTTTTTTGTTTGTTTGGTTTTTGTTTCTTTTAGACGGAGTCTTGCTCTGTCACCCAGGCTGAAGTGCAGTGGTATGATCTTGGCTCACTGCAAGCTCTGCCTCCCAGGTTCACGCCATTCTCCTGCCTCAGCCTCCCTAGTAGCTGGGACTACAGGTGCCCGCCACCATGCCTGGCCAATTTTTTTTGTATTTTTAGTAGAGACGGGGTTTCACCGTGTTAGCCAGGATGGTCTTAATCTCCTGAACTTGTGATCCGCCCACCTCAGCCTCCCAAAGTGCTGGGATTACAGGCGTGAGCCACCGTGCCTGGCCCCAATTGGTTTTTTACATTGTTGTCCCCACCTTTGAATGATGTCTTTGTTTTAGCCATTTTTGCATACTCACAAATCAGTCAGTGTGCGCTCCCCATTCTGAACCCATAAAAACCCCAAACCCAGCCACATGGAGAGAGAAACCACCCAACTTTAGGTGGTGGACCACCCTCACATCCCTGCTCCACTGAGAGCTGCTTTGTCACTCAGTAAAATTCTTCTCCATCCTCCTCACCCTTCAATTGTCAATATATCATCATCCTTCTTGGACATGGGACAAGAGCTCAGGATGCACCAAACATAAGTACAGAGAAGGCTGTAACACTGTGACCCTTTGCCCTTCGCCAGTGGAGGGCAGCCACCCCATGTGACAGAAGCAGCAGCGGGGCTGAGCCAGCCCTGGAGCTGTGGGCCAATGCAGGGCAAGGGGCTGACAGAGCTGTTGACACACCGTGGTCCATCAGGATGCAAACTAAAACAGCTCATTAGCACTCTGTAACACCCCCCTCTAGGGCTTCAGGATCACGGCACCCCTACCTGGGTGCCACTGTGTTCCCCTCATCTGGATGCCAGAGTCCACCATGGGAGTGGCTTGCAACATGCCTGGTCCAGCCACAAGCCCTGCATGGAGCCTGCTTCTGTACTGACACTTGGAACCATTGGCTGGACCACACGCTCACTCACTCACACACCCCTTCCCGCTGGTGGCTGAGTGTGCAGTCGCAGCAGCTGCAGGATCCATGCTGGAGCACAGGCCTGGCATGACCTGACAGGCCAAGGGAATGGGGCATCTCCCATGGCAAACCTGGGCCTGAGCAAGGCCTGGGCAAGGGTGTCACTGGCCGGCGGTCTCTGGCTAACAAGTGACCAAGAAAAGTCCTGCATCACCATGGTGGCCTGAACTAATTTTTCAGGTTTCTTTGAAACCCCCTTGGCTGAGGGTGGGGGTGGGGGGTTCCATTCAGACAGTTGGGGGAGCTTAGAATTTTATTTTTGGTTTACATCACTTGAAATTGTCCCATTGTCAGACTCTGACACCAACTGGGTATGCTACGGTCCAACCCCATTCACACTCACTCGAAGAGTCAGCACAGACCCCACAGGCCAAGGACTCCGTTCCACAGGGCTGTCCCCACTCCAGGTGATGGCTGCACATGGGGTACCCAGGCCACCCACAAGGCAAATGACACATTTGGGGCTCACACAAACCCTTCCTTAGGTTCAGTAATTTGCTAGAGTGACTCACAGAGCTCAGGAAACACTTCACGCTTCCCAGCTTATTATGAAGGACACAGCTCAGGAACAGCTAACAGGAGTGCATCGGGCATGGTGGGGCGAGGAGCTCCTGAGCCCTCTCTGCGTGTCAACCGCTCAGCACTTCAGGGCATCCACCAGCCAGGAGGCTCTCCTGAATTTCATTATTCACACATTTTCATATCTCAGTCTCCAGCCCCCCTTATCCCCAGAGGTGGAGGTCGAGTGGGAGAGGGGCTGAGAATTCCTGCCAACTAATCTCTGGGTCTTTCTAGTGATATCTGGAGGCCCCACCCAGAGTCACCTCATTAACATAAACTCAGGTGTGGTGGGAAGGGGCTCCTTATGAAGAAAAAAGACGCTTCCACACTCAGGAAATCATAAGGGTTGTAGACACTCAGTGACCGGAACCAGGGACCAGGACCAAATATACTTTCTGTTGTAGTATCGCATTCAACAGCTAACATGTTATGTGTCTCTTGGTTCAAACTTCCAAAATCTTAGGCTCCAAAGTCTTGCCCAGTGTGGGTTGGCTGTCCATCCGGACTAATCAGCTATACCAGGGGTGAGCTGTGGGGTACACGTGGTTCCCTTGTGTGGGTGGGCCAGGAGGGCCCAGAGAAGAGCAGCCCAGAGAGAAATGGTGCTGGGCGCCTCCTGCATGGCCGCCATGTGGGAGGACCTGACCTCTGGCTCAGGGACACACTGTCATAGCCAACTCACACCACATGCTGCAGGGGTCCACATCCTGGGGCCCTTCTTATCTCCACTGATGGACTGCAGGGCTCTGCTACTTAAAGGTAACCCCCTCAAGGTCAAGGGGGTGACTCTGCCCCAAGCTGCAGGACACAGCACTTCCTCTCTCCCGGCCAGATCAGTTTTCTGAGGTGGAGTTGCCCTTGTCATTATTTTGATCCACACATCTCTTAGGAGGTGGTTAACTCCTGCTGAAAAACTTAATTCTTAAATGAATGAAACGTGTACCTCACATCAGGTGAGAAGATTTTACGCAATTCACTGTTTTATTGGGTTTTTGTGTTGCGTTTTGTTTTGTTTTGTTTTTTTTGAGACAGAGTCTTGCCCTGTCTCCCAGGCTGTAGTGCAGTGGCACGATCACAGCTCACTGTAGCCTCCACCTCTTGGGCTCAACCAATCCTCTCACTTCAGCCTCCCGAGTAGCTGGGACTACAGGCATATGCCACCATGCCTAGATAATTTTTAAAGTTTTTTGTAGAGACAGGGTTTCGCCACGTTGCCCAGGCTGGTCTCAAACTCCTGGGCCCGAGCGCTGACTGTTTTGTTGGTAAGAAAATAGCATTTGATTTTCCCTTAAAATTATTTAGTAATACAAACTACAATTAGTTCCTATGGTTAGCCGTAGGGGTGGGATCGACTCAAGCCACACAATTGTTATCTTCACAACATCTGTTTGTAAATGTCTCCAGTAAAGGCCTCTTGGTTCCCTGGAGGAGGCGGCCGGACACTGCCGGTGCTGGACAGTGGCCTCCCTGCTCCCAGGTGGGGCCCAGCCAGGGGGAGTGCTTGAGGTGGCTTCTGTTGGGCCAAGATTGTAGAAGTTCCTTCCAAAAGGTGGTATGAGCCCTAAAATTACACTTGAAAACCTTTACCTGGGACGGGACAGAGTTAAGTGCCTTGGAGAAGAAGGACCTGTCTTCCTGTAGATGCCTGATGGGGCGGGGGCGGGGGGCAAGAGGAGCTGGAGTGAGAGGTGCCGCCCGCCTGCTCCGTGGGTTTCTGTGACCATGGCTGAAGAAATCAGGAACGTGTGCATGTGTAAGTGTGTGCACGCGTGAGGCCCCTTCCCACCCTCTTGTCAGGTGATGCCCACCTGCAAGGACACCTTGGCTCCGGTGCGGGGATTTGCATACGGAACCCCGTCCCTCAATATCGCCAGTGTGGATTTCCTGGGGAGGAGAGACAGGGACAATTGCGAGAGCTAGACTGTCTGACACGAGGCCGCTGAGTCATTGAAAAAGGTTTTCTGCAAGGCTGGGCATGGTGGCGTCCCAGCTACTCGGGAGCCAAGGCAGCAGGCTTGCTTAAGCCCAGGAGGTTGAGGCTGCAGTGAGCCATGATCGCGCCATGGCTCCCCAGCTGACGCTGCAGAGGGACACCCTGTCTCAAAAAACAAAAGTTGTCTTCTTATTTGGGGGTCGTATTAGTGGAATTAATCCACTATTTTCCTGATTCTAAGCAATGAACCTCAGCAGATAAAGAGGGTGCCCACAAAATAGCCACTAAAATTGTCCATGTAGTAGGTCACAATAAAAGCGTCAATACATTGCAAACAGTGGAAACACTACAGGTGAAATTCTAGATCACAAAACACCCACACTATAATAAAATAGAGATTTTCCACCCAGAAATGGAAAATCCCTCTTTCTGGTGTCAAAGAGATGCTAAGAAATGGAGCTTGCAGAATTTCTAGAAATCAGTAATAATCAAACTACGTATATCAGAACTAATGGGCTAATGTTACTGCCGTGCTCACGGAAAAGTTCATAGTTTTTAAGTGCTGTAGTAATTACAAAAAGAAGAAAGAAAAAATGACCTATACATGCTATTCAGAAAATTTAAAGGGACGACAGCAAGAAGAAAAGCCTGTGGAAACAAAAAATAAAGTTGGAAATTAAAAGGTAAGAAAAAATTAAAAGGCAGAACAAAATTATATGAGTGTAAATATATAGCAAGACCCTGTCTCTACAAACAAACAAACAAAAAAAAAAATCTGAGAATGAAGGTGCATACCTGTGATCCCAGCTACTTGGAAGGCTGAGGCGGGAGGATCACTCGAGCCCAGAAGTTTGAGGCTGCAGTGAGCCATAGTTACACCACTGCACTCCAGGCTGGGCAACAGAGTAAGACCCTGTCTCAAAAAAAAAAAAAAGGATGAACAGATGTTTCACAAAAGAACACACAACTGACCCTTGAACAACTTGGGAGTTAGGGTTGCTGACCCCCTCACCGTGGAAAATCCACATGTGACACTTGACTCCCCAGAACCTAACTACAAATAGCCTACTGTTGACTGGAAGCCTTATCGATAACATAAATAGTTGATTGATGGCCGGGCGCGGTGGCTCAAGCCTGTAATCCCAGCACTTTGGGAGGCCGAGACGGGCGGATCACGAGGTCAGGAGATCGAGACCATCCTGGCTAACATGGTGAAACCCCGTCTCTACTAAAAAATACAAAAAACTAGCTGGGCGAGGAGGCGGGCGCCTGTAGTCCCAGCTACTCGGGAGGCTGAGGCAGGAGAATGGCGTCAACTCGGGAGGCGGAGCTTGCAGTGAGCTGAGATCCGGCCACTGCACTCCAGCCTGGGGGACAGAGCCAGACTCCGTCTCAAAAAAAAAAAAAAAAAAAAGTTGATTGATTAATACCTGGAAGCCTTATCGATAACATAAACAGTTGATTGATTAATACCTGGAAGCCTTATCAATAACACAAGCAGTTGATTAATACATATTTTGTTTGTTATGTGTATCACAAACTGTACTCTTATTTAAAAAAAAAGGTAAGCTATGGAAGAGAAAATGTTATTAAGAAACTCATAAGGAAGAGAAAATAGATTCAGGGTCCACTGAGTGCAGGGGGCCATCAAGGTCTCCATCCTCCTCCTGCTCATGTGAGTGGCTGAGGAGGAGGAGCAAGGGGGTTTGGTCCTGCCATCTTGGGATGGCCCAAGTGATCCTTCCACCTCAGCCTCCCGAGTAGCTGGGATCACAGGCATGCACCTTCATTCTTCATTCTCAGCATCTTTCTTCCTTCCTTCCTTCCTTCCTTCCTTCCTTCCTTCCTTCCTTCCTTCCTTTCCTTCTTTCCTTCTTTCCTTCTTTCTTTCTTGAGACAGGGTCTTGCTATGCTGCCTAGGCTGGGCTCAAACTCCTGGCCTCTAGTTATCCTCCTACCTTGACCTCCCAAACTGCTGGGATTATTTTTTTGCTATGTTTAAATTGCATCATTTGTCTTTGTATCATTGATGTGTAGAGTTGAGTTCTTCAGATATTCTGTACACATGTCTTTTGTGAGCTATAGCCACGTGTGGCTTAATGACGGGGATGTGTCCCAGAAAATGCATCATTTCATGATTTTGTCATTGTGTGACATCACAGAGTGCACCCACACGAACCTGGAAGCCACGGCCCACCACACTCCCGGCTGCAGGTAGAGCCCATCATTCCGAGGCACGAACCCGCTCAGTGCATCCCTGCGCCGAATCCTCTCGGCTGCTGTAGCACAATGAAGTGTTTGTGTATCTAAACATAGAAAAAGTACAGTTAAAATAGGGTGTGAAGGTACGAAATCAAACACCTGTGTAGCTTCTTCACCATGACTGGGGCTCGCAGGACTGGAAGCTGCTCTGGGTAAGCTGGTGAGTGAAGAGTGACTGTGAAGGCCTAGCCCATGACCGCACACTGTCATAGACCCTATAGATACTGCACACTTAGGCTGCACTACATTTATACTCATTTTTTTATTTCTTCAATAATAATTAACTTTGTCTTATTGTAACTTTATTACTTTATAGACTTTTTGATTTTTAAACACTTTTTAGCTCTTTTATAACAGCTTAAAATACAAACACATTGTACAACTCTACAAAAATATTTCTTTTCTTTTTATCCTTATTCCGAAAGCCTTTATTTCTATTTTAAAATGTTCTTATGTTATTTTTCACTTTCTCAACTTTTCTTAAAAACTAAGACACAAGGCCGGGCGTGGTGGCTCACACCTGTAATCCCAGCACCTTGGGAGGCCAAGGTGGATGGATCACCTGAGGTCAGGAATTCAAGACCAGCCTGGCCAACATGGTGAAACCCTGTCTCTACTAAAAATACAAAAATTAGCCAGGCATGGCGGTGCATGCCTGTAGTCCCAGCTACTCAGGAGGCTGAGGCAGGAGAATCACTTGAACCCAGGAGGCAGAGGCTGTAGTGAGCTGAGATCGTACCACTGCACTCCAGCCTGGGTGACAGAGTGAGACTCTGTCTCAAAACAAAACAAAATAAACAAAAAAACAAACTAAGACACAAACATACACATTAGCCTCAGCCTACACAGGGTCAGGATCACCAATATCTCTGCCTTCCACCTCCCCTTCTTGTCCCACTGGCAGGTCTTCAGGGACAGTAAGGCGTATGAAGCTGTCACATGTTATGATAACAGGGCCTTCTGGACACCTCCCAAAGGACCACCACACACATGTGAATGATGCATTGTGCTGTGACATTAGGGCAGCTACAATGCCTGAGGGTGATAGGAACTTTTCAGCTCCATTTGACTTTTACGGGGCCAACATCACATATGCAGTCCACTGTTGACCAAAACGTTGTTACGAGGCACGTGTCTATATATGTGTTGTGATATTTTCCCCCAGTCTATAACTTACCTTTGTTATTTACTGAATTTGTCTTTCAATGAGCAGGTGTTGATTTTAATGAAATCTAGTTTTTTCTTTTAGGGATCATGCTTTTTGTTTCTTATCTAGGAACTGTTTGACTACCCCAGCATTATACAATGCTCTCCTTCTGGAAGTTCAATAACCTTACGTTCTACACTGATGTCTACGGTTCGCCTTGAATTACTTTTGCAAATTGTTGGATATAGTAGTTGAGGTTCACTTTTTTGGCCGGGCACAGTGCAACCCTGACAGGAGCAGTATAGCCAGACCTTGCAAAATAAAAAACAGGTAGTAGAGCTACATGTATCAGCATGAAAAACCATCCAAAATATACTTGTAGGTGAAAGAAAGTACACTCAACAATGCCTAGCAGGCAGAACGGTGGCCCCAAAAATACACATCCACATGCTGACCCCAGAGCCGGCCAATGTGGATTATTTGGAAACAAGTTCTTTCCAGATGTAATCACGTTAAGGATCTCGTGAGGAGATCCTCCTGGATTTACAGGAGGGGCCTAAATTGAACGACAAGTGTCCTTTTAGGAGAAAAGACGGAACCCTGCCTGCAAGGCTGAAGGGATCCTCCCGCTTCAGCCTCCCGAGTAGGTGGGACCACAGGTGCACGCCACTGCCCCTGGCTAACTGTTGTAGTTTTTATAGAGTCAGGGTCTCACCATGTTACCCAGGCTGACGTTCTTTCCACCTATGGAATCGTGGAGGCTGCTTGGGCCTCCCGCTCATTCAGCAGGACTGCAGCCCCCAGCCCTGCCTGCAGAGCCTGTCCAGCCCTGGTCCCTCTCGGAGCCACACGGTAGCTGTGTGGGATGGTGCCCGCGTGGAAAGTGCTGCCGCTGCCTGGCCCAAAACACCACACTTCCCTCCTGGGGGTGGGAGGGCAGGATGCAGCTTCACCCTTTATCTTGCAGGGATTCCCTTTCCCCAATGGACCCCACAAACTTCCCTGGGGCGGCAGTGCCTGTGTCTCCATGGGGCTAATTCTGGTTCCCTGAGGCTGGTCCCACCAAGGTCCCCGACGCCATCCTGCACTGTCCTGGCGTGGGCTAAGTCATCTCCTCCCAGAATATGTTCAGATCCTAACTCCTGGTATCCCAGGATGTGACCTTTGGAAAAAGGGTTCCTGCAGGCAACCAAGTTCAGACTCCTCCGTCTTGAAGGCGGGTCTCACTCCAGCACCCCTGTGTCCTTACAAAGCAGGAATCTGGAGACAGACAGGCAAGGAGAGGCCCTGCGAGAGTGAAGACAAGGTTGGGGCGGTGCTTCCTAAGGCCAAGGAACCGAGGAACACGGAGGGCTTTGACGGCCCCCAGGAGCTGGAGAGAGGATGCAGCCGGTTCTCCCTCGGAGCCTCGGGAGGGGCCAGCCCTGCCCACACCCTGATCCCAGCTTCGGCCTCTGGAGTTGTGGCCTGGGGGCTGCAGCGCTGGGGGCTGCCCCCAGAGGCCCACTCCGGAGTGTTGGACCCTCCCTCTATCACCTTCCCTGGCCTCTGCGGCCACCCTCCCGTCCAGTCCAGAGTGGGCGCCCAGTCCCGCAGCTGGGGCCATCCAGTCCTGAGTGGGCACCCACATCTGCAGATGGAGGCTGCACAGATGGCGTCTGCTGGCTTTGCCCTTCATCTTGTCTTTCTGGGCCTTCCCCTCCCACAGGCTCACCACATTCCCAGTCCCAGGGACTCCAGATGTGACTTTGGAGGCAGGACACTGAGTGTGGGGGTCTGGGGGAGTGACGTCCTCAGGAGGATGCAAGAAGGGCTTTGGCCAGGGAAAGGCTGGGCGCCTCAGCCTGCAGCACAGGGCTGCGTCCACCGTGAGGAAGGCTGCGGTGGGGAAAGATGTTCTCACTTCACCTGTGTCTGCCCAGGCGTGTCTGCCCCAGCCTCGGAGCTCATAGCTCTTGGGCAGCTTGGAAGCATATGACCCCCCAACCAGTGTCTCACTGTGAGGCAGGAGGGTATGACCCCCATATGTGTCTCACTGTAGGGGAGCATATGACCCCCGACCCGTGTCTCACTGTGGGGGAGCATATGACCCCCCAACCGTGTCTCACTGTGAGGCGGGAGGGTATGACCCCCACATGTGTCTCACTGTGGGGCAAGAGTCGCGGCACCCGGTATCTCCTGGTGTCACTCTTCAGCCCCGGCCGGCTCAGCTTCTCAGTCTGTGTCATGACCACATGAGATGCATGGACCAGACACCCGTCTGCACTGCACCCAGCCTTGGGTGGAGGAATGGAGGTCTGAGTGGGGGAATGGAGGCCTGAGTGGGGGAATGGAGGCCTGAGTGGAGGAATGGAGGCCCTGAGTGCAGGAATGGGGGCCTGAGTGGAGGAATGGAGGCCCTGAGTGCAGGAATGGAGGCCTGAGTAGAGGAATGGAGGCCTGAGTGGGGGAATGGAGGCCTGAGTGGAGGAATGGAGGCCGGAATGCGGGAATGGAGGCCTGAGTGTGGGAATGGAGGCCTGAGTGCGGGAATGGAGGCCTGAGTGGAGGAACGGAGGCCTGAGTGGAGGAATGGAAGCTTCAGTGGAGGAGTGGAGGCCTGAGTGTGGGAATGGAGGCCTGAGTGCGGGAATGGAGGCCTGAGTGGAGTAATGGAAGCTTCAGTGGAGGAGTGGAGGCCTGAGTGCGGGAATGGAGGCCTGAGTGGAGGAACGGAGGCCTGAGTGCGGGAATGGAGGCCTGAGTGGGGGAATTAGAGCCCTTGAGTGGAGGAATGGAGGCCTGAGTGGAGGAATTAGAGGCCTTGAGTAGGGGAATGGAGGCTTGAGTGGGGGAATGGAGGCCTGGGGTTTGTCTTTTTCCTGGTGACTCCAGGGGGCTCTGAAGCGCATGTCCCACCCAGACATCTTTATTGCCTCTGTTGTGGCTGCAGCCCTGGGATCTCCGCTTGCCCTGCATGGACCCACTCCCTAGGCCTGCAGGCCACAGATGTCGGGTTCTCAAGTCCTTCAAGGAAGTTGTGAGATGAGCCTCCCTAGCCCAGGCCCTGACTGGTACCATTAGCATACAGATAAGCGGCGCAGCAGGAATCCGTGGCCCACTCCATTGTCGATGAAGAGGGCAAAGTGGTGAGCAACGGGGGAAGGGGGAGGGGGAGGTTTAGAGGGTTAGGGGCTAGGGTTAGAGTTTGGGTTGTGGGTTAAATTTTAGGGTTAAGGTTAGGGTTAGGGACTCTCGGGTTAGGGAGCTGGTTAGAGGGGTTGGTGCTGAGTGAAATCACAGATCCCATCTGGGCCTTCCCTGGGCAGCAGTGGGTGATGCCAGTGGGGGTGATTCAACCCCATAAGCCTGATTTGTGGGGAATGAGCCGCAGGGTGGATAAGAAGGACTAACACTGAAATATTTTTTTTTCCCAAATGTTTGGAAGGACAGTGCGTTCTGATCCACATGGCGGTTAAAAATCAATACCCGTTGTATGTTAAGTGCACAAATATTGGTGATCTATAGTAAAATATTGTCCATAACTAGAGACACTACACCAATTGGTAGTTAAACCCATAACAGTCTATCTTCAAGTAGTTAAAATATGGATTTGACTTGTGTATTAATTCCTCATGATAGGTATAATGATTTTAAAAATGAGATTTTTAATATAAACAGAAGAGCTGTTAGTCAAAATAATTTCTTGCCCACGGCAGTGGCATCAACAAGCCATTACTTTGGGCAAGATGGCAGATCCCAGGGGGCCTTCCCTTTTTCTTATCATTCTGGTGGCTGCTTTATAAAGCACGTCACAGACACCATCACCCCGACCTTCCTTAGTCGCCTGCCAAGTCTAATTTTGCAGTTTATCACGAAATGCCAGACTTGCCCAGCATGTCATTTAATCGTATGCTTGGAGGCTTCCAGATTGCTTGGTTATCATGAAATTATTTTTCAATAAAAATGCATAAAAATTTGTGATCACTATTTTGTTAAGCCGGATGCCAGGCCTGCCTTTGTCACAGCTAATGGCAGGCCATCTTGCCCACCCCCCCGCCAGCGTTTGTAACTCTTGGTAGCACAGAAATATTGATCCAGTTGATCACAAAGCAAAGCACTTGGAGGTGCTGGTCATGAAGAATGCTGTAGCCACCGCGGCTTCCACGTGGACGTCACTGTCACTTAACAGCTTTGAAACAAGCGCCTTTCATCCTCTTGGAGGGAGGTGAAGAGGGAATAATGTTACTCACAGGACTGTTGTGCACTATTCTGAGAGTAACTGGGACAACAGAGCTGACGGGCGTCTGCCACCGAGGCCCTGTACCACCCGGGACAACAGAGCTGATGGGCATCTGTCACTGAGGCCCTGGACCACCTGGGACAACACAGCTGGTGAGCGTCTGTCACTGAGGCCCTGGACCACCCGGGACAACAGAGCTGGTGGGCATCTGGGATAACAGAGCTGACGGGCGTCTGTCACCGAGGCCCTGGACCACCCAGGACAACAGAGCTGACAGGCGTCTGTCGCCAAGGCCCCGGATCACCCAGGACAACAGAGCTGGTCGGCGTCTGGGACAACAGAGCTGACGGGCGTCTGTCGCCGAGGCCCTGGACCACCTGGGACAACAGAGCTGATGGGCGTCTGTCACCGAGGCCCTGGACCACCCAGGACAACAGAGCTGGTGGGCGTCTGTCACTGAGGCTGGGACAACAGAGCTGACAGGTGTGTGTCACCGAGGTCCTGGACCACCTGGGACAACAGAGCTGGTGGGCGTCTGTCGCCGAGGCCCGGGATCACCCGGGACAACAGAGCTGGTGGGCGTCTGTCACTGAGGCCCTGGACCACCTGGGACAACAGAGCTGGTGGGCGTCTGTCACCGAGGCCCCGGATCACCCAGGACATCAGAGCTGGTCGGCATCTGTCACCGAGGTCCTGGACCACCTGGGACAACAGAGCTGGTGGGCGTCTGTCACTGAGGCCCCAGATCACCTGGGACAACAGAGCTGGTCGGCGTCTGTCGCCGAGGCCCCGGATCACCCAGGACAACAGAGCTGGTCGGCGTCTGTGTCTGTCGCCGAGGCCCGGGATCACCCGGGACAACAGAGCTGGTGGGCGTCTGTCGCCGAGGCCCGGGATCACCCGGGACAACGGAGCTGGTCGGCGTCTGTCGCCGAGGCCCGGGATCACCCGGGACAACGGAGCTGGTCGGCGTCTGTCGCCGAGGCCCCGGATCACCCAGGACATCAGGGCTGGTCGGCGTCTGTCGCCGAGACCCGGGATCACCCGGGGTGGCTCCTACAGGCGGGGGTCCAGGCTGCAGGGAGGATTCTGCTCTCACAGCAGAATCATGGAAGCCACACGCTGGGGTCCCTGATCCATCTGAAGGGATCCGAGGCAGACAAACATCCTGGAAGACTGGCTTCTCATTCCTTGTCTTAAAATAGAAGGTGGGATTTTATAGTAGAATTCTTTTTTTTTTTTTTTTCTGAGATGGAGTCTCGCTCTGTCACCCACGCTGGAGTGCAGTGGCGCGATCTTGACTCACCGCAAGCTCCACCTCCCGGATTCACACCATTCTCCCACCTCAGCCTCCCAAGTAGCTGGGACTACAAGCACGCGCCACCACGCCCAGCTAGTTGTTTGTATTTTTAGTAGAGACGGGGTTTCACCGTCTTAACCAGAATATTCTCAGATCTCCTGACCTCGTGATCCGCCCACATCGGCCTCCAAAAGGGCTGGGATTACAGGCATGAGCCCCCGCACCTGGCCTCAATAGTAAAATTCTTTTGTTTAAATTTCTCTCCTTGGATCCTAGAATGTACAGCATCAGTAAGGTAATTATTTCCCCAATAAATTAACTATGATGTGGATTTCTCCTCAGTGTTCCCTGCTGCATTTCTGGGGGAGACAGCTGGGAGAACACAGAGTGGAGCTTAGGAGCACCTGGTGAGAGGTGACTACCTGCTAGCAACCCTCGCAGGCTCTCCAGGAGCCCTTCAGTCCGCCACTGTGCTGTGGGGGCCCCTCTCTGGGGATGGCCAAGGCTGGAGTCGGCTCCTTCTGCTCGCAGGGAGGTGTGGAGGGAGAGGGGCGGGCGGGAGCCTGGGGCTGCGTGAGGCGCCCGCAGGCGTGGGTTCTGGGTGGGCGTGGGCTCTGAGGGCCAGAACCTGCTGGGCTTGATCAGGGACGAGCTCCCTCTGGGCTGCCGGAGTGCCCAGGCTAGGTGCCACAAAGTCCCGCGGGGAATGCCATTGAGAGGTGAAGCCAGCTGGGCTTCTGCCTCGGTGGGGACTTGGAGAACTTTTCTAACTAAAGGATTGTGGACGCACCAATCAGCACTCTGTGTCTAGCTAGAGGTTTGTAAACGCACCAATCAGCGCTCTGTGTCTAGCTAATCTGGTGAGGACTTGGAGAACTTTTGTGTCTAGCCAAAGGATTGTAAGGTTTGTAAACACAGCAATCAGCACTCTGTGTCCAACTAAAGGTTTTTAAATGCACCAATCAGTGCTCTGTGTCTAGCTAATCTGGTGGCGACTTGGAGAACTTTTATGTCTAGCTAAAGGATTATAAATGCACCAATCTGCATTCTGTGTCTAGCTAAAGGATTGTAAACGCACCAATCAGCACTGTCAAAAACGGACCAATCAGCTCTCTGTAAAATGGACCAATCAGCTCTCTGTAAAATGGACCAATCAGTTCTCTGTAAAATGGACCAATCAGCAGAATGTGGGTGGGGCCAGATAAAGGAATAAAAGCAGGCCATGCGTCAGTCTGCTCAACGTCGTAGAAGCTCTGTTTGCCTTGGATTTTTTGCTTTTCACAGTAATCTTTGCAACTGTTTGTTCTTGGGGTCCTTGCTGCATTTAAGAGTTTTAACACTCACCACGAAGGTATGCAGCTTCATTTCTGAGGCCAGCGAGACCAGGAACCCACCGGAAGGAACAAACAACTCCAGACGGGCCGCCTTTAGGAGCTGTAACAGTGGCGCATAGGGTGTGTGGGTTCTTTGCTGAAGTCACCGTCAGCGAGACCGCGAACCCACCAGAAGACGACCCACCAGAAAGCAGCAGCTCCGGACACATCTGAACATCTGAAGGAACAAACTCAGGACGCCATCTTTAAAAACTGTAATACTCACCGCCAGGGTCCGCGGCTTCATTCTTGAAGTCAGTGAGACCAAGAACCCACCAGTGGCGGACACCCTGGTTCCTACTGCTGTACAAGTCATCCATAAAGCATTGCTCTTCCTCCTGAGCCATAGCCCAGGGGTTCTCTGAGTTTCCTGAGCGCTCGGTGTTAAAGGGCTTGGCACCTCTTTCTCTGGCTTCTCTCTGACCATGTGATCTCCACGCACGATCCTTCCCTCTGCCTCCTTTCTTGAGTGGAAGCAACGTGAGGCTTGAACGAGTTGCAGAGCTCTCATCTGAACTTCGCAGACATCAGATTTGTGAGCCAAATTCACCTTTTTTCTTTATAAATCACTTGGCCCCAGGTATTCGTTCATAGCAACACAAAAGACTTAAGAATGCTTAGCTCCTTGATGAAATTTAGAAAACAAAAACTGGGCCAGGCACAGTGGCTCACACTTGTAATCCCAGCATTTTGGAAGGCCGAGGCAGGTGGATCACAAGGTGAGGAGATCGAGACCATTCTGGGTAACAGGGTGAAACCCCGTCTCTACTAAAAATACAAAACAGTTTAGCCAGGCGTGGTGGCGGGCACATGTAATGCCAGCTACTTGGGAGGATGAGGCGGGTAGATCTTGAGCCCAGGAGTTTGAGGCCAGCCTGGACAACATGGTGAAAACCCATCTCTACCAAAAATTACTTGGGAGGGGCAGTATGTGCCTGTAATCCTAGCTGGTTGGGAGGCTAAGGCAAGAGAATCGCCTGAGCCCAGGAAGTGAAGGTTGCGATGAGCAGAGATCGCGCTGTCATACTCCATCCTGAGTGATGAGAGTTAAAGCCTGTCTCAAGAACAAAAAGCAAAACAAAACAAGGTATGATGTGGCCTGTCCAGCTAATTCTCAATGTTGGGGCAGGCATTACCACTTTCACAAGCACTGCGTCCTTTGGGGAGGCAGAGTCGTCTCTTAACGTTTGATTTTAATGAATGAGGAAAGAGGTCTGAAGTGTTTAAAACGTGATTTTTTATCCATGGGTTGCTGTGATGTCACCTGGTGCCCTGCACAACACATTCAGTAAGAATAGAATTCTGAGGCTGGGCGCGGTGGCTCACACCTGTAATCCCAGCACTTTGGGAGACTGAGGCAGGCAGGTCACCTGAGATCAGGAGTTTGAGACCAGACCAGCCATCATGGTGAAACCCTCTAAAATAGAAAATACAAAATAGAAAATACAAAAATGAGCTGGGTGTGGTGGTAGGCACCTGTAATCCCAGCTACTTGGGAGGCAGAATTGCTTGAACCTGGGAGACAGGGGTTGCAGTGAGGCTAGATCATGCCATCGTACTCCAGCGTGGGGGACAAGAGCAAAACTTCCTCTCAAAAAAAAAAAAAAAAAATTCTGCTTGAGTCTTTCAGATCATTTAGGTTTTTTGTTTTGCTTTATTTTCTCTCTCTTTTTTTTTTTTTATTTGAGACAAGAGTCTTGCTCTGTTGCCCAGGCTGGAGTGCAGTGGCACAATCTTCGCTCACTGCAAGCTCCACCCCCGGGTTCACACCATTCTCTTGCCTCAGCCTCCCCAGTAGCTAGGACTGCAGGAGCCTACTACCATGCCTGGTTAATTTTTTTTTTTTTTTTGTATTTTTAGTAGAGACAGGGTTTCACCATGTTAGCCAGGATGGTCTCAGTCTCCTGACCTCGTGATCTGCCTGCCTTGGCCTCCCAAAGTGATGGGATTACAGGTGTGAGCCACCATGCCCGGCCCTCTGTCTTTTCAGTTTTTTTTTATTGTTATGCTTTAGGTCCTAGGGTACATGTGTACAACATGCAGGTTTGTTACATAGGTATAGATGTGCCATGTTGATTTGCTGCACCCATCAACTCGTCATTTACATTAGGTGTTTCTCCTAATGCTATCCCTCCCCCAGCTCCTGAATAGGCCCCAGTGTGTGATGTTCCCCTCCCTGTGTCCATGTGTTCTTACTGTTCAACTCCCACTTATGAGTGAGAACATACCGTGTTTGGTTTTCTCTCCTTGTGATATTTTGCTGAGAATGATGGTTGCCAGCTTCATCCATGTCCCTGCAAAGGACACGAACTCATCCTTTTTTATGGCTGTGTAGTATTCCATGGTGCATATCTTGACATGTTTTCTTTATCCAGTCTATTGATGGACATTTGGGTTGGTTCCAAGTCTTTGTTATTGTGAATAGTGCCACAAGAAACATACATGTGCATGTGTCTTTATAGTAGCATGATTTATAATCCTTTGGGTATATACCTAGTAATGGGATTGCTGGGTCAAATGGCATGTCTAGTTTTAGATTCTTGAATCACCACACTGTCATCCACAACGGTTGAACTAATTTACACTCCCTACCAACAGTGTAAAAGTGTTCCTGGCCAGGCACGGTGGCTCACGCCTGTAATCCCTAGCACTTTGGGAGGCCAAGGCGGGCGAATCACGAGGTCAGGAGATTGAGACTATCCTAGCTAACACGGTGAAACCCCGTATCTACTAAAAAAATACAAAAAATTAGCTGGGCGCGGTGGCGGGAGCCTGTAGTCCCAGCTACTCCAGAGGCTGAGGTAGGAGAATGGCATGAACCCAGGAGGCGGAGGTTGCAGTGAGTGGAGATTGTGCCATTGCACTCCAGCCTGGGCGACAGAGTGAGACTCCATCTCAAAAAAATAAAAATTAAAAAAATAAAAATAAAAAAGTGTTCCTATTTCTCCACATCCTCTCCAACATCTGTTGTTTCCTGACTTTTTAATGATCGCCATTCTAACTGATATGAGGTGGTATCTAATTGTGGTTTTGATTTGCATTTCTCTGATGACCAGTGATGAGCGTTTTTTCATGTATTTGTTGGGTACATAAATGTCTTCTTTTCAGAAGTGTCTGTTCATATCCTTTGCCGGCTTTTTGATGGGGTTGTTTTTTTCTTGTAAATTTACTTAAGTTCTTTGTAGATTCTGGATATTAGCCCTTTGTCAGATGGATAGATTGCAAAAATTTTCTCCCATTCTGTAGGTTGCCTGAGCACTCGGATGATAAGTTTCTTTTTCTGTGCAGATGCTTTTTAGTTTAATTAGATCCCATTTGTCTATTTTGGCTTTTGTTGCCATTGCTTTTGGTGTTTTAGTCATGAAGTCTTTGCCCATGTCTATGTCCTGAATGGTATTCCCTACGTTTTTTCCTAGGGTTTTTATGGTTTTAGGTCTTACATTTAAGTCTTTAATCCATCTTGAGTTAATTTTTGTGTAAGGTGTAAGGAAAGGATCCAGTTTCAACTTTCCACATACGGCTAACCAGTTTTCCCAGCACCATTTATTAAATAGGGAATCCTTTTCCTATTGCTTGTTTTTGTCAGGTTTGTCAAAGATCAGATGGTTGCAGATGTGTGGTGTTATTTCTGAGGCCTCTGTTCTGTTCCATTGGTCTATATATTTGTTTTGGTACCAGTGTCATGCTGTTTTGGTTACTGTGCCCTTGTAGTATAGTTTGAAGTCAGGTAGCATGATGCCTCCAGCTTCATTCTTTTGGCTTAGGATTGTCTTGGCTATGCAGGCTCTTTTTTGGTTCCATATGAAATTTAAAGTCATTTTTTCCAATTCTGTGAAGAAAGTCAGTGGTAGTTTGAGGACAGCATTGAATCTATAAGTTACCTTGGGCATTATGGCCATTTTCACGATATTGATTCTTCCTATCCATGAGCATGGAATGTTATTCCATTTCTTTGTGTCCTCTTTTATTTAGTTGAGCAGTGGTTTGCAGTTCTCCTTGAAGAGGTCTTTCACATCCCTATGTATTTTATTCTCTTTGTAGTAATTGTGAATGGGAATTCACTCATGATTTGGCTGTCTGGTGTATAGGAATGCTTGTGATTTTTGCACATTGATTTTGTATCCTGAGGCTTTGCTGAAGTTGCATATCAGCTTAAGGAAATTTGGGGCTGAGACTGTGGGGTTTTCTAAATATACAATCATGTCAGCTGCAAACAGAGACAATTTGACTTCCTCTTTCCCTAACTGAATACGCTTTATTTCTTTCTCTTTCCTGATTGCCCTGGCTGGAACTTCCAATACTATGTTGAATAGGAGTGGTGAGAGAGGGCATCTTTATCTTGTGCCAATTTTCAAAGGGAATGCTTCCAGTTTTTGCCCATTCAGTATGATATTGGCTGTGGGTTTGTCATAAATAGCTGTTTATTATTTTGAGATACGTTACATCAATACCTAGTTTATTGAGAGTTTTTAGCATGAAACCCTGTTGAATTTTGTCGAAGGCCTTTTCTGCATATATTGAGATAATCATGTGTTTTTTGTCGTAATGGTTCTGTTTAGGTGATGGATTACATTTGTTGATTTTCATCCCAGGGATGAAGCCGACTTGATCGTGGTGGATACGCTTTTTGATGTGCTGCTGGATTCAGTTTGCCAGTATTTTATTGATGATTTTTGCATCAATGTTCATCATGGATATTGGCCTAAAATTCTCTTTTTTTGTTGTGTCTCTGCCAGGCTTTGGTATCAGGATGATGCTGGCCTCATAAAATGAGTTAGGGAGGATTCCCTCTTTTTCTATTGATTGGAATCATTTCAGAAGGAATGGTACCAGCTTCTCTTTGTACCTCTGGTAGAGTTTGGCTGTGAATCCGTCTGGTCCTGGACTACTTCTTGGTTGGTAGGCTATTAGTTACTGCCTCAATTTCAGAACCTGTTATTGGTCTATTCAGAGATTCAACTTCTTCCTGGTTTAGCCTTGGGAGGGTGTATATGTCCAGGAATTTATCCATCTCCTCTAGATTTTCTAGTTTATTTGCATAGACGTGTTTATACTATTAATTGATGGTAGTTTGTATTTCTGTGGGACCAGTGGTGGTATCCCCTTTATCATTTTTTATTGCGTCTATTTGATTCTTCTCTCTTTTCTTCATTAGTCTTGCTAGCAGTCTCTGCTTTGTTGATCTCTTCAGAAAACTGGCTTCTGTATTCACTGATTTTTTTAAGGGTTTTTGTGTCTCTATCTCTTTCAGTTCTGCTCTGATCTTAGTTATTTCTTGTCTTCTGCTAGCTTTTGAATTTGTTTGCTCTTGCTTCTCTAGTTCTTTTAATTGTGATGTTAGGGTGTCAATTTTAGATCTTTGCTGCTGTCTCTTGTGCTATAAGCATTAAAGAAGTCTCACTCTGTTGCCCAGGCTGGAGTGCAGTGGCATGATCTCAGCTCACTGCAACCTGCACCTCCCAGGTTCAAGCGATTTTCCCACCTCAGCCTCCTTAGTAGCTGGGATTACAGGTGCCCACTACCACACCCAGCTAATTTTTGTATTTTATTAATTTTACTACTATTTAGCTCCCCACTTTCTAGACCATGTGCCAGGTACCTCTGACTCCGAGCGCCCTGTGACCTAGATTTTGCTCCCAGGGCCCATGAGGGCTTCCTCGCTGCCTGTGTTCCCTGAAGTTGGCCCACACGCCAGTTGCACACCCACAAGCTTGAGGGGCAGCTGGCCAGGAGCTGTCTGTCAGGAGTATGGGCAGAGCTGGAACCTGGGTGTCCACACCTGTGCATGTGAGGGTCCCCAAAGGCAGGAGGGAGTTCAGCTAGAGAGAAGAAAGTGGTGCAGGCAGGGTCACCCCTCCGGGCTACCAGGTTCACATGTGCAGTGCCAAGGAGTTCCAGGAACCTCCACGTCACCTGGCCTTTGCCATCAGTGCGATGGGACCTTTGCCAAGGCTGGAGCATGGAACGCACCCCGCTGCTGGTCAGACGCTGGTCGGTCTGATTTTCACGCCAGATGCCCAGGCTGTGGTGTGTGCTGCTGCTCAGTGCCCCTGCCTGAGCTCCACAAAGGGGCGAGCCAGCGTCAGCCCCAGTCTCATGCCTTAGTCCTGTCTGCACTAACAGGAAGACAGACGCCTTCCCGAAACCGCACGGCTTGGGTAAGTTTCCATTGTTTTCTGTGAAGTGCGTGTATCACAGGGTGTGTGTGCGCAGCTGAGGACTCGGTGTCTGTGAGTCTTCCTAGCAGTGCAGTCAAACAAGCTTCACTTCCAATAAGCAGTATTGTCTCAAAGATTTTCTTAATTTGGCCCGATAGAGAATTTGCCAAAAGCCCTGTATTTTAAAGGGGGTTGGTGTCCAGTTCAGACGCTGCCAACTGCGTGCAGAAAGTCACAGTCACTGACGTCAGCTCCAGGCTCTGCAGTCACGTGGTGGATGAGGGCAACGGTCCCTGTCTTCCCTTCCTGGGTTTTGGCTTCTCCATTTGCAAGATGTGGATGGTGGCACCTTCCCCCAGAGCACCCAGGATTAAAGAGGACACTCATAGTAGAAGCAGCCTGCCTCAATGAAAATAGAACGGGAATCTGTGTAAATGATCCTTTTGATTAAAACTTACTGAGTGCATAATACAGGCCGGACCTCCTGGAATGATGCCACCAAAGCACGTGCCTACCGGGAGGCTGAGGCCCTGGGGTGGGGGGGGTGTGAGGGGTCAGAGGTCAGCACTGGGAAATCTACGTTCTAAAGCACCTGCCCTGGTGCTGCTTCTGGTGGGAGGGCTCGGATCCACCAACCCCACGGCTTCTCATATGTCCCAATACGCACGGAACTGGAGGCTGGGACGACTCTACAGAAGCCCCTACATTTCTCTGAGACCTACTTTCAAGCAGAAAACACCTGGGAGTTGCCGGGAGATGTCTCTGCCGCATCTACCTGCCAGGGATCACGGCAGCCCATGTTGCGTGGTGCCGAGAGTGTGTACGTGGGACCAGTGGTCTGGGCTTGAACCCCAGACTACCAGACGTTTTTATTTATTTATCTGTTTAATCAATTTTTTTTGAGACGGAGTTTTGCTCTTGTCACCCAGGCTGGAGTGCAGTGGTGCGATCTCGGCTCACTGCCACCTCTGCCTCCCGGGTTCAAACGATTCTCCTGCCTCAGCCTCCCGAGTAGCTGGGATTACAGACATATGCCACCGTGCCTGGCTAATTTTGTATTTTTAGTAGGAACAAAGTATTTCCATGTTGGTTGGGCTGGTCTCGAACTCCTGACCCCAGGTGATCCGCCTGGTCATTCTCTTTTCTGTCTCCCTGAGATTAGTTTTTTTAGCTCCTACATGTGAGTGAGAACACGTGATGTTTGTCTTTCTGTCCCTGGCTTATTTCACTTAACCTAATGACCTCCCGTTCCATCCACGTTGCAGTAAACGACAGGATTGCATTCTTTCCGTGGCGGATCCGTGGTCCATCGTGTGTATACACCGCATTCCCCTCACCCATTCATCCGCAGATGGTCACTTCAGCTGATTCCACGTCTTTGCCACTGTGAGTGGTGCTGCAGTAACAGGAGAGTGCAGGTCTCTATCCCTCCACAGACACAGGTCTTCCTCTGGGTAACTACCCGGTAGTGGAATTGTTGGATGGTAGTTCTTTTAGTTTTTTGAGAAATTCCACTGTTGGTGGAGGGACTTCCCACTGTTAACCAGTACAGCCATCACTAACGTACACGCCCACCCACCGTTTCCACTGTTGACTGATATGGCTATCACTAATGTACACGCCCACCCACCGTTCCCATTGTTAACCAGTATGGCCGTCGCTAATGTACACACCCACCCACCGTGTGTGAGAACTCCTTTTTCTCAGCATCTTCAGCAGCATCTGTTATTTTTTGTCTCTAATAAGAGCCCATCTAGCTGGGGTAAGATGACGTCTCGTTGCGGTGGTGACTTGCCCTTCCCCGATGCTTAGAGGTGCTGAGCATTGTTTCATACACCTGTTGGCTGTTCGTCTTACCTTCTTTTGAGATGTTTATTCCCAAAATAGACATCTGTATTTTGGGGGCTAAAAGGGCCCTCAGGCTACTTTCTAGTGGGATTTTTGTTGTTGTTGCTTGAATTCCTTATATACTCTAGATTTTAGTCTCCTGTTGGATGAATAGCTTGCAGATATTTTCTCCCATTCAACAGGTCATCTCCTCCCTCTGTTGACTGTTTCCATCATCGTGGGTTTTTTTGTTTTGCTTTTTGGTTTTTTTTTTGAGACGGAGTCTTGCTGTGTCGCCAAGGCTGGAGTGCAGTGGCACAATCTCGGCTCACTGCAGCCTCTGCATCATGGCATTTATTTTATTTTATTTATTTATTTTTTAAGTTGGAGTCTCACTCTGTCAATAGGCTGGAGTGCAGTGGTGCGCTGTCGGCTCACTGCAGGCTCCACCTCCCAGATTCAAGTGATTCTCCTGTCTCAGCCTCCCGAGTAGCTGGGACTACAGGCGCCTGCCACCACACCGGCTAATTTTTTTTTTTTTAAGTGGAGATGCGGTTTCACCATGTCAGCCAGGATGATCTCGATCTCTTGACCTTGTGATCCACGCGCCTCGGCCTCCCAAAGTCCTGGGATTACAGGCGTGAGCCACTGCGCCCGGCCTGCATCATGGTGTTTTTAAAAGTCATCATTTAATGTCATTCTAGGTAAAGAAAAATAAGCAGTTATTCACACAAATTGTAGTGTTCATCGTCATCTAACGCCAGTTTTATTTTTTATTTTATTATTATTATTATTATTGAGACAGTCTCGCTCTGTCACCCAGGCTGGAGTGCAGTGGTGCAATCTTGGCTCACTGCATCCTCCACCTCCTGGGTTCAGGTGATTCTTCTGCCTCAGCCTCCCGAGTAGCTGGGACTACAGGTGCCAGCCACCATGCCCAGCTACTTTTTTTTGTATTTTTAGTAGAGATGGCGTTTCACCATGTTAGTCAGGATGGTCTCCATCTCCTGACACTGTGATCTGCCCTCCTCAGCCTCCCAAAGTGCTGGGATTACAGGCGCGAGCCGCCGCACCCAGCCTAACGCCAGTTTTAAGTGCAAACATAAGTGAATCGTAGTGTTCGTCATTTGTCTGATGCTGGTTTTAAGTGCAAACGTAAGCGCTTTAGTTCGAATGCTGCGCCAGCAAACTCACAAGGCCTGTGCTTCCCAGGTCGATTGCGCAGACCTGTTTTGTTCATGGAGCACTGCACAAAGCTAATGCAGCTGTGATTTCATTTCTGATGTGCACAGTCTACCAATGCCCTCTGCCTTTAACTTATTGACAAGTAAGGGGTGTCTGGAGGGAAAAGGAACTGTGGGTTGCCTGATCTTTCCTCCTATCCACCATGTTCAGCACACGCCGTTCTAATGTGAGGAAGTCACGTGCGTAAGAAGTACATGATGATGGGGTATGTGTTTCGTAGAACTCCCCTGTTTCTTCTGTGCTTATAGCATGTTCTGGTTCAAACAGAAGGCATGGCCCCTCTGGGCTTTGAGGGCCGTGCTCACTCTGTCCTGGATGTGACACCCTCACTTGTACTTACTGGGAACCTTGCTGCCCTCCCACACCTTGTGGACCTCTAGAATTCTGTGTCTGTGGGGCACTACCCATGCTCTATGCAGCTGGGGTGCTGGGAACAGGTGCAGATGGGATGCCTCTCACCGTTGACCATCTTGTATATGCAAAATTTGGGGGTTTTTTTGAGACAGAGTCTCGTGCTGTTGCCAAGGCTGGAGTGCAGCGGTGCAATCTCTGCTCATACAAACTCCACCTCCTGGGTTAAAGCAGTTCTCCTGCCTCAGCCTCCCGAGTAGCTGGGATTACAAGGCTGCACCACCACACGTGGCTAATTTTTGTATTTTCAGTAGAGTCAAGGTTTCACCATGTTGGCCAGGCTGGTCTTGAACTCCTGACCTCAAGTGATCTGCCCGCCTTGGCGTCCCAAAGTGCTGGGATTAGAGGTGTGAGCCGCCATGCCCGGCCGTATCTGCAGATTTGTTGCTTGAATTAAATTGAGAAATGTTTCAGCCACAATTTCCTTTTTTTTTTAGTATTATTATACTTTCAAGTTCTGGGGTGCATTTGCACAACCTGCAGGTTTGTTACATATGTATACATGTGCCATGTTGGTGTGCTGCAGCCATTAACTCGTCGTTCACATTAGGTATATCTCCTAATGCTATCCCTCCCCCTCACCCCACCCCACAACAAGCCTTGGTGTGTGATGTTCCCCGCCCTGTGTCCAAGTGTTCTCATTGTTCAATTCCCACCTACGAGTGAGAACCTGCAGTGTTTGGTTTTTTGTCCTTGGGATAGCTTGCTCAGAATGATGGTTTCCAGCTTCATCCATGTGCCCACAGAGAACATGGAACTCATCCTTTCAGCCATGATTTCTTTAATGATCTTTTCCTGCCCCATTCACTCTTGCCCCTCCTCCTGGGATGCCAATTACCTCAAGGTTGGACACTGGTCTCCGTGGCGGTGCCACAGGACGGCAGGGCTCAGTCGTGGCAAGCTGGGAGCAGCTGAGAGCCAGCTCCTGTGCTGAGTGTGTCTGTTGGGCTCAGACACACAGGGAGCCAGAGATTTAGTATAGACATGATGAGGAGAACTGAACACGCTTCACACAGCAGAGCTCCTGAATCGCTGCCCTGGTGGGGGTGTGAGGAACAAAAGGGGACGGCCAATAAGATGGAGGAGGAGGGGATGGTGCTGGGCCATCCAGGCTGACCTTGCAGGAACTGGAGACCTGCTGGGGTGGCCGTACTAAATGGAACAGAGAAGGCAAGAAGAATGCAGTGCTGCACAGCCCCTGCACATCAGCATAGATGCTCCCAATGGGCAGAGCTCACAGAAGCCAAGGATGTAGCCCTTGACCAGGGAGGAGCGAGGACACAGAGGCCAGAGCAGAGCATGACTTGCAAAGTGCAGGGCGCAATTGGCAAAGGATCCTTGGCCATGACAGCAATGGTACAAGCAACACAATGAAAACTAGATCGTACTTCATCAAAACTAAAAATGTTTTTGCACCAAAGGACATTACCAAGAAAGCAAAAAAATAACCTACAGAATGGGAGAAAATATTTGCAAATCATATTAGGTAAGAGACTTGGATACAGAATATATAGTGTCTACAACTCAACAACAAAAAGACAACCCCATTAAGAAATGGACAAAGCACTGAATACACATATCTGCTAAGAAGATTTACAGATGACCAATTCATCACTGAAAGAGGCTCACCATCATGAGTCACCAGGTAAGGTGAATCATGACGAGACACGGCTTCGTGGCTGCCAGGAAGCCGTGATCCAAGCAGCTGGCGTCAGGGAGACTGGGAAGTGGGAACCTCCTACTTTGCTGGTAGGTGCAAAATAGAATGCACTTGCTGTGGAAGGTACTTTGGCAGGTCCCCAAAAGTTAAACAGCATAGTCCAGCCAAAGTGTGGAAACGGTGTCCATCTACTGTTGAATAAATGAACAACACGTTGCCCATCACATGATGGAATATCATGCAGCCATGAAAAGGAGTGAAACACTAGCACATGCCACTACACGGATGAACCTCAAAAACACCAGCTAAGGGAGCTAAGCCAGTCACAGAAGAGTGTATAGCGTGTGACTCCAGTTCTAGGAAATGTCCAGAAAATGCAAATCCATAGGGACAGGATCAGACTGACAGTTGCTGGATGGGGGTGGAAATGGAGGGTGACTGCTGCTGGCACGGGGTCTCCATCTGCCCACCTGGGGCAGCTCACACTGCATCCGGGCCGCCCGGGTACTGCACACCCCAGGTGAGGGACCACCCCACAGGCAGGGCTCCTCTCCAGCCATTGCACCTCAGCGGAAGACTGGCTACTGGCCTAGAGATGTTGTTATTTGTCATTAAATAAAGTTGAGGAATTTTAAAAGATAGTTTTTTTCCTTGTAAAAAATATATGCCATAGTGTTTTTCATTTTCATCATTTGTAAGTGTATAATTCAGTGGCATTAGCTACATTCACATTGTTAGGTGCCGATACCACTATACCCAAAACATTAATAACTCGTAACATAAACAATGCATCAATTAAACAATAACTCCTCATCCCCCTCTGCCCCCAGCCCCTGGTAGTAACATCAGTTCTGGTTTCCGTCTCTTATCAGGTTGCCTGTCCTAGGTATTTTATCTAAGTGGAATCATACAACATTTGTCCTCCTGGGTCTGGCTTATTTCACTAAGCATAATGTTTTCAAGGTCCATCCATATTGTAGCATGCCCCAAAATCAAATTTTGTAAATTTTACAAATTGTGTACTTTTTCAATTTTTCTTCTGGTACTGATTTCTAACTTTATACTGTGATGGTCAGACAGGGTTCTTTTGTATGATATCTATCCTTTGTAATCTGCTGAGGCTTAATTTGTGCTTAGCATGTAGTCGGTCCTGGAGAATGTCCCATGTGCATTCCTTTTCATGGCTAAATAGTATTCCATTGTATATTTGACCAAGCTTTGTTTATCCATTCCTCTGTGGATGAACTCTTAGGTGTTTCCAGCTTTTGGTTATTGTGTATAATGCTGCTTTGAATATTCATGTACAGGTATCTGCTTTCAATTCTTTTGGATCTGTATCCAGCAGTGGAATTGCCGGGCCATAAGAAAGTTCTATTTTTAGCCGTTTGAGGAACTGCCAAATCATTTCCTACAGTGGCTGCACCATTTTCCATTCCCAGCAGCAGTGCACACACAAGGGTTGCAACCTGTCCATGTCCTCACCAATGCTGGTCTTTTTCCGTTTCCTTGATGACGGCCACTGTCGTTGGTAGAAAGCGGCATCTCTGGGTGGATTCAGTCTGCATGTGCTCCAGGACTAATGGTGCTGGGCATCTCTTTATGTGCTCATCGCCCACCTGTCATCTCTGGAGAAATGTTCACTCAAGTCCTTTGCCAGGTCTAGGCGCAGTGGCTCACACCTCTAATCCCAGCACTTTGGGAGGCTGTGGTGGGCAGATCACTTGAGGTCAGGAGTTTGAGACAAGCCTGACCAAACTTGTCTCTACTAAAAATACAAAAATTAGTCGGGCATGGTGGTGCGCACCTATGGTCCCAGCTACTTGGGAGGCTGAGGCACGAGAATCACCTGAACCCAGGAGGCAGAGATTGCAGTGAGCCGAGATTGCACCACTGCACTCCAGCCTGAGTGACAGAGCAAGACTCCGTCTCAAAAAAAAAAAAAAGTCCTCTGCCCATTTTCTATTTCTTCTTGTTTCTTGTTGAGTTACAGAGATCTGTAGATACTCTACACTCTGAATATTAGCCTCTTGTCAAATAGATAATTTGTAACTATTTTCTCCCATTCTACAGTCTGTCTTTTCACTTTCTTGATAGGGTCTTTTCAAAGAAAAAAAGTTTTTCCCCTGAAGTTCAACTTCTCGATGTTTTTGTTGTTGCTGCCAGTGCTTTTGGAGTCATATCCATGCACTTATTGCCAAATCCAACATCATGAAGATTTCCCCCCGTGTTTTCTTCTAACAGTTTTATAGTCATAGCTCTTAAGTTCGGCCTTTGATCCATTTTGAGTTAATTTTGCTTTATGGTGTAAGATAAGGGTCCAACTTCATTATTTTGCACACATATATCCAGTTTCCCCATTGCTGTTTGCTGTGAAGATTGTCCTTTCCCCACTAAATGGTCTTGGCACCTTTATCAAAAATCAATTGACCACAATGTGAGGGCTTTTTCTTGGGTTCTTTATTCCATTGGTTTATATGTCTGTCATTCTGCAGTGCCATGCTCTTTGAATTACTGTAACATTGTAGTAAATTTCAAAGTTGGGAACTGTGAGTACTGCCAATTTTCTTCTTTTTCAACAATGCTACAGGGAGTCCTTCAGGTTGAAATGAAAGGCCACTAGACAGTAACTTGAAGCAACATGAAGAAATAAAGGTTTCTGCTAAAGGGTAGCTATAAAAGCTAGTACTGTTGTATTTTTGGTTTGTAACTTCATTTTTTATTGTCTACACGATTTTTAAAAATGCATAAAAATCATGATTAGTCTTTGTTATTGGGCAAAAAAATGTATAAAGATGTAATTTGTGACATCAACAGAAGAGGTTCCAGAGCAGGAGAGGAGAGGAGATTTGATACACTCTTTGAGTTAATCAGGCACAAACTCAGATGGGAGTATTAGAACTTCAGGATCTTGTATGTAATGCAATTCCCAATGGCAACTACAAAGAAAACAGCTATAGAATATACGCAATAGGAAATGAGAAGGGAATCAAAAATTTCACTGCAAAAAAATTTGCTGAACACTGCAGTAACGGAGGAAATGGGGAACGAAATGGCTCCCAGGCACACAGAAAACAAGCAGCAGCAGTCGAAGGAAATCTTCCTTATCTGTTCTTTCCTTTAAATCAAATACAGAGATTGGCAGAATGAATTTAAAAGCAGGATTCAACCATGCACTCCTATAAGAGACTCTCGTTAGTTCCATAGACACAAACAGGTTGAAAGAGAAAGGAAGGAAAGAAGATGTTCTGTGCAAACAGTCTCAGAAGGAGAGCAGGATGGCTATCCCAACATGACACCAAATAGACTTTAAATCGAGAGACATGTGCCCTCCAAGAGACAAAGGACATTATAGATTAACACAATGTTCAGTACAGCAAAAATACAGTAATTATAAGCATTTGCCCACCTAACAACAGACCCCCAAAATATAAAGGAAAATTCGACAGAATCAAAGGGAGAAATAGACAGTTTTACAATAATAGTTGGAGATTACAAAACCCGACTCAATAATAGATGGAACAGAAGATAAGTAAGGAAAAGGAGGACTTTAAAACATAAACCAGTGAAACCTAATAGACACATCCAGAATCCCCACCCAACAAAACCCAGTGAAACCTAATAGACACATCCAGAACCCCCACCCAACAAAACCCAATGGAACCCAATAGACACATCCAGAACTCCCATCCCACAGCAAAACCCAAGTGTGCGCAGGACATGCTCCAGGATAGACCATATGTTAGTCACAAATTAGGCCTCAGTAGATAAAAAAAGGATAGATACCTGTGATGATTGACACTTGAGTGTCAACTTGATTGGACTGAAGGATGCCGGGTGTTGATCCTGGGTGTGTCTGTGAGGGTGTTACCAAAGGAGATTAGCATTTGAGTCAGTAGACTGGGGAACGCAGACTCACCCTTAATCTGGTGGGCACAATCTAATCAACTACCAGCAAATATAAGGCAGGCAGGCAGAGAAACGTGGAAGGTCGAGACTGGCCTCCCAGCCTACATCTTTCTCCGTGCTGGATGCTTCCTGCCCTCGAACATTAGACTCCAAATTCTTCAGTATGGGACTTCGACTGGCTCTCCTTTCTCCTCAGCTTACAGATGGCCTTATTGTGAGACCTTGTGATTGTGTAAGTTAATACGTAATAAACTCCCCTTTATATATATATATTTATGTCCTGTTAGTTCTGTCCTTCTAAGAGAACCCTGACGACTACAATATCATACAAAAGAATCTCTCTGACCATCACAGTATGAGGTTAGAAATCAGTACCAGAAGGAAAATTGAAAAATTTACAAAATTATGGAAATTAAGTAAGACTGTCTTAACCAGTTGGTCAAAGAAGAAATCACAAGGGAAATGAGAACATACTTAGAGATGCATGAAAATGAAAAAATATACCAAAATTTAGGGAATGCAGTAAAAGCAACACTCAGAGGGAAACTGATAGCTATCAATGCCTATGTTAAAAAGAAGAGTGCAAAGACTTGGAACCAACCCAAATGCCCATCAATGATAGATTGGATAAAGAAAATGTGGCACATGGCTGGGCATGGTGGCTCATGCCTGTAATCCCAGCACTTTGGGAGGCCGAGGTGGGCGGATCATGAGGTCAGATCAAGACCATCCTGGCGAACATGGTGAAACCCCATCTCTAGTAAAAATACAAAAAAAACTGGACATGGTGGTGGGTGCCTGTAGTCCCAGCTACTAGGGAAGCTGAGGCAGGAGAACAGCATGAACCCAGAAGGCAGAGCTTGCAGTGAGCTGAGATTGCACCACTGCACTCCAGCCTGGGCAACAGAGCGAGACTCAAACTCAAAAAAAAAAAAAAAAAAAAGAAAATGTGGCACATAGACACCATGGAATACTATGCAGCCATAAAAAAGGATGAGTTCATGTCCTTTACAGGGACACGGATGAAGCTGGAAGCCATCAATTCTCAGCAAACTAACACAGGAACAGAAAACCAAACCGCATGTTCTCACTCATAAGTGGGAGTTGAACAATGAGAACACTTGGACACGGGGAGGGAAACATCACATAGCAGGGCCTGTCGGGGGTGGGGAGCAAGGGGAGAGAGAGCATCAGGACAAATACCTAATGCCTACGGGGCTTAAAACCTAGATGACGGATTGATGGGTACAGCAAACCACCATGGCACATGTATACCTATGTAACAAACCTACACATTCTGCACATGTATCCCAGAACGTAAAGTAAAATAAAAATAAAAATTTAAATTTAAAAAAGAAAAAAGAAGAATGAATGATCTCAAATTAGTAACCTAACTTACATCTTAAGGAACTAGAAAAAGAAGAGCAAACTAAACCCAAAGCTAGCAGAAGCAAGGAAATAATTAGCAGAAGCAAGAAAATAATAGAGAAGAGATAGAGAAAATACAAGCCAGGTGTGGATCATACCTGTAATTCCAGCACTTTGGGAGGCCAAGGTGGGAGGATTGCTTGAGCCCAGGAGTTTGAGACCAGCCTAGCCAACATGGTGAAACAGGGCGTGGTGACGTGTGCCTATAGTCCCAGCTACTTGGGAGACTGAGGTGGGAGGATCACTTGAGCCTGGGAGATCAAGGCTGTATTGCACCACTGCACTGCAGCCTGGGTGGCAGAGACAGACCCTATCTCAAAAAAAGAAAAAAAATGAGAAGAAATCAATAAAACCAAAAGTTGAATTTAAAAAAAAATCAACACAATTGGTAAACCTTTGCGTAGACTGACAAAGAACAAAAAAGAGAAGACACAAAAACCAGATGTAAAAAAGGCCTTATAGAAATAAAAAGAATTATTAGAGAATATTGTCAACAATTGTATTCGAACAAATTAGATAACATAGGAGAAACGAACGAATTCCTTAAAACACATTAATCTAGCTGGGCGCAGTGGCTCACACCTGTAATCCCAGCACTTTGGGAGGCCAAGGTGGGCAGATCACTTGAGGTCGGAAGTTCGAGACCAGCCTGACAAAGATGGAGAAACCCTGTCTCTACTAAAAATACAAAAAATTAGCCAGGTGTGGTGGTGCATGCCTGTAATCCCAGCTACTTGGGAGGCTGAAGCAGGAGAAACGCTCGAACTTGGGAGGTGGAGGTTGCGGTGAGCCGAGATCGCACCCATTGCACTCCAGCCTGGGCAACAAGAGTGAAACTCCATCTCAAAAACAAAAAAACATACACACACACAGACACACACACAGCTAACCTCATAGTTGTGAAAGACTGAAAGCTTTTCCCCTAAGGTCAGGAACAAGGCATGGATATCTGCTCTCACCACTACTATTCAACAGCATAATGGAAGTTGTACTAGTGCTATAGACAAGATAAAACACCCAAATGGAAGGGAAGTGGTAGAATGATCTCTATTTGAAGATGACATAATCCTACATATAGAAAATCCGAAAGAACCTACAAGAAGGTACAATAGCTCATAAATTCAGCAAAGTTACAAGATCAACACATCAAGATCAACAATTTGTTTCTGTGCATCTGCATTGAACAATTCAAACAGGAAATTAATGCCATTTACAACAACATCTAAAAGAACTAAATACTCAGGAATAAATCTAACCAAGGAGGTGAAAGACTCATATGCTGAAAAATGGAAAAGATTGCTAAAAGAAATGAAAGAACACCTAAATAAATGGAAAGACATCCCATATTCGTGGATAGGAAGACTTAACATTGTTAAGACGTCAATACTACCCAAAGTCATCTACAGATTCAACACAATGCCCATTAAAATTCCAACAGCCCTCTCCAAAGAAATAAAAGTAGATTCTCAAATCTATATGGAATTGCAAGGGACTCCCAACAGCTTAAATATGAGGAAGTTAAGGTCTTTTAAACAACAGGAATATTTAAGATCATGCCTAAGTCTTCTCAGGGAATCTTCTGGAGAGGGAACTTTACAGAGATGCCTTGGATCCTCATGACGTTGGTGCTTGGTGTGGTCTGGGAGGGCCTAAGTGTTCTCAGGGAATCTTCTGGAGATGGAACTTTCCTGAGATGCCTTGGATCCTTACAATGTTGATGCTTGGTGTGGTCCAGGAGATCTTAAGTGTTCTCAGGGTATCTTCTGGAGATGGAACTTTCCAGAGATGCCTTGGATCTTTACAACGTTGGTGCTTGGTGTGGTCCAGGAGGGCGTAAGTGTTCTCAGGGTATCTTCTGGAGATGGAACTTTCCAGAGATGCCTTGGATCCTTCTTCTGGAGATGGAACTTTCCAGAGATGCCTTGGATCCTTGCGATGTTGGTGCTTTGTGTGGTCCAGGAGGGTGTAAGTGTTCTCAGGGTATCTTCTGGAGGTGGAACTCTCCAGAGATGCCTTGGATCCTTGCGATCTTGGTGCTTTGTGTGGTCCAGGAGGTCACTAGAAAGGAAGTGGTCCCTCCATTCTCATTCTCTTGATTTTTAGATTGTGTCTTATCAACATTAACAGATGTGATCAAAAAGGCAACTTTACTCAGAATTCTGTGCAAATGTCACAGAAGCTATCACTTTATTGTAAAGGATGTAAATTCAGGGTTTTTCATTGTTGGTGGTGGGGCGTGTGTGTGTATGTATAGGTGTGTTTAGAGTCAGGGTCTTGCTCTGTTGCCCAGACTGGAGTGCAGTGATGCACTCTTAGCTCACTGTAACTTTGAACTCCTGGGCTCAAGTGATCCTCCTACCTCAGCTTCCCCAGTACCTAGGACTACAGGCATGCCCACTACACCAGGCTAATTTTTTTTTTTTTTTTTTGAGATAGAGTCTCACTGTCGCCCAGGCTGGAGTGCAGTGGCACGATCTCGGCTCACTGCAAGCTCCTCCTCCCAGGTTCATGCCATTCTCTTGCCTCAGCCTCCCGAGTAGCTGGGACTACAGGCACCCGCCACCACACCTGGCTAATTTTTTGTATCTTTTTAGTAGAGACAGGGTTTCACCATGTTAGCCAGGATGGTCTCCATCTCCTGACCTCGTGATCCATCTGCCTTTGCCTTCCAAAGTGTTGGGATTACAGGCGTGAGCCACTGCTCCCGGCCCAGGCTAATTTTTTAAACTTTTTTTTTTTTTTTTTTTTGTAGAGGCAAGGTCTCATTATGTTCCCCAGGCTGGTCTTGGACTCTTGGCTTCAAGTGATCCTCTATCTCAGCCTCTCAAAATGCTAGGATTACAGGCATGAGCTATGATGCCTTGCTGCAAATTCAGTTTGATCCCAATGCAGTGTGTTGGGTAACACAAGACTCAAAGGACTAATGAGGAGTCCAGTGTGTAGGATATTGGACCTCCCGGCCCTTTATGGGCCAGCATTCTGTGTGTGCATAAAATGACAATTTACATGTTGAAATGTTTCACCGTTACTGCCAAGTGAAGTATTCACGTTTCAAGATCTCGAGGGAAAGGGACCGGACGTATTTATGTAGCAGGGAGTTCTGGGAAGCATTGGTCCTGGGAGCTATGGCAGGACCAGCACTCACACCACATGGTGCTCTGTGAGGCCCTGAGGAGAATCCCCTGGTGGTGGGTGGGGGTGGGGGTCGGGGGGCTGGCCTCAGCTCAAGACCTCCCATGCTCCCTTCATGCGCATTCTCCACACCAAAGCCTGGCCTCTGTGGTGCAGTTCCTCTGCAGGGCTCAGATCTTCAGTACCACATCGTGGGATCCACAGGTTCCCTGGAACCCTGGCCACAGCTAGACACCTTTAACCTTGGGTGTGGAGGCTTCCTGTAGAGTGGCCAGGTCACCACACTCAGGGAAACCTTCCACCATGCAGCAGTCTCTGGTCACGTCTGAGACCTGCTATGTCCTGTCATTTCTTCTGGCCCCACATGGGCCCCTGTCTGGCAGTGCCCACGTCTTGGCCACCCTGATGCTGGTGGTTCTGGAACTCTCCAAGGGTCCCAGCTGGTTCTGTTTTAAGGATAGAAACCATTGAAGAACAGAATTTTATGCAAATTGAGTTTTGAGATGGAGTCTTGCTAGGCTGCCCAGGCTCCTGGGCTTAAGCGATCCTCCCACCTCAGCCTCCTGAGTAGCTGGGACTACAGGTGTGCACCACCACACGCAGCTTAATTGTCTTTTATTAGTAATTCATGAATTGGGCAGCATCCAGCCTGTAAAACAGAAAGGAGTTCCTTCGGGCATAGCAGCTGACCAGCCACGACGAGGCAGCTTCAGCAGCAAGGACCATCACAGCACAAGCGGCCCAGCTCTCCTGAGGCTGTTTTCCTTGTATGGATTGACTTCCTGATTATGCTGGCTTGGGTTGACTGGGCCCCTTTTGATTGGTTGCTGTGAATCTTCTGTTTTTTGGAAAACTGGCCCGTTTGGGGATTTTCTGTGGTGGTTGTTTGTTTGAGACAGGTTGTTGCTCTGTCACCCAGGCTTCAGGGCAATGGCTCAGTCATGGTTCACTGCAGCCTCTATCTCCTGGGCTCAAGCGATCCTCCCACTCCAGCCTCCTGAGTAGCAGGGACCACAGGCGTGTGCCACCACCCTCAACTATTTTTTTGACTTTTTGTAGAGATGAGATCTCACCGTGTGCCCAGGCTGGTCTGGAGCTCAAGTGATCCTCTTGCTTTGGCCTCTCAAAAGTGCTGGGATTACAGGCGTGAGCCACCCTGCCTGGCCTCCTGTGGTTCTTTTTAAAGTTCCAGTTTGATTATGTGCCACATAGCCCATTTTAGTTTGGTCTGCTGGGGCCTAGTGCAGGAGCTTATCCCAAATTAAGCTCCCCAGGCATTTTATTTAATAGAAGTGGGAGGGTCGGCCGGGTGCGGTGGCTCACGCCTGTAATCCCAGCACTTTGGGAGGCTGAGGTGGATGGATCACTTGAGGTCAGGAGTTCAAGACCAGCCTGGCCAACATGGTGAAACCCTGTCTCTACTAAAAATACAAAAATTAGCCAGGCATGGTGGTGTGCGCCTGTAGTCCCAGTTACTTGGGAGACTGAGGTAGAAGAATTGCTTGAACCCGGGACGCAGAGGTTATAGTGAGCCGACCTTGCACCATTGCACTCCAGCCTGGGCAACAAGAGTGAAACTTCATCTCAAAAGAAAAGAAAAGAAAAAAACACAGATAAGCTCATTCTAAAGTTTGTATGGAAATGCAAAGGAACCAGGATAGCTAAAACAATTTTGGAAAAGAATAAAATGGGCCAAGTCCAATAGTTCATGCCTGTAATCCCAGCACTTTGGGAGGCCAAGGTGAGAGGATTGCTTAAGGCCAGGAGTTTCAGACCAGCCTAGGCAACATAGTGAGACTCTGTGGCTACAAAAATAAATTTTAAAAAATCAGGCAGGCTTGGTGGTCTGTGCCTGTAGTCCTAGGTGCTCGGGAGACTGAGATGGGAGGATCACTTGAGCCCAGGAGTTTGAGGCTGTGGTGAGCTATGATTGTGCCACTGCACTCCAGCCTGGGTGGCAGAGCAAGACCTTGGCTCTAAAAATAAAAATAAGAGGCCAGGCGTGGTGGCTGACACCTGTAATCCCAGCACTTTGGGAGGCCAAGGCAGGCAGATCACGAGGTCAGGAGATTGAGACCATCCTGGCCAACATGGTGAAACCCCATCTTTACTAAAAATATAAAAAATTAGCCGGGCGTGGTGGTACATGCCTGTAATCTCAGCTACTCGGGAGAATGAGGCAGGAGAATCAGTTGAATCCGGGAGGCGGCGGTTGTAGTGAGTTGAGATCGCACCACAGCACTCCAGCCTGGCAAAGGAGCAAGACTCTGCCTCAAAAATAAAAATAAAAATTAAAATGGGAGAAATCAGTATGTCCCATTTCAAGACTTATTCTATATATAATACTTATTCTATACATAACCATGGTAATCAAGGTTATGTGGTACTTATGGAGGAAAAGACACGTTGATCAGTGTTATAGAATAGAGTGCCCAGAAGTGGATCCGCGCTAGTACAGCAAACTGGTTTTTCACAAAGGTGAAAACTTTATCTAATGGAGAGAGGATAGTCTTTTCAGCAAATGGTCCTGGTGCAATTGGACACCCATATGGAAAAAAAAAAAAAAACAAAAAAAACAAAAAACCCCAAACAAAAAGCAAAAACACCTTGATTTAAATATCGTTCCTTAAACAAAAGTTAGCTCAAATTGATCATTGCATAGATTTAAATGTAAAATTATAAAACTTTCAGAAGGAGACATAGGAGAAAATCTTTAGGACTTAGGCTTTGGCCGAGAGATATTAGACATGACCCTGAGAGTACAATCTATAACATAAAACGTTTGGTGAATTGGACTTTAGCAAAGTTAAAAACATTTGCTCTATAAAAATCCTGGTAGGAGGATGAAAAAATGAGTCTCATGTTAGGAGAGTATACTTGCAAACCACACATCTGATAATGGACGTATGTCTAGAATATATACACTCAAAACTCAACAGTAAAAAAGCCAAACCATCCAAATAGAAAATGGGCAAAAGACAAGAAGAATTTTACCAAAGAGAATACAGTCCTCGCTCAGTATCCACGGGCTCTGCATCTGTGGATTCTACCAACCACGGATCCTAAATGTTTGAAAAAATAAATTGTGTTTGTTTTTTTTTGTTTTTTTTTTTTTTGAGACGGAGTCTCGCTGTGTCTCCCAGGCTGGAGTGCAGTGGCGTGATCTCGGCTCACTGCAAGCTCTGCCTCCCGGGTTCACGCCATTCTCCCGCCTCAGCCTCCCAAGTAGCTGAGACTACAGGCGCCCGCCACCACGCCCGGCTAGTTTTTTGTATTTTTAGTAGAGACGGGGTTTCACCATGTTAGCCAGGATAGTCTCGATCTCCTGACCTCGTGATCCACCCGCCTCAGCCTCCCAAAGTGCTGGGATTACAGGCTTGAGCCACCGCGCCCGGCCAATAAATTGTGTTTGTATTGAATATGTATAGACTTTTTTCTTGTTATTATTCTCTAAACAATACAGCATAACAACTATTTACATCACATTTACTTTGCATTTGGTATTATAAATAAGGTAAAGTACATGGGAGAATACTCTGTTATGTGCAAATGCTGTGCCATTTTACATCACGGACTTGAGCATCCGGGGATTTTGGTATCTGAGGAGCGCCCTGAAGCCAATCCCCATGGATACTGAGAGACAGCTGTATACAGATGGCAAACAAGCACATGAAAAGACGTTGAACGGTGCTAGTCACGCGGGAAATGCGAAGGAAAGCCCAAATGAGAGATCACTACCTACCTATGCGAACAGCTAAAACGGATAACATTAAAAATAGTGACAACGCCAAATGTTGGCAAGAATGAAGCTCTCACATGTCACTGGTGAGAAGGTGAGCTGGTCCAGTCATGCTGGTGAGACAGTCTGATGGGTTCTTAAAAAGTGAAACATATACACTTCACAACCCAGCAATCACACAACTGGATACTTGTTCCAGAGAATCAGAAACTTATGTTCACATAAAAACCTATGTATAAATGTTTGCAGAGTTCTTTGAAATAACAAAAAGCTAAAACAGCTGGAAACAACAGAAACATTCCAGAAAAGGTGCGTGGATGAAGAAACGATCCCATCCCCTGTCCTCCACGAGCGACACCCCAGGATCCTGGTGTGAGAAGTGGAAGGGGTCGCCTGTGTCCCCCCTCCTCAGACCTGCGCCCAAGATCCCTGCACCCAAGATCCCTGCACCCAAGTTCCTGCTCAAACAGCCCCTCCTCCTGGTCCTCACATTCCCCACCCTGGTGATCACGCCCTGACACCGTGGTTCACTGGATGTGCACCCATCCACATCGGCTCCAAGCCGCTTCTCCCCAGGCAAGTCCGCGTTGCCCGAACTCTGCCCTGCCATCCCCATTGTCTCTACTCCAGACACCACTCATCCTTCCTCTTGCCAGGTTCCTCTCAGGTTCACTCACCTCCTTGGAAGGCACGCTCTGCCCCAGACCAAGCTCATCTGACCCTTCTCCTTGGCTTACCCACTGTTGCTTTTAGCTCCTGTGACTTCAAGTGCTGCCTCTGGGCCCCAGGCTCATCGGCTATCCACCTGCACCGGGGGCTCCATGGGTATGTGCTGTTCCCCAGGTCTCCTCAGGAACCGCGTCCTCCCTGGAGCTTAGGTGGGACCACAGTCCAGAGTCAGTGCAAGCCACCCACCAACCAGGCTTCCTCACCACTTCTCAGCCCTACCGCTGGAAAGCAGCCCTTCCCCCGTGACCATGAGCGCCACTGTGTCTCCCTGCCTTGCTCCTTCAGTCCCCCTCTGAGAGCAGCTAGAGTGACCCTTACGAAGACAAACCCAAAGTCTCTTCGTGCCCCCCAAGTCCTTCCACCCTTCCTATGGCCCACAGAGCACAGCTTCCTGATCCTGGCCACCTCTACCAGCTTCCCCACCTGCCACACTCCTCTTGCCTCACCCAGCCCCAGGGATTGCTTTCCAGGGATACCGCTGGCATTGCTCACACCTGCTGATCCCAGGCCTGTGGCACTTAGGAACCCGACAGTGTGATGCACCGGCTCCCGGGCCCAGCAGGAGTCCAGAGGCCCAGGGGAGGCACAGGACCCAGAGGATGGGACAAAGTGGGCAGGACTGGAGCCATCACCTCTAGGTCCAAACCCAAACATTGCCAGACACTAGCTGTGGGGTCCCAGGCCACAAATGGTCTGGATGTGCACCTGTCCACAGAAGTCCCTGTTCACCATCCCTTTGGCTACTGTTCCCTATATTGTAGCAGTGCTGCCTCACCAGCCTGCTTGAAGTTTGACGCGACTCTAGCTGGGTGAGAAGCATTTAGGGCAGTGGCGTGCAGTCTGTGCTGTGTTAGCTCGTGGTTCACCAGAGTTGGACGCGAGTCTAGCTGGGTGAGAGGCTTGTAGGGCAGCAGCGGGCAGTCTGTGCTGCATTAGCTCGCGGTTAGCCATAGTTGGATGTGAGTCTAGCTGGGTGAGAGGCCTGTAGGGCAGCAGTGGGCAGTCTGTGCTGTGTTAGCTCGCGGTTCACCAGAGTTGGACCCAAGTCTAGCTGGCTGAGAGGCTTGCAGGGAGAGCAGTCTGTGTTGTGTTAGCTCGCGGTTCAGCAGTGGATACAGCCCTGGAGTTTCCTACCCACCTCAAGACACTGTTCTGAGAGTCACCTTAGACACCGCTCGCCACATGTGAAAACCACCTAGGGATGCTTGTGATTCCCCCAAAAGTGTTTATTTAAACTTCTCCATACACCATGAAGTTCAAAGCCACCTCCAATCCACACAGGCCCGTCGCCTGCCCCCGCTCCACTTCCATGTCCTCCTGGGGATGGACACGAGCAGGGATCTCGCCTCGTGCATATCACGAAGATGTCGGCTGGGAGATAGAATTCCAGTTCTCTCTGATTTTGCAGGACGAGAGCTGCAGCTCACAGAACCCCACCACTGCCTCACCTCCACCTCCCTCTCCAGTCTTACATACCCGCCTTAGCCTGGTGGAGCTCGACCAAGGGTGTCCCTTTGCTCAGCACAGCCTGCTGGGGCCGGGGTGTCCTCCTGGACTTGCTCACGATTTTGCTGACCGTCTTGCCATGTGGCCAGCATGCTCCTTAAATCCTGTCCCTCCTGGGGGCTCCTGTTAACAGGCAGATCTTTCAACCTTGGAGTTTTTTCTTCAAACGTTCTCACAAATCCTTTACTCAGACACCTCTTGAAGAGGCTTGCATTGCTTTTCCTGGCTGTGATAAAAGCCGCTTTTAGCCGGGCGCAGTGGCTTACGCCTGTAATCCCAGCACTTTGGGAGGCCGAGGCGGGCGGATCACAAGGTCAGGAGATCGAGACCACGGTGAAACCCCGTCTCTACTAAAAATACAAAAAATTAGCCGGGCGCGGTTGTGGGCGCCTGTAGTCCCAGCTACTCGGGAGGCTGAGGCGGGAGAATGGCGTGAACCCGGGAGGCGGAGCTTGCAGTGAGCCGAGATCGCGCCACTGCACTCCAGCCTGGGTGACAGAGCGAGACTCCGTCTCAAAAAAAAAAAAAAGCCGCTTTTATAAACCTCAGTTTTTCATGAAATCTTACCTGGCTGTTTCATTCCTTTAGACAATTCTTCCAACTTCAAATCAGTGTCTTCATGGCAAGGTATTCCTGGCTCACGCTGAACAAGGAGGAGTGGGCTCCTTAGTCTCCTAGAGAAGGAGGCGGCCCAAAGGACGCACTGCCAGGACAGCAGGTAGAGCTGGTCCTGGGCCTCAGCCGGGCTCAGTAGCCTTGGCCTCGGTGGCACCCCAGTGCCATGGGCCTTGAGGGGAGCTGAGCTCCAGGGAGCTCCAACCACTGGTGAGGCCTCAGTACTGGGCCCTGAGTGGCTGACGTTTCTGTGCCCACCTAACGTAGGGACAGCCCCCTCTTCATTCGCAGGTAAATCCTGACCTGGGCCCTCCACAGAAAGACATGTTTCCACCTGGGCTGGGGTCTCAGACTTTCTGTTTCAGGGTAAGGATGCTCCACTTTTGGCTCCACATATCTGGCTTCTGTTGTCTTCTGATCCTGTTTCTTGGCCCTCCATTTATTGTATTATAATTGTGTTTGTACTGTGGTGGGTGAGAGGCACCAGAGGGGCCACGTGCCACCTGCTGGGACACTGCCAAGAGCTAGAGTATGGCCAGGGCCAGGGTCAGGGATGCTGGGAGGCGATGGACAGCCAGGGCGAGGGTCATGGGTGCTGGTAGGCAATGGATGTCCAGAGCCAGGGTCAGGGGTGCTGGGAGGCGATGGATGGCTCCTGAGGTCGCCATCCACACTCTGCAATGTCTGTGCTCACGTTGCTGTAGAACAGCGTGGTGGGCACCTGGGGACTGCTGGGAGGCTTTTCTCATCCACCAGGCAGCAGCCACTTCCAGCTGGGTCCTCTGGTCTTGTAAGAGGTGCTGACCACAGGCAGATAAGGACACGGGGAACCGCAGGGGAAACTGTGGTGCTGGATGCCAGGTGGGCAGATGGGTGGGACTCCAGAGGATGACAAATGTGGGTCAAGGACACTCTTTGCTGAGCCAGGGGCCCCGTTCAGAAACCATGGCTTTAGAGTCCGCGGGTGGGTAGGAGGCTGCCGGGTCCTGAGCTGTGGATGGGTGGTGGCCCTCAGCTGACCAGCGAGTCAAATGCAGAGACCTGGGATGGAGGTTCTGATGGTGGGAAGGGGTCCAGGGGGCTCTCCATGTTCAGCAACGGTTGCCCTTTGCTGAGTGGGGAGTCCAAGGTGGACCCAGGGACTTAGGATATGCAGCAGGGCCCCAGCCCGTGGGACTTTGTACAGGTCTCTGAGGAGGTAGTGCAGGGTCTGCAGGGGGAGTGGGCTGGAGGCTCTGGGCTACGGGTCGGGTGGGACAGGGAGGGCTTGGACAGTGTCTGAAAGCAGGTGGGCCTCACTCTGGGTCAACAGGGGCTCTTTGCCGAGCACAGAGTCCACACAGAGACCTTGGATGGCAGGTCTGCAGCTGGGCAGGGGTCCTGGACATGGGGCCCGTGGTACCACCTAGGAAGGGTAAAGGTGTTTGTGGACATGAGGGGGGACAGCAGAGCTCAGGTGAGTGGCCCGGGTCCGGGGCTGAGGGTGCGGTGCAGCACGAGGAGGAGTGGGCTCCTTAGTCTCCTAGTGCAGGTCCTAGCTTGTAACCCCACCCCTCACAAAGCTCTGCCCTGGGGATTCCAAAGTGACCTTGACCCTGGCTGAGAGCTTCATGCTTCAGCCATTTCCTCCACTGCTGGAGCTTCTGAAGGTCATACCCCTGGGTTTGAGGAATGGGGACCTCACCAAAAGGAAGACCAGGTGTCACGTGGGTGGGATTCGAGTGCCTGGGCCAGGACACAGGAGACCAAACTCCAGGAGGAGGAAGGTTCTGCCCCAGGGGCCAGGCAACAGGGAAGTGGGCTACCTGCCTGAGAACGTGGATGTTGCTAGCTCCTAAACAGCACCCGCCCCACGTCCTGTGTTGTCGTCCGTCCACTCCCATGGCTGCAATCAGCAGCCAAGACTTCAGCCCCTTTTGCTGGCAACACTGGTGTCATGGTGATTTCTACAGCCAAGAAGACAATCCGGTTTGTGCCTAGACGTTTACTCCTCGACCTCCTCGGTTTCTGTTGCAGACGTTGTTGGTATTCCCAGCAGCAGCCTGTTTCTTCTGCACAGAATAATGATACTACTAATAAATGGAAATGGAAATTGTTCCAGTCTCCTGATACGACGGGCTCTGAGGAAGTCAGTCTGTCCTCAGGGAATGTGCCAGGACTGAAGGACGCCTGTGATGAGCCTCCCCTTCCCCTTTGCTAGGACTGTTGGGGGTCAGGGGGTTGGGGGTTTGACACGGTTCTGGCCAATAGGGCCTGAGGTGATGTCTGCCGTAGGAGCCAGGTGATATCTGGGAAAGTTGCATCTCTTTAGCCAAAAAAAGGCAAAGGGTGGGAATCAGGCATCACTCTTTGCATATGGCCTGGCAGGGTGAATATTCAATGTTAGGAGCTGTAGCAGCCAAAGTGAGACCATGAGAAAAGAGATAAAATCCCAAGAAACTATGTAGCTACGGCCATTGTCCAGTCTCCACATTCTCTCAACCCTCTTCATCATCTTAGCACCCACAGAAGATAGGTCATAATCCCCATCACCTCATCAACTCACTTTACCCTCCAACTACACAAAAGGGAGGCATCATACTAATCTCCCAACTCACAGTCTCTCAACCCTCTTCACCCTCCCAGCAACCAGCAGAAAGACATGTCACCATCTCCTTGGTCCATGAACCTACCTGACCCTACCAACAACCACAAAAAAGATACGGCATTGTCTCAATGTTCCATCAACCCACTGTAACTTCTCCATCACACAAAAGGAAGGAGTGTACTCATTTTCACCTCCAATCAACCTATTTCAAACGCCCATGTTGTCATAATCTCCATTTTCTATCAACCCATTTCACCTTCCCAACCTTCCAAGGGGACAGCACTGTTATAATTTCATCATCCCATTGATCTAGTTCAGCCCACCAACCATGCACAGGAAAGAAATTTCAATTATGCATCAACCCATGACTTCCACCGGAACACGCACAGAGGAGGCCTGTCATAATCTCAGCATGACCTCAACTCATTTTGCATTCTCCCATTACAGTGAGGGAGCTCTTGTAATATTCTCATTTTCCACGAACCTACTTGACTCCCTGGATAATCAATTGTCAAAATCTCTATTTTCTTTCTTTTTTTTTTTTTTTTTTGAGACAGAGTCTCGCTCTGTCGCCCAGGCTGGAGTGCAGTGGTGCGATGTCAGCTCACTGCAAGCTCCGCCTCCCGGGTTCATGCCATTCTCCTGCCTCAGCCTCCCGAGTAGCTGGGACTACGGGCGCTCGCCACCTCGCCCGGCTAGTTTTTTGTATTTTTTAGTAGAGACGGGGTTTCACCGTGTTAGCCAGGATGGTCTCGATCTCCTGACCTCGTGATCCGCCCGCCTTGGCCTCCCAAAGTGCTGGGATTACAGGCGTGAGCCACCGCGCCCAGCCCAAAATCTCCATTTTCTATGACTGATTTGACTTTCCCAACTGCCCATGAGGAAGACATATCGTCATCTCAATTCCAATCAATATTCTTCTGGCTCTTCAAATCCACAGAGATGGATTATCATAATCTCCATGGTTCATCATTCCACTTCTCTCTTGCAAACACCACAAGGTGGTGTCATCCATTTTCCGTCAACCCACTTGGCCCTCCCAACCACCCCTGGGGAAGGCATATCATAATCTCCCTTTTACATCAATTCTCTTAAATCTCCAGCTACTCATGAGGAAGGTGCTTGCCATCATAATCTCTATTTCCAAGAGAGGAAAAGCAGGCCCAGAGAAGATGAGCTTCTGGTCACAGTCACCCAGCTGGTGAGTGGACGTTTTAGAGTCAAACCCAGCATCTGGCTCCAGAGTCCCACGCCCCATTCCCTCCTGGTGACAGGTGTGCTCCATGGGACTCTTACGAAGATGGATGTCAATGTGCTGCAAAAGATGCCAGATAACAATCTGATGAGAAAAGTGGAAAACTATCTGAGCAAAACCTAGAAGTTGGGAATGGGAGCAGAGACGAGAAGTAACAATTTTAAAGACTTCACAGCAAAGTGGGGAGCATGAGGAAGAGAAAGCTTTCCAAGGATTCCATCTGGATATAGGCACGGAGGGAGGAGGCTCATGTGTGGACTCCTTGTTTGTAGAAAGTGACCACTAATGCTAAGTTCTCAACCACTCTGAACCCTGCAGTCCATTCATGACCTGAAGGCACCTGGGTTTAGCTGCATGTTAAAAATTTTTATATGTAGTATTTCTTATTGTCTAGTTCTAAATCTTTTCAGCTCCCACTGTGATTCATTCTTTGGGCTATTAGTCAAATGTGGTTTTATGATTTTACATTTTCAAATGTTTGGTGATTGTTTCTTATTCTGTTGTCATTGCATTTGGTCAGAGAACATGACCAATGTGATATAGATTCTTTGGTATCTTTTGAGATTTGGTTTTGTGGGCTGGTAATGTGTTCATTGTTTGTTAGTAAACATTCCATATATGCTTGAAAATAATGAATTATTCAATTTGGGGTATATATATCTTTAGAATCATGCTTGTTAATTGGGTTCTTCAATTTTTCATGACCTGATTAATTATAAAACTATCAAATCTATCAGGTATGAAAGACATATATTACCATAGTTCTACAATAATAGTTGGTGACTCCAATACCCTATTCTCAATAATGGATAGGACAATCATACAGAAGATAAGTAAGGAAATAAAGGATTTAAGCAACACAATAAGTCAACTAGATCTAACACACATCCAGACATTCTACCAAGAACAACAGCAGCATACACATCCTTCTCAAATAAGCATGAGTCATTTTCCAGGATACACCATCTGTTAGGCCACAAATTAGGTCTCAATCGATTTTAAAATGTAGGTATCATACAAACTCTTCTCCAACCACAGCAGGATAATGTTAGCAATCAGTAACAGAAGTAAAACTGTTAAATCCACAAATTTCTGGAAGTTAAACAACACATTCTTATACAACCAATAAACCAGAGAAGAAATCACAAGGGAAATAAGAAAATACTCAGAATGAAAATGAAAACGCAGCAGACCAGCACTTACAGGATGCTACAAAAGCAGTGCCACAGGGGAAATTCATAGTTATAAATGCTTACACTAAAACACTAGCAAGATCTCAAACCAGCAACCTAACTTTACAACTTAAGAAGCTAGAAAAAGAAGAATAAATAAACCCAAAGCTAGCAGAAGAAAAGAAATACTGAAGGTTAGAGAGTGATAAATGAAATAAAGAATTGAAAAACTATTATAGAGAAAAATCAATAAAATCAAAAGTTAGTTATTTGAAAGGTCAAAAAAATTAACAAACCTTTCACTAGATGGACTAAGAAAATAGAAAACTCCAGTTACTAAATCAGAAATGAAAGTGGGCACATTACTACTGACTCTACAGAAATTTAAAAAAAAAATTGTAAGAGAGTACTATGAACAATTGTATGCCAACAAATTGGATAACATGGGTGAAATGAACAAATTCCTAGAGACACAAAATCTACTGAGAAACAAATCAGGAATAAATAGAAAGTCTTAACAGAATTATAACTAATGTGGAGATTGAATCAGTAATCAAAAATCTGACAAAGAAAAGCCCTGGACTTGATGGCTTCACTGGCAAATTCTTCCAAATATTTGATGAAGAATACCAATTCTTCTCAGGCGCTTTAGAAAAACTGAAGGTGAAGGACTACTTCCTAACTATTCTATGAGGCCAACATTATCTTGATGCCAAAGCCAGACAAAGACACTATAAGAAAAGAAAACTGGGCTGAGTGTGGTGAATCACACCTGTAATCCCAGTACTTTGGGAAGCTGAGGCAGGAGGATCACTTGAAACCAGGAGTTCAAGACCAGCCTGGGCAACATATTGAGACCCCATCTCTACAAAAGAATAAAATAGGCTGGTGTGGTGGTGAATGCCTGTAGTCCTAGCTACTTGGGAGGCTAAGGTGGGAAGATCACTTGAGCCCAGGAATTCCAGGTTGCAATGAGCCATGATCACACCACTGCACTCCAGCCTAGGCAGCAGAGCAAGACCCTGTCTCTAAAAAAAAAAAAAAAAAAAAAAAAAAGAAAACTACAGACTAGGGCTAGGCACAGTTGCTCATGCCTGCAACCCCAGCACTGTGGGAGGCTGAGGTGGAAGCTCAGGAGTTCAAGACCTGCCTGGGAAATGTGGGGAAGCCCCATCTCTACATAAAATACAGAAATTAGCTGGGCATGGTGGCATGTGCCTGTAGTCCCAGCTACTCAGGAAACTGAGGAGAATGGCTTGAGCCAGGAGGTATAGGTTGCAGTAAGCCAAGATTGTGTCACTGCACTCCAGCCTGGGTGACAGAGCAAAACCCTGTCTCAAACAACAAAACTACAGAACTAACATCCCTGATGAATATAGATGTGAAAATTTTCAACAAAATGCTAGCAAACCTAATTCAGCAGCATATTAAAAGGATTATACACTACGACCAAGTGTGACTTATTCTTGGAGTACTAAGATGGCTCAATTGAAAATGGATCAGTGCAATACACGACATTTCCAGAAGGGGAAAATAATCCCCCACATAACCATCTGAATTGATGCAGAGGCAGCATTTGACAAAATTCCACACATTTTATGATTTAAGGAAAAACACTTAACAAACTAGGAATAAAAGGAAACTGCCTCGACATCACATAATAAAAGTCATATACAAAAAACCCACAAGGAAGGGTGCCTGTTTCCTCACTGCTATTCAGCATAGTACTAAAAGTGCTAGCCAGAGCAATCAGGCATGAAAAATAAATGAACTAATAAGTGAATTCGGCTAAGTAGCAGGATACAAAGTCAATACATTGTTCATGCTAACTAACAGTGAACAGTTTGAAAAGGAAATTATGAAAACAATTCTACTTACAGTAGCAGCAAAAAAATAAAATATTTATGAATTAGCTTAACCAAGGAGGTGAAAGACTTCTGTACTGACAACTACAAAAAAGTTGCAGTAAGAAATTAAAGAAGACATAAATAAATGAAAACACATCCCATGTTCATGGATTGGAAGATATCAATAGTACTCAAAGCGATCTACAGATTTAATTCAATCCCATCAAAACCACAAAGTCTTTCTTCCTCAGAAATGGAAAAACCCATCCTAAAACTCATATAGAACCTCAAGGGATCCCAAATAGCGAAAGCAATGTTGAAAGAAAAGAAAGTGGCTGGGCGCGGTGGCTCAAGCCTGTAATCCCAGCACTTTGGGAGGCCGAGATGGGCGGATCACGAGGTCAGGAGATCGAGACCATCCTGGCTAACACGGTGAAACCCCGTCTCTACTAAAAAATACAAAAAACCAGCCGGGCGAGGTGGCGGGCACCTGTAGTCCCAGCTACTCGGGAGGCTGAGGCAGGAGAATGGTCTAAACCCGGGAGGCGGAGCTTGCAGTGAGCTGAGATCCGGCCACTGCACCCCAGCCTGGGCGACAGAGCAAGACTCTGTCTCAAAAAAAAAAAAAAAAAAAAAAAAAGAAAGAAAAGAAAGAGGACTCACACTTCCTGATTTCAAAACTTACTACAAAGCTACAGTAATCAATAATTTAGTAATCTGGTAAACTTGCTACAAAGCTATAATCAAGAATATAGTAATCTACAGTCTGTCTTCATGCCAGTGTAGCACCCTGGACCTACATGTCTGTCTTTATGCCAGTACCACATTGGCACAGAGACAGACACATAGGTCAATGAAATAGAACACAGAGTTCAGAAATAAACCTTCACATATATGGTCAAATAATCTTTGACAAGGTGCTGAGACCGTTCAGTGGGGAAAAGAATAGTCTTTTTGACAAGCGGTGTTGGGAAAACATGACATTAATTTACAAAAGAATAAAGTTGGACCTTTTGCCTCACACCATATACAAACTACAAAGACCTAAATGTACCACCTAAAACTGTAAAACTCTAAAAAACAATAAGACAAAGCTATACAAGTTTGGATTTGGCAATGATTTCTTGGATATGACAACAAAAGCACGGGCAAAAGACAATGTGAACAGAGTAAACAGGCAACTTTCTAGATGGGAGAAAATAGTTGCAAGTTGCATATGTGATGAGGAATTAGTATCCTTAATACGTAGAAAACTCCTAAAACTCTACAACGAAACAACAAGCTGATTCAAAAATAGACACATGACTTGAATAGACATTTCTCTAAATAAGTACTCAAATGGGCAATATGCATATAAAAAATGTTTGACATCGCCATTCATTAGGCAAATGCATATCTAAACTACAATGAGGCGAGGGTATAGTGGCTCAAACCTGTAATCCCAGTACTTGGAGAGGCTTGAGCCCAGTTCAAGATCAGCCTGCATGACATAGTGAGACCCCCGTCATGTCTCTAAAAAAAAAAAAAATTTAAAATTAGCCAGGCATAGTGGTGTATGCCTGTATTTCCAGCTACTCAGGAGATTTGAGGTAGGAGGATCACTGGAGCCCAGGAGGTCAAGTCTGCAGTAAGCTATGATTGTACCACTTATACTCCAGCATGGGCAACAGAGTGAGACCCTGTCTTAAAAACAAAAAACAAAACAAAACTGCAATGATATACCACCTGACACCATTAGGTTGGTTACTATATTAATAAAACAAGCAAACAAAAAAACACACAAAAATTCTAGAAAATAGCAAGTGTTGGTGAGGATGTGGAGAAACTGGAACCCTTCTGCACCATTGCTGGGAATGTGAAATGGTACATCCATGATGGAAAACAGTATGGAGGTTCCTCAAAAAATTAAAAGTAGAATTACCCAGCAACTGAATTTCTGCACATATACCCCAAAGAATTGAAAGCAGGGTCTCAAAGAGATATTTGTATGCACATGTTCATAGCAGCATTATTCACAATAGCTAAAACATGGAAGCAACCTGTATTAGTCCATTTTCATGCTGCTGATAAAGACATATGCAAGACTGGGTAATTTATAAGGAAAAAGAGTTTTAATGGGACTCAGTTCCATGAGACTGGGGAGACCTCACAATCATGGCAGAAGGTGAAATGCACATCTCACATGGCGGCAGACAAGAGAAGAAAACTTGTGCAGGAAAACTCCCCTTTGTAAAACCATCAGATCTCATGAGACTTATCCACCATCATGAGAACAGCATGGGAAAGACCTGCCCTCATGATTCAATTACTTCCCACTGGGTCCCTCCTATAACACATGGGAATTATGGGAACCAAAATTCAAGATGAGATTTGGGTGGGGACACAGCCAAACCATATCACAACCCAAGTGCCCATTGATGGATAAATGAATAAGCAGAATGTGGTATAAACAATGGGATACTATGTAGCCTTAAAAAGGGATAAGATTCACCCCATCTCTACTAAAAAGAAATATAAAAAATTAGCCGGGCATGGTGGCACCCGCCTGTAATCCCAGCTACTCAGGAGGCTGAGGCAGAGAACTGGTTGAACCTGGGAGGCACAGGTTGCAGTGAGCCGAGATCGCACCACCGCACTCCAGCATGGGCAACGGAGCGAGACTCTGTCTCAAAAAACAAAACAAAACAAACAAACAAGGGATGAGATTCTGACACAGGCTGCAACATGGATGAATCTTGAGGACACTGTGCTAAGTGAAATAAGCCAGTTGCCAAAAATACAACTACTACAGAATTCCACTTATATGAGGTGGTTAGACTAGTCAAAATTATAGAAACAGAAAGTAGAATGGTGGGTACCAGGGCCAGGGGAAGGGAAATGAGGAATTATTGTTTAATGGAGACAGAGTTTCAGTTTTGCAAGATGGGAAGAGTTCTACACAGATGCATGGTGGTGATGGTTGCACATCACAAGTGTATTTAACACCACCAAACTGTACACTTAAAATGATTAAGGTTGTAATTTTAAGTTATATGCATTTTACCACAAACTTTAAAAGTTGAAAAAAAGAAGTGAGGGCAGTCGTTGCACTGGGGAGAAGGAGGAGGGCAGTTACTGGTGGGGCTTTGGAGGGGTTTTTGACACAGTGTTCCACTTTCCAAACCAAGTGGCAATTACGCAAATATTGCTTTGCTTTTTTAAAAAAAGATTGTGGCTTTCTTCTTCCTAGAAGACTGTGTGTTGTCCTCTTGTCAGGCGTGCTTTGTTGAGAGAAGCTGCTCCATGGGAGAGCCTACATGGCTGGGAGCTTAGGGTCCCTCTGCCCAACAGCCCATGAAGAGTAAGCTCAGATGCAGACTTCCCCAGGCAAGCCTTCAGATGGCGCCACAGATGCTGTGCCATTGTCCTAATTGCAGTCTCGGGAGAAGCCAACATGCAGAGGACTCAAGCCATGCCTGGATTCTTGACTCATGGAAATGGTGAGATACTGAATGTTTTTTAAGCTGCAAAGTTTTAGGGAATTTTATTATGCCCCAATAGATAACAAATAATGCTACGTATAGAATACTGTGTTACTACTTATTTTATCTTGAGACTTTAAAAAAATAGATATTTGAATATTGCTTGGCTTTTATCATTGTAATTGATAAGGCTGCTTTCATGATAACTGCTTTTGGTGTAATCTGAGTGGTTTTCTTTTTCACTTTAAATTTTTTTTTTATGTCTTTTGTATTCTGTAGTTTTACTCCTAAATGTAGAAGTGTAGTTTCATTTTTTTTCCCCCAGTTCAAGTCTCACAGTGTTCCTGAATCTTAGGATTCACATTTTTCATGAAGTATAGAACTTTCTTGTCATTATCTTTTTAAATACTGTTGCTTCCTCATTCTTCTAATCATTCAGAACGGAACTCTCAAAGATGTTTGGGATCCCCTCATTCTGTCATCATGCTCTGCCTCACACCAGAAGTAATTTCTGCATATATCACAAATTCAGCTTTCAGCTGGGTCTAAATTGCTTTTTAACTCACTCATTGAGTTAATTTTAGCAAGTATGGTTTTCCGTTCTAGATATTCCATTTAGTTCTTCAAAACTGCCTATTCTTCCCCCATTCCCTTGCAATCGTATTCTTGTTCATGTACTTTTTTTTTTTTTTTTGAGATGGAGTTTCGCTCTTGTTGCCTAGGCTGGAGTGCAATGGCACAATCTCGGCTCACCGCAACCTCCGCCTCCCGGGTTCAAGCAATTCTCCTGTCTCGGCCTCCTGACTAGCTGGGATTACAGGCATACGCCACCACGCCTAGCTAATTTTGTATTTTTAGTGGAGATGGGGTTTCTCCTTGCTGGTCAGGCCGGTCTCGAACTCCCCACCTCAGGTGACCCACCCACCTTGGCTTCCCAAAGTGCTGGGATTACAGGCGTGAGCCACCGCGCCCAGCCTCATTTACTTCTTTTATTACTGTAATTCTTAACCATGTTAAACATGTTTAATTAATGTTCTCTTTTTTGCTCGATTCACCTTCTGAAGACCTTTGGTGGGGGAGTCCGTTCCTGCTTTCACACATCTGTTGACTTCCCTCATGTGGTTCTTTCTTTGCATGTCTTGTACTTTATGATTGTAAATTCATCTTCAGTGGGTTTTATGGGTAGGAATTGGAGGGGGCTAGATTGAGAATGTCTATGTGATTTTGCTTCTATCACTGTGCCTGCTTCTGTCATGGGCATCAAGGGTCTTACTGGCCTGGGCCCAGGTTTTATATCAAGTTATTTGCTGCAGGGGTGGTAAGGCCTGGACTGTGAAACCTGTGAAAATTTGATACCTAGGCTGGGCACGGTAGCTCATTCCTGTAATCCCAGCACTTTGGGAGGCCAAAGTAGGAGGATCACTTGGGCCCAGGAGTTCAAGACCAGCGTGGGCAACACAGCTAGACCCTGTCTCAAAAAAGAAAAATTCAATACCTGAAGTCTAACGAGACTCTGAGTCCTGATTATCAATTTTCAACAAAACTTGTTTCTGTCTCACAGAACCACAACAGGCAGGCAAACACAGAACCATCCTATTTTCTTCCTATTTTCATCCTATTTCTGTGGGCACATTTGTTCACATCTCTCCTGAGGGTGTAACCCTTTGAGTGCCCTTGTTCCAGTTCCCGATTCACGTGGGTCCAGGGAGGCCTCGTCTCCTTTCCCATGTGAGTATGGAGACTTAAATCCCGAGGCTCCAGATCAACATTCTCCCGGGCTGCTGCCCTTTGGCTATCACACTTCAAGACCTGGTTTTCAGTCTTCTGTTTGTCTCTGGTTCCTGTCACATCCCTGACCTCCTTGTGAGCTCAGCTGTGCATCAAAAGTTTGTTGTTTCTATCTTGTGTTCACAAGTTCTGTTCTGGGAGGCTTTTAGGGTTAGACCATCACAGGTAAAGACAGAAGTGGAAATCTACTTTTGCACTATTTCTAAGATCAATTTCTAGGCTCGTTTTCAGAACATTTGCCATCCCTCTCTGCTCTGGTTTGAATAACTGCCCCCTTCAAAATTCATATTGAAGTTTGATTGTCATTGTGATGATCTTAAGAGGTGGAACCTCTGAGAGGCGATTCAGCCACCAGGGCTTTGCCCTCCTGAATGGGCTGGTGCTGTTATCATGGGAGTGGGCTTCTTATAAAAGGGTGCATTCAGCACCCTTTCCTTTCTCCCTCTCTTTGCCCTTCTGCTATTCTGCGATGTGAAGATGCAACAAGAAGGCCCTCACCAGATGCAGCCCCTTGAGGTTGAACTTCCCAGCCTCCAGAACCATAAGCCAACAAGCTTCTGTAAACTATAAGTTACCCACTCTGTAGTAGTCTGTTACAGCAGCACAGAATGGATGAAGACATCCTCTGTATCATTTTGCAATCCTACAAGAAAGGTGTTCTTTTGTACTCATTTCATCACTGGCTAAACTGGACTCTAGAGGGCTAAAGTAACAAGGCAGGTCTGTCCGCTTCCAGAGGACCTGTCCTGCAGTGGCGGTTCTGGGCTCCCCTGGGCTTTGTGGCACTTTACAGCTTGCAGTCATCCTGCAGGTAGATGTTATTTCTCTTCCCATCTTATGGCTGAAAACCAAGCCCTTATAGCAGTTATACAAGTTATGTGGCAGTGTTCAGCAATTGTATTAAAAATATTTTAGGTAGACAATGTGGTGTGTATATGTAATGGTACACCAGTCAGCCTTAAAAAGGAAGACAATGCTGCCATATATGATGATATGGATGAACCAGGGCGTTATGTGAAAAACCCAGGCACAGAAAGACAAATGCTGCATGATCTCACTTACAGGTGAAATCTAGAAAAGCTGAACTCACAGAAGCAGAGGGTAGAATGGTGTGTATCTGGCACTGGGGCTGGGCAGTGATGTTGGTCAAGGGATACATTTCAGTTACATTGGAGGAATATGTTCTAGGGATCTATAGTAGGACATGATGACTATAGTTAGTAACAATATATCGTGTGCTGGAAAATTGCTGAGAGTAGATTTTAAGTGTTCTCACCACACCAAAAAACGACGAGTGTGTGAGTTAGTGCATGTTAACTTGATTTAGCCATTCCACAATGTATACATATTTTAAAACAAGTTGTAAACAATAAATATATACAATTATTATTTGCCAATTAAAATACATACATTTTAAAATATTTTAGATATTTGTCCATTTTTGTTTCAAGTTTACTTGTTGGTCATTTTATTGTTAAAAATTTCTTGGTTGTTTTTGGCCGGGCGCAGTGGCTCACGCCTGTAGTGGCTCACGCCTGTAATCTCAGCACTTTGGGAGGCTGAGGCAGGTGGATCACCTGAGGGTCAGGAGTTCGAGAGCAGCCTGACCAACACAGTGAAACCCCATCTCTGCTAAAAATACATAAAATTAGCTGGGCGTGGTGATGGGTGTTCTCCAATTCCAGCTACTCGGGAGGCTGAGATAGGAGAATCACTTGCACCCAGGAGGCTGAGGTTGTAGTGAGCTGAGATTGCACTATTGCACTCCAGCTTGGGCAACGAGCGAAACTCTTGTCTCAAAATAAATAAATAAAAATGACTGTTTTTTTTTCTGTGTGTACATGACTGACAACACCAGTGGTTTCCTTTAACACCTCATCAACGTTCCCAGGCACTTTTTGTATTTGAGGTATGTGAAGTAATAGGGTGGCCCTTGTCCTGAGTGTGATACTGAACACACCGACTGATAAAATGGGGGCCTTTGGCTGCACACCAGACGCTCTGGGTACTGATGAGCTCGCCCCCGACTCTGCCAGAAATCAGAACGGTGGTCCAGGAGAGTTAGCAGAAAGAGGAGGAACCAGACGCAGTGATCTACCTGGTTTGTCCTGGTGTCAGGTAACTTGGAGTTTTTCTTTCACACGTGGCTGGTACACAGGAGCACTCATAAATACCCGAGTTGAATAATATAGTCCATTGACCTGGAGTTGCATGAAGCAGCATTCATCCATCCAAAATGCTGATGCTTCTTCAGAGTGTACTGAATTTTCCCCCAATCCTAGGTTGTCCCACGTGATGGACAAAAATACCCCGTGTGGGAATGAAGGCTGGCCGGGGGGAACCTGGTGCCCAGGCTTCTGGCATCCCCACCAAGGTGACTCTCCAGCGGCTCCTAGGACAGCCCATCCGTGTAGGGCAAACGCCACGAGACCCTCCTGTGTGCAGGCACATGACAGGCCCAGGCACAGGGAGGCAGGTGGGCAGGCACAAGAGCAGCCAAACACTGACCCTGGAGGGCGGGGGTCATCTGCTCATCATGGCAAGGACTGGAAGTGGGAGAGGCAGGCAGCGCCCACTGGGGTTGGGACGAGCTGTGCACACGGCTGGGTGCACACAAAGCTGAGGCTTCTTTGTGAGCAACACAGTCACATTTGGGTGTAGGAATCTTGGCTGGAGTTGCCCAACGTGGGGAGCAGACAGCTCTGCAGCCAGAATCACAGCTGGAGAAGGAAGCACTTGGAACAAGCCAGGACAGTGGGACGGGCCAGGGCCAAATAAGAGTCGTGATAACGCACTGACAAGTTGTGTAGAGGGACACTGTGCAGACGGAGGCCATGGGGCGTGCTGATGGGGAAGACGATGGATCCCTGGCTGGCATGCATCCCTCTCCGTTCTTAGTTGCCTGTGGAATTCCAGCGAGCTCTGCTCCAGCTACACTGGACATAAAAGTGCGCAGGAAATGGATCCTGGAGAGGAACTGCTCTTCTGGACTGAGCTTGCTGCTCAGGGCAGCCTCACCTACAGGACCCAAAGCCTTATGTGATGTTTGCTGGACACTCAGCCACGTGGCTGCCTGTTGAGCTCTGCCAGTCCACGTGGGAGCCAGGAATTTCTCCCCAGAAGCCTCTCCATTTTATTCACCAATGCCCAGTAAATCACAACCTGACTTGCTGCAGAGGATGGAGTGCCTGGGACCCGTCTGTCCCCAGCTTCCCTGGGGAAAGAGGGAGTGGCATGTCCCTGCTGCCTTCTGGGCTGCCTGTCCATGCAGAGCAGATAGGAAAGTCCAGTGAGGTCCCTGCCTGTGCACTCCACCAACCACATCATCCCTTCCCGGCAGCCTCACCTAGGCCCCTCCATCTGTGACCCCTTGTCCCCTGCACCGATGTCTGGCCTTGGAGGTTGCTGCTCATTTTTCTGGAATTTTCTTAGATCTCTGCAGGGCTGCCCCTCCCCCTACAAGGGCTCCACACGTGTTCCCTCCTTCATGACTCCCACTGGGCTTCCCTGACAGGGCCCCACCCTCCCCAAAGCTCTGGTGACACCTGCCAGGTTTCCTCCAGGCCACAGCTGGGCAGCCCGGTCTTAGAACAGAAAGTGGTACGCATGGCAGGCCCGACTGAGGGCCCAGCACTGTCAGTGGGGTCAGAGGTCTTCCCAGGCCTGGAAGGGCAGACATGGGCTTCTCAGGGCAGCCTAGGACGCGTCCTCACGAACCACAGCGAAACTAGAGCAGGTGTCTCTCGGATAGGAGTCTGCATCATTCCGTCTCCAGGCTGTGGTTTCTCAAATTATGCAACTATCTGATCATTCCAGTGTGCTCAGAGTAGCCACGCGCAGAGGCCCTTCCCACAACTCCCCACGGGGTGGATGGAAGCGTCCACTCGCGGCGCGAGGAATATCCCTGGGCCCCTTGGGAGAGTCTGCAGGGGCAGCCCCTGGGTGAGCAGGCCCGGTGCGGCCTCTCCCTGAAGGGACTTTCGGGCCCTCCCGGGTCGGGGCGTCTCCCGCAGCGGGCAGAAGCAGAGCTGGCTACAAACCCTACTCTTGTTAAAGGAGAAACGGGGTCGAGAAGGGGGTTCTCCAGCCCTGAACTTCCCGGGCCGGGAACAGCGCCCTGGGCCGGGCAGAACGCGGCCCCTCCCGGAGTCGGGGTCCCCCCCGGCTGGGGACGAACTGGGGCGGGCGCGCTTCTCCTCCCGGGGCCCCATGTGCGGCCGGCTCTTGGACGGTAAATCAGGGCCCGGGTGGGGGCGATGGGGGGAACCCGCGGCCTCGGTGCCCCTGGCCAGCCCCGGGGACAGCGGCACCGCAAGGACAAGTCTTCGGAGGCGCACGGGCCAGGCCGCGGGGCCAGAAGCGAGCGGGGGAGGGCGGCGGCTGGCGGGGCGGGAAGGGAGCGGGGCGGCCGCTGCGCGGAGGAGCGCCATTTACGTTCGGGTCCGTTCCGGGCGCTGACGTGGGCGACCCTGCCTCGGCTTCCGGGCCCGGCGCCGTCCCGCAGGGGGCCTCGGGGCGGGCGGCGCTCCCGCCAGCGGTGCTGAGCCCGGCCCGACCCTGCCCGCCTTCCTCCGGGACAGGCGGTTTAGAACGTGCGGAACACCGGGCCTCGGGCCTCCGCCGGGCTGCAGGCCCCGTGAGCTTCCCGCCAGGCTCCCGCCCCGCCCCGCAGCCGCGCCCGGCCAGGCGGGCCCTGAGCCGCCCGCGTGAGTCCGTGCGCCGCCCGCGCCGGGAACCAGGAGACCAACCGCGAGGCCCCGCCCGCGCGCGCCGCCGTGTCCCCGCCCGCGCGGTCGTCGGAGCGCGGCTCAGCGGCGCGGCGGAGGCTCGGCACGGCGGCGGCCAGGCGCAGGCGGGCGGGCGGAGCAGCGGACGGCACCGAGGCCGCCCCACGCGCCGGACTCGCGGCGGCGCAGCGCGCCGGAGTGGTCGGGGCCCGCGGCCGCTCGCGCCTCTCGATGGGCAGCTCGCACTTGCTCAACAAGGGCCTGCCGCTCGGTAAGGCCGCGCGCGCGCGCGTTTCCGGCCGCGGGCGGGGGCGGGGCGGGGCGGGGGCCGCGCGGGCGGGGGGCGCGGGGGCGGGCCGAGCGCGCGCCCGCGGGCCGCCGGCTTTGTGTGCGAGTGCGCGTGCGCGCCGTCGTCCGCGCGTGGCCGCGGTCGGGGGCGGGACCGCGGCAAGGGTCGTGCGCATGCGCGGGCCGCTGCGTGTGAGCGAGCGCCGCCGTGTGCCCTCCCCGCCCGCGGCCCGCGCAGGTGACACAAAGGGGCCCGTGGGCCTCCAGGCTGCTCCACCGACCCCAGCCCCATGGGACCCGGGACGGCACCCCGAGTCCGAGTCCCGATCCCCGGCCGCTACCCCGTCCCCGGTCACGACCCCGCGGCTGGGCCTGCGGGACCGGGGTGGGAGCTGCGCCGTGCGCAGCTACGGGTGTCCTGGGGAGCGCGCTCCCGGGCCACTCGCGGGAGCGCGCCCCCTCCCGCCCTGAGGCTGCCGGCGACCGCGGCCGCGCGCTGTGGGGGAAGGGGACGGGGCCCGGGCGCCGGGTCTGACCGTGGAGGAGGCCGCCGCCCTCAGACCGGGCCCAAAGCGCAGCCCCCGGCGGTGACGCGGGCGGTCCCCGGGGGTCTCCGCTCCCGCGAACTCCGCGAGGGCCCGGCCCGGCCCGGCGCCTCCACCTGCCTCTGCCTGTGCCGGCCCGGGTCCCGGGGCGCCTTCCTCGCCGGCTGCGGCCGCGGAAGCAGGGAGCACGGGCGGACGCCGGGCGCACGGCCATCGCCATCTTGCAGCGCCCGCATCCTGGGCCGGCCCGGGCCGCTCCGCGGAGCCTTTCTCTCCCTCGACCCGGCTGCAAAGGCAGAGCCCGCGCGCTTGATCCCCGGGCCAAAACTGGAGCGTTCTCTGGCGGCCTCCAAGGGCACCGGTGTCCGGAAGCCCGGCCGGGGCCAGAGCCCTTTTGCTGTAGTCTCCGCGATTGCCGGGACAGAATTCCCTTCCAGTGGGGAAAAGGGAAGGCGGTCGCGCCCTTCCCGGTGCCCTGAGTGGGGAGGTGAAACCCTGAGAGTTGGGGCTAGAGGGCCCGGAGCCAGGGCCGAGGCGGCGGGTGTGCAGAGTGCTCCGTGGAGCCCGAGCACCCCCCCCCCAAGTCCTCTCCACCGTTTCTGTAGGAGCTCGGCAGGGAGCACAAGTCCGTCAGGAAGAAAACGGCGCTGGTGGCTGGGCCCGCGCCGCGGGCGTCCTCGCTGAGCTCCTAGCGCATGGCCTGTGCGCGTCTGTGTACCCGTCTGCGGCTTGGGGCAGGGTTGGGGCAGCACCGTGGGGTAACTATTTGCCGTTGCAGCTGAGGATGACAGCTGCGGTTTGGGGGTCCCTCGTTCTGTGTCCTGGAACTTTGTAGGGCGTGGCTCTGCCCTGGGCCTCAGCACCAGGTCTCCCCTGCCCGCCCAGGCCTGGCCACCTCCCTCTGGGGTCTGGGTTTGGCTCCTGGTTGGCACTGTCAGCTCTGCAGACGCGTTTTGCCCTTTGTGATTCTGTCGCCCATCTTTGAGCACCTGCTTCCATGCTGGCGTCCTCTGCAGAACTCTGGGAGGGACATGCAGTGGGGGCTGCATCTACTCACTGCCCGGGGTGCCTTGTCCACCTGCCTGGCCGTTTTTGAGGTGTCTGCCATGTCCGCAGCATGTACTTCGTCCTGTCAGCCTTGACCAGGGCAGCTGTTAGTTCTGAGAGGTGGACATGTGGTTGGGAATGTCAGTGAGTAGGATCTTCCGTTTTGCACACTTGTCATTAACCTGAGAACATGGCAGTGGGGGAGGGGAGGTTTGGCCCCGGGTGCAAGGGACTGTGGGCTGGTCCTGTCCGTCTGCTGAGTGGGATGGGCCTTGGCCCAGTCCTGTGGGCTTGGCGCAGAACCGACCCCAGCCACATCCTGGGGAGATTGGAGGTGCTGGCTGGTCCTGTCTGCCTCCTCCAAGGGCTGGGAGCCCCCCACTCTTTGGACGTTTGTAGTGTAAGGTTCCATTATCCAGCAGACAGCCACTGTTAACAGTCACTCTGTTAATAAGTTTTTTCTGGAGGAACCCTGGACGGAAGTAGTCACGCTCTGCAGGAAACGGGTCCCAGGCTCGAGAGGCCCAGTCTCTTCCTTTGGAGCTCAGAGGTGGCTGTTCAGCCACACCTGGCTCACCTGGCAGTTTTTCTCCTCTGACTGTAACTAGCCCTTTCAACTTCCTGTGGCCACTGCCCCCAGAGTGTGACCTGGTCTGAGCTGATGGTGGCGTCCCTGAGCCAAGAGGCGTACGGCTGGTACCACTAGTGTTGCTGAGAACCCTTCAGGCAGCGCTCTGTGCCTGGCTGTGCCCTGGCGCTCCCCACGCAGTGCCCAAGTCAAAGGCGTGTGCCCTGTGAGGTGTTTACCCGAGTGACTCTCCTTCCAGAAGGACTTCTTGTTTTCCCCTCCACTCAGGGCTGGAGAGGGCTCCGTCTGGGTGGTGCTGACGGTGCAGGCCTGGCTCAGGGCCCAGGGGTGGCCAGGAGGTGGTGGAGGCAGCAGGTGGTGTCCTCCGGGTTCTGTGGTTGAACTGCATCGCCTGAGGGAACGCTGGTCAGAGTACCGGGGTCCTCTGGTGGTCGCTGGATTTTGGTAGTTGTGGGTAGGAGCTCTGTGCTGGGAGTGTCTGGCCCCCCAGGTCCTCCATTGTCGGCTGCAGTGGCCAGGGCCCACTACTCTCCCCCACACTGGGTCGGGGTAACCCACAAGATGCCACCTGCATCACTGACCGTCCCTTCCAGAAGCCCGTCCAGCCACACACTCCATGTGGTATCTCCCACGAGGAAACGTTCAGTTTTTTCCTGTAAAGTCAGAGATCTCTTGGGTGGCCTTTTGTCAAGCCAAACATTAACCTTGAGTTGTCTCTCTGGGTGGCCAGGCGGTGCCAGTTCTTATGTGCGTTGAAGGAGAGTGAGGATGGCCCTGAGGGAAGCCCAGTTGGTTTGGATGGGGAGGAGTTGGGGCTACGGCCCTGAGAGAGGTGTGGGTGGTGTTGGGACCAGGCCCCTTCTGCACCCTCCCCTTGCACCGCCATCAGCTCCCCAGGCCTAGTGTGGCCCATGCCACCCTGCCCACCCATGCCACCCTGCCTGCCCATGCCACCCTGCCCCGCCACCCGTGTCACCCTGCCCACCCGTGTCACCCTGACCTGCCACCCATCTGTGGTGTGAGGGCTGCTGGGCTGCCCTGTCTGCATGGCTGGCATGAGCCTCAGAGGCGTCCGAGGCTGCCTCTCGAGTGGTGTCATGTGTAGAGTGTCCTGTTGAGAAGGAGAGGAAGGGTGTAGCCCTGATACCCCACGCGTGGTAGGAGCCGGGAAGGTGGTGTTCTGGGGGTCCTGGAGCTCACAGGGCATGTGCATGTGCTCCCTGAATAAACAGGGAAACGTACGGCTCCACGGGTGTCCTGGAGAGGAATCTTGCTGGCAAATCCGTGCCTGTGATCGCAGCCCCTACACTGTGTCCTCTGAGCTGTGATACGGCCCCACAGGCCCTGTGGAGTACCGTGGCTCCCTGGCTCACAGGGATGCTGTCGTCGGAGGTGCCGTAACGGCTCGTGGGTGACTTGGGCGGTGTCTGTCTGGGGCGCTGTCATCGGAGGACCTGTATCAGTCCATGGGTGACGGGCAGTGTCTGTCTGAGGGAGGTTCTGGTGGCCCCATGCTCTCAGCCCAGTGGCTCCACGCTGCTGTGTAGTCCTTCTTGAGGGCCTGCCTTCTCTGCCGTTGAAGGGCAGGGGCTCAGTTCCCTCTGGGTGGCAGGCGGCTGTATCTCAGGACCGGAAGGCTCCAGGTCAGGCTGTGCACAGCCTTCGTTCATGTCAGCTCCTGGCTGGGCAGCACAGGGGCCTCCAGGCCTGGACAGCCAAGGGGGGCATCTCACCAGTGCCCAGATGGCTGTGCTGGGGACTTGTGGCAGGACAGCTTTGTCATAAGATGGCCACTCGAGCCTGGAGTAATCAGGGCTTACGGGGACAGGGCAGGGTGAGGGCTGGTGAGACTGCCCAGCCTGAGGGTGCCCTTCTGGTGGTTGGGGAGCTCCTTCCTGGGCAGCGGCTTTAGGGGCTGCTGTGGAGAGGGAGAGGTGAGGTTGGTGAGGAGGGGCTTTTGGGACACACTGTCCTGGTAGAGGCTGTGGGGGAGGGGAGCATACAGTTGGCCCAGCAGGGCTGGCCAGTGGAGGCACGTGGAGGGTTGGTGGCCGCCGAGCCTGGGTCTGAGCAAGCGGGGATGGAGACCAGGTACCGAGGCTGGGGAAGGAACGGGGGCAGCCGCTTGGTCCTGGCACATCTTGGGGTCCCCTGGGACTTCCTGGGAACCCCAGTGCCCAGAGACCCACTGTGGCTGTCTGGCGGGGGGGCAGGTCCCAGCCCGTGGTGACCCCCAGTGTGCCAGGGCAACCCTGGTCCCTCTCCAGAGTGGACCAATGCCCAGCACACACGTGGTTCAGGGCCGAGTGGGCAGGCATGGCCAACAGGAGGGAGGATCCAGCAAGCAGCTGGTGATGTGTGTCCAGAGACAGGGTGTTGACATGTGGCCAAGAGGTTCTGGGGTCATCAGGCCGCCACCGTGCAGCCCCCACCCCAGGACTTAATGGCTCCAGAGAACCTGGGGGCTGCTGCCCTCATCTCACCCCAATTTTCTTTAAAATGAATTTTTATTTTAGAACAGTCTTAGCTTTATAGGAAAATAGGAAGCTAGCGCAAGCTTCCCACGTGCGCTGCACTCACTCCCCTCGTGGGTCTGTGGAGTGCTTTCTTATAACGTAAGGTTAAGCGTCTGCAGGGTGAGAACCTGGAGACTGTCCTTGTGTTGCTGTGCTGAGAGCCGTGTGTGGCTGTGAGTTTTTGATGAGGAAAAGCAGTGTGGGTCCTGGGTTTGGACAGCGCAGGCCCCTCTGGGAGCCAAGTGCCTTCACCTCGGAGCGTGTGGGGGAGGTACAGAGCTGGAGCCCTTGACCCTGACCGGCCAGCCAGGAAGGCCGTAGGAGGTCAGCTCCCTGGCGTGAGGTGCCCAGGGCCTCCGGCGTCACCCTGGGTGGGGGCTCCAGGACTTGGACGCTGGCTGTCAGCGGGGCAGGTGTGGCCCAGCAGGGGGCTGCTTTGTGGGTGCACTGTGGCCCCAGGATGGTGCAGATGGTGGGCAGACCTGCCCCAGGGCTGTTTCTGAGACAGAGGCCCCTGGAGGAGAACCAGGTGCTGGGCCTCAGGTGTCTGTTCTGAACTGGGGCAGCCTTGGAACAAGGAGCCGCAGGAGGTCCCTGTGGCACGGGGCCCTGGCAGGGCCACCCCAGGGAGTGCAGGGCCACAGGAGTCCTGCCGCAGGTTCCTCGGCTCGGGAGCTCACGGCCTTCTCACTGCAGAGTCCTTTCAGGAGGGCCAGGGTGGCCTTCCCACATCTGCTTCCTCCTCAGAGACACAGGTGTGGGTACATACTGGCCAGTATTGATAAGCATTGAGTGGTATTGAGGGGTGTCGATGAGGCTCCAGGAGCAGCGGCCGGCGCCGTGGTGCTGTGGGCAGTATTGATGAGTACTGGCTGGTGTTGAGAGTTTGACTGGGCGTGGGTGGTGTGGTGCTCTGCCCCCTGGCCAGGCTGGTTCGTGGGTGAAGTGTGACATTCAGGTGGTTTTCTCCTGTCCTTTTAGTTTCTGTTTTTATGCAGGATCCGGGTGCCACGGGGGGATCTGGCCTTCAGGGCAGGAGGCTGCAGCGCAGGTCATGGGGGGCCCAGACGCAGGCAGTGGGATCCCACTCCACAGTGTTGCTCTTGGGCCCTCCATCGGGAGCCCCATACAGCACCTGCCATGAGGAGTGGTGTTGGGGACCCTGGATGGGACCTGTGTGTGTGGGGCTACACCTCAGCCCCTGTGATGGTGTCTGTGGAAGCTGGAGGCGGTCAGCCTGTATGCTTGAACCCTGCAGAGGGAATTGAGGGGCGGAGATTTGTCTGCGAGGCCTCTGGCAGGGGTTGGCCTTACGGCGCACCACCAGGGTCTTAGGCTTGGCTGAGTGGCCCCTCCTGGCCTGGCAGGCAGTCGTCTCTGCCCATGCCTGCCACGCTGCTGGGCTGGTGGTGGCTGGCTCCTGTCCTGGTTAGCCTGATGTCAGCTGCACGTTGAGGTCAGCGCCTGTGCTGTGTCTTCCTGCCAGAGCAGGGATCAGGTGTGGGTGGCTCAGTGACACCCTCCCGAGGGCTGGGCGATCGTGTGCACTCCCAGCACCCTCTACCTTGCAGGGCTGCGTTCCTGGAAGGCTTGGACCCCTCAGGTGCCCCCTGCCCCTGTGCATTCAGCCATCAGGGTTCATGCCCTCAGCTTCCCGCCAGGCCCTGGTCGTAGCCGTCAGGAAGAGCTGAGCCGTGCTTTTGGGAGAATCGAGGGAATGTCGCTGGGATGCACCAAGGGTCGGAGGTGGAGCTGGCGTGGCCCAGGGCAGGCAGTACCAGGCCAGATGCTGGAAAGCCAGTAGCTCCTCTCCCGGTGGCTCCTGGGAAGTTCCACGTCCTTGCCTGGTCACAGAGGCCCGGGAATCGGTGACATGAGATAGAAGCTTCCAGAACAGGAGGCAGAGCCCTTCCACAGTTTCCCTGCCCACAGCACACACCCTGTGCCCTCCGCCCCCTGGTTTTTGGACACTGGGGACATCTGGGTGCGGCTAGAGCCTGTGGGGGTGGCCGCAGCCCTGGGGGGCTGTTCCCAAGAGTCAGCCTAGGGGCCATTGGGGCCTGGCCTCGGGCCTGGCACTGCGACCTCGGGGTGAGCGCCCCTCGTGTGTGTGGCAGGAGCCGGGGCCCCTGGCTGGCAGCAGGCTCCCGAGTCCAGGTAGGTCCCGGACAGCAGCCCCGGGCGTGGCAGATGCAGTGAGGTCCACTTCTGAGGCGATCCCTGGAGTCTGTGAGTTCTGGTCGGACCTTCGATGGCATTTTAATGTGTCTCTTGTGTTTGATTTTTAGTAAGACTTTGACCCCGACGCAGGCTTCAGTGATTGCCGTGGATCAGAAGCCTGAGCGCTTTGGCTCGAGACAATTAAGGACGTGGGATGAGGCTCCGAGACAGGACGCGGTTCTGCCTGGGGATCCTGAAGATAAAAAGCTTTGAAAAGTCGAATTCATGGTCGTGGAAGCTGAGGCCATATTAAGAGATGTCAGGTTGGTAGGAGTTCCTGGCGTCGGCGGCAGGCGAAGCCAGCCGGTCTCTTTGCGACCGTGTGGAGGAGGCACTGCCTCGGATCAAGTCGAGGGCCCTGGGCCGTGCAGGCGTCGGGCCTGACTGCTGCCACCTGGCCCCAAGTGTGCTCTGGGCGAGGACGGGCATCCCTCGAGGGAGGGCTTCCTGCACACCTGGCGGCAGAGCACAGCTGGTCAGGCCTGTCCGTGGTGTCTGCCGTCTGTTTCTGTCGGATAGTGTCCGAGAGGCACGGGGGGCCTCCGCGTGGAGGCCGCCAGCAGGAGGGCAGAGCCCCACATGGAACCCTGGAAATCTTAGCTGTCCACCCGGCTGCTCAAGAGCAGGGCCACGGCCCCGGTGGAGCTGTTCCTTGTGGTTGATCTGTGTTCTCTGGCCCGGAAGTGCGTGCAGCTGGAAACAGCCTTGGGCTGGGGGGTTGCTGTAAAGCCTGCTTCAGCACAGGCCGTGTGAATGTGAAGCCTCCTGAGTGTCCCCAGGCCCGCATGGGTGGGCTGTCCAGGGGAACCCTGGCACGGTGGTCGGGGGCAGCTCATGGGTGATGTGAGGAGGCACCTTGGGTGCCTGAACCTGATGGGGCCTCGTGTCTCCACCTGCTCCTCCCTCCCCACCGTTCCGCTGAGGAACCCAGCTCCCACTCACCCAGCACCCGGGAGTCCCTCCAGGCCGTTCCGATGAGGGACCCAGTTCCCACTCATCCACACACGGGAGTCCCCACAGGCGGTTCCACCAGGGGACACGGTTCCCACTCACCCAGCACCCGGGAGTCCCTACAGGCAGTTCCGATGAGGGACCCGGTTCCCACTTACCCAGCACCCGGGAGTCCCCACAGGCCGTTCCGATGAGGGACCCGGTTCCCACTCCTCCAGCACACAGGGGTCCCCCCAGGCAGTTCCACCAGGGGACCCGGTTCCCACTTACCCAGCACCTGGGAGTGCCCGCAGGCCGTTCCGATGAGGGACCCAGTTCCCACTCCTCCAGCCCACAGGGGTCCCCCCATGCAGTTCCACCAGGGGACACGGTTCCCACTCACCCAGCACCTGGGAGTCCCCACAGGCAGTTCCGATGAGGGACCCGGTTCCCACTTACCCAGCACCCGGGAGTGCCCCCAGGCCGTTCCGATGAGGGACCCGGTTCCCACTCCTCCAGCACACAGGGGTCCCCCCAGGCAGTTCCACCAGGGGACACGGTTCCTACTCACCCAGCACCCGGAGCCCCTCCAGGCTGTTCCAATGAGGGACCCGGTTCCCGCTCACCCAGCACCTGGGAGTCCCCACAGGCAGTTCCAACGAGGGACCCGGTTCCCGCTCACCCAGCACACGGGAGTCCCCACAGGCGGTTCCACCGGGGGACCCGGTTCCCACTCACCCAGCACCCAGGAGTCCCCCCAGGCCGTTCCGATGAGGGACCTGGCTCCCACTCCTCCAGCACACGGGAGTCCCCCCAGGCAGTTCCGATGCAGCCGAGTGGTCTGCAGTGGTCCTGCGTGTCCACGCCTTCCTTGTCAGAAGTGAAATCCAAGGACGCTGAGAGCAGATGTCTGTCCACTCACTCAGAAACAGCAACATAAACCTTTCCTCTCATGAGAAGTAATCACCACGCACAGTGGGGAGGAAGGCCGTGTGCAGAGGGAGGCCGTGTGCAGTGTCGCTGGGCGGCTGCCTGTGGTGCTCGTGGGCAGCTGTAGTCCGGAGGGAATGGAGGAAAGGTGAACCAGGACACGGTTTTGACCGTGCAGACCCCATGCTCGGGATCTGGGCTGGTCCCGGTGCCTTTCCTGTCTCGAAGGCAAGTGGGCGGAATGGCCAGTGGCTCCTCCGAGGACGCTGGGGCGCGAGGACCTTGTGGGAGGGTCATGGGCCCAGCCGTACTGGGAGCCCTTGGCTTTGGGGTGGTCAGTGGAGACCCATGCCCCGTCCCCTGCAGACCCACTGCATCCCTGGGCTGTCCACCAGCGTTTCTTTTCTCTGCCGTGGGTTCCAAGAGGCACTTCCCTGCTTCCTGGATACTGGCAGCTCGGCGGCCTCTACTCACCAGCAGGTGGATGGGGCGGGAGACTGGGCTGAGCGTGCTTATGGCCGCGGCCACTGGGGGCCTGCTGGGTCACTGTTTCTTGGTTCTGTCCTGCACCTCCCCTCCTGCTGGCCGAACGGTTCTGGAGGCTGCTTGGTCTCCTGGGGCTGGTCTTTAGGGGTGGACCGGCTGGGCCCTGGCCCCAGCTCTGCCTCTGCCCAGCTGCCATGGGCCTGACGGTAGCCCTGCCTGGTGCTCCCTGCCCGGCACGGGGCCGTTGGGCGGTACCTGGAAGCTGCCATGCTTCTGTGACGCCTCAGAGCCCTTATTTCTCCACTTGGCCTCAGTGAAGCTTAGTTGTGTCATACGCAGAAGGAGTGGGTGTTAATGATCTTTAATCGTCTCGTTCTGGGAAGGTTGGGTACAGAGTGGACTTTAATAGGTTTTAGCCCTTTTCTTTCCTTGCTCTGTTTCTTTTCCCTTCAAATCTGTAAATGGAAGTGATGCCAGGCAGAGCGTGGGGGGCGTCCCACATGAAACATTGGTGATCCCATCAGGGATTCCGGGCAGCCACGCGGTAGCCCAGGCAGGAAAGGGACAACCGTGTTCCCAAAGGCCCGTGCTGCCATCTGTGTTCTCCAGTGTCCGGGTCCCTCCTGTCCCCCTGCCTCATGGAGCTGCCCTGGGTCTCGGAGGGTCTGGGAGGGTCTTGGAGTCCCTGGGAGGGTCTGGAGGTTCCTTGGGGGGTCTCGGAGGGTCTCGAAGTGCCTCGGAGGGTCTCAAAGGGCCTGGGAAGGTCGCAGAGGGTCTGGGAGGGTCTCGGGGTCTCGGAGGGACCTTGGAGGGTCTGGGAGGGTCTCGGAGGCCCGGCGCCCAAGGAGGATGGTGGTGGGTGTCTGCAGTCTGTGTCCACTCGAGTTGGTGAACTGAAGCACACACGAGTCTGTCTTTCCCGTGGATTTTTAATTTACTTTTTACAAATAACAAAACGTATAGGATAGAAAACCCCCGGGCGTCAGCCCTCATTGACCCGTGCACGGTGGGTGGCGTGGAGTGGGCTGTGGCCGCAGGGCCGCAGTGGTGCGAAGCTGAGCACTTGCCTCTGTCTTGCAGGCGTCCGACCTCCAATCATGAACGGGCCCCTGCACCCGCGGCCCCTGGTGGCGCTGCTGGATGGCCGGGACTGCACAGTGGAGATGCCCATCCTGAAGGACGTGGCCACTGTGGCCTTCTGCGACGCGCAGTCCACGCAGGAGATCCACGAGAAGGTACCACCACGTGCTGGCGTGGGGCTGGAAGAACCACACGCTGGAGGGGAGTGGGGAGGGACGGGAGCACAGCAAGCCCAGGCCGAAGCGGGTCTGTGTGCCACTGGGGCAGGAGCGGCCTCTGTCCCAGTCACCCTGCGCCATCTGGAGGTGGACACGGGGTTTCCCCTGCACCCCGTCGGGAGGTGGACACGGGGTTTCCCCTGCGCCCCGTCGGGAGGTGGACACGGGGTTTCCCCTGCTTTCCACTGGGAGGTGGACACGGGGTTTCTCCTGAGCCCCGTCGGGAGGTGGACACGGGGTTTCCCCTGAGCCCCGTCGGGAGGTGGACACGGGGTTTCTCCTGAGCCCCGTCGGGAGGTGGACACGGGATTTCTCCTGCTTTCCACTGGGAGGTGGACACGGAGTTTCTCCTGAGCCCCGTCGGGAGGTGGACACGGGGTTTCTCCTGAGCCCCGTCGGGAGGTGGACACGGGGTTTCTCCTGAGCCCCGTCGGGAGGTGGACACGGGGTTTCTCCTGAGCCCCGTCGGGAGGTGGACACGGGGTTTCTCCTGCTCTCCACTGGGAGGTGGACACGGGGTTTCTCCTGAGCCCCGTCGGGAGGTGGACACGGGGTTTCTCCTGCTCTCCACTGGGAGGTGGACATGGGGTTTGCCCTGAGCCCCATCGGGAGGTGGACACGGGGTTTCCCTGTGGCTTCTTGATTCATTTTCAGTTTTTCCCAGGGAGCAGGTCCTTTTGTGGCGGGGGTGGAGTGAGGTGCTTTCCCCCGCCTCAGATGCGCAGCGGTCTCGGCATTGCCCACGACCCGGCTGTGGTCCAGCAGTGGGCAGCCTTTGGGCAGCTTTCCTGATTCATGTTTGCTCAGGAGCTCCACAGGCTTCTCCGTGATGAGGGCTAGGTCGGTCCGGCTCCTCGTAGCCAGGGATCCGTGATTCAGAGCAGCTTTTTCCTGAAGACAGATGAAGAATCTGGGCCCGCAGGAGCTCACGGGAGAGGGCCAGGCCCAGGCCACAACCCGGAGAGGCCCGGAGCCTGCAGAAACGGGCGAGCCTCGCCAACTCTGGCCTGGGGCGTTGGCTGTTCTGGAAGAAGTGGCTGAGAGACTGAATTTGGCTTTGCTGGGTGCGGGACCCTGCTGGGATATCCATGGCCCAGAAGGTGACACCTGGAGTGAGGGTGACCTGGATTCTGACTCGCCACACGGTCGGCACTCAGCCTACTGACGTCTGAGAAACCTTGAATCTGGATTTTCAGAGACCCCGCACTGCTGACCCCAGGTGCAGAAGGAAATGGGACGGCCCCTTTAGAGGAAGACAGCGTCAGCCCAGGCCTCAGGTCATTTCTAGAAATCCTCGTCTGGCGCGGGGTCCGTCAGACACAAGCAGAGGTAACCAGGCAGTCAAGGAGATGCACAAAACCCACCAGCCAGGGAAGCGGCGCCGGCCCATAGGAGCTCCCTGTGCTGCCCACGGGCCAGTCACCCCAGCACAGCTCCCGGGAGGCTGGGCCAGACACCCGACGAAGAGCTGATGACCCTGAAACGGGGCGTAGCAGTGTCAGGGGAGAACATGAGATGTGAATCTGAGAAATGCTGAAGCTGAACGGGGGAACTGAGGGGCGGGTTTACCAGTGGGCCGGGCAGCAGTGGACAGGAGGGAACGTGGGAGAGGGCGAGATGAGGAAGGGTCTCCCTCACAAACTTCAGAACAAGACGGGGAAGGGGCTGGAAATGATGACGACCGCAAAAGCATTTCCAAAACGGACAGAAGACAACCTGATGTTAAAAATGTGCGTGGTCTGCCGGGAGCTCTGCCGGGGCATTCGCTCTGGGAGATTCTTCACGGTTTCTCATGGGGTTAGATTGTGCTTGTAATGCAGCCCAGCGGCCACGCTACTTTATCCTGGAGCCTCGGAACGTGCCGCATCCACACGCCCAGCGGCCACACCCCTTTATCCCGGAGACTCGGAACATGTATCCACACGCCCAGCGGCCACACCCCTTTATCCCGGAGACTCGGAATGTGCCGCATCCCCACGCCCAGCGGCCACACCCCTTTATCCCGGAGCCTCAGAACGTACATCCCCACGCCCAGCGGCCACACGCCTTTATCCCGGAGACTCGGAATGTGCCGCATCCCCACGCCCAGCGGCCACACGCCTTTATCCTGGAAACTCGGAATGTGCTGCATCCCCACGCCCAGCGGCCACACGCCTTTATCCTGGAGACTCGGAATGCGCGTCCACACACAGACCTGCAAGTCATGCTCCCTGGCAGCTTAACTCACCATAACCCAAACCAGAAGACTATCCCCCAGGCTGCCCTTCAGTGAGTGAGTGGCCGGGCGAACACTGGCCACCTCCCTTAGTGTCCTCCTCAGCAACAGGCGTGAACTCTGGGTCCCTACCACACCCTGGGTGATCTCGGCAGCGCGGTGGTGAGTGAAGAAGCTGGTTTCAAGGGGTGCACGCTGTATCATCTGTTCATCCCCAGGTGACGGGGTAAGCGTGACGGAAACAGTTGCCCGGGGTGCAGGTGGGGCATCTGCCGGCGGGCCAGTGTCTGGAATCGGCGTGTGGGTACATCACACGGATGTGTCCACACGCGTGCAAGGGGCTGTGGGTGAACTGCCCGTGGTGCACACCTGAGGGAGTCATGTGGCACCAGCTCGGTTTTGACAATGCCCTTGGTTAGGTACAGTTTTCTCATTGGGAAACTTTGTATTAAAGATACACACGTAGGAATGAAAAAGAGGCTCGTCGAAAACTTTCAATATTGTAAGCAACACTGACACAAGTTTTGCCAACGAACTGGAAAACTAAGGCAAAACAGATGTTTTTCTAGAATTGCAGTAATCCCAAACTGCCTTGCCAGGTTCATATAAAATGCAAATCAGTGGTCGGGGTGCGGCCGGCGTGGGCCCTGGCGTGAGACAGACTTCCTGCTCCCCACCCAGACTGCACAGCCCAGGGCGGAGAGAGGACAAGGTAAACAGAAAACCACCCCAGGGGACGCAGCTGGATTCTTGGAAGAGATGAGTGTTGGGAACGGTCCTGGCATCCCGGAGGGGTCTGAAGCAGCCCCTAAGCAGAAGGAGAGCAGGCGCCGCAGAAAGGAGCCCCCAGAAACTAGGAGAGCTTGAAATTTAAAACATGAGTGAAAATCTAATAAAAACAGGAAGTTTGAAGACACAGGGAAATGGCAGAAGCTAGAGATGGGAAGAGAAGCCACAGCCTCCCGGGGCTCCGTGTGGAATCTGAGGGGGCCGCCTTGATGCCGAGTCCCTGTTTCACAGTGTGTGGTCCTGCAGGAGGAGCTGGCTGCCCATGCTTTCTTGCCACTAGGGGTGGCCAAAGGACTGAACTCCAGCACAGAGGGGAGCAGGGCCTCTCCCTGCCATCCCTTCCCTGTCCCTGCTGGCCGGAAGCCAGCTGTGATGGGCGGAGCCTGGGTAGCCACCTTGGACCGTGAGTGGAGCCGTGTTGGGAACCGTGGAGCAACAAGACAGGAGGCAGGGACCCTCGTGGCTGTGGAGGGGGCTGCGGGCCACCTGTCTGCAGGCTTTGGTGTGGGAGGAAACTGAGCGCTTGCTTCATGTGTCACTGTTAGTCAGGAATTTGTGCCTCCTGGGGCAGAAACTTCCCGCATAGCTGTTTGGATGTCGCTGCTGTCTGAGTGCCGTGGAGGGAGAGAATGTGATACCGTCAGTGCGGTCATAGGAAGAACAGAAAGAATGTCGGGGCCTGGGAGGCACCCCGCTGTTAAGGTTCAGGATTAGGATTTTATTGATACCGTGGGTGGGGGGATGTCACTGACGAGGACACAAGACTCAGCACAGCACCCCCCGCCTGCTTTGGAATTGCCGAAGGAGAAGGGTTTTCAGCCCAGCACTGCACATCTGATCAAACTGCTGAGCAAGAAAAAGGAAGGCCTGGGGCCCGGAGGCTGCGTCCGGTGTGGGCTGCGGGGCCTGGAGCGGCAGGGCAGCTCTGGGAGGGCACAGGATGCAGTGGTCCGCAACGACCTGCAGCCAGCTGGACAGTCACACTCCTGCAAGACAAGCATCTCCCGGCCTTGGGGGTAGGGAGGCCGCCAGAAAGCCCCGCCGGACAGAGGTGCTGGGGCTGTGCAGGAAACGAAGTGATAGAAATCCGGGAAAAACACACAAGCTGGCGTTGTCATGGTGACCGGGAAAAACACACAGGCTGGCGTTGTCATGGTGACCGGGAAAAACACACAGGCTGGCGTTGTCATGGTGATGGAGTGCAGGACAAGCCCCTTGATCTCTTGCTGGCAGCCGGCACAGAGACAGGCTGCCGTGGGCTCTGAACTTAATACCAGGTCACAGTCGCTTCTAGGAGCAAGAGGACGGATAACCCATGCCATATACTGGGGCCTGTTTCCAGGCAGACTGCCCAGTGCCCAGCTGAGCCTTGGGTGCAGTGCGGCCCCCACAGTGCATGTCCAGACCCCAGGACCCACTCTCAGGTCTAGAAGATCTAGTTGGGTAGTGTTGGTACCACCAAGAGTGGACAGGACAGAGGAGCAGAGACGGCCCCACCCAGCAGGACGCAAGGACTCGGGCAGTGGCTTTTCAGGTGTGTGGGCTGAGAACTGGGGAGTTGGTGAATTCTGGGGCCCCTGGGGTAGCCATTCGGGAATGGCAGCAGCTCCCCCAACCGCAGATGCTCACTGCCCACAGAAGCGGCCACGTGTTTGAATGAAGAGCAGTTAGAGGAACATTTGCAAGAGAATGTGTTTACTCACTGAGGTTATGACAACACAGAAAATAACAACTCTTTCTGTAGAAAATGTGATACTACAGAGGAAAAGGTCACTTTGATTAAATGGCAATTAGAAATAACAACATTGCAAGGCCGGGTGCAGCAGCTCACGGCTATAATCCCAGCACTTTAGGAGGCCGAGGCGGGTGGATCACTTGAGGTCAGGAGTTCGAGACCAGCCTGGGCAACATGGTGAAACCCTGTCTCTACTGAAAATACAAGAATTAGCCATGCATGGTGGTGCATGCCTATAGTCCCAGATACTCAGGAGGCTGAGGCAGGAGAATCTCTGGAATCCAAGAGGCAGAGGTTGCACCAAGCCAAGACTGTGCCACTGCACTCCAGCCTGGGCAACAGAGCGAGACTCTGTGTAAAAAATAAAAAAAAGGAAAAAAGGAAAGACGTAGTAAAACAAATTTTAAAAATAAAAACAGGTGAGAGATAGGGGTTGGGTATTTTCAATTTGTGTGCCAGCCTAAGGGTGAATGTCTGATACAATCAGAGCTGGTGCAGGGGCCGTGCCTGTAATCCCAGCGTATCCAGAGGCCAAGGCCGGAGGATCGCCTCAGCCTAGGAAGTCAAGTCTGCAGTGAGTCATGATTACACCACTGCAGTCCGGCGAGATCCTGTCTGTAATATAAATAAATGTAAAAGTCTGTGTATTCAGAGACTCCTCCCAATCAGTAGGAAATAGAAAAATTCCAGCGGAAAATGGATGAGGGCAGCGGCGTTTGGGTATAGACAGAGCGATGTATGAGAACCGGGGTGCCCCTCCCGGGTTCTCATGGGTGCAGCAGTCACCACCGGTAACCACTGGCCTGGCCTGCACCGAGCCCTGCACCAGCCATGTTGAGGGAGCCTGAGCCTGTCCCTTCATATGGAACAGAAACGGCCATACCAGTCTCGATGGTGCTTTGGCAGTTTCTCTGGAAATCTGAAACCTGCGGTCTTCGGCCCAGCCCCACCCTGGGCCTGCATGTGGCTGCGTGTCGTAGAGAAGCATCTGCCCTGATGTTGACCTGATGTGAGCAGCAGTTTCAGAGTAAGCCACACCTGTGCACGAGGTCTGGAAAGGTAAGTGCGATGTCACTGAGTCCTGAGCACAGGAGAAGCAGGTAGCGGAACTGCATGGCCGGAGTTGGGCCTGGCAGGCCCCTTCCTGACCCCCAAGAGCTGGCTGCCACCAGCAGCCTCCTGGTGTCCTGGGGTCTGTTTCTAGCCCGGTGGCAGCCGAGCTTCCTGGGCACCCGGCTTTCCCCAGGCCTGCTCTGAGCACTGGAGTTGAGGGCACTGAGCAGAGGGGGGCTGAGCCCCTGGCAGTGCAGGGGACACACCAGTGGGTACTGGCTGGGGGTGGCTTCTGGGAGGCTGCTGGGTCCTGATCTAAAGGAGCACAGCTGGCTGTACCCACCTCCTGCAGACTTCCTCCGTGGGAGACTGAGGCAGTAGGCAGGGTGGAGCAGCCACGTGGCAGCCACGAGGGGGACAGGAAGGTAGACCCTGAGGCTGACGAGCCGCTGTGGCACCCTGGCCTGTGGACCTGTGGATGTCGTGGCCGCCACGTGGTAAAGCGTACACGCTAGTGGCTCTGGCGCTGCAGCTGAGCACAGGCCAACCTGGTACGTGGCTGCGGTCGGGGCATGGGGTCTCCAAGCCGTGTTGAGATTCCTGTAGTGAGAACACATTCACCTAATACGTTGTTAAAAATATAATCAGTAAGGAGAAGGGCAAGGTCCTGAAAAAAGTGCATTAAGAAACGTGCCCGGGCAAGTGAGTAAAGCCTCGTCAGGGGGCAGCTTGCACTTCCCAGCTCAGCTGGGTCTTCAGCCTCTGCAGCTGGTTGAGCCCAGAGCCCGAAGGAGGCCCTCGGCCGGTGCACGTTTCATCTTCTCAGAACTTACCTCGATGAGATAAAAAAATGTTCATCGCGGAAGAGCCAACGTGGGAAGCAACCTTAAGGCCGCACACAAGAATATTCTTCATGTTCACATGAATCGATCGCCGTCTGATCCGAATGTGCGGGAGGTGACGTGCCACAGTTCAGAATCAACTTTTCAAAGCCCATGGCCGATGCTCAGAGCGAAAGCAAGCTGTTGCCTGCGTACACACAAGCCCGTGTGGTGTCTCTCTCCAGCCTGTCCATGCCGAGCCTCTGTGTGCACACCGTGGGAGCAGCCCCTGCATGTCCAGCTGTCCAGGCCGGGCCCCCGGGCTCATGTCTGGCGCCAGGCCTGTCCCTTACCCCATGGCCCATCTCCCACTGCGCCTCTGCCCACCACTCGCATGCACCGCGCCTCCTGCCCACAGTGGGTGCCGACGAAGCACCTGCAAGCGACTCCCTCTTAGCTGCAGCTGTTCTGCCAAGCTGCCCAAGGCACCTCCTGGGTGTGTGGGCGCCCATCTCCAATCCACACAGCGCAGGGGTCTTTCTGGCTGCACCGCTCGCCGCTACCCACGGCCGTGCACCAGTCACCCACTGCTGGCCTCTGCCCGTGCTGTCCTCCTTATGGCCTCACCCAGTCCACACTACATCTGGTCAGGTCTGGTACGCCAGGGGTCGCCCCGTCCACACTGTGTCTGGTGCACCAGGGGTCTGCACGGATGCAGCCTCAAAGCCTTCCCAGGAGGCCCGGGGCAGCCATCAGCCCTGTCTGAACTGATGAGTGCTACGCCCATTCCTCTGCGATCTGGGCAGATGCCTCCCTGCCTCCTGCGGCCGAGCTGCTCCAACTTTCCCTTTGTCCTGGAGAACGCCTAGGCCAACCCGGGGCTCCCCTGCCCTGCTGCCCAGCCTCTGCCATGGCCCTGGTCTGTGTGGTCCCCCATGGTCCTATCCTCTAGGTCCCCTGCAGTGGGCAGGAGGGAAGGGAGGCTGTGCCAGCCTCAAAAGGAACCATCTGTTCTGGCCGAGCTGGAGGTCCGGGCACTGGAGGAGAAGGGGTTGCAGCTGGGTGGTGAGCGTCTTCCTGGGGGCTGCCCTCACCCCCCCCAACGTGTGCCTGCCCAACACCAGCTGCTCTACCCAGGGCCCGGGCAGAGTCAGCTCCCACAGGACACCCTGCGGTCCAGCAACCCAGGCACTGCTGCCCAGGATCGGCAGGCTCCACATACGGCGGGAAGGGAGGGAAAGACGCTGCCTAGGCCCCGGCGAGCTCTGTGCTGAGCCCGTGGTGTTGGTCGGTCAGGAGTACCTGGGGCCCCGCTGGCAGGGGGTGGGTGGGAGTCACGTCTTCACGGGAGGCTCAGTGGTGTCTCCCGGGACTCAGACGTGCCCATGTGGACGAGGCCTGCGCGTCCTGGTGTCCTGAGCTGTGGCTGTTTGCATAGAGCCCCTCTGCACCCACGTTGGGCGTTGTCACGCACAAGTGTGGGATGCGTGAGTGTGGGATGCACGAGTGTGGATGCACGTGTGTGGGTGTTTTCAGGTGTGGGTAGATGCACAGGTGGTGCACACACACCCCCACCCTGTGCCCAGTGCCGTGCGTGGTTCTTCTGCCTAGGGCACTTCCTCCACCTATGTGCCTCTGCACCCCACGCTGCCCCGCCCTCCCTGGACTGGGGGTAACTGGGAGCCCTTGGTAGGGCGGGGTTGGCGGTGACCACAGCAACACCTGGTGCTGGCTGAGTGGAGGCGCCAGGGTTGGGCTGCTGTGCTGTGTGCTGGGTCTGCATTTGTCGGAATTCGTTCCGGTCTAGAATTTGTCATGGAAACTGAAATTACAAGCATGACTGTTATGAACATAGCTCAAATCCAAGCCTTGCTAGCCATGCTGTGCCCGCTGTGGGCAGCATTTCTGGGCGGGTTCTCAGGCGACACGGGGGCAGTGTGTGCTCCTGTGGTGGTGTCCTTGTGGCTGGGTGGCCCCTGTCTGTCTCTGCCCACGTGCTCGTGTGCCCCAGGGACTTACCACTTTCTACCCGCACCCCTGGGCCTGCAGGTCTCAGGTGCCCCGGCCGCCCCCACCCAGCCGCGCCTGCTCAGCATCCTTCCTGGGTGTGACTGCACCCCCCGTCCTGTGTCCTTGCCTGGTGCAACCCCATTTCTTCCACAAGGCTGGGCAGAGTCTCAGGGTGGGGCGCACACTCAAAAGGAAACATCTCAGCTGCCACAGTGGGAAGCAGGTGACTCTGACCAGTGCCAGCCTGCAGCCTACACGTGGCTGAGGACGCTGCGGCGGGAATTGCTGGGACTCCGGATGCCTGGGCAGGGGTTGAGGGGTAGCGCATGGTGGGGAGGTGTTCATGTGGCCTCCCCCAGTGTCCAGGCTGGTGCTTGGGGAACAGAGCCTGAGGGCCACAGACTAGTTTCCCAGCCAGGCTCAGCCCCACCCCCGAAGGCCAAGCTTGAGGCTCTGCAGGCGCTGGGCTCAGCCCGTGTGTTTTCTCCTCGCTGTAGGTCCTGAACGAGGCCGTGGGGGCCCTGATGTACCACACTATCACACTCACCAGGGAGGACCTGGAGAAGTTCAAAGCCCTCCGCATCATCGTCCGGATCGGCAGTGGTTTTGACAACATTGACATCAAGTCGGCCGGGGATTTAGGTAGGCCGGCTCCGAATTATCTCCTGTGCCCATGCATGCGAGCTCCGTCCCGTCTTGCTTCATCCATGGAGGCTTCACTGCCACACCAAGGACCCCGTTGCACATCGCCTGGTATGGCTGGCTGTGGCGTGCAGTCCCATCTAGGGCCAGCGTGAGGCTGCAGCTGTTCTGTTCCTCACAGAGCCTCACCTCAGGGCACTTCCTCTCTTTTGGGCAGTAGGAAATCCAGCTGCGACTTCACACAGGTCTGCATGCATGTCTAGCTGGTGCCCCTTGCTTGGGTATCGGGGCCCTGGGGGTGAGGGGCAGGGGCGTCAGAGTGTGGCTGTAATAGGGCTCATAGGTCTCTCTCCCAAGACACAGCGGGAACAGCGGGGTGTGTCGCAACCCAGTACACATGCACTCAGCACGTGGAACACACACACAGAACACGCACATCTGCACCCGTGCACATGCACTCAGCACAATGCACGTGCACTCAGCACACAGAACATGTACACTCAACACACAGAGCATGCACACACATCTGCACCCGTGCACGTGTGGTCAGCACGCAGAACACACACATCTGCACCCATGCACGTGCACTAAGTACTCGGAATGTGCACACTCAGCACACAGAACATGCACATGCATCTGCACCCGTTCATGTACCCTCAGCACATGGAACACTCAGAGGACACGCACGTCCGCACCCGTGCACGTGCACTTAGCACACGGAACACGCACACAGCACACAGAACACGCAGACGTGTCTGCACCTATGCTCATGTACTCAGCACATGGAACACTCACAGAACACGCACGTCCGTACCCATGCACCTACACACGCACACGGAACGTACCCACGTGTCTGCACCCATGCGCACTCATTAGAACAAACTCAGGGCGGTGCTTGGCCGTCCTGCGTGGAGCGCACTTTGTTTTCTGCCAGGCTCCGTCTGTTGTGGGTTGTTTTTGTTGGTTTTTTTTTTTTGAGACGGAGTCTCGCTCTGTTGCCCAGGCTGGAGTGCAGTGGCGCGATCTCGGCTCACTGCTGCTTCCGCCGGTGCCCATGGGCCAAAGCCGTGTGCCAGCCGCCTCCCGCCTTTGTCTCTGTGGCGGCATCCTGGGAAAGGCCGGCTGTGGTGTCAGGCGCAGGCCCGGCTGTGCGGTGTTGGGTGCAGTCCTGGCTGTGCGGTGTCGGGTGCAGGCCTGGTGCTTTCTGAGCGACCCCTGCTGTTTACCATCTCCGTTGCCCATGGAGTTTCCCAGGCCCGGGCTCTGTTCTTCAGCCAGGGACAGTCTGGGGCACCGCTGGGATCTGGCCCACACTCCAACGTCCCACAGTCAGGAGGCCTTTCTTCCAATCTCGTGTGGTGCTTGGCTTGGCTCTCCCTCAGTCTCCCTTGTTTAACGTTTTTACGTCCAAGTGAGTTGTGTCTGGGGCGATGTGGGATCCCAGCCTTGGCCTTGTGCAGCGCCTGCCCGCGCTGCCCCACGTCAGGCCCCCTCCCGACCCTCGGAACCCCTCACGGAACCACACGGTCCTGTCCAGCCTCCGGGCATATGAATGCAGCCCTGTCCTGGCCTCCTGCCCCTTCCTCCTCCCCAGAGAGACGGACGGCCAGTTGGACGGCCAGTCACAGGAGTGCAATCATCTGAATGGGGCGGGAAGTGCCGTGCAGGGGAGGCGCTGGCCAGGGACAGGCCAGGGATGAGGATAAATAGGCTCAGGGAGGGGCCCTGGCCGGGGAAGGGCCTGCCTCTGGGACAAGGCTGGGAGCGGGCAGTAGGGGTTACACTCGAGAGAAATGGGATGGATTTGCTTTCTAGGAATGGCTCCAGCTGCAGTGTTATTGACTGCGGGGTGTAGGGCATGGAGGGCGGAAGGGACTGCGGGGGCCTGGCTTGGCCTGGGGGAGGCCTGAGGACATGTGCGGATGTCCATGTAGGGGTGTGCAGGTGGGGCCAGCACCCAGATTCTGACCTGGCCGCAGCCTCCCCGCAGGGTCCCCCTGGAGGAATCAGGGCAGCGAGGTGACGCGGGGAGACATGTGCTTGTCTCTGCCTGGGCTCCCAATGCTGAGTTGGGAGGGGTCAGGGCAGCGTCTCACGCCCTGGCCCCACCACACACCGAGCAGTTTGCGAGCGTGTGCTGCCACGTGAACCTAAAGTGGAGGTGGGGCTCCAGCCACAGGGCACAGGCGCCAGGCCAGGTGCTCTGTTGCCCCCGAGCCTGGGAGATGTGCGTTCATTTCGTGGCCTCCCAGGGTGGCCTTGGGGACGTGGCCTTTGGCTTCTTCCTCGGGAAGCTTCAAACCTGCTCCAGCCACAGTAGCCCTGGTGTCCTCCCAGAGGCTGGGCCTGGCCTGGAGGTGACCGCCGTGTCCTTGTCCCCACAGGCATCGCCGTCTGCAACGTGCCTGCGGCGTCTGTGGAGGAGACGGCCGACTCGACGCTGTGCCACATCCTGAACCTGTACCGGCGGGCCACCTGGCTGCACCAGGCATTGCGGGAGGGCACGCGAGTCCAGAGCGTCGAGCAGATCCGCGAGGTGGCGTCCGGCGCCGCCAGGATCCGTGGGGAGACCTTGGGCATCATCGGACTCGGTGCGTCAGCCACAGCTCCATGCCCGTGACCCTCCCTGTGCCTGGCGCTGCTGCTCTTCAGCCGTGCCCAGAAGGAGAGGCCCAGGGCGGGGCGGGGCTGCGGGTGTCGGTCCCAACCCAGGACAGGACTGAGTGCAGCCCAGGCGCCAGGGCCCAGGAATCCCAGGCTGTGTGCCCTACGTACGCGGACGTCACAGCACACGTGGGCCTTACACGGGCACACACGGATGTCACAGCACACGCGGATGTCACAGCACACGCGGATGTCACAGCACACACAGCCTCACACAGACATCACAGCACACACATGGGTCTCACACTGGCCTTCACAGATATCACAACACCACAGCACACGTGTGAGCCTCACACAGACAGCACGGCACACACTGACATCACACACGGACGTCACAGCACACATACAGGCCTGCACGGATGGCACATGTGCCACAGCACACGTGGCCTCACAGATGCCACAGTACACATGACCGCATGGGCACACACAGACATGACACATGGACGTCACAGGACACACATGGACCTCAAGGGCACACACATAATACACGGATGTCACAGCACATAGCCTCACACAGATATCACAATACACACGTGGGTCTCACACCGGCCTGCATGGACGTCATAGCACACACGGCCTGTACAGATATCACATAGAACACCACAGCACACATGGGCCTCACGCAGACATCACTGCACACACAGACATCATACACGGATGTCACAGCACACATGTGGGCCTCACACAGGCCTGCACTGATGTCCCACATGCCACAGCACACGTGTGGGCCTCAGACATCACACATGGACATCACAACACACACGTGGGCCTTACACAGGTACACACAGACAACACAGACGTCATAGCACCCACAGCCTCACACAGCACACACATGGGCCTCAGGCCTGCGCAGACATCACACGGACGTCACACACGTGAACTCCACACAGACATCACATGTGGATGTCACAGCACACACGGGCCACACGGGGACATGCAGATGTCACGGCACACATGGATATCACACGGCACACATGGGCATCACACGGATATCACAGCATACACGATACCACGTGGACACACACCGGTGTCAGTCATGGGCACATGGGCATACAGACACGGGCATACGTGTGGGCACACACATCAACCACGGTCTAGCACGCGCTCACCCCTTGAGGCCTCTGGGGCTGGCTGCGTGGATCCTGCTGGGGCTGGGGTTCGGGCAGCCGCGGGCTTCCTCCGCTGTCACCAGCAGCCGGCCCTGCGCCCGGGGAGTGGTTTGCCCCTCAGCGACCCCTTGCTCTTCATTTGCCCACTCGCTCTGCAGCCGCCTGTCCTGGGCCCAGCACCGTCCTGGGTCCAGCATGCAGCAGTGAGCAGGCCCCACACAGCCAGGCCCAGGTTGAGCTCAGAGCAGCAAGCGTGTGTGTGTGTGTGCGCGTGTGTGTGTGATCCTAGAGTGGAGCCATGTCTTGAGAGAGAGGAGCTGGGAGAGGCCAAGCGAGGTCACGGGGGAGCATCTGGGCGGGGCCCAGGTGTGAGGTGGGAAGCGGGAAGGTGCTCCTGTAGAGGGTTCTTAGAGAGGGTGGGTGGGGGGTGGTGTCCCTTTTCTGAAGACTCCCTGGACACCTTGGCCCAGGTGCCTGTCTCCCCAGATCGTGGGTTCCTAGGAGCTGCCTGCGCCATTCCCCAGGAGGCCCCGTGGGGATGCGAGGACCTTGCCGTGCCGGGGATTCCCCTTGACCGGCCGGCCCCCCGCTTCCCAAACATCCAGGCAGCCCACTCCTGCTGACCGCTGTCCTTGTCCCGGCAGCGTGTGGGGAATCAGATGTTTCGGGTGGTCTCGGTGAGGCAGACACACCTGGGTTAGTGGGAGAGGTTGGCTCACGGATGTGCATGGAACACGTGCTTGTTTCTTCCTGGACACATCTCTCACGGCCTTGCTGGTGCCCCCACCAGGACCCCAGGGCTGGCTGGAACCTGTGAGGATCCCGGAGCCCTGAGGTGCCCATTCCTCATACCTCTGCCCTTCTGAGGCCTGGGCGGCCCCTCCCGCCTCAGGGCCATGGCCCGTGTGTGGTTTGTTGAAGGAGGGAAGGAGGGAGAGTGGGTAGGTCGGGGCAGAGGTCAGAAGGGGCCGGGGACTCAGGGCTCTGTGGACCTTCAGCTCCATGGGCTGTGCACCGGCCTTGTGCAGGAGCAGTGCCTCAGCTGTCTCCAGAGCAAGCCCACAGGGTGGGAGGGGCCTCATGTGTGCCTTGCCTGCAGGGCGCCGCCTGTCCCGCAGCCACAGGTCTGACACCTCACCTGGGGTGTATGAGGGACTGGGATGTGGGGGGTTGTGGGCTATGTCTGTGTGTGGCCAGGGATGTCTGTAGTTCCCCTGGTAAGAGCAGGTGGGTGTGTGGTCTCCAGAGTCCTGTAACCTGTCTCTCCTGGGGTTGGGGTCTGTGGTTCCAGCCCTGAAGGCCCCACCCTCCCCGTGGCCACTCTGAGGCCTGAGGGTGGTGCCTGCCCAGGCTGAGTGTGGAACTGGGCCCAGCCGGCCCCTTCCAGGGCCCCGTGCTGAGTGGGGGTTGGAGCACCCAGGTCAGGATGCCCTCAGAGAGCAGGGCTGTGGCCACCCCCTTCCTTGAGGACCCCACCTGCCAAAGCCCCCACCCAGGCCTGGCCTGAGGAGTGCGGGTGGCTCCTGGCGTCCTGGGGAGTGCAGGGTGGACCTGGCAGGTTGTGGGGGTCTGCCATGGGCGTTCTCCCCTGCAGTGGCCCAGGTCGTCCTGTGGGCTCTCAGGCCGGCGTCCCTGGAGCGGCTGGGCTGCTTCCCTTGCTCTGGGCGCGGGCCCCTCTGCCTGTGGTGAACTCGTGGTGACCCAGGCCAGGTCAAAGCTCCTTCGGCCTTGGGAGCTGAGGAGAGCAGTTCCGTCCTTAGGGACACAAGTCCCCTGACGCTGCAGCCTCTACCTCATGGACAGGGACCCCTACCCCAGCCTGGCCGCCCACCTGGCACCTGCGCCCCCCTGCCCCTCGCCCTTGTCCCTGAACCCCATCCCCACCCTCTGGGAGAGCCTCGTGCTCTGGGTGGGGCCCGTGCTGGGCACCAGCCACTCAGGCTCTCCCAGGGTGTGCCTGTCCCGATCTGCCCTCTGCTGGGCACACCCTGTGTCTGGGTTGTTCTTAGCGTGGAATCCACGCGTGTGGTGACTACAGGAACGTGGAAGCCCTGGGCAGTGTGTGGTTCACGGTGTTGCTGCCACTCGGTGCGACGAGGCGGTGGCCGCCTCTGCTCTATGAGGCTCTGGTGCTGTGACTTACGTCTGCTTCTTGTTTTTTTCTTTCCTCCCTCCTTCCTTCCTTCCTTCTGAAAAATGCACTATCTTAGGTGCACACAGGAAAACATTGTACAAAGAACCCACCAGCACGTCAGCAGAGCAGGCTTCTGCACACAGCTGCCTCAGGCCCCTTCTCTCGCCGCGGCCCCACAGTGACCCGGGTCCCGCTTCCTAGAGCAGAGGGCCTTCCCCGGCTCTGCCGAGGTGGGATCGCGGGCACGCAGCCTTCTGTGTCGGCCTCGCGTCAGTCGGGGTGATGCCTCCGGGTCTCATCTGTGTTTTCGCATGACCCACAGTTTCTGATAACGTGAACACAGCACGATTCGCTTCTCCAGACTCTTGGTGATGCATTTTCTAAGCTTTTGGCCAATATCACAAACAAAACTTCTGTGAACACATTTCTGCCCGTCTTTTTTGTGCACATAGACGGCTCATGCCTCTTGGGTTTGTACCTAGGAGTGGAGTTTCTGAGTCCCAGAGCAGGACGTTTTTTCACGTGGAAGGAGTTGCCTTTCTTCAGGCAGGTGCACAGCGTCACGCCCGGCAGCCGCATATCCTTGCCAGCACTCCGTGTTGGAGTCTGTGTAATTCTAGCCCTTCCAGCAGGAATTTTGTAATATTTTTATTTTAACCTACAGTTTCCTGATAACTGAGGGAGTCGAGCACCTCTTTATACCCCTGGCCACTGGGAGCACCTTCTTTTGCATGTTGGTTACGAAGCCCTCATGTAGTCTGCATCTGGTTCTTGTCAGATCGACACACTGTGGATATTTTTATAATTTCAAAATGCTTGTTTTTACATATTTACCAATATCTCAGGCCGTGGCTTGACTTTTCACTTTCTTGACATCTCTCTGACGAGAACACGTTTTCAGTTTTTATGAAGCCCAGCGTATCACCCGTTTTTTCGGTGAATACCTTTTGTGTCCTGAGGAATCTCTGTTTACCCCAGGGTCATCCAGGTTCTCTGTGTTTTCTTCTGGAAGCTTCTACCTCTAGGTCCAGGGTCTTCTGGGTTGCCACTGAGGCGTGGTGTGAGGCTGGGGTCATGGCCCGCCCTTTCCCGGGATGGCAGGTCCCTGCGGCACGATGCGCCGAGGCACCCTCCTTCCCGTTGGCGTGGCTTCTCTGCGGAAAGGCAGTTGGCCACATGTGAGTGGGTCTGTCTGGACTCCTCTGTTCCGTGGACCTGTTTTTCTTCCCTTTCTCCCGTGTTACACTGTCTGCACGGCTGTGAGCCTTGAGATCTTCCACCGTGTTCTTCACAAGGGTCTTGGCTGTTTTAGGTCCTGCTATGCATTTCCGTTTCCATTCTGGAATCAGCTCGTCAATTTTCATTTTGTTGAGTCCTTAAAATCAGTTTTGGGAACGCTGACTTCCTAATAATATTGAATCTTCAGGACACAAATACCATGTCTCCATTTATTTTCACTTTTCTTAACAGTGTTTCATCGTTATCAGTAGAAGGTTTCAACAGTGTTTCATCGTTATCAGTAGAAGGTTTCCACGTAGTTCATTAAGTTTATCGTTAGGCATTTGGCATTTGTAATGCTGTTACAAATTTTGTTGTTGTTGTTGTTTCTTTGTTTTTTTGAGACGGTCTCAGTCTGTCACCCAGGCTGGAGTACAGTGGCGTGATTTCAGCACACTGCCATCTCTGCCTTTTTTTTTCTTTTTGAAACGGAGTCTCACTCTGTCGCCTAGGCTGGAGTACAGTGGTGTGATTTCAGCTCACTGCAACCTCCGCTTCCTGGGTTCAAACGATTCTCCTACCTCAGCCTCCTGAGTAGCTGGGATTACAGACGCATGCCACTACACCTGGTTAATTTTTGTACTTTTAGTAGAGACAGGGTTTCGCCATGTTGGCCAGGCTCGAACTCCTGACTTCAAGTGATCCACCCGCCTTGGCCTCCCAAAGTATTGGGATTACAGGCATGAGCCACTGTGCCCAGCCTAATTGTTTCTTGATGTTTGGTTATTAGTAGGTAGAAATACACTTCAGTTTTGTAAACCAACCTCATATCCCACAGCCTTCTAAATTCTCCATATTAGGCTGGGTGCAGTGGCTTGTGCCTGCTATTGTAGTGAGTTATGAGGCCAAGGCCGGAGGATCACCAGGAGTTAGAGACCAGCCTGGATGGCATAATGAGACCTGCCTCTGCCAAAAACAGATTCTCTTGAATTTTCTCTTGCACACACTGCTGTGTCACCTGCAGATAAACACAGATTTACATTTTCCTTTCTGATCTCTGTGCCTTTTATTTAATTTCTTTATTTTTGCCTTTTTTGCATTAGCTACAATCGTCAGTAGCAGTGACTTGCAGGTATTACTGTCTTGATGTGGGAGAAAAAGTTTTTGATATTTCACCATTAAGTAGGACGTTTGCTTTCGTGTTTTTGTGGTCTAACTAATTGGTCTGATGTTGAGGTAACCATCCCAGCTCTTTTGATCAGTGTTTATGTGGTATGTCTTTTTTCATCCTTTTAATTTCAGCTTATCTCTGTTCTTATATTTATCATTCAGATGAATGGTCTTGCTCTGTCACTCAGGCTGGAGTGTGGTGGTACAGTCATGACTCACTGCAGCCTTGAGCACTGGGGCTCAAGAGATCCTCTTGCCTTAGCCTCCGAAGTAGTTAGGACTATAGGTGTGTGCCACTGCAATTTTTAAAAATTTATTATTATTATTATTATTATTATTTTGGTAGAGACAAGGTCTTGCTGTGTTGCCCAGGATGGTCTTAAACTCCTGGGCTCAAGTGGTCACCCTGCCTTGGCCTCCCAAAATGCTGGGATTACCGGTGTGAGCCATGGCGCCTGGCTTCTGTGTGTGCGTTTAAAGTGTGTCTGTTATTAATAGTTTATAGTTGGTTCCGCTTTCTTTTTTCAGTCTGACAGTCTTTGCCTCTTGAGTGTTCCGTTCATTTAGTTTTAGTGTAATTGCTGCTCATTTGGATTTCAGTGTCGTCTGGCTACATGTTTTCTGTTCATCCTTGTTTTTCCTTTCTGGCCTTCTTGTATGTTAATCAAGTGTTAAATGATTCCTTGCATCTGTTGTTGCTTTTTAATCTATACCGACTGCTTAGTGATCGTGTTTAGTTTTACTTTAGAGATTAGGATATGCCTTCGTAACTCACTGCCATCCGGCATAACCTGTGAAGCCTCGTCGAGGGCGGTAAGAGGCCTGCGGAGGCTCCTCTCACCCTTGGGCTGCTGCCCTCGGGCCCATTTTCTACGTCTGTTGTGCGGAAAACCATACAAGAAGCTGTCAGTCATGAGTGTTTCAACGTCAGGCCGATTTTCCACGTCTGTTAGGCAGTAAACCATACAAGAAGCTGTCAGTCATGAGTGTTTCAAGGAATTTTTCAGTAATTTTTGTTTTTGAATATTGACCGACACATCCACCCTTTCTGCCTCGTTTATCCCACCCCCGATTCTGGCTGTCGTCGGGCATCACGTTCCTGTAGCCTACAGACCCTGTTAGAAACGTGGCTCACCAGTGAACGATTCCCTCCGCTTTTGTCTGAAAATGTGTTTTGCCTTTTTTTTTTTTTTTTTTGGTAGAAGATCGAGTCTCGCTCTGTCGCTCAGGCTGGAGTATGGTGGCGCGATCTCGGATCACTGCAATCTCCACCTCCTGGGTTCACGCCATTCTCCTGCCTCAGCCTCCGGAGTAGCTGGGACTACAGGCGCCCGCCACCTCGCCCGGCTGACTTTTTGTATTTTTAGTAGAGACGGGGTTTCACCATGGTGGCCAGGCTGGTCTCGAACTCCTGACCTCGTGATCCGCCCGCCTCAGCCTCCCAGAGTGCTGGGATTACAGGCGTGAGCCACCACAGCCTGTTCTTTAAAAAAAGTTTGATTTTTTTTTGTTTTTTTTTTTTTTTGAGACGGAGTCTCGCTGTGTCGCCCAGGCTGGAATGCAGTGGCCGGATCTCAGCTCATTGCAAGCTCCGCCTCCCGGGTTTTTATGCCATTCTCCTGCCTCAGCCTCCCGAGTAGCTGGGACTACAGGCGCCCACCACCTCGCCCGGCTAGTTTTTTGTATTTTTTAGTAGAGACGGGGTTTCACCGTGTTAGCCAGGATGGTCTCGAACTCCTGACCTCGTGATCCGCCCGTCTCGGCCTCCCAAAGTGCTGGGATTACAGGCTTGAGCCACCGCGCCCGGCCTAAAAAAAGTTTTTTTAATTCTTTTCTCTCTGCTTCTGTTTGGATGCCATCTGCTGACTTTGAGCCCCAGCCTTCAAGCTCCCGATCCTTTTCTTGCTGTTAGCTTCGTCCAGGGAGTTCCATTTCAGAGGGATGTTTTTGTTCTGGAATTTCTATGTGGTTCTTTATAGAGTTGCCATTCGTCTTCCAGAATCCTCCATTTTTCTGCTGTTTACATCAACACTTGCTGTCATCTCTGAGCATGTTTATAGTAGTTATTTAGGAGCTTTTGCTGGCTGATTCCAGCCTTGGTCATCTGCAGGTCTGTCCGCTTCTAGTGTTTTATTCTAATTAGAAGCCACATCTTCCTACCTCTTCACCTGCATCATCATAATTTCTTATCATAAGCCAGACATCGTATGGAAAAGAATGGCAGAGACTAAAGTGAAGAACCATCTCGCCCCAGCAGCCACTGCTGTCCTGTGTCAGGTGTGGCCGGCGCTGGCCTGCGCCTCTAGCTGGTTTTCGCCACCGGCAGCCGGACTCCCTGGGGCTTTCTGTTGAGCAGAGTGGGAAACAGCGTCTTTTCTGCTTCCTGCGCTGTGGGAGGTGCCTTTCTCTGTGTCTGCCTATCTGCCTTCCTTCCTCCCTCTCCTGCCCGTTCAGTGGGATCCCTGGCAGGGGGTGCTGCCAGACGGGGGCTGTTCCTGCATCTGGGGAGCTGCCCGGGTACTCCGGCCGTGACTGACCTCGGAACTGCTTCTCCCACCTCGGCCTGCCGAGCCCTCCTCCCCGGACCGGTTGCCTCCTGCAGCAGCCTCGTCCCTGGGGATGAAAGGAGCCGCCATATTCCTTCTGGTAGAACAGGCGCCTGCCTTTCTAGGATGTAGTGTATTTAGACGGTCCTCAGCTCTTCTGACTGGCCTCCCAGCCTCCCCCAGGCTGTTCCCAAGTGACTGGGAGTCCCCTGGGCGTTTGGGCCACATCTGGCTGCCCTGTCTGCCTGGCGGTCTGGTCTCCTTGGCCCTCAGGCCGCCGCCACCGTGGGCCCCTCACACGTGTTGTTCCAGCTCTTCGGCTCCCTTCCCATCCCCTCATGTCTCCAACAAGCTTGGTCTTCTCAGGGATGCCTGCCCTGGCTGCCACCTCTGTAACTGCACCCGCTTCCCTCCTGCCCCAGCGCCCAGCCGGCTTCCTTCCTGTGCAGCGGTTCCCTCTGAGGCGATGCAGGAGACACCACATTGGCGGGCTTGGGTTCTTGTGTCCTTCGCAGCCGCGTCTGGGCTTCTGAGGTCCTGTGTCCTTCGCAGCCGCGTCTGGGCTTCCGGGGTCCTGTGTCCCTTGCAGCCGTGCTGTTGGCTCACGGTGGGCGCATGCACCCTGCCGACCCTTCCCCGGGGAGGAAATGGTGGCTCTGGCTCCGTGGCTCCTGTGCTGGGGCCCACGCCAGCCTTGGACTGCTGGGGTCGGGGCAGGCACGTCTGCCCGGGATGGCTTTCTCTGCCACTCCACTGGAAGGGGACAGGACATGAGCCCAGCGGGGCCTCCCTGGTCTGGAAGGTTCCCTCCCGCCCCCTTTGCCATCTCCACCTAGTCGTGGCTGGAACTGAGATGCCAGAGACATCGATGGGTGGACCGGAAAGCAGGCCAGTGGAGGGACCTGGGCACATAGGGCGTGTGTGGGGTGAGTGGAGACCCGCTGACGGTCCGTTTGACACTGAGTGGTTCGTGTCACGTCCTGTGGACAGGCTGCGGGGGGGCGTGGCTGGCAGCTGGTGTGGGCCGAGGGGCTCGTGCACCCTTTCCCCCCCGTGCACAGCCTCCACCTTGGCAGTGGGCGCATTGGGAGCAGACACCTCGTGTGGAGATACCTCGCGCCGGCACCTTGGCTTGACCACAGCTGGTGTCCTTGGCAGATGGTCAAACTGAGGCACAGGGGCCACTCCGATCCTGGCTGTCAGGGCTAGCCTCCCAGCCACGGGTGAGCGAGGGTTTCACACTGTGTCCTGACACCACCAGGTCGCGTGGGGCAGGCGGTGGCGCTGCGGGCCAAGGCCTTCGGCTTCAACGTGCTCTTCTACGACCCTTACCTGTCGGACGGCGTGGAGCGGGCGCTGGGGCTGCAGCGGGTCAGCACCCTGCAGGACCTGCTTTTCCACAGCGACTGCGTGAGCCTGCACTGCGGCCTCAACGAGCACAACCACCACCTCATCAACGACTTCACCGTCAAGCAGGTGCGTGGAGCCGGGGCACAGGGCTCTCCTTCTGCGGGGCAGGCACAGGTGGGGGTGTCAGGAAGGTCCCTCCCAGCAACCACCTGCACCTGGGCGAGACCCTGCCTTCAGTGAGCCACATGGCGGCGGTGCCGGCCCTGCTGGGGGAAGCCCTGTCTGCCCAGATGGCGTTTTCCATGTTCTGAGTTCTACCCAGGATGCCTGAAATACTCTGGATAAGACAGAACCACATACCTTTGAATCCTAAATTCCCCTGAAGCTCTTGCCACTGTCACAGTGGAGATGATGCAGCTACCTGGGGGCATTGGGCCTGCCCTTCTGACTTCCATCCTGTGCTGCCAGGTTCAGGTTTCACATCTGCAGCTGGAGAGGGCTGTGCTCAGGTCGGCCTCTGCCTCAGCTCAGCGCAGAGCGCAGCCTCAGCCCGTGTTTCCCTCGGGTGGGCGGAGCTCGGGTGGGCGGAGCTCGGGACGGCTGCCTCCCGCTGGCTGTTGGCCTTTCAGGGAGTCGTTATGTGTGCACGGTGATGTGTGTGTATGTGGGCAAGTGTGTGTGGGTGCCTGTGTCTGCCCGTTTGAGCTTGTGTGTGCGTGTGTGTACACGTGTCAGAGGCCACCCACCCACTCAAGCTGCCCCAGCAGCCTGTAGCCACAGGGAGGATGAAACCAGGTGCCCACCTCCCCTTCCTTTGTTCACAGAGCCAGTGGGTTTGGAGCCTTCTAGTGGACAGGGTGTGGCACGTGGATGCTGGTCAGGGCCCTGCCATCCCTGAGGACCTTGGGTGTGAGGCTGCAATGGGCAGCAACTCACCAAAGAAAAGCCACCGTGACCCACCCGGCTGCCACCCAAGTGCAATGGCTGGGTGGGCTTCCTCGGAATGAAATGGGGGGGTTGCAGGAAAGCCCTGGCCACGAAGCTGACAGGGAGCCACTGCAAGGGCCTTTTGCAAAAGTGCATGAAAAGTGAGCCTGTCCGGAGGCCCCACTGGGGTTGGAGTCAAACACCACACCTCAGAGTAGACGGCCCTGGGCTTTGTCATCCCAGGGAGTCCCACCTCGTGGGCCGAGGCCCTGTTGGGGGAGGCTGGGCTGGAGGGGACCCAGAGAAGGGGTACCACAGGGGGACCAAGCCAGGAGCCCCCACCCAGTCCTCAGCTCAGGGCTTGGGCAGGAACGTAGAGCTCTCTAGGAGGTGTGGGGCCATGCAGGTCTGCCAGGGCCGAACCTCAGCCAGCTTGCCAGGGCCGCGGCGCAGCACGCCTGAGGTCTTAAGTCCTAGCACCCTGGTGAGCCCAGGGTGGGCCTGGGCTGGGAAGGGGCCAGGGAGCTGGGCCTCCTCAGCAGCGTGCGTGACCACCTTGCTTCCCTGGCCGCTCGCCCTGCACGGAACCCTGACTGGGCCTGGCCTGTCCTCATGTCTTCCAGATGAGACAAGGGGCCTTCCTGGTGAACACAGCCCGGGGCGGCCTGGTGGACGAGAAGGCGCTGGCCCAGGCCCTGAAGGAGGGCCGGATCCGCGGCGCGGCCCTGGACGTGCACGAGTCGGAACCCTTCAGGTGCCCTCACAGCCAGTGTCACCCCCTGCTCTTCCCTGCCCACCATCCTGCCGGCCTTGACCTGCAGATGGCGCCTCCGCCAGGCCGGGCACTTGCTTGTACTCAGGCCTCTCGCTGGCCGGCATGGGGGAGTTTGCTGCTCACTGTGGGGTGAGGACGGAGCCACGGGCTCCAGGCCTGCCTCGCCTCGGTCCTGTGAGGGTTGATCGTCCTCCTCAGCCCCTCTTCGGGCAGGGCTCCCCACCAGCCAGGAGAGAGTGAGGCCCCAGTGTCCGTGAGTGGTCCCCACAGGCCCTGGCCATGGAGTCATGGCGTCATGTCCAGACCTGCAATCCCTGCAGCGCCCTGGGACCCCAGGCAGCCCTGGGTTGGATGGTCAGCCACAGGAGGAGACACCCCGCAGGGGCAGTACCAGCCTGCAGCTCCTGGGGCTACAGGACCTTCGGCCGGGAGGGGCCAGGCCAGCATGTCCCCCCATCAGGGCTCCTCCCCCAAGGGGCTTGGAGATTAAATCCTTTGGGCTCCCACACCCGCTGCTGTCAGGAGCCCCTGGTGTGTCTGATGGTCCTGGGGCTGAGCTCTTGTGCTCAGCCCGCCTGCCAAGCGGAGCGGGGCCGTGGGGTCTGTGGGTCCCAGGCAGGGTCCCCCACAGGGGTTCCAGTGCCCAGCCACTTCCCCCCCGCACCCAGCCACAGCACTCGGGCTGCACTGACCATGCTGTGCTGTTCCCAGCTTTAGCCAGGGCCCCCTGAAGGATGCACCCAATCTTATCTGCACCCCCCACGCTGCGTGGTACAGCGAGCAGGCTTCCATCGAGATGCGAGAGGAGGCGGCACGGGAGATCCGCAGAGCCATCACAGGTGGGCCTGGGGGACTCTTCCTGCCAGCCCCAGGCCTGGCTCATGGGCTCGCATCCGCCCAGCAGCCAGGCCCATGTTCTGCCAGCTCAGGGCCCATGGTGCTCTCACTGCACCCCCAGCAGGGACCTCTAAGGCCAAAGTCAGGTTGAGCCCTGGCGTCGTCTTACACACAAGAGCTGCTGGGAAGTTGCTGGGCTGAGCAGACAGGTCCCTCAGCAAACTGGGCACATGCTCTGGGCTGGGGGTCCCCACGCTGCGAGGGTTCTGGTGCCCTGAGAGACAGGACCCTGCCATGCCTTGGGAGCCCCGGGGCTGAGAGGGAGGAGCACACTGCCGAGAGCTCTACAGCCCGTGTCTTCAACCCAGTGGGCCACGCTCCTGGGGCCCCCTGAGAGCCACAGCTATTCCTCCCTCCTGCCTCTCCCAGGCCGGATCCCAGACAGCCTGAAGAACTGTGTCAACAAGGACCATCTGACGGCAGCCACCCACTGGGCCAGCATGGACCCCGCTGTCGTGCACCCTGAGCTCAACGGGGCCGCCTATAGGTGAGCAGGCCCGCTGGCCCGGAACAGCCACCAGGAGGGCCCGAGGCTTCCCCTGGATCCCAGCACAGCCCCTGGCGGGAGGGGCGGCGTCTCCACTGACTGACCTGGAGGATCTGGGTGGAACTGGTAAGGCCCACCTCACCCGAAAGGCCTATGAGAACCAGGGCCTCTTGGAAGGAGCTGGGGTGGCCTTCAGGACCCAGTGCGCACAGGACTACTGTGGGCACGGGGCCTGTGGGAGGAGGGGGCTTTGGGTGAGGCGAAGACCTCATGTTCAAGTCGCCTGGAGACACCAGGGCTCCCCTCCCCTGCCCTGAGAAGTAGCCCCCGTAGGCGGGAGCATCCGTGCGGAGGCGGGATCCTCACCCTGACTGCTGGTCCCGCTGGAGCCGCCCCTCAGTGCTGCAGACGCTGTGAGGGCAGGTGGGGCCCGGTCAGGCTGCCTGTAGGGGGCCTCACAGACGGACCCTCTCCCAGCAGGTACCCTCCAGGCGTGGTGGGCGTGGCCCCCACTGGCATCCCCGCTGCTGTGGAAGGTATCGTCCCCAGCGCCATGTCCCTGTCCCATGGCCTGCCCCCTGTGGCCCACCCACCCCATGCCCCTTCTCCTGGCCAAACTGTCAAGCCCGAGGCAGATAGAGACCACGCCAGTGACCAGTTGTAGCCCGGGAGGAGCTCTCCAGCCTCAGCGCCTGGGCAGAGGGCCCGGAAACCCTCGGACCAGAGTGTGTGGAGGAGGTGCCTGTGTGGCGGCCCTGGCACTGCAGAGACTGGTCCGGGCTGTCAGGAGGCGGGAGGGGGCAGCGCTGGGCCTCGTGTCGCTTGTCGTCCGTCCTGTGGGCGCTCTGCCCCGTGTCCTTCGCGTTCCTCGTTAAGCAGAAGAAGTCAGTAGTTATTCTCCCATGAACGTTCTTGTCTGTGTACAGTTTTTAGAACATTACAAAGGATCTGTTTGCTTAGCTGTCAACAAAAAGAAAACCTGAAGGAGCATTCGGAAGTCAATTTGAGGTTTTTTTTTTTCTTTTGGTTTTTTTTTTTCTTCTTTTTTTTGTATGTTGGAACGTGCCCCAGAATGAGGCAGTTGGCAAACTTCTCAGGACAATGAATCCTTCCCGTTTTTCTTTTTATGCCACACAGTGCATTGTTTTTTCTACCTGCTTGTCTTATTTTTAGAATAATTTAGAAAAACAAAACAAAGGCTGTTTTTCCTAATTTGGCATGAACCCCCCCTTGTTCCAAATAAAGACGGCATCACGAAGCGGCTCCAAAAGGAAAAGCTTGGGCGGTGCCCAGCGTGCCCGCTGCCCATCGACATCTGTCCTGGGGATGTGGAGGGTGGCAGCGTCCCTGTCTGCACCAGTGCCGTCCTGCTGATGTGGTAGGCTAGCAATATTTTGGTTAAAATCATGTTTGTGACTGTAACCATTTGTATGAATTATTTTAAAGAAATAAAAATCCCGGAAAGAGCCAGTTTGCCTAGCATTTGTTCTAGTGGCTTTCTGTCATGAGGACACGGGTGAGCCTCAGTCCTGGCTCTGGTGACCTCCAGGGCCTAGCTCAGCCTCTCTGAAGTAGGCAGCCTAAGAGAGACTCAGATACAATGCAGTGGCAGGTTGGGCAGTGGTCTCTGTGTGTACCGGGCCTGTGCCTCTGCCCACTGGGTCTGTGGGATGCTGTAGGGTCCTGGCTTGGAGGTGGCCTGCCCGAAGTGCCCCTGTGGGAGGGAAGCAGTGTGCCAGGCCGGGCCTGCCCCACTGCCCACCCCCTCCCTTCTTGGCATACCTCCCGCAGGCCGGCCTGTGACCTGGGAAGACTGTGGGCCACAGGAGGAGGAAGGAAAGCAGATGTCAGGACTGAGGAAGTTCCCCCGACCATGGGTCACCCAGCCTACAGAAATGTGCAAAAAAGCCAAAAGGTGTCGCACCTCACCTTGGCCCACAGCTGGGCTGGATGTTCAGCCGCAGGAGGAGACACCCCTGCAGGGGTAGTATCAGCCCGCAGCTCATACTGAAAACAGATTACTGGCGTCCTTCTCGAAATCCCAGCCTCCTGGTTTCTCAGAGCTTCTTTGGGGAGTGTGGTCTGTGCACATCAGCAGAGTCCCAGGTCGTTTATAAGCGTACGTTAACTTTGATACCGAATCTCCAAGTGAAAAAAGTACCACAGAAACCCCAGAGGAGCGTTTCCAGGCAAACTCCTGCAGGTGGGTCCAGGTGGCGCGAGGAGGGGCTGCAGCGGGTGCTGGGGGAACCCGGGTCCCCTCGGGACGTCCCCATCCCGAGCTTTTCCCTGCGTGCAGATGGGTTCTCCTGCCACCCCACGTGTCCAGACCCTGCAGCGTCAACCCCTAAGTGTCAGCCTCCCCTTGCTCCCGGCCCCATCTAAAGCAGAAGCAGAGGGGAGGCCGCTGCCTTTGGCAGGGGTGCCCCCTCCTACCTGGCTCTGCACCCCAGTGCCCACAGGTCTCTTGGGTATGGGCAGTGGCTCCCGGTCTTGAGACCCACGCCGAGGGCAGCCCCGCCTCATGACAGGCCTCTGCTCCCTGCCGCCCAGCCCATCTCTGACCTGTCTGGGGCTCATCCTGGAGCCCCTGGGTCGCTAAGGGAGGTGGCCTGGGCGGGTGGGAAGGGTGGGTTCTGGACACGGTTAAGGAGCCAGCCCTGGTTTCGCCGACGTGGGCGTGGGTGTGAGGAGGGGCAGCCAAGGTGACTTCAGGTGTCTGGGCTGCGGGCTGGAGCTGATGTTTTTGATGTCGCCGGTGTGGGCTGCAGAGGTGTCAGTGGGAAGACCAGGAATTCCATGCTGACCGCTGGCTCCAGCCTCTGCACAGGCAAGCCCTGGGCTGGGTCACTGGGCCCTGGTCAGCCCCCACGGCAGCCGAGGGTGGGGCTGGCCTCTGGCAGGGTAGGCCGCCCTCCCAGCTCCAACTGGAGACAGGCCCCGCCCCGAGAGGCAGCCAGGCACCGGGGACTAGCTCTGGACACAGGCCTGGAGGCTCCCACTCAGCTGGCCTCATTGTTTCCATGTTTCCAAGTAGAAGGGTCAGGGCAGGAATAGAACACCTCCAAGGGCTGTCCGTGGTGTGAGGCTGGCGGCCGGGGAGCCGGGACGCTGAAGTGTGACTGAGTCTGGGATGTAAGGGACAGAAAACTGTCAGAAAAGTGTTCTGAGCCTCGAAACGAACCTCCCCTTGGTGCCACCTCGGGGGAGTCACCCTGCCCAGCAAGACTTGCAGGATTGATTTTCCAGCAAAACACAACGCCTAGCAAGGGTGCGGGGTAGCAGGATGTCGGCGGGGTTGGGGGGGGCCCTCAGCCTCAGTTTCCTGGCCTGTGAAATGGGCAGCACTGTTTATTTCCCTCGAGGTTGGTATTAGACTGGAGGTTGTGCCAAAACCTAACATGAAATAAGGTTTGCATGTTGGAAGGGAAGAGATAAGCCGCTGGTATTTGCTGACGAGCATCTGTGTACAAGACTCAAGAAAATCAGCCAAAGCCTGCAGCTAATCCTGGGACTGGCCAGGTGGCCTCACAGGAGCGCCTGTGGTGCCCGCCAACTGTCCCGCCCAACCTGGGGCAGAAACAAACAAAAGTTGCAGACAGCGGGTGCCCTGTGACAGGACGTGTCCTGCTCTGTCCTTACAACGCAGGGTCTGGCCCGCTCGCCCGATTCCACAGTGAGTGGGCACAGTGGTCAGAACCTGGTCCCAGCCACTGGCACCCGGCTGGTAAAGACCGTGGGAGTGACTGGGGCCGCCAACCGTGGTGAACGATGGGGAGGCCGCCAGATGACGAGACGGGCTGTGCTTGCGGGCGGCGGGCTGTTAATGTCGTCAAATACATGCCCTTTAAATACATTTTACCAAGTGCTAGAGACGTTCATCACCCCAGGCAAAATTTCAACTGCTTACGTTGAACAGATTCAACAATTTTATCCTCAAATTTATATGTAGCAACAAAGGTCTGTTAATTTGGGCTCATAAAACTCAGGCATTTTGAAGAGGGAGCAGCCACAGCAGCCTAGTTCTGACACCAGGGACTCTGGGGCAGAGACTGGGCCCGCTGGCTTGGCGTGCGCTTGCGTGCAGGTGCGTGGGTGTCTGCCTGGTGGGCAGGCGTGTGCGTGTGCGTCTGTGTGAACTGGACGTGTGATCAAGGGCACAGGTCCTGGGCTTCCCCCTCATGGGTAAAACAAGAGCTGCCGTATGCCAGCCTCGGAGGCATGGACGGCCCCTGAGCTCGGACAGCAGAGGCACAGGCCATTGACACATTGGCACCGTGGCCAGAGTCCGTTCAAGAAAGGTCGGCAGAGAGGGCTAAGAACGCGGCAGGCACACCCTCCAACGGCTCTGCTGGAACCCCTGGAGCAGGAGGAAGCAGTGATTCTCCAGGCCTTGGGTAGGGCTCAGAGGCAAGAGGGGTGGAGCTGGGGAGGGTCGGGCAGCCCCAGCACCTCAGGCTACTGCGCCTTGGTGGGGAACTGTCCTGTGGCTGCTGATGAATACGCTGGCTCTGGTCTCCTGTAGACCTCTGCCTGGGCACGGGAGCAAGGGGAGGCTGCAGGTAGCTCTGGGGGCCTGGGCAGGAAGTTGGGAGGATGGGGACAGTCCTTCTGGGGTGACCCAAGCAGGGCACAGAGTAGGGGGAGCCAGGCTCTTCGGGGCTGCACCCCATCCTGCCTTCTCTCCCCACTGTGGGCCCAGAACTTGCCCCGCAGAGGCCGGAAAGCACCCACCACCCCACCCCTAGCTGCGCTCAGCCAGAGCCCAGCTGGACTTGCAGGATTGATTTTCCAGCAAAAAACAACAGCAGAGAAGCCCAAGAGAGGCCCAGCTGCACAAGCTCTCCCAGGCCTCCCCCCGCAGCCGGCACTCCCTGCAGCAAAGAAAACCATCTGGCCACTGGGCCCTGAGCCCGGTGCCCGGAGGAGGACCTCTGCCCCGCTGAGCAGCTCTGCTCCCCAGGCTGGCCCCAGGCCTCTCCCGGCCTGACCCGCTCTGCCTGGCATCAAGCCCCAGCAGGAACGGGGTGACCCAGCCAGGGCGTGGGTCGAGTTGGTGTTCCCCAGCCCCGCTGAGCACCAGCACCTGGTGAGTCTACCTCTGCTTCCCCAAGCCCTTGACCACTCCCCTGGACAGCCTCAGCCGCCCCCTGACCCGACCTTCACACAGCAGCCAAGGGCTTCCCACGTAGAGTCCGAAAACATCCCTGATAGGCAGGACGTGCGACTTGAACAATATAAGGTCAGGCGCATCTGTAAACACAGCGCACGGTCAGGCAGCCGGACCCTCTGGCACCGTCTGTAAGCGCGGCTCATGGAAACACCGGCTCTTCCGGGCGGCCTCTGTGCTGCCCTTTCTTTTTTAAACCAGCTACCGGCGCCATTGGTCAGTGGTAGCAGCGTCTGTAGGATCCCCCTGTGGTGGGCTCGCCACTCACTCTCCAGGTCCCTGACGCAAGCTGCCTCCAGCCGGGGGTGCCCACTAGAGGGGACGTCAGGGACAGCCAGGGCCAGGGCTATGGACGCTGGTGGGACGAAGGGTGTGGGAGGAGCCAGACTCACCCACATCCCTCCCAGCCCCTGCAGGTGTCTGGGCCTCCAGCCTCCACCCCTCTGTGCAGTGGGCGGTCACACCTGATGGAGCCCGGCTGCCTACCCAGAGAGCAGGTTCTGAGCAGCAGCCCTGGTATCCCAGGTCAGCCTCTGCTCAGCCCCACACTCACCTGACAGTGCCTCCCCGGCACTGCCCTGCACCTGCCCACACCTGCCCACACCAACTCCAGCCCCCTCCACGTGCCCCCCACCCACCCCGCACCTGCTCAGACCTAACCCCATCCACCCCCAACTGACGCCATCCACCCCCACCTACCTCCAACTGCCCCACATCTGCCCCCACTGCCTCTTCTCCTGTCCCCATCTTCCCCCACCCTCCATGTGTCTCCCACCTGTCCCCTCACCTGCTCACACCTGTCTGCCCCTCACCTGTCCACTCATGGTCAAAGCCACCTGCTTTTACACCCACCCCACACCTGGGGTTCGCCTTGAACTGGGGTTTGTTCTCTGCTGCTGGCGGGGCACCCTGGCTCCTCTGCCCCCTGAGGGAGATCTCGCAAGGCAAGGCTGCCTCCCCACCAGGAGCCTCAGGTCCTGCCTCCCCGTTCCACCTGCAGAGCTGAGTCTGGAGAGGCTCCTTCTATTCCAAGAGTCCCATTCAGCCCACTGGGTCCCCGTGCCCCGAGGAGCTGCTGCTCTTGCTGGGCGCCTCAGCCCTCCCACAAGGGATACATCTGTCCTGGAGAGACCACCTAGGGAGGCATTTGCTGTTGGTCCCTGCCCTGGGCCCTCCAGGTCACTCCCTCTTCTCGTCTGTCATAGCATGGCCCTCTGGCCCCACAACCTGGGCTGCCAGCCTCCCCCGCCCTGGCAGAGCAGTGGTGGGGCCAAACCAAGGGCTGACAACCCCCAGTCCAGTCAGCTCAGCCTAGGCCCACGGTCAGCCCAGGGCAGCTGGGGGCTGCAGCCGGGTGAGTGAGTGGCACCCGCAGACCCTGGGCAGGGCCCTCTCCAGTCCTGGGTGCCCTGAGAGGCAGCTGGGGTCCGGTTGCTGCCCACTGGCTCCCTGGGGGCACACAGGGACTCATGAGGAGCAGTGAGGGGGGCATCCTCCTGCTCATGGCCCCAGGTCAGCCTTGGGTAGGGCAGGGTCATCCTGACAGCCCCCAGCCCAGTGCCAGGGGAGGAGTCCAGGAAGGAGAAGCCCATCCTGGAAATGCAAACCCAATGCTGGGTGTGGCCTCCTCCCAAAAGCTCCGCCCCCACCATGCTGGGCGTGGCCTCCTCCCCAAAACTCTGCTCCCCACCAGACTGGGCGTGGCCTCCTCCCCAAAACTCTGTTCCCCACCAGACTGGGCGTGGTCTCCTCCCCAAAACTCTGCTCCCCACCAGACTGGGCGTGGTCTCCTCCCAAAGCTCCACCCCTACCCCCCAGCTCCCTAGTCAGGGTGGGGGCCTGGAGGGAGACAGAGGCCAGGAGTCAGCCAGGGGAGCTAGGGGTGGGCATCGGGGTGGAGCATGGCTTCCTGCGGCCCCAATCCCCAGGCCCAAGGAAGGAGGTCTCAAGGGCCCCTCCTGGACCTTCCTGCCCATCCAAGCTGAGGGTCCTGGTTTGTTGGCCGAGGGCCTGCACAGCTTCAGGGGTGAGAGGGGCCCCTGGTGGGACCTGGGCAGGTGTTTGTGGGTGAGGCGTCTGAGTGAGGGAGCCCGGGCGAGCCTGGAGGCCCTGGGGCTGTGGAGACGCCGGCATCTCCCCTGATCAACACCAAATGGGCCGGGCGCAGTGGCTCAAGCCTGTAATCCCAGCACTTTGGGAGGCCGAGACGGGTGGATCACGAGGTCAGAAGATCGAGACCATCCTGGCTAACACGGTGAAACCCCATCTCTACTAAAAAATACAAAATACTAGCCGGGCGAGGTGGCGGGTGCCTGTAGTCCCAGCTACTCGGGAGGCGGAGGCAGGAGAATGGCAGGAACCCAGGAGGCGGAGCTTGCAGTGAGCCGAGATGGCGCCACTCACTCCAGCCTGGGCGACAGAGCCAGACTCCTTCTCAAAAAAAAAAATAAATAAACACCAAATGATGCCCCTCCCTGGGCCTCCACCCTCCTCGAGGCTGCCACAGGCACTGCTGGCAAAAGCCTTGGATGCTTGGGCTGGCGGCAGGGAGGGCCAGGTGGCTCCAATGGGGCCTCTGGGGACAGGGTTGCAGGAGGCCAGGATCCTCGTTTTTAACCCTGAGTCCAGCACCCCTGCAGGGCCCCCCAGGTGCTGGGCACGACTCTCCCTGGACAAAGCCCACAGCTCCACGGGTGCCAGCTGCAGTTCTAGTAAAGATGTGAACACGGAAACCGAGGGACAGGGTTTGCCCCCCGATGCAGCTGCTCTGAGGAGGCCCCAGCTCGAAGGTGCCTCCTCCATGCCCAGCGCAGGCATCGAGCCTCAGCCAGCCCCACCTCCTGTGTCCAGGAACCCCGGGCATGGCCTCTTTCCCAGGACCTCAGCTGGGTGCTGTCTCCACCCACAGCCAGTTCCTCTCCATGTGCCCCCAGGGCCCTGCCCTGTGCAGAGTCCGGGCAGCATTACGGGGAGGGCGTAGCGAGGGCACAGGGAGGGGACAGCCTCGGCCACAGGGACAGGCCAGGCCTCACAGCCAAGAGCCCCAGGAGGAGCTGCACGCACACGGCTGGAGGGAGGCTCTGCACCTGAGCACAGCATGCTGCAACTCCTCATAGATTTGGAAAATTGATTCGAAGGCAGAGGTGAGTTTAGGAGGGTGGCTGTGCACAAAATTCAGAGTCAAGAATCAGCATCTTTCAAATTCAAGCACTTCCGGTTAGGAGAGACGAAGAAAGAGAAGGCACCATTCTCAACAGCAACAAAAATTGTAAATTTCTAGGAGCAAACAGCGGGCAGATCTATACCTGTTATAGAGGGTCTGAGGCCTGATCGAGGACCAGACCAGCAACAAGCCCAGTCTGTCCTGGGCATCACGAGGCGCCATCCCCTATGCTGGTCGGCTGCCATGGGGGGGCCAATTAAAACACCAGAGAACCCTGGAACCAGGTACATCGATTGTGAAGTTAACGTGGAAAAATAAGTAAGAAAACTAAGGAAATTCGGGACCAAAATATCCACAAGAGAACTGTTGCCACCAGGCTTTAACACACACCGGAGGCTGCACCTGGTCAGCCCTGTGTGCAGCTGGTACGTGGGGCGGTCCCAGTAACAAGATGAACGGGGAACACACTGGCATTACAGACATGCTAAAGGGGACGTTTTTGAATCAGTGAGGGGCTGTGGTCAGATCAACAGTGCAAAGCCCCCTCCCGGGTCTGTATCCTGCAGACAGTCGGGGCCCGTCTAATGTTCTGGGGACTCCTGCACATCAGGCTGAGGTCATGGGGTCATACAGTAGCATTTCTCTGCATTTCTGGCTAATGACTGAGCAGAAGGGATGTGCATCGGCTCCAGGGTGAGGTAGTGAAAAACCAATGTGCTAAAGAACTCTTACAGTTCAGCAATGCAAAGATAAACAACTGAGTTTAAAAATGGGCAAAGGAGGCCGGGCATGGTGGCTCACGCCTGTAATCCCAGCACTTTGGGAGGCCAAGCTGGGTGGCTTATTTGAGGTCAGGAGTTTGAGACCCGCCTGGCCAACATGGTGAAACCACATCTCTACTACAAATACAAAAATTAGCTGGGTGTGGTGGTGCACGCCTGTAATCCCAGCTACTCAGGAAGCAGAGGCAAGAGAAGTGCTTGAACCTGGGGGGCAGAGGTTGCAGTGAGCCGAGATCGTGCCACTGCACTCCAGCCTGGGTGACACAGCAAGACTCTAACTCAAAAAAAAAAAAAAAAAAAGGGCAAAAGAATTTGAATAGATGTTTTTTTCAAATAATGTATGCCACTAGCCAACGAGCTCATGACAAGCTGCTTAACACCATTAGCCACCAGGAAAATGCAAATAAAAACCACATGAGACCGCACCTCACACCCACTGGGATGGCTGGAACCGAAAGCATCACAGGTATCACGGCAGAGACATGGGAACCTCACACGCGGCTGTTCTGTTCTTCAAAGTGTGAAGCCGAATTCCATGTGACCCAGCAGTCCCACTCCTGGGAACACGTCCCCGAGAATCAGACACGTGTCCACACGAAAGCTTATCCACAGATGTTCCTAGTAGCATTATTCACAATAGCCCCAAGGTGGGCACAGCCTACATGTCCATTGGCTGAGGGACAGATGGGCACATTGTGGCCTAGCCCCACACTGTTCTTCACCCGTAAAAAGGAACGAAGCTCTGGCCCATGCTCCAAAGTGGATGAACCTCGCAAACATTTGCTAAGTGAAGGTCAGACGTGGACGGCCACGTATCACATGAGACCATTTATGTCAAATGTCTGGAATGGGCAGGTCCACGGTGACACAGAGTAGACTCCCGGCTGCCTGGGGCTGGGGGCGAGGGCGTAGCTGGGGGAAAACAGGAAGGGTCTTAGTCCATCCCCACTGCTGTAACAAAACACCTCAGACTGGGTAATTTATAAGCAACAGAAATTTATTTCCTATAGTTCTCCAGCTGGGGAGTCCAAGAATCCAGGCACCGGCAGGCTGGGGTCTGCTGAGGGCAGCTCCGATGGCATATCCAGCCTCACATGGCAGAACTCGGAGGAAAAACAGCCAAGCTAGTTCCTTCCAGCCCTTTTATAAGGGCCCTGAGGGCAGAATCATGGCAAGGAATGGGCCTCTGGGGCACCTTTGGGACCACAGAGCTCACTGCCTGCCTGGGTCTCCCCAGATCCTGGCCCAGCCCTCCTTCGCTGCCCCGGCCATGGCTCAGGCAGGCGCAGGCACAGCTCCACCTGTTGCTCCTGAAGGCGCATGCGGTGGGCTTGGTGGCATCCACACGGTCTGACCCTGCAGGCAACGGTGGCCTCCACCCAGATTTCAAAGGATGTTGCTGACAGTCTTGAGGCCCAGGCAGAGGCTCATCATTGGGGCGGAGCTGCCTCGGAATCCCCAGCGGGGCAATGCCCAGTGGAGCCAAGGCAAGGGGGTGGGGGCTGCCTCCGAGACCCCAGGACCGCAGGGCCACCAGTGACCAAGCGCAGCCTGGGAGAGCGGCAGGCAGGAGACTCCAACCTCCGCGCCCTGAGTGGGCTGAGCCCAGCAAAGCCGTGGGGGCCCAGGCCTGCCCCCATGTGTCTGGAAGGTGAGCAGGGAGTCCAAGATCATCCCCTGTTCATGTCTCCTATGAGTCCTGTCCCTCTAGAGAACGCTGACTCATACGATTTTGTATGTGACAGGGGGCAGTACTGGGCCTCCCATGCAGTGCTGTGGTTGGAATGCTTGCATCCTCTAAAGCTCAGGCGGAAACTTAGACCCCGGGCAGTGCCAGGAGGTGGGGCCTGATGGGAGGTGTCTGATCCACTCACGAGGCAGAGCCCTTGTGACTAAAGCCACTATGAAAAGGGCTTGTGGGGCAGGCCCACCCTCCAGCCGGTGAGGATGCCGCATGCGAGGGATCGTTGTGGAAGAGGAGAACCCGACATGGCCCTGCTGGGACCTTGGCCTCCAGACTGGGAGGCAGGAAGTCTCTGTTGATAAACTGCTGTCTGGCGTTCTGTTGTGGCTGCACTCAAACCGTGGCGGGGAGCGGCTGCTAACAGGCACAGGACGTCTTCTGCAGATGATAAACGTGTTCCGGAATGAGATGAGTGGGAATGGTTGCACAACTTCGTGAATATACTAAAAACCACTGAATTGTACACTGTAAAGGGTGACTTGTGTGCATGTGAATTTCATCTCAACGAAGCTGTTTTGCGGGAGCCAGGTGAAGCACTGTGGAGGCCACGCCCCAAGAAGGCAGCACCGGCTGGGCGTGGTGGCTCATACCTGTAATCTCAGCACTTTGGGAGGCTGAGGCTGGTGGATCACAAGGTCAGGAGATCGAGACCATCCTGGCTAACACAGTGAAACCCCGTCTCTACTAAAAATACAAAAAATTAGCCAGGCATGGTGGCGGGCGCCTGTAGTCCCAGCTACTTGGGAGGCTGAGGCAGGAGAATGGCCTGAACCCAGGAGGTAGAGCTTGCAGTGAGCCGAGATCCGGCCACTGCACTCCAGCCTGGGCGACAGAGCAAGACTCCGTCTCAAAAAAAAAAAAAAAAAGGCGGCAGCACCAGAAAACCAGAAACTGCGCTGGGTCCTTAGTGCAGCAGGCGCTCCCAGGGTGCAGACGGGGTGAAGGCAGCCTTCTCTGTGGTCACATGTGTGTAACTGCACCTTCTCTCTCAGGGCCTCCTCCCTCCCTGCGTGGTTTGGGGGCTATTCCTGTGCCTGATAGCACAGATGCCCTGGTCACAAACACCTGCCTGCATTGCTGACCACAGGCCTGGCCTGGAGAAACCCACACCCTCTTCAGGGAAGAGAGCAAGGGGCTTGGCAGTGCCTGAAGCCAGTGGGCTGGGGACTCACAACCGGGACACTCAGGGCGGGCAGGGCAGGCCCCAGCATGGCACAGGGCCAAATTCATCCCCTTTGTCACTGGCCACATACTGCGGGGGTAGGGGCTGGAGGAGTTGGGGCACCTGCATTTGGCCTGCAAGGAATCTGGGTCCTGCTGGCTTTGGGTGACCACAGAGGGCCATGTGGGCAGGGCACATTCATGGGCCCCCCAGGCCAAGCTCGTCAGGGTGAGAGGGGAAGGGCCAGGAAGCCTCAGCCCAGACCACGTATGGTGGGAATAGTCCACACAGGAGGGGCCAGACCGTCTAGAAGGCCCTGGCACACAGGTCTGCTGCAGCTGAGCCAGGAGGGCACTGGGGTGTGCATGTCCAGGGCAGAGGAACCACGTGGGGCTCAGTCAGCAGTCGGGGTCAGGCCTGGTTGGTGGCACTGAGGACCCTGAAGGCTTGGCCCCGCCTCCGGGAGCTGGCTTCCTCCATATGGTCACAGCAAAAGTAGGGACCAGAGGGGGCCAGAGACGGGGGGCCGCACCCCACCCTCTCCTCGCTGCTCCCCTCCCCCTTACCACCCTGTCCAGTGGTGTCCGCGCAGATGGGAGGGTGTGAGGGGCGTCCACACCTGGCCTGCAGTGGCTGCCCGGCTTCCTGCTAGGGAGATGGGGCCGGTGCTGATGGGGAACAGCTGTTGTGGGGGCAGCCAGAGGAAACCACGTTCCCGCGGGGTGAGCTCATGGTTTACGAGTTCCCTGCCAAATCCATAACATCCTGGAGGCAGAAGCGCAGAGGCCAAGCCTGCCCCTGCCTCCACTGAGCCTCCCCTGCTCTGACACAAGGGCCACTCAGCCATCCTCACTCAGCCTGCACCTCCTGTCCTGAAGCTCCCTCCTCCCTCCGCGTGCTCCCCCTGTCATTTACGCCCCGGCCCCGACCCACCCTGCTCACCCCTGAAGCTTCTCTGGGTCCTGGACTCCGTTCCGCAGGCTGGATGCCTTCTCAACTGTCCGTGGCGCCTGCCTGGTCTCTGGGGTGTTCAGTGAGGGGTGACCAGGAAGAACGTGTTGGAGACAGTGGACAGGGAAGCGTCTCTGTCTCTCACCCCTTAACTCACAGCAGCCCCACTGGGCGGGCACAACCATCACTGCAGCCGCAGATGTAGAAACTGAGGCACACAGACGCGATGTGGCTGCCCCTGTCTGGTAACTGGTGGCCAGGATTGGAGCCTGGGTCCAAGCTGCCTGTTTTTTCTTTCCTAGGCCGTGCACCTTTCTCCTGGGATAGCTGGAGGTGATTTCATGGAACCTGGAGGCTGGGCTTCAGGTTGGCAGGAGAGGCTCCCGGCTGGGCCTTTGCCGTGGCTCTGCTCCCTGATCTCCTTGCTTGAGCGGTGGGGGCCCTGCGTCCTCTCACACCCACCCCCACCTGTCTTGCAAAATTGTCGGAGGCTTTTATCACCTGGAGACACTGTTCCTGCCAGCTCCGGCCCCTTCTCCTGCGATGGCGTTGCCTGTCCCTGCCGCAGCAAGCCCATCTTCCAGCCAGGCCAGGCCCTGACCAATGGCTAACCACGGAACGCACGTGGCAACATGGGCCATGTCTCACATGTGGTCTTGGAAAACATGGCCTCTACCCTCCTGCCCCTGCCCAGGCCCCTCCTGCCAGCTGGATGCGGGCATTTCTGCACCCATTGGAACCTTGCAGCCAGGAAAGATGCCTGGAAGGCTAGAGGAGAGGCATGATTGCGGGACCCCATGTGTGGTGACAGAGCAGCCCACCCAGCCGTTCTCAGCCACCATGTGAGAAAGAAATGATGCCTCCATCGAGTTCCCCATGCCAGGAGCTGCTCCTTACAGCATCCTAACCTTCACCCCAACTACTCAGTTGCCATGGCAAATGGAATATTTTGGCTTTTTTTCTTTAATTCCCAAGTGATTATTGCTAGAGGAGTGAGAAGTTACTAATTTTTGTATATTCATCTTGTATTAAATGTTTTTTACTGATTTTTAATTTTAATTTTTTTTGAGATGGAGTTTCAGTCTTCTGGCCTAGGCTGCAGTGCAGTGGTGCGATTTCGGCTCACTGCAACCTCCACCCATGGGTTCAAGCGATTCTCGTGCCTCAGCCCCCCAAGTAGCTGGGATTACAGGCATGCACCACCATGCCCAGCTAATTTTGTGTTTTTAGTAGAGACAGGGTTTCACTATGTTGGTCAGGCTGGTCTCGAACTCCTGACCTCAGGTGATCCGCCCACCTTGGCCTCCCAAAGTGTTGGGATTACAGGCATGAGTCACCGCACCCGGCCTGATTTTTAATTTTTAAATGAGGGGGCAGAGGCATAACTAGGTTTACAATCATGTCATCAACAAAATAAATTGTCTTTTTTTTTTTTTTTTTTTTTTTTTTTGAGACAGAGTCTCACTCTGTCGCCCAGGCTGGAGTACAGTGGCCAGATCTCAGCTCACTGCAAGCCCCGCCTCCCGGGTTTACGCCATTCTCCTGCCTCAGCCTCCCGAGTAGCTGGGACTACAGGCGCCCACCACCTCGCCCGGCTAGTTTTTTGTATTTTTTAGTAGAGACGGGGTTTCACCGTGTTAGCCAGGATGGTCTCGATCTCCTGACCTCGTGATCCGCCCGTCTCAGCCTCCCAAAGTGCTGGGATTACAGGCTTGAGCCACCGCGCCCAGCCCTGTCTTATTTTTTCTGACGTTTGTGCCATTTATTTGGTTTTCTTATTAAGTTTGCTGGAACCTCCTAGAAAATGCTGGACAATTGTTACAGCAGCAGGCCCCACGAATCGACCCTGGATTTGTGACATTTGTGTTTCCACATACAACGATCTTGGCCATTGTGGACACAGACTTTTGCACTTTTTTCTATTTTACTAGAAATAGAGCTTTTATTCATAACGATTGCTGAATTTGGTCAATTTTCTTTTCAGTACCTGTCGATGGGGTTCTCTGAATTTTCTGTGCTAATTGGCTAATGAAATGATGTCTCTGATTGCTGGGCTGCCCTCGTAAGCCTGGCCTTCATCTGCTTGGCCATACATGATGCCATGGAAGCTGCGTTGGGTCCTATTTGCTGTTCTCCTGTGTAGAATCTGCTGACGCGGCGTTGAGTCCTATTTGCTATTCTGTTAGATTTTTTTGCATCTTCTGAAAGTGATATTTGTCTATGGTTTTCTCTTTTTGTTCCACATCAGGTTTTTGAATTAAATTATCCTGGTTTCATGAGATGAATTACAGAGTTTTCCATCCTTTCATGTCTTGGGAAGGTTAAAGTAACCCTGGGATGACTTTCTTTCCATGGAAGGTGAGGTCATCGTCAGCTGCGGACATCTGCTCCTGGAGCCTCCTTTCCTGGCTCAGCTGTCGCCCTCTCCAGCTCCTTGTGCTCATCTCCGCGTGGTGCCGCTTGTCCAGAGTCATTCTGGACTTTACACCCAGGACAACATGGTCTGCTGCTGCAGGTTTCCAAGCAGCTGCCCCGGCCGAGTGGGCTGTCTCATTTCTCCAGCCTCTTCCATACTGGGGTCTCCTTCTTCCTAATCGTGTGTGGGTTTTTCTATTTCAATGTACATAAATTCTAAATATAGTCACTTATTTATTTAGTTTTCATTTTTGTGGTTTTTTTTTTCTTTTGGAAACAGAGTCTCATTTTATCACCCAGGCTGGAGTGCAGGGTCACGATGTCAGTTCACTGCAGCCTCTGCCTCCCAGATTCAAGCAATTGTTCTGCCTTAGCCTCCCAAGTAGCTGGGACTATAGGCGCACACCACCACGCCCGGCTAGTTTGTGTATTTTTGCAAATACAGGGTTTCACCGTATTGGCCAGGATGGTCTCAAACTCCAGGCCTCAAGCAATCCGCCCATCTCTGCTTCCCAAAGTGTGGGCATTATAGGCATGAGCCACCGTGCCCAGCCTAGGCAGTCATTTCTTGATGCAGCTTTTGGGCTGGGCAAGGGGATTTTATTTTATTTATTTCAGAAAAACAATCATTTCTCCTCTTTACTTATTTGTTTTCTACTTCATTAATTTCTGGCTTTATCTTCATAATTCTCCATACTTTTTAAAATACACTTTCTTGTTCTCATTTTAGTTTCTTAGGATGGCACAAAGTCCCTCCCGTTTATTTTTTCCTCTAAAAAACAAGAGCTGTGCTGGGGGCTCTGGACGCTGCATTAGCTGAGTCCTCAGCGCTGGATCAATATTTATGGTTTCTTGGCTTTTCAGAGAGCACACATTCAGATTTAATATCCTGTTTTACCCAAGGGCTACCTGGGAGTGTGTTGGTTTCTAAGTTTTAGGGGGAAGAGGTGGCACTTTCCGTTATTTATTTTACAATATTTGGATAATAGGATCATTTAAATTATTCTACTTTTTAGTTCCTTGAGGTTTTCTTTGCAGCCAATACACAACAGACATGGACTTATCGGAAGCTGGAATGTTTAGAAGCTCTGTTTCCTGTGAGGAACGTTCAGAAGCACCGTTTCCTATGAGGAACGTGAGCATGACCATCCATATCGATCTGTCTGCATTTTTCTGTCGCCACTAGACCTAATTATGGAGAGAGAGACATGGAGGGAGCTCCTGTGACCCTCAAGTCCCTTCATCGCGTCCCCTTCCAGTTGGCTTTCTGAGTTTAGCTCCCATGTTGTTTGGCTCATGGAGGTTTATGTCCTCTATCTCGGTCATCGTCCCCCCCTCCCTGGTGTGCCCACCCTCATGTGCTGACGTCACAGGCCCCACTCAGCCCCGCTTCCTCTCCCCTTGGCCTCACCTTGATGTCAGGGGGGTGTCCTCTGCTCCGACTCATGGGCAGTGGCTGGCTTCCTTCCAGTACTTTCTCTGGATAATGCATAGGGATGACATATCTTCTAGTGTCTGCTGTTGCGCTTACCGGTGACATTTCTGGGCTGGTGTGGGATGCCTGGGATGCAGCCGTCTCCCTGGTGATTGTAGATGACGTTTCACTGTCCCCTGCTTCTGGTGGCACAGATGAGAACTCCAGGCCTCGTGCTCTCTCTGCTGGCACACACGTCTTCCCTCCGCGCTGGCTGCACACCTGCCCATGGGGTTTCTGCAGGAGAGGAGACAGCCAGAGGCCCAAGTGGGGTGTGTGGCAGGCAGGCAGCAACCCTGGTCACCGTGGCGGCCTCTGCCCTGCGTCTCGCCAGCAACCCTGGTCACCGTGGCGGCCTCTGCCTTGTGTCTCAGCAGCAACCCTGGTCACTGCAGTGGCCTCTGCCCTGTGTCTCGCCAGCAACCGTGGTCACCATGGCAGCCTCTGCCCTGCGTCTCAGCAGCAACCCTGGTCACCATGGCGGCCTCTGCCCTGCGTCTCAGCAGCAACCCTGGTCACCATGGCGGCCTCTGCCCTGCGTCTCAGCAGCAACCCTGGTCACCGTGGTGGCCTCTGCTCTGCTTCTCAGTGCTGCCTGGTGTGACCCCCAGGGTCTTGGTCGGTATGAGGCCACACAGCTCACGTGCACTTTCCCTAGCTGCTTTCACAGCAGAGATGAGAGGTCCCCATGGAGCTCACATGGCCCCTAGAGACTTGCAGACCCTTGTGCTGTCAGATAGAGGAGGCTGAGGTTCAGAGAGGCACAGTCACCTTCTTGAAGATGCACAGCCATGAGTGAAGAAGCTGGGATTTCTCCTGGTCTCTCTGACCCTGGAACATGTGGCCTCCGGGTGTGCCCAGTAAGAGACGTTAAAGAAGGGCCTCCCCCATGAGCCCTGACTGAGGGGAGCACCAGGCACCCCGTCAATGTGCTTTGTGGTTCACAGAGGAGAAGGCAAAAGGGCATGTCGGGGGCAGGGATGGAGCAGCCAGAGGGGGCGGTCCTGGCCTGTGTGAGCCTCCTTTGGGGGAGGATGCCAGGAACTACCCCATGATCCTCTATTCGCACGTGAGCCACAGGACCCCAACCCAGATCCCCATAGCAAAGGCAAAGTCAGCAACTCAACAAAGCACATGGCCAGGCGTGGGGCTCACTCCTGCAATCCCAGCACCATGGGAGGTCGAGCAGAAGGATGGCTTGAGGCCAGGAGTTCGAAACTGGCCTGGGCAACACGATGAGACCACTCTACAAAAAAAAAAAAAAAAAAAAAATTGGCTGGGTGTGGTAGTGCATCCTTGTAGTCCCAACTACTTGGGAGGCTGAGGTGTGGGCATCCTGGGGCTGGGGTTCTCCAAGGGTGGGGGGTCCTGGGGCGGGGCATCCCAGGGCTGCGGGCCATGACCACGTTTTGCACCTCTGCCTGCTGATGGCCCTGGGGCTGTGACGGTGATTTTGCATGGAGCCCACTCTGCAGCCCTGCTTGCTGAGGGCTACTCAGGAGGGGCTGCGACACTGCCCACCCACATGTGGAGCCCGGGATGCAGCCCCCACCCACCCAACCTCTGGAGCTGTGCCTGGAGCCGGGGGGTTCGGGTGCCATGGCAGCCTCCAAGGGGCTGAGGACTCAGGGAGGGTGCTGGAGGCTGGCCGGCCTCTGAGGGGCAGGGGGCCGCCAGGGCCACCAAGCTGGTGCACCTACCCAGGGGCCGGGGGGCTGCTTCTGTTGCCTGTGGGAGTAGTGAATGGTGGAGAGTGAAGTGGTTCCTGCGAGGCCGGCCACACACCAGTGGGACCTGCCCTGGGACCGCAGGAGATGCGGGAGTGGGCCACTGAGTCACGGGCACCAGCCTTGGGCCATCTCCAGAGGACGGCGGTAGGGGCAGAGCCCAGCAGGAGGTGCTGCATGGGGCGCCCTCCCTGTGGCCCTGGGCCCTGAGCCGCTGGCTGTGAGGTGGAGCTGCCGGCTGTGGGGTTGGAGGCGCCGGCTGTGAGGTGAGGCCTCTGCTGACTGTGGGGTTGGAGCCGCCGGCTGTGAGGTGGGGCCGCCGGTTGTGGGATTGGAACCGCGGGCTGTGAGATTGGAACCATCGGCTGTGAGGTAAGGCCTTTGCTGGCTGTGGGGCTAGAGGCGCCGGCTGTGAGGTGATGAGGCCTTTGCTGGCTGTGGGGTTGGAGGCGCCCGCTGTGAGGTGATGAGGCCTTTGCTGGCTGTGGGGTTGGAGGCGCCCGCTGTGAGGTGATGAGGCCTTTGCTGGCTGTGGGGTTGGAGGCGCCCGCTGTGAGGTGATGAGGCCTTTGCTGGCTGTGGGGTTGGAGGTGCCGGCTGCGGGGTTGGAGGCGCTGGCTGTGGAGTCGGAGTTGCCGGCTGTGGGGTTGGAGTTGCCGGCTGTGGGGTTGGAGTTGCCGGCTGTGAGGTGAGGCCTCTGCTGGCTGTGGGGTTGGAGGCGCCGGCTGTGGGGTTGCAGGCGCCAGCTGTGGGGCTGGAGTTGCCGGCTGTGAGGTGAGGCCTCTGCTGACTGTGGGGTTGGAGGCCCCGGCTGTGGGTTTGGAGTCGCTGGCTGTGAGGTGAGGCCTCTGCCGGCTGTGAGGTGAGGCCTTTGCTGGCTGTGGGGTTGGAGGCGCTGGCTGTGAGGTGAGGCTTCTGCCGGCTGTGAGGTGAGGCCTCTGCTGGCTGTGGGGCTAGAGGCGCCGGCTGTGAGGTGATGAGGCCTTTGCTGGCTGTGGGGTTGGAGGCGCCGGCTGTGGGGTTGGAGGCGGCCGCTGTGAGGTGATGAGGCCTTTGCTCCCTGTGGGGTTGGAGGTGTCGGCTGCGGGGTTGGAGGCGCTGGCTGTGGAGTTGGAGGCGCTGGCTGTGGGGTTGGAGTTGCCGGCTGTGGGTTGGAGTTGCCGGCTGTGAGGTTAGAGTTGCCGGCTGTGAGGTGAGGCCTCTGCTGGCTGTGGGGTTGGAGGTGCCGGCTGTGGGGTTGGAGGCGCCGGCTGTGGGGTTGCAGGCGCCAGCTGTGGGGTTGGAGTTGCCGGCTGTGAGGTGAGGCCTCTGCTGGCTGTGGGGTTGGAGGCGCCGGCTGTGGGGTTGGAGGCGCCGGCTGTGGGGTTGCAGGCGCCAGCTGTGGGGTTGGAGTTGCCGGCTGTGAGGTGAGGCCTCTGCTGGCTGTGGGGTGTAGCCGCCGGCTGTGGGGTTGGAGTCGCTGGCTGTGAGGTGAGGCCTCTGCTGGCTGTGGGGTGAGGCTCTGTTGGCTGTGGGGTGGGGCTGCCCGCTGTGGGGTTGGAGCCGCCGACTGTAAGGTTGGAATCCCCGGCTGTGGGATTGGAGCTGCTGGCTGTGAGGTGCGGCCTCTGCTGGCTGTGGGGTGTAGCTGCCGGCTGTGGGGTTGGAGTTGCTGGCTGTGAGGTGAGGCCTCTGCTGGCTGTGGGGTGTAGCTGCCGGCTGTGGGGTTGGAGTCGCTGGCTGTGAGGTGAGGCCTCTGCTGGCTGTGGGGTGTAGCTGCCGGCTGTGGGGTTGGAGTCGCCGGCTGTGAGGTGAGGCCTCTGCTGGCTGTGAGGTGAGGCTCTGTTGGCTGTGGGGTGGGGCTGCCCGCTGTGGGGTTGGAGCCGCCGACTGTAGGGTTGGAACACCCGGCTGTGGGATTGGAGCTGCTGGCTGTGAGGTGCGGCCTCTGCTGGCTGTGGGGTGTAGCCGCCGGCTGTGGGGTTGGAATCGCCGGCTGTGAGGTGAGGCCTCTGCCAGGCAGCCCCCACTGAGTGTTTTTCCTTCCACTGACTCTGGCCCCGGGCCAGACTTGCAAACGTTGACCCACATTCCCCCTGCGCCCGGCAGAAACTAGGCCACCAGCGAGGCTGGGGAGGGTGTCCCGGCCCGCGCAGGGCCAGCTCAGACTTTCCAGGCTGGGGAGTAGGTCTTGAGGGCCAGAACGGGGAGGGGGGCTCTTCCCGGGGCCTCCGGCGCAGCTGGCCTAGAGAAGAGCACGGAGGCCACCCGGGCCAGGAAGAAGCTGCGAGGGGCAAGCCGCCCTGCCCCCACAGCCCTGCCTGCAGCCTGCACTACCAGGGCCCCGCTTCCTGATTTCTTCCCACTCCCCCTGCAGGACGTACCAGCTGCTCCCTCCGGCCCTCCAGGCCTGGGGCCATCGCTCTCCCCGGGGGGCTGGTCCCAGGCCTCCCACCCTAGGGCTCGGCTCCTTGAACCACCTCTGAAGTGGTCCCTCTATCCGGACCTGCCCGTTGGGCCCTGTTGGTCCTTTTTTCTGCCAGCCTGACTAGGCCACCTCCCAATGACACGGCCTGGGCAGGAGAGGCCCGGACACCTCGCTGAAGACCCTGGAGGAGCCCATTTGCTGTCGTGGGGCTGGGGGTGGAGGGAGGCCGGCTGGAGGGTGTATGTCTCACCATAGGTACTGCCTGCTGTGCCCAAAGTCTGGCTGCAGCTCCCTGGAGACGTCCGGTGGGGCCTCGGGCAAGGCCACCTTCAAAGCTTGTGGCCGCAGGGAAGGTGGGAACAGCTGCTGGGACACAGGGCACCCCCCTGGGTTCCACATAATGGCAACCTCATCCAAAGAAGAGGGGCAGGGAGCAGGGCCCTCACAGCCCCCATGTTCTTCCTATAGCTCCCCCATGGCCTTCCCACACCACCCCCATGGCCTTTCCACGCCACCCCACGTCCTTCCTACGCGGCCCCGCACATCCTTCCCACGCCCCCTGCACCTCCTTCCCACCCTCCTCCATGTCCTTCCCACGCCACCCACGTTCTTGTCTCATGGTCGGCGACAGGTTCTATGGGAGTGGCCCCTGTTGCTGGGGAGGGGTTCTGGTGACACAGGGCTGTGGGGACACACAATCTCTCCTCCTGGAGAAAGGACTCAGTCGCCACCCAGCTCCCCTACACTCCTACTCCTCCTCCCCAGCCCCAGGGTGGGGCCCACTGAGACTGGGGGGCTTTGGGGAGAGGCCAGGCCTGGCCTGCTGGACTCCTCCAGGACAGATACCTGGCGACGGGGACACACAGTGATGAGGGGTGTGTGGGGCAGGGGACAGGATGGGCCTGGGTAGAGGCTAGGGCAGAGGACGTTGCGCCCTCCAGTGCCCACTGAGTCCCTGCAGTGACATCCACCCTCTCAGCAGGGTCCAAAAGCATCCTCCAGATCAAAGGCAGGGTCATTCTCAGATGCAGGCGTGTGCATGGCGTGTGAGCATGTGTGCTCTGTGTGTGCACCTATGTGTGGGGCATGTGTCTGGCATGGTGCAGCTGTGTCAGGGGCATGCGTCCATATACAGGTGTGTGCACATGTGTGTGTGGTATGCATGCATGTCCACATATGTGTGTGGGCCTGGTGGGTACTCAGATGTCTCCATCCCATGCCCCACCCTGTGCCAGATGAAGTGGGAGCAGAGAAGGGACCCCATCAGCCTCTGCAGTGGACATTGAGCTCTGTCCCCTCCCTAGCACCTCCTTCCACTCGGCCCTGCCTCTGAGGGCCCCTGGCAGCTGGAACAGCCTGATGTGAGGTCTTGAAGCTGGGCCGTGGCCTGGGCAAGCCTCCCCTTGGCCGGTAGCATCTCCCTGGGGTGTGTGCGGGGCCGGGGCAAGTGCTCCCTGGGCTAAAGGAGCAAAGGCTTCCAGCAGGATGGCTGTACCCCCGAGCCTTCCTAGAATCCAGGCTGCGAGCATCTGTGTTAAGAGGCTAAGAAACAAGGAGGCAGGTGCCTCTTTGTTTGCCCCGGGCGCCTCTGACTTAGCCTGAGCCACCCTCTGCTGCCCCATGCTGCCCCCACTGCCCTTTCCAGCCCAGGGATGCTGCTGGAAAGAGGCTTCCCTGTGAGCACTCAGCCTCCTCAACCTAATGCCAATCCGAAAAAGGCAATTGAGTTTAGCTACAGCAAAGGGCTTTACCATCATGTCAGAGATTGAGAGTGGGAAACTCTATTGGGAAAAAGAAAATGTGAAATTTAAAGCATAAATCCCCGAATTCCAAATCCCTTTCCGTGGATCCACAGCCAACCCTGGCCAGCCAGCACAGGGCTGCCAAGGCCGGCCCTGGGGCTGACTCAGAGCTTGGACAGAGTCCCACACTCAGTAGAGCCGCTTGGCTGGTCTGTCAGTCACGAGGAAAGGGATTATCTCTGTGCTAAAGCATGTGGAGCCATCTGGTGAGGTCGCCCCCATCCCACACTCTGCAGAGGGAGAAACTGAGGCCTTGAGAGAGCATGGCCCATGCCGGGTCACACAGCCGTGGACGGGCCTGAGCTGGAATCCTTGTCCCCTGACACTAGCGTGGGGCTTCCTCTGGCCCCTCTTTGCTGAGGAGGAGAGATGAGGGGCACCCACACCCTCACAGGGCTGAGTCTCTTCTATCCCATCAGAACCCTGAAAACAGGGACACAAGTGGTCTGCGGCCACCAGCCTGGGTGCACAGGCCCATGGGGAGGGGCTGGCTGCCTTAGGAGCCCTGTACCTGAATGCAGAATGACAGGAACTCACTGCAAACCTTGGTAACTTGTGGGCACCTCCTCCACCCTCTCTCCACACTGATCCAACTGCTGCCTCACACGCATGTGTATAGGGGAGGCCTATGCCCTATGGCTCTGGTGTCCCCTCCAGGCAGGGTCTACACAGCCCGAGGAGGCCTCTGTCCTTGCACTCCCACTAGGCAGAGCTCTCTCCTGCCCCTGGCCTTCCTGGTGGATTTCAGTGCTGAGTTCTGAGCCAAGGTGTGAGAGGAGGGGCGCCATCATCCCAAGGAGTGCACTCTAGGCTCAGCTGTCAGGAAAGAACATCAAGGAGCCTCCAGCACCTTTGCTGGGAGACCAGCCCCTCAACCCTGTCCATCTACTCCTGTGGGCCAAAACTCATGACTTTTAGGTCTTTGATCAATTTTGTCCATGGTTAATTTTTTTGTATATGGTGTGAGGTAGGAGTCCAAATACCATCTTTTGCAAATGGAGGTCCAGTTGTCTCAGCACCATTTGCTGAAGAGCTGATCTCTCCTCCAGTGAGTGACTTTGGCACCCTTGTTGAAACCAGTTCACCATAAAAGTAGGAGTTTATTTCTGTACTTTCAATTCTGTTCCATTTTCTCTATACCTAGCCTTAAGCCAGTACCATACTGTCTTGATTACTATAGTTTTGTAGTAATTTTTGAAATTGGGATGTGTAAATCTTCCAATTTAGTTCTTTTATGGGGTAGTTTTGGCTATCTGAGTCCTCTTGCAATTTCATATGAATTTTAGGATCGGACTTTCCATTTCTGCAAAAAAAAAAAAAAAAAGCAGTTAGAATTTTGATGGGGATTAGATTGAATCTGTAGACCAATATGGGGACTATTGCTATCTTAACAATATTAATTCTTCTAATTGAGGAACACAAGATGTCTTTCCACATATTTAATTGTTTAATTTCTTCTAACAATGTTTTGTAGTTTTCAGTGTTCAAGTTGTGTGCTTCTTTGGTTGAATTTATTCCTAAGTTTATTCTTTTTGATGTGATTATAAATGGAATTATTTTCTTAATTTCATTTTCATATTGTTCATTGTTTTAGAAATGCAACTGATTTTTAAAATATTGATCTTGCATTTGCAGCCTTGCAGAACTCATTTCTCAGCTCCAATATTTTTTGCATGGATTTCTGATTATTTTGTATGCATGAAATCATGTCATCTGCAAATAGAAATAGTTTTACTTCTTCCTTGTCAACCTGGCTGCCTCTAATTTTATTTTCTTGCTTAATCATTCATATTGAACCAACTTTGCATTCATTGTGCATAATCTTTTTGAAAATGTTGCTGGATTAAGTTCGCTGGTATTTTGTCGAACATTTTTGCAGCTACATTCATAAGAGATACTGGAAAGTTTACTTTTTTGTGACGATTCTGTCTAGTCTTGGTATCAGGGTAACACCGGCCTCCTAATGAGTGAGGAAGTGTTCCATTTTGGAAGAGTTTAAGAAGGATTGTTATTAATCATGCTTCAAACATTTGGTAAAATTCACCAGGGAAGCCATCTCATCCTGGACTTTTCTTTGTGGGAAGTTTTTTTTTTTCTCCCTACTTCAATCTCTTCGTTTGTGTTAGGTCTATTCAGGTTTTCTATTTCTTCATGAGTCAGTTTCAATAGTTTCTGTTTTTCCAGGAATTTGTCCATTTCATTTAGATTATTTAATTGGTTGGCACATTGTTCATAAGAGTCCCTCATAAATCTTTTCATTTTTGTAATGTCATTAGTAATGTCTTCTATTTCATTCCTGATTTTAGTAAATTTGAGTCTTCTCTTTTTTCTTAGTCTGGCTATTCAATTTTCTTGATGTGTTTTTAAAAACCAACTTTTTTTTTTTTTTTGAGGTGATGTCTCGCTCTGTTGCCCAGGCTGGAGCGCAGTGGCACGATCTCAGCTCACTGCAAGCTCCACCTCCCAGGTTCACACCATTCTCCTGCCTCAACCTCCCGAGTAGCTGGGACTACAGGAGCCCGCCACCACGCCTGGCTAATTTTTTGTATTTTTTAGTAGAGACGGGGTTGTACCATGTTAGCCAGGATGGTCTCAGTCTTCTGACCTTGTGATCCGCCCACCTCGGCCTCCCAAAGTGCTAAGATTATAGGCGTGAGCCACCACACCCGACCTTCCAAAAACCAACTTTTGTTTTTTCTTTCTTTCTTTCTTTCTTTCTTTCTTTTTTCTTTTCTTTTCTTTTTTTTTTTTTTTTTTTTTTTGAGACAGGGTCTCACTGTGTTGCCTGGGCTGGAGTGCAGTGGTGGCATGATCTTGGCTCACTGCAGCCTTGACTTCCTGGGCTCAAGCCTCCCGGGTAGCTGGGATCACAGGTGCGTGCCACCACACCCAGCTATTTTTTATTTTTGTAGTGATGGGGTTTTACCATTTGCCTCTGGTGGTCTTGAACTCCTGAGCTCAAGCGATCTGCCTGCCTCAGCCTCCCAAAGTCCTGGGATTACAGGTGTGAGCCACCATACCCGGCCTGTTTTAATTGATCTTTTAAATTATTTTTCTACTGTAATTTATCTCTGCTCTACTATTTATTATTTCCTTCTGCTTGCTTTGACTTAGTGTGCTGTCTTTTTCTAGTTTCTTTAGGTGGAAGGTTGGGTTATTGATTTGAAATCTCCTTTTATTTAGTGTAAGTATCCATGGCTGTACATTTCCCTGTAAGCACTGTTTAGCTTCATCTGTAAGTTTTAGTGTATGGTGTTTTCATTTCCATTTATCTCAAACTATCTTCTAAATTTTCTTGTGAGTTCTTCTTTGCCCTAGTGGATACTAAGGAGTTCAGTGTTTTATTTTAACATATTTTTGAATTACCCAAATTTCTTTCTGTTATTGATTTCTAATTTCATTCAATTGTGGTAAGAGAACATACTTTGCATGATTTCAATCATTTTAAATTTATTGAGATTTATTTTATGACAACATCGGGTTTATTCTTTCAGACATTCCATGTGCACTTGAGAATAATGGGCAGTTTCCAGTTGTTGGTAGAGTGTTCTACAGACGTCTGCCAGGTCTAGGTGGGTTAGAGCGTGTTGACGTCTTCTAGTGACTTTTGATTTTGTGTTCTGTTGCTTTATCCATGATTGGAAATGGGCTATTGAAACGTGGAAGTCTCCAGCTGTTATTGTTGAATTGTCCATTTTGCCCTTCATCATTTCAGCTTTGGCTTCATGTATCTTGGGGCTCTGTGTCAGGTGCACATACATTGATAAGGGTGATATTTTCTTGATGGATGTACCCTTTTATCACTATAAAATATCCTTGTCTGTTGTAACAATTTTTGTCTGAAGGTCTATTTTCTTTCATATTGTCACAGTCACTCCAGCTCTCTTCTGCCTACTATTCTATCTTTGCTCTTTTATTTCCGAGTGTCTTTGAATGTGCATGGAATCATGGTTTTTAAAAGTCAGCCCTTCTATCTGCTGCTTTTTAACTGGAGTGTTGAATTGACATTTAGTTGACACTACATACTAACTTGATAAGGGAGAATTTAGGCATACCATTTGCTATTTGTTTTCCATGTCTTAGGTCTTTTTGTTCCTATGTGTCTATATGGCTTTCTTTGATGTTAAATAGATATTTCCTAGTGTCTCATTTCAACGTATTTCCAATGTATTTGTCATTTCTTTCTTTCTTTTTTTTTGAGACGGAGTCTCACTTTGTTGCCGAGGCTGGAGTATAGTGGCATGATCTTGGCTCACTGCAACCTCCTCCTCCCAGGTTCAAGCAATTCTCCTGCCTCAGCCTCCTGAGTAGCTGGGATTACAGGCACCGGCCACAATGCCCGGCTTTTTTTTAAATTATTTTTTATTTTTTAGTAGAGATGGGATTTCATTGTGTTGGCCAGGCTGGTCTCAAACTCCTGACCTCAGGTGATCCACTAGCCTTGGCCTCCCAAAGTGCTGGGATTACAGGCGTGTGTCGCTGTGTCCAGCCTGTTATGTGTATTTTATTACAATAAAAAATTGGGGAAAATATTTTTAAAGGACAGTGTAAAAACTAAAGTTTGTGCGTGTAGCTCTTTTTTCTCCTACCTGACTTAAAAGACAACTGCAGAGAGTGATAATTAGACATCTGTGCTGGTAGGCAAATGATGTATAGACATTTAAATTATATGACAATGATAGCACAAAGGAGGAGGAGGGAACAGAGCTGTATATGAGCAAAGTTTTTGTATGACATTGACATTAAATTATAATTAATCTGAGATCAGTTGTTATAAATTAAGATATTAGTTGTAATCCCTAGGACATCCGCTAAAAAGACACCTCAAAAGATAGTAAAAGAAATGACAGAGCAAGACTCTGCCTCAAAAAAAAAATACACATAACACAAAATTTACCATCTTAGCCATTTGAAAGTGTACAGTTGAGTGGCATTAAATACATTCATCATGTATAAACTTCACCCCACCCATCTCCATAACACTTCATCTTGTGAAACTGAAACTGTGCACTCATTAAACAACAACTCCCCATTTCTGCTCCCCCCAGCTCCTGGCAACCACCAATCTACTGTCTGTCTCTCTGAATGTGACTATTCTAAGTACCTCATCTAAGTGGAATCACACAATCTTTGTGTTTTGTGACTAGCTTATTTTACTTAGCATAATGTCCTCAAGGGTCATCCATATTTTAGCATATGTCCTTTCTTTGTAAGGCGAAATTTCCTTTCCTTCTAAGGCTAAACAATATTCTGCTTATCCATTTGTTCACTGGTAGGCACTTGAATTAACTTTGCATTTTAGCTGTTGTGAATAACGCTGCTATGAACTTGAGTATACAAATATATTTTCAAGACCTTGATTTCCATTATTTTGGGTATATACCCACAAGTGCAATGTGGAATCATACATTCTATTTCTAATTTTTTGAGGAACTCTCATCATGTTTTTCATTGACACTGTGCCATTTTATATTCCCATCAATAGTTTACAATGGTTCCAGATTCTCCACATCCTTGCCAATACTTGTTATTTTGGATTTTTTTGATAGTAGTCATCTTAATGGGTGTGAGGTGATGTCCTATTATAGTTTTAATTTGCATTTCCTCAATAATAAATGATGTTGGGAATCTCTTCCTTTGCTTATTGACCAATTGTAGATCATCTTTGGAGAGATATCTATTCATATCCTCCGCCCATTTTTAAATTGAGTTTTTTGTCTTAGAGCTTTAGGAGTTTTCAATATATTCTGGATATTAATGCCTTATCAGATAAATGGTTTGTAAATATTTTCTCCCATCAGCTGAGTGCAGTGGCTCACACCTGTAATCCCAGCACTTTGGGAGGCTGAGGCGGGTGGATCACCTGAGCTCAGGAGTTTGAGACCAGCCTGGGTAACATGGTGAAACCCTGTCTCTACTAAAATACAAAAAATTAGCCGGGCATGGCAGCATGCACCTGTAACCCCAGCTACTCAGGAGGCTGAGACAGGAGAATCGCTTGAACCCAGGAGGCGGAGGTTGCAGTGAACCAAGATTGCATCACTGCACTCCAGCCTGGGTGACAGAGGGAGACTCCATCTCAAAAAAAAAAAAAAAAAAAAGATTTTCTCCCATCTTTTGAGTTGCCTCTTTATTCTGTTGATGTTGCCTTTTGATACACAAATACTGTAATTTTCATGACATCCACTTTATTTTCTTCTTTTGTTGCCTGTGCTTTTGGTGTCATACCCAAGAAATCATTGTAAAATCTGAAGTTGTACAGCTTTGTCTTATGTTTTCTTTTAGGAAGTTTATAGTTCAGGGCATTATATTTAGGTCTTTGATCAGTTTTGAGTTAATTTTTACATATGGTGTAAGGCAAAAGGTCTAACTTCATTCTTTTTTTTTTTTTGAGATGGAGTCTCGCTCTGTTGCCGAGGCTGGAGTGCAGTGACGTGATCTCGGCTCACTGCAACGTCTGCCTCCCAGGTTCAAGAGATTCTCCTGCCTCAGCCTGCCAAGTATCTGGGATTACAGGTGTGTGCCACCACGCCCGGCTAATTTTCGTATTTTTAGTAGAGACAGGGTTTCACCATGTTGGCCAGGCTGGTGTCAAACTCCCGACGTCAGGTGATCCGCTCGTCTCGGCCTCCCAAAGTGCTGGGATTACAGGCTTGACCAACTTCATTCTTTTGCATGTGGATGTCCAGTTTTCCCAACACCATTTGTCAAAAAGACTATTCTGGCTGGGCATGGTGGATTACACCTGTAATCCCAGCACTTTGGGGGGCCCAGGTGGGCAGATCACTTGAGGTCAGGAGTTCAAGACCAGCCTGGCCAACATGGCAAAACTCAGTCTGTACTAAAAATACAAAAAAAATTAGCCAGGGGTGGTGGTGCACGTCTGTAATCCTAACTCAGGGGTGGCTGAGGGAGGAGAATCGCTTGAACTCAGGAGACGGAGGCTGCAGTGAGCCAATGTGAGTTCAATGCAGTGCCATTGAACTCCAGCCTGAGCAACAGAGTGAGATTATGCCAAAAAGAAAAAAAGAAAGAAAAGAGACTATAAGACTATTATTTATCCCATAGAATGGTCTTGGCACTTTTGTCAAAAATTGTCTGGCCATATATGTGAGAGTTTATTTCTGGCATAAAGATAGAGCATAGTTTATTTTATATATATATATATATATATATATATTTTTTTTTTTTTTTTTTTTTTTGAGATGGAGCCTTGCATTGTCGTCCAGGCTGGAGTGCAGTGGCAAGATCTCAGCTCACTGCAACCTCCACTTCCCAGGTTCAAGTGATTCTCCTGCCTCAGCCTCCTGAGTAGCTGGGATTACAGGTGCACACTACCACACCTGGCTAATTTTTTGTATTTTTTTTTTTAGTGGAGACAGGGTTTCACTATGTTGGCCAGACTGGTCGCAAACTCCTGACTTCGTGATCTGCCCGCCTCGGCCTCCCAAAGTGCTGGGATTACAGGCGTGAGCCACCGTGCCTGGCCAGCTTATTCTATTCTTGATTACTGGAGCCTTATAGTAAATTTACTAGATTATTAGATTTTGATTACTATAGCCTTGTAGCAGATTTTGAAATCAGGAAGTGTAAGTACCCCAGCTTTGTTCTTCTTTTAAAGATTATTTTGGCTACCTGGGGTCCCTTCAGAGCATGTGAATTTTAGAGTGGATTTTTCTGCTGCTCTCTTTTGGTTTTGGTTTGCTTGGAATCCCTTTTTTCACCCTTTCACTTTCAGTATATTTGTGTCTTTGAATTTAAATCAAGATTTCTGTAGACAGCATAGAGTTGAATTATGTGTTTTTATTTATTCTGCCAATCTCTGTCTTTTGAGTAGAGAGTTTAATTCATTTTCATTTAAAGTAATTACTGGCCAGTTGCAATGGCTCATGCCTGCAACCCCAGCACTTTGGGAGGCTAAGGTGGGTGAATCACTCAAGCTCAGGAGTTTGAAACCAGCCTGGGCAACATGGTGAAACCCAGTCTCTACAAAAAATATAAAAAATTAGCTGGATGTGGTGGTATGCACCTGTAGTCTCAGCTACTTGGGAGGTTGAGGTGGGAGAATCACCTGAGCCCGACAGGTTGAGGCTGCAGTGAGCCACGATCATGCCACTGCACTCTAGTCTGGGCAACAGAGTGAGAACCTGTCTCAAAATAACTAACAAAATAGATAAATAATCACTGATAATGAGGGATTTACATCTGTCATTTTGCTGCTTGTTTTCTATTTGCCTTATAGCTTTTTTGTCCTCCATTTTTTGCATTACTATGTGTTTTTATGTTGTTTATTTTTTAAGTGAAATATTTAAATTCCTTTCTCATTTTCCTTTGTGTACATCATATAGCTATTTCCTTTGTGGTTACCATGGGGATTACATTTAACATTCTAATGTTATAACTCTAATTTAAATTTATACCCACTTAATTTCAATAAATTCTGCTCCTTTACAGCTCTATTCCACTCAGTTGCTGATGTCACAAAATTACATCTTAATTCACTGTGTGCCTCAAAACACAAATTAATAATTTTAAAAAATATATTAGACTCAAAGTATGAACAAAACAAAACATGGAGTTACAAACCAAAGTGACAGGAACACTAGCTTCTTGACTCATGCTTTTAAAAAATGCATTCTCTTAAATCATTTAGAAAACAAAAAAGTGGGGTTACAAGTCAATGTTACTATAATACTAACTTTTATCATTGCTCACATATCTACTTTTATTGAGATCTTTATTTCTTTATATAGCATTTTGCCATCCAAACCTACTCCTGGAAGCTGCAATCCTTCAGTAGACTCCAGAGCTCCAAAACTGTTGCATCAGACAGATTGTGCCAGTGCAACTGTTGTCTGGGCAGGGAAACATATTTCTGGGGCTTATTGCTCCACCATCTTCCCAGAATCTTCCTAGAATGTCTTTTCTATGTCACCATGTCACTGCCTTTACCAGTGCTCTTTGTTTCTTTATGTGGTTTTGAGTTACTGTCTTGTGTTCTTTCATTTCACTCTAAGGTACTCACATTAGCATTTCTTGTAGGACAGATTTCCTAATGATAAATTCTGGTTTTGATTACCTGAGAATGTCTTAATTTCACCTTAATTTTTTCAGATATAAACTTCTTGGTTGACAGTATTTTTTTTCCAGCATGTTTAATATGTCATCCAACTGCCTACTGGCCTCCATGTTTTCTAGTAAAAAGTCAGGTGTTAACCTAACTAAGGATCCCCTGTATGAGATGAGTTGCTTCTCTCCTGCTGCCTTCATGATTCTCTCTTTGTCCTTGGCTTTGAAGATTTGATAATGATGTGTCTCAGTGTGGCTATCTCTTTGCATGTTCCCTACTTGGAATTGGTTGAGCTTCTTGGATGTGTAGATTAATGTTTTTCTTTATCTTTGGGAAGTTTCAGTCATTATTTCTTCAAATAATTTCCTGCCCCTTTATCTCCCTCCTCTCTTTCTGGGGCTTTAATTATGCATTTACATTTGTTTGTATGTTTGATGATATCACACAGGTCTCTGAGTCGCTGGTCAGTTTTCTTCATTCTTTTTTTCTCAGGCGGGATACTTTCAATTTACCTATTAACTTTTTTATTTACATTTTACACTACCTGCTCAAATCTTCTGTTGAAATCCTCTAGTGAGAGTTTAAATTCAGTTATTGTACTTTTCAACTCCAGAATTTCTACTTGGTTCTTTATAATTTCTGTCCTTTACTGATATTCTGTATGTGGTGAAACATCACTCTTATACTTTAAATTATTTAGAAAAGTTTTCGTTTGTTCTTGGAACATATTTAAGACCATAAATTTAAAGTATTTGTCTGGTACATCCAGCATCTTGCCTTCCTCAATGACAGTGTCTATTGATTGCTTTCTTCCCCATGTGTAGGTCATACTTTCTTGTGCTTTCCCACGCCTCACAATTTTTTTATTGAAAAATGAACATTCTAGGCCAGGCATGGTGGCTCAAGCCTGTAATCCCAGACTTTGGTAGGCTGAGGCAGGCGGATCATGAGGTCAGGAGATCGAGACCATCCTGGCTAACATGGTGAAACCCCATATCTACTAAAAATACAAAAAATTAGCTGGGTGTGGTGGCAGGTGCCTGTGTCCCAGCTACTCAGGAGGCTGAGGCAGGAGAATGTTGTAAACCCAGGAGGTGGAGCTTGCGATTAGCCGAGATCGCACCACTGCACTCTAGCCTGGGGGACAGAGCAAGACTCTGTCTCAAAAAAAAAAAAAAAAAAAAAAAAAAGGAAAGAAAAATGAACATTCTAAATAGTATAATGTGGTAACTCCAGAAATCAGATATCTCTCCATCCCCCAGGGTTTGTTGTAGTTTATTATTAACTTTTCTGAATTAATTGTGCAAAATCTGTATTATCTACCATGTATGGCCACTAAGTCTCTCCTCAGTTAGCTTAGAAGTCAATTAATGGCCAGACAGAGATTTCCTTCAAGGCCCAGAACCAGTCATCTCCCAGTTTTTGTTTTGAGGTTCTATGCGTTAGAGAATGCTTTCAACACTCAGTTGGGCAGTTAACAACTCTGCACTAGCCCTCACTTCCTGCTTGCATAGAGCCTCAAGGTCAGTCAGAAGTATGAGCTCAGTGCCTTCTGAGGTATTTCCAGAGCTCAGACTTGGGAATATGTGTGGCCTTCTAGATTCCCAGAAATATGTTGGATTTTTTCAAAGCTCCCCATAGACATCTTACTTCCCAGATTTTCCTTTTTTTGTTGTTTGTTTGTGTATTACTTGCCCAACTGTTAGCCACCACCTTGGGCAACTGCAAAGTTCATCAACTGATTAATTGCCTATAATTGTTTTCAACAGTAGCCCTGGGAGAAAAGTCTTTTCATGCTGGGTAAGCTCTGAATCAAGTCAGAAACAGACAGCTTCACAAGTGGTATCTCCTAGGGAACCACCAGATAGGTCAAATAATAATGACTTTCTGGAAATGAGGCTTTGAAAGAGCTCCAGCTCCATCCTGGCAGCCAGTGGCTGCCAGGCTGTTAGTTTTTATCACAAATGTGGGTTGTTAATTTTTAAGGCTACTACAGAGCTGGAGGGGGTGGGTAGGAATGCATGCTATTCTTATCAAGATTCAGCCTATTTTATCGATAAAATAAAATAACCCTACATAGATTGCTGCACGCCTTTGGTTAATTTCCAGAGTACTTAAAATGTATTCTGACATTTTTGCCAGTTTTCTCACAGATTGGAGGAAGATGAGAGTTCTCAGAGGTCCTTATGCTGCCCTTTTTGCCACAGTCTTGACATCTTAATGTGAATAGAAAAAGGTACTATGGCAAGTGCCACTGAAAATGGATAGGCTCATATTCGAGGGAGGTAGACTGCTGCACAGAGGAGAAAAAACAGTATTTAGAACCAGATAGTAGCAGCAGATTCTCCTCCCAGATCTGTGGCCGCCAGCAATGACCTGGCCTCCTTTGCAAGGTGGGACTGGAGGAGCCACTGTGAAACCTGATAAGAGTGAGTGCTGTGTTTGCTGGCCCTCCCATGAGCCTGGCATGGTGGCTGCAGTAGCGCTTCCAGAGGTGAAGCAGCTGGGCAAGGTCCCCACTAAACGTCAGTTAAATAAGTCAGAGAAGAGCAGGGGGATGAGCACTGTGTGGGCTGCAGCTCAGCTCACTGGCACCATTCCCATCCTCCTTCTGGGTGTCCTCCTGGACTGCAGAGGCTGCAAAGCTGAATCCAAGACCCTGGATTCCCCAACCTGATTCAAGCTCTGCCAATCAATCGGAAGTGCTCAGAGAAAGCTGTATGCAGAATGGAGGCATGTGGGCAAGAGGGATGCAGGAGCGTGTGGCCATCTGCTGTAGGGTGGCGGGTTCCTGCGCAGGGGGGCACCAGATGCCTACTCCACAGCCCCGTCCTGCTGTGCAGTGTGGGAGGTCACCCTTGGGCACTCAGTCCACAGTTTCTCTTCAACCCTCCTCACAATTCTATAAGCCACTTAGCCCCCATAGTAAATCCCTGTCTGCTCACACTGGTTACGGAAGGCTTAGTTCTCTGTAGGAGCTCTGATTGAAAATAAACCCTAGCGTGACAGGATGTGACCAGGCACTCCTCTGGGGGTGGGGGGTGGGGCCTGCAGCTGTTCTCCCTGAGGCCTATATGGCAGGAAGAAAGCAGCACAGGAACAATCTTTTAGGTAGGGAGAGCTGTAGGTGCAAAGGCCCTGGGGTGTGAGCAGCCAGGGTGTCTCGGCCAGGGAGGAGGTCAGCGGGTGCTGAAGAGGAGGGAGAGATGAGAGTGGGGCAGGAAGAGACACTGGACCATGTGGCCTCATCCCTGAGTCTGAAGCAGCCTTTAGAGAGCAAGTGTGTGCAGAGCCCGTGGTGCCTGGCTGGAACGAGGCCCTCGGTGTGTGCAGAGCCCGTGGTGCCTGGCCAGAGTGAGGCCCTCGGTACATGGCCGTGAGTGAACAGACAAGCAAGTGTCGGTGTGCCTGTGTGGCCTGCAAGCACAGGACTTTCCAGGAGGGTTTTCAAACGCACAGCAGGGTCCCTTGAGGGAGCCAGAAACTGATCCTGGAGTCTGGGTGCTCTGGAGGAGATGGCCCCTCCCGTGGGTGGGGAGTTCGCGTCTGAGTCAGCTGGTGTGGTGTCAGCGTATGTGGCCCGGAGCTCCACGCTGCTGGGCCAGGCCTGGGTGCCTGTGCCACGCCCCAGGGAGGGGCCGTGGGCAAGCCCTGAAAGAGCCGTTGACATGCCAGACCCCGAGGGCCCCCAGGCCAGAACACTTGCAGAAAGGTAAAGAAGGCCTCTCCCTTCTCAGCTGGGCCTCCAGCACCCCTGCAGGGATCTTGGGTTCTGGGGCCTGGGGCAGGGCCACAGCCTGCGGTGAAACGCAGCAGGGCTGGCAGTTAGGGGAGGCTCGCCAGGCACTCCTGTGTGCCGTCTGCTCCACGCGGCTCACAAACAAACCCACGGAAACCCCACACCCGTCTGCTCAGATCCAATTTAAGCAGCATAGACTCCACCCCCCCATGCCCGACTGGGAAGGGAGCTTCACAGCACCTGCGGTTGTCCAAAAGTCCAACCTTAGCAACACATTTTGGTTAACAGACAACTTTTAAACATTGCCAACGCCCTGGGAGTGTGGGCCGCCGATTACTCACACTGCAGTCTACACTTACCCAACCACAGCAGGCACCAAGGGGGGCGTCAAGGACAAGGGGGTTGCTGCTGGGGCAGTGGCAGGACAGCCAGGTGGAGCTGGATGCGGACAGAGAGGGTGCTCTGCCGAGCTGCAGACAGGCAGCAGCCACTGGCTCCAGCCACAGCCTTGAGCGACACTCCCCTGAAAACCACCTTGGGGCAAGTGGCTCAAGTGACCTCCAGGAAGGCCCTGTCCTCAGAGGACCCTGGCATTGCTGTCAACCCATTTGCTAAATACTTTACTGAATAAAAGAATCTGGTCTACAAAATGTATCCACTCCACCCCAGCCCCCTGCAACCTTGGGTCTAGTGGGGTCACTTCTTTGTCCCCATCTCTGAGATGCAAGGAATACTCACCATGTGGTTAATGAATGAATGAATGAACTGTGTGAATGAATGAATGAACTGTGTGAATGAATGAATGAATGTACTGTGAATGAATGAATGAATGAATGTACTGTGTGAATGAATGAATGTACTGTGTGTGTATGTGGGGGGCTGCTCATGCCTGCCAGCACAGAGGAACTCTTCTGTGTGGGTTGGGGGACGCCTTGCAAAGTCCTGGTGTGTGAGTTACACCTATGGATACTCATCCTGTGACCCTCAGCAGAAGGCAGGATAGAGACTTCTGGTTCACAGAAGAGGTTTTGAGAGTCAGAGGGATTTCCAGCAAGACTGAGAGCATGCAGTCACACAAGCTCACTCCGTCACTGGCCTGTGGTCCTTGCCTCAGTGCAGAAACAGCTCTGCCTGAGACCCCAGCCGATCCAACCCAAGGGGCCACAGGATCTGGAAAATTAAGCCCACCTGACCCCAGTTCTCCCATGTCCCCCTCTCTGAGCACAGTAAAGAACAGTACCATGTCCCATGGTGCCCCAGGGCCTTCGCAGGCGTGCTTTTAGAGGGGCCTCCCACTGCCAAAGCAAGTTCCTCCTGGCTGCCGTCTACTCCAGCCCTCCAAGCCAGCCCCGTCTCTTCCCAGACAAATCAGCTGTGGCCTGCCTGGAGCACCCCCAAAGCCTCAGTCCACCACCACCCCACATCCTAGCTGGAGCCTCCGCAAGGCCTTGGCCCACCACCACCCCACATCCTAGCTGGAGACCCCCAGGCCTAGGCCCACCACTGCCCTACATCCTAGCTGAAGCCCCCAAGGCCTGGGCCTACCTCCACCCCACATCTTAGCTGGAGAACCCCCACTCAGGGCTGGGCCTACCACCACCCACATCCTAGCTAGAGACCACCCCACCCAGGCCTGGGCCCACACCACCCCACATTCTAGCTGTAGACCTCCAGGCCAGGGCCCACCACCACCCTTCCTCCTAGCCAAAGCCCCCAGGCCTGAGCCCACCACCACCCTACCTCTTAGCTGGAGACCCCCCTGGCCTGGGCCCACCACCAAGTGGAGACCCCAGGTCGCAGAGCTCACTGAGACGCCATGAGGGCTGGGCTGGGAGAACAGCTCCTGCTGCCCCTGGGCTGTTCCGCAGCCTCCTAGGCCTCCTGTGAGACTGGGTGAGCCTGGAAGCTGCTGCCATGGCCACAGCTGGACTGAGACGGGGACTGTGCCTCAGTGAGTCTCTGGAGTGGCACCCTGGCTTCCCACACAAGAACATGCCCCAGGCCTGGCACCTCCTTCCTCTCCTCAGACCCGGAGCCAGCGGCTTCGCCAAGGAGCCTGAGCTCCTTTCCGCTGAGGAAGCTGCTCAGAAAGCGAGGGATTAGTCCAGGGATGCAGAGTAGCTGCAGTACCACCGCCCCACGCCGCTCTGGGGAAAAGGCCTGTGGATTCGAGTCCAGCCCCTGAGCAGCGGTTACCAGGGACCCGTGGAGGGCCTGAGATCCTTCCAGGCGGTGGCTGAAATCGAAGCCCTTTGCATGAGGGCACCCTTTCGCCCCTATGCTCTGATGGGCACACGGTGGCTTTGGAGGGCTGCAGGCCAGAGCAGGCATCGGACAAGGCTGGTAACATATGCAGCCAAGGCTAGATTCTCTTCATAGACTTCAACTAACAGCACATCTCAGCAGACGAAGTGCTGGAGCGGATATGGGAATCCAGCCTCCACTAAGCCAGACAGTACAAAGATTTGCACAAACGTAGAACCATGCCTTTTCTCAGTCAGGTTTTTCATTTTTGAAAGTATGATTGCTTTTCATGAAACATTATGCTATTTATGTTCATGTGTAATAGCAATATTTTCTTATTTTTAAGTGAATTGACAAGTATTCTGAACATTTCTGTTATGATTTAGAAATGATAAGTATCCACAGGTATAACCCACACAAACAAAAGTTCTTCAGTGTCCTCAATGAGTTTTTTGTTTTTTTGTTTCTTTTTGAGACAGAGTCTTGCTCTATTGCCCAGGCTGGACTGCAGTGGCGCGATCTTGGCTCACTACAACCCCTGCCTCCTAGGTTCAAGAAATTCTCCTGCCTCAGCGTCCCGAGTAGCCAGGATTACTGGCGTGCACCACCACACCCAACTAATTTTTGTATTTTTAGTACAGATGGGGCTTCACCATGTTGGCCAGGCTGGTCTCGAGCTCCTGACCTCAAGTGATCCGCCTGCCTTGGCAGATCCCAAATTGTTGGGGATTAAAGGCATGAGTCTCACTCTGTCGCCCAGGCTGGAGGGCAGTGGCACAGTTCATGCAGGCTTGACCTCCCCTGGCTCAGGTGATCCTCCCACCTCAGCCTCCTGAGTAGCTGGGACCACAGGCACACTCCACCACACCCAGCTAATTTTTGTATTTTTTGTAGAGATGAGGTCTCCCTATGTTGCCCAGGCCAGTATCAAATTCTGGGCTCAAGTGATCCTCCCTCCTGGGCCTCCCAAAGTGCTGGCATTACAGGCATGAGCCACTGCACTTGGCCCTCAGTGACTTTTAAGAGTGTGAAGGAGTCCTCAGATCAAAACATTTGAGAAGCAAGGAGGTGGAATTTGTCTTTGTCCTGGGGGCCTGGAGTCTAAATACTGCAGTGAGTGGCTTATCTGTGGTTTTCACTTAAAATACAGGTTAGATCATTTGTTTCTGTTTGCATTCTGTCCTAGTTGCTTCTATTTATTTTTTCTCTCTTTTTGAATATGTGAAACATTAACAGCGTTCCAAACATCAGAGTGTTTTGTCTAAGATTAAAAGCCCTCCGGGTGATTCCGATGAGCAGAGGAAGGATTGAGCAAGACCATCCCCAGGCTCCTTCCTCCGCTCTAGTTTCCAGATCCCATGACTGGGGACCTATAAATATTTTCCTGACATGGAGGAGGATCAACTTCAGCATCTGTTAGCTTCGTCCCAAAGCAGGGAAGCCTAGAGCCCCTGGGAGGGCTCTGCACCGCACACACTGCCCTCCTGCAGCCCCAGCCCTGTGCGGGGCCCTGGGGAGGGGGCCCCCTTTGTGTGGCTTCTTCCTGACTCCCTGTGCGTTCCACCCCAGACCCTCAGCCCACTCTGACGTCCCTCCAGGAGGGATGGCTTGCAAATGCCCTCTGGCCACAGTGTAGACAGCTAGGCTGCTCTGTGCAGCTTTAGGCCATGCCAGGAAAGAGACTTAAAGCCGGGGCCCCAAAGGCCAGGGATGCCTGCACCAGGATCCAGGAGCTTCCCCAGCCACCTCCAGCATGTAGACTGAAGTCAGGCCACGCACAGGGCTCTCCAGGTCACACCCTGCGCGGGAAGGTGTAGCACGCTTGCGTTAATTTCGAGAAGGCGAAAACAAGAGCCCCTCCGCCCCCACGCCCTGGGCTTTCCCGGCTTGGGGCACAGAACTCGCCTCAGTGGCACCTAGGTAGGCACTAGGAAGGCGCTTGGTGGAACGGGAGAGAAACGGGGAGGGAGAGGAGAGAGGAGAGGGGGGAGGAGTGTGGGAGGGGAGGGGAGGAGGGGGAGGGGAGCGAACGGGGACGGGAGGGGAGGGACAGGACAGACAGACAAAGAAAGGGGTGCGGCAGCGCGGCCAGGGGAGGAGGACGATCCAGGCCCGGGGAAGGTCGCTGGGCAGGGCAAGTTGGGAAAGCGGCAGCCCCCGCCGCCCCCGCAGCCCCCGGAGCCCCTTCTCATCCTTTCTCCCACGTCCTATCTGCCCCTCGCTGGAGGCCAGGCCGTGCAGCATCGAGGACGGGAGGAACTGGAGCCTCATTGGCCGGCCCGGAGCGCCGGTCTCGGGCTTAAATAGGAGCTCCGGGCTCTGGCTGGGACCCGACCGCTGCCCGCTGCGCTCCCGCCGCTCCTGCCGGGTGAGTACTGCGTGCCACCAGGACACCCAGAGAGGGCCCGGGCCTCCTGCACTTTCCCCGCGGCCCAGAACCTTGTGGCACCTCCAGAGGGACCCCCAGGACTGGCTGCTACTGAGCTTTGCGGGTCTAGTCCCGGGGGCAGCCAGTCGGCCAAGGCCCCGGCTCCCTGCGACGGCAAGGGCACCTCCCGGAGGCCGCACCCAGACCGACCCGCAAGCTGCAGGGATTCGGACTGAAAACCTGCCCATTACCCCTGGTCGATCGCAGGCGCACGGGCGACCTAACCCCGCGCCGTCCCCTCCGCGGATGGGGGTCTCAGAAGCGCCGCAGGAGAGCTTTACGGAGCAGGGAGGGGGGCGCGGGCGCTGGGGGCCGTCCTCGGAGCCCAAAGTGCCGCAGCCCTCTTGGCTCTCCACCCCGAGGCTGCCACGACGGTGCCAGCGCGCGGCCGCTCCCCTCTGTGCTCCCAGGTGATGGAAAACCCCAGCCCGGCCGCCGCCCTGGGCAGGGCCCTCTGGGCTCTCCTCCTGGCCACGCTCGGCGCCGCCGGCCTGCCTCGTGGGGGAGAGTCCGTCTGTTCCGCCAGAGCCCCGGCCAAATACAGCATCACCTTCACGGGCAAGTGGAGCCAGACGGCCTTCCCCAAGCAGTACCCCATGTTCCGCCCCCCCGCGCAGTGGTCTTCTCTGCTGGGTAAGTGCAGCCCGCTCCTCGCCTTCTGCTCGACCAGGAGGGCTGCGGCAACGGAGCCCCCAACAGCTGCACGGGCACTTCCCAGTTTGGGACGCGCTCACGTCTGGGAGACTCCAATGCAAGAGTGATTGCCGAGCGCCTGCGGTGTGCGGCTCCGGGGGTGCAGAGGGGGCAGGGGGCGGTCACGGGGAGAGTGGGCTGCAGGTGGGTCGGGGCAGGGGCAGCCACAGGGTGTCACGGTCCGACGTGACGGGGCGGGGGCCATGGTTCCCTGAGGGCGGCGGGGAGGGATTTCCTGGGGCGCCCGCTGGGATCCAAGCCCGACCGCCGTCTCTGACCATGGCCTGCGGCGCGGCCGGGTGGTCCCGAAGGGGCCGCGCATAGCTCGGACTACAGCATGTGGAGGAAGAACCAGTACGTGAGCAACGGACTGCGCGACTTTGCGGAGCGTGGCGAGGCCTGGGCGCTGATGAAGGAGATCGAGGCGGCGGGGGAGGCGCTGCAGAGCGTGCACGCGGTGTTCTCGGCGCCCGCAGTCCCCAGCGGCACCGGGCAGACGTCGGCGGAGCTGGAGGTGCAGCGCAGGCACTCGCTGGTGAGCTCGGGGCTAGCCGGGGGCGGGGGCCAGGGGCCAGGGGCCGGGCGCGCTGAGCCGCCGTCGCCGCAGGTCTCGTTCGTGGTGCGCATCGTGCCCAGCCCGGACTGGTTCGTGGGCGTGGATAGCCTGGACCTGTGCGACGGGGACCGCTGGCGGGAACAGGCGGCGCTGGACCTGTACCCCTACGACGCCGGGACGGACAGCGGCTTCACCTTCTCCTCCCCCAACTTCGCCACCATCCCGCAGGACACGGTGACCGAGGTGAGTGGGCGCCCCGCGTGCGCAAGGGCCACTGTGGCCCCCGCGGTGGGGACGGGGCTGGGGCCTGGCTGCGCCCTAGCCTCCCAGCCCAGGACAGCTGCTTGCGGCTTTTGTGTGGAAGAGGCTGTTTCTAGCGCCAGCGGTGAGCAAGGGGGTGCAGCTCCCCCCATACTCCCCCAGCCCGGAGTCGCAGCACCGCAGGGAGGAGAGCAGGATGCGCCTCCTGAGGAGGCCGCCCCTTCCTGGCCTCGGTTTCCAGCCCCTGCTCCATGGGACGGCTGAGCGGAGCACATGGGACCCTGTCCCCCACTGTGGCGCAGAGGGTGTGCTGGACGCTGGGTAGTGGCCCCAGTAAGGCCATACCTATAACAGAAGGTCAGCTTCTTGGACCCCAGGCCAACCTCCTCTTCCTTTTCCCCAGATAACGTCCTCCTCTCCCAGCCACCCAGCCAATTCCTTCTACTATCCGCGGCTGAAGGCCCTTCCTCCCATCGCCAGGGTGACGCTGGTGCGGCTGCGACAGAGCCCCAGGGCCTTCGTCCCTTCTGCCCCAGTCCTGCCCAGCAGGGACAATGAGATTATAGACAGCGCCTCAGGTAACGGCCTCCTTCCCATTCTGCAGGTGGCAGGGGGGAGCTGGCGGTGGAAAGTGCCCACGGCAGAGCCCAGGGACCTCGTCCCTCCAGCGGGCAGAGGCACTGAGGTTCAGAGGGAAACTCAGTGTCTGCCACGGCCTCCTCCCGTGAGGGAGAAGCCACGGCTCACACCCCACAGGACATATGGGTCACACGGGACACACAGCAGCCCTGAACCCTGCCACAGGGCCACCACCAAACCTGAATCTAAGGCTCTGAGAAATTCCAAGTAGGAATTCCTGGCCTGTACTGCAAGATGGTGCTAACTGAGAAGATTCAGGATTCTGTTCGTTCCAACACTGAAGATGTAACTCTTCCATATTATTTGCAGTTGAAAGCATCTTACAGGGCCACTGCTTAGAGGAAAGAATGAAAGGAGGCTCCAGACAGTACATGAGAGACTCTGTTCTGTCAGACACGCACCACGGGTGACCTGTGTGTCACAGCTGACAAGGAAGCTTGCTAGGATGGCCCTGTCTGTGTGGCCACCAGGTGACAGCTGTGCTGCAGGGCACCTGTGGGGGTCTCAGGACCCGGCCACCACACAGCTCAGGGCTGTACTCACAAGCGCCTTGGTGTGGGGCGGGACAGGTGCTGATGAGCGTTCCCCTAGCTCTTCCAGGCACCTGCTGGACAGGGCAGGCTGGGAACGCTGGGGCTGAGTGGCAGTTCCCTCCCCGCCTAGCTGAGTGGCGGCCACTGTCCCCACGGAGCACCTTGCTGGGTCATGGGTTGGGGCCCGTTGGCTCTGGGTCTCTGGGTGTCCCCTGATGTGGGTGTGGGAGAGTCAGGGTAGGCCCCAGACAAGAGTGGACTTCAGACTTTACCGAGGAGGAACTGAGCCCACCAACCTGGCCATGGGCCCCATCATCCTACACCTTGCTGGCTGGAGTTGAGGCAGGTATGGGGCCACCCCCCACACCCCTGCCTCCCAAGCTGTGTGGTAGGGACAGATGTCGTCTTGAGGAGCAGCGGTAATTACAAGCTTACTGTCAGCCGTCCCTGGAGGCAAGGGCCAGGTCAGGTCAGACAGGAGGTGGTGAGCTCCCCACGGCTGGCGGGAACCACTCCCCAGACAGAGGCTGTGCCCAGTCCTGGGTCCCTCCTCCTCATTTGGGATGAACTGGGCTTCCCTGCGCCAGCCTCAGTGCTGCCCCTGCCCAGTTCCGGCTTGGGCTCCTCACTCATTTGTCCAAGTGGATGCCGCATTCCAAGCAGATGTGCCCAAGCCGCTTACCCAACAGGCAACGTGCCAGCACTGTCTGTGCTGTGCGGCTAGTCTGGTGGGAAGAGACTCCGTAGGCAGAGGGTCCAGAGAGGTGCGGTTTGCACCACCTTTGGGGTCACTGGGCCTCAGTGGGCAGGGGAGCACGCGGCCAGTGCCCTGGGCCAGGAGAGGGATAAAGTCAGCAGCCAGGAGAAGGATAAAGCAGCATTGCAGGGGAACGGTGCTGTGAGCTCTGAGCAGGAGGCAGGACATGGAGAGGAGGGTGGAAAGGGGACAGAGCCAGCTGTGCCTGCCAGGGGACCACAGCGAGGAGCTGGTGATAAGGAGATCCGTCTAGAGAGTTCCACCCAAACAGTGCCTGAGCAGGATCAAGCCGAGCACCTTCCCTCCCCAGTGTTCCTGGGAAGCGCCACTGTGAGGCATGATACCCCATCCCAGGGCGCTGCAGGCATCGTGGCTTCGAGAAGGACAGCCACTCCCACCAGCCCCCTCTGGTGCTTCCTGCGCCCGCCTGCATGCTGGCCTGCTTCTGTTCCCTCGTGCCCTCGCGGCTCTCTCCCCAGCACCCGCCGTGCTGGCCCTGTGGGGACAGAGCACAGACCACTGCCCACAAGGGTCTCTCCTGTGACTTTTGGCTTCCCAAGGGCAGAGGCTGGGACTGGCATGTGGTGGCTGGCACTGAGGAGGCTCTGCCAGGTCCACGCCAGGCCAGCCTGGCTCCGCTCTGGCTTCCTGCTCACACGCTGGACGCCTGTCCCCAGGCCTCCTCCTCACAGGACGCTTGCGGTGCGGCCCTCGCTGCAGAACAGGCACTGTAAGCGCTCACTGACTCCTCATCGCAGCCAGGGCAGGGGTGCTGCCACCATCCTGGTTTCACTGAGGAAGCCGGGGAGTGCCGGGATCTCCCAGCAGCTATGTGTGCTCCCCAGGTGGGCTGCCCGGGGCCCTGGCTCTCTGGCGTCTACACCAGTGCCCCTGTGAAGCCTCAGCACCCGAGGTCTTTGCAAGCCCTGTTCCCGCCTCTCTGGAGAGGGCTGCTCCAGGTGTGGGCCTGGCCAGGGCTGCCCGACCATTCCAGGCACTGCACCTGCACACCAACCCTCTTCTCCACTCTCTTTCATCCTTCAGTAGCCACAAAGCTGGCAGCAGGGTGCTCGCAGATTTGTGAGGGGGAGCATGGCAGAGTGAGGTGGGGCTCCTGGCCTCCTCCAGGGCTGCCTGCTCTGGGCCACACAGCCAGAGAAACACTGTCCATCTGTCTGGCTTGGCCTGTGAGGTGCAAAAGAGGTGTTTTCACTTTGATTTGGAGAAATGGAAATTACCAAGTGACTTAACCGTAACACCAAATGATGATTTTTAAATTTATGAAAATTATGGTACCAGATGGGACACAGGGAAACGAGAAGGATACTGAAATGTCTGAGTCCCGTGGGGGTGCAGGTACCCCAAGACAGACAGCGAATCCGCTGCCCCTGTCTGTTATTCCGGTAAATGTAGCAGCTGGGTCCAGGCTGGGACAGAGCAGCTTTCTACAGCAGGGGTGTCCGCCCTCTCCTGGGGTTCCTAGGGAGGTGCCTGGGGCCTCTTACTCTGCCACGATGTGGGAGTTCCAACACCACAGAGACTTGAGCGGCAGCTCCGGCTCTTCCATAGAAACGCGCAACTCCAGTCCTTGGGTTGCGTCCGAGGTTGCCGCTCACTCTGCGACTGTGCCGAGAAACGCAGGTGCCCCCGGAGTGTGGGCGTGGCCTCTGATGAACGCACACGTTGGTGGGAGGGGCTTCTGTTGGTACGAAGCGCCTCTTCACGCGAGCGTTCACCTCCGTCTCTTCTGTGCTTCGTCCAGTTCCAGAAACGCCGCTGGACTGCGAGGTCTCCCTGTGGTCGTCCTGGGGACTGTGCGGAGGCCCTTGTGGGAGGCTGGGGGCCAAGAGCAGGACTCGCTACGTCCGGGTCCAGCCCGCCAACAACGGGAGCCCCTGCCCCGAGCTCGAAGAAGAGGCTGAGTGCGTCCCTGATAACTGCGTCTGAGACCAGAGCCCCGCAGCCCCTGGGGCCCCCGGAGCCGTGGGGTGTCGGGGGTTCCCGTGCAGGCTCGTGCTGTAGGCGGCCGAGGGCACGGGGGGGCTCGCGCTGCTCCTGACCGCGGTGAGGCCGCGCCGACCCCCTCTGCACTGAAGGGCCCTCTGGTGGCCGGCAGGGGCAATGGGAAACAGCCTCCTCCTTTCCTATCCTTGCTTCTGGGTCCCCATGTCCCGTCTGCTCTCAGCCTCCTCCTTCTGCATAAAGTCATCCCCAAGGCTCCGTCTACTCTAAATTATGTCTCCTTATAAGTTATTGCTGCTCCAGGAGATCGTCCTTCATTGTCCAGGGGCCTGGCTCCCACGTGGTTGCAGATACCTCAGACCTGGTGCTCTAGGCTGTGCTGAGCCCACTCTGCCGAGGGTGCATCCAAGCGGGGGGCCACTTGAGAAGTGAATAAATGGGGCAGTTTCGGGAACTTCTGTGTTTTCATGTTATGGATCTCTTTGCATTTGAATAAAGACTATCTCTGTTCCTAACAAATGTGCTGGCTGTCCCCACACTTGTTCTGGGCCCTGTGCAGTGCAGGGACACCTGGTGTGTGCTAATGGGGGACACACGTTCAGAAGGTGCCTGGTGATCTATCTGGGCCATGAGGCGCATACTCTGTGTGTGTGGGAGGGAAGCTTGAGACCCACAGGTCTCCCCACAACAGAGGCCACCCCTGGCCCACAGGATTTCAGAAGACAGCAAATGGCGTGTCAGATGCATCCACAAACCCAGAAGGCAGGCGCCTGCCCACAGGACGATCAGAAGCTCAGAGGAGGGGCTCCTCAAGATCCGGACGAGGCCCCAGAAGCCGTCACTCTGGCCCCTCCTTTGTGGGAGCAGCTTGCATTGCTGCTGCTCATGGGGGGCCACTGACCACCAAGACCCTCACAGCCCATCAGGCCACCAGCAGATACCTCCTGGGACCTGAGCTCAGAGGCCCCAACCTCAAATATGTCCCCAGGGGCTCACTGTGATCTGCCGTGGCCCTCCCCACCAGTGCCACTCTCCTGGTGGAACCCCAGGGCCCTCCTAGCGCCTGGGCCAGAGCTGTGTGTGGTTTGAGGATGGAAATGCTTGGGAGATGGCTGCTTCTCCTTCAGTCCTCTCCCAGTGACTAGAAGGTGGGGGCTCATTTCCCTCACCCTGAGGCCTGGGAGACGACCCTTCCTCGTAACTAGCTAAGGCCCTCCAGCCCTGCTGCTTCTAGAACCAGATCCCAGGACCAGCTCCCACCACCCTACACGCCATCCCCGCCCACCATCTTTGAAAACAATGAACGTAAGCCCAAGCTCACGGGCGAGTGAGTTCTGAGGTTACGTGGAGATCTGAAAAACCCCGGACTTAAACTTTTCTTAAGGTTCCCGGGACTGATAATGCCAGGAGGCCCCTGAAGGAATGGTCATAAATCCTGCGTAAAGATCACACTGCGTACTTGGAACTCAGAGGGTCCCCAGGAATATGAACCCACAATCGGAACCCACAAAACGCACAGAACACCAGCCCTGATGCTCCTGAGTCAGAGCACGTGGCAAACTCCACAGTCGGAGCCACCGGGCCACTGGGGCTGGCGTGACCAGGAGAAGATGCTGACCGAGTTAACCTCGCCAGGAGCTCTAAACTCAGAGACACCAGAGCAGCACAAAGGGGTGGTGCATCGAAGCCTTGACAGATGGACACAACACTCCAGTCAAAGGGCAGAGACTGCAAGAGCAGACTCACAGAACCATGCACTACTGTGGAGCCTGTGAAGTCCTGTAGGAACACTGAAAGGCTGGGGAAGGGGATGCGGTGGAGACCCCTGCAAACACCCGCATCCACCTGCCCTCCCTCCTGGAGCATGGAGCTGGGGGGCCCTGGGGTGGGACAGGAGTCACTTTTCCCTCCTGGAGCATGGAGCTGGGGCGCCCTGGGGCGGGACAGGAGTCACTTTTCCCTCCTGGAGCATGGAGCTGGGGGGTCCTGGGGTGGGACAGGCGTCACTTCGGGGCCGGAACATTCACTGCCCAGGTGAGAGGCTATCGTGCTCTCTCCCGGCCTCAGGGACCCCAGGGTATGTGTTGACGTAGGTGCCATCACAGAAGTCTCTGGAGCCCCCATGCCACCAGGATGGACAGTGTTGTTTTGAGGCACTGAGATTTGAAGGAGACCAATGGGGAGCGCCATCCGGTAATGGAATGCTGTGTGAGGAATCCCACGGGGGCCACCTGGCCAGAGGGTGGGTCAGACGGGACCTACGTGGCTGCCCTCGCCTGAATGAGGTGGGGAGCACGGGAAGGCACAGAGTGCAGAAACAGCACCGCATCAGTGGCTGCCATCTTGAAAGCAGTGAGTAGTGGGTATGGACAGGAAAAAGGAGAGGAGAAGCCCCTGCAATCGTCCCGAAAGAGGGAGGTGTAGGCCTCAGAAACACCCATGGGAATGGTAAGAAGTGGATGAGTCTGGGTTTGTTTTGATGAAAAGGCAACATGAATACTTACAGACCTGCGTTTAACATGCCTCCCAGAGACACCAAAGCAGTTGACCCCATCCTAGTTTCAGGAAGGCCTTGACCCAACTGGGTCAGCATGGGGAACCAGGGGGGCAGTGAGCAAGTGAGGGCAAGTTCACACCTGAGGGTCCCATTCGTGGTCTGTAGCCTCCCGTACGCTGAGCTGCCACAGGTGGACGGGGGGCACCTGGGACAGAAGGAGGGGCCCCACACCTGCACTGAGACTGCATGCCACTCATATTAGTGGGACATGGCTATGCTGGGCTCCAGGGGGCTGCTGGGCTTACGGGGTGGGGGTTGGCCCAGCCCAGCGTGCCGAGGAGAAGTGGTTGGCAGTCCAGTGTCCAAGCCACAGGAGGATGATCATGGAATGGCCCACTGTGCTCAGCAACAACACAGGGGCCATGGGGACTGGGGCTGAGGGGTCTGTGGCACTGGGGGAGGAAGACGAAGGGTAGAACATGGAGAAGTCCCGCCATACTCCACTGGAGCTGCAGAAGAGGGTGTGTGGATGGCACAAACCAGACGCCTGCCTTGGCACTCTCAGGGGACACCCTCCACCCACAGAATGGCGGAATGGGATGGAGCCAGCTCTGAGACACTGCCCCTTTCATAAGATGCAGGGAGGACTCTACTTTCTACCCCCACTTCTAAAAATAAGCAAACAAACACATTGAGGCTAGAGCAAGGAGGTGGTGTCAGGCCAAAGAAACAAACTCATGAGCAGCTGGGAGAGACAGGGCTCCTGAGGGCTGCTGTGAGCTTGGCCAGCAGAAGAGTGAAAAGGTGAACTCGGCCCCCCACACAGAGAGGCACCCTCGAGGCCAGCAATGCCCTGTGATATAGGAAAGGACAGGAGCGATTCTCTCCACAGGACCTTTCCCAGTCCCTAGTGTGAGCCCCAACCATCAAAATCAGGCAACGAGCGCAACACAAAGATTAAATAAACAAGAAAACAAGTCGCTATAATTGAAAGCCAGGGGGAAAAAAAAAAAAAAAGGAACAGATTCAGACACCCAAGCTCTCAGATAATTAACTTGTCAGAAATGTAATATAAAATAGAACAAAAATGAACAACCAACAAGGGGGATTAGAAACAAACAGATACATTTGGAAAGGAAAAATTATAAAATGAGGAAGCCTTAGTCAGAGAGTTGGAGAGCTAATTAGCATAGCTGAACGAAGAATTAGTGAACTGGAAGATCTAGCTGAAGGTATCAGGCAGAATGCAGCACAGAGAGACAGGAAATGGGAAATTTCACAAAGATATCGAAGACAAGATGGAAAGTTCTAAAATGTTTTAAATCAGAGACTCTAAGGGAGATAATAGGGAGAGTGGAGAAGAGACAATGTTTAAAGAGAAAATAGTGCAAATTTACAGCACTGGTTAAAATTAAAAGCTATCTCCAGAAACAGAAAGCACAATATATTCCAAAGAGGAGAAACGAAAGCAGTCGCTGCCCATGCACAGTATATTGAAACTGGTGAACACTAAACACAAAGAAAAAAGCTTCAAAGGACCCAAAGGAATGTACAGATTGCTTACAAAGGAACATCTGTTGAATGACAGCTACTTCCTAACTGCCCAAAGGGAGTCAGAAGGCAGTTAGATAATACTTTTGAAATGTTGAGAGAAATTAACTGTCAACCCAGGGCTGAGAACTCAGCAACATCTTTCAAGAACGAGGGCAAAATGCAGACATTTTCAGATTAACAGAAACTGAAGAATCTTAATACCAAGATAATGACACTGAAACTTTCTAAAGGATGTAGTTCAGGGTGGAGGAAAATTATCCCAAAAGGATGGTCTGAGATTTGAGGAATGGTAATACAAATATTTTAAAATCTCTCCAATAACAAAAGTATAAATTCCCCAAAGATGGAGAAAAAAATAACAGCAAAATTAGAAAAGTTAAAAAGCAGCGGTAAAGTGAGAGCTGATCATCAGGGCTGAGGGAAACAAATCCTAAACTGGAAGTTTAGGTTCACAAATTCAAGTAACTAGCCAGGCACAGTGGCTCACGCCTGTAATCCCAGCACTTTGGGAGGCTGAGACAGGTGAATCACTTGAGGTCAGGAGTTTGAGACCTGCCTGGCCAACATGGTGAAACTCCATCTCTACTAAAAATACAAAATCAGTTGGGCGTAGTGGCAGGTGCCTGTAATCCCAGCTGCTCAGGAGGCTGAGGCAGGAGAATCGCTTGAACCCAGGAAGCAGGTTGCAGCGAGCTGAGATTGCACCATTGCACCCCAGCCTGGGCAACAGAGTGAGACTCCATCTCAAAAAAAAAAAAAAAAAAACACCCAAATTCAAATAACTGGGCAAATTTGTAACCACAGAATCTTTAAAAGCACAGGGAATTGTCAGTTCCAAATACATTTATTACCAGATTCTATAATGTCATAGTATAATTTTGGTACAGGATAATGCTGACCTCATAAAATGAATCCAAGTGCTCTCTTCTCTTTGTGAGAAACGGGTATTAACTTTTTCATAAACGTTTTATAGAATATTTCACAGAATTCACTAGTGAGGCCATTGGGCCTAGAATTTTCTTTGTGGGAGGAGTTTTTAATTATAAATAAAATTTATTCGATTCTTTATTAGATTGAATTTATTAGGCTATTAAAAATTTTTTTCTTGTGAAAGTTTTTGTAATTTGTGCTTTTGAAGAATTTGTCTATTTCATCTAAATTGTCAAATGTATTGGCATGACTCATTCACAAAATTCTTTTAAGACAGGGTCTCCCTCTGTCGTCAGGCTGGAGTGCAGTGGCACAGTCACTGCTTACTGCAGTCTCAGCCTCCTGGGTTCAAGCCATCCTCCCACCTTAGTCTCCTGAGTAGCTGGGACTACAGGTACCCCCCACCACACCCAGCTGATTTTTTATTGTTTTGTAGCAACAAGGTCTCACTACGATGTCCAGGCTGGTCTCGAACTCCTAAACTCAAGTGATATCCATCTTCCTTAGACTCCTGAAATGCTGAGACATGAGCTACAGACATGAGCTACACCGGCGCATAACATTTCTTTATTATCCTCTTATTATCTGTAGAATTTATAACGATATCCCCTTTCATTCTGATATTGGTAACTTGTGGTTTTTCTCCTTCTCCCCTGATCAGACTTACGAATTTTATTGATCTTTCAAAGAACCAGTTTTGGTTTCATTAGCTTTCTCTAGTGTTTGCTCATTTTGTTTCAGTGACTTCCACACTTTACTTTTACTTTTTCTTCCATCAATCTTTAACATTTCCTTCCTTCTTACTTTGGGTTTAATTTGCTTTTTCTTTTGTAGTTTATTAAGGTAGAAGTTTAGGTCATGGATTTTAAACTTTTCTTCTTTTCTAATATAAGCTTTTTTTTTCTTTTTTGTGGAGACAGAGTCTCACTCTGTTGCCCAGGCTGGAGTGTGGTGGTATGATCTCGGCTCACTGCAACCTCTGCCTCCCGGGTTCAAGTGATTCTCCTGTCTCAGCCTCCCAAGTAGCTGGGACTACAGGCACATGTCACCATGCCTGGCTAATTTTTAAATTTTTAAAATAGAGATAGTGTCTTACTACATTGCCCAGGCTGGTCACAAACTCAATATAGGTATTTAAAGGTAGAAATTTCCCTTTAAAAATTGTTTTAGCTACATACCACAAATGAAATATATTTTCATTGCAATTCAATTAAAATACTTCCTATCTTCCCTGTGACATCTTCTCTGATACATGATTTAAAACTGTGATTAATTTCTAAATATTTGGAATTTCTCATATATGTTTTATTACTGATTTCTAATTCAATATTATGGTTAGGAACATATTCTGTATGATTTCAACCCTTGTAAATTTATCAATACTATTTTATAGCTCCAAGTTAAGACCTAATCTTGGCAAATATTCCCTGTGCATCTTGTCATGCCCGAGTGTGGCGTTTCATTAATGTTAGTTTGCTCAAGTTGGGTCATATTGGTTGATGGCATTGTTCAGGTCTTCACTATCGCTACTGATTTCCCTTTATTTGTTCTATTATTAAGAGAATTGCTGACATCTCCAACTATAATTGTAGATGTAGCTCTTTCTCCTTCAATTCTGGCAATTTTTGTTTCATGAATTTGGAAGCTTTATTATTAAGGTACATATATATTTAAGGTAGTTCCCATTTATATTATGAAATGCTCCTTTATCTCCGGTAATCTTTTATTTAAAAGTCTACCTTGCCCGACACTAATATTGGCACTCCAACTTCTTGGATTAGAGTTTGCAAGGAATATCTTTTTAAAAGTCAATTTCTTATAGACGATATTTATTTGGGTCTTGCTTCTTTACTGGTCTGATAATCTCTGCCTTTATGTCATTCATATCTAATGGACTTAATTGATATCGTCAGATTTAAATCTACCATTTTCATTTTTATTTTGTCTCATGTTTTCTTTTCTTGCATATAATTTTATTTTTGAGCCATGTAAATGTTTTGCATAATTAAAAATAAAAATAAAGTGAAATTTAAAAAGGCAAAATGACTAAATTGTAAATATTGAAAACAAACTGACACAAATGAAATATATTTTATATGAAAATAAAGTAATTACTTCAATAACTTTAAATGGTGTTTTTGTGCATATATCCCTGGGAAAAGACTAAAGAGAATGGCTAAGAAATCTTAGATGGCAGTTAGTAGTCTTTCTGATAATAGCAAATGTTGGTGTGGCTCTTTTGAAACTCTTGCAGGCACCCCCGCTTTACTGTACTTTGCTTCATTGTGCTTTGCAGATATTGTGTTTTTTACAAATGGAAGGTTTGAGGCAACCTTGAACTGAGCAAGTCTGTCAGCGCCATTTTCCAACAGAACGTGCTCACATCATGTCTCTGTGTCACACTTTGGTAACTGCCACAGTATGTCAATGTATTTTATCATTATTATATCTGTTATGATGATCTGTGATCAGCAATCTTTGTTGTTACTGTTGAAACTGTTTTAGGATGCCACCAACTATACCCACGTAAGATGGCAAATGTAGTAGATAAATGTTGTGTGTGGTCTGACTACTCCAATGACTGTCCATTGCCTCATTTCCCTCTCTCTCCTCGAGTCTCCCTATTTCCTGAGATAACACTAATATTGAAATTAGGCCACCTAGTAACCCTACAGTGGCCTCTAAGTGTTCAAGTGAAAGGAGGAGCCATCGTCTCTCTCTTGAAATCAAAGGCTAGAAATGATTAACATAAAGCTGAGATAGGCTGAAAGCTAGGCCTCTTGTGCCAAACAGTCAGCCAAGTTGTGAATACAAAGAAAAAAATATTGTTATTTTTTGAGACAGGGTTTTGCTCTGTCACCCAGGCTGGAGTGCAGTCGCATGATCATAGCTCGCTGTAACCTTGAACTCCTGGGCTCAAGGGATCCTCTTGCTTCAGCCTCCAAACCAGCTAGGACTACAGGCATGCGCCCAGTTAATTTTTTTTTTTTTAATGTATTCTTTGTTGAGACAAGGTTTTGCTTTGTTGCTCGGTCTGGTCTCAAACTCCTGGCCTCAAGCAATCCTCCTCCCTCAGTCTCTCAAAGTGTTGGGATTATAGGCATGAGCCACTGTGCCCAGCCAAGAAAAGTTCTTGAAGGACATTAAAAGTGCCACTCCAGTAAACACACAAATGATAAAGCGAAACAACCTTATTGCTGATATGGAGAAAGTCTGAGTGGTCTAGATAGAAGATCAACCCAGACACAACATTCCCTTAAGTTAAAGCCTAATCCACAGCAAGGCTTTATCTTCAGTTCTGTGAAGCCTGAGAGAGGTAAGGAAGCTGCAGAAGAAAAGTTTGAAACTAGCAGAGGTTGGTACATGAGGTTTAAGGAAAAAAACAAACAAAAAACAAAACAAACCAAAAAACAGAACAAGGTGAAGCAGCAGGTGCTGATGGAGAAGCTGCAGCAAGTTACCCAGAAGATGTAGCTAAGATCATTGATGAACATGGCTACACCAAACAGTGGATTTTCAATGTAGACCAAACAGCCTTCTTGGAAGAAGATGCCATCTAGAACTTTCATAGCTAGAGAGAAGCCAGTGTCTGGCTTCAAAGCTTCAAGACAAGCTAACTCTCTCGTTAGGTGGTAATGCAGCTGGTGACTTAAAGTTGACTCCAATCCTCATTGACCATTCGGAAAATCTTAAGGCCCTTAATAATTATGCTAAACCTACTCCACTTATGCTCTATACATGGACCAACATGGCCTGGATGACAGCCATCTGTTTACAGCATGGCTTACTGAGTATTTTAAGCCTACTTTTGAGATCTACTGCTCAGAAAAAAAAAGATTATTTCAAAGTATTACTATGCATTGACAATATTGACAATACAGCTGGTCACCCAAGAGCTCTGATGAAGATGTATAAGGAGATTACTGTTGTTTTCATGCCTGCTAACACAACATCCATTCTGCAGCCCATGGATCAAGGAGTAATTTCAATTATCAAGTCTTACTATTTGAGAAATACATTTTGTAAGGCTATAGCTGCCACAGATAGGGATTCCTCTCATGAATCTGGACAAGTAAATTGAAAACCTTCTGGAAAGGATTCACTATTCCAGATGCCATTCAAAACATTAATGATTCATGGGAAGACATAAAAATATCAACATGAACAGGAGTTTAGGAGAAGCTGATCTCAACCCTCAAGGATGACTGTGAGGAGTTGAAGACTTCAGTGGAGGAAGTCACTGCAGATGTGGTGGAAACAGCAAGAGAACTAGAATCAGAAGTGGGGCCTGCAGATGGGACCGAATCACTGCAATCTCAGGATGAAAGCCGAACAGATGAGGGGTTGCTTCTTATGGATGAGCAAAGAAAGCAGTTTACTGAGACGGAATCTAGTCCTGGTGAAGATGCTGTGAACACTGAAATGAAACCAAGGGTTTAGAATATTCCATAAACGTAGTTGATAAAGCAGCAGCAGGGTTTGAGAGGATTGGCTCCAATTTTGAAAGACTTTCTACTGTGGGTAAAATGCTATTAAAGTGTCACATGCTATAGAGGAATCTTTTGTGGAAGCATCAATTGACGTGACAAACTTCACTGTTGTCTTATTTTAAGACATTGCCTCAGCCACCACAACCTTCAGCAGCCACCACCCTGATCAGTGAGCAGCGTCCACATCAAGGCAAGACCCTCCACCAGCAAAAAGGTTACCACTCCATGAAGGCTCAGATGATCATTAGCATTTTTTAGCAATGAAGTATGTTAATTAAAGTACATACACTGTTTTTGTAGACACGGTGCTTATTACACACTTAATAGACTACAGTGTAGTGTAAATACAACTTTTATATGCACTGGGAAACAAAAACATTTGTGTGACTTGGTTTACTGCAATGTTTGCTTTATTGGTGGTCTGGATCTGAACCCGCAGTGTCTCCAAGGTATGGCCTGTATAGCTATATTGAAGGATAAAGCAAATAAATTATATTAATGCCAGTAAGTAGATTTTTGGCATACAAGACATACAAATATATATTCAGTGAAATTAAGTAAAACTCTTCAGTCTTACATTTTGATTGGACCTGAGAGTATGAGCTCATTTTTTAATTTAAAAATAAGCCCACAATAAAACCTTTCCAAGATCTGTCCTCTGAGAAAGCTCAGGGCAATGACAATCTGCAGAAGCAAATGCCCCTCACGTGAACGCTTTTTATACTAAAGAGTGAATGTTATTCTGTCTAAAAGACACAGGAGTGAAACTAAAGGGCCACCATTGGCCAAAGGTTGGGCAACTTAAGTATTAAGAAGAATAATGACTCCAATATATCAGAAAAGCATTAAGTACCCAACCACTCATGAACTCATAATGATACTTTAAAGAATCTCCATTGGTTACATGGCAGCTCTTAGGGAACAAACATACTCCTTTGAAAACTGCTAATTCTAGGGCCAGAACCAAGTCCGCGGCCAGCCTTTCCTGTGCAAACTGCTTCAAGGCAAGCAGCTAGTTGGTGAGAAGTTCTCCTGTAGCAACCACTGAGGAAAGAGGAATCGAGAGAGAGTGGATGTCAAAACTGCCAGGCAGAGGCTGAGAGAACCTGACAAGGGGCAAGCAGGAACAGCACTGCGCCCCTGGCGGGCTGTGGTCACTCAAGGCAGGACAACTGGACATCATGGCCTCCATTGTGAGGCACCAGGAGGCACTCACCAGTGACTCTAGCTTAAAGTCCAAGCCTGAGTCTCATCAACTCTAGGTGCACACGCCAGTATCTGGGAAGCTGGAGGAAGAGCCAGCTGACCCCTTGCCATTCCCCAGCACTGTCTCTGGAGCAGCAGCATCAGTACCCAGGCCCCGTCCCAGCCTCCAGATCAGGACATGAGCTCAACAAGAACCCCCGGAGATTTGCAGTCATAGCGAAGGTGTGCTGAGTCCAACGGCACCTGAGGACACTTTCACCCACACCTGGGATGCCGACCGCCACAAGCAAGGGCCCCAGGGCCTCCAACAAATTAGTGGGTTAAGAAAGAGACTGGTGTGGGGAAGGCAGACCCTATGAAATAAGAGTTTTAACAGACATAGCAACCAAGTGTCATGTGTGGATTCTGTTTAGATGCTGATCAAAGTAAATCAACTGTAAAAAAGACCTTTTAAGGCCATCAGGGAAACATGACTGTGAACTGGGTGTCGGATGACAGGAAGGGATTCTTATTAACCTTGTTGTTATGGCATGGTGACTGTTTCATTTAACAAGGTCCTCACTAGTTAGTGATGCATACTGAAGTGCTGATAGGCGAAAACGGCCTCTGATCTGACATACTTTAAAAGTGTGTGTGTGTGGTGTGTGTGTGTTGGTTAAATAAAACTAGTTCGGGGCTCATCACACAATTCTCTAGTTTCATGTGCTTAAAATGTTCTAGAATAGACGGTTTTGATTTTTTTAGCTGTGCGTGGAAGTGGAGAAATTGAGCTAGCCTATCTAGCAACCTCTTCAAGATGTCAGGCTATGAAATAACACTGGCAAACACTTACACAGTGTGTACTGTGTGTCAGGGACTGTTCTTAGCACTTTACACAGAGAGTATCATTTGGTCTTTACAACCACCGTATAAAGTGGGCTCTTTATTCTCTCAGTTGTATAGATGAGGAAACTGAGGCAGACAACAACTAAGGAACTTACTTGCCCAGGATTGCACAGGAGGTAAGGGGCAGAGGAGGGACACCCAGACAGTGTGGCCACAGAGTCTAGGCTTGTCAATATTGTGCTACAGAATGTATCTAAAGGAAAACACTGGTTGTTGGGGAGACTGAGGCAGAGGGCACAGACCAGTGGGAAGGGAGAGAGGTCTCTGAGGAGGAAGGAAAAGGTGGGCTCTGAAACCAGAGCTGGGTTTAGGTAGGAGGAAGGGCAGGTCGTGGATGAAGACAGCTGCAAGTGTGTACCTGGTCGCCCTTGCCACGCTTGGAATCCAGCCACAGCTCCACCTGGCACCAGAAAAGCAACAGCTACACCCTTCACCAAATGCCCGCTGCGCACCAGATCAGAGCTGAGAAGCCCACACTGCCTGTGTCGTCTAATCCCTGAGACAATGCTGAGGGGCAGCACTGCCCCTGCGTTATGGGTGACGACCTGGAGGTCCGTCGACTTGTCCACACTCACGTCCCTGAGAAGCAGTGTAGTCAGACAGCCCAGGCCCTCGGCTGCCAGCCCTTGCTCCAAACCACACGATGCATTCTTTCCGTCTTCCCACTTCTTTCCAGAGTGCTCATTAGGGCTCGCTGAAGCATTCTCATGATGGTGCACTCACATACAAAAAACAAGTGTGTGCAAAAATGTAGCACCACGTGAGCTTTGCAGCCGAGCTAGCTGTTCTCTGCCACCGTCAAATGCCAAGTCCCCGTGACGCAGTCCTGCAGTGATCTTAGTCACATAAGATGTTGCACTGGGGGCGCTGAGGGATGAGTCACAGGACCTCTCTGCACTATTTTTGTAACTTTTGGTGAGTCTACAAACATTTTTAAACAAAAGGTTTAAAGAGAAAACACTGGATGTCACAGCTGAAAAGACCTAATGGATCACTAAGTGATTTAAATTCCTTTTTAAAATGAGGAAACAGACTTAGTCTCTTCAGGGCACTCGCTCTTCCTAGTCCAGGTGGTTCCATTTTAGCCAGCTTCCCTTCCTCCTACCCACAGGTCCACACCCACCTCCCCCTGCACCCAGACTCCCCCCAACTGAGCCTCCCCCTGGCACCCGGCCTCCCCCTACACATTCAGCTTCCCCCCACATACCCAGCCTCCCCCCACACACCCAGCCTCTCCCCAGACACCCAGCCTCCCCCCACACACCCAGCCTCCCTCCCACACACCCAGCTTTCTCCTAGACACCCAGCCTCCCCCCACCCACCCAGACTCCCCCCACACACCCAGCCTCCCCTCACACACCCAGTTTTCCCCTAGACACCCAGCCTCCCCCCACACACCCAGTCTCCCCCTACACACCCAGCCTCCCCCCACGAACCCAGCCTCCCCTCACACACCCAGACTCCCTCCCACCCAGCTTTTCCCTAGACACCCAGCCTCCCCCAACACACCCAGACTCCCCCCATACACCCAGACTTCCACACACCCAGCCTCCCCTCACACACCCAGCATCCCCCCCACACCACCTCCCCAATACCCAGCATCCCCCTCTACACCCAGCCTTCCCCGACACCCCCAGCCTCTCCCCACACCCCCAGCCTCCCCCAACACACCCAGCCTCTCCCCACACACCCAGCCTCCCCCACCATACCCAGCTCCTCCACACCCAGCATCCTCCCCCACACCCAGCCTCACCCCCCAACACCTAGCCTCTCCACCGCACCCGGCCTCCCTCCCCTCCTGCCTACACCTGCCTCCCCATCTCTCATTTCTCATCCTCCTGACACCACATTCATTAGAAGCTTCTCCTTCACTCCATCAGAACGCTTCAATATCTTTTCAAAGTGGCAGATCAGAAGGAACTCTGCGTCATTAGCTAGGAAAGGCCCCAAACTCTTATGCCTTTTTATCTTGTTCATGGGATTTGCTCCAAGTACCTGCCCAGTGTCAGCACCACGTGTCACTTCTCACAAAAATCAATTTTACAAAATTAGCCAATGAAATACAAACATTCATTAGCCAGTGGCACCTGCAACGGATCCATTTCAAAGAAAGTATTACCAGAAGTGGCTTGAGCAACAGAAATGCAAATGTTAACATTTCTTTTATGTTTTGGTTTTCCACTTTCAACTGCCTTTTATTTCCACGCAGGGGAACGTGAGGAGAAATGCCTAATAGAAGACATTCCAAGCGACACGATGGTGACAGGTAAGTAAAATGCACTCAGTTAAATGTTGAACTCCAGAGAATGTGCTCGGTTAAATGCTGAACTCCAGAAGTGGTTTCACAGAATTATGCCATCCTCGGCCGGGCGCGGTGGCTCAAGCCTGTAATCCCAGCACTTTGGGAGGCCGAGACGGGCGGATCACGAGGTCAGGAGATCGAGAGACCATCCCGGCTAACACGGTGAAACCCCGTCTCTACTAAAAAATACAAAAAAACTAGCCGGGCGAGGTGGCAGGCGCCTGTAGTCCCAGCTACTCGGGAGGCTGAGGCAGGAGAATGGCGTAAACCCGGGAGGCGGAGCTTGCAGTGAGCTGAGATCCGGCCACTGCACTCCAGCCTGGGTGACAGAGCAAGACTCCGTCTCAAAAAAAAAAAAAAAAAAAAAAAAGAATTATGCCATCCTCTAAGTCCATGTTACTTGGCAGTGAACATAATGCTGCATGGTTTTCTCTTGATAGTTTATCAAGTTATTCAAACCTAACATAAAAATAGCCTTAAGAGTGAATGGTAAAATTCATAAAACAGGAAATATGGACACGGTTCCCTGGAATCCAAGCTTGATTTGTTTTTCCAGTTGTCAATGTTCCTTAGTAAAAGCATCTTGGATGCTGTTTCTCACTCTAATAGTGGTTGAACATTCAAAACGCATGTGAGGTCTTTAGACTGTGCAGCAAGGCAGGAGCACAAGTCGCACATCCTCTGTGCCCTGGCCTCCTGGTGTCTGCAGAGGCGTGGGGAGAAGGCATTGTGGTGGGCGTGCAAGTGCAGATCGGAGACTGTTTTCCAAGCAAACTGCTGGTAAAACCTGCTAACACCATGCTGACTTCCACAGGTTTCCCACACTGACACCAAGCACAGCCCCACACAGCTGAGCTTCACCTGCCTTCTGAGAAAGAAACAAGTACCTGTGGTGTCAGAACTGTGTAGAAAATCCAGAATGTGCTTAACATTCAGGCCAGAATCAACATCAAATTCCCTGGTTTTAATGCAAAACAAAACAAAACAGAAACAAAAACAAAAACAAAACAAAACAAAAGGACGGGCAGGAGGAGGAAGAGAATGTAGTGATATTCCTTATAAGTGCTGATTACATATTTCATATCCCATTCAATCTTACAATGAATACTGTTGAATTCTCTTTTCAATTTATCTTGGTCATTACCTTTAAGTGTGCTATTGCAAAAAGTAATGACCCATCCTGCAAAAGATTAAGTAAATGCATCAAGCATGGAGGCAGAGAAAGAGACAGAGCAATGTGAGATCAAGTTTTGGGATGAGTAGAATGGAAAAAATACCCAGGAGGAGAGCTGGGTGGTCTTAGAGCCCTCGCTGCTGCTCTGTCACTGTGGATGAAGCCAATTTGGGATGTCGAGTCTGTACGAGCCTGCCTGGACCCAAATCCCAGCTCTGTCACCTGAGAGCTGTGTGCCACTGGGCAAGTGACTTACCCTCTGTTTCATGTGCGAAATGCAATGATAAAAAACAAACAAACATCTATTTCCTTTGGTTGTGCTGATGATTAAGTTACTCTTTGTAAGGCTTTTAGAACCTAACCCAGCTCACAGAAAGTACTGTGTTTGCTCAACATGTTCTCTGAGCCCAGCAATCTCATCCCAGGGGAATTTTGGCCCCTGAGGTAAATAGCCCTGGGTAGCTGGCTGTTTTCCTGGTAACATGTGAATTTTCCAAACTGCAGTTGAAGGGGCAGAGGAAGAGGAAGGGGGACAGTGCTGTCCTGTCCACTTGCCTGTTGCCTCATGGCCCATCAGCTGGATAGGCTCACCCAGGACCCACTGGGACATCTCAAGGAGCTGCAGCCACCTGAGCCATGGAGGCATTGGCAGCAGGAAGGCAAGTGTGACTAGAGAGTGTCCTGACAGCTATGTCAAGGCTGGGTCTCAGTGATGGCACCATGGTCCATCTAGAGTGGCTGGTGCCATCATGCCAGCTGCAGCAGGGAGGCACAGCCAGGGCTGCATGCTCCATGGAACTGGCAGGAGCCAGGGACAAGCAGGAGCCCCGCCCCTTCCGAGTTGGGGTGGGAGCTCTCTGCAGACTTAGGCATCCCTGTGCTCTCAGGCCGGGAGCAGATAGGGCCCCCCCTCTCCTGGGCACAGCTGCAGCCACTGAAGTCACAGCTGAAGACCCAGACCTCCGGCTCCACAGAGCAGGCGGGAGCCGCACCCAAGTCCCAGCTGCAGATCCAGGCCTCCTGCTCCATGGAGCAGGCAGGAGCCCCACCCCACTGGGCAGATGCAGCTGCCCAAATCATGGCTGCAGACCCAGGCATCCCTGTGCTTTTGTGGGAAGCCGGGAGCAGACAGAAGCCGCACTCTCCTGGGCACAGCTGCAGCCCCCCAAACCATGGCTTCGGATCCAGGCACCTCTGCACTCTTGGGGGCCCAGGAAGCCCCATCCCCGGCCTTCACAGGTTTGGAAGGGCCTGCTCCTGCTGCCTGGCTTCTCCCTACTGTCAACGTCCACTCTGATCTCAGAGTAAAGTCGGGGCGAGCCTGGGCACTGTCACAGCCTGGCCAGGTGTGCACATGCTCAGGGCAGTGCTGATACACCAGCCCCCTGCTGCCTCAGCCCCCTCCAGACTTTGAGCGCCGAGAATAGGAGGGAAGCCACGGGGGTGCTGAGGGTAGCTTGGCACTGGCCTACAGGCAGCCCTTGGCACCTACAGCCTGGGCACCATGAATGGCAGCAGCAGGCAGACAAGTTCCTGGGTGGAAGGGGGCAGGTCCCTGGTGAGGCCCCCACCTTCAGGCCAGGGAGGTCCTGAAGGCTGGGGGCTGGGCTGCCAGTCCTGCAGACCAGAGTGGGAACTTGTGGTGCCTTTACCCATGACTGCCGATGGACCAATCGGAGTGCACTTCCTCCCCTATAAGGCCCAAAAAACCAGAGCTGAGCAGACATCAGGGCAACCAGATGCAGAGGAGCTACCCACTCCAGGGCCTCCTCTCTGCTGAGAGCTGCAGAGATGACAGGATGGCCTGCCTGCCGAGAGGAGCTTTCCACCTCTATGGTCTCCTCTGTGCTAGGAGCTGAACACTTGTTGGGACACCCTGGCTGTGGAAAGGAGCTGCCCCTGCAGGTCTCCTCTGAGCTGTTGTATCACGCAATAAAGCTCATCTTCCTCTTGCTCACCCTCCACTTGTCTGCATACCTCATTCTTCCTGGTCACAGGACAAGAACTTGGGACCCGTTGAATCTGGCAAGGCTAAAAGAGCTGGTGTAACACAAACAGGGCTGAAACATGCCCCTTGCTTGCCATGCTGTGGGGGAAGAGAAGGAGAGAAGAGCTGCAGCCCCCAGGCCAGGGACAAGCAGGAGCCCCACCCCTTCTGAGTTGAACTCCCTCTTTGGGGCCCTGTGGTTCCTGGCATACTGCATTCTCCAGTGCCAGCTGTGGAAGCTGCTTGCAGTGTGCCTGGTCCAGCTGCAGCCTTGCAGAGAGCCAGTGCCCACACCAGCACCTGGAGCTGCCCACCCTGCTGCAGCTGCTGGCGTGCCTGATTGCACAGTGGCTGGACCCTATGCTCACTCACACGCCCCTCACTGCCCTGTGCCTGACTCGCTCTGGCCAGGCGTGGGATCCAGGCCAGTAGCGTCAGTTGAGTGCAGCATGCCAGGCTGAGTGAGTGGGCAGAACAAGTCCAGTGGGCCCAAGCAAAACTTGGGCAAGGGTGCTACCAGCCACAGAGGTTTCCAGCTAGAAATGTGACACCCCAAGGATCCTGTGACAGCGGTTCCATCTGGCTGGAAGCCCAGGGCCCATGGTGGCTGGCTCCCTCGCCCAAGTCAGGAGCCTCTGGAGTCCTCCTTCCCTCGGATGCTGCTGTCCACTCTTCCTCCTCAGTTCCTGCCAGGGCTCTTCCCTGACTCTGACTGCTCCTTCTCACCTGGTCTTCCCAAGCCTCTCTCCTCTCTGTTCTTCCCACTCTGCGGTCTCCTTAACCATCACCCTTGGGCAATTATTTAGGTTTAGAGCTCAGCTACTTAAAACTCACGGTTACGGAAAACTTTGAAAGTGCATCAGGGTCAGGCATGGTGGTCACACCTGTAATCCCAGCAGTTTGGGAGGCCGAGGCAGGTCATAACTTGAGGTCAGGGGTTAAAGACCAGCCTGACCAAGATGGTGAAACCCCGTCTCTACTCAAAATACAAAAAAAAAAAAAAATTAGCCAGATGTAGTGGTGGGCACCTGTAGTCCTGGCTACTTGGGAGGCTGAGGCAGGAGAATCACTTGAACCCAGGAGGCAGAGGTTGTAGTGAGCCGAGATCGCATCACTGCACTCCAGCCTGAGTGACAGAACGAGACTCTGTCTCAAAAAAAAAAAAAAAAAAAAAATCAAGCCTGAGTTTTAACTTTTCTTTAAAAGAGAACGGTATGACCTTAAAGTCCAAGAGTTACAGATTCTGGTCCTGGTAGCCATCCTGTGGGTCTGGTGCTTCTGCACCCACTGCCCTGCGGTGGAGGAGCCCACGCCTGCCCCACACCCAAGTGCCAAGGGAGCCTCTGCACTGGCGCTCTGGGGTGGCTGCTCACCTTTTCCTTGCCGGGGAGCACAGCCCACAGCTGTCCACAGTGCAGGAACTATATCTCCACAACTGTATCCAATCATCCTCGTTCTGCCATCTGGGTCCACTCAAAATAAATCCACATTTTTTTCACCTGAAAGTCCATCATAACTGAAGTCAGAGATTCCATTCGTCCCAGATTTCTCTTTCCAGGCTAACTCTCCTTAGTTGCCAAGTGAGTGGTTTCACTCCACTTTGTAACATGCATGCGTGAAAGCATCTCGTTTGGGCCAAGCTAAGAGCTGAGAGCTGGAGACTGTAGGGCAGTTCAGGCGAGCTCCCTGGCCCTGCCCCTCCCCCTGCCCCTGGCTGCATTCAGCAAAGAAGCCGCAAAGCACGTAACAAAAGGAATAAGAACTCACCACTGACCCAGGACAGCCAGCCCAGAGGAGGCCGAGGGAGCAGGCTGTGGAGACTGAGGCAGGAGGGTGGAAGGCTCTGGCAAAAGTGGGGGATGCGCATAAGACAACAGAGGATTATTACTCAGACATGGAAAAACCGAGGACAGAAAATGGGCAAATAGTACGAGGAGAGAAAAGCAAACCAAACTCATCAAAACCAATTAAACAAACAACCACAAGTAAGTCATAGTCCAAATATGATGCCCTCAAAATGGGCCACAATTCCCACAGATTGAGTGGTTCGAAGCTGGCCGGGGGAAGAGTCGGGACTGGCCTTTTCCCTTGGCTGCTGTGGTCTACCAGCAGGCCGCTGGGACACAGGCCCTGTGCCGGGGGGACGGGGATGGGGACAAGAGGACACCTGGGTCCCCTTTCCAGTTTCATGTCGCTCATAAAAGTGGTCATTTTGCTCTGTGTCAGCAGGGACGCTTCTGGCTTGAAGGTGTATTAGGACTGAATGAGCTCTTTGAGGGCATGAACTCTTCTACTGACCTTTGTATCCCCAAAGCCTATTGCGGTGCCTGGCACATGTGGAGTGAGTGCTTTTAATCAGAACTGAACAAATTGCAGGATGAACTGTGGTTCTAAGACTTCCAGGCACATTGAGATGAATTAGAAAGTCAGATTCTAATTACAAGCATGCAGCCAGATGTGGATGCATTTCACTTCTTGACTTGGCTGAAAAACAACACACAAAAGCCTTTCTGAAGTCCATTTCCATGATATCTAGGGTGTTTTAAGCTCTTGCTGTCGGTGCCATTTCCATGATATCCACAGTGTTCTGAGCTCTCCCTGTCGGTGCCATTTCCATGATATCCACAGTGTTCTGAGCTCTCCCTGTCGGTGCCATTTCCATGATATCCACAGTGTTCTGAGCTCTCCGTCAGTATTCCCTAACAAAAAAAGGAATGAGACTTGTGCGGCACAACCTTTTCTTGGTGAAGCCACAGGCCTCCTCAATGCTCAGAAACAGACAGTTGCCCAGGACTTAATTTCAAGCTCTCTTGGCAACTGAAGATTGTGTTTTCACTTATGTTTATTCCACTCTTTTCCTTTTAAAGATCATCTCCCTCTCTCTCGTTCCTTTTCTTCCCATCTTCCTTTATATATTCAGCAAATATCTACTGCTCACCTATGAGTCATTGTTCTTGATTCTGTGGATTCAAACTGGAAAGAAACAAAATAATGGAATCTTGCCTTCAGGGTGTTTATGGTTTCATGGACAGAGAAAAACAATAACCTAGAAAATGAGCAAGTCATGAAACATCTCAGACAGGGGGACAGGAGGCTCCCAGCATGGATGGAGAAGAACTCAGTGGGATAGTAACCCTGAAGCTGTGATGCATGGGGATGGGGAGACTTGGAGTGTGAGGAAGAAGACAGTGAGGCTGGACTGGCTGGAGGATAGAAGGTGGGGCTGGAAGGTCAGCATCATGGCACCGTGGTCAACAGTCACAGAGAGACTTTGAATTTGACTCTGAGTGAGAAAGCTTTTAGTATAATTCACACTTTAAATGCCACACAGCTGCAGAAGCAGAGATATCCAGGGAAGCTCCTCCCACCATCCAGGAAAGAGGAACGGGGCTTGGATCAAGGGAGCTACAGCGAGGGGAGTTATGGTCAGATACCAAATGCATTTGGAAGGCAGAACCTATAAGACATTCTGACAGAATGAAAATGGGGTTTACAAAGAGACAAGTAAAGAGGAATTTATAGAGATGGAGAAGACTGCAGACCATGGTTTGGGGGTCAGGGTGGGAGGGTGGGGGGTCAGGATTTTTTTTTTTCCTGGATGAATTAAATCTGAGATGCCTGTTGGCCATCTGTCACAATCCATATTGTGTTGCTATATCAGAATGCCACAGACTGTGTAATTTATAAAGAAAAGAAATACATTTCTCACAGTTCTGAAGGCTGGGAATTCCAATAGCAATGGGCATCTAAAGCACCTATTTGAAGGCACTGAGTACAACCAACACAGACAGGACTTAAAAGGCCATGATCTTTGGAGAGGGAAAAGACACGAGGTGAGCTCCACAATCATCTTGGTGTTTTCCACTCAGGAAAATTTCAAATTGTGTATTAGGGTAATACATCTCAAGCGATAGGGCTAAGGAAAGAGAGGTCAGAGTTCAGGACTGCCAAAGTGGCTGGGAAGTGAGGAGGGAAATCCAGAAAAGGAAGGAAACAAAAATAAGGAGCCTAATAATCTGGATAAAAATCTTCCTCAAATAACTGGCTGATACCTAAGTTACATAAAAGTAGAGAGAGAGACTCAAAACAGGCAAACAAAAACAACCAGGAGGAAACAGCAACTGCTAAAGAATCAAGCAGAGGTTTTGTCAGCCACATGGACCTGGGGGGAAAGGACCATGACCCAACAAGGTGGAGGGATCTCAGAAAACACCCTGGACCCGACGAGGGCTACACTCTGGGCATAAGATCGGGCCCTAGAAATAAGGACTACATCCCAGGAATGGGTTACATTCTAGGAATAAGGACAAAACTGGAATAGATCAGCCCTGTTTTCTAGCAGGAAATAACCCTCCTTGGAGGATGATAGCATTATTCTAACCCTCTACAATATACCCACCCCACCAAAAAACAAACAAACAAACAAACAAACAAAAAACCCTCTATGGTATACAGCATCCAATCCCAAATTATGAGACATGCTTTAAAAAAAAAACTGGGCCAGGCGCGGTGGTTCACGCCTGTAATTCCAGCACTTTGGGAGGCCGAGGCGGGCGGATCACAAGGTCAGGAGATCGAGACCATCCTGGCAAACATGGTGAAACCCCGTCTTTACTAAAAATACAAAAAAATTAGCCAGGCGTGGTGGCGGGCACCTGTAGTCCCAGCTTCTCGGGAGGCTAAGGCAGGAGAATGGCGTGAACCCGGGAGGCGGTGGAGCTTGCAGTGAGCGGAGATCGCGCCACTGCACTTCACCTGGGTGACAGAGCAAGACTCCGTCTCAAAAAAAAAAAAAAAAAAAAAAAAACTGAATGACCTGAAGCCAAAATATCAAACAGGCAATAGAAAGAGAGACACAGATGATTCAGAGACGGACTTTAAAATTACCATTAATACGTTAAAGAAAATAGGGAAATTGATGAAGAAGATAGATGAAAAGATGGAGAATTTCAACAATTAGGATCTCTTTTTAAAAAACCAAGTGGACATTCTGGAACTGAAAAATACAATGTCTGAAGAACTCATTAAATAGAGTCAACAAAGGACCAGGAAAGATTAGTGAAGCGGATTAGATTAGTGAACTGGAAGAGATTTCAATAGAAAAAAGAATGAAAAGACCAGAAAGGAGTGTAAGATATGTGAGGAAGACAAATGGTCTAACATACATGCAATTGCAGCCCCAAAGAGAAAGGTGAGACAGAATGGAGAAAAGGCAATATTTAAAGACATGATGGCCAAAAATTTTTGCAAATTGATGGAAGACATCAACCCAGAGATTCAAGGAGCTCAGAGTACCCCAAATGAGGATAAGTATAAGGACAACCACACCTAGGTACATCATTGTCACACTACCAAAAGCCAAATACAAAGAGAAAAAAAATTAAAAATAACCAAAGGGAAAACCACAATCGTTTCAGGGCACAGTTTCTTCAATTTTAAAAACAATTTTGTTAACGTTTGAACAGAAGTTATGGCATCTTCAAAGATGCTGAACGGAAAGGGAAAAAAATGACTTTGTGATAGATTTTGAAATCAGGAAGTGTGATGACTCCAACTTTGTTCTCTCTCAAGATTAATTTGGCTCTTTGTGGTCTTTTTTGGTTCCATATGAATTTTAGAATTGTTTTTCTATTTCTGTCTGTTGAAATTTTGATAGGGATTGCACTGATTTGATAGATTGCATTGGGTAGTATGGACATTTTAACAGTATGAAGTATTGCAATCCATGAACCCGAGATGGCTTTTCATTTGCGTCTTCTTTCATTAATGTTCTATAATTTTCATATACCAGTCTATCACATCCTTCATTAAGTCTATTCCTAAGTATTTTATACTTTTTGGTGCACTTGTAAATGGGACTGTTTTCCTAATTGTCTTTTCAAATAGTTCATTGTTAGTATATAGAAACGCATCTCATTTTCTGCATTGATTTTGTATCCTGCAACTTTACTGAATTTGTTTATTAGTTCTCACAGTTATTTTATTTATTTATTTATTTATTTATTTATTTATTTATTTATTTGAGACGGAGTCTCGCTCTGGCACCCAGGCTGGAGTGCAGTGGCACCATCTCGGCTCACAGCAAGCTCCACCTCCTGGGTTCACGCCATTCTCCTGCCTCAGCCTCCTGAGTAGCTGGAACTACAGGCACCAACCACCATGCCCAACTAATTTTCTGTATTTTTTTTTAGTAGAGGCGGGGTTTCACTGTGTTAGGCAGGATGGTCTCGATCTCCTGACCTCATGATCTGCCTGCTTCGGCCTCCCAAAGTGCTGGGATTACAGGTGTGAGCCACCACACCCGGCCAGTTCTCACAGTTTTTTATGTAGTCTTTAGGGTTTTCTATGTATAGGATCATGTCATCTGCAAACAGAGACAATATTATTTTCCTTTCCTATTTGGATATCTTTTCTTTTTCTTGCTTAAATGCTCTTGCTAGGACTTTCAGTACTATGTTGAATAAAAGTGATAAAAGCAGGTATCCTTGCCTTTTTCCTGATCATAAAGGAAAAGCTTTTGTTTTCCCCATTGAGTATGATGTTAGCTGTTGACTTTTCATATAATGTCTTTATTATGCTGAGGTACTTTCCTACTATTTCTAGTTTGTTGATAACTTTTATCATTAAAGGATGCTGAATTGCATTAAATGCTGCTTCTGTATCTGTTGAGATAATCATGTGATTTTTATCTTTTATTCCGTTAATACAATGTACCATATTAAGTGATTTCTGTGTGCTGAACCATCTTTGCACCCCAGGGATAAACCCTACTTGGTTATGGTGTATGATATGATCCTTTTAAAATGCCTTTGATTTGGCTCACCAGTATTTTGTTGAGGACTTTTACATCTATATTCATCAAGAATACTGGCCTATAGTTTTCTTTTCTTGTAGTGTCTTTGTCTAGCTTTGGTATCAGGGTGGTGCTGGTCTCATAAAATGAGTTTGGAATGATTCCCTCCTCTTCAACTTTTGAAAAGAATCTGAGGATTGGTGTTGATTCTTCCTTAAATGTTGGTTGAATTTGCCAGTGAAGCCACCTGGTCCTGGGCTTTTCTTTATTGGAAGGTGCTGGATTATGGACTCAATCTCCGTATTAGTTAAGGAGCTATTCAGACTTTCTGTTTCTTCATGATTCAGTCTGGATAGGTTGTGTGATTTTAGGAGTTTATCTTTTCTTTTAGGTTATTCAGTTTGTTGGCATATGATTATTCATACCAGTCTCATGATCTTTTTTTTATATATGGCATCAGTTTTAATGTCTACTCTTTCACTCTGGTTTTATTTGAATTGTCTCTTTTTTTTCTTAATCTAGACTCGATTTCAAAATACACTACAAAGCAACAGTAATCAAAACACTATGGGCCGGGCGTGGTGTCTCACGCCTGTAATACCAGCATTTCCAGCATTTTGGGAGGTTGAGGCGGGGAGATCACTTGAGGTCAGGAGTTCAAGACCAGCTGGCCAACACGGTGAAACCCCTTTTCTATTAAAAATACAAAAATTAGCTGAGCATGGATGCCTGTAGTCCCAGCTACTGGGGAAGCTGAGGCAGGAGAGTCACTTGAACCCAGGAGGTGGAGGTTGCAGTGAGCCGAGATCACACCACTGCACTTCAGCCTGGGCGACAGAGTGAGACTCTGTCTCAGAAAAACAAAAAACAAACAACAACAACAAAAAACCCAGTATAATATTAGTGTGAAGACAGACCAATGGAACAGAATAAAGAGCCCAGAAATAAATCTACACATATATGGTCAACTGATCTTTGACAAAGGTGACAAGAATAGAGTGGAGAAAGGAGTCTCTTTAATAAATGGTGCTGGGAAGACTGGATATCCACATGCAAGATAATGAAATCGGACCTTTATTTTACACCATACACAAAAATAAACCAAAAATAGATTAAAGACCTAAATGTAATACCTGAAACTGTTAAACTCCTACGAAAAACCATGAGGGGGCCGGATGCGGTGGCTCACGCCTGTAATCCCAGCACTTTGGGAGGCCGAGACGGGCGGATCACGAGGTCAGGAGATCAAGACCATCCTGGCTAACACAGTGAAACCCCGTCTCTACTAAAAAATACAAAAAAAACTAGCCGGGCGAGGTGGCGGGCGCCTGTAGTCCCAGCTACTCGGGAGGCTGAGGCAGGAGAATGGCGTGAACCCGGGAGGCGGAGCTTGCAGTGAGCGGAGATCCTGCCACTGCACTCCAGCCTGGGTGACAGAGCGAAGACTCTGTCTCAAAAAAAGAAAAGAAAAGAAAAGAAAAACCATGAGGGAAAAGTTTCATGACATTGGTCTTGGCAATAATTTCATGGATATAATGCCAAAAGCACAGGCAACAAAAGCAAAAACTGACAAATGAGACTACATCAGACTCAAAAGCTTCTGCATGGTAAAGGAAACAAAATGGTAAAAAGGTAACCCATGCGATAGGAGAAAATATTCGCAAACCATATGTCTACCTGACAAGGTGCTACGCTCTAAAATATACAAGGAATGCCACAACTCAATAACAAAAAACTGAATAAACCAATTTGAAAGTGGGCTAAGGACTTAAATAGACATTTCTCTAAAGAAGATATTCAGATGACCAGCATATGAAAAAATGCTCAATGCTATGAGGGGAATGCAAATCAAAACCGCAATGAAATATCACCTCATATCTGTCAGGATGGCTATTGCTTTTTTAAAAAACCAAGTATTGGTGAGAACGTGGAGACACTGGAACACTTGTGCACTGCCGGTGGGAAGGCAAAGTGGGTGCAGCTGCTGTGGAAAACAGAATGGAGGTTCCTCAAAACACTAAAACTGGCCGGGTGCAGTGGCTCATGCCTGTAATCCCAGCACTTTGGGAAGCCAAGGCGGGTGGATCATGAAGTCAGGAGTTCAAGACCAGCCTGGCCAAGATGGTGAAACCCTCTCTATTAAAAAATACAAAAGTTAGCCAGGCATGCTGGTGGGAGGCTGAGGCAGAGAATTGCTTGAACCCGGGAGGCGGAGGTTGCAGTAAGCTAAGATTGCGCCACTGCACTCCAGCCTGGGCGACACAGCGAGACTCCGTCTCAAAAAACAAAGAAACAAACAAACAAAAAAACCCACTAAAACTAAAACTAGAACCTCATATGATCTAGCAACCCCACTTCTGGGTATTTACCCAAAATAATTTAAATCAAGATGTGAAAGAGGTACTAGCACCCCATGTTCATAACAGCACTATTTACAATAGTCAAAATGTAGAAACAACCTATATGTCTATGATGGACAAATGAGTAAAGAACATACGGTATATTCATACAATGGAATATTATTTAGCCTTAAGAAATAAGGAAATTGTGCAATCTTAAGCAACATGGATGAACCTTGAGGATACTATGCTAAGTAAAATAAGCCAGTCACAGAAGGACAAACACTGCAAGATTCCACTTACACATGGTACCTAAAACAATGAAATTTGTAGAATCAAAGAATGAAATGGTAGTTGTCATGGGCTGGGGGGAGGGAGAAATGAGGAATTACTAATTAATGAGTGTAAAGTTCCAGTTAAGCAAGATAAATAAGTTCTAGAGATCTGTTACACAACATTGAACCTACAGTCAACAATACTGTAATGTACACTTGAAATTTTGTTAAAAGGGTAGATCTCGTGTTGTGTTCTGGTCATAATAAACCTAATAAAGTTTAAAAAATAAAGGAAAAAATACAAAGCTAGATTTCTAGATTTCTGTACTCAGTGAAAATATCCTTCAAAAGTGAAAATGAAATAAAAATGTTTTCACACAACCAAAAGCTCAGAGATTGTTTCACTATCAGACCTGTACTACACGAAATACGGAAGGGAGCTCTTCAAGTCGAAGGGAAATGAAAGTATACATATATTGACTTGTGAAGTTTATAACACATGTAGCAGTAAAATATATGACAACAATAGCACAAAGGAGGAAAGCAGGTAAATGGAGTTAAACAGCTGAAAGATTCTCGCAATGTTCAGCAAGTAGTAAATACGCTAATTTAAGGAAGAAGGCAGCGCAACAAGGATGCATATTATTACCAAGGTAATCAATAAAAGAATACTGTACTAAAAGAATGCATAACTAATATGCTAATAGAGAAAAATGAAAAAAAAAACTGGATTAATCCAAAGAACGGCAAGAAAGGAATAAAGGAACAAGGAACAAATAAAACAAATGAAAAACAAATAGCAATATGGTAGACTTAAACCTAAATATATTTTACATTAAGTGTAAATGGGCAAAACACTCCAATTAAAAGACCAAGATTGTCAGACTAGACTAAAAAAACAAAAAATAAAAAAACTACATGCTGTTTCCAAAAGAAAACTTTAAATATCAGAAAGTCTGAAAGTAAAAGAATAGAAAAAGACATACCACGCAAATAAGAACAAAAAGATAGTGTAAAGTAGACTTTAAGAACATAAATATTACTGGAGTTACAGGGGTACACAAATCACCAATGATGGTTTTAATAACAGAAAGAGGTTTAGGGGGTGTTTCCTACTCAGCTGTTATGAATTTTATTTAAAAGAATGTTGAGGCCAGGTGCAGTGGCTCACGCCTATAATCCCAGCATTTTGGGACGCCCAGGCAGATGGATCACCTGAGGTCAGGAGTTTGAGACCAGCCTGGCCAACATGGTGAAACTTCCATCTCTACTAAAAATGCAAAAATTAGCCAGGCATGGTGGCGGACGACTGTAATCCCAGCTACTTGGGGGGCTGAGGTGGGAGAATTGCTTGAACCCAGGAGGTAGAGGCTGCAGTGAGCCGAGACGGTGCCACTGCACTCCAGCCTGAGTGACAGAGCAAGACTCTGTCAGAGAGAGAGAGAGAGAGAGAGAGAGAGAGAGAGAGAAAGTTAGTCCAAGAGAGATGACCGTAGAGCCAGTCATCAAAATCTACCTAAAAGTTTGTTTTTTCTCATTAGGACTAAAAATAGTCTGCAAGGGACTGGTATTCCATCTTGCCCAAGTGGAGGTAGCCGAGAGCACTGTAGAATGGAAAACAGACTTTGTAGACAAAAACACAAGCCATGACATCCACCTTAATGCCTAACGGCCGGGTGACTGTGAGTCTGTTTCCTTCTCTGTAAACTGAAGATAACATGAGCCTTGGAGCAGCAGAGCACTTGGCACACCCTTGACATGTTGCAGGTGCTCCGTCGGTGTGGGTTCCCACCCTCTCTTCACCTTGGCCTCTGGGTAGCCTAAAACTACTAGAGACACAGGTGCGGCTCTGGCTCTGGCTCAAAGCTCTCTCTGAAAGAAAGAGAAGCTGCTCCAGAAGCAGACAAAGGCCTGCATTCCCCAACTGGACACTGAGAGGGGGATGATATGGGGCTTGCGCACCTGCCAACAGTGCCAGCTGACAAACCTGGGGTAAGAAATCCTTGCCCTGTAAACTTATTTAGAAATTCCTAAGCCAAATATATTCTGTATTTTTTATCTTGTTTCTCTTAGTCCTTCTTATTAATGTCCCTTAACAATAAATTCGATTGTCTCGAATTTTAAAAAAAAAACAGATAAAGCAACTTTGATGGTAAGTTTGAGGGGTAGAGATGAGAAGAATAGGGAGGGAAGACGCTGGTGGTGGGTAACTGTGTACGTTCTTCCCACCTGCCTAGTGAGTTTCAGTTTTTTTGTTTTTTTATTATTTTGAGACGGAGTCTCCCTCTGTCACCCAGGCTGGAGTGCAGTGGCGCAATCTTTGCTCACTGCAGCCTCCACCTCCCAGGTTCAAGCGATTCTTCTGCCTCAGCCTCCCTAGTAGCTGGGATTACAGGCACGTGCTACCACACCCAGCTAATTTTTGTATTTTTTGAGAGACAGGTTTCATCATGTTAGCCAGGCTGGTCTCAAACTCCCGACCTCAGGTGATCTGCCCACCTTGGCCTCCCAAAGTGTTGGGATTACAGGCATGAGCCACCGTGTCTGGCCAAGTTTTAGTTTTAAAGCCCTTAAAGCCACTTGCTTTCCAGTCCTTGATGCACTTGAAGAAAAAAAAGAAAAAAGAAAAAGCATTAGTCCCTTATAAAAAGCAGGGACTGTTAAAAAGGGAGAAGCACCATGAAGCATAGTGATCATAATGCAGCAGACTGTTCATAAAATGTTTAGAATTCACAACTAATAAGCAAAAACATCTGCTCCCGGATGCGCCCTTTCAAAGGGTCCCCTGATCTATCTCAAGCATTCTGCAAAATACCCATAGTTTTATTTTTCAAAGTACAAGTTTTAGAGACTAGAAGGGAACAGGAGGGCAAGTTAAATGGGTGTCATCATTCGTCATCCCACCAGGGCAAACAGACCCCACTCTTGTCTTCATGGGAGACCTCACTGCCTCTCTGGACTGTCTTGGGTTGGGTGTTCTACAAAGCAGACCCTGAGCCAAGGATTCAAGTGCAAGTGATTTGCTAAGGAAATGCTCCCAGAAGAAGGGAGGAGAAGAAGCCAAGCAAGGGCATTATTTCAGGTTAACCCCAGACTCATCCTAAGCCCTGGAGGAGCCCAGAAGCATGAGATAACTACAGATCCAGCAATTCTGGATCCACACCCAGAAGAACTAAAAGTCGGGACTGAGATACTTGTATATCAATGCTCACAGCAGCCAAAAAGTGTGCATCAATAAATGCACGGATAAACAAATGTGGTCCATCCATACAATGGAATATCATTCGGCCATAAAATGAAGGAAATTCTGTTACATGCCACAACACAGATGAACCTTGGAAATATTATGGTAAGTGAAATAAGCCAGACACAAAAAGAGAAATACTGTGTGATACTATGTGTAAGGCACCTAGAGGAGTCAAATCCATAGACGGAGACTCTCAGGAGTCATAACAGGATGGGAGTTATTGCTTAAGTGGGTAGACTTTCTGCTCGGGGATATGAAAACATTCTGGAAATGGATGGTAGTGATGGTTACACAGCAATATGGCTATACTTAATGTCACCGAATTGTATACTTAAAATGGTTAAAATGGTAAATTTTCTGTTATGTATATTTTACCACACTTTTTAAAAACATTTTTTAAAAATCTGGACAAGGGCCAGGTGTAGTGGCTCACGCCTGTAATCCCGGCACTTTGGGTGGCCGAGGCACACAAATCACGAGGTCAGGAGATCAAGACCATCCTGGTTAACATGGTGAAACCCTGTCTCTAAAAATACAAAGTTAGCCGGGCGTGGTGGTGGGCGCCTGTACTCCCAGCTACTCAAGAGGCTGAGGCAGGAGAATGGCGTGAACCCGGGAGGTGGAGCTTGCAGTGAGCCGAGATGGCACCACTGCACTCCAGCCTAGGCGACAGAACGAGACTCCGTCTCAAAAAAAATAAATAAGAATAAAAAAATAAAATCTGGATAAGATATACCACAGCTTGTTCCACCTCCGGGCAAAGGAGCTGGGCATTTGTACTTGCATCCCATTTGTTGGCACTGGCTCAGGCTGGGGAGGCGCAGACCTCAGCTCAGGCTCTCCCTGTCCTCTGTGCAGGGTATGGCTCCAGCACGCAAGGCCTCGTCTAAGGCCACAAGCTGCAGTTAAGCACGCCAAAGCCAGGGGTGGCTAAGAGAGCAGGAAGGGACCTTAAGGGCCAAGGGGGCATCAGCAGTGCCCACTACAGCCCTGTGGGCCCGAGTCATGGCAGCTGTCTTCTCTGTGGCCAAGGACAAGTGCTCTCACCTCAGGAGTGTTGCTGATACCTGGCCTTGCCACAGGCCCTCTGCAAATACTCATGGTGTCTAAAGATGCTGACTTGGGTAAAGTATCAGCCCTTTCAATTGTTTCTCTTTGGTGATGAAAAATGACACACATCTAAGAATAAATATAAGGTAAATGTGCACAATGTCTACATTGAAAACAACAAACCAGTCACAGAGGGCTATCCTGTATTTTTCTGGATAGAAAAATGGGTAGGAGATTAAGATGCTTCACACGAGAGGAGACGAGACCTGAATGGCCAGGAAGTGGATGAGAAGGTGCTTGAGTTAACTGTCAGGAAAAACGTAAAGCAAAGCCCACTGGGATGTGACTACACACTCACCAAATGCCAAAATGAACAAGACAGAAAATAACAAGCATACAAGCAGATGTGGAACTCCCACACACAGTGGGTCGTGAACAGGCCCCACCATTTTTATATCTACTGAAGTTGAACATGGGCACATCCCATGACCAGGTAAACACAGGAAATGTACAACACAAACGCAGTGGTTCACAAGACATGCACAAGAATCTTTACGGCAGCACGATGTGAAATAGCCAAAAACTGGACACTGCCTACATGCCCACCAAAAGGCAAATGTATAAGAATAGTTGTGTATTCAAAAATACAATCTTAAACAGCAAACAGTGATCTACATGGGCATACAGCAACACAGACGGCACTCACAAAGTGTCGATTAAAAGAAGCCACACAGAGCATATATTTTTATGTAAAGCACAGAAACAGACAAAAATAATCTGTCTTTAGAAGTCAGCGTAGTGGCTCCCTTCGTGGGGGTGGTGATAGGTGGCATGGCAACTTCCAGGATGCTGATGATGTCTGGACCAGGGCGATTCCGTCTGTGAGAATGTGCTGAGCTGTACTCTGATGATCTTTTTGTCAAAAACATGCTTCTTCTACTGAGACTCTTTGAAACATTATAGGGAAACAGAAGATCCTCCTGGGAAAAGGGGACATTCTAGAAGAGATCACCATGTTCATAGCTACTCTCGAAAGCAACTACTTTCTATGCCCAGGTCTCTACCTCATAAACTAAATCAGAGCACGTGGGGCAGAAGCTGAGCATCAGCAGCATGTAAAGGTCCCCAGATGACACCAACATGCAGTCAACTTTAGGACCCACTGGACGATCTTTCCTACCACTTGACAGTGGGAATTTACAGATCCCGTCCCCCAGCCTGAAGTCTCCCCTCACTCTTGGAGTCTCAGTCTAAGTGTCACTTACCCTCCTCGAGGTTCCTGTTACCCTCAGAATAGGAGCAGGCAGTATGATCAATGAGAGAAAAGGGCCAGGTCCTAGAGGCCTGAGGAGCTCTTTAGTGAATCTGGATTTCATTCTAAGAGCAATAAGGAGGGATTGAAGAAATTAAGGAAACATCATCCCTCTTCTGTCACTTATACCCCATTCTGCCTCAGTTAGACATGAATTAATTGTAGTTAGCACATTTTGAGTGATGACCATGGGCAGGCAGTGTTCTCAGAAAATGCACTGATTAATCTCCATGACCACCCCGACATAGGGCCTGCTACTATCCTTGTCTTACTTCTGAGAGGTTTTGTAAAGTCACCCAAGATCACACAGCTTGGGAGTGGTGAAGCCAGAGCCAGGGTCAACCAGATAATTCTGCCTTTAACCGCCATGTGCAGGGCCTCCCATTGCCTCATCCTTTCCTCAAACACAGAATGACCCTCAGTGTCTGCCAAGCTCCATACTCAGCACTGGGAAGATAATGTTGGGTCTCTCATCAGCTCTCTGAATATACCTGAATTTAGCTTACAGAAGAGTATTTAAAACAGAAAGACAGTCACAAAATATTACGTGGAAAAATCAAGCTACATAGTATGTGCCGTATAATCTCATTTTTTATAAAATATAAAAATGTACTTACAGGAAAAAGGCTAAAAGGATAATATGAAATACCAAAACTTCTAAAGGAGATTTTACTTTCTAAACTCCCTATAATGAATGTTTTATTTTTCTAATACCAACCCAAATGACCCACAGTGCCAGCCTCAAGGACTCATCATCTGGAGCCAACGGGGCAGCCACGCCAGGGATCACAAGGAAAGGCTGGCCGCCTTATCAAGCATAGGCACAGGGTACCAGGGAGGCCAGGAGAGGTGCAGCCTGGTGGACAGCATCTGTGTCCCTGAGGCAGCTCCCCTCCCACAGGATCTAGATGGTCCTGGCACCCAGTAGGCACCCAGTGTTTACTGAACACCCAAGAGGAGTAAGGCCTCTACCTGCAGGCTCTGCAAGAACCACACGTGGAGTTGGTTTACAGCACACACGCACACCCCACATCCAAGTCTATAGGGAGTAGTGGTGGTGTTTTTGGTGGACAATGCCTGGAATGTGGGACTTGGCCCTGCTAAAGTTTAATCTTGGAGCTGCCACTTATTATCTGAATTTTAGATAAGTCATCTCAGCCTCTTCAGGCTTCAGGCCCCTCCTCTGCAAAACTGGGTATTGTTAGACCTACTTTACAGGGTTGTGGGGTTAAATGGGAGTGTCGCTAGAAAAACTGTGAGTTAAAAGCCTAATAATAATGTAAAGAATTATGTATCAAGTACTTACATGGAACCTAATTTGTAAGGTGCCAATCTGTGTTAAATAGCACAAAAATATTAACCCACATATTCTTCATACCCTAAGAGAGATGCCATTATCCTTGCTTTACTGGTGGGGAAACACTGGGCAGCTCGGTGTCTTGTCCAAGACGGCAGTTAGTAAGCTCCATCGCAGTTCCTAGCAGTGAACCCTGCAGGCTCTCTCGCAGCGCAGTAAGAAACATGACACAGTATCTCATCTGTACAGACACATCCTGTCACACGATTATCTCATCTACACTGCACAGAGTGCTCTCCCAGGCTTACTCTGTCCAGGAACAATGATTCTCTTCTGCCATCTGGTGGCAGCCATGGGGCATGACACCTGAGGGGGCATGTGCTTAGGGCTGGAGGATCTTGGCAAAATCAAGCAGAAATTCTCCTCCTCCATTCTGGTAACTCAAAGCAGTATGCCAGGAATACTGGCATTTTAATGGGGGGAGGGGGCAACTGGCACTCATTCAAAATCATTTGCTGAGCATGTACTGTAGGATATACTTCCATTCATTCCACAAAGATGTATTGAGCCCCTACTAAGGTGACCCAAACACCACCCTAGGCTTACTGTCAAGCTATAGACAGCCAAAGAAACAGGAATAAAATACATCTGCCCTCTAGTACCTTACGGAATACAGACAAAGGGGGCACCAGAACATGTGGGTATGCTGACAAGATTAGCTCCATATGGGCAAGTGGGGGCAGCAACAAGAGCAAAGTCCTAGAAAATAAGAGGGGGTGGCCACTGACAGAATAGGGAACCCCCACCCACCCCAACAAGAGGGAGTCAGAAAGGATAAATGTGGTGGGGTTAGGACATTTGGTGGTGAAAAGATGGTGTCTTATTCTGTTTTCTGCTGCTCTGACAGAATACCACAGACGTGGCAATTTATAAAGTTTATTTGGTTGACAGTTCTGGAGGCTGGAGAGTCCAAGAGCATGACACCAGCATCTGACAAGGGTCAGCCCATGGTGGAAAGTCAAGTCAGTGCATGAGACAGAGAGAAGTAGGTCAAACGTATCCTTTTTATGAGAACCCCACTCCCACAATGGCTTTAATCCCTTCATGAGAGTGGAGGCTTCATGACCCAATCACTTCTTGAAGACTCCACCCCAAATATTGGTAAAATGGCAATTAAATAGCAACACGTGCTCCGGGGGAGCCAATCAAGCAACAGCAGGTGGAGACTCTTACCATTTCCATAAGACGCAGGGTAACCATCTGAGAAGTGGGAGTGGGGGCAGGAAGGTACTGGAAGAGGCTAAGGAGAAAAGACACACATGAACCAGTTGTTTTAGAGAATAGTGAGCACACATAACCATGATTTTTAGGTGGTAATACATTTGGAAAGTGACTTGGAAAGCCTGGCTGTGTGCTTTTCTCCAGGAACATTCAGCTGCTTCAGCAAAGGTGCCTAATCACCTTTAGGGCTTTGTTGCCTGTGTTGTTGAATGCTTCAAATGCACTTTAAAAGAAATGTGTATTCTACTGTGCAGGAGAATGTTCTATAAATGGCAAGTAGGTCCTGTTGGTCGATGATGCTGATCAGTTCTTCTACATCCTTGCTGATTTTGTCTAGTTCTATCAAGCACCAAGAGAGGAGTACAGAAGTACCAACTATAAACAGGGACGTGTCTACTTCTCCTTTCAGTTGTCAGTTTTACTCCACACGTTTTGAAGCTCTCTTGTTTGGTGCATTTAGGGTGATTATGTCTTGGTGAATTGATGCCTTTCTTATTGTGTAACGTCTCCCTTTATTCCTGGTCATTGTCTTTGCTCTGAAGTGTACTTTTTTTCCCCCTGCTAAGGTAAGGCCTCACTCTGTTGCCCAGGCTGGAGTACAGTGGTTCAATAATAGCTTACTGTTAACCTTGAACTCCTAGGCTCAAGGACTCGTCCCACCTCAGCCTCCTGGGTAGCCAGAACTACTGGTGCATGCCACCACACCTGGCCAACTTTTAATTTTTTTTGTAGAGACAGGGTTTTGCTATGTTGCCCAGGCTGGTCTTAAACCCCTAGCCTCAAGTAATGCTCCTGCCTCAGCCTCACAAAGCACTGAGATTATAGGTATGAGCCACCACACCCAGCCCTCTGAAGCCTACTTTGGCTGATATTTATATAGAGACTCAAGAGTTTTAAAAACCCATGTCAAAGTGGTACATCTTTTTTCATATTTTTACTTTTAACTTGCCTATAGCACTATATTCAAAGTGATTTTCTTGTATACTGCATTATAATCGGGTCATTTAAAAATCTATTTTGATAATCTTTGTCTAATCTGTTTAGACCACTTACATGTAATGTAATTACAGATGTCAAGATTTAGGTCTGCCATTTTATTATTTTATTTTTATTATCTCCCTGTTTTTTATTCCCCTTTTCCATGTCCTGCCTTCCTGTGGGCTACTTGAACATTTTGTACTATTCCATTTTGCTTTACCTATAGTGTTGTTCATTTTATCTTTTTCTATAATTTTTATTCGTGGTTACTCTTGAGATTATCGTACACATATTTATCAGTCTAGTAATATCAATATTTTACCATTTCAAGAAAAATACAGAAACCTTAACACCATTTAAGTCTCTTTGCTCTCCCATTCTTTATAACATAGTTGTCTTAAATATTACCTCTGCATACACTGAAAAGCATACCAGGCATTGCTATAATTTCTTTAAAAAATTTTTTTCCATAGGTTATTGGGGAACAGGTGGTGTTTGGTTACATGAGTAGGTTCTTTAGTGATTTGTGAGACTCTGGTGCACCCAACACCTGAGCAGTATACACTGCACTCAATTTGTAGTCTTTCATCCCTCACCCCCTTCCCACCCTTTCCCCAAGTCCCCAGAGTCCATTGTGTCAATCTTATGCCTTTGCATCCTCATAGCTTAGCTTCCACTTATGAGTAAGAACATACAGTGTTTGGTTTTCCATTCTTGAGTTACTTCACTCAGAATAAGTCTCCAATCTCATCCAGGTTGCTGCGAATGCCATTAATTCATTCCTTTTATGGCCGAGTAGTATTCCATCTGCCGTTTGTGTGCTACCTAGAGACTAATCTGAAACCTAGGCAGTATTCCACACCATAGTTGAATTCTCAAAGTTTTTGCTTTATTGATTCTGGTCAGTTTCAAGCATGAGCTGCTCAGAGGTGTGCTCAGGACTTCATACACAGAATTAAAGATCTTTCTCTCCAGTTCTCTCTTCTCTGAAATCCTCCCCAATTCTCTAGTGTAGAGACACTAACTCTTTATTGTCCTTCACTTAGTGCTGGCTGGGTATGTTGACAGGGCTCCCCTCCAGAGTCTCCATACTGAAGCATCCAGTGGGAGGGGTGCAATTTCTTTAAGGTGTTCATCTGGAGGAGGGGAGTAATATAGTTTGGATATTTGTCCCCATCCAAATCTCATGTTGAATTTTATCCCCAGTGCTGGAGATGGAGCCTGGTGAAAGGTCTTTGGATCATGACAGTGGATTCCTCACGAATGGTTTGGGCCATCTCCTTGGTGATAAGTGAGCTCTCACTCTGAGTTCACAAAAGATCCAATGACTTAATTAAAAGTATGTGGCACCTCCCCCCACTCTCTCTCGTGCTTACTCCTTTTTATTTTTTGATACTTCCATTGGTCTTGATGCTCCTCCTTTTGTCATGTAATGTGTCTGCTCCTCCTTCACCTTCCACCATGCTTGTCAGCTTCCTGAGGCCTCCCTAGAAGCCAAGCAGATGCCAGCACCATGCTTCTTGTAAAGCCTATAGAACCATGAGCCAATTAAACCTTTTTTCTCTGTAAATTACCCAGTCTCAGATATTTATTTATAGTAATGCAAGAACAGCCTAATACAGGGAGGTATACTCAAAGAAGCTTCACCTTGCAAGGCATCCTATTCCAGATCTTTTGGCTAGAGACATTAGGTTCTTTTTAAAATTTTGGTCTGTAATTGTAGGTTGTAGACTGCCACAGCACCGAGACCAGGATACACAGGAGGAAGAAAACAAACAGATAATCCACTGCTGAGTTGTGCTATGAGTCCTGAGGTCCTTGGCCACTCTATCTTCTTTCCTCCGCCTTTCAGAGTCTTCTGGTAGTTGCTTTATACATTTGGCCCAGGATTTTTAGTTGTAATCAGCAGGAGAAATAGGGCGGAACGGACCTATCCCATCTTGTCCAGAACCATCAATGATACCTTTTTAAAAACCTTCTTAAAATAGATCATACTAAAAAGTACTAAATACACATTACACATATAGTTAACAAACTTTGGGATGCGGGGAGCAGGGGAGATGGGCCAGAACTATTTGAAAGATGCCTTAAGATTGAGGGACACTCTAAAGTGCAGGCAGAGCTTGAAAGTTAGTTGCAGCTTTTTTATCCCTGGAAGTGTTCCCTCTAGTTGTCTCCCAGAGAGTACATTTTCCATGGGATGCCCTCTGTGGCCAATCTCCAGCCTCACATTCCCTTCTCAAGCCCCTATCAGGGAACTGTCTCTCTCTTGCCTTTCAGGGAGGCACTGTGATAATGGAGCTAGCAGCTTCAGGCTTTGGAATCAAGACTGCCTTAGTTCTAATTCTGCCTCTACAACTTCTTGGTTATGTGACTTTATCTGAGAACCAGTTTCCAACCTGTAAGATGGGGACAATAATACAGAAACCAATACTTTTTGCAACCTCTACTATTATCACATGGCCTAAGCTACTTAGATTACAATAGTGTCACTGCTTCCACCCTTGACCCTTCTTCATCCTTTTCTCTACATAACAGCAACAATAAGAAACCTAAAAAGGAAAGTCACATCACGTCACTCCTCTACCCAACTGCTTCTCCAAATCCTTACAATGGACATAGGGACTCTCTATGATCTGGCCCCTGCTACCTTTTCAACCCCACCTCCTACCATTATTTCCCTGCTAACCTCACTCCAGCCATTCTGCTGCTCCTTGAAAATTCCAAGCATCCTCCTGCCCTCAGGACTTTTGCATAGTCTCTGCACAGAATTTCCTTTCTCCAGATGGAGACAGCATAATGTGGTGGTAAGGGAAAAATCACCTTGGTTACTAAAAAGTGTGTGAGTGTATACAGTGGGCCCTCCATATCCACAAATTCTGCATTGGCAAATTCAGCCAAATGCAGATGGGAAATATTTTAGAAAAAATAACAAGAAATAACAATACAACAATAAAAATGCAAATAAAAACCCAATACAGTATAACAACTATTTACACAGCATTTACATACTAGGCATTATAAGTAATCTAGCGATTATTTAAAGTATATGGGAGGATGTGCACAGGTTATATGCAAATACAATGCCATTTTGTATAAGGAACTTGCGTATCTGTGGATTTTGGTGTCCTGAGGACATCCTGGAACCAATCCCTCATGGATACTGAGGCACAATTGTATATATGTATGTGTATATATACATAAAATACATTTATTCAGTGCTGTGTCAAGCACCATTCTAATGGACCAATTTACAAACATCTGAATCTTTATGACAATAACCCTACATAGGTAAATACTACTTTTTTTTTTTTTTTTTTTTTTGGAGGCAGAGTCTTGCTCTGTCGCCCAGGCTGTAGTGCAGTGGCACAATCTTAGCTCACTGCAGCTTCTGCCTCCCAGGTTCAAGCAATTCTCCTGCCTCATCCTCCTGAGTAGCTGAGATTACAGGCATGCACCACCACAACCGGCTAGTTTTTGTATTCTTAGTAGAGATGGGGTTTCGCCACGCTGGCCAAGCTGGTCTCGAACTCCTGGCCTCAAGTGATCTGCCTGCCTCAGCCTCCCCAACTGCTAGGATTACAGGCATGAGCCACCACCCTCGGCTGGTAAATACTACTTTTATAATGATTTTAGATAAATGAAACTAAAGTATAGAAAAATTAATTTGTCCACATAGCTAGCAAGCAGTAGTCAGGATTCAAACTCAGTGTAGTGCCTTTTCCCTCACCTTTATAAAATTTTATATTTGTACTTTATAAGCATATATTATACTTACATAAATCTATACATGAGTGATGCAAGTTAAGTGCTTAGCACAGTGCCTGGCACAAAATATGGGTCCAACAAATGTTAGCTGGGTTTTCATTCCCATTGTACCTTTCAAGGGCACATGAGGGAATTTAAGCCATATGATGGCTACCACATACTAATGGGAGAAAGTCAGAGACTCCTTCAGATCCAGCCTTTAGCAGAAACCTCTGAAGACAATGAAATGAAAGATTTGACATGACTACATTGATGTTTTAGCAAGGAATTCTGCTGGAAGTGTATGGGACCAAGTTATGGGAGGAAGAAGTTAAAGCAGGGAGAACTACCGGGGAGGTACTGGAAAAGGTCCAAGAGTTCTATCTCTTAATGGCAGCTCACATGGAGTTTACATTCTAGGTGGAAACCTTTCATACGCTTATTTTCGGCAGTTCTCACAACTGAGATTTGAGAGGGATATATATTACCCCTATTTTTCTGAATAGAAAATGGAGGCTTAGAGTGGTGAAATAATTTGTCAAGTTACCTAGTCAACAAGCGTGAGAAATGAAGAACTCAAGTCTTCCTCTATATTCCAGAGTCCTCTACTCTGTTAGATACCTAATTGCCAAGTTATAGCTCTTTAGACTAAGAGTGTTTTACGATTTAGGTAAACTGAGAAAGATAAATTCATTTAATTTAGCAGTAACATCTAATAAACATTATTACTGTTTCTTACATCTTGTAATGTCTTATATTTTTGAAACAGGGACTTTCAAGATACAGCAATGGGACACAGGCAGACATACGTTCCTTGAATCTGCTCCTGGTTTGGGAATGTTTGTGACTATTACAACTTACAATGGTGAGGTAAAACATTGTTTTATACTTTGTTACTAAAATTTTTCATTTGCCAAAAATTCAGGTATCATGTAGCCCAGTTTTAAAATCTCTACAGTAGCACTTACACACCGGCATTAATAATTTTTAATGCATATAGCACTGAATGATAGCATGACATAAAAACATAGAAAGTGCCTGCCCTCAATGAGCCTATAGTTTACTTGAGAAGCAGAGACAGGCTTCATAACATAAAAAGCTTTTAAAAAATAAAATGAGGAGCCCCAGATTTATCATCTTGAGGTCTGCTGATCTTGCTAGGCAAAAGGGACCTTAGGGCCAAAGCACCCCTGTGGTTTTGCACCACCCAGGCCCCATCTGCTTTGCTGGTGCTGCAGCCCCACCCAAGCACAAGGGTCAGATAAGCCAACTCCTCCCATTTTGACATGGGTGTTCTCTAGCAATGCAGCAGCCTCAGGGACTATCCGGTCTTATATACCTCTTACTCACTAGGAGTTAGCAGAGGAGTACAAAAGTCACCAGGTAATGTGGAAAGAATATGGATTTTGGAGTCAGGATCAAACTCAAGCATAGATTGTCACATATAAGCTAAAACCTTGGAAGGGTTATTTGACTGCTTTGATGCTGTTTTCTCATATATACAATGGATATAACAGAGATATCCATCCCCCACTCTGTAAGCTCAAGACAATGAATTCCTCAGTCCACTAACTCAAACCTAGTTGTCCTGGAGCTGTGCTCATGGGGTAGCAGAATAGTTGTGGACCAAAGACTTGGAGAACATAACAGGCTGGCAAGAAAAGGGTGCTTGAAGTAGGCAGGACAGGACTCCCACTCTCATAAAACTGGATAACTGGTTGACCCAAGCTCAGGAAGACACTATGACACCCCCACTTATGTGGAGACAGAGAGCTGTGCTGAAGACTCCAATCCAGATGGATTTTTGGACACTTGATTTTTACCTGTTCAATAGTTTTCTCTTGGCACCTCTGGCACCTCACTGACAATAATTCCACTGGGACTGTTTTCCTAGCTCCAGCACTTGTCAAGACAGCTACCCCCTCTTCTCTACACACCCACATCTACGCTTCTAGCCCACTTTCTGTTCCGTTATATCAAACCCCAATTCTCTTTTGTACTTTCCCAATAATCCTTAATGACCAATCTGAAAATGTCTCCAAAGTACATTAAACCCAGAGCCAAATTTTAGTTGAGCCAAAAACTATCACATTAAAACCCATTCACTGTTTTTTTAAGACATAGAAGACTCATTCTTTGAAAATTGAAATTGCCTGAAACAACATCTGAACTCTCTATTCTGTTCCATTGATCTGTTTGTCTATTCTTTCACCAATATCACACTGTCTTGACTACTGCAGCTTCATAGTAAATCTTAAAGTTGGGTAGTCTTAGTCCTCTTTTATTCTTCTCCCTCAACATTGTGTTGGCTATTATGGGTCTTTTGTTTCCCCATATAAATATTAGAATCAGCTTGTCAATATTCACAAAATAGTTTTAGGATTTTACTGGGATTCTGTTGAATTTATAGATCAAGTTGGGAAGAACTGAGATTTTGACAATAAGAAGTCTTCTTATCTATGAACATGGACTTCTCTCCATTTCTTTCACCACAGTTTTGTTTTCCTCATATAGGTCTTGCACATATTGTTAGATTTATAAATAAGTAATTTGAGGGAGGGTGCTAATGTAAATGATACCATGCTTTTTATTTCACATTCCACTTGTTCATTGTTAGTATACAGGAAAGTGATTCACTTTCTTACATTCATCTTGTACCCTGCAACTTTACTATAATCACTTACTAGTTCTGGCAGTTTGTCAATTCTTTTGGGTTTTACACATAAAGTCATGTCACCTGTGAACAGTTTATTTCGTCCTTCCCAAACTCCTTATTTCCTTCTACTGCATTAGCCAGGACTTCCAGTCCACCAAGAAAAGGCTTCTAGTTTCTGACCAATAAGTGTAATAGCTATAGGTTTTTTTGTAGATGTTCTTCATCAAATTAAGTTCCCCTGTGTTCCTTGTTTGATGCATTTTTATCATAAATGGGTGTTGGCTGTTGCTAAATGCTTTTTCTGCATCTATTGATATGATGGTATGATTTTTCTTCTTTCACCTACTGATGTGATGAATTACACTAATTGATTTCTAATGCTAATTGCATATCTGTAATAAGACCCACTTGGTTGTGGTAATTTTTATATATTGTTGGATTTTCATTTGCTAATATTTTGTTAAGAGTTTTTGCATCTATATTCATGAGATATAATATGTAGTTTTCTTATAATGTCTTTGTCTGGTTGTGGTATTAGGGTAATGCTGGCCTCATAAAATGAATTAGGAAGTATTCCTTCTGCGTCTATCTTCTGGAAGAGATTGTAGAGAATTGGCACAATTTCTTCCTTAAATGTTTGGTGGAATTCACCACTGAACCCATCTGGGCCTGGTGCTTTCTGCTTTGGGAAGTTTCTATTGATTCAACCTCTTACTAGATATAGGCCTATTCAGATTGTCTACTTCTTGTATTTTATTAGATTGTGTATTTCAAGGAATTGGTCAGTTTCACCTAGGTTATCAAATTTGTGGGCATGGAGTTGTTCACAGTATTTCTTTATTATTCTTTTCATGTCCATGGGATTTGTAACGATGCCCCTTCTTTTGTTTCTGATATTTGTAATTTGTGTCATCTTCATTTTTTTCTTAGCTTGGCTAGAAGCTTTTTAACCTTTTCTAAGAATCAGCTTTTGGTTTTGTTGATTTTTTTCTATCTATTTCCTGTTTTTAATTGATTCTGCTGTTTTTATTTTTCTTCTGCTGCTTACTTTGCACTTAATTTTCTCTTCTTTCTCTAGTTTCCTTAGGTAGAAGCTTAGATTATTAATTTTAGATCTTGCTTTTGAATACAGTCATCCCTTGGTATTTGCGGGGTATTGGTTCCAGGACTCTCCAAAGATATAAAATTCTGAAGATGCTCAAGTCCCTTATATGAGATGGTGTAGTTTGCAGGTAACTAGTGCATATCCTTGCATTAATTTAAACCACGTCTAGATTACTTATATCTAATACAATGTAAATGCTGCAGAGTTGTTACACTGTAGTTTTTCACTTGTATTATTTTTGTTATATATACATATTTCAAATATTTTCAATCCATGGCTGGTTCAATCCAGGAGTGAAACCTGGTATTACAGAGAGCCAACTGTATATGGATTCAATGCTTTCAATTTCCCTCTAGTCACTGCTTTTGTCGCATCCCACAAATTTTGATAAGTTGTAGTTTAATTTTGTCTTTTCTTCTTTGACCCATGTGTTAATTAGAAGTGTGCTGTTTAATCTCCAAGTATTTTGCAATTTTCCAGCTATCTCTCTGTTACTGATTTCCAGTTTAATTCCATTGTGGCCTGAGAACATACATTGTATGATTTCTATTATTTTAAATTCGTTAAGGTGTGATATATGGCCCAGAATGTGGTCTACTTTGGTGAATGTTCCATATAAACTTGAGGAAAATGTGTCCTCTGCTATCATTAGATAAAGTAATCATAGGTGTCAATTATGTCCAGTCAACTGATGGTGCTACTGAGTTCAATGATGTCCTTACTGATTTTGGCCTGCAGGATCTGACCATTTTTGACAGAAGGGGTTGAAAACAACTATAATAAAGTGTTCATCTATTTTTTCCTTGCAGTTCTATCAGGCTTTACTTCACATATTTTCATGCTCTATTGTCAGGTGGATACACGTTGAGGATTGTTGTCTTCTTAAGAGAATTAACCCCTGTATCATTATGTACTGCTCCATTATGTAATTATCCCTGATAATTTTCATTGCTTTTGAAGTCTACTCTGCCTGAAATTAATACAGCTACTCCAGCCTTCTTTTGATTAAGGTTAGCATGGTGTATCTTTCTCTAGCCCTTCATTTTTAATCTATGTGTCTTTACATTTCAAATGATTTTCTTATAGACAACATATAGTTGGGTCTCATTTTTTGATCCACTCTATTTTTTAACTGGTGTATTTAGACCATTGACATTTTTTTTCCATGTGTCCAAGGCATGAACCAGGTATGGGTACAGATTAAAAGCCAAGCTGGGATGAACGAGGGGTTGCTTTGTCCCTGGCTGATATAAGACGGGCACCACCAACCAGGTGCCACTCTACTGAGGTCAAAGACACAGATCATTAACATTTAAGGTGATGATTTATATAGCTGGATTATCTGCCATACTTGTTACCATTTTTTATTCGTTGCCCTCATTCTTTGTTCTATTTTTTTCTTCTCCTCTTTTTCACGCCTTTTGTGGTTTTAATTGAGCATTTTCTGTGATTCCATTCTATCTGTTAGCATATGAAGTTGCCCTAGAGTTTGCCATATACATTCACAACTAGTCCAAGTCTAATTTCAAATAACACTATACGCTACCACTTCACAGGTAATGCCTTTTTTTTTTTTTTTTTTTTTGAGATGAAGTCTCACTCTGTCACCCAGGCTGGCATGAACTCAGCTCACTGTAACCTCCGCCTCCCAGGTTCAAGCAATTCTCCCTGCCTCAGCCCTCTGAGTAGCTGGAATTACAGGCACCCGCCACCACGCCTGGCTAATTTTTTTTTTGGTATTTTTTAGTGGAGACAGGGTTTCACCATGTTGGCCAGGCTGGTCTTGAACTTCTGACCTCAGGTGATCCGCCTGCCTCCGCCTCTCAAAGTGCTGGGATTACAGGCGTGAGCCACCATGCCTAGCCTCAAGTGCCTTTTATTAACAAAGTATTCCTAATTCTTCCTTGCTGCCCCTAATTTTATCATGGCTATCATTAATTTCACTTACATGTAAACTATGATCATTCGATACACTGTTGCCATTATCTTGAATAAAGTGATATTTCTTAGGTCAGTTAAGAATAAGAAAATAGAGGCTGGGCGCGGTGGCTCGTGCCTGTAATCCCAGCACTTTGGGAGGCCGAGACAGGCAGATCACGAGGTCAAGAGATCAAGACCATCCAGGCCAACATGGTGAAACCCCGTCTCTACTAAAAATACAAAAAATTAGCCAGGCGTGGTGGCGAGCGCCTGTAGTCCTGGCTACTCCGGAGGCTAAGGCAAGAGAATGGCATGAACCCGGTAGGCGGAGCTTGCAGTGAACCCAGATTGCGCTACTGCACTCCAGGCTGGGTGACAGAGCAAGACTCCGTCAAAAAAAAAAAAAAAAAAGAATAAGAAAATAGAAAGTTTTAATTTTACCTCCACTTTTCTAATGCTCATCCTTTATGCAGATTTGAGTTTCTGACCTACATAATTTTCCTTCTTTCTGAAGAACTTCTTTTAACATTTCTTACAAGGCAGATCTACCAGCAAAAATTCCTTCAGTTTTTATTTGTTTGAGAAACGCTTTACTCCCTCTTATCTCTTGCAGGATAATTTTGCAGGATACCAAAGTCTAGGTTGGTCATTTTTTATTCCCAATACATTAAATATTTCACTCTACTCTCTTCTTGTTTGGATAGCTTCTGAGGAGAGGTCAGATGCAATTTTTACGTTTGCTGCTCTGTAAATAAGGTTTCTCCCCCCTCTGGCTGCTCAAGATTTTATTATTAGTGTTTGCTTCTCTGCAGTTTTAATGATATTCCTAGCTGTAGCTTTTTGGTTTCATCTTGGGGTTGAGGGGATTTCATGAGGGGGTGAGGGGATTAATCCTGTTTGGTATACTCTGAGCTTCCTGAATCTATGGCTTGGTATCTGATATTAATTTGGGGAAAAATTCTCAGTCATTATTGCTTCAAATATTTCTTCTTTTCTTTTCTCTGTTTCTCTTCCATTCGGTATTCCCATTATGTGTCAAGTTACACCTTTTGTAGTTGTTCCACAGTTCTTGGGATATTCTGTGGGGCAACAGTAGTGGGAGAGTGTTTTCTCCATACTATCCCTGGATACTTTTAAATATTTGTCAATCTGACAATGAACAAGGGCAATCTTACTGTAGTTTGAATTTTTTAATTACTAGCAAGGCTGAATATTTTTCATGTTTATTAGCCATTTGATTTCTTGTTTAGGAATGGCACAATTTTTTACTAGATAATATATAGATGAGATTTATTTTTAAGAATGGAAACTAGGAAATAATAAACTCAATCTACGGAAATCCTTAATTCTAGGTAATATTGTCGAAGCTATATGGCCCGCAAGGGACATTCTATTTTACTTCACATTCACCTGGTGAACACATCATTTGCTTAGAATCTAATTCTACGAGGCTTGTGTCATTTGGAGGGAATAGGCTGGTAAGTACATGCTCCCCATGTCCTTGTTGATGAACACAGCGTCAGCACTATTCAAGCATGACACTGGTATGCAGATCCATTACACTCAAACTGGCTAGAAACTTATTAAAGTCCTATGCCCAGATCTCATCGCAGCAACCAAAGAGGGAGCTGGAGAGCTTGGAAGGGGTTCAAAGGAGAGCCATGAAGTTGATTAAAGGGTTGAAAAATAAGAGCCGTGAGGGAAGGTTAAAAGAACTGTGATTATTCAGGCTTGAAAACAAGTGAAGGCTGAAGAGTGAATTAATAATGGAATTCTAATAAATAAAACTCTTACACGGTAGATGGTGATTGGCTGTTTTCTAAATGTGTTCAGAACTGATGAAAACAATTTGTACTTTAGCATAAGAAATTTAGTTATATGTAAAGAAAATTTCCCTCAGAACGTTAATCAAATTTTCTCCAAACCAAAGTCATTTACCTAATAGTTAATTTGATGTTCAGGAAGGTATAAATATACTGTAAGGTCAGTAATTTACCATTTAATGCATTATTATTACAAGAAAGACTACCAAGTAGAACAAGGAAGAATGGCACTGAGGGAAAAAAGGGAGCTGAAGAGTGAAGTAGCGCCCTGCTTATGAAAAGGGGGAAGGGAGAAAAAGGAAGGACGGAGGAATGGGAGGATACAAGAGTGAGAAAGTAAGGAAAAAGAGTGGAGCTGTTTTTAAAAACATGCCATTTTTTCCTTTTTACTGTTTGTACAGAGGATCCACTTAGATATTCGAGTTGGAGAACACGACCTTGATGCGGCCATTGCTCAAGCAAAGGACAAAGTTAATGAACTTACCTTCAAGCTTGAATATCTAATTGAACAAATTGGGCAAATAGTCAAAGAACAAAACTATCAAAGGGTCAGTCTGCCTATTCAGCTTATTTTATCTCTTGCTACTAGCAACGCATTTCTCAATGCAAAGCCCCTGGACCAAGGAAAGAATGAACTGCCTGTTCCTCACTCTTTCTATCTGAGGTGGACTCACAGGGACTGGAGAGAGCAATTTTTCTTCACTCTGTCTGCTGGACCATGAGCTCCTCTAGGAAAGAGAATTTCAGTTCATTCATCTTTTTATGCCCTGTGCCTAACAAAGTCCCCAGCAGCACAGGGTGTGAGCTTGCAGAATGAATAAATGCTTCCAAATGCATCCTATATATTTGTAGAGACTCGTGTGTACTCACTTTCCAAATCACAATTTTATTCTTATAACATTAGGTGCTTTTTGAGTCACTACACTAAGTGGATGTTGGTCAGATATGGGCTTAAATCTCATCTACACGTCAGTAATCTGTGTCATCTCTAAGCTTCAGTTTCCTTACCAGGTAGATAAGGACAGGTATGATAAGCAAATAAGGCATGCAAGTGCTTGGTCTAATGCCTGGCATAAAAGCTGGACTCAAATGATGAAATCTACCACTACTGGGTAATGTTCACTTTGCCTGATGGTAGCAAATAAGATATATAAATAGGTCAAATTCCTGATATTTTACACCAAAATACAAAAACATCTTTTATAAGGTTGATTTTTACTCTCTTATACTTGGCTAAACAATGGCTTCTGGTTTAGAAAAGCAGACTGCACGGATACATTGGTGTAAGGTATTAATTGGGTAATATTAAATACCTTGAATGCCCACAACAACCCTCTCCTCAAAATCATGAGTTAAGTACTTTATGACACTAAACCTGTCTATTTCTTTTTCGCACAGGACCGTGAAGAAAATTTTCGGATGACCAGTGAAGACACAAATAGCAATGTTTTATGGTGGGCTTTTGCACAAATACTAATCCTTATCTCAGTCGGAATTTTCCAAATGAAATACCTGAAAGACTTCTTTATAGCTAAGAAGCTTGTTTAAAATATTATCAATAAGGACAAATAATTTGCACAATGTTTGAGTTAATAAATCAAAATACCTGCATAAATGTGTATTCCTTTTATGATTTCAAAGATACCAGAGATTGAAATTAACATTATATCATTATAACATTGATAGAATCCTTTTATAATATAGCTTCTGAATTTGACAGATCAGGCACCTCATCCTGTTCTTACTTATTTTTGAGACAGAGTCTCGCTCTGCTGCACAGGTGCCCTAAGGCTCACTGCAGCCTCGACCTCCAGGGCCCAAGTGATCGATCCTCCCACCTCAGTCTCCCGAGTAGCTGGGACCCCAGGCACCCACCTCCACACCCAGCTAATTTTTGTAGAGAGGTGGTTTTGCCATGTTGCTGGTCTTGCTATTTTAAACTTGGTAGAGATCAGCACTGTCTAACAGAAATAAAAGTGGGCTACATATATAATTCTAATTTGTTGTTGTTGAGACAAAGTCTCACTCTGTTGCCCAGGCTGCAGTGCAGTGGTGTGACTTCGGCTCACTGCAACCTCCGCCTCCTGGGTTCAAGGGATTCTCCTGCCTCAGCCTCCTGAGTAGCTGGGATTACAGGCGCCTGCCACCATGCCTGCTAATTTTGTATTTTTAGTAGAGAGGGGGTTTTACTATGTTGGCCAGGCTGGTCTCGAACTCCTGACCTCAGGTGATTCGCCCGCCTCAGCCTCCCAAAGTGCTGGGATTACAGACGTGAGCCACCGCACCCAGCCCATACGTAATTCTGTGTTTCCTAGTCTCCACATTGAAAAGGATTTTTTGAAAGGGTAAAATCAACGCTAGTGATATATTTAACCTAATATATCAAAAATATCACTTTAACATGTAATCAACATAAAATTACCAAGACGTTTTTCACACGAGGCCCTGGAAACAGCTGTATGGGCGCAGGGGCCACTTGGCCCGCAGCTACGGAGAGCACTCACCCTGTGCTCTCCCGGCACAAGCACGTGCCTGAGCCTCTCCATCGGAGCTCTGCAGCGTCCCGAGGGTGGAAACTCTCAGAACCACGCGGAGGGCAATTTTATAAAAACTCACTTCCCCATGCTGGAAGCTGGAAGCAGCAAAGGTCCTTCCCAGGCTACGCCTTCTGTTTCAGAGGAAGCAGGCTCAGGCCTCCCGTGGTGAGGTCTCTGCACCAGCAGCCACCTGGTCACTAGCTCGAAAGCGCAGAGTGCGACCTAGCCCCCACCCCAACCGCCCCACCCCCACCCCACCCCAACCCGCACCGCCCCACCCACACCGCCGTCCAACCCGACCGCCTCACGGCCCCACACCCACCCCAACTCCCACATCCCCACTCCCGCTCCTGCTCCCACCCCAACTCCCACACCCACTTCTCCCTCCCATCCCGCTCCCAGGGCCCCCACACCCACTCTCCTGACTCCTCCGCGGCCCGCCCCGCACACTACCCCGGCGGCCCTGGCCTCAGGCCCAGCTCCCAGCCCTCGTGGTGGGCCTGGCCAGCATCCCCCACCCTCTCCGCGCTCCTTCTGCCCCTCCCCCACTGCGGTCGCGCCCGACGCCTCCTCAGCGCCGCCGCCATTCCCAGCGCCCGACGCCTCCTCAGCGCCGCCGCCTCAGCGCCGCCGCCGTTCCCAACGCCCGCCACCCAGGCCGGGCTTCCACAAAACACCTGAGGACCGCAAAGACAGGGACGGGACGTCGGTGCTCGCGGTGCGTTCCTCCGCCTACTCCAGCTAAAACCACCCGGGAGAGGAGTCAGACGCGCCCTCACTAGTGCTGCAGGGCCGCCCGCGGTGTTGGCGGGAGGGCGCCAGCTCCAGTGCGCGGGCGCAGAGCTGCCGTCGAGTTTGCGCAGGCGCAGAGCTGCCCGCCCGCGGGCCCAGCGCGTGGAGGCTGGTCCCAGCCTTGCGTGGGCCTCGCGTGGGCCCGGCCTCGCCGCTGCGGTCGCCTGGCTGGCATGGCCAACTGGGTGTTCTGTAATCGCTGCTTCCAGCCGCCCCAGAGGACGTCGTGCTTCAGCCTCACCAACTGCGGGCACGTGTACTGCGATGCCTGCCTCGGCAAAGGTCAGGGCGTCCGGAACGCAGGCTGGAGAGGGGAGGGGAGCGGCGGGCGGGGGCAGGGAACTCCGGGGGGCGGGGGGCTTGGGTGGGAAGGCCATGGGGGCACGTGGGGGGCCGCGGAGGAGACAGGGCGGGTGGAGAAGGGGAGGGGGCGGGGCCGCGGGGGGAGGGGGATGCCAGGGGAGATGCCAGGGGAACTCTGAGGGGAGGGGGACTCGGGGGGAGGGGCCGCGGGGGAGAGAGGGCGCGTGGAGAAGGAGGGGGTATGGGGGGGTGAGGGGCTGCGGAGATAGGGGGATTCGGAAGAGGGGCCACCAGGGAGAGGGCTCCTCTAGTGTGATGAGGGGCCGCTGAGGAGAGGGGGACACCGGGGAAGCGTTGGGGAGGGAGGTGGGGAGTGAGGGGCTGTGGGAGGGTGGGGGGAGAGGGGACCCCGGAGGTGGTGGGGGGCTGCAGGGAGGAAGGGGACGCTAGGGGAGGGGGGGGGGATGTGAGAGGTCAAGGGGGTGAAGGGGGATACCGGGGAGATGGGGGGAAGGGAGACACCAGGGGAGGAGGGCGCGGGTGAGGGGCCGCAGGCAGGAAGGGGCCACGGGGGCGGGGCGGAGGGCCGCCATGAGGAGCAGATGAGGGTGACGGCGGGGGTCAGGCCGCGAGTCCTGTCATCCCGGGGCTCTGGCTTGCAGGCTGCGGGTCCCGCCTGGAGGACCTGGGGGAGAAGGCGGGTGGACGGCAGCCTTAACGCTCGTGGAGGACTCTGGCCCTGTTCCACTGGCAGCGCTGGGCCCTGGTGTCAAGCGGACATCGCATTGTCAGGGAGGCGTTTTTCTTTCTATGAAAATTTTGTGTTGAAGTGATGTTTATGCAAGAACAAAAGCAAGAGCACAATGAGCTTTTACCAAGTGAACTTACCGGTGAAAGCAGCCAGCTGGGTGCCGGTGGCTCACAGCCAGCCCAGGGGACGCCCGCTGTGCTAACCTCCAACTTCGGAGTTGGCCTTAGACCCATGGGACCTTGGTGAATGTGGCCCTACAACCAGCCCTACAGCAAAGCCGCTTTCCGTGGCTCCCCCTCTTTCTTCCTGTTTCTCCCTTACTTTCTCTCTTTCAAGGCAGAGCTCTGCTCAGTCGCCCAGGCTGGAGTTCAGTGCAGGATCTTGGCTAACTGCAGCCTCAGCCTCCCAGGCTCAAGTGATCCTCCTGCCTCAGCCTCCGGGGTGGCTGGGGTTACAAGCATGTGCAGCCATGCACCCCTGATTTTTAAATTTTTCACAGAGATGGGGCTTCCTTTGGTGCCCAGGATGGTCTCCAATTCCTGTTCTCTAAGGATCACCCGCCTTGGCCTCCCGAAGTGTTGTCTTTGTATTTGTATGTAACTGTAGTTCATCTACTTTCATTGTTGTGTGGTATTCCATCGTATGGATACACCCCAAGTTACTTACCATTTCCACTGTCCATGGCCATCTGGGTTGTTTGCAGATTTGGCTGCAGAAATGGTGCCGCTGTGAATCTTCTCGCTCCTGTGTTTGGTGATCTTAGGTACACATTTCTGTTGGGTGTGTAACCTAGGAGTGGAGTTGTTGATTTCAGGTGTGTATTTAAAAACAAAAGTCTCTCTGGCAGCCTGGTGAAAAGTAGATTGGAGGGAGATAGAAACTGTGGGAGAGACTGCAGCTGAGCACATGAGAGGTGATGGGGAGAAGTGATGGGTTCAGGAGAAGTTAGGTAGATTCAGCAGACTTGAGTCGGAGACAAGGGCTAGAGAACGGGACAGAGTTTCGCTGCTAGACAAAACACTGGAGAGGAGCCCAGTGGGAGGGAACGTAGCAGGGTGGGATGCAGGGTCCCTGAGCTCATGTTTGGACACGGCCTGTGTCCTGTGAGAGCCACCCAGGGGAAGACAAGAGGCAGTTGCCCGTGTGGGTCCAGAACTAAGACAGCCAGGAATACATTTGGGGAGTGATTAACACAGGATAATAATCCTAGATACTGGAGTGTGGAGAGCCCCAAAGGCAAAGGAAACTGTAAGAGACTATCTTGTTGGAAAGAGCATTTGTTGAAGGAGGTAAGGAAGATGTCAGGTAAAGAAGAGAGATGTTGATGAACTGGACATCCCAGTGAAATCAAGGAATTGGTGTTTGAAAGTGTCCGTTGGACCAGTGAGGAGGGCACTGGTGACCCAAGATAACATTCCTCGAAGATAACATTGTTAGGAATGATGGAGACACACGTACCTTCGTGGTGTTGGGAAGTGTGAAGACAGGGCTCAGAGTGTCATAGCTTTTGAGGTCAGCAAAGCCTGCGTTGGCAGGTGACTGGTTAAGGGCCTGAGGCAGGTATAGATTGACAAGTTTGTCTAGCTCTTAACGCCGGTAGTCTGAGTGCATTCCTCCAAAAAGCCACTGATGCTGCATGTTGGGACCACACCAAATCCAAGGACACACAAAAAAATGGTGAAAAGGGATGGAGGCTCTGGGCAGAGCCCTTACTGTAGCTCCGTAGCTGTCCAGTGGTGCATCACTCAGAGGAAAGCCCTTGTTTAGCTCTGGCGTATATCCTTCCAAGATTTTCCTATAGATGCAGATTTTTAAAAGCAATACAGTGTGTCTATCATTCAGTTATCTGCTTTTATTTCTCAAACATGGACCTCCTTCCATGTTAAAATAAGTCTGTATCATCATTCTTTTTTTTTTTTTTTTTTTTTTGAGACAGAGTCTGGCTCTGTTGCCCAGGCTGGAGTGCAGTGACGTGATCTCGGCTCACTGCAAGCTCCGCCTCCCAGGTTCACGCCATTCTCCTGCCTCAGCCTCCCGAGTAGCTGCGACTACAGGTGCCGCCACCACGCCCGGCTAATTTTTTGTATTTTTAGTAGAGACGGGGTTTCACTGTGTTAGCCAGGATGGTCTCGATCTCCTGAGCTGGTGATCCGTCCGCCTCGGCCTCCCAAAGTGCTGGGATTACAGGCGTGAGCCACCGCGCCCGGCCTGTATCATCATTCTTAAGGTTGCATGATGTATCTTTTGAGTATCATACCATAACATATTTTCTGCTATTTTGCTATGAGATACCGCTTGTTCTCTTACTTTTTTTCCTTGGAATATATTCTTAGGGGTGGAGTGGCTAGGCTGCGGGTGTGCACATGAAAACTGACCCAAATGTAACCCAAACAGGCACAAAGGATGTGCCTGTTTCTGTTCCCTGTAGTGACACGTGAGCACCTGTTGTTCTTTCCTCTTTGGTGTCTCTTACTAGTGACCTTGACCTTCATTTTGTGTGTTTGTCGGCTGTTTGCATTTTTTCTATGTCTGTTCAGGTCTCCTCATAGCCTTTTATTGAGGTATTTTCTTTTAATTGACTTGTGAGCACTATTTGTAGATCAGGCATCAACCCCTTTGTCTATTGGCTGCATGTGATTTCCTCTCTGTCTTATCTGTTAATCCTCCTCCCTTGTAAGAGCTTTTAGATTTTTATGAGTCAGCTCTGTTAATCTTTTACTGCATGACTCCTGGCTGTGATGGTGCAGAAGAGGAATTTTCTTGCTCCAGAATTCGCAGTTAAAGAGCTGGAAGGGAAGGGACCTACTGTCAAGGGTAGATGTTTTTAGCATGAGGGCAACTTGAAGAAGAGAGGAAAGGAGACAGTTCTGGAGGCTGTTAGGAGGGGACCCCTCATTCCACAGTAGGACACCGTTCTGTGTGCTGGGAGCTGCGGACACTGAGGCGAGTGTGGATACACAAGTGAAAGCCTGGGCTTGGACTGGAAGAGATGCTCCCTCCAAGGCAGAAAGGAAGGAGGTAGAGTGAAGTGGGTTGTTCTGTGGTGGGTCAGTCTAGAGGAGAGGGCAGAGAAATTGAGGTAGGTCATGAGCCAGGGCTTCTTCTCAGTAGGTGATATGAGGGCCCTGGTTTGAACAGCCCCGTGGGGAATGGGGCAGAAAACACCCAGGAAAAGCAGGATTGCCCTGCAGTGTTGCTGACTCAGCAGCGCTGGAATCCTCAAGTCTGTGAATCCGCCTCTCGCTCCTCTCACTTAAGAGATGTTTTTCTCGTAGTTCTAGCTGCGCTGACCCAGAGGAGGGGAGAAATCCACCAGGCTTGTTCAGGTTTGGGCCTGGTGTCCTCCCTGGAATGACAGGAGCGTGAAGGCTCATAGTGCCTGGTCTGCTCTGGGCTCCAACCTGACTAGTGAGAAAATCAAGCTTGAGGTTCATTTTGAATAGTTAAACATTTTAGATTAAGAGATCACTATAAAGCCTAATCATGGGCTGGGCATGATGGCTCATGCCTACAATCCCAGCTCTTTGAGAGACCGAGGTGGGCAGATCACCTGAGGTCAGGAGTTCAAGGCGAGCGTGGCCAACATGGCAAAACCCAGTCTCTACTAAAAATACAAAAATTAGCCAAATGTGTTGGTAGGCACCTATACTCCCAGTCACTTGGGAGACTGAGGCATGAGAATCGCTTGAACCCAGGAGGTGGAGGTTGCAGTGAGCCAAGATCGTATCATTACACTCCCACCTGGGTGACAAAGTGAAACTCTGTTTCAAAAAAAAGAAAAAGAAAAACCTAATTATGGCCAGGCACAGTGGCTCACGCCTGCAATCCCAGCACCTTGGGAGGCTGAGGTGGGAGGATTGTTTGAGCCCAGGAGTTAGAGCCCAGCCTGGACAACATAGTGAGACCTTGTCTCTACAAAAAAAAAAAAAAATAAAAATTAGCTGGCCGTGGTGGCACACGTCTGTGGTCCTAGCTACTCAGGGAGGCTGAGAGGGGAAGACTGTTGAGCCTGGGGAGGGGTCAAGGCTGTAGTGAACTGTGATCATGCCACTTGCAGATCAGCCTGGGCAACAGAGCAAGACCTTGTCTCAAAAAATTTTTTTAATTTTAATTTTTAAAAAGCTTTATTGTAATAAATACCTGGGATAGACTTAGCCTTAAGTGTTGTTGATCTTTATGGTCACTGTTTTTGTGCATATTTGCAAAGGAGGGGAAAAGGATGTTAGTTCTATAAATCCTTCCAACTGTACCAGAACCCACAGCCTCATCCTGTCAGAACATGAAAACCTGTGATATAATCCTGCTTATTTCTTGAAGAAACATTGTAAAGTCTGCATGTATACATACTTAAAAGCAGTAGTCAGTCTAATATAATAAAGCCTATTTTTATCTTACAGGTAAAAAGAATGAATGCTTGATTTGTAAAGCTCCTTGTCGTACAGTTTTACTTTCAAAACATGTAAGTTGAAATCTGTAGTATCTGCATCTTAATCACAGTCATATTTCCTTTTAAATTCGTTATTTAATTTTTAGTCATTTGTGGTGTCTAAAATTTTCAGTCACTCTGCTACGTTAACAAAGATATCTGAGTGATCAAAATGCAGTTAGGATTTAGTTTTTAAAACTTACTTTTTTTTTTTTCTTTTTTTTTGAGACGGAGTCTCGCTCTGTAAAACTTACGTTTTTAAAACTTTCTTAGCTGTAGATTGACCTTATTCCTAGGTTGTTGAATCGTGCTGTGTTCCTAGAAAGTGGGTTAAATAGATTTCTTTAGCACCATACAAGCACCTGAAGCGGGTGATAGAGTTTGGATTTGTATAGGGGTCATATGTAATTAAGAGTGTTGTTGGTAAAGTTTAAAATCAATTACTGCTGAAGACTTAAAACAATGCTTTTTGTTCTCTCTATAAAATACTCAGTTTAACTTGTTATTGGTATAAACAAATGATTGGTGTTTTCTCTGCCTGATCTCCAAAATGTGCATTTGGTCTGATGATTTAAATATAATAGTTGTTTTTCTCTGATTACAAACATAATACAAAGTTACACAACATTCATACAGTACAGGAGATTATAATGGCAAATGTGTAAGTCCCCAGATCCTGTTTCCCAGAGATGACAGTGACCAGGAGTTTGACACCTGTTCTATGTGTGTTATTGTGATTTACCTTTTTGTAAAAATGGTGTCTTCTCGGCCAGGCACGGTAGGTCACGCCTGTAATCCCAGCACTATGGGAGGCCGAGGCGGGCGGATCATGAGATTGAGACCATCCTGGCTAACACGGTGACACCCCGTCTCTACTAAAAGTACAAAAGATTAGCCGGGTATGGTGGCGGGTGCCTCTAGTCCCAGCTACTCGAGAGGCTGAGGCAGGAGAATGGCGTGAACCTGGGAGACAGAGGCTGCGGGTAAGCCGAGATCACGCCACTGCACTCCAGCCTGGGTGACAGAGCAAGACTCTGTCTCAAAAAAAAAAAAAAAAAAAAAAAAAGGTGTCTTCTCAGTTGACATTATATTTTGGGCACACTCACTCTTAAAATGACTGCATTATATTTTAGTATTTTCCTATCAGTGAGCCTTTGGATTTTTTCGGGTTTTTGCTGTTTCGAACAACCTTCCAGTGAACATTTTTAACCAGTATCTCTCCACGCTTGTAAGAATATTTCTGTGACATAAATTCCTGAAGTGATGAAAAAGTAAGGGCAAAAGATGTAAATGTTTACACTTTTAACAGAAAATACTTTCTTTTCCTCCACACGTGTGGCAGCTTAGAGGCTCAGTGACTGCCTGCTTCTGCTCCTCACGTAGTGATCCCGCACTAAGCCCTGTCACATGGTCAGGCTGGAGGCTGGTGAGCCCTTAGCCTTTCTCTAGCTTGGGTGGAATGTTCAGGTCGTTTACTTACTTTCTTGTTTCCTAGTAAATATATTTAAGACCATCCGTGTCTTTCTGTGCACTGCTATTCTATATCATTTTGAGTACCACTTTTCTCTCTTTTCTAAATAAGCTCTAATCTGTCTTTTTATTTTAACTCAAGAATTATTTGAAAGGATATGCTTTAGTTTCCAAGTGGTTAGATTTTAGCTCCCTGTCATTTTCATCGTTAATTTTTAGTCCTATGGCATTCTGATGAGAGAATATGGCTATGTGGGTTTTTTAATTATCAGGATTTTCACTGTGGTTTAATACATGGTAATTGTTCATATTTGATGGGCGTTTAAAAAGGCATGTGTTCCTCTCTGTGTGTCTGAGTGTGTGTGTGTGTGTGTAAGTAAAATTGTTTAAAATATGGAAGTTGTTCCTGCTTCTCTTTCTCTAAACCATCACAGACTGTGTGGGCTCTTTCTTCCGTAGTCTCTTTCAAATGCCGGTCTTCCTTTCCCTGTTGCTCTACCCCCCATAGGAGCTTCTGGTTCCACCTCCTCTCACTCTGGCTTCCTAGAGCCTCTTCACCCTGCAGCCAGAGGGATCTGCGTAAATGCATCCCAACTTTCCAGGAGTCAATGCCAAAGTCCCCCACGCCTGTAGGCCCTGTGGCCTGGCCTCTGGCAGCCTCGTGGTCCCCAGGCAGCAACTGTGGGCTACAGCCTCTCCAGGAGCCAAGGTCTTCCACCTCAGTGCCTGGCTTTCCTGTTCCCTCTCACTGGAATGTCCTCTCAGATGGCCACAGGCTCCATCCCCCACAGCCTTAAGGTGTCTATGGAATGTCAGGAGACATCACCAACAGCTCTGGGTCATGCTGGCTTCTTTGACCCTGACCTGCAATAGAAGGGACGCTTTATATTATGGCAGCGTGTGCATTTGCACGTGGGTGCATCCGTGCATGAGCACTTCCGTGAAATCAATTTCACGAAGCAGTTCTTACCCTCGCTTAGTGCAGTACCCTCTGATTGTTTCTATACTCATGTGTTTTGTCTTTAAAACAAAACATGTTATGAGTAAACTTCCCCAGACCTGATTGTGACAGACACCACCGTGTAAAAGTGACCCTCTGACGCTGTGTTCCTTGACCTGGATTATTCTGCTTCGCAGTGTGTGTCACCACCTGAGATATCTTTATATATTGATTTGTTTGTCATTAAAATGCTCCGTTACGACTGAACGCACAAAATAGGGCACCACCGTATTGGTTGGGTGGTGGATGGCCAGGGAGCAGGGCAGACTGAAGGATGTGCCTGGGGATGTGGTGGGTGGCCAGGCCACCGGGAAGGGAGACTCCGGTGAGCCCAGAGCAGAGCAGAGGCTGTGCTCCGTCCGCATCTGCCTCCTTGAGGAGGGAGAGTGTAAGCTAGACTGTGCCGGTTTTTACACACACATGGAAAGGAGTGGCTATAGTAAGGAGATGAAGGATGAGGATGCCCCACAGTCATGGACACGCCAGTTGCTTTTAAACTCCAAGGAGTAAGAAATAAGTCTCGAGGGTGAAGGCCTTGAAAGTTGAGGCAGCACTTCTGCCTCACTTCACTTGATGGGAACCCCAGCAGGCAGAAGCAGGGCTTGGAGACAGCAGACAAGAGAGCTCCCCCAGAAGGCAGAGCTGCAGTCCAGCCCAGGCTTTCCCTGGGGAAGCAGCCCCCAGCACCCATCCTCAAATACCTCATGCCATGCACCTGTGTTCTTCCTTCTCCCTTGGTGCAGTGGGGAGTGTTTCTTAGTTTTCCTGCCCCGTGCCCCCATTAGACGTCAGGTCACAGCAAGGATGCAGACACGTTCATTGTCTTTCTAGCTCGTAGACTGCAGGCGAAATCGGGACCCAGTTGCCCCAGCATCTGAGCTGGGCAGTGACAGTGGTGTTGGGGGTGCTCCACTCTGGGGGAGTGACTTTCTGTGTAGGGGAGGAGTGACCTGGATACCAGTGACCAGATGGCAGACCGGGCCAGGCTGGGCAGTCATCCCCACACTTGCTCCCTCTGTTCCTGGGCACCTGGCTGTACTCATTCTCCCCGTCTACCTTCCCATGCTGAAATGCAAGCAGGAGCAATGAAGGCCACTTCCAGGCCTGACCCATAAAAACAGCCTCCTGGACAGCCCTCTACCGCCCTTCCCTCACCGTAGAAGCTCAGGAGAACAGAGCAGAGCTGCTGGGGGCAGGGTGACCTGGGCCCAGGGCCTGTGTGGAAGGCCACCCACTGAGCCTGGTCTTGAACTATTGTGTGGGCAAGAAACAAGGGTCCCCACAATAAGCCATTGAGATTTGGGGGTTGTCTGATACACCAGTTGGCCTACATTCATCTTCGCATGTCCACATATATTTTGGAGGCAACTCGGCAATTTCCACACACATAGAATCCTGTTGGGATTTTTATTGTGTACTTACTGTTCTTTAGGGAGGCTTTGTGCATCAGTGTTAGTATTTTTCTTAGGTATTTAATGATTTGGACTGCTACTATTACAGTTTTTAAAAAATTACCTCTTAAGTGCTTATTGCTAGTATATAAAAATGCAGTTGATTTTCTTAACTTTCACTAGTAACCTTGCAGAATTTACTTGATAACTCTGTTGGTTTATGTGTAGATTCTGCTAGAACATTTACATATGCAAGCATGTTATCTTTGAATAAGGACTGCTTTAGATTTCTCTTTGTAATCCTTATGTGCTTCCTTACGTGCTTCCTTTTTTTTTTTTACGGCATTGGCTGGGACCTCCAGTACAGTGCTGAGTAGAAGTAGTGGCATTAGCTGACGCCCTTGTCCTTTTCCTGATTTCAAGGTCAAACTTTCAGTATTTCATCAAGTATCATATGTGCATCAGGTTTTTGCTAAGGTGTTTTTTTAATCATCATGAATGGTATTGAATTTTGTTAATTTTTCTATAGTTATTGACCATAACTATTAGCTTATTCTATAGCTGTCGAGATTATCATTTAATTATTCTCTTTTATTTTGTTAATGTGGTGAGTTGCATTTATTTTTCGAATTTGAAACCCACATTAGATTCTAGGAACAAATTCAACTTTGTAGTGATATAAGATAGCTTGTATCTGTAAGTAAATTCAGTTTGCTACTATTTTGTATGGGGTTGTTTGCACCAGTGTTCATATGAGAGCTGGACCTGTAAATTTTTTTTCTTGTAATGCCCCTTCACATTTTGGTAAATCAGGTCTACTCTAGTTTCATAAAACAAGTTGTAAATTATTTTTATTTTTCTCCTTTCTGGAAAGTTTTTTTGTAAGATTGGGGTTATTTCTTTAAATGTTTGGTAGAATTCAGGAGTGACACTATTTAGGCCCAATAAGTTTTTTGTGCAAAGATTTTAAACTAGGGATTTAATATCTTTATTAGACATGGAACTATTTAAAGTTCCTGATTCTCCCTGAGTCAGTTTAAGTAAATTGTATTTTTCTAGGAATTAGTGCATTTCGTCGGAATTTTCAGATTTCTTGTCATCAGTGTGCTTGTAATCCACTCATATTTTTCATGTCTGTAAGTTCCATAATGATGCCCCTTGTTTAATAGTGGGTATTATGAATTCTCTTTTCTCTTGACCAGTTGTGCCAAATGTTAGTGATTTTTATTAGTACTGTGGACTCTTGAACAACACAGGTTTGAATTGTGTGTGTCCAAAAATACATAGATATTTTTCCAGTCAGATGCAGATCAAAAATACAGTATTCATGGGATACAAAACCTGCTCAGATGGAGGGCTGACCTTTCCTGTACGCAAGTTCTACAAGGCCAACTGTGCTATGCTTGGATTTTGGCACACATGGGGTCCTGGAACCAGTTGCCCCTCATATACTGAAGAACGACTTTATTTTCAAAAACTAATTTTTAGCTCTTTTGATTGTGTCCATTTTATATTTTTTTCCTATTTTGTTAATTATCTTTATCGTTTCCTTTTTGTCTGGATTTAATTTGTTCTTTAAGGTGGGTGCTTAGGATTAATTTTCAACCTTTCCTCTATAATATTTACACGATAGGGTCATAACTTTCCCTCTGTGTTCACTTTTGCCTGCAGTATACATATTTGATTATATTACATTTTTATCTTTGAATTTTGAGATTTCTACTCAGTTTCTCCTGTGACCCATGTGTTACCTAGAAGTATATTCATTTTTAAATATTTGCAAGTTTTTAGTTACAATTTCTATGAACTTTTATTGAAGTATAACACAGAGCCAAGTACATACATTATGAGTGTATACCTCAGTAAATTTTTCACAATCAGAATGTAACCAACATTTAGGCCAAGGAAAGTAGTTTACCTGCTGCTGCAAGCTTTCTTAGGTGTATGTACAGATATTTTTGCACAGAGAAGGAAGAGCCCTTCACAAGGTGAAAGATAATGGGGCCACATGAATATTTTTGTTTCCCCACGGTAGGAGCTGGAGGAGGGATGACACTCAGTAGAGTTTTCTCAGGTGAAAGGAGCAATAGATGATGATGTAGCAGATGATGTCACAAGTGGTGTGGAATTTTATTAATTTTTCTCTAACTATTGACCATAACTATTTCATTAGTTTTTTTCTTCCATAGTAGGATTTATTCGTTCCAGAGAATTGGTCGGAACTGGAGATACAGGTGGCAGAGTCATAATACTTCAACAGGAGCAGATGAACAAAATTTCATCTTAAGCAGAAGGGAATACCATGTTTACAGGACCTTTCAGAACCATGAGCCAGAGTTTGACCACTTGAAAATTTCAGAAAGAGAAGAAAAGTTCCACAAAACTAGGTGGTTACCCGAGAAAAATTCTGCTCAGTATTGTCTACCAATAATAAAACAATACAATTATGGAAAATCAGTGAAAGGGACGAAAGACCAGAAGGATATAACTTGAAGAGGAAGATGGAGTGTGTAGAGATGCCACCTGGCTACTGCACTGTGAGTGCCAGTCTTTTGCTCCACAAAGAGCATCTGCCAACGCTCATACTTGTCACATCAACTCAATTCCTGTTAATAGTGATTTTGAAACATATTTATCTGCAGGTGATTTGCAGATTAAAATCAGGTCTTTGGCCGGGCATGGTGGCTCATGCCTATAATCCCCTGCACTTTGGGAGGCCGAGGCAGGTGGATCACGAGGTCAGGAGATCGAGACCATCCTGGCTAACACAGTGAAACCCCGTCTTTACTAAAAAAGACAAAAACTTAGCCGGGCATGATGGCGGGCACCTGTAGACCCAGCTATTCGGGAGGCTGAGGCAGGAGAATGGCGTGAACCTGAGAGGCACAGCTTGCAGTGGGCTGAGATCGTGCCACTGCACTCCAGCCTGGGTGACAGAGTGAGACTCCGTCTCAAAAAAAAAAAAAAAAAAAATCAAGTCTTTGGCATCTGGAAATTATAGACGGGAGTTTTAATGTTGTAGATATCAAGCCTGACAATATGGAAGAGCTAACAGGTGATTTCAGCTGCAGAATTCCATCTGAACAGCTGTAACACATCTGTATCTAGCAGCAGTAAAGGAACTATTTGCTCATGTGACGTGAGAGTGTCTGCCCTCTGTGATAGGCATTCTACGCTGAAGAACCTGATGATTCCAGCAACGGGTCATTTTTGTCTGAAATCATCTCCTTTATTTCTGATGTAAAATTCAGCCAGAGTGGTCAAATATGATGATAGAGACCATTTGTTCATCAAAAGTTAGAACTTCAATATGGAAAACATGGCCAGGCACAGTGGCTCACACCTGTAATTCCAGCACTTTGGGAAGCCGAGGCGGGCAGATCACCTGAGGTCAGGAGTTTGAGACCAGCCTGGCTAACATGGAGAAACCCCATCTCTACTGAAAATAACAAAAATTAGCTGGGCTCAGTAGCACACGCCTGTAATCCCAGCTACTTGGGAGCCTGAGGCTGGAGAATCACTTGAACCTGGGGAGTGGAGGTTGTGGTGAGCCGAGACTGCGCCCCTGCACTCCAGCCTGGGCCACAGGGTGAGACTCCATCTCAAAAAAAAAAAAAAAATTATGGAAAATACCTGTGGAAATGTAACAGGTGCACGAGTAGCTCGGAAGTAAACTGTGCACTGTGTGAAAAGGACCATGTGTCTGACGAATTCCATGTTGTTGGAATGGATCTGACAGTGTTGTGACTGGGTCTTACAGTAATTTCAGAATGTTTGACAGGAACACAAAACAAGACCTAACCCTAGAAGTATCACGGGAAAGCAGTAAGCCTGGTACAATTCTGAAGCCATGCAAAGTCCGTGCAGGCAGCAAGCAAAAGAAGATGAAATCAGTGTTGACCGCCGAGACTCCAACAAGGAAATCTTGTGTGAGCCTGGCACCCCAAGGAGAGTATCGTGCTGCAGCCAGTACAATCTGTGTGTGTTTCAAGACGGTAAAATTAGGGCTGGCATTCCTAGCCAGAGAACCCCCCTTCCTGCCTAGTTGCAGTGGCTGAATCAGCCTTCGTGATGATAAGAGCACTCTTTTGCAGTGCCCGTTTCCTGTGTCTGACAGCGAGTCACCAACAGCACGCCTCTACAGCTGCGTGAGGAGAGCTCCGTGGATCGCGCACGGTGGTGCCCCCGTGTCCGCTTGTGCCTTCAGGCCTCGTGGACTCAATTGCTCTGCACTGGCATTGGTTTCCTCCAGTCCTTACGCCCTCTGCTGTGGTAGTGTCAGACGAAGCAAAGGCCTTCAGTCACGCTGTGAGATTTAACTGTGTATCCTCATTCCTGTACCATTGTGGAGCACACACCCACCTTTTAAAAATTAAATACAAAAAGAAAACATTAGTTTATGATTTTCCTAGGGATTGTGCGAACAATCTTGGCTTTTAAAAGTCTAACGTAAATTTAATTTTCCTGATGATGCAAGGGCCTCAGCTCTCACCCAATCCCCCTTCTCCTGGCCTTCCTGCACCGCTCCTCCAGCCACACTGGCTCTCACTGCACTAGGCCCCACCATACAGTGCAGCCATGGACAGCTAATACTCATTTAGATTTTCCCCCATTTCCCCCTCTTCCCTGTTCCTCTCTGCCTCCCAAATCTCTGTGCTTCTATCAGGAAGTATTTTTCCTACCTACAGGGAATTCCTTTATTATTTTAGTACTGGGCTGTTAGTGACAAATTTTCAGTTTCTGTTTTTAAAAAATACCTCTTTTTCTTGAAGTACATTTTCACAGACTTCAGAATTCTTTGTTGAAAATGAATGCACCTTAGCACTTTGAAAATTCCAGCCCTGGTTTATCGCCGGCTCTCTGCGACATGGGTGCCGGGGTGGAGGAATGGCTGCCTGTGTTCTGCTCAGGCCTCACTGAGGTCTGTGCATCTGTGCTGTGATGCCATTTGTTAGTTTTGTAGATTTCTTGGCTGTTTTGTCTCTAAGCTCATCTTCTGGACATTCTGGAGCGTCTGTCATGTGTAGAATGACTCAGTCCCCCTTACCCAGAAGGCCATAGAGCCAGATCGATCTGTGACAGCTTCTTCAGTTGCTCCCATTTCTGGTTCATGGAGCTCTTGGTCTTGTCTTTGAGTCATCTGTGTATTTATAATATACCTTAGATAATAGTGACAGTCCCTGCTCCCTGTGCACTGACATGGGCCATGCTCCGCTGGGAGCACTTTTCCTGTATTGTGTCACCTGCTACTTGCCATGGCCAGGGCTGAGGGGGTGCTGTTTCTGCCTCTCTTTTATACATGGGGAGACCAAGGCACAGAGGAATTAGGTGAAGAAGCAGGGTTGCAGGTCAAGGGTGTGCAGAGCTGGATTTAGGCCAGACTCTGAGCTCCTGACCCCTGTCCCATTGGACACACTGCTTGTGCCTTTGCCGTTTGGTATGTATGGGAGGGTGTTACACAGGAGCTCCTACCCCATCCGAGCCAGAGCCAGGTCTCCCCTCTGCTGGGTTTGAGTCCCCGCGTTACAGAGGAGCTCACCTCCAGGATGCTCTGCTTGGCCTCTGCCTCTGGGGACCTGGGAGTGGATTCTGGAGTGGGTTCCAGGGCCTCTTCATCTGCACCTGCCCCGGGTATTGGAGCTGGTGCCTTAATCCTGATCTAAGCCAGTCTACACTGTCTTCTAGAATTCTTCAGTCTGATTGATTCAAGGTATCATTTCCTGTTTTCCACCACAAATAGAGTATTTTTTCCTAAATTTTACTGTCATTTCAGTGGGATTTGGGGAGCCAGTGGTAGGTAGGTTGATGGGCTCAGATGACCGTCTTGACCTTCTACACGCTCACCGTCCTGAACCACAGAATGGGAGGAGGCACAAGGTTCTTCCTACATCTTGTCATTCTGGTGTTTGCCCCTTTCTTTGTTTTTGGTTTTGGATTTTGGTGTTTGAGGGGTTTGTTTGTTTGTTTGTTTTGAGATGGAGTCTCACTCTGTCGCCCAGGCTGGAGCACAATGGCATGATTTTGGCTCATTGCAACTTCCGCCTCCCGGGTTCAAGCGATTCTTCTGCCTCAGCCTCCCAAGTAGCTGGGATTACAGGCACCTGCCATCACGCCCAGATAACTTTTGTATTTTTGATAGAGATGGGGTTTCACCATGTTGGCCAGGCTGGTCTTGAACTCCTGACCTCAAGTGATCCGCCCACCTTAGTCTCCCAAAGTACTGGGATTACAAGCAGGAGCCCCTTTTCTTTGAACTGCTCAGGCGATTCTGGTTCACGGCAGCTCCATGCCTAGCACAGCTGTCATCTGGTGTTTTGTGCTAGCGTGGTCCTTGGTGGGGAAAGTGAGGGAAGGCCAGGGGTGTGGGGAGGCGAGGCAGGGCACCCTGGAGGCACTTGAGAAGGAAGTTGGCAGCGTCTGCATGAGGGCTTGTAACCAGACGCTGTTTTTTTTTTTTTTTTTTTTTTTTTTGAAGCAGAGTCTCAGTCTGTTGCCCAGGCTGGAGTACAGTGGTGCGATCTCGGCTCACTGTAACCTCCACCTTCCCGGGATTACACCATTCTCCTGCCTCAGCCTCCCGAGTAGCTGGGACTACAAGCTCCTGCCACCACACCTGGCTACTTTTTTGTATTTTTAGTAGTGACGGGGTTTCACCGTGTTAGCCAGGATGGTCTCAATCTCCTGACCTCGTGATCCGCCTGCCTCGGCCTCCCGAAATGCTGAGATTACAAACGTGAGCCACCACACCTGGCCTACCAGATGCTGTTTCTTAAACCTGCATCCTTTCTTAAGGTCCTTACACTTGCTTTTTAAATAACTCGACATGTACTTGTGACTACACAGTGGTGACTTAATGCTTGTCAGCTTATTTCATCCTTCTGATTTTAGTATGTCTCCACTGTGCAGGAGGCTGGGCTGGAGGCCTTCATTCATGGCGACCTTCTGCCCTCACTAAGACCCTTTTGAGGAGGGAGCGTATCTTTGCCGTAGCCCAGAGGGGCTCAGCGCCTACCAGGCTCTGCCTCCCAGCCCTCACCACTGCCCGGCACCGCCCTCAGAAGGAAGCGGCCAGGACGAGGGACTGTCCTGCTGATTGAAGCTGTGCCTGGCAGGGCCCCTGAGAGGCCATTCACAATGTACTGGCCATTTGAGTCATCTACAGCTAATTCTAGGTCTTGAAATACAGTTTTTAACTGGTGGCCAGAAGCATTTATTAGACGCAATAAATGTAGAGTTGTTTCTTTCTCTTTCAGACTGACGCAGATATCCAGGCATTCTTCATGAGCATAGGCAGTCTGTGTAAGAAGTACTCCAGGGAAACCTCCCAGGTGAGCTGTGGGGGGTGCGCTTGGTTCCATGATGAGCAGGTGCACTATCCCGAGACTGTGGAGCTGTGGGGGGTGCGCTTGGTTCCGTGATGAGCCAAGTGCACTATCCTGAGATCATGTGTTTTCTGTGTTCTGGAGGCAAGTTCCTTTGAAGATATTTGATCAGCAAATATTTTCTGCCAGAATATTTCTGTGGGTTGAATTTTTACTTTCTTAATGGTGAAACATTTACATACAAAAGGTTCTGATTTTGACAACGTTCATTTGGTCTGTTTTATTGTTGTTTTTGCTTTTGGTGTCACATTGAGACAAAGTGGTCTCAGTCAGCTCTGGGGTCCTTTTGGGTAAGATGCCCCCTCCCCATATTCACACCTTAGAATCTCAGGTTTGGGAACTCTCCCCACCAGGTCAGGGCTCTCTGGGTTCAGGGCAGCAGGTTTCTTCTTGACACTGTCCTTCTCTGACAGTCGCCTGGGGCCTTCTGCCAGGCTTCCGATCCTGCTGATCCCTGCATGGCAATGTTGGCTGCATGGGCCCCCCTCCTGGTAGCTGAGCCCCTGTCATGGCAATGTTGGCTCCATGGGCCCCCCTCCTGGTAGCTGAGCCCCTGTCATGGCAGTGTTGGCCCGTGATGCCCCCTCCTGAAAGCTGAGCCCCTGCCATGGTAATGTTGGCCTGTGATCCCCCCTCCTAAAAGCTGAGCCCCTGCCATGGTAATGTTGGCTCCATGGTCCCCCCTCCTGGCAGCTGAGCCCCTGCTGTGGAAGTGTTGGCTCCGTGGTCCCCTCCCCTGGCAGCTTTTGCCAGCTGCTGTGCCAGTCCTCTCAGTTGCAGCTTGTCCATTCTCTACCTGTTTCTTCCTGACCCTCCTCCCAGTTAGCACGCGCCTCCATGCCAAGCCTCCCCCACCCCCGGCTTCTGACACAGGTCATTGTCCTCTGTGCCCACCCCCGCATGCTGAGTGGCACTTCTGGCCTCCTTGGATGTCACTGGACAGCTGCAGTCCACCAGTCTGGGGGACAGCTGCCAGGAGAAGAAGGGGTCCTTCCCCTGGCCCCCATCCCGCACTTCCTTTCCCTCTTCTGTGAAGAGTGCAGCTCCCACCGTTGGCCACCCCACCTGCCTTGCGGGGAAAGAGGCCTAGTAGGGGCAGCCAGGATCTGAGGCGAGACACTGAGGATGGACCCCCGCATGTCACTCTCCTTGGTGGGCTTGTGCCTTCGGGCCGTGGTCAGCCAGGTCACCAAGACTGTCCTCTCTCTGGGAGGTTGTCCCACTGCAGCAGCTTCCTTGGTTCTGAAACAGCCTGAATCAGCCACAGTGTCTCAGGCTGTCCTGAGGCTGTTCCCATCTCAAGTTATGCTCAGTCACATCCTCCAGGGAGGTGCCCAGAGGCTCAACCCGTGGAAGCCAAGCAGCACCCGGAGATCCCCAAGAGTGCTGGCTCAGCACCACACAGGCACCCAGACCAGGATGCCGGCGCTCCCAGAGCCAGCCAGAGTCCCATGGAAACACCATCCAGGACGGACCTCACCCCCCCACCCACCCTGCTCCACCCAGCAGGACCCTCATTCAAGCCGAGTCCCCTTGGGGCCAGAAGTCGCTGGAGTTCATAAAACACGTGTGTTATCACAGACCTCGGAGCCACAGGCTGCACGCTGCAGGGTAGTTTTACCAAGTGCCGCAGAGGCCAGGTGCTGTCTCAGGAGAGAAGACCCAGCAGACCCGACCAGCCCCTCCAGCCACCTGTCTGCTCTGCCTCTCAGGCTTCTCAGGCTTTAGGCATGGACCGTGGAGACGGCTGGCTCCAGCCTGGGCAGCACAGGCTCTGCCCAGTGACCTCACAGCCCCACTGTCTGTCAGTTACACTATGGAGGTGAGCGCCACAAGCACAGGGTGGAATTTTCCCGCAGCTACGTGATGTGGTATTGTAGTATTTACACTCTAATATCAACGTAACATAAATATTGGAATATTTGTTACATATATTAACACATAATGGATTTATTGTTATTTTTAAATGAATTAATAAATAGTTTTAAATTTGTCTCAGTCTTAATTTCTAATAGGGTAAATATCGACAGATAAAACCCACATAAGCAAAGCTCTTTGGGGCCTTCAGTAACTTTTAAGAGTACAAAACCGGCCCAAGACCAAAACTGTGAGCACCACGGCTCAGGCTTTGGGACCTGCCCTGGGACAGCGTCAACAAACCACCTCAGCCTCTGCCTGCCCCAGTCCCCCTTCCTAGTCTAATTGGTAACAAACATCTTCCTCTTCCCAGTAACCCTCTAAGATCCGTTCCATCCACCCAGCCTCTGCCCTACCTCAGGCTTCGTCAGCACTGAGCATGCAGACACTGGTCCTGGTGTGGTCAGGAGCTCATGTTGACGAATGCAGGCACAGTCCACTCTGTGGAGGGGAACTGGTAGTGAACTGAAGAGTCAGAAGTGTGCTTCGGACCAGGCAGCCGCCTCTCCTGGCCTCTTGGCGAGAGTCCGCATGAGTGACCTGCACTGTCTCCCAACTACCTTCACTCTCAGGCCTTCACAGCCTCCTGGTTTGCAGGATGTGGGCAAAGCACGCATGAGCACCGGGCAGCTCCTCCTTGGGGCCCTGGGCTGACCTGGCCCAGCACAGCCTCTGTGACCATCGCAGCCCTGGAGTTTTGCAGTGATTTCATTGACCTGTTCTCTGGCTCAGTTCAAGAGGCATATTCTCTGCAGGATAAACACTCACCATCGCTTTTAAACTTTGTTTTAGTATTAAAATCTACCCTCTTCTGAGGCCACACCCAGTGTCTCAAGTCTCTGGGCCCCAACATTGGTCAGAGTCCAGGCCAGATAAACCGCGGAGGCGGCATGATGCTGCAGGCCCGTGTGGCTCCCCCTAGTGGAGCCCTGGAGGCTGCTGTAGACCCCTCAACACCCGGACAAGTGGGTCTTGGCTGCCCCCCAAGCTCATGTGAGGCTCCCCAGCTCTGTGCTCAGTTGAACTCACCCCATCTGCTGCTCAGGTCCCCTTGGAGACTTGCCCTGCAGCCCAGTCCTTGCTGCAGCCACACCTGCCCTGCCAAATCAGAGCCAGCCACAGTCTGACCTCATCTCACCAAGGCCTTTCTCTGAGAACAGCGAGACCGGTACCCCCACAGTCGGGATCAGGCACGTCTGCTGGTAGGTTCCTCCGCAAGCATGTGAAGCTGAGGAGCAGAGGCCCTTCCCTGCAGGGTGGAATGTTCCTGCTGAGGGTGCTTTGGAGAAGCTTCCCACACAGGCACAATTGAGCGGGGCTTGGGCGCTTGCAGGTGTCCCCAACAGGCAGCAGGACTTGAGAAGTCTCAGCAAAGGTTGGAAAGGTGCCCTGGCCGTGGCCTGCGATGTGCCCGAGAACTGGAGTCAGGGCAGCCTGCGGAGTCCTTCTGTCCACTCCTCTTCATAGCCCATGGCGTAGTACCCAAGACTGTCTTCCCTCCTTGGTGGAGACGCGGTCCCCTTGTCGAGTAGGGGAGAACCCTAGAGCTCCGAGTCACTCCAAGAACGCAGCAGCCCGGAGACCACGAGGCTGTCATCCCTGCTGTCCTGTAGGAGGGCCCCTGTGCAGCCCCGTCTTCTGGAGATGGCCTGTCATGGAGGAGGTTGGGAACAAAGGCCTGGTGTGTGCTGGGCCTGCCTTTCCACAGAAGGGAAGACGCCTGCCCTGTGTTTGCACTGGGCCAGTGAGCCATGGGCAGACGCAAGCCGCTCCCTTGTGCTTGTGTTATCACCGCAGATGGCGGGGTGGAATGAAGTGGGGGATGGAGCTAGAGGACGCTGACTTTCAGTAGCAATGGAGCCACAGTTAGCCCTGTTATTTGTCAGCCTTTCCAGCCTGGTCTTTCCAGAGGGTAGGCACCACTGTCTGAACACTTGACTCATACGAAATAGCTCTCTCTTCCTCTGAGGAAATCACAGGCCTGTCTTTCCTGCTTCTGGTGGTTCTCTCAGAAACCCAGTTCAAGCTGTCTAGACAGCATACATGAATCTGGGGCTCCTGTAAATGGGAGGGTGCTGGTGTCAGGCATGGCTGGCTCTGGGAGTGCAGACAGGCCCACTAGGCGTCTGCCAGCTCTGTGGGTCTCACTTAGCCTCATTCTGTGTGCCAGCTCTCTTTCCATCTGCCCCTGCCATTGGTCCAGCCCTGTTTGGTCAGGAGGCCCTTCCTCAAACCAGTGGCCATTATCAGAGGGACAGCACCCTGTGGTTGGCCCAGAGGGAGCACCACTCACAACCTGAATGGAGCAGGTTGCTGGGGAGACTTTCCTGTCGTGCCTGTTAAGCCTCCCCTGTGTTTGCCTTTGGCCCTGCCTGCTGGCACTCACACCTTCTCTGCCCACCCGCGGGGGGTGTCTGCCCTGGCAAGCACTGGCCATGGGCATCTGTGGGGGCAGGACACACATAAGACAAGCACTGTGAGCTGTTCTGAGAGTCCCTCCAGCCTCCTCCTCCCCCAACAAAACTTCCAGCCACAGAGATCATGTACCCGTGTCAGCAGCTGAAACATATGATCTTTTCAGGTTTCAGAATTTCAAGAAAAACACAGGAAGAGATTGTTAGCCTTCTATAGAGAAAAGGTAAGTCGAATAGATTCATTGTCACTTGAATTATTTTGACCTTTAGATTTAAATGTCAGACTTGTTAACACCTTGTTCTCAAAGGGGACAGGCTGCTAGATGCAATATCTGTTTGTCTGCGTGTTTCCAGCTATGGGGACATTGTCACTGTCCCCTTCTGACCAGCCTATTGGCCCAACCCTTGTCTGTAGTTACCAAGTAGCCCACTGGGTGCAGCACCACATGGGCCTCCCTGCCCAGCCACGTTTATCCCCTCAGCCACTGGGGTCAACCACGGGGTCTTGGGAGCTTGGGAGGCAGCTTGAAGGCTTCTCTGCTCAACCATCCCATTTTAAAAAACAAGTCCTTTTTAAAAAACTTTGAAGGTTATGTAGTCGGTAAAGTCAGGAACCCAGCTTTAAAGACAAGGGACCCTGGGGCCATTCCCTGAGTACGGAAGCCAGTGTGTGACCCTGCTGCCTCCTGTCTGTGCATGAACATTTTATGTACACCCAGACCTGGAGCAGACAGATCACCCTTGGCCCTGCTTGCCAGCCGGTCACCCCCTTCTTACCCCTTCCATCCTGTTACCCCCACCCTGTCTTGTCACCTTGCCCTGTCCTGTCGCCCCCATCTCACCCCTCACCCCATCCTGTCACCTCATCCTGTTACCCCATCCCTGTCCTGTCACCTCTAATCCCATTCTGTCACCCTTATCCCATCCTGTCACCACTCACACCATGTTGCTACCCCCACCCTGTCCTGTCACCCCATCCCATCCTATCACCCCTCATCCCATCCTGTCACCCCTCACGCCCACCCTGTCCTGTCACCCCATATCAGTCTGTCTTCACACTGCTATAAAGAACTACCTGAGATTCAGTAATTTATGAAGGAAAGAGGTTGTATTGATTCATGTTCAACATGGCTGGGAAGGCCTCAGGAAACTTACAGTCATAGCGGAAGGCAAAGGAGAAGCAAGGCATGTCTTACATACCAGCAGGAGAGAGGGCAGGGGGAACTGCCAAACACTTTTAAACCATCAGATCTCATGAGAACTCACTATCACAAAAACAGCATGGGGGAAACTGCCCCCATGATCCAGTCACTTCCCACTAGGTCCCTCCCTTGACACATGGGGATTGCAATTCAAAATGAGATTTGGATGGGGACACAGAGCCAAACCACATCATTCCACCCCAGCCCCTCCTAAATCTCATATCCTTCTCACATTTCAAAACACAATCATACTTTCCCAGTAGTCCCCCAAAGTTTTAACCCATTCCAGCATAAACTCAGAAGTCCAAGCCGGAAGTCTTATCTGAGACAAGGCAAGTTCCTTTCACCTGTGAGCCTGTAGAATCAAAAACAAGTTAGTTACTTCCAAGATACTATGGGGGTACAGGCATTGGGTAAATGTTCCCATTCCAAGTGGGAGAGATTGACCAAAACAAAGGGGCTGCAGGCCCCATGCAAGTCCAAAACCCAGCAGGGCAGCCATTAAATCTTAAATTTCTCCTCTTATCCGATGTCTCACATCCAGGACATGGTGATGCAAGGGTCAGGGAGCTCCCAAGGCCTTGGGCAACTCCACCACTGTGGCTCTGCTGGGTACAGCCCCATTCTGGGCTGGGGTTGAGTGCCTGCAGCTTTTCTGGGTACACAGTGCAAGCTGTTAGTGGATCTACCATTCTGGGGTCTGGAGGACAGTGGCCCTCACAGCTTCACTAGGCAGCACCCCAGTTGGGACTCTGTGTGGGAGCAACCACCCACATTTCCCTTTTGCACTGCCCTAGCAGAGGTTCTCCGTGAGGGCTCTGCCTCTGCAGCAGACTTCTGCCTGGACATCCAGACATTTCCATACATCTTCTGAAATCTAGGTGGAGGTTCCCAAACCTCAACTCTTGTCTTCTGCACACATGCAGGTCCAACACCATATGGAAACCGCCATTGCTTGGGGTTTGCACCGTCTGAAGCAGCAGCCCAAATTTTTCCTTGGACCCTTTTAGTCATGGCTGGAGCTAGAGCGGCTGGGATGCAGGGTGCCATGTCCTGAGGCTGCACAAGAGTTGGGCAGGGGACCTCAGCCTGGCCCATAAAACTACTTTTTTCTCTCTGGGCCTATGATGAGAGGGGCTGCTGTGAAGATCTCTCACATGCCCTGGAGACATGTTCTCCACTGTCTTGGCTCCTCGTTACTTACGCACATTTCTGCAGCCAGCTTGAATTTCTCCCCAGAAAATGAGTTTTTCTTTTCTACTGCATGGTCTGCAATTTTTTCAGACTTTTATGTTCTGCTTGCCTTTTAAACATAAGTTTCAATTTCATATCATCTCTTTGTGAACACTTACATGACTTTACTTTCAGAAGAAGCCAGGTCACATCTTGAACGCTTTACTGCTTAGAAATTTCTTCTGCCAGATACCCTAAGTCATCTCTTTCAAGTTCAAAGTTCCACAGATCTCGAGGGCAGGAGCAAAATGCCTCCAGTCTCTTTGCTAAAGCATAGCAAGAGTGACTTTTGCTCCAGTTCCCAATAAATGCCTCATCTCCATCTGAGACCTCCTCAGCCGGAACTTCACTATCCATATCACTATCAGCATTTGGGTCAAAGCCATTCAACAAATCTCTAGGAAGTTCCAAACTTTCTCACACCTTTCTGTCTTTTTCTGAGCCCTCCAAATTGTTCCAACTTCTGTCCATTACCCAGTCCCAAAGTTGCTTCCACATTTTTAGATATATTTATAGCAGTGCCCCACTCTACCGGTACCAATTTTCTATATTAGTCCATTGTCACACCGCTATAAAGAACTACCTGAGACTGGTTGATTTATAAAGGAAGGGGGTGTAATTGACTCACAATTCTGCGTGGCTGGGAAGCCCTCAGGAAACTTAGAATCATGGCAGAAGGCAAAGGGGAAGCAAGGCACATCTTACTTAGCAGCAGGAGAGCGGGTGGAGGGGAACTGCCAAACACTTTTAAATCTTCAAATCTCGTGAGAACTCAGTGTCATGAGGACAGCATGGGGGAACCACCCCCATGATCCAATCACCTCCCCCAGATTCTTCCCTTGACACATGGGATTACAATTTGAGATGAGACTTGGGTGGGGACACAGCCAAACCATATCATACCCCCACCACATTCCGTCACCTCTCAATCCCATTCTGTCACCCCCTTACCGCATCCTATTACCCCTTCCCTGCTTCTGTCACACCCACCCTTACCCCATCCTATTACCCCTTCCCTGCTTCTGTCACACCCACCCTGTCAGCTCTCCCCTGTCGTGTCACCCCCACTTCATCCTGTCACTCCCCACCTTGGTTCTGTCACCTTCACCCCATCCTGTCACCCCACCCTATCACCCTCACCCCATTCTGGCACCCCCACCTATCCTGTCACCCCCACCCCATCCTCTCACCCCCACTTCTCTCCTGCCACCCCCAATGCCATTGTCTCTCCCCCACCCTATCCTCTCTCCCCCACCCTATCCTCTCACCCCCACCCATCCTCTCACCCCCACCCCATTCTCTCTCCCTCACCCCATCCTCTCTCCCCTACCCCATCCTCTCACTCCACCCCATTCTCTCTTCCCCACCCCATCCACTCTCCCCAACTCCTGTCCTGCCACCCCCATGCCGTTGTCTCTCCCCGACCCTATCCTCTCTCCCCCACCCAATCCCCTCTCCCCCATCCCATCCTCTCTCCCCCATGCCTTCTTCTCACCCCCACCCCATTCTCTCTCTCCCACCCCATCCTCTCCTCTCTCCCCCATCCCATTCTCATCCCCACCCCATCCTCTTACCCCACCCCTGTCCTTCCACCCCTATGCCATCCTCTCACCCCATCCCATCCTTTCTCCCCCATCCCATCCTGTCACCCCACTCCATCCTCTCACCCCCACCCTGTCCTTCCACCCCCACCCCATCCTCTCTCATCCCACCCCATCCTCTCTCCCCCACCCCATTTTCTCATGCCCACCCCATCCTTTCACCCGCACCCCATCATCTCACCCCATCCCTGTTCTTCCACCCCCACCCCATCCTCTCTCACCCCACCCCTTCCTGTCACCCCCACCCCATCCTCTCACCCCCACCCAATCCTCTCACCCCTACCCCATCCTTTCTCCCCCACCCCATCCTCTCACCCCCACCCCTGTCCTGCCACCCCTATGCCATCCTCTTTCCCCTACCCCTCCCAGGCCCACCACAGCCCCTTGTTACTTGACAACCACCCAAAACCCTGCCTGGAAGCTTCTTGCAGGAGCCAGCCTGGGCTTAGCTTTTGTTATATTTTGTGTCTGTTGTCTCCACATCCTCCCAGCAAACCTCGAGGATGGGCATGAGTCATAATTACAGACTGGACAGTGGGATCCTAGACTCTAGTCATTCCCTCAGGGTCTGGCAGCTCCCACACACAGGGCGGGGTTCCAGCCTGACAGCAGAGGCTGTGCTGTGAGATGACCTGGCAGTGACCGTGTGTGGAAAAGGTGCTTGTGTCTGACTTTGAGGCTGGGTGCTCCCCTGGAAGGGCTGACACTGAATTTGCATCATGTCAGCTTGTGGAGGGTGCAGCGCTGAAATTTGTCTCCTGGGGCTTCGGTTTGACTTAGCTGTGCATGGCCCCCCAAGGCCAATTTCCTAAGTATCTGATGGACCAGACTCCAGGCAGATTTACTTATGAGCAGCATGAGGGCAACTCCATGCAGAGTAACCCACATTCTGATTCATGGTTTAAGAAATTTAGAGGGTCACAGTGTCGCTCAGCATAGCCTGTCTAATAACAAGAGGTTGTGCAATTATCTTTAGATTTCTAGGTTGGAAGAATCCCTTAGGAAGTCGGTGCTGCAGATAGAACAGCTGCAAAGGTAAGCCCCCGCCCTGACCCGCCGTGAGTGCGCAGTGGGGGCAGCCACTGCCACATGCATTGGTCTGACTCTCCAAGATGAAGAAAGAAAGACGACCTCAGATGCAGAGGGAAGAGCTCGTTCATTTACCTGAAACTTTTGTCAGAGCAAAAATGCTGTGGGAAAACCGAAGGGAAGAAGGGAGACAAAAAAGAAAAAGTGAAAAAGACATGAATGGTTCCCCTTGGGGCAGCTGCCCCAGTGATTCCTGAGGCAGTGGGAGGGGCCTGGGAGAATAGCAGGCACCCTCGGCCTCTCCAGAGTGACCCAGCACAGGCAGGGTGGCCCTGCAGCCAGGGACTGCGGGACTCTACCTGCAGCCTGGCGGCCTGCTTTCTGCCAGGAGTTGTAGCCGTTTGCGGAAGGTACATATATGTGGCAAGTTCTGTGTCTAAAGGCACTGCTGTGAATGCGTGATGCATCTTAGGGAGAAACGTCCAGAGTTGCTAGGATTAACCAAAATGGGGACTTAAAGCATTACATTTCAGTATCTGGAAAATCTAGCCATTTGATAGCCTCCTTTCTTGTACATTTTAGCTCACCTGTGCCTTTGCCATATTGCCTCTGCTCTGAATGCACTTTTACTGCAGTCAGTGTTTCTGGAATTTGGAATCAGTAACAGCCAGAGTTCAGTTACCACAGTGATACACAGATGCTGCGCATTTTACACTCGGTGATGCCTTAGATTTTATGAGATATGTTGAATAGTCACAAGTCCCTGTTTGGTGGCTGCACACTAACGTGAAGGTCGAGGAGTCAGGAGCCCTGTCTGCCTCCCATTGGCCGTGTGTGTAGGAGTGGGTGAGCCTCCAGCGTGTGTGTAGGTGCCCGCCTCCCTGCTGTGTCAGGCAGCTGAGCATGGCACGGCCTCACTGGGGCCGTGGGGCCAGAGGGAAGCTGGGGACGCCAGTCACACTGGCTGGTGGCCCTGCTCCTGACACGAGGTTCTGATGGCCTCTGGTGAAAAGGGCTTCTTTCCCTGTCATTATTTTGGGCTCTAGGAGTTACCACAGGCTTGTCTTGTCAAGGGTGTGTCCCAGGCGTCAGCAAGGAAACTCCAGGCCAAATCCAGCCTGCAGTGTATTCTCTCCTCCTTCCTTTCCTTGGCTTTTTTTTTTTTTTTTTTTTTTTTTTTTTTTTTTTGAGACAGGGTCTTCCTCTGTCACCCAGGCCGGAGTGCAGTGGTGTGATCTCAGCTCACGCCTCAACCTCCCAAGGCTCAGGTGATTCTGCTGCCTCTGCCTCCCAAGTAGCTGGGACCACAGGCATGCACCACCACACCCAGCTAATTTTTTTGTTTTTTGTGGAGATGGGGTCTCGCTGTGTTACCCAGGCTAGTCTTGGACTCCTGAGCTCAAGTGATCCTCCCACCTCAGCATCCCAAAGTGCTGCAATGGCCGACGTGAGCCACTGCACCCGGCCACAGCGTATTTTCATGTAGCCTCCAAACTGAGCATGGCTTTTACATTTTTAGAAGATTGTAAATGCATTGCAACAGAGACTTTATGTGGACAGCAAAGCCTCCTACATTTACTAGGTAGCCCCATTTGCAAATTCCTCCTTTAAAGCATCACAAGAGGAAAGGCAGATACTTAAAATGCATCAAAGGGGCTGGGCGCAGTGGCTCACGCCTGTAATCCCAGCACTTTGGGAGGCCAAGGTGGGCAGATCATCTGAGGTTAGGAGTTCGAGACCAGCCTGACTAATATGGAGAAACCCCATCTCTACTAAAAAAATACACAATTAGTCAGGTGTGGTGGTGTATACCTGTAATCCCAGCTACTCAGGAGGCTGAGGCAGGAGAATCTCTTGAACTTGGGAGGCGGAGGTTGCAGTGAGCCAAGATCATGCCATTGCACTCCAGCCTGGGTAACAAGAGCAAAACTCTGTCTCTCAAAAAAAAAAAAAAAAAAAAATGCATCAAAGTGTGGAGTTACTTTCATTTTTTTCCTTCTTGGTGTATAATTTTCTTTCATTCTGTGGATTCGTGTTTTGCATCAATTCTGTAAAATTCCTGCCCATTATCTTTTCAAGTAGTACCTCTGCATCCCCGGCCACGGCCTGCAGCTCCCTGCCCTCCACATCAGCCTCCGCTGTGATCTCCATCGTTTTAGGCCACCTGGTCACATGCTGGTTGCTTCTTCCAGCTCCCGGATTTTCAAATTAAGCCAGTGAACCCCACTGAGAGTTTGTTTTTGAGACAGAGTCTCACTCTGTCACCCAGGCTGGAGTGCAGTGGCACAATCTCAACTCACTGCAAGCTCCGCCTCCCGGTCCAAGCAATTCTCCCGCCTCAGCCTCTGGAGTAGCTGGGACTACAGGTGCCCACCACCATGCCCGGCTAATTTTTGTATTTTTAGTAGAGACAGGGCTTCACCATGTTGACCAGGCTGGTCTTGAACTCCTGACCTCAGGTGATGCGCCCACCTGGGCCTCCCAAAGTGCTGAGATTATAGGAGTGAGCCACCGCCCCCGGCCCCCATTGAGTTTTTGTTCTGTCCATTACAGTTAACATTTCTAGAACATCCCTGCTCATTTCACCATTTGGAAAACAATCTTTGCTCATTGTTGCATCTTCGTCTTTTATGTAGTCATCTCACAGGCAGCTTTTTTATGTTCCTTACCTGATACCCTCAGGAATCCAAATCTGCCTTCTTTTCTTCCACTCTTGCTGGAGGAGGTGTGTTTCTGCTGATCTCTGGTGAGGTGGCACAGGTCAATCCCACTCCCTACATACCTAGTATCGCCTGCATTTTCCTCCAGAGAGGATTCCCGTGTGCTCTGCGAGCCCAGCTGACCCGCCCCAGACCACTGCCCCCGACCCCGTCTTGCCCAGCCTCACTGTGGTGGCGTTCATGCTACCCACTTTTGTTGTCATCGTTGTTTTTGTCATCGTCCTCTTGCTCCCACGAAACAAAGTGCGTTTTAGAGTGGTTTGGAAGCAAGAGCAAGTGCCCTGCAGAGGAACCAGGCCACAGCCCTGCCAGACGCAGAAGGTCAGGTACTTCCACCCACCACAGTCAGCCACACAACAGCCAGTGTTTACTGAGCACCAGATGCATTCTCAGTGCTGTTCTGGGGTCTGGCAATTCGGAGTAAGCCAAGCGAGCCAAGTGCCCGTCCTCTGGGAGCTTCTGTGTCGGGGGAGAAGAGGCAGAAAGTGAACTTTTATGTCAGGCCGGGACACAGGCTGTCGGGATAAGTGACTCTGGGTGAGGAGGTTGAGGGGCAGTGCCAGGGTGGGCTCTAGCAGGTGACTGCACAGCGGAGGTCCGAGTGGTTGAGCTGTTGCACAACTGCCTATTCCTAGCTAGCTTGGTCCCAAACTGAAATTGCTGAGGGCAGACTGTTCGCATCTCAAAACCCGGCCAGCATAGACGGGCACTCGGTGCCAGGAGACAGCCCCACCCTCATCTGCAGTCATGCACCTCAGTGTGTCCACAGAAACAGTGTGTCTGCGGAAACAGACACGCTCCCCCAGTCTTACACGTGCATCTCAGCGTGTCCACCAGGCCCCGTGAGGCAGAGAGGACCCAGGTGCAGCAGCCTTCTGTGACCGGGAGTCACAGGACACAGCAGGCGGTCTCTGCTACTGGCCATCATGGAGATCAGTCCAGGGTTGCTAGACCAGAAAACGCGACCAAGTGACTTGTCCATATTTCTCTTGCTGGCCTGTTTTTCTTTCTTGCCTTTTTTCTTTCCCTTTCCTTTCCCCTTCCTTTTCCTTTTTTGAGATGAGTTCTTGCTCTCTCGCCCAAGCAGGAGTGCAGTAGTACAATCACAGCTCACTGCAGCCTCCAACTCCTGGGCTCAAGCAGTCCTCGCACCCCTGCCTCCCAGAGTGTGGGGATGACGGACAAGAGGCACCATGGCTGGCCTCTTGGTGGCCTTTCAAAGCTGGTGCATTAGTGGCTCCTGTTGTCAGGTCTTCATTTCACAGCTTTAACACCAGCGGTGGCCGTGTGCTGAGTGACAGTTGTAGTTGCAAGAGCCAGTGATGTAAATGGCAGTGAGTGTTGAGTTCACTCGGCTTCCGCGCTGGGGAGGAGCAGGGCTGTAGGACTCACAGGACACTTTGGGAACCGCTGAATTCCTGTGAAATGCCCTTTGCAAACCCAGTAAGAACATTTCACTGATTCACTTTCAGTTGGAATGACCTGGGGGGACATCAGTTTTTATGGTTTAATTCAATACCTTTTCTCCATCTATTTAGTATGAGATCATCACAACAAACAACTTTCAGCACAATAAAAAGTTCAGTTTCAAGTAAGTAAAATCATGCCAGAAAGAGAACAAAATAGAGATGCATGTTGCTGAATCACACTGTGTGCACTGACGTTGGCATTTTCGTCATCACTCTTCCAGCAAAGCCATACGGATGCCTGCTGCCACCTCACTCATCAACCCCCGACAGGTACGTGGGTCGCTCGCAGAAATCACAGGACCCGCAGGTCTTTCCGCCTCTGCACCTCCCTTCCCATCCCAACCCCATCCCCCCTCCAAGCCCCCAGGTTTTGCTAGTCCAGACAATTGACTGGACATCAACTCATTTTGGTACTTATTTCATATCCCTGTGAGGCTCAGGTCCCAAACTAAGTGTGTGATCCAGGCTGGCCAATCAGAGCACTCCATCCCTGCAGCCACAGTGATTGGTCTGGGAATGATCATGTGACCCAGTGTTCTGCGTGCCCCCTCCCCCCCCAGCTAAACTGGGGATCCAGTGCCCCGCAGCTGACAGCCCTGCCCTAATAGGAAATTAAGGGGCTGACCTGGTGCCTTTCATGGAATCCTTTCACCTGGTGGATGGCCTGAACCCGTTACCCAACCCGTGGCTGGGGGTCCCTCACACAGGAAACGTTCGTACTGGCAGATGCCCTGTGACTTGTGTCTGCCCCGTCTCCAGGCTATGCCTGCCGGGCCATGACTCTGGCAAAGGGAGCCCACCCTCATATTCCCTCCAGTGTCCCAGAGAAAACCCGGCCTGGGGTAGCTCCTAGCTCTTCAGATGCAAGGCACAAATTCAGTCCACCCTGTGAAAGGAAACACACTCAGATTTATTACTCACAGGTCCTGGATGGGGAGGGTGCCATGCGTGGGGAGGACAGTGCTCTGTCCACAGGTAGCAAGAGGCAGGAAAGAAGGGTCAGGCAGAGAGGGGGGCCCTGTGGGCCAGCACCTTTAATGAGGCTCAGGGCATCATCCAGGCAAGTTTCTCGTGGGGAGTTTTAATTGGTGGGTTTAGAGCAGGCAGGCACGAGCTCCATGGGTCCCATTGTGACTGAGGGCATCACTGTGGCACATCTGCATGGTCCGTGCAGGGTGAGGGGTCAGCGGGGCCAGCCAAGTGGGTTTTGTCCACCCTCCCACAGGGAGGCGGCCACTGGGAGGCAAGTGTCCGGATGGACCACACTGAGGCACTGGGAGCTGGTGGAGAACTGAAAACTGTTGAAGGTGACTGAGCCCTGCCTCTGGTATGAGAAAGTTAAACCTGTCATCAAAATGGTTGCTGAGGCCACCTAAAATTAGAAAAATTCACTCCAGCCGGGCTGGACTAATGGGAGTCATCCATGGGACTCTTGCTGGAGCTGTTGGAAAAGAGTGAGCCTCTTTCTGCAGAGATCGCGAGCCATAAGGATGGCAGGGCTAGGAGGGGGCCAATGCAAAATGAATCCGATGTTTTCCTGTCTCCCTTTGGCAAATGAAGGAACTAGTGTGTAGTGAGCGTGCATGGTGTGGTATGTGTGGCCAGGCAGCGAGTGATAACAGAAATCAGTTCGGGATCCCACTCTCAGGACGTCCTAGTCTAGCAGGCTCCAGGCAGGCGTTGGCAGAGAGAAGAGAAGGGGTGGTCTGGAGGGAGAAGCCAAGTGTGCAGAGGTGCAAGAGAGGCATGTCAGAGAGAGCCCAGCCAGGGCGGGTGAGCCAGCGACCTCTGTGTCCTGGAGAGGCTACATCCTGGTACAGACGGCAGGTGGCCCTAAAGAGGGAGGGAAATGGCAGTGATCAGATGCCTCAGTGGCTAAACTCTGGCTGCAGCACGAAGCTAGAGGAAGATTTAGACATTTATGCATGGTCTCGTCTTGTGTGTATTTCAACTGACATTATGGGTAAGTCCTGAGCTCACTCAAAGCCTTTCACTGTGTGTTTAACAGACTGGAGTCAATGGAAGTTGATCTCTCTCCTTCTCCGATTAGAAAAGTAAGTGCATCTCTCCTGCCGAGTTCCTCATTTCCCGTGTACCAGACGTGGCATTTCCCATTTTCCTCAGTACTGAAAAATATCACTGCTCATGCAACATTAGACAGACTTTGCACCATGCAACAGTAGACAGACTTTGCACAGCGCCCCTGCGTCATGTGCTGGCTCCTGCATCATGTGCTGGCCCCGTGGGTGAGAGGGGTGGGCTGTGGCTGTAAGCTGGGTCATGAGAACCCTCCTGTTCTGCCTGAACGGCCGGGACTGCAGTTGCATCTGGAGAAACAAAAGCAAATGCAGACAGAGTGTGGCAGGGTCCCACGCAGGTCCTGTGTTGTTCCTGTGCAGGTCCCATGTTGGTCCTTTGTTGACCCTGTGTTGGTCCTATGTTGGTCCTGTGTTGATCTTGTGTTGGTCCTGTGTTGACATTGTGTTGGTTCTGTGTTGACCCTGTGTTGACCTTGTGTTGGTCCTGTGTTAACCCTGTGTTGGTCCTGTGTTGTTCCCGTGCAGGTCCCATGTTGGTCCTGTGTTGACCCTGTGTTGGTCCCATGTTGGTCTTGTGTTGACCCTGTGTTGGTCCTATGTTGGTCCTGTGTTGATCTTGTGTTGGTCCTGTGTTGACATTGTGTTGGTCCTGCGTTGACCCTGTGTTGACATTGTGTTGGTCCTGTGTTGACATTGTGTTGGTCCCATGTTGACCTTGTGTTGACCCTATGTTGGTCCTGTGTTGACCCTGTGTTGGTCCCATGTTGGTTCTGGGTTGATCCTGCGTTGATCCTCCGCTGTTCCCATGTTGGTCCCGTGCTGGTCCCTGTTGGTGTCAAACAGAAATGGCAGCAAAGCTGGTGGCCCTGTGCTTTACCTGCCTTCAGTTGCTGTCTCATGAAGTGCCAAACAGTGCCAAAGAAGACAACAGTAAACTTTGTCAGGCCAGGAAAAGAAATGGGTCAGAAAAGCTAAGGATTCTGGGAAACAGGAAGCACCAACTTCAAGCTGGAGAGAAGCAAGACCAGAGGAAACCTGCCCGGAACTCAGGGAGACTCCAGGCCCCGCTCTCCCGTCGTCTCCCTGGGTCGGCAGAGCTCGGCGCCAGATGCACAGCAGCCACACACCAGGTGGCTCGGAAACAGGAGAGAGGAGGCAGTTTGGGAAGGACTCAGGGCAGTGAACTGCACCCCATGGGAGGGATCAGGCCTTAAAAAACACGTGGGGCAGGAGGGGGCCAAGGAGCAAAGGCAGGAAAACCGAGTGGGTTCTGGTGGCAGTGAATGCCTGTGTTCCACAGTGCCAGTGATTGGCTTATTTGATTTATGTGTTGCTTCGTGTTGTGCGACACAGTGTGGCTCATTGGCAAGCACTGTTCCGAGCCTTTATAGATAGAAACTCTGTCGTCCTAGCAGCCCTGTGACATGAGTAATCCCACCCAGACCCAGATGATGGAGGAACCTGGAGTCAGGATAAGAAGGCGGAACTGGACTCCGTAGGGAATGAAGAGCCGCCACAGCTTCGGTGAAAGAGAAACGCCAGTTCCTTGGCAGTTGGGTCAAGCACACGCGTCCTCTCCCTGCCCAGCTCACCTCCTCTATCCTCATGGCCGCACCCATACACATCGGCAGCACTGGAGCCGTGCTTCCAGAGGGACACACTGCCTCGTGGGTGCCCGTGTCCCAAGGCAACTGGCCCACACCGAGCATGCCACCTGCCCCCTCAGGCCCTGCTGGAAGCTCTTATGGAACCCTCCCCTGGGTGCCTGTAGGTCCCTACCACCTGCCTTGGCTCCCCCAAGGCTGGATACCTGCTTCCAGCTGTCTTTTGGTGCACTAGGACCTTGTTTAATGGATGAACTCACAGCCTCCAAGTCCCCACAGCTTAAGGAGGAAGAACTTGGTTCTATCAGGTCAGCTTTCTACCTTTCCTTAGGATCTGAGTAATTGACGAGAATAGAGAATACTCAAGACTGGCAGGCAGCAGGCACGTCGGGCTCACGCCTGTAACCTCAGCACTTTGGGAGGCCAAGACAGGTGGATCACTTGAGCCCAGGAGTTTAAGACCAACCTGGGCAACATAGTGAGACCCTGTCTCTAAAAGAAAGAAAAGACTGGCAGGCTAAATTGATTGACACTTCACTGGGTGCTACTGTTGGAAATTATTGCTGAGGAACCAGAATGTAATGAATCAAAGTTCCTAGGTGAGGGGCAAAGACCAGACATGGGCACACATTTTCTTTGTTTTTTTTTGGGGGGGGGGTGCGGGTTTTTGTGTTTTTTGTTTGTTTGTTTGTTTGTTTTTGAGACAGAGTCTCACTCTGTCATCCAGGCTGGAGTGCAGTGGCGAGATCTCGGCTCACTACAACTTCCGCCTCCCGGGTTTAAGCAATTATCCTGCCTCAGCCTCCTGAGTAGCTGGGACTCCAGGTGCGCACCACCATGTCCAGCTAATTTTTGTATTTTTAGTAGATATGAGGTTTCACCATATTGGTCAGGCTGGTCTCAAACTCCTGACTTCGTGATCCGCCCACCTCAGCCTCCCAAAGTGCTGGGATTACAGGCGTGAGCCACTGTGCCCGACCAGCACATATTCTGTAAAGGGCCAGATAGTAAAACGTTTGGATTTTGCAGACCAGACAGTCCATCACAGTCACTCAACTCTGTCATGGAATTGCAAAAGCAACCATAGAAAGTACAGAAGCTAATGGCATGACCATGACTGTGTTCTAATAAAACTTCATTAACAAAAACAGGCTGCGGGCCATAGTTTGCCCACCCCTGTGCCACACCAGAATGCAAATTTCAAGGAGAGTGTCTAAAACCAGTTTTTCACCTCCTGAAATGCCTTGTCACCCCGGAGTGGATGTGTGTAGCAGTTCCTTTGGAAAGAGCTCCCGTCCTCCCTGCCCCACATGACTGCGTGGAGTGAGAGGTGCTCCTGGTAACCCTCAGCCTGAGCAGAGGTTCTGGGGACACCACCTGTTGCCTCTGCAGACCGAGGTCTTCTGTGGCCTGCGGAGAGCAGTGTACAGGCCTCTTGAGGTGAACCTCCCACACTGTTGAGGGCTGCATAGGAAAGAGCGTTATCGGGGGTGCTCTTGGTGGGGTTCCTGCCCCGAAGGCTCGTCAGAGGGAGGGCCACAGTGCAAGTGTCTGTCATTGGGTGGACTTGGAGAATCAAAGCCAGTGCCATCCCATGAGAGCGCCTGGGACACAGCTGGGCCTGCCCAGAGAGGCTTGGTTCTTTTCCTTCCTCCTCTACCCTTGCTGCTCCAGGCCTGGGGACCTCAGGCTGCTGGCACTGGGGAGGAGGAGAAGCAGAGCCTAAGGCCCCCACCTTCCTGGACAAGGTGCCTGAGAAGGCGAGGGAGAGTCTGCTTTCACACGGAGATGGAAGTGTTGACTACGGTGTGTGAGGCTTGGCTGGATAATTTCTTAATTAACTTAATTAAGATAATTAACAGATAAATCTGTTCACCTTAAATGAGCATGGGATTTTCTGTTATGTAAAATTGACCAGGGTTAACGTATCTTTTTGAAAAGGTAAAATAATGACTCACAAATACAAAATGAATGCCATTCACATACTTCCTTCAGCTTACGAATTGGCCAGTCACAGTAGCTCACGCCTGTAATCCTAACACTTTGAGAACTGAGTCAGGCAGATCCCTTGAGCCCAAGAGTTTGAGACCAGCCTGGGTAACATGACAAGAGCCCATCTCTACAAAAAATTAGCTGGGCATGGTGGTGCACACCTGTAGTCTCAGCTACTGAGAAGCTGAGGTAGGAGGATCACCACCAGGAGGCTGAGGCTGCAGTGAGCTGTGACTGCCCCAGTGCACTCCAGCCTGGATGACAGAGTGAAACCCTGTCTCCAAAAAAAAAAAAAGAAGAAGTTTTGAGTTAATGAGGGAAACCAGCTGATAGAGTTTAGGTATTCATCCCTGCTGGCATCTCATGTTGAATTATAATCCCCAGTGCTGGAGGTGGGGCCTGGTAGCAGATGTTTGGGTCATGGGGGCAGATCCCTGATGGTTGGTACTGTCTTTGCCGTGGTGGGCGAATTCTCATGAGATCTGGCTAGTTAAAAGCATGTGGCACTGTCCCCCAGTCTCTTGCCTGCTTGCCCTGCAATGCGCTTGCTCCCCCTTGGCCTCCCGTCCTGATTGTAGCCTCCCGAGGCCGCCCCAGAAGCGGCTGCTGCCATGCTTCCTGTACAGCCCTCAGAAGCATGAGCCAGTTAAACCTCTTTTCTTTATTAATTACACAATTTCTGGTATTTATCACAGTGCAAGGATGGCCTAATACACCACCAGTTAAATGTGAAAACTGGTTTAAAGGAGAATCCAAAGAGCAAATATGTGTGTAGGCAGCCAGGAATGCAGATGTGAACACACCAATGGGTACACAGCCCCTCCCACATGGCAGGAACCAGTGTCTTGCCCAGCCAAGTCTGCCACGGCCCATGGACAAGAAAGATTTGCACCACTCTCTTCTGTAACTCACAGCTATCAGACAGCACCAGGACGGGGAAAGACACGAGCACTCGAATCTCTACGGAGATTTTCTCTAAACGGAGCAGCAAATGGAACGTAGTTCAAAGGGGCGGTGATGTCAAGGGGATTCTTAGGATGAACTTGATATTGAAGACATCCTAGCAGATGGGAAGGATCCAGAAATGATGGCATAGCAGCACTCCAGGCAGGTGAGAGGAAGTACCTGGAGCCTGTCCTGATAAGGCAGGAATACGTCTGGTGTTCACAGGATGGCAGGCAGAGGCTGAAGGTACAGAGACAAAAGCTCCCGGTTTCACAAGATTCTGCCTTGTTGGGGGTGGGAGTGAGGTCATGAGCTTCGGGTGGATGGGGAATGCGCCCCGTGGATAGCTCCATGAGACCACTGGCCTGCAGGCAGCTCAGAGGGCCATGCCAAGCAGGGGGGTGTCCATCCTTCCAAGGTTAGAGTCTTGCCAGCAAGCAGGAGCAGAGGACTGGCAGAGTAGGGCCAAGGGTGTGGCAGAGAGTGTCCCCGGAGCAGGGCGCTGCTGTGCTGCTCGAGAGGCCACGAGGACACAGAGGGGCTTCCATGGTGTACTGGAAGGGCCTGTGGATTAAAGGATCTGTGGGATGGCTGTGCCAGGGGCAGAAGCCAGGAAGGTGGGCAGCAGAGGTCTTGGCGGGGCACAGTTGATGACGGCAGAACCTGAGGACCAGCGGGGGTGAGGCAAGGAGCCTGGGAACAGGAGATGCCAGCAGTGAGTTGAGAGCCAGAGGAGCGAGCCCAGGAAGGGGCAGCAACTAGAAATAGCACCTTGCCATGCTGCAGGTCGCACTGAGAGGCAGGAGGGACTCAGAGCAGAGCAGCCTCCCTCACCAGTCTCAGAACCTGGGCTGGCAGCTGTGGATTCACAGGTTCCTGTGGGTTGAGGAGGGAGGGTGGCAGCAGCGGCCTTGTGGTTGCTGGGTAGGGTGAAGGGTGGGCACAGAGCAGGGCCCAGCACACACAGCTCCGAGCAGCGTTAGCTCCACCCTGTCTGTCGGCATCTGGACTTCAAGGTGACAAAATTATGCACCCAAGAATGATTTACTCAGGATTTCACATTCTCTAACATCAGCTGCAGACTTCGTTTTTTTCACCTAAAATTCCTAGTAGAGCCCGTTATCCATTCACCGTTATAGGCCCTGGTGGAACGGAGAGAATCAAATAGATAATGCCCACCCACACCCCTTCTACCACCAGCAGGCAGAGTCGGGAGATGGACACAGAATCAAATTAGACAGGATCTTATCAGAGGGCGATAAAGATGAGGGAGATGGGCTTCCAGGAAATGTATTCCTAACAGACACTGGGAGTCTGAATCTTGTAAGCAGCAATATTGGAATTTTATCCATTGTTTTCTTGTTGCATTCTTAGTCGGAGATAGCAGCCGGCCCTGCGAGAATCTCCGTGATTAGTCCACCTCAAGATGGACGCATGGGTAAGTAAAATTTCCTGTAACCTTACCTCAAATCAATACATGTGTCAATTAAAATATATTCCCTGAGGCCGGGCGCGGTGTCTCACGCCTGTAATCCCAGCACTTTGGGAGGCCGAGGCGGGCAGATCACGAGGTCAGGAGATCGAGACCATCCTGGCTAATTCCGTGAAACCCTGTCTCTACTGAAAATACAAAAAATTAGCCGGGCGTGGTGGCGGGCGCCTGTAGTCCCAGCTCCTCGGGGGGCTGAGGCAGGAGAATGGCGTGAACCTGAGAGGCGGAGCTTGCAGTGAGCCGAGATTGTGCCGCTGTACTCCAGCCTGGGTGACAGAACAAGACTCCGTCTCAAAAAACAAACAAATAACAACAACAACAACAACTATATATGAATATATATATATATATTTTCTATATATTCTATATATAACTATATATGAATATATATATATATATATATTCCCTGAAAGGTCATGTTTAATCAATCAGAGTTGTCAGAACCTACCCAAGTGGGTGTTGTCCTTCCACCCGGTGTGTAGGAGGCTACATATTTACCAAAATGGTGCAGCGTTTGAGTCCCAGGGAGAAGCTCCTGATGACCGTGTAACAAGTCACAGGAGAAAACTGGCCCTTTTGCATTCTCTGTCCTCTTGGTTTTTAACAAAAATAGTGTCACTGGGTTTGCTTCCTGGTAATTGGCTTTGAATTGCTGGTCCGTTTTCAAAGTGAATCCCTCCCTCAACCCTCAGCGCACATCGGCCTCAGCCCACACAGGCCATCTCCCCGCACACTGTCTCCTGCATCTCCACGGGGCCATGTCTAACAGCTTCTTTCTGTTTCATCCCATGGTTGACCTTGTCTAAGCCCCCTGTTCCCAGAGTGTGTGTCGTTTGCAGAGGTTCACCGTGTTTCTGCATAGACGTCCGTCCTCACTGGATGCTCCTCCTCGCATTCAGTTCTGGAAGGCACAGGGAACACACCAACTCTCTAAACGCTTCCGATATGTGCTGAGGTACACAGGGCCGCCTTGTTTCTGTCCCAGCAGGCTGAAGGCACCCTGGACACGCTCAGAACACTCACTGTGTCTGTTGTGTTTCCTCTTTGCCAGTCTGAAAGGAAATAGTAATTTTGATTTGCATTTATGTGACTATTAATGATTCTGAGTGTTTTAAATTTATTCCTCTGTGTTTTTTCTATGAATTATCTGCTTTACTCCTTTGTCGTTTATGTAGACCCCTCAGTGTGCAGGATATTAACCTTTTACTCAGTTTGCTTTGTAATTTTATATTTGACCTTTGAATTTGAGAGACTTAATATTTTTCTGTACTCAAATCTAGTCATAGGGTCTCATGCTTGGGGAGGTTTTTTTCACATACCTAAATCATTTTCTTCTAATTGAATGGTTTTTTAAACTTCTTCTTAGAGCAGTTTTAGGTTCACAGAAAAATTGAAAGGAAGGTACAGATTTCCCATATATACCATGACTCCACACATGCACAGCTCCCCCATCCCCATCCCCCACCAGACCAGCCGATGTGTTAAAACTGATGATGCTGCATGAACACATCATTGTCACCCGGAGTCCATGCTTTCCATCAGGCTTCACTCTAGGCATTGTATGTTCTATGGGTTTGAACAAATACACAGTGACGTGTATCTGCCATCGTAGCAGCATGTGGAATAGTGCCACTGCCCTAAAAATCCTCTGTGCGCCACCTGTTCATCCCTCCCCCACCTCCCACCAACACCCGAAAGCCACTGATCTTTCTATGGTCCCTTTTTCAGACTATCCTAGAGTTGGAATTATACAGTATGTGGCTTCTCGGATTGACTCCTTTCACTTAGCAACACACCCTTACGGTTCCTCCATCTCTTCTCATGGTTTGCTAGCTCATTTTTTTAGTCACTGAATAATATTCCATTATCTGGATGTATCACAGTTTATCATTCACCTGCTGAAGGGCATCTTGGTTGCTTCCAAGTTTTGGTAATTAGGAGTTAAGCTGCTATAGATGTCCATGTGCCAGAGTTTTGTGTGGACATGTTTTCAGCTCCTTTGGGTAAAGACTAAGGAATGTGAATGCTGGATCAGGTGGTGAGAGGGTGTTTAGTTTTGAAAGAAATTGCCAAACTACCTTCCAAAGTGGCAGCAGCTTTTCGCATTCCCACCAGCAACGAATGAGAGTTCCTGTTGCTCCACGTCCTCACGTTCCGTGATGTCAGTGTTCTGGATTTCAGCCAGCTGATAGGTATGTAGTGGTATCTTGCTGTTTTGTTTTGCGTTTTTTTGATAATGTATGACTAGGAGCATCTTACGCTGATTTTTCATCTGCATATCTTCTTTGCTGAAGTGTCTGTTAGGGTTTTGGCCTATTTTTTAATTGGATTGTTTTCTTATTGTTGAGTTTTAAGAGTCCTGTGTATATTTTGGATGACAGTTCTTTTTTTTTTTTTTTTTTTTTTTTTCTGAGACGGAGTCTCGCTCTGTCACCCAGGCTGGAGTGCAGTGGCCAGATCTTGGCTCACTGCAAGCTCCGCCTCCCGGGTTTACGCCATTCTCCTGCCTCAGCCTCCCAAGTAGCTGGGACCACAGGCGCCCACCACCTCGCCCGGCTAGTTTTTTGTATTTTTTAGTAGAGACGGGGTTTCACCGTGTTAGCCAGGATGGTCTCGATCTCCTGACCTCATGATCCGCCTGTCTCGGCCTCCCAAAGTGCTGGGATTACAGGCTTGGGCCACCGCGCCTGGCCGACAGCTCTTTTTTGTGAGTCTTTTTTTTTATGACATTTCTTTATCAGATAAATATGTATCTTGAAAATATTGTCTTCCATTTTGTGGCTTGTCCTTTTGTTCTCTTGACATTATCTTTCACAGAATAGAATTCTTGTAGTTTTAAATGTTTACCTTCTTCCAAATTCTTTGAAGTTTATCTTGAGGTATGTTGTAAGATGAGTTTTTTAAATAATTTATTTTGAAGATAATTCAAGCACACAGGAAAAATTGTAAGAACAATATTAAAAAAAAAAAAAAACTCCAATATCTCCCCTCCCAGATTTCCCCAAATGTTAACATTTTGTTAATTTGCTCCCTATCTGTCATCATTGGTATTTCTCTGAACCTCTGAGCATGTTACCAATGTGGTGCCCTGGCACTGCTAAAAACCAAGAACACAGTCCTACAAAACCATGCGCAACGCAGCCCACGTGTTCACACTGACACGGCACAGTCCTACAAGACCACCCGCAACTCAGCCCACGTGTTCACACTGACACGGCACAATCCTACAAAACCACCCGCAACTCAGGCCAGGCATCCACACTGACAAGCACAGTCCACACTGACACAGCTCTACCATCCCGTCAGCAGTTGCCAAGAGTTTCTCTTCTCCTCTGGTCAAGAATCTCATGGAAAGATGAGCTACATCCAGCTGTAACATCTCTTCTGTCTCCTCTGGACTGGAACATTTCCTCATACTTCTCTTTCTTGTCCTCAATAGTTTTGAAGAATAATTAGGCCTCACATTCTGAAGGGTGACCCATAACCTGGGTTGTCTGGTATTTCCTCAGGAGACCAGACCATCCTCTATTGGCAGGAATGCCCCAGAAATGCTACTGCTCTGCTTCGCACATCAGAGCACAGAGTTGACCCATTCTGCCACAGGGACGTTAACCTTAGTCACCGGATTGATTCTTGCAAGAGGACGTTCACCTTGGTCTCCTGATTCCTCCAGGAGATGTTCACCTTGGTCTCCCGATCCCTCCAGGAGGATGTTCATCTTGGTCTCCCAATCCCTCCAGGAGGATGTTCACCTTGGTTGCCTGATTCCTCCAGGAGGATGTTCACCTTGGTATCCCAATCCCTCCAGGAAGATGTTCACTTTGGTCTCCTGATCCCTCCAGGAGGATGTTAACCGTGGTCGCCTGACCACACAGGCATCTATCAGGCTTTCTCACTGCAGTCACTACGTCCCCCATAATGGATGGGTGTCTTGTGGAGAGATAGTCCAAATGACACTGATACCTTTTTCCTCATCCGGCCTCACGCCCCCTGCCCCCCAATCAGCCACCACTCTGATGACTGCCTCATAGCAATTTTTCCATTTCCACAGTTCCTTCTATATGTATTAATTGTCATCCTACTATAAAGAAGAGCTTTTTCTTTTACCCAATTCAGGTATCTATGTATTCACTAATTTATAACAATATGGATTGATAGATTTCCTTTTTTTTTTGAGACAGAGTCTCACTCTGTCGCCTAGGCTGGTGTGCAATGGTGCAATCTCAGCTCACTGCAACCTCCGCCTCCTGGGTTCAAGTGATTCTTGTGCCTCAGCGTCACAAGTAGCTGGGACTATAGGCGTGTGCCACCATACCCGGCTAATTTTTTTTTTGTATTTTTATTAGAGATGTAGTTTTGCCATGTTGCCCAGGATGGTCTCAAATTCCTGAGCTTAGGTAATCCACCTGCCTCGGCCTCCCAAAGTGCTAGGATTACAGGCATGAGCCACTGCGTCCAGCCAGATTCATAGATTTCTATTTTGTTCAGAGGTTTGTATTTTCTGCTAAACTCCTCCCAGATATGGTCATGTTCAAAATGCATTTTTAAAACGTCAACCAGGAATTCTGTATCCAGTGAAATTAACATTTTAAAATGAAGACTAAATACATTCACGGAGTAACAGAAGCAGAATTCATTGCTAACAGACCTGCCCTACAAGAAACGTAAAGGAAGGCATTTAGGCTGATGCCACACAGTAACTTCAGTCTGTTAGAAGGAATGAAGAGCATGGGGAATGGTGATTATGGGATGAGAATAAGAGACTGCATTGTTAATTTCTTTTATCTTCTCATTACTTTACAAAACACAAAATTGAAGCAACGATTATAACGTTGTATTGTTGGAGTTACAACAAATAGATGTAACATAGAGGATAATAAGCACAAAGGAAGAGCGAGGAGATGGAGCCACAGCATACATAACTCTAAAAAACACAGCTGAAAACTCAAGAGGGATTGTTAAATGACGTTGTAAAGCATGTGTTAAACACAAAGACAATCGAGACAATAGAAGGACAAAGGAGACAGAGACACTGGAGAATAAATAGCAGAACGGCTGGTGAGGGCTTTCTTCTGGACCCTGTCGATCAATATATTATCTCCTTTCACAAATACCACAATATCTTGGTTACTTTTGCTTTACAGTAAGTTTTGGAATTAGATGGCATAGCCCTCTAACCTTTTTCTTAATTTGTCAACATAATTTTGCCTATTCCAGGTTCTCTTCATTTCCATATAAATTTTAGGATAATGTCAAATTCTACAAAGAAAGTCTGCCGGGATTTTGATTTTGATTGAATCTCTACATCAGTGTGGGGAGAACTGCCATCTTCACAGTTTTAACTGTCTCAGTCCATAGATGTGCTGTGTCTCTCCATTGATTAGAGCTTCCTTAGTTTCTCTCAAGAATCCTCAGTATTTTCACTGTGCAGGCCTTGTACTTTCTTGATAAACTTACACGTAGGTTGTTTTTTTGTTGTTGTTGAGACGGAGTCTTGCTGTGACCCAGGCTGGAGTGCAGTGGTGCCATCTAAGCTCACTGCAACCTCTGCCTCCTGGGTTCAAGCAATTCTTGTGCTTCAGCCTCCTGAGTAGCTTGGATTAATTACAGGGGTGCACCACCACACCCGGCTAATTTTTGTAATTTTAGTAGAGATGGGGTTCACCATGTTGACCAGGCTGGTCTCGATCTCCTGGCCTCGAGCCATCCATCCATCTCAGCCTCCCAAAGTGCTGGGATTACAGGCATGAGCCATCGCGCCCGGCCCTAGGTATTTCATTATTTTTTATGGTGGAATTTTCTTCATTCAATTTTTATGTTGATTATCATTCATATGGTGTATCTTTTCCCATACTTTGGTTTTCAGCCTGTCTGTGTCTTTCAATCCATGATGTGCCTCTGATAGACAATATATGGTTAGATCTTGTTTTTTGATCTGTTATAATCTATACCTTCTGATTTGATCGTTTAGTCCATTGATATTTAATATAATTATTAATTTTGTGGTTGGACTTGTGCTTGCTGTCTTGCTGGTTTTTGTTTTATGTATGACAGGATTCTTAGTTTATTGGTATCTCCTTAACTGCCTTTGTTTACAATAAATATTTTTATCATACCATTTTGCTATAGACTGATTTGAGTTCCCCCAAAATTCATATGTTGAAGTCCTTGACCCCCAATGTCACTATATTTTGAGTTAGAACCTTTAGGAGGTAAAGTTAAATTAGGTCATAAGCATGGAGCCCTAATCCAATAAGATTCATGTCCTGAGAACAGAAGACACCATTCAGTGGAGAAACAGACACTAGGTCAGTAGGGACAGACACTACTCAGTGGGGACTGACACTACTCAGTGGAGACAGACACTACTCAGTGGAGAGAGACGCTACTCAGTGGGGAGAGACGCTACTCAGTGGGGAGAGACGCTACTCAGTGGGGAGAGACGCTGCTCAGTGGGGAGAGACGCTGCTCAGTGGAGAGAGACGCTACTCAGTGGGGAGAGACGCTACTCAGTGGAGAGAGACAGTACTCAGTGGAGAGAGACGCTACTCAGTGGGGAGAGACGCTACTCAGTGGAGAGAGACACTACTCAGTGGGGACAGACACTACTCAGTGGAGAGAGACACTATTCAGTGGAGAGAGACACTACTCAGTAGGGACAGACACTACTCAGTGGGGAGAGACACTTCAGTGGAGAGAGACACTACTCAGTAGGGACAGACACTACTCAGTGGGGACAGACACTGCTCAGTGGAGAGAGACGCTGCTCAGTGGGGAGAGACAGTACTCAGTGGGGACAGACACTACTCAGTGGAGAGAGACACTATTCAGTGGGGAGAGACGCTACTCAGTGGGGAGAGACACTACTCAGTGGAGAGAGACGCTGCTCAGTGGGGAGAGACAGTACTCAGTGGGGACAGACACTACTCAGTGGAGAGAGACACTACTCAGTAGGGACAGACACTACTCAGTGGGGAGAGACGCTACTCAGTGGAGAGAGACACTATGCCATGGGGAGAGACGCTCTTCAGTGGGGAGAGACGCTCTTCAGTGGAGAGAGACACTAAGTGGGGAGAGACACTACTGAGTGGGGAGAGACACTACTCAGGGAGAGACGCTCTTCAGTGGGGAGAGATGCTCTTCAGTGGAGAGAGACACTACTCAGTGGGGAGAGACACTAATCAGTGGGGAGAGACGCTACTCAGTGGAGAGAGACACTAAGTGGGGAGAGACACTACCCAGTGGGGAGAGACAGTCTTCAGTGGAGAGACACTGTTCAGTGGAGAGAGACACTACTCAGTGGGGAGAGACACTACTCAGTGGGGAGAGACACTAGTCAGTGGGGAGAGACACTACTCAGTGGGGAGAGACACTAGTCAGTGGGGAGAGACACTACTCAGTAGGGAGAGACACTACTCAGTAGAGACAGACACTACTCAGTAGGGACAGACACTACTCAGTGGGGACAGACACTACTCAGTGGAGAGAGACACTACTCAGCAGGGAGAGGCGCTACTCAGCGTGGAGAGGCACTAAGTGGGGAGAGACAGTCTTCAGTGGAGAGACACTGTTCAGTGGAGAGAGACACTACTCAGTGGGAGAGACACTAGTAAGTGGGGAGAGACACTACTCAGGAGAGACACTACTCAGTGGGGAGAGACGCTACTCAGTGGGGAGAGACGCTACTCAGTGGGGAAAGATGCTGCTCAGTGGAGAGAGATGCTACTCAGTGGGGAGAGATGCTATTCAGTGAGGAGAGACACTAAGTGGAGGGACACTCTTCAGTGGGGAGAGACACCCTTCAGTGGAGAGTGACACTAGTCAGTGGGGAGAGACGCTACTCAGTGGAGAGAGATGATACTCAGTGGGGAGAGACGCTACTCAGTGGGGAGAGACGCTATTCAGTGGGGAGAGACACTCTTCAGTGGAGAGAGACACTACTCAGTGGGGAGAGACACTAGTCAGTGGGGAGAGACGCTATTCAGGGGGAGAGACTATTTAGTGGGGAGAGATGCTAGTCAGTGGGGAGAGACACTACTCAGTGGGGAGAGACACTATTCAGGGGGAGAGGATATTCAATGGGGAGAGACACTAGTCAGTGGAGAGAGATGCTATTCAGTGGGGGAAAGGACAGTTTTTTCGAGAAATGGTGTTGGGAAAACTGTATATCCACCTCCAGAATAATGAAGTTGGACTTCTACCTAATACTATGTACAAAAATTAATTCAAAATGGATCAAGGACCTAAAACTATAAAATATAAAACTCTTTGAAGAAAACATAGAGCAAAAGCTTCCCAATGTTGGATTTGGCGGTGATTTCCTGGATATGATACCAAAGCACACACAACAACAACAAAAATATTAAACAAATCGACCTCAGAAAATTTAAAAGTTTTCCACATCAGAAGATACTATCAATAGAGTAAAAAGGCAACTTGCAGAATCAGAGAAAATATTTGCAAATCATATGTATCTAATAAGGGATTACAATCCAGAATACATAAAGAACTAAAACTTAACAACAAGCAACCTGATTCAAAAATGGGTAAAGGCCGGGCGCAGTGGCACACACTTGTCATCCCATCACTTTGGGAGACCAAGGCAAGAGGATCGCTTGAGCTCAGGAGTCCGAGACCAGCCTGGACAACATGGTGAAACCCCCATCTCTACAAAAAACTTAAAAATTAGTTAGGCGTGGTGGCACACACCTGTAGTCCCGGCTACTCGGGAAGCTGAGGTAGGCGGATTGCTTGAGCCTGGAGGGCAAAGGTTGCATAAGTCGAGATTGCGCCACTGCACTCCAGCCTGGGTGAGAGTGAGACTCTGTCTCAGAAAAAAGAAAAGTCGGGGGGGTGGGTGGCAGATGACTTGAATGGGCAAAGTACACAAATGGTCAATAAGCCATGAAAAGATGCTCATCATTCATCATTAGAGAAATGCAAATCAAAACTATAGCAAGAGCTGGGTATGGTGGCTCATGCCTGTAGTCCCAGCTATTCAGGAGGCTGAGGTGGGAGGATTGCTCAAGCCAAGGAGATGGAGTCCAGCCTGGGCAACACAGCAAGACCTCATCTCCAAGAGAGAAAAAAAAAAAAACAGCAAGATACTATCTCACACCCATTAGGATGGCTACTATATGTTTTAAAAATCGCACCTGTAGTCCTAGCTACTTAGGACACTGAAGCAGGATTGCTTGAGCTCAGGAGGTCAAGGCTGCAGTGAACTATGATTGTATCACTGCACTCCAGCCTGGATGACAGAGGAAGATCCTGTCTCTTAAAACAAAAACAGGCCAGGCATGGATGCCTGTAATCCGAGCACTTTGGGAAGCCAAAGCGGACAGATCACTTGAGGTCAGGAGTTCAAGACCAGCCTGGCCAACATGGTGAAACCTGTTTCTACTAAAAATACCCAAACTAGCAGGGTGTGGTGGCACACACCTGTAGTCCCAGCTACTTGGGAGGCTGAGAGACCGAGGTGGAGCTTGAGCCCAGGAGTTCCAGACCAGCCTGAGCAAAATCCTGTCTACAAAAAATTATCCAGGCTGGTGGCGTACACCTGTGGTCCCAGCTTCTTGGGAGGCTGAGGTGGGAGAATTGCCTGAGCCTGGGAGGTCAAGGCTGCAGTGAGCAGTGATCATACCACTGCACCCCAGCCTGGGTGACAGAGTGAGACCCTGTCTCAAAAAAAATAAAGAGAAAGAAACGAGAGAGAAGAATGGACAAAGAAAGAAGTAATCATGTAGTTGAAGTCTGTGGATGCAGCTGTCCTCAGAGTATTCTTATGAAGATGGTTAAACCTGAAACAAACTTCAGAATTATTTGGTCTGCAGATGTTTTCTTTAAATAAATATTTATTGTAATCATTTTTTAAAACTCAAAATAACAAGTGTTGTTAAGGATGCGGAGGAATTGGAAGCGTGTGCACTGTTGGTGGGAATGTGAAACGGTGTGGCCGCTGTGGAAAACAGTGTGGCTGTTCCTCCAGAAATTAAAAACACAATTCCCAGATGATCCTGCATTTCAATTCAGTGCTCAAAAGAATTGAAAGCAGGGTCTCTTAGAGATGCTTGTATACCCAAGATCATAGCAGTATTATTCACAGTGGCTAAAACGTGGGAGCCACCTAAGTGTCACCAGATGAACATGGATAGGTAAAATGTGTGTCTCCATACAATGGACTGTGATTCAGCCTTAAAAGGGAAAGGAACTCCGACACACGCTACCGTGTGGATGAACGTTGAGGACGTTACACTAAGTGCATAAGCCAGTCACAGAAAGACAAATGCTCTGTGAGTCCTCGCGTGTGAGGTAGTCAAAATCGTAGAGACGGAAGGGAGGATGGTGGCTGCCAGAGGCTGTGGGATGGAGGAGTGGGAAGCTCTCGTTTAATGGGAACAGAGGTTCAGTTTCACAAAATGAAAACAGTTACAGAGATGGATGGTGTGATGGTTGCACAGCATTAGGAATGTATTTAATACCAGCGAACTGTACACTGAAAATGGTTAAGGTAGGAAATTGTATCCTAATAAATTTTTAAAACACAAGAGACACCAGGGAGCTTGCTCACTAACTCTCTGCACAGACACACAAAAGAGGCCGTGTGAAGACAGAGAAGGCTGCTGTCTGCAAGCCAGGACCCACATTAACCAGCATCTTGATGGACTTGCCAGAACTAAGAGGTATAAATTTCTGTTGTGTAAGCTACCCAGTCTGTGGTATTTTATTATAGAAGTTCAAGCAGACTAATAAACATTTTAGTTCTTCTGTTGATACTTTATCTGTGTGCTTTATTATTTGCTTAGTGATTCCTCTAGAGATTACAACATGCATCTTGAACTCATCACAGAATACTTGAGGTGAACACTGACTGAATTCCAGTGGAACGTAACCACATTGCTCCCATATAGCCCCACTTCCTCCCACCTAGTTTGTCATATTTATTTATATACATATATATGGGATCTATGTGTTATAAATGAACAATATGGTGTTATTATTTCCTGAATTAAACTTATGTTTCTTAAAGTCCTTTAGAGGAAAAAAATCTTTTATTACATCATTCACAACATATTAACCATTTCCAGTTTTTTCTTGCAGGGAAGATTGGCTAGAAGTGAATTCTCTTCATTGTTTTTTGTTTTTTTTCCATATTTGAATGTCTTTGTCTTCATTTTGAAGGATAATTTCACTGAATATACATTTTCTTGGTTGACTTTTTAGCACTTGGTATATATGTCATTCCTCTGTCTTCTGGCTTCCATTATTATTATTATTATTATTATTGGTTTTTTTGTGGAGTTTTGTTTTTTTTTTTTTCCCCAGACTGGGTCTCACTCTGACACCCAGGCTAGAGTGCAGTGGCTTGACCATGGCTCACTGCAGCCTGGATCTCCTGGGCTCAGTCAATCCTCCCACCTCGGCCTCCTGAGTACCTGGGACTATAGGCATGCACCACCACACCTGGCTAATTTTTTTTTTTTTTTTTTTTTCCTGAGACTAAGTCTCACTCTGTTGCCCAAGCTGGAGTACAATGGCGTGATCTCACGGCAACCTCCACCTCTGGGTTCAAGTGATTCTCCTGCCTCAGCCTACTGAATAGCTGGGATTACAGGTGCCTGCCACCACATCTGGCTAATTTTTATATTTTTAGTAGAGACAGGATTTCACTATGTTGGCCAGGCTGGTCTTGAACTCCTGACCTCAGGTGATCTGCCCACCTTGGCCTCCTAAAGTGCTGGGATTACAGGCATGAGCCACCACCACATCTGTCCTAATTTTTCAATTTTTTGTAGAGACAGGGTTTCGTCATGTTGCCCAAGGCTAGTCTTGGACTCCTGATCTCAAGCCGTTCACCAGCCTTGGCTTCCCAAAGTGCTGGGATTCCAGGCATGAGCCACCGTACCCAGCCAGTTCCATTATTTCTGATGAGAAGTCAGCCGTTAATCATATTGTCCTGTAGGTGATGAGTCGCTCTTCTCTTGCTGCTTTAAGTATTTTTCTTTTTGTCTGTCACTTACTATAGCTTTATAGTAACTGTTGAAATTATGAAGTGTGAGTTTTCCAACTTTGTTCTTTTTTGAGGTTGTTTTGCCTATTTTGAGTTCCTTGCATTTCCATATGAATGTTAGGATCAACTTTCCCATTTCTGCTGACAAAGCAGGTTGAAATCTTGGTAGAGTTTTAATTCACCTTGTACATCAATGTAGGGAGTGTTGCCATCTAATACTAACACTGCGTCTTCCAATCCGTGAATGTTGGACATAGCTTTCCCTTTATTTAGGTCTTTGATTTCTTTCAATGGCATTTTGTAGTTTTCAGTGAAGAAATCTTGTACTTCATTAGTAAAAGTTAATCCTAAGTATTTTGTTATTTTGGTGCTACTGTAAATAGAATTGTTTTCTAACTTTTATTTTCAGATTTTCATTGCCAGTACATAGAAATACAACTGATTTTTATAGGTGGATCTTGTATCCTGCAATCTACTGAGTTCATTTATGAGCTCTGGGGAATGTTTTGTGGATTCTCCAGGGTTTTCTGTATATGGCAAATCATGTCATCTGCAAGTAGAGGTCGTTTTACTTTTTCCTTTCTAACCACGGTGCCTTTTATTTATCTTTTACTTTTGTTTTTATTTTTTCGCTTCCCATCCCACTGCAGGACTTTCATTTATTTTTCTCGCCTAACTGTCCTCTCTAGAACTTTCAATACAGTGTTGAATACAAGTGGCAAGAACAGACATCCTTGTCTTTGTTCTGTTCCTGATCTTAGGAGGAAGCTTTCAGCCTTTCACCATGAAGGATGGTGTCCACCGAAGGTTTCCTGGAGGTGCCCTTTGTAGGGTTGAGAAGGGCCCTTCTAGTCCTTTGTCATGAAGAAGGATTAAATTTTTCAAGTGCTTTCTCTTTATCTTTTGAGATGATCATTGGGTTTTGTTCTGTTACTGTGATGTGTTCATAGATGTAATTACTTCCATCGATATATTAATATGGTGTTGATTTCTGTGTGTTGAAGGAACCATGCATTCCTGAGGCGAATCCCAGTTGGTCATGGTGTATGATCTTTCTTATACGCTGCTGGATTTGGTTTGCTGGTATTTTGTTGAGGAATTTTGTGTCTATATTCATAAGAGATACTGGTCAGCACACTTCCTTCCTTGTAACGTCTCTGTCTGCTTTTGGTGTCAGGACCTCATTCTGTCCTTGTAGAATGCATTAGAAAAGGTTCCGTTCTTGGTTCTTTTTTTTCAGTGTTTCTGTGTTTGTGCTGGAAGCCCTGTGTGTTGAGTCACTATCATCATATTTTCCTTTAATTCTTTGGCTCATTTACAGTAGCCACTCTGGAGTCCTTAGGAAATGCGATCTGGGCCACGCAGCGCGGGCCTCTGCCATCTGCCCTTTTCCCTGAGTGTCGTCACGCTTCTGTTTCTTTGCTTGTGCCATGATTAGGGGCTGCAATCTGGACAACCTGGGTACTGTATTTGAGCAAGTCTGGATTCTTGTATTTCTATCAGAGGTTGTTTGATTGGTTTTTGTTTGCTTGGGTATTTCACCGGGACCTGGAGAACTTGTGTCCGTGGCAGCCGCAGATGTGTCCGCTCATGGTTTCTGCTCTTCTTGTTGAGCCAGGGTGTCCCGGGGTGTCCGCCTGTCTCTACAGCTCAGCGGTGGGCTGCTGCTCCGTCTGTGGTTGTGCTCCAACACCACGCATCCCTGAGGCTCCCCAAGGCCAACGATCCGCGCGTGTAGGGAGCTGATATCCAGTCGGTTCCTGGTCCCCTGTGGCATCACTTCTGTGGCCGTGCTGGATCCCCTGCACATGCCTGTGCTGCTTCTGTCGGCCAGGGTTCCGGGGGAGCCACCTCCGTCTGGCTCTCTTGTTCTCAGCATCTCCCCGTTATTTTTCTGACTGGTCCCTGCTCTCCTGACCCCTCCCCAGCCAGGGCTGTGGGCCTCTCCAGGTCCTGCAGATGGACCCCCCATGGCTGATGAAAGTGTTCCCCTCCCACCTTGAGCCCACCCCCTCTGGAAGCAAAGCTGCTGGTCCTCAGCCACCTACCCTGGTGCAGCTGTGCTGTTACTGGGTAGAGTGGGGTAGGGGGAGGTGGAGCAGCTGCTTATATGCTGCTGGATTTGGTTTGCGGTATTTTGTTGAGGAATTTTGTGTCTGTATTCACCCTCAGGCCGGGAAGCCAAGTCCCGCTCCTCCCAAAGCTGCAGCAGGATTTCAGGAGCCAGTGTCTTGTGATTTCAGGAGTCAGTGTGTTCTGTTCAGGAGTCAGTGTGTTCTGTTCAGGAGTCAGTGTGTTCTGATTTCGGGAGTCAGTGTGTTGTGATTTCAGGAGTCAGTGTGTTCTGATTTCGGAAGTCAGGGTGTTGTGATTTCGGGAGTCAGTGTGTTGTGATTTCGGGAGTCAGTGTGTTCTGATTTCGGGAGTCAGTGTGTTCTGATTTCGGGAGTCAGTGTGTTGTGATTTCAGGAGCCAGTGTGTTGTGATTTCAGGAGTCAGTGTGTTGTGATTTCGGGAGTCAGTGTGTTGTGATTTCGGGAGTCAGTGTGTTGTGATTTGTTGTCTGCCTCAAGTTGATTTTCAGAGGCCTGAACCGTTGTTTCTACCATTTTGTCCAGTTTCATACTTGGCTTCGTAGAGATAATTCACTGATTTCTACTTAACTGTAGCCAGCGGTCCTCCTCAAGAAGCACTCACTAAATGAGTTGGTGAACGGCAGGTCCCGGACCCCTCACATGTCAGAGTGGCAGGCGGGCAGTCTGTCCATTGTCTGCCCTGCGGACTCACTGAGCAGTGTGTCGGGCTGTCTGACCTGTCAGCAGGGGCGCAGGGCGCTCACTCTGCAGTATGTGGTCCCCTCCGGAACACAACACAGGGGATCTGGCACCACAGGGAAGCAGGCTGTTGGGCACCCAGATGGTGAAATTTACCCTCTTCAAATGTCAGCGTGTTTTCGTTAAATTTTTCAAATGGACATCTTTGTGAAACACATTAAACAGCATTACTCCCCTGAACAGAGACGGCTGCGCTGGAAGGTGTCGTAGGAATGGGTTATCCCTCTGGTCACCTGCTTCTTAGTGAGGCTGAAACACGGGGCCCCCTTGGCACCCTGAGGAGCTCCTCCCGGCTCAGGGCTGCTGTGCTGTTGAGAGCTGGCCTGGCTCTGGGTGGCTTTCGGGCCTTCCTCTAGCACTCCCTGGCCACCCCTTTCTCCAAGTCCCCGCTCTTCAGGGTGATTCCTGGTGTGACTTGGTTCCCAGCAGAACCTAAAGGACTCCTTAGGATTCCCGAGCCCTGTGGGACAGGCAGGGGGCTGAGCAGCAGGGGGTCTTTTGGGTCTGAGATCCCATGGCCCACACTTGGCTGTCTGAGCACTGCTCGCCAGAGCCTGGGTGAGTTGTTGGCCTCTTGGGTCCTCAGTCTCTTCATCTCTGTTGATAATAGTTATCTCGAAAAATTTCCATTGAGTAAACAGGAAACAATTTCTTTCTTTTTTTTTTTTTTTTCTGAGACAGAATTTCACTCTTGTTGCCCAGGCTAGAGTACAATGGCATGATCTCAGCTTACTGCAACCTCTGCCTCCCAGGTTCAAGTGATTCTCCTGCCTCGGCCTCCCTAGTAGCTGGGATTACAGGCATGCACCACCACGCCCGGCTAATTTTGTATTTTTAGTAGAGACGGGGTTTCTCCACTGTTGGTCAGGCTGGTCTCAAACTCCTGACGTCAGGTGATCTGCCTGCCTCAGCCTCCCAAAGTGCTGGGATTACAGGCATGAGCCACCGCGCCCAGCCAACAATTTCAACTAACCATCTAGTATTGAGCATAAGTTACTTAACAAAAGATGCCTGCCATCGTTATTATTTGTGGTTCTGTGTGTTCAATGTACAGGGTTTTGTTTTAATCAGCTGGTGTGAGGCCGAAGGATGAGGAGGCAATGGCTGTGAGGAAAGGAGTTTCCACTCATAGTTCCCCAGAGACCCCCAGGGAGGGAGTGAGGGGAGACCTAGCACCTTGGTTGTGGTTCTCATGGGAGGATCAGGCAGGGTGAGTGGAACAGGCTGCCCAGGCTTGGGGTGGGCTCTGAACATGGGCTCTGGATTTGTTGGCTTTCATATCAGAAGTGTGCTCACCATGGCCTCCTGCCTCTAGGAACTGGCTGTCCCTAGGAGGGCAGTCTCTGCAGGGTCCACAAGCCTCCAGATGCCAAACCATGATAAAAGACAGAAGTGAAGGCAGCACTCACACAGCCCAGTAGGACAGCTCTCCTTCTTGCTCTTAGCTGTTCTTTGGAGGCTTCTCAGGGTCACCTGCAGACTCAGGAGTTATGATACCTCCCGCAGGCAACATCCTCACAAGGTCCGCACAGCCCGGGGCAAAGACAAAACCCCCGTTGGGGGTACGGAGACTGCCTTGTGCCCCACAGGCCTGCGACCCCCCGACATGCCGCCGCAGGCAGGCACTGGGCAGTCACCGGGCAGTCACCAGTCACTGCGCTGGGGAAGCCTAATGCTCGGGCTCCCTCACCAGGTGGCTTTTCCCAGCCTGGGGTCCACGAGCAGGTGCTGCTTGAGAACTCAGTCGTCACATCTCCCCTTTCACCTTACAAGGCACCTGGAGAAAGCAAACACGGGTGGGGCGCTGAAAGAACTTCTGGACGTGCTTTTGCCCTTCCGGCAGTTCTCGGGAGCAGGAGCCAAGGCTTGGGAGAGGCAGGGGAAGAAGCTTGTGCTCCAGATGCTCATTGAGCACCTTTGTATGCCAGGCACAGTCTGCATGCCCACGGCTGCCCCCATGACGGGCAGGCCCCTTCGCAGAGCCCCCAGGCCGAGGGCCCCTGAGTGAGGCTGAAGCTCAGCTGGGACTGGCCAGTTCATTTCCAGGTCTCGCTTTCCAGCTGCTGACGATTCAGATGGCTTACATATTCTCTAAGCTGCAGAGGTGCATAAAGGTAGAAAGATTAAAATGTAGGATATTTACGCCCTCATGTGGAAGACCCGGGGCTGCTCAGGGTGTCGTGCTGGCACCAGGGCTGCGCGTGACCGAAGAGGAACCTGCGTGCCTGTGTGGCTCTGCCTGCCTCTGCCCTCATGGCGGAGAGGCAGTGACAGCTACCGAGAAGCACAGCAGGCTGGCCTGGTTGTCGTCCTCAAAGCACCGTGATGTGTTACCGTGAACGACTCGTGTTTTTTTCTTGTTCTACCACAGGCAGTGTCTCCTCCCGGGCCCCCGAGCATCCCGGCCTGACACCGAGTCAGAGGAGCGTGGGAAAGCCTCTCAGGTAGTGTCCCCTGCAAGCACCTTCTTCACAGCGTTTTAAAGGAAATGGTCAGCAAAATAAAACTGCTCATCATCTCACCCACAGAATTACTGCTAAAAGTTTAATGTGTTGCTTTTCATCCCTTTTTTTACACGCTTTGAGTGAGGTTTTGTTGCATATACCACTTTAGAGTTTGCTTTTTTTTTTAGCCAGAGTTTCCCTCTTTGTTGCCCAGACTGGAGTGCAATGGCGCGATCTTGGCTCACCGCAACCTCCACCTCCTGGGTTTAAGTGATTCTCCTGCCTCAGCCTCCCGAGTAGCTGGGATTACAGGCATGCTCCACCAAGCATGGCTAATTTTGTATTTTTAGCGGAGACGGGGTTTCTCCATGTTGGTCAGGCTGGTCTCGAACTCCCGACCTCAGGTGGTCCACCCACCTCGGCCTCCCAAAATGCTAGGATTACAGGCATCAGCCACCGTGCCTGGCCAGGAGTTTGCTTTTTTGAAGCTAAGATACAACGTAGGCATTTGCCCTGTTGCTAAAATCTTCAAAAGAACCACGTGATGACTGTGTGCTATTTTACTACAAGAATAGGCCGTGGGTCAGCAAGCGTCTTCTATAAAGGTCAGGTAGTAAATATGTTTGACTTTTTGGGCAGCTGCTCAGCTCTGCCTCTGTATTGAGAAGGCTGGGGCAGGCAGTGTGTAAATTAATGGGTGTGGCTGGGTTCCAGTAAAACTTTATTTACAAAAGCAGGTGGCAGGCTGGACTCGGCCCCAGCCCCAGAACAGACCACAGTTCACCTCCCCATGCTCTTCTTCTCAGACCTCTGGGTGGCCTCCCACTCCGTCTGCTGCATATTTAAGTACACACCAATGTCTCTGTCAACTGAACTCAAGTGTTCAAAGGTCCGGTGCTCTCTCTAAAAGGCAGACCCTCCCATGTCAGCCCCCCAGAGTCCTTGAACGGCTTTTAATGCCTGTTGTCCAGTCCACCCCTGGCTGCCTGCAGGCCTCAGCGTTCTCTCACATCCTCACCTCCCATCCCCGTTGGCCTGGGGTGTTGACCCTCCTGGGTGCCCACGGGTCGTGCAGCATCTGTCCATGTCTTCTGCTGACCGCCTGGTGGGGGTGTGCGTGCTGGTCTGAGGTACTCAGAGATGCTTGGGAATCCAGGCCTTTAAAACCACAAAACCGTCAGTGCTCTAATTGTCATGTCACCAGAGATGCTTGGAGCATTAATAATTTTGTGTTTCTTGAATTTATTAGGATTCCACCTCTGCAAATCCCCTACAAGGGACCACCGCTCACGCCAACACCACAGTTACCAGGGAGAGCAGGAAGAGGGGACTCTCCAGGCTTCGGGAGCTCCCAGGCCGGGCTGCCCCCCAGGCCGCCCATCAGCATCGCCAGCCTGCTGCAGAGGCAGTGTTCAGGCAGGTGCTCAGCAGCCCCAGAAGGAAATGCTCTTGGGAAAGTGCATGTGTAAAGAAGTCTTTAAGTGTGCGCCAAGGGCAGACGCGGAGCTCTAAACGTTCTCAAGAGTTGTGTTTCTGAGCTTTGCCTTAGTCGTTCAGAAACGCAGCAAGGTTCACTTTTATATTCATTGTGAATTTCCAAAATTACAACTTAAAACATGTTGATAATACTCTGAAAATACTAAGATGACATCTGAATTTTTAAAAGTACACATTTTAGTGAATAAACTCTTCTCCCCACCTTATTTTTTGTATGTAACATGTGCACCCTCATTTTCCTCAACAGTGTGAAGTTTTGAAGTCATTTCAAAGACAAAGTTGATGTGTTTTTATTGCGACTCTGGATGCTTCCTGCGGGACCTGCTCACCTTGGGGCAGTGACACGTGAAAGATGAACACCCAGCCACGCGCTCTGCCCCTTCCAGTCCTCCAGCCTTCTGCCTACTAGCATGTGTATGTTAGACAGCCAATGCGACTACACTTTCTCACTTGATGAAATAATTAAGTAATGTAGTCAAATAAAGTATTTTTCTGATTATCAGGGGTAGCGTATTTGTGATATGTTTGAAACTTCACTCTTAACAACTTGGAACTTCCTTAAAATGTTGATGCTGGAGGCAAAACGAACACCTGCCTGTTGATTTACTGTGAGAAGGTTCTGGCTGCAGCTCCTGGGGGAGACAGGTCTGCTGTGGGGTGTGCACACCGCGTGGGTCCGCTCCGCCGCATCCTGTGTTAGGTGATGACTGTGCGTTCTGTTCACACAGTACTCACAGCTGGCCTGTGATGCCGGCTTCAGCGGATAAATCTGTCAGGTCCGGAGATGGATTCCGGGCCTGAGTTCACCCTGCAGGTGCGGCCTGTGTGCGTGGAGCCGCCGCCTCCGTCAGGAGGGTGGGGTCTCCTGCAGGGGACGCCCCTGTGCACGGGGCTCCCAGAGAGGCTCAGACCCCACGTCTCTCCCGCCAGCCGGGACCACACAGGGTTGGAAAAGAGGCTTATGGGGTTAGTTCTAATCTTTTAGTTTGCATTTACCTAAAAAGTGTCAGCTTTATCTCACTCAAGTTAACCGAGTTAACAGCAGCCGAGCACCACGTGGAGCAGGAGAATCCTCACCTTTGCTGCAGGCGGAGCTGAGGCACTGCCAGGCCGCACAGAGACTTTATTTCAGGTGAGGCGTCCCTGCCTTCACAGCAGCCTCCCAGGTGCCTGCTCTAGGCCCTCCAGATGCCAGAATGCCTGGGCTGCTGGACAGAGGGTGCCCATGTCCTTCTGGTAGTCATGGCATTCATGGCTGTCCCCTCTGGAGGCTGACTGTCCCCTCTGCCGGGAGCTGACTGTCCCCTCTGTGACTTGACTGTCCCCTCCAGGAGCTGACTGTCCCCTCTGCCAGGAGCTGACTGTCCCCTCCATGAGCTGACTGTCCTCTCCAGGAGCTGACTGTCCTCTCTGGGAGCTGACTGTCCCCTCCGGGAGCTGACTGTCCCCTCCATGAGCTGACTGTCCCCTCCGGGAGCTGACTGTCCCCTCTGCCGGGAGCTGACTGTCCCCTCTGCCAGGAGCTGACTGTCCCCTCCATGAGCTGACTGTCCCCTCCGGGAGCTTACAGTGCTCCAAAAACTCATGCTAAAATCAGATATGCAGAAATCCTTTAGAAATGTGCATGTTCTAAGTCGGTTTCATTCCCGGAAATTTCAAAATGTAAAATCATGAATCGAATGATGGCGCTGATGTTTCCTTCCCTGTGTGTGCTGTGTGCTATGTGCATGAGGGCTTCACACGTCCAGCTGCAGGCTACATGAGAAATACAAGCGGGAGGAATCGCTTCTCTTCCTGCAGCTGCCGTTCTCACGGTTTACCTCGCAGGGCTCTGCTCAGTCTGCAGCGGCCGCCTTGGTTCTGGCAGGTGGACTTGCTGGAGCTGATCCTGCAAAGGAACGTGGCCGGGGCCGTCCTCATGCCTGTGGTGTTCCTTAAGGGACTTATTTGAAAACTTTGCCAAGAAATATTCCCCGGGGCTGCCGTGCTGCCTCAGCCTCTCTCCAGGCAGCGCCGGGCCCTTCTGTCTGGGGGCTGATGACTCGTCCCTGATTTTAAAATCTTAGTTTCTTCCATCACTTCACCTTTCTAGACATAAACTTGAGGCCACACTTACAGAATTTCCTGTTCTTTATTCTTGTTGTTTTTCACAGTTGAGCCTGCTTTTGGCCAGGGTCCACCTCGCAGCACCTGGTTCTGTACAGGCATTCGCCAGGGGCAGCCCTTGTGCCTTGATTTGCCACTGGCCCACGTCGGCACACCTTTCTTCCCTTTCCAGTGATTGTCACTGGAAAAGGCACAATTTAGTAAAACATCCAGACAGTGGCACAAGCCTACTCCGTGGATGGGGGCGACAGACAGTACTGTCGAGGCGGAACTGCCATCTATCCTCAGGCAGTGCGTGAAAGCCCACGTTCAGCCCAGAAACAGCAGCGCAGGGCCTGAGGGATGATGTGTGAAGGCACCAGCTGTGTGAAACAAGACTGTGAAAGCCCAGGGCGAGCCATGGGGTCGTGATGGAGCAGCAGAGGCTGGCAGGGGGCAAGAACACGGAGGGGCAGTGCCTTCCGCTCTTCGTGCGTCCTGGGCTAGAAGTGGGCAGCACCTTTTCTGCGGGCTCTGCCACACCCACGTGTGGGTGTACAGCAGCCAAGCCTTTCCCCCCACCCCCCACCACCCACGGTGAGTTGTCCTGCCCAGTGGTGTCTCATGGGCTGGGCTGCAGGCAGTGGGGGGGCTGCCTCCACCACTCATGGTGCAGCTGTGATTCAGGGCCAAGACTTAACCTTGGGCTGAGTCCCCCGCTGCTGTGCAGCCTCATGCATCATCCCTCAGGCCCCACACTGCTGCAAGGACAGGTGGGAGTTCCGCCTCGGCAGTGCTATCCATCGGGTCTCTCCACGGAATAGCTTTGTGCCACTGTCCGGATGTTTTACTAAATTTTTTCTTTTTTGGTGAAAGAAGATGGTTCTCTGCTGTATTAGTCTGTTCTCACACTGCTATTATATTAAAGACATACCCAACCGAGACAGGATAGTTTATAAAGGAAAAGGGTCAAATGGACTCACAGCCCCACATGGCTGGGGAGGCCTCACAGTCACGGCAGAAGGTGAAGAAGGAGCAAAGGCACATCTTACATGGCGGCAGGCACAGAGTGTGTGCAGGGAACTGCTCCTATAAAATCATCAGATCTCATGAAACTTATTCACTCTCATGAGACCATGAGACCAGCATGGGAAAGACCCGCCCACATGATTCAGTTACCTCCCACGGGGTCCCTCCCACAACGTGGGAATTATGGGAGCCACAGTTCAAGAGGAGATTGGGTGGGGACACAGCCAAACCATATCACCTGCCCGTCTGAGCACCACGTCCATCTCATCAACCAGCACAGCAAGGCCCTCGCCGTGACGGCATAGGGAGGCAGTTGCGACAAGAGCATGTGGTTCGAGCTCTCTCTGTGTTACGGAAAGTCCAGAAGTGCCAGGGGAGTGGACACGTTTCTCGTTGTGATTTTTATTTTCTTGCTAAGCTTCTGAGTTTTGAGGGAAAAAAATATTTGAAACTGAAATTAATGTTTATAGAAAGATGTCACTAATGCTGGGCAGGATTTGGAGGAAATGCTGGAGCAGGAACTCGGCCAGGAAGAAGGAAGCCGTTCACTGGATGGATTAGTGCAGACGGACTCCGTGAGTCCACGCAGCATTCTTCGGGAAAATAATGTGATGTTTGCTCAACTTGACCACACTTAGTTTCCTTCAAGATGTTCGCCATTAATAATGCTGTTGTCTGCAAATTAAGTGAAAAATGGTCATTTTGCTGGCAGCGTGAGAATGTTTAGTTTCACAGCTAGTTCCTGAGAAACAGAGGCAAAATACTTCCGGGTGAACAGTGGCCTCAGCCACGTTTCCATCCGTTCCCATCCGAGCGACCCGCGGCCTCTGCGGCAGTGCTGGCCGGCACCGCTAGAGGGCACTAGACCAAGGGAGCCTGAGCGGCGCCGGCGCCCGGCTGGGTTTGTTCCCCAGGAAAGCGTCTGCGGAGTGCCGCCCGCCCGCCGAGTGTAAAAGCCTTGAGCACCTCAGCAAAGCAACGACCTGGGCTGATGAGGCAGGGTTCGGAGGCTCCATTTGCTGTGCGTGAAGGCAGTGCCCAGCAGGCACAACCAGCGCTTGTGCTGTGCCATCCGCCAGCTGCCCGGCTTGTCCACAACCAGGGAAGCAGCAGGGCATCCTCAGGCTGCTCCGTGTGGGGTGCTGTCTGTCAAACAGCAGCAGCAAACCCAGAATCCGAGGTGAGACACAGCATTCGAGGAAAGAACGTAGAAGCGCAGGCCGTGGCGCTCAGAAACTGCCATATGTAGGCCGGGCGCGGTGGCTCATGCCTGTAATCCCAGCACTTTGGGAGGCCGAGACGGGCGGATCACTAGGTCAGGAGATCGAGACCATCCTGGCCAACACGGTGAAACCCCGTCTCTACTAAAACTACAAAAAACTAGCCGGGCGAGGTGGCGGGCGCCTGTAGTCCCAGCTCCTCGGGAGGCTGAGGCAGGAGAATGGCGTAAACCCGGGAGGCGGAGCTTGCAGTGAGACGAGATCGTACCACTGCACTCCAGCCTGGGGGACAGAGCCAGACTCCGTCTCAAAAAAACAAACAAACAAACAAACAAAAACTGCCGTATTTAGAGATCACACGGAGCCACAGGGTAAGTCTTTAGACTGGATTCTTGCTTTTACAAGTAGTGCAGACCCCACAATGGTCCTTCAGAAGCAAATGCACAGCATAGACATAAAACGATGAGACCAACTATGAACTTCTCAGGGCGGCTTCACAGCCTGGGCTGTGTCTTACGATGCATTATATTCAAATGTGCCCAGTGATGTGATTTGCATCTTCTTCTACCTAATCCATTGATATGTAATCAGCATTTTACTCCACTAGGTACTAAATCAATATTTGACTATTTCTCCACCATCATGGCTCCTGATTCCTCATGGCCCCAACTGTGGCAGACAACTGGAGATGGAGTGGCTGAAGGGCGTCCCCAGGCCTCTCCCCAGGTGCTGGGCCCAGCCTCCACCTTCGTAGGCTCCCCTACTCATAGCACCTTCTAGACCTGTTTCTGGTCTTTCAGAATTCCTGTTTTGTTGGACTGAAGTCCTTTGTTTTGATTTTAATAAAAATGGGGTCACACTTAGCCTGACCAACATGGCAAAACCCCGTCTCTACTGAAAATACAAAATTTAGCCAGGAGTGGGTGGCACACACCTGGAATCCCAGCTACTTGAGAGGCTGAGGTGGGAGAATCACTTGAACCTGGGAGGCAGAGGTTACAGTGAGCCAAGATCGCACCACTGCACTCCAGCCTGGGTAACAGAGTGAGACTCTGTCTCAAAAAAAAAAAAAAATTGGGGTCACACTTGAGGTTGTTCCATGGACTGGCCCCTTTGTTTAGTGTGAGCTCTTGTAGCTCACTCACAGAAGTGAACCACAACTGCGTGTTCCGCTCAGAGGCACCATGGCTTCCCCTCTTCCCTGTCACAGACAGCGCAGCCGTGAGCACCACTTCATTGTCATCAGCAACGAGCCAAACCCAGGGGTCTTCCTGGGCTGCATCTCCTGCCGGGCACCAGGCTCCTCCGCCCCTTTGGCACTCGCCAGCCAAGCTGCAAGGGGCACACTGAGGAGCAGACAGGCAGGGCTTCCATGTCGGTGCCATGCCCAGCACCCTGACGGAACATGTGACCGAGGACACGGGCGCAGTGGGAGGCAGGGGGCTGAGACCCTGAGCAAGTCATGAGCAGGCAGCACCCTAAAGACCCTGTCCCAGGACAGCCAGGAGGTGAGCAAGGCTGAGGGAGGGGAACAAAAGGCTGGCCTCAGTTCTGGGGACTGGGTAAGACCCAGGCAGCCTGGGGTGAGGGGGTGCTGGGGCTGGAGGGGTGGAGAGAGGTTGGGAGGTCTGGAGGGGCAAGGGTGACTAGGGTTCCAACAATTCCCCTGATGAGTTCTGACAGCCCTGATAGAACAGGGCTGGGGAGCAGGGCTCAGAGCTGCCACAAAGGAGGGCGTCAGTGAGGAGATGGATTTGAGCATCGCCTGCCTGAGTGGTGGGACAGAGAGCCAGGATCTGTGGCCAGAGGGGAGGCCAGGGCCCCAGGACCCTGGGCAGGAGCTGCTGGCTGCACTCGGGGGCAGTGCTGGAGAGGAGGGCAGGAAACCTGAGGGAAGCTGAGTGACAGGGTTTGGCTGTGTCCCCACACAAATCTCACCTCGAATTGTACTCCCCATAGTCCCCACACATCGAGGGCGGGACCAGGTGAAGGTAACTGGACATGGGAGTCGCTTCCCCATGCTGTTCTTGCGATACTGAGTGAGTCTCATGAGATCTGATGGTTTTATCAGCGTCTGGCACTTCCCCTGCTCGCACTCAGTCCGTCCTGCCGCCCTGTGAAGAAGGTGCCTGCTTCTGCTTTGCCTTCCACCATGATTGTAAGTTTTCTGAGGCCTCCCCAGCCATGCTCAACTGTGAGTCAGTTAAACCTCTTTCTTGTATAAATTACCCAGTCTGGGGCAGTTCTTTATAGTAGCGTGGGAGTGGACTAATAACACAGAGGAAGGGCATGAGTGATTCCCCCGGCCCAGCCAAGATGGGGGAAGGGCGGCAGGTGAGAGGCTGAGGGGCAGAGCTGGAGCTGGGTTGGGGGCAAGTCAGGGACAGGCACAGAAGGGGACAGTAGCCAGTGCCACTGGGCTGGGTCATCTGGGGGTCTCTCTTGCAGCCCAAGAGACTAGCGTGTGGACAGCCATGGTCAGGCTTGGTTGAGAAAGTCACTCACTACAAAGCAGAAGCAGCCACATGTGGCCGGAGTGGCCAATGTAGGGCCCCCGCCCGGGAGAATGAGTATCCGGCCACATCCGAACCTCTGCCCCATACTGCAGCCTCCAGCAGGGACCCTCCAGGAGACTCCTGTGTGGGCGCCTCCCACCAGATAGGCGGAGAGGCGCGAGGTTCCTCATGTCCTGTGCTCGGGGCTGCCCATCAGTCTAACTGTGCTGTGGTCGCCTGATGCAGGTGCATGCTCCGAAGGCTCAGGAGCTCCTGCAGCAGGCCGGACGTCTGTCCAGAGCACTCGGTGTGCTTCCATTTCTAATAGGAGCAAGTTCGTATTCAGGCCCCTCCGGCCTGCACGAAGCCCCAGGGTAACAGATGCTCCCCACGGATGCTGGGGCCCCACCCTCGGGGTGGCCTTCCCCTTCCTCGCCCCGAATGGTTTCCATCACCACCACCCTTTCCCGCCTTCTTCACCTAAATCATCACCAAAGCTTGCTTGGTACTTCTTGGAAAGAGACCGTCCTCCCTGAGTGAGCATCTCACTCCGCATCGGATCGGGTGACTTTCCCGAGGCCGAGTGCCCACTCCACACTGTGGCGGCCGGCGGGGCCTGGCCTTCCTTGGCAGCCACCTTGAGGAGTGCAACTGGCTGGCATCTGGCAGAAGTCTCATTCTTAGCTTTAAAATCTCCATGGATGAATAGTGTAAAGCAAGGTATTGGTCTACAATCGCTAGATGTGTTTATCAAAAGTGAAAGAATTTCCAGCTAGCACTATTTCCCCAACTGCAGCAAAGTAAACACCTGCAGGCTACCGAGAGGAGGGTGACGATTTGACCTTCGCGAAGTTGGCGCTGCCAGGACACGGCATCTTCAGTAGGGCTGCCCTGCCCTGGGCCTGGAGTTGGGAACCCAGGAGCAGATGAGGTGGCCTTGCGGGGGACGGGGGTGGCAGCAAACAGGCTGCCTGGAGGGAGTGGGGAGCCCTGGCCTTCCACCGCCAGCCCCAGCAGACCGATTTTTATTGAAAGAATGATCCAGAAAGCCCCCAGAACTGACAGGAAGGCCAGGGAGAAACCAGGCTCAGGAAGTCGGCAGGCTGGAAGGAGATGGGTCCGGCCACACCTGCGGACCTGTCACGGTGGACACCCCTGCAGTCTGGGCTCCGCCTGGATGCTCGCCGCCTCCGAGAGACACCCAAATCCCCGCACCCGGGCCCGAGTCGCCTCAGCGGTTCCCGCGCCTCCGCATGGACCTCCGGGCAGGTGTGCCCACCCACTGCCAGGCGGGAGGAGCCGCGTGCACCTCGCCAGCTTCCGGATGGCACCCTGACGCTGACCTGAGCTGGACCCCCAAATCAAGGGGAGTTGGGGCCCAGGCAGCCTGAAGGCGCAGAGCCCCCTCCCCAGGCACGAGGTTGGTTGCCCAGAAGCCTCTGCTGCCGCTCTGGAGAGGATGAAAATGCGTTCAAACCCAAGCAACTATAAACACGAAGAAAGGTTTTAAACACGTTTTCTTTTCAGACTAAGAGGAAATTCCTAAAATTCTTCGGTGGTAAACCCAAGACTGCACACCGAATTCACATTGGAGCGGGGCTGGGGAGGCACGAGGAAGGCTCGGGAAGGCTCGGGAAGGCTCGGGAAGGCTCGGGAAGGCTCGGGGAGGGCTCGGGAAGGGCTCGGGGAGGGCTCGGGGAGGGCTCGGGAAGGCTCGGGGAGGGCTCGGGAAGGCTCGGGGAGGGCTCGGGAAGGCTCGGGAAGGGCTCGGGAAGGCTCGGGGAGGGCTCGGGAAGGCTCGGGGACGGTTCAGGGCGGGCTGGGGAAAGGCTCGGCAAGGGCTGGGGAAGGACTCGGAGGACTCGGGATGGGCTGGGGAAGGACTCGGGGAGGGCTGGGGAAGGACTCGGGGAGGGCTCGGGAAGGGCTCGGGGAAGGCTGGGGAAGGACTCGGGGAAGGACTCGGGGAGGGCTCGGGAAGGGCTCGGGGAGGGCTGGGGCAGGGCTCGGGGAGGACTCGGGGGCTGCTGGGGAAGGGCTCAGAGGCGGAGGGCACCGGGCACTGAGCCTCGCGGAGGCGGCTGATTTGATTTCCTGAGAGCCTCCTTCGAGAGGCAGCTCGGCGCCCCCTCCGCCAGACTCCGAACTCCAGGTCTCACCAATGTCTTCTCTGAAGCCCTGGAGAGGCCCCCATGTCCCCGCAGAAGGATGACCAGTATTGCAGACACAGAGCACGGAAGAGCGCCCAGCCAGCTCCGGGACCCGCCCTGGTCAGGGTGCTGTGCCTGTTCATGCCGGGTCTGCTCAGGGCACCCCCCCCACTCACACCCCCATCAATAGTGCCTTTTGTGACTTTCAGCTGGGAAAGAATTCCACACTTAAAGAAAAGCTAACAATATTAGCGTTGATGCCAGAACCCGGCTGTCCTGACACGGATTCCCCTGCTGTTGACAGCTTGTCTGTTTGCTTTGTCGTGCGGGCTGCACACACCTACAGTCGTGTGCCGGACTCCAGTCGTTCCTGGGATTGGCCCTGCTCTTCGCCTGCCACAGACGCGTGGCCACCTTGGCTATAATGCCAGCACGGGGCAGGTACCTGCTGCAGAGACTGACATTCCCACCCTGACTTTCTCCTGCCTCAAGCGGCTGGGGCTGCTGGGCAGCGTCCTTCCTGGCCACACCAGGCAGAGAGCAGTACAGAGCCAGGACCCCAGGAGCTGGGACCTGCAGTTTCCACCTGTGTGGGGAAGAGAGGCCATTGCCATTATCACCAGGGTCTCCCACAGACACCAGGCTGAGGATGGCCAGAGCCACTGGAAATCAGACAACGCCTGGAATCTTGGGGGAAACAGAGACCACCCCTGGCCTGCATTGTGGGGAGGGGCTCAGGGCTCAGATGCCTCTCAGGGCCACTGTTCCTCGGGCCAGGCTCATTCAGACACATGGCTGGGTCTGACCAACAGTCTCAGGCAATGGGCAGGGGTCTGAGGCTGGGAACAGACACTCAGTCCCTCTCCAAGTCTGGCAGGAGGGCAGCTCCAGAGTTGGCCTGGGCCAGCGGCCGCCCCCAGGCAGGGCCAAGTGATTCCAGAGGCAGCAACAGATTTTCTCCAAAGCTGCCTGTGAGATAGGACTGGGGCTGCAGGGTTCATTCCTCAGTTTTGCAAATGTAGTAGACTTAAATCATCACCATATTTACTTGGAAAACTGCTTTCACAAGAGCCCATATGACCGCAGGAACAGAAAAACGCTCATGGCAGTGAGGTTGCTTTGGCGAATGCCCGCCAGGTGGCCCCACCAGGGCTCACAGCGCAGGAGTGGCCTTAAACAGGGCAGAGGACACCCCAGTGCCGTTCCCAGTGGTCCAGGCAGCAGAAAGCAACGCAGGACCTGGCTCCGTCCTCACGGAATGTGTGGGCTGGGAAGGCCTCACATGCCTGGCAAGGGGCTGGGGCTCCCCAGGACCTTCAGAGCACCAGGCACCTACCCTGACAGCTGGGGAGGGCAGGACTTACGAGACCTTCATCTGCTCCAGACCCTCAGAGCTGCGTTTTCCCCAAGAGAAGGGAAACGTGGCTGCAGGAACTCAGGAGGGCTGGAAAGAATGTGGTTCTTGGACTTACGGACCTTCAGAAACCTCAGGAATCCACTCTCAGGAAATGTCTTTTCTGCCCTCATAGAAACACTGAGAAATGGGACCTTAAGCCCCACGGAGCCCAGGGCTGTCTGTGATTCAGGCACTGGAGGGCTTGGACCTGCATCTAGGGTGGGCTGGGGGCTTGGCGCCAGAACACCAGGATGAGAGGGGCCAGGCTCAGCCCAGCTCAGAGCCTCCTGGGACCACGTGGTGGCTGGTTCAATCCACATGAGCCGTGGAGAGCAGGGTTTGAGAGGGTCCCTCAAACCAAGCAAGAGAGCAGAGGGAGTACTGCGGAGCCAGGGCCAGCAGACTGGGTTCAGAGCAGCCCTGCTCCCGGCCACCCCATTCCGGCTGCCTCTCCTGCCCCCAGGTCCCTGCCCCCTGCTCTGCCGTCCCAGCCCAGCCGCAGCTCACCCCAGGCCCGTCCAGGATGGAAGAGGAGGCCCTGAGCTGGGGTGGGGGGCGTCCGTGAGTCAGCAAGTGACCAAGCAGGGGTTGCGTCACCTCGATGACTCGCACGCCTCCCTGCGGAGGGTCCCGCGGCTGACTCAGGAAGGGGATGAGTGATGGGTGTGAGTCATCACTCTCAGAGCCAGTGGTCACTGGAGGCGTCCAAACACAGACTCTCAGTGTTGGAGTTGGCAGGAGCTGTGGGGATGGACACGATCCGTCTGTGGCTGCAGTCAGGGAAACCGAGGCCCTGCTCCCCATGCAGCCTGCACACCGCACACAGGAAGCCTGCCTCTCCTGGACGAGGTCCTCCACAGCTCCCTTTGCCCTCAGTGTGTGGACCCTTCGGTGTGTGGCCCAGTCCCTCCTGACCCCTTGGGGCAACCCCAGCCACAAAGCACTACACGTGGCCACCTCAGGCAGCCTGGGAAATGTGTCTGTACATCACTGCTCTGTGCCAGTGAACACGTGTGTGTGCATGCATGTTTGTGTGCAGATGTGTGTGCGCATGCATGTGTGTGCATGTAGGTGTGTACGTGTGTGTATGTGTGCATGTAGGTGTATGTAGGTGTGTGTAGGTGTATGTGTATATGTGTGTGCATGCATGTATATGGAGTGTGCATGTGGGTGTGTGTGTATGTGTGCCTGTGTGTGCATGTAGGGGCGGGTGGCTGTGTGTGTGGGTGTGCATGGGTGGGTTGTCGGTGTGCAGGGGTGGATGGGTGTGTATCAGTGTACGGGGGTGGGTATGTGTCAGTGTGCAGAGGTGGGGTGTGTCAGTGTACAGGGGTGGGTTGTGTGGGTGTGCAGGGGGTGGGTGTGTGTGTCAGTGTGCAGGGGTGGGTTGTGTGTGGGTTGGGGTGGGCGAGTGTATGTGTGTGCAGGGGTGGGTGGGTGTGTGTGGGTGTGCGAGGGTGGGTGGGTGTTAGTGTGCAGGGGTGTGTTTGTCTCGGTGCAGGGGTGGGTGTGTCAGTGTGCAGGGGCAGGTTGGTGTGTGGGGGTGGGTGGGGGTGGGTATGCATGTGTCTGTGTGTTGGTGTGTGACAGTGTGTGTAGGTGTGCGGGTGTGTGTGTGTAGGTGTGTGGGGGGTGTGTGTGTAGGTGTGCAGGGATGGGTTGTGTGTGAGTGGGTGGGTGTGCATCAGTGTGTGGGTGTGAGGTGTGTGGGTGTGTGGGTGTGGGGTGTGGGGGTGTGTGGGGGTGGGTGTGTGTGTCAGTGGTGCGGGGGTGGGTGGGTGTGTCGGTGTGCAGGGGTGGGTTGTGTGTGGGTGTGGGGGGTCGTGGGTGTGTATGTGGATGTGCTAGAGTGGGTTGGTGGGTGTGTCGGTGGTGCGCGGGTGGGTGGGTGTGCATGTTGATGTGTGGGGGAGGGTGTGCATGTGTGTGTAGATGTGCATGTGTGTGCATGTGTGTGCATGTGTGGGTGTAGGTGTGGGGGTGGGTTGGTGTGTGGGGGTAGGTGGGAGTGACTGTGCATGTGTCTGTGTGTTGGTGTGGGGGGTTGGGAGGGTGTGCGTGTGGGTGTGTCTGTGTGTGTGTAAACTTCTGCCCAGCCCCTGCTGGGGGGCACTCGCAGACTCAGTATTTGGGGAGGCTGAGGGAGTTGGGGAGAGCAGCAGGACCCTGGACTTGGAGGATGGTTTGGAGGACGGTGGTCTTTAGTGGCTGCTCAGCTTCTGACTCCAGGTGCAGGTGATTTCGTCCTGACTCCATGTTTCCAGCCAGCCGGCGAGTGTGGCCGGTGGGCGGGGCTCCCAGGGGAGGCAGGGCTTGCGGGAGTGTGGACACCCGGCTCCTTCGGATGTGGGGGCACCAGTGTCCCTCCTGCCGCCTGTGCTGGTCGCTTCTCCTACTTTCCTCCCGCACGGGATGTCTCCCTTTATCTTATTTTCACTTCCAGTGCTTCTGGTTTCTCCACTTTTACATCTTAGACTGAAATTTGGCAGAAAACGATGCACCATAGGATGTTTCTGAGCCAAGACCCCTTTGAGGACAGGCTGGCTGCTGATTCGAGAGCACGGCCCAGAGCATTCAGGGAGAACATCCTTGCTGTTGAGTTTGTTTTCTTTGCAGAGTCGAGCTGTGGAAGCCGACGGACACTCCTGGCTGGCTGCAGCCGGGCAGCGCCGAGGGAGCTGCGTGTTGGCAAGCGTTTATAACGCTCACTGAGCGGTGAACAAGACGGGGTGTCGTGCTTGCCCTTTGTGAAAAGGAACAAAAGTGCTGCCGGATTCCTGGCCTGGGTGGAGCCCCATTCACATGACCCCCGGGGGCTGGGGTCACCCCCTGAGGTCACCTCGGTGTCTCCTCGCTTGCTCTGGTGGGGTGGGGAAGGTGGCTTAGCTGAGGCTGCACCCCCAAGGGGAAGAGCTGAGATGTGCCAGCACACACATGTAGGGGTGTGTGTGTGTGTGCACTCGCCAGCTCCTTCCCCCGGGGGTGCTGCCTCAGCTAAGCACACACACATACACACCTACATGCACACATGTGCACCGGACACACACATCACACACAGCTCTAGAATGACCACCCTCACCACCTCAAGACTGGCCATCACAGGAGCCACACTCAGAGGCACGGCGGCTCAAGTGGCCAGCGCCAGCAGGCGGGGGTAGCAGAAGGGGAGCGGGTGCTGCCAGCCCCACGGTGGCCGTGCGCCTGCCACCCATGAGGCTGAATCGCTCATGGAACTCATAGCCCCAGCTCCAGCCCTGCAGAACCAGCGGCCCTCGCACCCTCCACAGGGCAGCTGAACTTCCAAAGGCAAAGGCTGGAATCCAGTCCTTGGAACAATTTCCAGATGTTTTTGGCGTTAAAGTGCCTCCCGTGAAATTGGGGGTGCAGCCGGGCTGCGGGCCTGGGATCTCTGGTCCACCCAGTGGGCACTTTTGTCATTTGGTCTGGCAACCATAACCATGCCACTCTGAAGAATGCTCTCTGCCCTCCTAGGAGATCAGCCAGCCAGCAGGAGGCCTGTGCTGGGCAGTGGGCATGGCCCCTGACCCCGGCTTGGGGAGGGGCCTGGCATGGCAGGAACACACCTACAGGCCCCAAAGCTTTGGCACAGTGGGAAGAGTGCATGGCACCTTTGTGAGCCTGCTCCCCAGCGGCACTAGGCCAACCAGGAGCCTGCCCGCCAGCACCCTCCGCAGTCCACGCTGCCTGGGTGGACAGACCGAGGCTGCCTGGGACCCCCTTGCCACGTGCCCCCCTGGAGTCCTGGTCGCCCCGTTGTTCAAGCGGTGCTGGAACCCTGAGCGCTGCCCTGACCCTAGGCAGTAGGGAAGTGAGGGACACACACACGAACACACATGCCATGCACACACACACACACTTGGGCACCCACATGTGCACTCACGTGCATGGAAACGCCAGTACACGTGTACACCCCCACTCATGCACACACGCATGTGTGCACACACACACGTACACACACGAAATCCCGGCCCCACACACAACTACAGCACCAAGCGACACCTTTGCAGAAAAGGGATCGTGGAGCCTCAGACCCAAGTCAGGACTCAGAGCCCAGAAGCCTGGGTCTGCGCCGGGCTCCCTCGCCTCCGGCCAGTGAGGCCCTGCCAGGCTGGGGAGGTGTCTGAGGTAGCGGCGGGAATGCAGAACTTGGGCGTGCCTGGGAGACAAGGCCTCCCACAGCCGGGCTCCCTGACCTTGGTGTGGGCTGCAGCCCGCCACGGCCAGGTGCTGCCCATTTCAGGACCGAGGGTTCCTCAGTGACAGGCCCGCAGGCTCCAGGCCACAAGGACCTCAGTTTCTCCACCTCCCTGGACCTGGGCTTGGGTCCCAATTGCCCATCTAGGTGGCAGGGGCCCAGCGTCCCTAGGCTGTGACAACAGGGCTGCTCCCCAGAACTGTAGCACCAGCCCTCCCCTCCCGAGGCCCCCAGCCCCTCATTCCCGCTGGGCCGGGCGCCCACCCTCCACAGGGCCCGCACGAACCACCACATTCGCCTGGTGAGCACTCATTCGGGAAACTGGATATATTTGCAATTTTTAAAACGCTCAGAGCCAACATTCAAAATGGGGCTGTTTTTCCAGTGGAAAATGTAACATGAGCCCAGAACCACTCCCGCTCACACAGAGGCCCGCCCCCACCACCACCGCCACGCCTGGGGCCAGGGCTTTACTCAGGGCCAAGCCTGGCCGGCTCCTGCAGCCCCGTCCCAGCACCCGCCACCCCCACACACACCTGAAGCCTTCAGACCAGTGTGCAGGAGAGGCTGAGGGCAGCTGCCCAGGGCAGACAGGGGCGCAAAGGGCAGGCAGAAGCCCTGAAGACCCTCTGCCATGGCCGGGTAGGCTCTGTCTCAGGGGTGTTCACTCAAATCAAGGGCAGCTCAGCCTTAGCCAGCCAGGCCCCTCTGCCCCCCAGGTACCACAGAGAACCCGGCAACCACAGGGCAGACCCTTCTCCACCACGGGGCCCCTGTGGCCAACACACCCTGAACGAAGCCAGCAGGAGCAAGTTCACTTCCGGGGTCCGTGGGCCCAGGTGCTGCGCGACATGGTGGGACCCTGTTGCTCCCACACTCCTGGGGCAGCTGGGACAGCTGCTGTGATCTTCCCACCTCAGAGGGGCGGCGCCCACCAGGCTGGGTAAACCTGTGCCTGCTGGTCCTCCTGGAAAGAGGACATCGCCCTGCCACCAGCTTCAGCAACAGACACAGACGGTGACAGCTGTAACTGCAGCCTCTTCTGACACCCGGGAAGAGCTTCCCGAAGGCAGCACGCCCAGTGCTTTGTGGATGTTTGTGGAGAAGATCAAATAAATGGTGGCCCTTTGAGACCTCAGCTGCTGGTGCTGGGCAGAACATCAGAGAAGGCCCAGGTGCAGGGCTCACGCCTGGAATCCCAGCACTTTGGGAGGCCGAGGCGGGTGGATCACCTGAGGTCAGGAGTTCAAGACCACCCTGGCCAACATGGCGAAACCCCATCTCTGCTAAAAATACAAAAATTAGCCGGGCGTGGTGGTGCATGCCTAGCTACTCAGGAGGCTGAGGCAGGAGAATCACTTGAATCCTGGAGGCGGAGGTTGCAGTGAGCCGAGATCACGCCACTGCACTCCAGCCTGGGCGACAGAGCGAGAATCTGTCTCAAGAAAAAAAAAGAAATAGCAGAGAAGCTTCCCTGGGGATCATGTCCCATAGGGTCTGCCTGTCCAGCCCCCAGGCCAGCCCCATGTGGATGCTGAGGCCTCTCCCTGACCCAGCAGGTGCCCTCGCCTGAGCTGACACGCACCCTGGGAGCAGGTGGGGCTGCTGGGGAAGCCAGGCAGGCGGCCCCGGGCAGCTCAGCCATCTTGGCTCACCCTTGGCCAATGTCACGGGGGCCTCCTTTAAAGTAGTCTGTGTCTGTGGATGGGTTGTAGGACCAGCCGGGGGTGGGCGGGGGCTCTCCTGGCACCTTCGATGCAGCTCCTCTTTATCCTGAGTGTGTAGCACCCCTGGCCCTTCCTGCCGGGTAGTGAAAGGGAACACTGTCAGCCCTCCCACAGCCCAGGAGGGTCCCTGTTAGTCGGCGGGGTAGGAGGGTGGGGGGTCTGCCCCCTGCTCAGCTTGGGGTGCCAGGGCAGAGGGTGGGCTGGGGCCTCATCCGGGGTCACAGGAAGTAGGCCTGTCATGGGGACTCCGTGATCCTGGCACAGCCAGGGCTGCAAGCTCAGGCCCCTCGCTGAGTGATGTTACGGAAGCTCCAGCCAGCACAGACTGAGTGGGGAGCATCGCAGGGGACGTGGGGTGGGCCGGGACCCCCAGCCCTGGGGTCTCCCATCCAGAAGGCCACCCAGGCTGGCTGTGGTCCAAGGCCTGGGCTGTGGGGGAGCAGGGATAGTCAGGAGGAGGCCGCAGGGGCCCAGGGCAGCCAGGTGGGATGGGGGTGCTGCTGAAACTTCCCCCAGGCGTGTAGCAGCAACCACTTCACCAAGGCCTGGGCCTCAGGGTTACTTGCAGGAGCCTGGTCAGGGACAGCTGCCTCCAGGACCACACACTCACGTGTATGCACACTTACAGCTTACAGCTGGGAGGTCAGACCATTCAGGCCTGGGCGGACTCTCCCCGTCCCTCAGGCAGGGAGCTGGGGTCCGAGACCTTAGGGGCCCTACTCTCTCTGGCTCACGGGGCCCCAGACCTTCAGTCCCTCCTTGCTGTGTGGGCAAGGCTGAGGCCCCACTGGAGGGGGTTCCACTGCAGCCCCCTTGCCCTCCCTGGGCAGGGACCCTCAGCTCCGGGGGCTCCACTCTGGCCCACGCATCAGTCCTGGGAATTGGACAGTCCCTGTCTGCCTGGCACCACTTCAGAAACGTAGTGACACCCGCGGCCCCCAACAGGCCCCGCTGCCCCTTCCAGGGCCCTCCCTTTCAGGGTGGGCTGTCTCCAGCTGTCCAGTAGAGCCAGCACAATTGAGGGCTGAGCCTAGGGCCTGCTCAGGAGCTCGTGGCCGCGGACGGGAAAGCCAGGTGTGCCCCCCAGGGAGTCCAGGCTTCCATGGGGACCTCTGCCTACAGGGGTCACAGCCAGGCCCCTGCAGCTGAGTTGGCTGGGAAGGAGCTGAGGCCGAGATAAGGATCTGGCCCACTGTGGGTGCTGCAGGGACCACCTTTCCGCTGGGCACAGGGGAGACTGAAATGTCTCCTGAGAAGGGCCTCCCAGCCATCCCAGCTCAGCCCTGGGCCAGGAGACCCCTCGGGTAGCCTCTGGGGTGTGGGGCCCAGGGCAGCTGCCAGCCAGGGAGCACTGGGACCTGATTGAGGATCCTCTGGGGCTCCCCAGCCCCCGAATTCCCTGGCCCCAGCCTCACCAGGGAAGGGGTGTGAAGGAAGGGGTGAGGAAGGGGGCAGACAGGGTCTCAGTGCACACCCCAGACACACGAGCACACACCGGTCCCCCTATCCGGGCAGAGGGTGGGACTCTGAGGTGGCCGAGGACACATCCCCGCAAATCTGACCAGTGGGGGCCCCTGGTTGCCCTTTTGCAGAGAGGGCAAAGGGACATGGGAGCTGCACTGAGGTGTGTGGCAGCCCCTCTGCCACATCTGGGGGCCCTGGGGAATGGCAAGAAGACCAGAGCCCCCCAGACCACCGGGCTGGGCACTGTTTTGACCCTGCCTTCCACTGCAGCCAGAAAGGGCTGGGTCCAGAGGGGCGAGAGGGCAGAGGAATGTGGGCTGCTGCCTGGGGAGCTGAGTCTGTGAGGACCTGCACCTCAGACCTGCCTGCAGCCAGCACGGGGCACACGCAGCTGTGACCACACGCACCTTGCAGGTCTAGGCCAGGCCAATTCCCCATGGGTGCCCCAGCACAGTTACCCAAAAGGTCAGTGCACAGCCGGGGCATGGTGGGGGAGGGGCAGGGAGGGTGGAGGAGGAATGAGGGCCGGGGCAGGGAAGGGGAGGGCCGGGAGGGTGTGAGGTGGAGGGAGGGGTGCCAGAGCCTCCTGGGGTGGGAGGCTGGGTCACAGGCTTGGGGAGCAGCCGGGGATGGAGCTTCCCGACCCACACAGTTGGGACCCTCGCCCAGGTCCACCCTCTTGGGGCCCCTCCATGGGCCCAGCACTGTCTCTTCCCCTGGGGGGGCTCCCTGGACCCCACCCCACCCCAGGCCTTGCACGGTCTTCCAAATTCCAGAACTTTCTGTACTCCTGGCAGGATGGCCCCAGGGCTGTGCTCCAGGACCCACGTCTCGATGCCAGCCTGAGGCTGTGCCTGCTCCTCCGGAGTGGGGCCCCCACAGCTCCTCTGCAGGGCCAGGCCCTGGCGGCCGAGTGCTGCCCAGCGGGCGGGGGTGCTGCCTGGCGCGCCTCTCGTTTCCTCTTGGCCTGCAGGCTGGGCTGCCTCGGAACAAAGGCTGGATTGTGCCTCACTCTGGGGCCACTCGCTGCCCCGGCCCGATGCTCACTCCGCCTGGTCGCTGCCCCGGCAGGGCTCTGCGGGTGACATCTGTGCTCCCCTGACCAGGCCGACCCTCGTAAGCCCTGCCAGCCAGGACAGCACGGCAGCACCAGCCACAGGCCAGGAGCCCGGCCACCAGTCCTACGCTACGTGAACCACGGCTCCTTCCCGGCGGCCTCCACACGTCCGGGACAGTGGCCGGCCTCTCGCTTGTGCCCATGGGCACCTCCCTCTGTGCGGCCACTTGATGCCATAACCCCTGGCTCAAGGGTGTGTGGACCTGGCCCACCCTGCCTGCACCCCCGCCCCGTGTCTGGCAATGTCTGCCACTGCCCGTCTACTGTGCCAGGCCAGGAACGAGTGGCTCTGCTGTCCCTCTGTGGCCAGGCCTCCCTGACTCCAGGCCCCTAGGGTGCCCATGTGCAGGGTTGGCTTTTGGAAGTCAAAGGGAGGCAGGTTTCTGCTCCCAGGAGGGGAGAGTGGCTAGGCCTCACCAACACTGCACTGCACCACAGGCCTCAACAGCATAAGTCCAGCAACTCTCCAACCAAGCTTTTTTTTTTTTTTTTAAGACGGAATCTCCCTCTGTCGCCCAGGTTGGAGTGCAGTGGCATGATCTTGGCTCACTGCAACTTCCACCTCCTGGGTTCAAGTGATTCTCCTACCTCAGCCTCCCAAGTAGCTGGAATTACAGGCGCGTGCCACCATGCCCAGCTAACTTTTCGTATTTTTAGTAGAGACGGGGTTTCATCGTGTTAGCCAGGATGGTCTTGATCTCCTGACCTTGTGATCCACCTGCCTTGGGCTCCCAAACTGCTGGGATTACAGGCGTGAGCCACCGCGCCTGGCCCTGACCAAGCATTTAATGAGCACCACTGTTTGCAAGCCCACCCAAGCCCTTGGAGGCAGACAGGTAATCCACAGGCAAGCACCATCCTCCATGGCAAGCACCATCCCGTCCCAGGTGGGCCTGGGCCCCCAGCAAGGCCTGGTCCCTGGCTGACTGGACGCCCACACTCAGAACCCAGCTCTGAGGAGAGATGCGGGGTCAGGGGAACGGTGCTCCAAGGCCTTAGGCCAGGAGGTGCCGGTGAGGTCAAGCCTGCCCCAAAACCACCTGGGGCACAAGGGATGGCCGCGAGCAGGCCCTAGCCATCTGTTCTTCCACCAGAGGAGCTGGGAGGTGCTGAGCTCTGGGCACACAGCTCCCAGCTGGCCGGGCAGGGAGCACTGATTTCACAGCAAGCTCATCTGGGCAGAGCCTTTGGCAGGGAAGTCTGGGTCTGACGCCCGTGTACAAGGGACATCCCCACCCCAACACCCCCCGGGGCTGATTCCAGCCTCACCAGCCCCAGCCGAAGACCCGCTCTGTCCCATCCCACCCAGCCGGACCCAGCCGGGGCCCTGCCGGCCTCCAGCGTCTGCCGCCCCAGCCTCCACCCCCACCGCCCGCTGTTGGAGCTCGGGCCGTCAAAGAGGCTTTGTGGCCGCCAAGTGGAGCCGGGTGCCGATTGTCTTGGAGGGGCTCCAGGAAGGAATGGTGGAGGAAGAAAGAGGAAAAAAACACGGAGGAAAAAGCTGTGAACAGAGAAAGAATTTGCCTCTGTGAAGGCCGGCGCCACCCTGACCACCCCACCCCTCCCCGAGCCTGGGCCCAGCCCGAGCTCTGCGGGCTCCCGGGGCGGCTGGGACTCACCTCCCATCCACTCAGTCGCCAGTGGTTCCTCCCTGTCACGGACGAGGACGCCGAGGGCCAAAGGGGCCGGGTGGTCGCCTGGGGTCTGACAGTGCAGAGAGGCCGCTTGGCCCCAGAGGACTTGGCTCAGGTGCACCGTGGGTGGGGAGCTGCTCAGGGCACCGACCAGGCCGCACCGGACAATGAGGATGGAGGCTGGGGTCCTTGCCTCCTGCAGCCCAGGGCCAGGAGAGAGTGGGGGTGGCCACCTTGGGGTCCTTGCTCCCTGCAGACCGGGGCCAGGAGGGAGTGGGGATGGCCACCTTGGGGTCCTTGCTCCCTGCAGCCTGGGGCCAGGAGAGAGTGGGGACGGCCACCTTGGGGTCCTTGCTCCCTGCAGCCCGGGGCCAGGAGGGAGTGGGGGTGACCACCCCTGGGATGCTCTACGTCCCTGCCACACATCAGAGGGTCAGAGCCCAGGCCCAGCGCAGGCTGCATTGCGAGGGGACCACGGAAGGTGTCTGGCCCAACGCCCAGTCCTCAAGGAGGCCCACAGACGGCAGGTGGCCCAGGAGCGAGGCCGGAGAGGGGTCCAGCTGGTCTTGCCGCAATGAAGGTTGTCTACCCTCCACAGCTGGTGCTGCCTGAAGCCAGGCACCTCTGGGGTCCCAGGCACAAACCCACGCACCCCACCTGTTCCCCAGGGTGCTGAAGGTGGAGCATCCCAGCCGAGGGGAAGCCAGCGCCAGGGCTAACATGGGTAGGTGGTCCCAAAACGGCTGCTGAGATGCAGCTGGGCACAGGTGGGTGGGGGCTAGAGGACAAGGAGGCCACGGTCCTCATCCCTGCACCCCTCTCTCACCCTAGTCTAGGCGGTGGGTGGAGCTACTTGCTGGAGACCCTGGACCCTTCCAGGAAAATCAAGGTTAGGGTGGGCTCTACTGAGTTCCCCCAACAAGCCTGTGACCTCTCCTTCCCCGGGCTCCCTGGCTGCAGCCCACCAGGCCTGAGACCTCTCCTTCCCCGGGCTCCCTGGCTGCAGCCCACCAGGCCTGAGACCTCTCCTTCCCCAGGCTCCCTGGCTGCAGCCCACCAGGACTGCTCCCACCATGGGGTTGCTGCTTTCTAGCAAAGACCTGTGATTTCGAGAGAGGCTGGGACCCCGACTGTAGCCAGCGTCTGTCATTCTTCCGCCCTCTGCTGCTCTACTGTCCACCAGGGGAGCCCCCAGACATCGAGAGCCCCCAGACATCGGGAGCCCCCAGACACCAGGAGACCCCAGAGGCAGGCAGAGCCTCCTGGAGCCCCCAGCCCCATATGGCACCAGGGCAGATTCCCACGGGCCCCCTGCACTGAGGGCTGTTCTCTGTCTCCAAAGGTCCTTCAGGACTCAGAGTAGGTGGTCCTCCCTTCTCTGGACCACCGCCCACCCGCCATAGCTCCAGGGGCTCCTGGAGGACCTGGGCACACAGCCCCACCTCCACCACCACCCCAGACTCAGGCCAGCCCTCGCCCAGCCAGCTGCTGGCAGCTGTCACCACCTGCCGGCTGGGCCAGATGTGGCTGCCGCAGAGAGCAGGCAGGGCTGCAGCTGCCTCGGCCCCTCCTCTCACAGCCCTCACCTGGGGGCCCGGGAATGGGCATCTCACCCCTAGCTGGTCCCAAAGTTCTCTCGGCTCTCCCACCACATCTGACGCCCATGTACAAGGGACACCCCCACCCCTGGAGCAGAGAACACCTTCCCAGAGGACACATTCCAGGAGCCGCCAGCAGCCACTGCGCCCCCGGCCTGGCGTAGTAACCGACCTACTGCGCCCCCGGCCTGGCGTAGTAACCGACCTACTGTGCTCCTTTACTGAGTGGAAGGTTTTCACGGGAGGCAGACGCTGAGAAGATGCTGGGGCCCAAGCTGGCTGGTGGGGGTTGCCCCTCAGAACCACACCCTGCCCGTGCTCAGCCCACTGAGTGGGCACAAAGCAGAGGCACGGATGAAGGTCTTCCAACACCCAGGAAGGAGAGCCTGGGCCAGAGCAGGCGCTTCGGTGTGGGCAGGCACTCCAAGCCCACCTGTGTCTGTGGCTTTCACACGCAGATGGCCTTGGTCACAGAATCCGAACTGGCCTGTGTGCCCAGAAGGGCACATCGGCAGCCCCTGGCTCCTGGATCCTGGCAGCTGGGCCCTGGGCTCCCAGGACGGTCTTGCCTTCCTCAGGGGTCTCAGGGCATCTGAGGCCTTTTCAGGATCCCTGGGTCCCTCTGTGGAGAGTGGAGCTGAATTCACCACCCCTTTTGCCGGCCGTGGCCCTGGCCGAATTGCCAGGGGCCAGGACTGGTGGCCAGACCTGCTGTAAAAGAGAATAAAATGACACTCTGGCCACCCTCCGGGGCCCGGTCTTTCTGCTGGACACTGGGGAGTTTCTGCTGCGGTCCACACAGCGCACGGGGAGACAGGCGGGACCTGGCGTCCGTCACAGGGTCCTGCAGGGCTGAATGTCGTTAGGCGCCCACTGGTCCCCATCTCTCAGGCTGCAGGAGCCACCCCGAGTGCCCCAGTCCCACTGTGCCCAGGATTCATGCTCCCAGCAGGACCCCTGGATTCGGCCCCTAGGCAAAGGCCCTGCTGTGACCCAGGCTGAGATTCAGGGTGAGGCGGCTGGAGAGGTCACCTTTGACCCCAGGATGAGCATTCTCCCCACCGTGTTGGGTGCTGTGTGCCAAGCCCGGCCCCCCAGCACTCTGCCATGGGGACAAGGAAGCCTCAGAACATGGCAGCTGCTCCAGGGGACCCCAGCCCCACTCTGCGGCCACCGACCCCCCTTCTCCCCAGTCACTGAATCAAACTGCCTGAGTGGGCGGCCCCTGCCCCTGCACAGGCCCGCGAGCCCAGGAACCCAGGTCTGGGGGGCTTGGAGCCTAGGCAAGGGTTGAAGAGAGCTGGGGCGCCCTGGGGGACTTGAATTCGGACTTCTCTGCCCTGGTTGGGCTCTAGCGAGCGGAGCCGGGCTTGAGGACAGAGCTGCCCATGGGGTTGGGACAGCAGAGGAGCCGCATACGGTCAGGCAGCGACCAGGCGGCTGGGGAAGGGGCTCACCAGGAGGAACAGCCCGATTGCAGCCTGGGCACAGGTCACAAGGAGGCTGCCTGGCCAGCCCGTGTGGCGCGAGGGGGGCTCTGTGGGCAGACGGGCTTGCCAGTTGGCATTGGGAGATTGGGGACCCCCTCATGTGCTCCCCAGGGGAGCAGCAGACTTTCCAGGTGACCAGTGTAGGGCGAGCGCGATCAGGAACCAGAGTGGCACCCCCACCCCCGAGTGTGTCAAGGCCAGCCTGGGTCACGAGTGTGTCAAGGCCAGCCTGGGTCACGAGGTCAGAGGGGGGCCCAGACCCTAGACCCGCCTGGGTTCCTGCCCCAGGGCTCAGCTGGGAATGGGAAACCCTCCCGTGGGGCCGAGACCGCCTCTGCTTCAGGAGTCCACAGGGAGCCCCAGTCTTGGCCACACCCACTCAGGCCCAGCACGCAGCTGCCCGCACAGTGGCAGGGGCCTTCCAGGGAGGCCGACCTGCGCACCCTCGCTGGTCACGCTCCTCCCAAGGCCGGAGGCAAGGGAGAGACAGGCCCAGCAGAGGAGGCCAACGGTGGCCAGTGCAGTCCCCCAGGGAGGGAGAGTGCTTCTCAGGTACAGGCTTCTCTCCTCGGGCACAGCAATGCAAGCCTCAAATTAATGGGCAACCCAGGGCCCTGGAACGCAGGCCTGGGTCTGGTGTGGCTGAGCCCCAGGACCCGCCAGGCCCCACCAGCCCCCAGGACAGCCCCTTCCCCATCTTACCCAACCCGGGCAGCCACCTGGGCCAGGCACACTGTGAGGCCAGCACAGGGCACAGAGAGCCCGAGACCACCAGGCCCCGCTCGCTGCCCTCCTGCCCCGCCTCACCCAGCGTGGCTTCACTGAGCACTCTTGTCCCCCCAGGACATCTGGAAGCTTCTACCAGAAGCCGGCTCCAGCCATGGAGGTAGGGGTTACTCCCCATGTCACAGCCCAGCCCGAGGGGCCCAGAGCCCCACACACCTGGCTCTGCGGCCTCCCTGCCTCTGCCTCCAGGAGGTGCTTCCATATTCAAATCCTGGGGGGCCCCGGCTCACCCCAGCCCCGCAGCAGGTCCTGGGCCCACGCGGTACTCCGGGGAGGCTTGGGGTAGCTCGGCTGGCCCCTGCATCCTGGAGCCTTGTGTCCTAGGGCCATATCTCTGCTGTGCAGAGAGTCTCATCCTGCACCCCAAGCACGCAGCCTGCACCCCTCTTCCTGGCCTGTGCCTCTATCTGCGCCTCTCGTCCCACATTCCCAGCCCGGTCCCCTGGTCCCCAACCCCGGCCGGGGACAAGGCTGTGATCTCTGGCCAGGTCCTCTGACCCACACGCCCATGGGGTGGGGCTGCCCACATCCCCCCATCTCTGCCTCACGCTGCCACCCTGTCCCTGGCAGCAGGCGCAGGCACCCCCGGGACAGCTGCAGGCGGCTTGCGGGCACCCCTTTGAAGCCAGGAGGGCCAGGCGGGGATGGGTCACACCCGGGGGTGTCGGAGCCTGGGCAGCCCTTTCAAGTTAGCCGGGCTTTACAGGGAAGCAGCTTATCACCGCCGGGGCAGGGCCAGGGAGGACTGTGGGCCTGGACCCGTGCCCACACCCCGCCCCGCCATGCTGAGCCTCCCCCAGGCACCACCATCTCCTACCCAAAGGGCCTGGCCTGGGGGCCGCCCTGAGGACACAGCTGGGTCCCCTCTGCTGCCTCCTGGGCTGCAACCCCCACCCCCACAACCTGCACCTCCAGGAGCCCAGGATGGAGCTGGAGACAGGCACCCAGCCCCGTTCCCGTCCCTGCAGCAGAGGCTGCCCCATGACCTTCCTGTGGTGGCCAAGGGCACGGGACCTGGTCTTGCCCATGTGAAGGGTGATGGTGGAGGAGCCAGGAAGCCCCAGGTGTGGCCCCTCCCTGGGGAGACAGCTGCCACTCTGGGCTCCTCCCTTCTCCCTGGACCCCCTGGGTCGCCCTGCCCCTCAGATGCCATGCCCCTGCCCCACCCCTGCAAGGGCACTGCCTGGAAGCCTGCTGGCCCCCGAGGAGCCTCCCGACACCTGTCTGTCTCTTCCTGGGCCTGGAGCCCCCATGGTGCAATGGTGTGCAGGTGCCTGGTGCAGGACAGGTGAGACGGGGCCCACAGAGCGGCACCCCCACCTCCCACAGGCCCCACCCGGCCCTTTGAGCTTCCCAGCCAGTGAACCTGGAGTGCAGGGCCCCCCAGCTTTCAAGTGCTTGGACAGGGTGGACCACTGTCAGAACCACGTCCTGCCCTCTGTTCTGCTGGCCACACTCACGCCCTGGGAGCCTCTGCCTCAAGTCCTTGAAGCACACAGGGGCTCTGTGCTCCCAGTCCTCCTGCACGCGGAGGGCAGGGGAATGCAATTTTGTTCTTGGAAGTGTGGAGGTGCAGATGCGAGGGGGCCGGTGCAGGGCATGGACGTGTGCTTCCGTGATGGAGATGTGGGAAACGGCATCGGGGTGGCTGTGTGGCTGGTGGGGGGGCAGGAGCCACAGCCACAGGAGTCCATGGGGCAGGGCCAGGCAAGAGACAGCCAGGAACACCGGTCAGGCGTCCGCAGGGCAGGGCCCCGGTAGGCTCAGGCTGGAGACCGCAGGAACAGAGGGGCATGGGGATGAGTGTAAGGGCTCTCGGGACTGGACGGCCAAGGGGGAAGGGTCTGGAGGTCGCAGGGGAGAAAGCAGGGACTCTAGGCAGCCCCTGAGGAAGGCTAGGGAAAGACTGAGGGGTCTGAGCTCCAGGCCATTTGCCTGGGGGTGGCCGGGGCCCCATGGACAGGAGATGGGTCTGTCCTAACTCCTTGGGTCCCCCTGCCCAGCCTGGCATCCAACATGGCCACGGCGTGACAAAGTCCAGAGCCCAGGACCCAGAGGCTGGGCTGTGCCAGGCCTGTCCTGCCCATCAAGGGCCACACAGCACCAGTCAGCACCTCCCGTGGGCAGGGGTGAGATGGGCTGGACCACAAGTCGAGGGTGGCCCTGAGTGGGGCCTGGACCTCAGAGCAGGCAGGGTGCAGGCGTGGGGTCTGCGGTCCCAGTGTCTCCTTCAGAGGCTCTGGGGGACAGCCCTCTCAGACTGCCCATCCCTCTGCCCACTTCCTGGGGAGTGGCAGCCTGTCCTCTGCGACCCCATGACCTGCTGCCTGAGGCCTTCCTGCTGTCCAAGGTGGCCAGACGCCTGAGGTCTCCCTTCCACCCTCCCCTACTCCAGACTGAAACCCGACCAGGCGTCGGCCTGCAGCCTGCCCTGTCTGGGGAACATCTGTTTGGCTGCCAGCTGTGGGCCGCCTGGAGCCCCCACTGCCCCCCAGTCAGGATGGCCAGGCCTCCCACAGCACCCACCAGCCACACACAGCCCTCACCAGGGCCATGCCTGAAGGAAGCTGTCACCACCCACGGAGGCAGGACTTCCCTCAGGGGAGAGGAGTAGGGTCTACCCTGGGGAGGACAGAGGACAGAAAGGGGACATCTGGAAGGCCATGGGGTCCTCAGAAGCCCCAGCTGGGAGAGGTCCCTGACACCTCTCCCCAGAGCCCACCTGTCATCTTTGAAGCAGGCAGGGTGAGCTTCCTCCAGGGAGAAGCTCTCAGAACCAGCGCGGGTCAGGAAGTACCCTGCATGCCAGCAAGGCCAGGCTCCGGGAACGCCACGGGCCTCACGCTTTGCTGAATGCACGAGAGGCCTCGGTGCCTTTTCTTACGAGGCTAATGGAACCCCCGGGCAGGCAAGGGCCCCGGGTGGAGCTGGCAGCCCCAACCCCTCCTGCTGACTGGGCAAGACGGGGGCGGCCACCGTCACAGCACTGCAGGGTGGCAGGGAGGGCATTTGGACGGAGCCCTGAGGTCAGAGGTGACCTGAGCCTGGCCCCACCCCCAGTTCCGAGGCAGGTCTGCTGCTTCCCGTAGGGCCACCCACCAAAGCCTGCAGAGCGGCCGAGGAGTGACCAGGCCCTGCACTGAGGGCCACAGGGGCCAGCCCCAGGACACAGAGAGGGTGCGAATCCGACAGGGGTGCAGGACGCTGGCCTGGCCAGGCACGTGGGTACTCATGGTGAGTGCTCACACCCACCACCACCCGAAGCCCAGCATACCCAAACTCTACATGGGTAGTGCTCACACCCACCACCCGAAGCCCAGTAGACCCAAACTCTACTGCCGGGAGGTGCTGATGACAGACCTGGAGACCCTTGGGTCTCGGCCCCTGTGGCTCCGGCCCAGCAAGGGGACTCCAGGAGGGCTGGGCTGCTGGTTCTAGAGACCAGGCCTGACACACAAGCACAGATGTGAGCACCCACGAGCATGCACATGCACACACAGACACGGGCAGAAACACCAGCCTGGAGAGAAAGGATGCACTTTCATGTTTAACAAAATAAATTAAATATATGGGGCTTCAGCTCAAACTCTACATAAAATTACAGAGATCTGGGGCCACCACGACAGTGGGGTGGGGGGTGGTGCCTGGCCTGGACGGGGTGCAGGCATCAGCGTGGCTGAAAGACCAGGCGGGTCCCGGGCCCCAGAAGAGAGCACAGTCCCTGCAACCCAGCCCTCCCTCCATCATTATTAATATTATCTTCATTTCTTAAATATAAATACCAAGGCTCCTTCTCGCTGGCAGGGGGAGAATGCGGTGGGAGTGCCATGGGCTCCAGCCTCTCAGGCTTGGGGCTGCTGTGCCCCCAGCCCCAGCCTACAGCAGTAGGGGACTCCTGGACACCCAAGACAGGTGGCAAAAATAGCCGCGAAGGCCAGGCGAGGGCAGAGGCGGGCAGGGGTGGGGGAGTGACGGTGGAGCAGGGAGAGTCCTTCATCAACTATGAGCCTCACTGCACACGCACTGCGGGCCTCGCAGCACACCCTCTGAAAAGCACCTCAGTCCGCATGCGTCCAGGCAGCGTATCTGCACATGTGTGTGCGTGTCTGGACAGCATATCTGCTCGTGTCCAGGCAGCATATCTGCGCATGTGTGTGCGTGTGTCCAGGCAGCATAACTGCACACGTGTGTGTCCAGACAGCGTATCTGCATGTGTGCGTGTCCGGACAGCATAACTGCCTGTGTGTGTCCAGGCGGCCTGTCTGCGCATGTATGTGTGTGTGTCGAGGCAGCATTTCTGTGCGTGTATGTGTGTCCAGGCAGCATACCTGTGCATGTGTGTGCGTGTGTCCAGGCAGCATATCTGTGCATGTGTGTGCGTGTGTCCAGGCAGCATATCTGTGCATGTGTGTGCATGTGTCCAGGCAGCATATCTGCGTGTGTCCAGGCAGTATATCTGCACATGTATGCATGTGTGTGTCGAGGCAGCATATCTGTGCATGTGTGTGATGTGTCCAGGCAGCATATCTGCGTGTGTGTGTCCAGGCAGTATATCTGCACGTGTATGCATGTGTGTGTCGAGGCAGCGTATCTGTGCATGTGTGTGATGTGTCCAGGCAGCATGTCCATGTATGTTCTGGCATGTCTGTGTGCATGTGCATGCATTTGAGCAGCATATCTGTGTGTCCAGGCAGCATGCCTGCGCATGTGCACGCATGCGTATGCGTTCCGGGAGCATGTCTGCGTGTGCCCGTGTTCAGGCAGCGTGTGTGCGCATGTGTGTGTATACATGCATCCAGGCAGTGTGTGTCTGTGTGTGTGTGTCCAGGGGCTATGCCTCACACAGAGCGCCCGGGGTGCTGGCCATTCCTCCTCGCCACGGGTCCGCCTTCGTCTGCAGCACCGTCCTCCAGCCTCCCAGCCTGCCTGTCTGGCCGGCCCCATGCGCCCACCGCAGAGGCAGTGCCATCTAGCACTGATAGTGGATGTGCTGGTGGACCTTGCCCTCCACGTGTGAGTGTGTGTGTGAGTGTGTGTGTGTGTGTGTGTGGATGTCTGTGTAGACTTTGGGGTACAACTTGGGGCCAGCAACTGGGCCTGGGCCCAGCAAGTGCTGGGGGGCTGCTGGAGACCCATGCTCCTCACACAGCCCCACACCGGGGCCAGCGCTGAGGGCGGCCAACGTGGGAAGGTCCTTGTCTCCACTGCGGTCACGGGCTGTCCCTGGCTGGCGGTGCCCAGGCACGGGAGGGGCAGGAGTGGGGGTGCATGGCTTCTTCTTGGCCTGGCAAAGCCACAGGAGCACGGTGCCCAGGATGAAGACGGCGCCGGCCGGGATGCCGATGACCACGGGCCATGGCAGGCTAGTGGCCGAGGACGAGGAGGCCACAGGTGGCCCTGGCGGTTTTGGGTCTGCAAGAGTGAGAGGAAAGGAGGTGGCGAGGGGAACGCCGGCACAAAGACCAGAAGAGTACCCCAGACCCATCCCGAGGGCTATGGAGACGGCACCCCTGGGCTGCCCTCCCTTGGCAGATGACCCAGCCTGTACAGCCCAGGAGGGAAGGGTGGGGTCCCACCCGGTGGGTGGGATGCGGGGCCCAGGGGGCAGGTCCGGGCACCAGCATGGCGTGGCGTGGTGGCCGCGCACCTGGCAGCACAGTGAGGAAGGCGCTGCGGAAGCTGTAGCCCATGGTGTTGGCGCCCAGGCAGATGTACATGCCCGCATCGTCCTGGCGGGCGCGGGTGATGAGCAGTTTATTGAGGTAGGAGCCATCGGGCCGCGACCACACGTCGCCTGTGGGCAGCACCACGAACTTCTGGCCACCCACATCGATGGTGGAGTTGTGGCGGCCCTCGGCGCCGTACTCCACACGCTTCAGCCACTGGATCACCGGCTTCACGTCGCTGCGCACCTTGCACTGGAAGGACGTAGTCCCCCCGAAGTCCACCGTCGTATTCACGGGGTGCGTGCCTGTGAGCACGGGCTTGGAGCGGGTCCGCTCTGTGGGAACACGGCACGTGGGCATGGTTCCTGGGCCCCGCCAGACTCTACCTGCTAGCACCCCAGGGCCCACCAGCACCCCCAGCCCACCAGCCCCCAGACCCCACCAGCGCCCCCAGACCCCACCAGCACCCCCTGCCCACCAGCCCCCAGATCACTAGCCCCCAGACCCCACCAGCACCCCCAGCCCACCAGCCCCCAGACCCCACCAGCATCCCTGGTCCACCAGCTCCCAGATCTCCAGTCCCCAGACCCCACCAGCACCCCCGGTCCACCAGCCCCTAGACCACCAGCCCCCAAACCCCACCAGCACCCCCGGCCCGCCAGCGCCCCAGGCCACACTCACGGATCACATCCACCTTGTAGGTGGCGTTGATGGCGCCCGCGCGGTTCGACACACGGCAGGTGTATTTGCCGCTGTCCTCCGGCCGCAGGTTCTTCAGGCTCAGCGTCCACTTCTTCTTCCTGGGCTCGGCGGCCTCTGGGCGCGTCAAGGCCTGGTCGTCCTTCATCCACGTGATGTCGGGCCGAGGGTGCCCACTGGCCACGCACTTGAGCCGCACGGAGCTGCCCACAGGCCGTGCAATCACCCGGCGCCTCATCTTGGAGGGCTGTGTGAAGCGTGGTTGCGCTGTGGGGTGGGGCGGCATGGAGGTCAGAGGATGGGGAAGCGGCCGAGGGGCCAGGACAGACACCCCCCACCCTGGCAGATGGCAGTCCCCTGCTCACCCCACTGCTGGCTGGCGGGGTCCTCTTGACCCCCAGAGGAGCTGTCGGGGCCCAGGCTCTCCTTCCCTGGGCTAATGTCATCTGCAGAGAAACGGAGGTGCACAGGGAGGGCAGGTGAGGGGGGCCCTGAGGAGCACCCCCAACTCTCCCATGGCCTCTAGTGCCCCCAGCCCCAGCCAGGACAGTCCTGGACACCCAGGCAGGGGGCTGCACTACACACCCACAGCCCAGAATCCCAGGGACAGCTGGGCAAGGGCCGCTGGCCCACACTAGGCGCAGGTGATCCTGACGGGTACGGGTGGGGCTGGAGGGCTGGCCCCCACTCTGGCTCCGGGGGGTCTGCAGGCCCTGGGGAGGAGGGAGCCGGGCCCGGCCAGCAGCTGCGGTAACCCTAGCCTACATCAAGGGGCCAAGGGCTGGTGAACAGACGAGACTCTCATACCTCTCGGTCATCGTTGCCTTTGAAAGGACTGTGGGGTGGGGGTGGGGGGACAGCCACAGTTTTCCCATTCCACACAATCTGGAGGGGCAGGGCGTGCTGTGGAATGTCCCCTCCATCCACCCTGTGACAGCCGCTCCTCCACTGAGCCCAGGACCAGGCTGTCTCAGGCCGCACCCCCAGACCCTGCCGGGGCCTGGGCCAGCCTCCTGCATTCAGAAACGGGCCAGCCCAGCTCCAGGAGCTCCACCGGAGGGCCCCACACCCAGGAGCCCAGCAGAGCAGGCGGGGTGCCTGGTCCCTAGGTATGGAGGGTGTGTCTCTGGACACCTGTCCAAGCCCCGCACCCAGGCCCCAGGCGCAGAAGAGAACAGAAAGGCCAGGCATCCCCGCGGCTCCTCTGAACTCCGAAACCTGAGCCTCAAAGTCACAGCCGACGGCCGGCACACCCTGCCAAGGCCTCGGGCCCCAGCCCTTCTGTGGGACCATGGCCTGCGGCTCCCGGCCGCTGCCCTCCGCCCGCTGCCCGCCGCCCTCCGCCCGGAGGAAGGCCCAGAGGCTGGAGCCTGATGGGGACAGGAGCCTAGCCTGGGGGATGGTGGCAGAGGTGCAGTCAGCAGAGGGAGGGCAGGGCGCCGAAGGAAGGCTTTCTGCCCGGGGCTGGCTGACTCTCAGGCCCCAGGTGTGTCCCTGTCCGCCCTCCTGCATGCCCCTGCCTGGCTCCAACCCAGCCCATGACCTCTGACCGCAGCAGCGACTAACCCAGCACGACAAGGGTGTAGTTGACGCTCAGGCTGCCAAAGCCGTTGGTGGCCTTGCACACGTACACGCCGGCATCCTCCCGCTCCACCTGCTTCACCTTCAGCCCCTGGGGGAGCACGCGGAAGCGGCTCCAGCCGCTGTGGATGGTGCGGCCGTCCTTGGTCCACATGGTCAATGGTGGTGGATCCCCCTCCACAGGGCACTGCAGCCGCACGGTGCGGCCCAGCCGGGTCACCTGCCGTGGGACCACCTTGTCCGCCATCCTGGGAGGGCCTGCGGGTGGGTCCAAGGAACAGTCAACGAGGAGGGGCTTGGGGTCCAGAGCCAAGGGGGATCGAAAGGGGACCCATGGCCCAGCACAGACCTCAGGCCTGAGCTCCACCTGGGTCGCCTGCCCAAGGTGAGTAGAGGGGCCCAGGCACAGTGCCCCCGACCCAGGCCTCAGCTGCCTACATGCACCAAAGCCCCTGAGTACTGGCCCACTGAACACCACGTCAGCAGCCTCTCACGGCCGGGGCGGCTCTGTGGTCCCAGAGGCCGGCTCTTTGAGACGTGAGAGGGGAGTAGGGTCCCCAGAGGATGCAAAACAGCTATGCTTGGTAGCCCTCAAAACCCACCAGCCAAGAGGGCAGGGGCTCCTCCTGGTCACACAGGAAGCAGCTGTATACCCTAGGTCAGAGGGGACAGCGGCCCCCCAAGGACAAGGGCGGCAGGGGGATGGGGGCCCTGGTGGGTCCCAAAGAGGCTCCAGGCCCCTCACCCAACTCCCACCCAACCAGCAGCCCAGGGCCCAGCCGGGCCTGGACACAGGCCAGCGACCCCACAGCTATCCACACGCAATCAGGCACAGCAGACCGCCTGCGCACGGGCACTGTGTGGATGAGAGTTTGTGCAGCACCCACGTCTCTGTCAGTATCAGACCTGAGTTCAGGGACCACAGATGCCCAGGTCTGTCTGCCCACCCCAAGGGCCCTACCCTGCCAGGCACCTTAGCCTTGAGGGGGCATGACCCCAAGGCCCCAGGGTCAGAGGGCAAGCCTCTGGAGCGACAGTAGCTGGGGCTGGCCATGGGCACTGCTGGATCCTGTCTGGCTGGCAGCCCCGAGGCTGTACCTGGCAGCCGGTATGTCCCCCCACTGCCTGTGAAACCCACAGGAGCAGACAGGCTGCAGCTCCACATGGCCACTCACTCTGTCCCACCCCACGTGGAGAAGCCAAGTCCTCCTTTCCTGGCAGAAAGAAACCCACCCCGTCCCCTGCCCGGGTCCCCACCCCACCCCGTCCCCTGCCCGGGTCCCCACCCCACCCCGTCCCCTGCCTGGGTGCTTCTGAGCTGGAAGGCAGGGCCAGGGCCCTGTTTGTGTGTGACCGGCCCCAGTGGGCAGTGCCTAGCCAGCCGGGAAGATGAGCCTGGAACACACAGACCCTGCAGGCCTCAGAAACTCAGAGCACCGCAGGGCCTGCGCCTGGATGGAGCTCCTGGGAGAGGAGGGCCCCGCACGCCCCACTCCCCACGTGCTGCTCCCAAGTCCTGCAGCAGCAACTGCAGCCCACTCACTGCTCTCTGCATCTGAGAGGTGGCCACAGGCACCCCACGGTTCCCAGGGCACCTCTGGCCAGCCCATGGGTGACAGTGTCCCTCCCGAACTGCAGCCACTGCTGTCTGGGAGTGTCCAGGCTGGGTGCAGAGACACCAAGAGGCAGCAGCTGCTCCAAGCCATCTCGACAGTGCCTGGGGCCGCGTGTTTCTCCAACACGCAATTAACAGTGGCCCCGTGACGTCTCCCACCGGCGTCTTCAGACACTCAGGTAGCAGCTCCCAATCTCACCCCCCAGGTCTGGGGACAGGGACCCCCACAGAGAATCCCTATCACCTCTCTGGAGGCCTAATCAGCGCTGATAGCACAGGGGGCACGGCCCAGGGCCTCCGGGTTCTGATCCCACAGGCATCATCGGCCGCTGGGGCTGGGCATGGAGACATGGAGCCTCCCCACTGTGACCAGAAACACAAAGGGTGGGCTGAGGCTCTGGAGGGAGGGATTCTTCCCAGCCCAGGCCCACCCGGCCCACAGCAGTCCCTGGCCTCTCTGAGAAAACATGTGGGGGTCTCTCCTCTGACCTGTATCTCTCCCTCAACTCAGGACCCTCCCACCCTGGCCATGGGCCCCAGCCCTGAAGCCCCTCCTTCCCTACCCTCCCTGTAACCCCCCAGAGAGGAAATGAGATGGCGGCTGTGGGGGCTGCCAGCCCACCTCCCCCTCAGTGTGGTTCTGTAAGCTGCCCAGGGCTGGGGGCAGCTCTGGCAAATGTGTCCCGGGGAGGAAGGGGCTGCAGGGCCCACAGTACAGGGAACTCCTGACCCCTTCCCAGCCTGCCCAGGTCCCAGACCCACCCCAGGTTGACCCCACCAGCACCTGTCGCTGCCCGAACTCCCACCACCCACAGGGCCTCCGGGATCAAGAGGGAGTGGCCAAGGCCCCTGCCCAGCCCAGCTCCTGTGGCCCACAGCCTGCAGGGGTACCTGGGCCTCCTGAGGGGCTACCTGGGCGCAGGTCTCACACGTGCAAGCATGTTCATCTATGCACATGAGTGCCCACCCACACAACTGCCCAGAAGGAGCAAGAGAGCAAGTGCCCGGCCCTGTCCTGGGTGGGGGCACACGGACCCAGCCCCCCCATCTCGGGAGGGAGCCCCCCTCAGAGGCTGAAAGCCCCAGCTGCACTTTGGGAAGGGGCTACCTCCGGCCCCAGCCCCCACCCTGCCCCAGGCAGACACAAGCAAGGCTTGGGGAGGTAAAGGCCCCCACAGGCATGCGGGAGGTGCGGGATGACAGGCACAGACAGGGAGGCGGGACCCCCGCCCATGGTCACTGCTGAGAAAGGGGGCAGAGCCAAATGACTGCCGGCTGGCCGGAAGCGTGGCCCCCGAGGCCGGCCTGCAAGTGCTGTAGGCACGGCTGGAGGCAGCCAGTCCAGAGGAGCCAGCCTTATCCTAAAGCAAACAGCCTCCCTCCGTCCCCCTCACCAGGCCCATCCCACCCCCACCTGGGCTCCCTGGACACCCTGCTGTTGCAGGCCCAAGACCCCCGCAGGAGGGCCTGACCAGGAGGAAGCCCAGCCCCCCAGATTCCTGGGAAATGAGCGTGCCAGGACAGCGGCCTGGGCTTTATGTTTAGGCAAGCCCACACCACCTGGACGGGCGTCCAACCCACGCAGCCTATGGGGAAACTGAGGTAGGACCTGAGGGCACAGGTACCTGGTGGGGAGACTGGCCGCCTCGCACCGCAGCCAGGAAGAAATACAGGGAGCCAGCACCGGGGCTCTGCTGGGCATGACATTGGCGCCGTGCCACCTCCAGGGTTTGCACCCCGCCAAGATGCCCCCCAGCCTCCTCCTCCAGAACAGCCCCTGCCCTGCACACACTTGGCCACAGTCAAGAGGCCCCCAGCACAGGCAGGACACCAAGGGCCACGTGGGAGCCAGACATGAGGGTAAACTGAGTCTGAGACAGGGCCTCACTGCTGTCAGGTATAGAGGACTAGACTCGGAGGCGGTGGGCCAAGAAGGGGGATGCCACCAACCCCTCCCACCCCGCCACCCCTGCCCAGCTGTAAAAAACACAACTGGGGAAGGAGGAGGAACAGGGGCTTCCCACAGCAGCAAGGCCCAGAGAGGCCGCCCTGCCCACACGCTTTGTCACACACACACTATCCCCAGACACAGAGACTCCTCTTTCCCAGGGCCCAGGAAGGGTGGAGGTGGGCAGGCCCTGGGATGGAGGGGAGGAAGCTGCAGTCCGGAGGGACAGAGGCAGGACCCCCTGCGGCCTGCCCCTCCCCGTCTTCACAGGCCCTCAGATCAGCTCCCCACACCTGCCTCATCTGGAGTGCCCTCTCCGACGTCCCTCACCCCGCAGCTCCTCGGGGTCTCCAGTATCTCTTCTGGAATGGCCCGTCCTGGCCACATGGTCCAAACCCACACCCAAGCCCCTCTCCCGTGCTCGCGGTGTCCCGAGGCCTGGCATACAGCAGACACTCGGTGGGCATTTGTAGGGAGAATGGCAGGGGGGTGGTGGCCAGCCAGGGCAGGTACAGAGGATTCATGGCCAGGGCTGCCCAGCTTCCCTCCTGAGGCCACGGCAGCTCCTCCCCATGGGGCCTGGCTCCCACAGGGAGCAAGGAGGGGGTGCTCCCCAGAACACAGCCCTCAGCGTAAGGAGAGGCGCCCAGGCACAGACACACGTGCAGTGTTATGATCCCTCTGTCACGAGCAGACATGAGCTGGGACCAGGAAACGGCCTCCTCTTACTTTCCAGTGTACCTGCACCTCCCAGGATGCCTCTATAGCCCAAGCCAGTGGTGTCCGCCCCTCTACAGAGCCCGGGGCAATGCTGGCCCCGGTCGGACAGGACTCCTGACCCAGTGGGGACAACGGGGGCTTCCTGAGGAAGGAGCGTCCACCGCAGCAGGGGCAGATGCTAGCTGACAACATGGCAGGGTGTGGCGTCCGTGGGGACAGACCAAGCCACGGTGCGCCAGGGAGGGAGGGGCAGGTGGAGCTGACCGCTGAGGGGCCGGCTGTGTGGTCCCCTCAACCCTAGCCCTGACCGGCCAACCCTAAGTTCCCCGCATGGAGGGGCTGGACCAAGAGTGGCCTGGCAGCCAAACGGGGCCAGAGTGGAGCGAGGATGCCTGGGAACTGGGGGGCCCTGCATGGCCCCGAGTTTCCAGCTGGAGGAATTCTCTGGCCTGGTCAGGGACCTGGCCATGGGGTGCAGGTGGCCAGGCCCCATGTCCTCCTGGAGAAGCTGAGTGGCCTGGGGAAGGGGGCTCACCTTGACCAGAAGGGAGGGTAAGGGAATCAGGACACACTGTGCCAGACCCCTGAGGGGGTGCAGAGCCAATCCAGGTGCTGAGCCTTCTGCAGCCGGCAGCCCCCCACCGGTCACCAAGAGGAGACACAGTGCCTCCACCACAGATGGCCACTATGTGGCTGTGCCAGGCCCCCAGGGGCACCCAGGGCAGGAGTGAGTGGGAAACTCCAGAGTTAGTGCCAGGGCCCGATCCCCTCCCCAGGAAGCCAAATGCAAGAGCGGCCGCCCCCAGGAGCCACAGCACAGGTGACCGCTACACAGCCTGCTGCCCATCAGGTGCCAGGGCCAGGCTCTCCTCCAGCCTGGGACGCCCAGGCACACGCATGTGCACCCGCATGCACAGACCCAGGACACACACAGTACCAGCTAGCCAGGCGGCCCTCAGGGAGCAGACCCAGAGGATGTGCGGGGACCTGGGGGCCTGCAGCACAGGCGGCTACCCCACAAGCTGTGCCCCACCACGCTGCCCAGCCCTGGGCACCCAGCGAGTCAGCAGGCTGGGAGGCCTCCTCTGGAAGCCTTGAGGTGGAACCTTCTGCAACCCCAGCCCCAGGGCACTATTCCCCCTTCTTGACACGCCAGGGCACAGGGCGGGCACCAGAGCATTGTGAGGCGGTGCCACGCCCTGAAGAGAACCTTGCACAGTGCTGAAACAGGCAAAGATTCCTCCGTAGCCATCCCAGTCCAGACCTCTCCAGGCCCGGCCCGGTTCATGCCCCCACCCCCACCTCAAAACCCCAGCCTGCCTGGCTGCAGTCCCCAGGCCTCCCCTGCCCGGAACTCCCCAGAGGGGCTCTGCCTGAAGACCTTAGCAGCCCTTCCCCACTTAAGAAGCATCAACAAGAACATTTCCTGATCCCAGAACCCCCGAGGCCAGAGATCAGGGGTGAGCTGATGCTCTGCCCCCTGCCAGGGCTCTTGGCCCCCTGGTGGGGCTGCCGTGACCACTGAGCAGCCCAGGCACACTGGGCACCACCACCAGGCCAGGGGCCCTTGCTCCCACTCACATGGCAGACTTCTCAAGGACAGGGCTGGGGACAGGAGGGCACTGGGCCTGTCCACTACAGCTCCCCAGGCCCCTGCAGGCCACAGGGCACAGCCACCCAGCCTCTCTGGGACACACAGTGATGCCCTGGGGTGTGGTACTGTGCTCCAGACCAAGCCCTACGGTCACCACTGGGGACAGGGCAGGAAGGTTACAGGGAATGAGGAGGGGCCCAAAGCCACTGGCTGGTGGGCCTGGACAAAGCTCCCCAGGGACCCCGTGCTCCTGGGGCTCACAGTCTTAGTAGCCCAGAGGGTGTCACTGTGCCCAGCGGGCCCCATGCCGCACACCAGGGCAGCAGCCCGGCTCCCTCCTCCCTGTCACTGCTCAGCCAATGTTCACTCCTCAGCCCCTTCACAGCACCAGGCAAGAAGAAAAGTGGTTGGGCTTTCTGCCAAGATGGGCGGCACCCCCTGCCCCACACAGGGACAATGTCCTAGAGGGAGACCCCCACTCACGCTGACTTGCTCCAAGGGGACTGGTACCCACCTCTCCTGTTAGGCCTGCCCTGGCCCATGAAACCCCTCCTCTCCCATCCCCTGCTTCACTCTACCCCAGCCATCTTGGACCGTGGGCCCTGGCGCTGTGGCCCACCTTGGAGCCGCCTGCAGAGGGCAGCCAGACACCCTGGGGCTTGACCAGCAGCTCCAGGGATGGCTGCCAGGGAGAGTGGCAGGCAGGCAGGCAGGGAGGGCAGCCCTAGAGGAGGCCTCTGGGGAAAGGGGTGTGGGCACACCTCTCCCTCCTGTGCTGACCCACCCGCTGAGGCTGTCACCTGGATACACCAGGCCTGGAGTCACCGGCAGAGGCCCAGATGGGGCAAAGGAGTCCACCCTGGGCCAAGAAGCAAGCTCAGGCTGCAGAGAGGGCCAGCATGCAGCAGTCGGGGGTCCAGCCTGTGGGCACAGCCCGCCTCTCCCAGCGCGGCCATGGTTCCTGAGCCAGGGCTGGGCAAGCCAGGGGCTGGAGGCCACGGCTGGGGAAAAACCAACATTTCCCCTCGACAGGGCCGCAGCGCGGGGCCTGCGGCTGAAAGGGAGCCCGGAGGCCCATTGATTCCCGCACAATGGATAAAGGAGTCTGCGGTCGGCGTTTCCAGGCCCAGCCAAAGGCGACTTTGTTCACTGCTCCCTCCCTCCCCCAAGGGGACAGTGATTTATTTTCCCTTCCAGGAGTGGGGCCCCGAGATGGAAACGGGGCGGCTGGCCCGATTCCCCACCTTGCAGGGGCTGGGCCCAGCTCCCACACGTCCACCTCAGCCCGCTACACACTGGCCAGTCACTGCCTGGAAGGGCTTGGGGTGAGGGAGGAGGGCCCTGAGGCCTGGCTGGGGGCCGAGGTCAGCACCGTGCACCCACGGCTATTGCTTCCCCGAGTCACACACCCTTCAGACTCCTGCCCTCACAGGGAGCCAACCCTGACCAACGCCACCCCCCAGGCATGGGGCACCCCTGGACAGGCACCCTGCCCACCTGGGTCAGGGCTCAGCTTGCCCACAGCAGCTGGCCGGGTGCAGAGGAGAGGGGAGTGGCCTCCTAGGCAGGCCGCTCAGAGCTGGTCCCCAAGGCCATGCTTGCAAAAGTTCAAAGGTGGCACTTCTCAGAAAGCCCTGAAACGACTTCCTTCAGAATTATTCGTAAAAGGTATTTCATCCACAAACTCTCAAGTTCCCACTGTGAGAAATAAAAGGGAAAGGGAGAAAGCCAATTCCTATCTTTTTTCAAATTGGAAAAAAAAAAAAAAAAAAGCAGTTTTTAGACAAATCCACCAAGATTGTGAAACTTTGGGAAAAGAGGAACTTTTAAAATATGATCCGAGTCTAGCGATGTGCCGATTCCAGAACTTATGACCTAGCGGGAAATGGCTTTTCAAAAACAACCCAAACCCTCTGCATGCTGGTCCTTGGCCTAACGAAGGTGCACAGTGGGCTGTTCAGAGCAGGAGAAACACACTTGGATGGACCTGGCGCCCTAGTCCATGCTAGGAAAATCAGCACAGTCCGGAAGAACCTCCTCCCCACCTCCACCCAAACCACAGAGGCCCCTGCCCTTGGAAAGCCACTCAATCTCAGCTCCACAGTGCCGCCAGGGCCTTTGCCACGCAAAGCCAGGGCTGGATATCCTCGGCCCCAAGGCCGCAGCTGAGGAGGACGAAAGCGAAGGGGGTGGCCGCTGGGGTGTCTCCACGAAGAGGCGGGCTCTGCCACCCACTGCCATGGGTGACCGCGGCCATCCACCAGTCAGCTTCAGCCCCAGCCACCGACCATGGCAGGACAGAGGCCTCCAGAGCCTCCCTGGCCGAGTGGACAGAGGACAGGCAGGTGCAGGGATGGGGGAGGCCAAACAGATCAAAGAGAATGCAAGCCCAGGCCACTGGCGGTGGTGGGGGCTCGCCCAGTATGGCCTGAGTGCCCACACAGCCCAGGACGCTGCCGGGCCCTCAGAGCAGCCGCTCAGCCAGGCCCATGTGGGCAGGAGGGGGGTGGGGGGGTGCTGTGGCATAAGGCCCACCTGGCCGCCGCCCGCCATCCAACACCCGAACGTGCCCATATAAGGCCAGGTTGGATGCGGCGCACTTGCTGGGCGGCAGGGGAGGGGTGCGAAGCCTCAGGACTGGTGGACACAGCGCGGACAATCCTGAGTGGTCAACACACCCAAAGGGCCGGCCTGGCCACAGGTCCCGCCTAGCCATGGGGGCAGCCAGCGCTGTGCCCGGATCCTGGAACATGGCGGGCATGAGTCTGCGGGGTCACATCACCCATCGGCTCCGGATGCCCTTGCTGGAGCCGGGTCCCGTGGCATGGCTGCCACTTAGCTATCAGTGGCGTGAGGACGTACCAGGCCGGTACAGCGGGTGCCCACAGGCACACAGTCCTGGGGTGCGTCCCGGCTCTGGGGACTTGTCCACACAGCCGCCCTGCACTGCCTGCCTGGGGCTGGGCAGGCCCAGGGCACACAGCTAGGTCTGGTGTGTGCCCAGTGGCTGGGACACTGGGGGTCTGAGGGTCAGTTTCAGTCCCAGACACCCAGTATATCACCAATATCTCTCATAGCCCATCCTGGCCTCCATGGGGGTCTCTGCAGGTTCCCAGAGTCCTAGTTGGGTCCACTGTGGCCACAAACCGCCCACTCCCCAAGAATCCACAGGTGATCAGCTGCCCTGGACTGCAGGTAGGAGGGTGAAAGTGTTTGCAAGACCAGAAGCATGTCCTGGGGGCCAGGGCTAGAGCCCACCTGGCCAGCAAGCACAAGTGAAAGGGACTCCTCCGGCCAGCTGGGGGAGGCCGCCTGGGCGCTGTGGACAGCCCATGGGTGAGGGGACCCTGGAAGGAAGGGGGCCTGGCGAGCGGGGCGGCAGGGGCGGGGCATGGCGCGTGCCAGGCGGGCACTGTGGCAGGGTTCAGGGCCGGGCGGGAAGGGGGCGGCGCTGGCGGAGGCCAGGCTGGCTGGGCTGGGCGCCAGAACTCACCTCGGGCGGCGGCGGCCGGCGGGAGGGCCCCCAGCAGCAGCGGCGGCAGCAGGAGCAGCAACGCGGGACTCGGCGTCATCTCGGTCTGTCCGGACCTGGGGGCATTGGGGGCGTCGTCACCAAAGCGTGGAAGTGGGAGACACCGCCCTCCCCGGTCCTGGGCCGCGGGGATCAGGGGTCTGGCCCCACTTCCCCGACAGGCCCTCCCCGCCCGCGCTCCAGGCGGAGGAAGCCGCGGCGGGGAGAAGCTGTGGGTATCAAAGGCAGACAAAGGGTTTACACTAATTACCGGGCTCCCCCGCTGCCCCCCCTCCACACACCGTCTGGATTCCTGGCGCTTGTAACTCCGGCCCTGCCCGCAGGACACACAACACCCAGCGCCCCGCAGATAATCGCCTGCGCCATTAGCGGACAAATTTGCGCTGGGGGGGCCCACGTGGGGCGCGGGGGCGGGGACGGGACAGGCCGGGGGCCCGCAGGAGCGGCGGCGGCGCGCGTGACCCGTGCCCAGCTGGGGCTCCGAACCCTCCCCTCCCCGCCCCGGACCCCCGCCCTCCCCCGTCTGCCCACCTGGGGTCGCGGCCGTGCGCCGGGATCTCACCTCGGCGGGGGCTCGGCGTGCGGGCGGGCGGCGGGGTCAGGGCCAGGCCCGCGGCGTGCGCTCCGCGGTCATCGCCGCCCCGGGCGCCGCATCCCGCCGCCCCGCGCCCCCGGGCCCGGCCTCGGGGCGGGGCGGCGCTACCTGGGCGCGGGAGGCTCGGGCCGGGTCGGAGTCCGGGCTCGGGCGCTCAGGGCGCGGGGTCCCAGACCAGGCAGGCGGCGGGGACGAGTCCGCAGGGCCGGGGGCTTGGGCCGGAGTCCCGGGGCGGCGGGGCGAGGGGCCCGGGGCGCTGCGCCGCGAGGCGTCCTTCCCTGCGGGGCTTTGTCAACTCTCCCGGAGCGAGCGCCGAGCCCGGACCCCGGCCCGCCCCCGGCACAACTTCCGGCCAATCCGCGCGCGCCGGCCCGCCCCGTGCCCCGCCCCGCCGCCAAACTTTTCCCCAATCCGCGCGCGCACGCCGCCCCCGCCCCGCCGGGCTCCGGGCCTTAACCCTCGCGGTGCGGACGTCCCCGCCGGCGGGCGGGCGGCTTCCCCGGGTCCGGCCCCGCCCCCGCCCCCGCCCCGCCCCCGCCCGAGACTCGCCGCGCCCCCGGCCCCGCCCGCGCGCCCTTGGTCCCCGCAAGCTCCCAGGAGCGGCCGAGGGCCGCCGCGTCCTCACCACACCTGCGCCCGCGCTCGCCCGGTCGGGTCCCCAACTCTCGGGACACCTTCGCGACCCCCAGAGCAGGCTCCGGCCCTGCCCGCAGCCCCTCTGCGCAGCCCCGTGCCCGGCCTAGACCGCTCTCTGGTTGCTCAGAATGGGGCGGACGGGACGGCCGCGGGCGCTCCGAGGCCTCCAGGTCTGCGCCCCGGGGTGGTCTTCGGGAGCAGAAGGGAGAAGCAGGGCCTCGCCTAGCCGGAGCTGATGTGGACGGGGTAGGCGGGGACGGCCGTGGCGATGCAGGCAGGGGTCCTTTCCGGGGCGCTTGGGTTACCTCGTTCCCTTGGCCATAGGTATGTTCCCACCCGAGGCCTCCCCGCCTCTCACCTGCTAGTGGCGGGAATGACAAGAACATTAATCATCATAATAGACGTCAACATCCGATTTAATCCCCGCTACTGGGCAGGCGGCCCCAGGAGCAGATGAAGAAACGGAGGCGCGGAGAAGACAGCGCCCAGCTCTTCGCGGCTCTTCCTCCACGCGCCTCGCCTGCCGTCCCTGCTCAGAGTCCAGCACGCCGGGTTCCCAGGCCGCACCTCCAACCGCCCCATGGCCTCCCCTCGTCTTGTCTCCCAGTCCTGGAACACAAACCCCACGGCCTGCCCACATCCCGCGTCACACCCTCGACTCCGCGGAGTCACCACCCCAGCACCGCATCTATCCCCCGGAGCAGCCTCTCTTTCTGGGGCCAGAAGCCGCCTCTTCCAGGAAGCCCTCCCAGGAAAGGCTGAAACTGGAGAGGCCTGGCAGCCGGTGTCCCCAGGCCGAGGAGAGCTGGGCGGGGCGTGGGGGGTGCCAGTTTCAGGGTCTGGGACTCCTCAAGGCCCGAACTACCCGGCCATTCCACCCCGCTGGTTCCCAGACCAGCGTCCTCCACCCCAAATCCCGTGTCTGGGCCAACGTGGGCGTCACGAGGGCGGATGGAGGTGCGCTCGGCCCGCCCGTCCTGCCCCTGCTGGCACAGCCGCCGCTCTGCACCCGGGGAAAGGGTCCGGGGACCGCTGCGTGGTCCTCCCGGCAGGAGAACGTCCTGCGCCCCCGCCGCGGCACTGTCCCACAAGGAGCCAGCAGCGCCGGGGCCCACCTGCCGCCCTCCCGGCCGGCTCTGCGGACACGGACAGGTGGGTGGGGCGGTCCCACGCCCGTGGGAGAGCAGCGCTGAACTCCCCGGACGGCTGGCGAGGAGGCAGCGCTCCCACAGGTGTGCGGGCTGCCGGGCACAGGTGCGTGGAAAGGGGACAGGTGTGCGGAAAGGTGACTGCGAGTGTGCAGAGTAGAAGCAGGCAACAGACAGGCCGGCAGGTGCCGGCGCCCGAATGAGGCGGGCAGTGGGAGGGGCATGGGCAGCGGCGCAGCCCCCTGGTGGGCGGGGCCGAGACGTCTGGGCGGGACCAGGGGCGGAGCGGCAGACGGGGCTGGGCGGGGCCCGAGGCGGACGGGGGCGGGGCCGGGATGGGATGGGCGGGGCCTGGCTGGGAGGAGAAGGGGGGCCGGGGAGGGCGGAGGCGGGGCCGGGGTGGGCGGGGCGGGGCCGGGGTGGGCGGGGCGGGGCCGGGGTGGGCGGGGCGGGGCCGGGGACCTTCCGTGCGGGCCCCCGCTGCCCTCTGGCGGTGGCGGCTGTGCTGCAGCTCCCGAGGCGTTTTCCCTCCTCTCCTCGCTCCGCCCACCACGTCCCAGCCCAGGTCCCGTCCCCCGGAAGCCCCCCGCCCCTCGCCCACCTCCGGAACAGGGACTGGGCACTGCTGGCTCCCACGCCCCTTCGGGTCAGGCGGCGCGGAGCGCGGAGCCCAGGGGCCGGCGCAAGCACGTCCTGCCCCTTAAAACTGAAACTTCGGGCGGTCAGCCACCCTCACGGTCTTGGGCCCCATCCTCAGCCAACCCTATGGGGTGACCGCAGGGAGACAGGCTCTTGTAGCCACCTGCCCAGCCCCGGTGAGCTCCTCGCGCGCAGGTTCGCTCGCACGGATCCTCGCTGGCCGCGACAGCACCTGCCCCGGGGCAGGAGACGCGGGACTGGGGGAGAGCCCGTCAGGCCTCACAGAGGCGGCATCTCAGGGACAGCAGGTATAGGGACTGACGGGGACAGGCGGGTGGAGGGGGCTTGGCTGAGAATGGAGATGAAGTAACAGGGGTTGGACTTACACACTCTAAGCTGCAGCAACCAAAAAAACAGACAAATAGATGTAAAAGCAGCACTCAAGGCACTGGGCTCACGAAACCGAGGACCGTGGTGCTGGAGAGAGGGGAACCGACCCAGCAGCGAGGACTGTCCCGCCCACCCCCGGGCACGGTGTAGAGAAAGGGAACTCAGGCAGCCACCTGCGTCTCCCTCAAGTGGGAAGATAGAGGTGGCCAGGCAGGGGGCTGGAGTTCACAGGATCAGAGCCCACGCAAGGCTGGGGATGGTCCCTGTGTCCGGCAGCCAGAGCAGGGAAGCATCGTTAGAGCAGGAAGAAGTTCTCACCTTGTAGTAGGGAAGCATCAACATGAGACTAAATACAGTTCAGGTCCCAACAAACACCACTCAATAACAAGACCCAGAGTCAGATGTGGGGGCTCACACCTGTAATCCCAGAACTTTGGGAAGCCAAGGCAGGCAGACCAGTTGAGCCCAGGAGTTCGAGACTACCTTAGGCAACATGGTGAAACCCCATCTCTACAAAAATCCAAAAAGTTGCCAAATGTGGTGGTGTGTGCCTGTGGCCCCAGCTACTGGGGAGGCTGAGGTGGGAGAATCACGAGCCCAGGGGGCCGAGACTGCAGTGAGCCAAGATCACACCACTGCACTCCAGTCCGTGCGACAGAGACCCTGCCTCAAAAAAAAAAAAAAAAAGGACCATACAGTTTCCAAGTAACTTAATCACATCACAGAAACGAATGCAAATGTATGTGTAGGTCCACAAAAATATCCAGAGCCAAACAAGGTAGAATACAAAATGTTGAATATCCAGTAAAAAAAAAAAAAAAACCCAGGCATGAAAAGAGGCAGGACATTATGACCCGTATGGAGAGATAGGAAAAATCAATCAAAATTGACCTGGGGCCGGGCACAGTGGCTCACGCCTATAATCCCATCACTCTGGGACGCCGAGGAGGGCGAATCACTTCAGATGAGAAGTTCACAAACAGCCTGGACAACATGGTGAAACCCCATCTCTACTAAAAATATAAAAACTAGCCGGGCATGGTGGCAGGTAACCTGTAGCCCTAGTTAGGGGGCTGAGGCAGGAGAATCGCTTGAATCCGGGAGGCAGAGGTTGCAGTAACTGACCTGGAAATGACAAAGGTGACAGGGCAAGTAGAGGACAGCACACACACACTTATGCTGTGATCATATTCCATATGTTGAAGATGCTGGAGGAAAGGAAAGACAATATGTTAAGTAAAGATGGGGGGGAAGCCTCAAATCGAACTTCTGGGGATGAAAAATAGTGTCTGAGAGAGATAATACATGAGATGGGATTAATGGAACACTGCAAAAAAAAAAGGATCAGTGTGGACGGGCGACATGGCTCACGCCTATAATCCCAGCACTTTGGGAGACCAAGGCACTTGGATCACCTGAGGTCAGGAGTTCAAGACCAACCTGGCCAACATGGTGAAACCCATCTCTACTAAAAATACAAAACTTAGGTGGGCGTGGCAGCGCATTCCTGTATTCCCAGCTACTGGGGAGGCTGAGGCAGGAGAATCGCCTCCGAGAGGCAGAGGTTGCAGTGAGCCAAGATCGCGCCACTGCACTCCAGCCTGGCAACAGAGCTAGACTCTCGCAAAAAAAAGGATCAGTGAACTTGAAAACATGGCAATACAAACTGTCCAAATGAAATGGAGAAAAATGACTAGAAAAATGGAAAGAGCATCAGTGAACTGTGGTTCACCTTCAAGTGGTGAAATACAGGTATAATTGGAGTCCCCAAAGGAGAGGAGACAGAGGTTGGGAAAGAACAAAGCTGTTTTCAGATACAGCAAAGTAAAAGAATCACCTGCAGGAGTGTCTAAGGTGTCCATCAAGCAGAAGGAATGTCATACCCAATGGAAAACCGAATCTACACAAAGAAATGAGGAACACCATAAACGGCAACTAAATGAGTGAGTATAAGGAGTGCGTTTCTTTTTTGAGTCAGAGTCTCACTCTGTCGCCCAGGCTGGACTGCAGTGGCATGATCTTGGCTCACCTCAACCTCCGCCTCCCAGTGTAGCAGGACGAGCCGCAGACAAAACTCCTCAGACGCTGGATTAAAGAAGGAAGAGGTTTTTTATTCGGCCCGGAGCATCTTAAGAGCCGAGCTCCCTGAAGAAGAAATACTTGGCTTTTTTAAAGGCTTACAACTTTAAGGGATCCATGTAAAAGGGTCATGATAAATCAAGCAAGCATGGAAAACGTGACGGGGGGCTACAGGCATCAGCTAACAGAACAAAAAGTTTTACAGCGCTTTCTCATACAATGTCTGGAATTTACAGATAACACTAGTAGTTTTGGTCAGGGGTTAATATTATTATTGTTTTAACCACCAGGGCCAGGTGGTGGCGCCAAGGTTGTCTAGCTATTTATCTTACTTCTGTTTCTTTCCAACTTTTTGCTTTCTCTCCCTTCTCCTGTCTTATAACCTAGGGAAAAGGGGAGATGGGGAAAAGCTGGGAAGGACAACAGGAGAAGTGGTGGTCTCATTCTATACCAGGTTCAAGTGATTCTCCTGCTTCAGCCTCTCAAGTAGCTGGGATTACAGGTGCGTGCCACCACACCTGGCTAAATTTTGTATTTTTAGTAGAGATGTGGTTTCACCATGTTGGTCAGGCTGGTCTTGAATTCCTAACCTCAGGTGATCCACCTGCCTTGATAGTCATCTGATTAACGCAAAAATAATGTATTGTGGGGTTTATATCATACGAAAAATTAAAATATGTAACAACAATAGCACAATGTCTGGGAAGGAAAATGGAAATGTAATGTTGTAAGGTTCTTTGACTATATATGAGGTTATATGATATCACTTGAATTTAGTGACAAGTTAAAAATGTATAGTAGGCCAGGTGCGGTGTCTCACGCCTGTAATCCCAGCACTTTGGGAGGCTTAGGTGGGCGGATCATGAGGTCAGGAGTTCGAGACCAGCCTGGATAATATGGTGAAACCCCATCTCTACTAAAAAGATAAAAATTAGCCGGGCATGGTGGCATGTGCCTGTAGTCCTAGCTACTTGGGAGGCTGAGGCAGAAGAATCACTTGAACCTGGGAGGCAGAGGTTGCAGTGAGCCGAGATCGCGCCACTGTACTCCAGCCTGGGTGACAGAGTGAGATTCTGTCTCAAAAAGAAAAAAGAAAAAAAAAGTGTATAAATCTGAAAACAACCATTAAAATAAAGAATTACAGCTAATAAGACAACAAAGGACAGAAATAAAATTTAAAAATTAACCCCCCAAAAAAGCAGAGAAAGAGGGAGAAGAAAAAATGAGATGAGTCAAAGACAAATAGCAAGATGGTAGATCTAAACCCCACCACATTGCCCGGCGCGGTGGCTCACGCCTGTAATCCCAGCACTTTGGGAGGCCGAGGTGGGTGGATCACCTGAGGTCGGGAGTTTGAGACCAGCCTGAACAACATGGAGAAACCCCGTCTCTACTAAAAATACAAAATTAGCTGGGCGTGGTGGCACACGCCTATAATCCCAGCTACTATGGAGGCTGAGGCAGGAGAATTGCTTGAACCTGGGAGGCAGAGGTTGCGGTGAGCCGAGATCGTGCCATTGCACTCCAGCCTGGGCAACAAGAGTGAAACTCCGTCTCAAAAAATAAAATAAATAAAAAATAAACCCCACCATATTGATAATCACATTAAATGTAAACATTCTAAACATCCCACCTAAAAGGCAAAGATTGTCAGATTGGGTAAAAAAAGCAATACCCATCTACACGCTGCCTAGAAGAAACACGCATCAAATATAAAGACACAATTATGTTAAAAGGATAGGGAAAGATGTATCACACTGATACTACTCAAAAGAAATATGGCCAGGCGCGGTGGGATGCCCGTATAGTACCAGCTACTTGGGAGGCTGAGATGGAAGGACCACTTAAGCCCAGGAGTTCATGTCCACAATGGGCAGCATCGTGAGACCTTGTCTGTAATAAAAAGACAAAGAAGGCCGGGTGCAGTGGCTCATGCCTGTAATCCCAGCATTTTGGGAGGTCAAGGCAGGCGGATCACTTGAGGTCAGGAGTCTGAGATCAGCCTGGCCAACATGGCGAAATCCCATCTCTACTAAAAATACAAAAATTAGCCAGGTGTGGCGACACGCGCCTGTAAGCCCAGCAACACCAGAGACTGAGGCAGGAGAATTGCTTGAACCTGGGAGGTGAAGGGTGCAGTGAGCCGAGATTGCACCACTGCACTCCAACCTGGGTGACAGAGTGAGACTCAGTCTCAAAAAAAAAAAAAAAAAAACTACATCGTGATCAAGGGAGGTTCATGCAGAGATGCAAAGCTAATTTGTCAATGCGCTGACCTAGGGTTGTTCACCCAGCACAATGAGACCAATGTCCACACCGAGGTTTGCAGCAGGCGGCAAGAGGGTGCTTCCTTACAGACGCCAAGCAAGGAGGACCAGGGCAGCTCGTGCTTAAGTGCTGGCCTCCCAGATGGCATGCAGGCAAGGGTTTTTAAAGGCAGGGGTAAATTTCAGGAAAATAGAATTCACAGGCAAGACTGTAAATCAAAACATGGAGGTTATACATTGGTTTTGGCCTAAAAGGAGGGATATCTTGAAGGGGTGAGGGGTATTCCAGGTCATAAGTAGATGCAAAGATTTCCTGGGGCTAGGCATGGCGGCTCATGCCTGTAATCTCAGCACTTTGGGAGGCCGAGGTGGGTGTATCACGACGTCAGGAGTTCGAGACCAACCTGGCCAATTGGCTGAAACCCTGGCTCTACTAAAAATACAAAAATTAGCCGGGTGTGGTGGTGCACGCCTGTAATCCCAGCCGCTCAGGAGGCTGAGGCAAGAGAATCACTTGAACCCGGGAGGTGGAGGTTGCAGTGAGCTGAAGTGGAGTCACTGCACTCCAGCCTGGGCGACAGAGCCAGACTCCATCTCAACACCGTCCCCACCTCCGGAAAAAAAAAAAAAAAAAAGAACCACACACACACACACACACAAACTAGCCGGGTGTTCTGGTGCGCACCTGTAATCCCAGCTACTTGGGAGGCTGAGGCAGGAGAATGGCATGAACCCGGGAGGCGGAGCTTGCAGTGAGCTGAGATCACACCACTGCTCTCCAGCCTGGGTGACAGAGTGAGACTGTCTCAAAAAAAAAAAAAAAAAAAAAAAAAAAAATCTGATTTGCAATTAAGGAAGACCAGTTTTGTTTAAAAAGTTGGGGTCAGCAGAAAAGAATGTTAACTCTGGCTCATGGGTGTGGCTCCCTCCAGGCCCCCTTCAGGAAGAAACAGAACAAGAGCAGCAGGCAGAGTTCAGCCCCTGGTTCCCTGTATCTGAGGCCTGCGTGCCGGTAGATCCATTTGGTGGGGGCCCAGGCTTCTGAAAAGTCACTCCAGGACATACTAAGATGCAATCTTGGGTTTCTATGGGAGCCAGCGTCCCCAGCACCCCTGGCTGCTATTTTAGCTGCTTGGGCCATTTTGCTTTCAGGCTGCTCATTTACTTCTCAGGGCCGGTGAGGGGCCCAGAATTTCTCCTGAAGGAACTGGAGACTTTCCTTTATTTCCATGCTTGGAGGGGGACCCACAGGCCCCTAAGGGGAGTCCCTGTTGCATCTCAGTTTTAAAACATTTGAAAATCAATCAGTGGAACTTTCTCTCTCTCTCTCTGTCTCTCTCTCTCTAGATAGATAGATAGATAGATAGATAGATAGATAGATAGATAGATAATATATATCTCTATATGTGTGTGTATATATATATATTTTTAGACAAAGTCTCATTCTGTCGCCCAGGGTGGAGTGCAATGGCATGATCTCTGCTAACTGCAACCTCCGCCTCCTGGGTTCAAGCTATTCTCCTGCCTCAGCCTCCCGAGTAGCTAAGATTACAGGCGACCACCACCATGCCTGGCTAATTTTTGTATTTTTGTAGAGACGGGGTTTCACCATGTTGGCCAGGCTGGTTTCAAACTCCTGACCTCAAGTGATCCACCTGCCTCGGCCTCCCAAAGTGCGCCTGGCTGCACCTTACCATATTAACAGATAGAAAAGCAACGTGATCTCAGTTGACATAAAAAGTGTTTGACACGGCTGAGCGCGGTGGCTCACGCCTCTAATCCCAGCACTTTAGGAGGCTGAGGTGGGCGGATCACGAGGTCAGGAGATCGAGACCATCCTGGCTAACACGGTGAAACCCCATCTCTATTAAAAATACAAAAAGTTAGCCAGGCGTGGTGGCGGCGCCTGTAGTCCCAGCTACTCAGGAGGCTCAGACAGGAGAATAGCGTGAACCTGGGAGGCAGAGTTTGCAGTGAGTTGAGATTGCCACACTGCATTCCAGCCTGGGTGACAAAGTGAGACTCCGTCTTGGAAAAAAAACAAATAAATAAAAGTGTTTGACATAGCCGGGTGCGGTGGCTCACACCTGTAATCCCAGCACTTTGGGAGGCCGAGGTGGGTGGATCACAAGAGACAGGATCTCACCATGTTGACCAGGCTGGTTTCAAACTCCTGACCTCAAGTGATCCAGCAGCCTCAGCTTCCCAAAGTGCACCTGGCCGCACCTTACCATATTAACAGATAGAAAAGCAACGTGATCTCAGTTGACATAAAAAGTGTTTGACATGGCTGGGCGTGGTGGCTCACGCATATAATCCCAGCACTTTGGGAGGCCAAGGCGGGCGGATCACGAGGTCAGGAGATGGAGACCATCCTGGCTAACACAGTGAAACTCTACTAAAGTTTCTCTACTAAAACTACAAAAATTAGCCAGGTGTGGTGGTGGGTACCTGTAGTCCCAGCAACTCAGGAGGCTGAGGCAGAATTGCTTGAATCTGGGAGGAGGAGGTTGCAGTGAACCGAGATCGCACCACTGCCCTCCAGCCTGGGTGACAGAGCAAAACTCCGTCTCAAAGAGGAAAAAAAAAAAAAAAAGCTCTGTCATCACGCCTCACACCACTGCTTCTAGGAGGCCGCATCGGGTGGATCTGGGCTTGGGGAGTGGCGTGTACACCCAAGCGTTCCACTTCCACCCGTTTCCTGGATGGCAGGTAATGTTGGTCAGAAGAGGCTCTGCAGCGGGTCCAGGCTGTGACACCTCACCTGCTGCGAGTGTGGGTGCCCAGCAGGCCCCACCCTGCCTAGAGTGTCTGGCAGAAACACCATGCCCCGGCAAGCCCAGACCTCACATCCCAGGAAAAGGCCATTTCCTCCTGTCACTTGGAAAGCATGCCCCTCTGCCCTGGTGAAGTCTAACAGCATTCAACGGCCACGTGACTCGGCCGCCCAGGAAGAGCCAGACTTGGTCCCAGCGCGTCTGGAAGTAAGTCCTGCAGGCAGAAGACCAGAGCTCCCATGAAACTGCTCCTCCTGAATCACTGCCCCTGCCTCAGCCCACACTGAGGGCTTCATGACGAGAGTCCTATCAGCCTCTGGACAAGAAGGGAAAGTGCAGAGGTGGTTTATGGATGCACGGTGCATGATGTCGCCCAGAAGGGGACAGGTATTATGTCATAGCCGGGGTGGGGGGCGCTGGCTCTGAAAGACGAAGAGGCACCCCACAGCAGAACCAAGGTGGCACATCCAGCCACTCTCGGCTGCACCACGGGCAGCATGTGGACAGGGGACATCAAATACGGTCTCTTCCTGTCACCTAGCAACTGCTCCAGGTACAAACTGGCCCAGCAGGGACAGAGGCTGTGTGTGACTGACGGCCAGTGCCGGCTTCCCTGGCTCTTGGCATGGCCTCAAGCCTCACCCATTCATGGCAAAGCCCAAAGTGGCCCCATCAGTGAGACCGGAGGGTGGGGATGTGTCGGTAAGCTGGTGGCCACCAGAGGAGATGGTGACGGAGCCTCATGGGGAAGGAGACAGATGCAGTTTTGCCGTTCAGCCAAGACTGATGCTAGCACCGTGGGGCCTCAGAACCCCCTGCTGACACCACCTTGCCTCCAGAGGGTCCGTCCTACCACCCTGGTGGCTAGGCTCACACCAGGAATCCCAGCTGAGGGGGACACTTGGAGTGTATGTGACTATTTTTGCCAAAAGCCACAACACCCAGGTCCAGGAGTGAGGGGAGGGTCCCTTGTGGGGTCTCTGTCCCACCCCAGCACCTTGGAGGCCCACTTTGGTTGGGGCAGGCAGGGGACATGGGCTTTGGGAGGTGCAGTGAAGCTAGCGGGCTCACCCCCCACCCCCACCAGAGCCCCTGACGGCCTCCAGGGAAACCTGTGGTGTCCCTGTGCCCCAGCCCTCTGGCTGAGTGCAGCTAAGGGTGGCCCTGGGAGGATGCTGGAGGGAGGGAAGAGACACTGGGGACTTGATTCCTGGGCTCCTGCGCACAGCACCCACAGGCTGGCCACACCCCTGGGCAGAAGGTCCCTGCTCCTTGCCAGGACGCCCAGCCCTGCCTGGACTGGTGAGTACCCTGGGGGCTCCCCTGTGGCTTCCTGGCACCTCCATCTCTGTAAACAGTCATCAAATTGTCCTCATCTGGCCTCCCATGTCTCAAAGCCGGAGCCAAGACAATCCGTGGTGAGAAGACGCAGACCATGGTGGACGCTACTGTTTTCTTCTGCTGGCCACAGCCTGGGTCGCACAGGTGTGCCCCCATCCCACCCTCCACCATGCTGGGGTACAGGAGTCTTCCCTCATGCAGCCTCAGCTCCCCACTCTGCAGAACAAGTAAGAGAGCAAGAGGGCCGGGCGCGGTGGCTCAAGCCTGTAATCCCAGCACTTTGGGAGGCCGAGACGGGCGGATCACGAGGTCAGGAGATCGAGACCATACTGGCTAACACGGTGAAACCCTGTCTCTACTAAAAAAATACAAAAAATTAGCTGGGCGAGGTGGCGGGCGCCTGTAGTCCCAGCTACTCGGGAGGCTGAGGCAGGAGAATGGCGTGCACCCGGGAGGCGGAGCTTGCAGTGAGCCAAGATCGCGCCACTGCACTCCTGCCTGGGCGACAGAGCGAGACTCCGTCTCAAAAAAAAAAAAAGAGAGCAAGAGACCGGCACGCCGCCTCACCAGGGGTGATCCTGGAAAACCCTGGGTAGGCAGGGCTGAGCTGGCTCCCTAGCCTGGCCCAGGGGCTCAACATGCTTCCGGTCCCGGCTTGGGGGTGGTCTAAGTGGGAGTGAGGGGGAAAGCGGCCTCGCTCCAGTTGGGTCCCCATCAGCCGCCGGGGTTTACCCTTGGAGGCTGCCCCGGAATGTGCCCAGGGCCAAGCCACAGAGCCTGGGCCCAAGACTGACGTGTGCAAAGCCGCTTTAAAGGGGGTGTTGGTACCAAGACATAAAAGAAAATAATAAAATATAAAAATATATTGCAAAGGGGGTGATGAGAGGGCAGCGTGGGCACAGTGCAACCCCAGCTCGCTGACCGCCAGTGGAGGTGCAGCCCAGTGGGGCTCAGCACAGGCTCATGGATTTCCAGGGGCTGGGGGCCCTCTTGGCACAGGGACCTCCAGATATGGCACAGGGTTGGAGAAGGGGCCTGGTCGGGCCCAGTAGTCCAGAGCTCGAACTCGGTAGGAGCCGGAGACAGTACCTGTGTCTGGAGACACGGGGACACGTGTGCCAACCTGAACCTGCCCCCGCCCAAAAGCCTCCTGACCCCAGGCTTCTCAAGGCCCCCACCCAACACTGCCCTGAGGTCGAAGAATGGGGTGGCTGAGACCAGGGCAGCGGGTGGTGGGCGCACCTGGGCTGAACACAAAGAGATTGAAGGTCGATGGCTTCCTGCTGACCGGGGTGTACACCTTACCATCCTGAGAGTACTGGATCTCGTATGTCCACAGGCACCTGGGGAGGTCAGGCCAAGACCAAGGCTGGGGTCAAGACAGTCCTCAAAGGCCAGGGCAGGCAGGGCAGGTGGCCCAGAGCACCATTCCCTCAAGCCCCTCCGCGGCACCTCCCCAGCCCCTGGGCACTCTTCCTGCCCAGACAGGAGAGGGCTGGAGCCTAACTGTCCACTTCATGTCCCGTAGGAGAACGCACATCCCACTGGCAGGGCCTGGTGCAGTGGCCCACAGCGTTTGGGGTGAAGGGCAGGGACGCAGGGCTGCGAGGGAAGGAGCTGGTGGGCCATGGCGAGTAGCCTGAGTGACCGAATGGGTGAAGGGGTCGGGACCCAGGGGCGTGCCTAGGACTAGGCAGGGGGAGGGGTGGTCCCACTCACGCACTTGGAGCCCACGTGTTCATCCGACCAGACCAGAACCAGCTGCCCTTGGGTCAAGGGCAGGGCACGGAGCCGCGTGACCTGGGGGAGGGAGGGGCTGTGATGGGGTCGGGGAGGAGGAGTCCGGGCGGGCCACAGCGCGGGTTGGGGGATTGCCACTTGCCTGGCCGGGCGGCTTCTCAGGGCGCGCGCACACATGCACCAGCAGAAGCGACGGCAGTCGCAGCGCGGGGCGCAGGGTCAGGCGGCCGCTGGCGGGGAAGGGGCGCGGCGCCGCGGCCACCGGGTCCTGGGCGCAGTGGCGGGTCCTCAGGGTTCTCCAGGGGGGCTGGGGACGCTCGGCCCGACCTCAGGGCGAACGCCCCCGGCCCACAGCTCTGCCTCCTACCCACACCGCCTCGGGGCCCCCGCCCCGGGTCCCCACCCTCCGCCCACCCTCCTGGGACCCCGGCCCAGCCCCTCGCCCCTCCGCGGCCCACCCACCTCGGCCGCGCGCATGCGCCGGAACTGCTCGGCAGAGGGGAAGACAGGCCGGCCCAGGCGCCGCCACTCGCCGTCGGGGCTGCAGAGCCGGTTGTCCAGGTAGCGCGTGACGTAGACCAGGCCTGCGGGGCCCGACGCTCAGGCCTCGGCTCCCCGGGCCGCCCCCTCCAGAGCCCTGGCGGGGCCAGAGACCTCCCTGGGACCCCAGCTCACCTGGGCCGGGGGTCACCCCGCGCAGCCGCAGCGTCACCGCGACGCTGCGGTTGGGGTGGGCGCGGGTGTCGTCGCTCGCGTAGATCAGCACAGCGGCACGCCAGGCATCGGCTGGGCCCTCGGGGCGGTGGGCGCTGGCCAGGACGCCCACCGTGTGGTTGCTGTCCAGGACCGTCCCCGCCCGAGACACCTCGGCCCAGAGCTGCTCCTCGTCTGCGGGACGCGGGGACCGTCGCCGCGTGGGGTCGTTGCCCCGCCGCCCCCAGACCCCGGACCGGGCCTCCCACCACTCGCTTCCCCTCCCCTTCATGAAGGAGTCCCCAGGCCCTGCCACGCAGAGGCCGACCCCGGGAAGCGCGCGGCTGGAAGAGGCGTGCTCCCCGCAGCAGGGCCTTCGCAGGAGCCGCTCCCCAGCCTGGAAGGCCCTGGCCGGCCCACCCCAGCGGCCCGGGCTCACCCAGCAGCGCCAGCAGCCCCATGGCTGTGAGCACCGGCTTGCGCACCAGCTGCACGTGCGGCGGGCGGGTGTTGTTGACCTGGAAGCGCGCAGTGAGCGTGCGCTGCGCGAAGGGGTGCGGGTGGTAGCTCAGGAAGGCGTTGTCGTTGCTCAGGAGCGCATAGGGGATGGTGGAGCTGGTGTTGGCCAGTAGCAGGTTCTGATGCTGGGCGATGACCTGCGGATGTCCAGGGCGGCTGGGACCGCGAGGCACGGCCACAGCTCGCCTGTCCTGTCCCAGGAGGAAGGTGGCTGGGGGGTACGCAGGGCGTTGGGCCGGCCCACCTTCACCACCATGGCCGCATAGGTCACGTCAGCCCTCCACGGCTGGGGCAGGGACCAGCCCACCAGCGGGTCCGCCTCGTCGTTGTAAATGGGGGTGTCCGCAAGCTTGGGGAAGAGCTGCCGGATCTGCTGCGCTACGGCCTTCTCCTGCTCCAGGATGGAGATGGAGCTGCGCGCACCCTGCGGGTGTGGCCGCCTCAGTACCACCAGGGTCAGCGCCTCCCCGGGCAACGCCGCTGAGGGCGCAGAACCCCGGGACGGGCGGAGGAGTAGGGCGCACCTTCCTGTGGAGGGAGATGTAGTCCAGCCGCACGCCCACCTCCCCGGTGAAGAAGTTGGTACCGTCGTGGCAGTGGCGCAGGAGGCCCCAGCTCAGCGGGGATCGCGGTGGGGTGTGGAAGGAGTCGCCAGGGCCTCCCAGCCGCAGGGCCGGGCTGGCCGCGCGCAGACCCTCCGAGCAGGCATCGTAGTAGTTCAGGAAGCCTGGACCAGGGGAGCGCTGCGTCTACACCTGCCCTGGGGACCAGCGGCTTAGCCTCTGCTCCTGCCTTCCTCTGCCCGCTTTCAGCCGGGCAGGATCCAAGGAAGTGGTGCACACCTTGCATGGTCATGGAGACGTTGTCAAAGTCCTGGTGGTCCGGCTCGTTCCACGTCTCGAAGTTCCATTTGGAAACATGCGCCAGTCCGTACCTACCTGCAGAGGAGCCCTGCTGTCCCCCCAGCACAGGTGAATCTCGCCTCAGTGACTCCCACGGAGGGAGGGCGCAAAGTGATGAAGGGCATCTGGCTTAAGATGAACCCCACCTCCACACAGGCCAACCTCCTGCCCCACATCAGGAAGCCCTGGCTCAAAGGGATCCAAGACCTGGGCGGTGGCCTAGGTGACAGGGGTGCAGCCTGCCCAGGAGTACCCCCGAGCCTGGGGCCCAAGGGCCTGCACCGATCAAAGTGCAGGTATCCCTTGTCCCTGCCCCATCTCCCCCCCCCACCCCGCTCCCACCAGGGGCCTGTGCTCGCCCACCGATGTATCTCCTGGCCAGGCTGGAGACCAAGTCCTTCCACTCAAACACCTGCTGCTTGTCCTCAAAGTCGGTGAAGTGGCCCGAGGCGCTGCCCATCAGCTCAAACCCTGGAACACAGGAGGGCTGCCCCACTGCCCACCACACACGACACCCATGCTCTGCCAGGTCGTGCTCCGGCACCAAGGCCAGCCCTGAATGGACATCCAAGGACCCGGAGGGGCTGGGTGAGGGAGAGGGTAGGCAGGGCAAGAGGGTGCAGGAGGGCTGGGAGGGCAGAGCCCACAGCTCACCTGGGAGGAGCTGGTTCTCCCTGAGAAGGTCCAGGTACCCATCCAGGTGGGTGAAGTTGTAGCTTGGGCCCCGTCCAGTGGACCCCCTGCAGAAGGACGGTCATCGTCAGGAAGCAGGGTGCCCACACAGCTCCATGCTCCAGGCTGGAACTGTGGCCACAACAGAGCATGTGAGACCCTGCAAGGTGCCACCCGGGACTCAGATCCCGGCTTCCCGACGGGCCCTTCCCCTTGGAAAATCATCAACCCTATGAAAGCCGAGTGTGAACTAGAGTATCTGTACATGGAGACCCCCCAACCTGACACCATCAAGAGATGGAAGACTTGGGGTGGGGGTTCGTAATAGCCCTGAGGCTCAGTGGGACGAGGCAGGCAGGTCCTGAGGGGCAGGGGCCAGGGGTCAGGAGCCAGGCAGGACCTGGTGGGCAACCCACCCTCGTTCTCTGTACCTCCTGGAGGCCCAGGGTGCCCCATTTCCCCTCCCACACCCCAACAGGCAACATGGGTGGGCAGGAAAGGGAGAAGGCAGCTGCCCTGCCACTGCACTTGCAGACGGGGCTGAATTTCCACAGGGCCTATGTTCCAAGGGCACAGGCATCATCAGGGAATGGGAATCTTTGGTGAAGGGGATATGATAGGGAGGAGCCTAATGGCCAGTGAGGGACCTCTCTGAGGAGACATCTAAGGTTACTACACAATGGGACTGGCCAGCAGGAAGACGTCCAGGCAGCAGATGGCATCGCCAGTGCAAAGGCTCTGGGACAGGAATGTGCACGTGATAATCAGGGAGTAGGGAGGCAGCTGGTGGGCCTGGGACAGAATCAGGGTGGATATCACAGGAGATGAGGCTCCACGGCGTCTGGAAGTGACTGCTTTGAGCATGGGACCCTGACCAGGAGCAAAACAGGGATGCCTTTCAGCGTTCTGAGTGAGCAGTGCCAGGGCATTTTTCAAGGATCCCTCTGGCAGCCCACTGGAGTCAGGGTGGGAGTGAAGACTGGCTGGGGACCATGGTGGTGGCCCAGAGAGGTATGGTGCCCAGACTGGGTGGTGGCTGTGCAGGTTGTGAGCAGAGGCTGGAGCAGATGGACTGATGAGGTTTGAGGTGAGCTGGTGCGGGGGTAGGGGAAGTGGTCCAGGGCAACTGTGGATTTCAGCTTGAGCAGCTGGGCGGGTGGATGAGCTTGCAGTGAGACTGGTCTCGGTTTTGGCCATGTGGAGTTGAACATCTGAGGGTGAACTGGGTGAGGAGGCTGGTGTGCAGGGGTCTGGGGCTGTGGGTGATGCTTCTGGCCTGAGGGAAGGGGGATGGGGTGAATGGAATAGCAGCCTGCCTTGAGCCTGGAGAAGCAGAGACCAGGCTGGCCAGGCTGGCATTCCTGTGGATGCCACGCAGAAGGTGAGCACCTCCTATGACAGCTGGGTTTGTGCCCCATCTGCAGTGGTGGGGGACGGGGTTACCACCATGGATTGGAATCTGGCCCTATACAGGTCCCTGTCAATCTCTCCATGCCACAGCACCCCCAGCTCCACAGCAAAGGTCTGGACACCTCAACGCGTCCCTTCTGGTCCTCCCACGGTGTAGAAGATCAACGCAGAGCCTCAGCCGGAGTCTACAGCCTTCAGGGGTGGGCTCCTGCTCTGCCCCACCTCTGCTGGTCCCCATCTGCTCCTGTACCCAGGGCTGGGCACCCAGCAGGAGCAGCAGGAGTCCCTGGTGTCCACCCCACCTAGCCCCTACCACCTCCCGTCCCCTCTATCCAAAGAACACAATGGTAGCAAAGAAGTGACTTGAGAAGCACTTGGATACAAATTAAATGCCCAAAAGGCGCATTCCAAAGTCCCACGGAGTTGGAGTAGCAGGACACGGTGACCTGGAGGAAAGTGAAGGCCCAGCTGGGCTTCAGGTTTTCTCTGCAGAACCCCAAGGCGATAGCCCGGCGGCCCCTGACACCCAGCATCAGAGATGTCCCTGGCCTGACACCCAAGGTGCCCGAGTGTCATCTGGCAGGGCTGGCTTCGCAGGGAGGGGAGCCCGGGACAGGGATCCCCGCCCCCAGGCCCAGGAACCCCGGGGTCGGTCTACAGACCCCAGGCCCCACCCTCCGCCTGGCCTCCATTGGGAAGAGCTGGGCGGGCGAGATGGAGCGCGCAGCCCACCCCCAGGGCCGGAGCTCTGCCAGACCCCCATCCGGGTGTCGCTGGGGCCGCGGCGGCCGCACAACGCGCTCATTCACCGCACGGCCGCGGCTGGGCGGCCGCTGGGAGCCCCGCGTCCCCGCCCCTGGGCCTGAGCGCGTGCGCCGCGACGACCGCGCGGCTGCCGGGCCTGGTGAGTGCGTGGGGCGCGCGTGCTCAGCGGTGGGGGCGCGGGGCGGGGCCGCGCGTGCATGGGGGTTCGCAGGCGGTGGGGGGGGACACCGCGCCGGGTGGGGAGCAGGGCCGAGCGCTCCTGAGGGTGAAGGAGAGTGCGGGTCAGGGGCAGAGGCCGGGATCGCTGGGCTGGGGGCGCGGGGCGGGCACTGGAGAAGTGCCTCTCGGGAGAAGCTGCAGTTGTGGCCAGGACGAAGGGGAGGCAGGTGCTAGAGGGTGAGGGCCAGGGCCTCCTCTTCTCCAGACCTCGGAGCACGCCCACCCGCGGGAGGGTCACTGGGAATAAACTTGGGTCCGGTCCCAAAGCCCTGTCAGCCGGGCTTCTTTCCACGGGTGGGAGGCAAGGATACCAAGTCTCCTTTCCCAGTAAATGGACTCCAATGTAAAAGGGCTGATTTAAAGACAAAACTGAGGAAGTAAGTGTGTGGCACAAAACTGACCACGGGATCAGACCGGAGGACGGTTCAGGCAGGTCCCAGTTGCTGGGGCCAAGCAGGGAAGGAAGGTGTTGGCAGCCCTGTGCATGCACTGGCTTGGGGCAGAATATGCTACCCACTCTCTCTGGACCTCTGGGCACTCAGCCTTTGGGCCTGACCACAGGGCAGCACCAGCCACTGCCTCAGTGCTCAGAGAAACTGAGGCAGAGACACGTGGGAGGCGGGCCAGTCAGACCCCAAAGATCCTATAATGATGACCTCACCTGCTTTCGACACCCAGCCTAGGTGGGGACTAAAAGGGCCTGAGGCCCAATGCCTACAGAAGACCCCTGAGGCCAGGCCCCTGCGGTGTGGCTGAGGCTGTTCCTGAACTATGCTTGCCTGCCTAAAATCTCACCATGGGTCCCCACAAGCCAACCTCTGGACACCTCCACCACCCTTCCTGAGGGGGAAGGGCCACCTCCCACTCGAGGTTTTTCTGTGGCCCCAGGTGACACTGCCCACCCTACCCTGCATGCAGGCATCTGCACCAGGCGCCCACCCCTGCTCCAGCACCCAGGTCCTCCCTGGCTCCTTTAGGGAGACCTTGAGGGAGCAAGCCCAGCCCCCTGGGTCTCCCCAGTTCTCCAACAACCCTTCCGGTGGCTGTACCCAGAGAGGTCCTTATCTGTCCCAGGGAGGGGCCTGAGGCCCTGCATGACTGCCTTACCCCGCCCACTGGCCAACTGCTTCTTACAGCACAGCTCCCAACTGCTGGGCAAACAGCTGCTTCCCAGGGACCACTGGGGCCCAGGTTAGGCAGGGGTGGGAGCGAGGGCTCAGACTCTGGAGGACAGGGCAGGGGCTCTGAGGAGAAATGAGACTTGGAGAGGGCATCCCAGGTGGAGGCTACGGGGGTACGAGACCCTGGAGCCCGTTCAGCCCTGTCCACATCTCACACTTTCGGTGTCTCCTACTCTGTGGCCACCCCAACTACATTCCACTCCCATTTCACCTCCAAATGGGAACTGCAGCCCAGTCTTCCCTGGGCCGACCCAGGGCTGTGGGGAACTAGCAGGGCTTGGCAGACGGCTTCCACAAGGAGGTACCTCTGGTGGAGTGAGTGTCCAGGGACTCCTCCCTCTGGGGCTCTGCCCCATCAATGTCTGTGTCCATGTCCTGGCGGAATGAAGCCCCAGCACATCAGCTGGTTCTGCGAGACCCTTGGCTTCAATCCCACGCAGACAGGAGAAATAGAGCTTGTGACTTCTGTTCCCAGGACCAAGTCAGGCTGCCCAAGGTGCCAGGGCCAGCTTGGCCTTCCAGCCCCACCTGAGGGACCCACCACAGCCTCCTGGCCTCCCTTGGGATGGGAGAGCACTGAGGCCTGCAGCCCCTTGTTACACTCACCCTCTGGCCACAGGTGCCCGGTGCAGGCTCCCAAGCAATACTCACTGTCAAAGTGGCAGGGGGCGAGGGGGGGACCTGAGGCTCCCAAGGAAGTTTTTTTTTTTTTTTTTGAGACAGAACCGGCCAGGCATGGTGGCTCACACCTGTAATCCCAGCACTTCTGGAGCCCGAGGCGAGTGTATCACGAGGTCAGGAGTTCAAGACTAGCCTGACCAACATAGTGAAACCCTGCCTCTACTAAAAATACAAAAATTATCCGGGCGTGGTGGTGCATGCCTGTAGTCCCAGCTACTCAGGAGGCTGAGGCAGGAGAATCGCTTGAACCTGGGAGGCGGAGGCTGCAGTGAGCTGAGATTGTGCCACTGCACTCTAGCCTGGGTGACAGAGCAAGACTCCGTCTCAAAAAAAAAAAAAAAAAGAAAAAGAAAAACAGACAGATTTGCAGGCTGGAGTGAAGTGGTAGAATCATACCTCACTGCAGCCTGGACCTCCCGGGCTCAAGCGATCCTCCTACCTTAGCTTCCCAAAGTGCTGGGCCAGTGATAACATTTGTTTTTGAGACAGGTTCTTGCTCTGTGGCCTAGATTAGGGTGTAGTGGCACAATCATACCTCATGGCAGCCTCAAACTCCCACGCTCAAGTCATGCTCCCACCTCAGTCGCTTGAGTATCTGGGATACAGGCACACACCACTACACCCAGCTAATTTTTTACTTTTGAGTTTTGTAAAGGTTGGAGGGCAGGGGTTGGCCAGGTGCGGTGGCTCATGCCTGTAATCCCAGCACTTTGGGAGGCCGAGGCGGGCGGATCACGAGGTCAGGAGATCGAGACCATCCTGGCTAACACGGTGAAACCCCGTCTCTACTAAAAAATACAAAAAAAAAAAAAACTAGCCGGGCGAAGTGGCGGGTGCCCACAGTTCCAGCTACTCGGGAGGCTGAGGCAGGAGAATGGTGTGAACCTGGGAGGCGGAGCTTGCAGTGAGCAGAGATCACGCCACTGCACTCCAGCCCGGGCAACAGAGCAAGACTCCGCCTTGAAAAGAAAATAAAAGAAAAAAGAAAAGGTGAGGAGCATCTCACTATGTTGACCAGGCTGGTCTTGAACTCCTGGCCTGAAGCAGTCCTCCTGTCTTACAAGAGTGAACCACCGTGCCTGGCCAATAATTCCTTTTTAAAAAGCAGCTCACCCTTATTGTCATGTGTGGGCTTAATTGAAGTTCACTTTCAGAAATCATTTATCTTCACACCAGCTGTATAAAGCAGGCACTGCCGGTCCCAGTCTATGGTAGAGGGGAGGGCAGAGGAGCCGTGAGGGTGACCAGGCACTGCGGGTCGGCGCTGGGTCTGGGCAGACCAGGACTCCTGCCCCTGGCCAGTCATGGCATCTTGACCCCCGGCAGCCCTTGCTGTTGGCAGTGAGCACCACACACAGGGCTCATGCGAGCACATACATATCTGCACACACCAGCAGCCTTGTGTTGAGCTGGCTGTCAGCCTCCACCCTGCTCCAGCTTGAACCGGGCTGGCTCCTTGCAGGACCAGGAGGGTGTCCACCAACTGGACACGGAGACCAACCCTCCCTCAGCCCTGCCTGGGTTTAAACCCCAGACCCCAGAGCTGAAGGGTTGCCTGTGCTCAGCCCCTGAGCCCCTGCCTCCTGCTGGTCCCTAAGCCCTCCAGACAGGGCTGCAGAGCCACAGCTGCAGCCGCTCCTAGGAGGCTGGGAGCTCATCAGAGGCCCACACAGCTCTAACTACTACGAGCCTGATTACAGTTCAACTCCCGGATTCACCGATCAGGTAACATGGCTGGATAAACCCATGACTCAGCAATCTGTAAGTAAATAATTCAACCGCAGAGCCCAGTGCACAGACCACTGCCTGCAGGTCGGCGCCAGAGCCACCACCTCCACTCTCCCAGCCGCTCACGGGAGCCAGAGGGCCCTGCGGTCCTCAGTGGTCTTGCCAGCCCCTCGCCATCCCAGGGCCCTCTGCGCCTGTGAGGACTCCCTCAGGTAAGAACAATCCTGGGCCTAGATCTCAGTCATATCAGAGGGGGGCGTGGGAGCCGAGGCCAGAAATGCCCTGGACTTGTGATTTCTTAGGGGCACCCTCAGGCTCAAGGCAGGTGGCCCTACTGTACACACCTGGACCCCAGGGGCTTGGGGTGGGCTTCAGGGCATCCAAGGACCCAGTGTGGTGGGGTCTTCCACGGACGGGGACACAACTCTTGCAATGTTGCCTGAGGGCCAGGACCCCTGCTCTGGGCCCCAGGGATACTGTGCCCAGCCTGCGTGTGTCAACCTACCAGGCTTGACCCACTCCTCCAACACACCCCCCAGGAGACTGCAGCTCCCACACCCTGGGCCAGCGTGCAAATAGCAGGCTTAGCCCAGGCTGCAGGGTGTCCTGGGGACCTGGTGCCCTGGGAGCAAAGTCTTTGCCTAACATTGCTGAGAAGTTTTTAAAGCGAAAGTACATTGGAGTCTGCAAACAGGACAGACCCAGGGCCTCACATGGGACCGGTCAGGCCTCTAAGCACCGCCTCCCTAACGCCACGGTGCTTTCCGAGGGCAAAGGAAAGGTCAGGTGCCCTTCCGGCTCTGCCAGCCCAGGGTGGCTGTGTGCAGCGGGCTAGGTCCTCTCGATGCTGCCTCGGGACAGTGTGTCATGGCCGTTCCACAGTGAGCTGGTGCAGCCTGGGAAGGGGCGCCTCATGTCCCAGAACTGTCTGGGCAGGGGAAACAGATGCCAGTCACCCTCCTCCCCTCCCAGCTGGCCCTTATGGGGCCCCTGTCTAGGCATACTCTCAGAATTCTGTTTCAAGGCCAAGTGGATGGGCTGGGCTGGTGTCTGAACGCTGCTCCCCCGGCAGACTTGGGGTCCCAGCACCCACAAGGCTTGGCAGAGACGTAGGAGGCCTCTTCCTGAGACTTCCGCCAGCCCCAGGACCCACAGGGCAGGTTGCGGAGGGGTGGGGAAGGTATCTCCGAGAGAGGAGGCGATGGTTTGGATGGGGAAGGGAGGGTTCTGGTGTGGACATGGGGTGGACAGCAGGACCATTCGCCAGCCTGGGGAGCGGGAGGTGGATGCAGAGCAGCCAGACTCAGGCTTGCCTGCACCTGTGTCCACTGACTGTGACATTCTGACCCCAAGCACACGTGTGTGCGGCGGCAGCCCAGCCTGTTCCCTCCCCGTTGGGCGGGTGAGCTTCAGGAGGCTACAGGGTGGGTTTTAGGCAGGAAATGCAGAGCCAGTGGGCCACAGCTGAGCCTGGACAGGGTCCTGCCACTCCACCCCTCAGCGCTGCTGGCCTCAGCACAGCCCGTGGTATTGGCTTGGTGTCGTAATCCCATCTCACCCCACGATGGGTTCTGGAGCCGCCAGGGCCTGGCGTCCATCCATACCGGGCAGGGGGCTGGGGCCCGCACTGCCCAGAGAAGGCCCAGCACCAATCCCCGGCCCTGGGTGGGTGAGGGGTCCGCCCCAAGGGGCCCGCTGCTGCCCGGGACCTTGTCGTTTGGCCCTGGATCCAGGGGCTCCTGTGACCATGCCCTCTTCTCGGCTGCAGGTTGGCCACAGGACCTGACGCTGCAGGATGGACGAGTGCCCTGAGCCTCTGCAGCAGGACAGAGGGCCGGTGCTGGTCCGACGGCAGCGCCCAGCACCCCAGGGTCTGTGTGAGATGCTGAAGGCCAGGCTGTGGCGGAGCTGCTCGTGCAGCGTGCTGTGCGCCCGGGCGCTGGTGCAGGACCTGCTCCCCGCCACGCGCTGGCTGCGTCAGTACCGCCCGCGGGAGTACCTGGCAGGTGACGTCATGTCCGGGCTGGTCATCGGCATCATCTTGGTGCCTCAGGCCATCGCCTACTCATTGCTGGCCGGGCTGCAGCCCATCTACAGCCTGTATACGTCCTTCTTCGCCAACCTCATCTACTTCCTCATGGGCACTTCGCGGCACGTCTCCGTGGGCATCTTCAGCCTGCTTTGCCTCATGGTGGGGCAGGTGGTGGACCGGGAGCTCCAGCTGGCCGGCTTCGACCCCTCCCAGGAAGGCCTGCAGCCCGGGGCCAACAGCAGCATCCTCAACAGCTCAGCTGCCATGCTGGACTGCGGGCGTGACTGCTACGCCATCCGCATTGCCACCGCCCTCACGCTGATGACCGGGCTTTACCAGGTGAGGAGCTCTGCTTGGGCACAGGGAGGGGCCCAGGGCACCCCCCTTAGGTGCTGGCCATCCACGAGGGCAAGGCTGGGGGCAAGCACAGAGTTGGCAGAGGAGGTGCTGGCCCAAGACAGCAAGGCTTGGGCAGAGCTGAGGTGCGCCGGGGAATCCCAGAGTGAGGCACCGACGCAGAGGGGCTGTGGGTGCAGGAGGGGAGGGGCATGGGGAGCCGGCCTACTGGGCCACGGCCTGGGTGGGGGCCAGCAGGCCAGGTGTGGCTGTGGCTCAGTGGTGCCAGACTGAGGCCATGTGGCCTCCCAGGCCTTCTGTCCTAGGTGGGGTGGGGGATGGCCTCCCCATCCCTGAATGTCTCCTGCCTTGGCCTGTCCACCTCGGCCCCCATTGGCTCCACATCTGCATGGGGGGTAGTGGGCGCCATGTGTGGGAAGCGGGAGGAAGGGGCTACCTTCTGATGCCAGAGGTCTTAATTCTGAAATAAAACGGACTTCTGCATGTGAGAAGGTTAGATGTGTCTGTGGCCAACTGCGTGCATGTGTGACGCCCGTGTGGATGTCCCAAGTGTCTGCAGGCATGAGCACGTGTGGAGCCAGAACACAGGCCCGTGTGAGGAGTCTGATTTGGAACATATGGTGCTGCAACAGAATTGTCAGGCCCTGTGCTGTGACCACCACCCCTCGGGCCACGCCAGGTGCTGGTGAGGGGCACGTGGCTCCTGCCAGGCGCCTGCTGGCCTGACTGCACTCCGTCCACAGGTCCTCATGGGCGTCCTCCGGCTGGGCTTCGTGTCTGCCTACCTCTCACAGCCACTGCTCGACGGCTTTGCTATGGGGGCCTCCGTGACCATCCTGACCTCGCAGCTCAAGCACCTGCTGGGTGTGCGGATCCCGCGGCACCAGGGGCCCGGCATGGTGGTCCTCACATGGCTAAGCCTGCTGCGCAGCGCTGGGCAGGCCAACGTGTGCGACGTGGTCACCAGCACGGTGTGCCTGGTGGTGCTGCTAGCTGCGAAGGAGCTCTCAGACCGCTACCGACGCCGCCTGCGGGTGCCCCTGCCCACGGAGCTGCTGGTCATCGTGGTGGCCACACTCGTGTCCCACTTCGGGCAGCTCCACAGGCGCTTTGGCTCCAGCGTGGCCGGCGACATCCCCACGGGTTTCATGCCTCCTCAGGTCCCGGAGCCCAGGCTGATGCAGCGTGTGGCCCTGGATGCCGTGGCCCTGGCCCTCGTGGGCGCGGCCTTCTCCATCTCGCTGGCGGAGATGTTCGCCCGCAACCATGGCTACTCTGTGTGCGCCAACCAGGAGCTGCTGGCTGTGGGCTGCTGCAACGTGCTACCCGCCTTCCTCCACTGCTTCGCCACCAGCGCCGCCCTGGCCAAGAGCCTGGTGAAGACAGCCACTGGCTGCCGGACACAGCTGTCCAGTGTGGTCAGCGCCACCGTGGTGCTGCTGGTGCTGCTGGCGCTGGCACCGCTGTTCCACGACCTCCAGCGAAGCGTGCTGGCCTGCGTCATCGTGGTCAGCCTGCGGGGGGCCCTGCGCAAGGTGTGGGACCTCCCACGGCTGTGGCGGATGAGCCCGGCCGACGCGCTGGTCTGGGCGGGCACCGCGGCCACCTGCATGCTGGTCAGCACAGAGGCCGGGCTGCTGGCCGGCGTCATCCTCTCGCTGCTCAGCCTGGCCGGCCGCACCCAACGCCCACGAGCCACCCTGCTGGCCCGCATCGGGAACTCGGCCTTCTACGAGGATGCCACAGAGTTCGAGGGCCTCGTCCCCGAGCCCGGCGTGCGGGTGTTCCGCTTTGGCGGGCCGCTGTACTACGCCAACAAGGACTTCTTCCTGCGGTCACTCTACAGCCTCACAGGGCTGGACGCGGGGTGCGTGGCTGCCAGGAGGAAGGAGCGGGGCTCAGAGTGGGAGGTCGGCGACGGAGGCCCTGCCCAGGGCAAGGACCTGGGCGCGGTTAGCAGCAGGGCTGCGCTGGCGCCTGCGGCGGCCGGCTTCCACACAGTGGTCATCGACTGTGCCCCGCTGCTGTTCCTGGACGCAGCCGGCGTGACCACGCTGCAGGACCTGCGCCGAGACTATGGGGCCCTGGGCATCAGCCTGCTGCTGGCCTGCTGCAGCCCCCCTGTGAGAGATGCTCTGAGCAGAGGAGGCTTCCTTGGGGAGGGCCCTGGGGACGTGGCTGAGGAGGAGCAGCTGTTTCTCAGTGTGCACAATGCCGTGCAGACAGCACGAGCCCGCCACAGGGAGCTGGAGGCCACTGACGCCCACCCGTAGCAGGGCCAGGCCTGTCCAGCAGCCTCTGCTCCCTCCAGGGGCGCCCACAGCAGACGTCTGCAAGCCACTGCTGAGACCCTTCCCAGGGAGGAGCCGCCCAAGAGCTGCACTCTTGTGCCACAGCTGCCCTGGGGAAACCGGGGAACCCCGACTGGGTAAGGAGCCCCTCTGATCACACGCAGGACCCAAACACTCAGAAATCAAGAACTTCTGCCTCCAAGACAGGCTGGCCCATAGTGCTGGCTGGGTCTCAATGCTCCACACCCTTGCTGTCCCTCGGCTCAGCAGGGATGGGCCTGGCCTGACGCTCGGGGTTGACATCTTATTTGAACAAGGGCCCCCCAACATTATGCAGCCTCCAAGGTGCCAAGAGGACCCCCTATGCCCTGGCCTGCCTAGTGCCCATCCTGCTGGTAGGAGCCAGCGGCTCCGGCCAAGAGCATGAGGGTCTCTGTGTTTCCAGAAGGCCCCACACACCCAAGTGCCCCTCACACCTTGTGCCTCCCTGTCACAGGGTGGCCACCTGCACCAGCATCAGGGCCCAGGGTGCTGTGACCAGTTAAGACCTCCCCTCAGTTCTCAGGTGCTGGCCCTGCCCAGCCCAGTCAGCAAACACACAGGGATGCTCATGGGTGCACGAGAAGACAGGTGTGGCACAGCCCACCCTGAGCTTCCAGGGAGACCTGCAGGAAGCCCACCGTGCCCCATGCAGGGGCTCCCTCCAGCACACAGCCCTCACCCCAGCACGGCCAGCAAGGACACGGTGCTTTGGCGGAAAGTGGGGAACAAGGGGTCTTCTGAGCAGTCCCCAGCCCTGCCCCTCCCGTCTGTGCCTCTGTAAGGGGCTCTGGGACACCCAGGCCCCACCCGTCGCCCACCTGGTGGTGACAAGCTCCAGCAGCCAGTGGGTCCGGACCTGCTCGATGCCACGGTGAGGGACGGCGCCCACATAGGCGAGGTTGAGTTGCTGGTCCCAGCTGAGGACGTACTGGTCAGCCTGGCTGTGTGGCAGCGGGGGGCTGGGGACAGCAAAGGGGCGGCTCAGTCCCGAGGCTCAGCATGGCTGGCAGCGCGGCCCACACACACGTTCAAGCCCAGGACTGCCCGGGCGCGGGATTCAGGCGCTGCGCGTGCGCTCAGTGACTAATAAAATGACCCTTAGGGCCAAGGATGTTGGAAGGTCCCATCTTCCTGCGGAACGGGAGCGGCCGTAAGACGAGGGGCCAACGCCAGCCCTGGCCCCGGCCCTGCCAGGCAGGCGGGCCCTCAGCTCTAGGTGGAGGGAATGGGACAGGCAGGCCAGGTCCCGCTGCAGGGGGGTCCCACTCCCGGGAGACTCCTGGTTTACCTCAAAGAGCAGGATCCTGGGCATCGGTCTGGGCTACAGGGGGCGGCCACTGGGCAAGCTCAGGGCCCAGCCCCAGGCTCACGCCCTGGCACCCACTCAGCTGGAGAGCCCACCCCCAAACACGGCGCGGGGCGGGCCCGGGAGAGCCAGGGCCCCAGAGGAGGGAGCTCCGGTCTCTGAAGCTCTCACAGTGCGCAGTCAGGGGGCGCCCGAGCTCTCCCCGTGCGACCACAGGGTCCCGGAGGCCGCGGGCGGGCGCGCGGAGCGCTCACCAGAAGCCTGTGCTCCTCCAGAAGCGCCGCAGGGGCCACAGCGTGCGTGCCGCGTCCACCTGCACCAGGTGCGGGGCCTCGGCCGGGACCACCGGGGGAGCGGCCAGGAGCGAGGCCAGGACCGCGAGCAGCGTTGCGCGGGGGCGCAGGGGGCGCATGGCCGGGCACGCTCGGTGACTTTGGGACTTCGGGCCGCACTGCCGGTTCCGCCTCCGGATAGGAGTCTGGGCGCGCACCCCACGTGACCGCCGCGGCGGGGCGGGGCCTTGGTGGGCGGGGCGATGGCCGGGTGGGCGGGGCTGGGGAGCCTCCGGGAGCCGGGATCCCGGCGGGGTTGGAGTTCCGCTTCCTGGCAGGCCTCAGGGGTTGCTCTGAGGACCGGTGACTCGAAAAGCGCTCAGAAGAACGCTTGGCCCATTGGTGCTATGTGAGTTGAGCCATTACTGTCTTGTTTTTCTCTGTTTTTGTGTGTTTTTGAGACAGAGTCTTGCTCTGTCGCCCAGGCTGGGGTGCGGTGGCGCGATCTCGGCCCACTGCAACCTCCATCTCCGGGGCTGCGGCGATCTTCCCGCACCAGCCTCCCGTGTAAAGCGTGCGCTTTAGCAAGAAGGAGAATTATCCCAGAAGAGCACACTGGGCCCTCCTTACACTTGGCTTCACATCCATGGATTCAACCAAGCAGACTGAAAATATTGTTTTTAAGCTAAAGCAATACAGTCTCGCTGTGTCGCCCAGGCTGGCGTGCAGTGGCGCGATCTCGGCTCGCTGCAGGCTCCGCCTCCACAGGGTTGATGCCATTCTCCTGCCTCAGCCTCCCGAGTAACTGGGACTACAGGCGCCCGCGGCCACACCCGGGTAATTTTTTTGCATTTTTAGTAGAGACGGGGTTTCACCGTGTTAGCCAGGGTGGTCTCGATCTCCTGACCTCGCGATTCGCCCGCCTTGGCCTCCCAAAGTGCTAGGATTACAGGCGTGAGCCACCGCGGGCGACCAAAATAATACACATTTTAAAACAATACAGTGTAACAGCTATTTACAGAGCATTTACATTGTTTTAGGGATCATAAGTAATCTAAAGTACACAGTGGGATGTGCGTAGGTAATGTGCAAATACTACGCCATTTTATATGAAGTACTTGAGCACCTGCAAATTTTGGTATCTTTGAGGGTCCTGGAACCAATACCCCGAGGATACCACAGGACAACCATAGTCCTGTATGCCTGTGTGAATCCAAGCAAAGTAACAAGCTGGGTGCGGTGGCTCACACCTGCAACGCCAGCACTTTGGGATTGCAGGCCAACGCGGGAGGATCACTTGAGGCCTGGAACTTGAAATCGGCCTGGGCAACGTACCAAGACCCCATCTGTACAAAAAAAAAAAAAAATGTAGCCAGATGTGATGGCATATGCCTGTGAGCCCCAGCTACCCACGAAACTGAGGTGGGAGATTGCTTGAGCTTAGGAGTTCAAGGCTGAGGCGAGCTGTGATCACACCGCTGCATTCCAGCCTGGTTGACAAAATGAGACCCATTTCTAAAAAAGTACCAAAAAAAAAAAGGAAAAAAGAACAGTCTACTAACAAAATGAAAATACTGGACAATAATCCTCTGTAAGTTGGGGGAAGGATCATTAGAGTTACAGTGTTCTGACTCTTTTTATTTTGGGGATGGGGTTAAAATATTCTTAACATTAGAACTTCTTATGTTGAAATTGCAAGGTAAAATGTCATGATTAGCCATTTAAAAGAGAAATAGTGTGTATATATTCCAAATTAGCACGGAGGAAAAATGTAATACAAAAAAAAAAGTAATAAAATTCAATGAAAAACTAAAAGGTAAGAAAGGAAGGGAAAGGCGAGAAAAACATGCCAGTACAGAACTGTCTCCAGGAACAGCAGGTAAGACCCTCCGTCCAACAACCCCAGAGAAAACAACTAAAATGGTAGATAAACTGCTTTCAAAACAATTCCTCAAAGCGTCAGAGAACTGAAAAAAACTAAGAAACCACCAGTCCCACACCATGGCGCTGGGCACAGCAATGGAAACAATTATTTCAGACCAGCCACCTCCTGAGAGCAACCAACAGAGCTGGAGAGCGCTGCATGGAACCGTCCAAGCCGCTGGGAGCTCGGAGGAGGCCCAGGGGCTCTGCAGGGCCAAGCCGGGAGGGGGTGGGGCCAGCTTTGAGGCCGCGACCTAACACCCCTACAGCGTATCCCAGCCACACAAGACATGGTGACACACTGATGCGTTCCCCACGCTGTGGCCACACGACAAAAGTCGAGGCTCAGGCAGTGGTGCCTGGTAAAGACTTTGGGCTTTTCTTGGGACCCCAAAGGGCTATCCCCTAAAAGCAAAGGTGAACCAGAAACAGAATTGTCTTTGCGGGGACTGAAGCCAGCCTTAAATCACCTCAAGCCCTGAGAGAATTAAGGTGAGCCGCTCACCTGGACACTTGCGGACACAAAAGCAAACCTTCCCTGGAGGAAGGTAAAACAAACAAAAACAGAAGTCCTCACTGTACAGTGCTGGAATGGATCCGGGTCAGGAAAAATTATAAAGTGCACAATGGGGACATTCACAGTTTGGAATATGCCTTGTATATTGTATAACAAAAGTCTACTGGAATTACGCCTGTAATTCCAGCACTTTGGGAGGCCGAGGCGGGCGGATCACGAGGTCAGGAGATCGAGACCATCCTGGCTAACACGGTGAAACCCCGTCTCTACTAAAAATACAAAAAATTAGCCAGGCATGGTGGTGGGTGCCTGTAGTCCCAGCTACTTGGGAGAATCCCTTGAACCCAAGAGGTGGAGGTTGCAGTGAGCCAAGATCACGCCACTACACTCCAGCCTGAGTGACAAAGTGAAACTCCATCTCAAAAAAAAAGAAAGAAAGAAAGAAAAGACGGAAGGAGGGAGGAAGGAAGGAAGGAAGGAAGGAAATATTGGGCCAGGCGCAGTGGCTCATGCCTGTAATCTCAGCACTTTGGGAGGCTGAGGCAGGCGGATCAGGAGATCGAGACCATCCTGGCTAACACGGTGAAACCCCGTCTCTACAAAAATACAAAAAATTAGCTGGGGGTGGTCGCACATGCCTGTAGTCCCAGCTACTAGGGAGGCTGAGGCAGGATAATCGCTTGAACCCAAGAGGTGGAGGTTGCAGAGAGCCGAGATTGCGCCACTGCACTCCAGCCTGGGTGACAGAGCGAGACTCTGTCTAAAAAAGGAAAGAAAGAAAGAAAGAAAATATTGGGCTGGGTGTGGTGGCTCATGCCTATAATCCCAGCACTTTGGGAGGCCGAGGCAGGTGGATCACCTGAGGTCAGGAGTTTGAGATCAGCCTGACCAACATAGTGAAACCCCATTTCCACAAAAAAAAAAAAAAAAAAAAATTAGCCGGGTGTGGTAGTGCATCCCTGTAATCCCAGCTACTTGATTGAGAGGCTGAGGCAGGAGAATTGCTTGAACCCTGGAGGCAGAGGCTGCAGTGAGCTGAGATCGCGTCATTGCACTCCAGCCTGCGCAACAGAGCAAGACCCTGTTTCAAAGAGAAAAGACAATATTAAATGGTGTTCTTCAAGTAGAAGGAAGGAAGTCCCAAATCCCAGCTCACAGGTGCAGGAAGAAGTGAAGAGTGCAGGGGGGATGGGAAAACTTCCCCTCCCTGTCTGAAGTTTCACCAAAAAGGTACACAGATTTCTTGGATTGTAGTTTTATGTGACACTGGAGCTTTCAGAGCAAAGACCTAAAGGCGCAGGGGAAACTGCATTTTATACTCAGGCTCTGTGAAGTCTGGAAATAGGATTGGACGAAAGGTTAAGACCTGACAGGCTAACAGACTCCCGGGGGGCCCAGTGAGGCCCGTGTGCTTCGGTTCCTGGCAGCCTCTCTCTGCAGCTCTCCTTCTTGCTGGGTGGGGGCACAATCCCCCGGAATAGGGGTCTGAACACCTGCAGTCAAACAAGGCAGGCCAGAGAATTCCTTTATGGCCAGTTTTTACACAGAAATACAGGAAAGTTATTAGTCGTACTTTTAGGTTTATGGCTGGCTTTAGGTTTATGGGGAAAAGGGGTTCAGGTTTCTACGACCTGCCTCGGAGAATAAGGGGCCAGAGACAGGGGGCAGGAGAAGGCCTGGCTTCCAAGGCCTTCACTCCGGGTGTCATTTTCTGAGCCCCAACAAAAGCAACAGAAAGGGTATATTGTGTACAAACCTAATGAATCGTAACCGCATAAAACAATCATGTTACAGGGTTTCACATATTTCTGGGGAATTAGGATTTACAGCAACAGCAGCACAGGTGTCCTGAGGGAAAAGTGGAGTGAGAGGGGAGGAAAGCCTCCCGAAGATGCCCTCCGTCCTGTCCAGGCCTGTGCCTGTCGCCTCACGTGGTGAGCGCCTGCAAACGTGGTTCCTTGAAGCGTCTAAAACGCAGAGATAATCCCGGGTGTCCAGACGGGCCCGGAGTGTAATCTCGGTGTTCCTGTACAGGGGAGGCGGAGGGGGATTTGACACAGAGGAGGCTGTGATGGCCTCAGGAGAGATCGAAAGGTTGTTCTAAAATGTGTCCCCAGGATTTGTTTCAATGAGGTGTGGGGAGACACACAGACCCGGCCATGACAGGCTGGGAGGAAGGCCTTGCTGTGTGTAGAGACGTGTGCGATTCTGATTTAGATTCTGGGGCTCTGTGAGGCAAGAGATTCACACGGGTCTCTGCCCTGCAGGGGACACCTTTTGGGTAATGGCCCAGTGGCTTATAATAAACTTGGGGAAAAGGCCGCTGGTCGGCAGAGGCACTCAGGGCTGAGACCACACCTGGCACGTTACTTCCGGGTCCGCCTTTCACCCGGGGCATCCGGGCAGGGGTGGAGCAGCAGCCGTCGCCGGGCTCCCCAGGCAACGTGGCCAGCAGCATTGTGCCCTCCTGCATGCGCCCATTTCTCTTTGCTCAAGAGAGTCCAACGGGGCTTGCCAGGCAGCCCAGGGGTCTACGGGGGTGACCTCCTCCCACACTTGGCATCCAGCAAGCCACTGAAGACAGGGGAAGCCGCCCAGCCCAGGGGTCTACGGGGGTGACCTCCTCCCACACTTGGCATCCAGCAAGCCACTGAAGACAGGGGAAGCCGCCCAGCCCAGGGGTCTACGGGGGTGACCTCCTCCCACACTTGGCATCCAGCAAGCCACTGAAGACAGGGGAAGCCGCCCAGCCCAGGGGTCTACGGGGGTGACCTCCTCCCACACTTGGCATCCAGCAAGCCACTGAAGAAGGGGAAGCCGCCCCCTCCCACGGGTGGAAGACAGCAAAGGACAGCTTTGCCTCCATCCTGCCTAGAGAGTCCTCGGCAGTCGAGCTGAGCTTGTGGGGTGCTGGTCCTATGCCCCGGCGCATATGGGCAGCTGGGGATGGGGCCAGAAGCTCAGGGTCGGTGACAGCCTCTGTCCCGGGAGACCCTGGGGTCAGCCAGTCACTTGTGGTTTTAAGAGTGGACGGCACTGGCCCGGCACGGTGGCTCACGCCTGTAATCCCAGCTCTTTGGGAGGCCAAGGCGGGCGGATCACGAGGTCAGGAGATCGAGACCATCCTGGCTAACACGGTGAAACCTCATCTCTACTAAAAATACAAAAAACTAGCCGGGCGAGGTGGCGGGCACCTGTAGTCCCAGCTACTCGGGAGGCTGAGGCAGGAGAATGGCATGAACCCGGGAGGCGGAGCTTGCAGTGAGCTGAGATCGTGCCACTGCACTCCAGCCTGGGTGACAGAGCGAGACTCCATCTCAAAAAAAAAAAAAAAAGTGGATGGCACAAGGCCAAGTTCTTGCTGGTTCTTGCATCAGAAGCTGCTGGGCAGCTTATGGCTGTCAGGGGTGGCTGAGAGATGCCAGCTGGCCAAGAAGAGGCTGCCAACGCCTCTACAGTGGAGTCTCTGAGGGCACTAACAAGAGTGCCTGCAGATTTTAATTTGTTTTGTTTTGTTTTTAGACAGGGTCTTGCTCTGTGCCCAGGCTGGAGTATAGTGGCACAATCACGGCTTACTGCAGCCTCGACCTCCCAGTCTCAAGCAGGCCTCCCACCTCAGTCTCCTGAGTACCTGGGACTGCAGGCATGTGCACACCCGGCTAATTTTTTATTTATATATTTTTTGTAGATAGGGTCCCTCTGTGTTGCCCGGGCTGGTTTCGAACTCTTGCGCTCAAGTGATCCTCCCACCTCAGCCTCCCAAAGTGCTGAGACTACAGGCGTGAGCCACCACCCTGGCTGGTTTTTATTTGGACATAAAATTTGGAAATGAGGAATATGTTGCCACCAGAACCCAAAAAGAACTAAAAGATATTGTACTGTGTCAGTAGGAGGGCGTTTTCCATGCATGTGGGCCCGCGCCTCTGAAGGAGGTCTGGTCTGCGGAGGTCCCGGCGCAGCCTGGAAAAGGTGGGCTGTGTCCTTGGAGGTGGCGGTGAACTGCAGCGTCGGCTTCGAGGTGGCTGAAATGGGCCCTGAGTGGAGCAGAGGCCACGTCTGCCCAATGCATGCTGGCCGGTTGCTGACTGGGGAGTCACTGGTTGAGACCCTGCTGGGTGCAGGGTGTGGGGCCTAAGGGGCGACTGCAGCCTCAAGATTGTGAAAACCCACCATGAGGCACCCGTTATTTTTTCCTGGTGAAAGAACAGGCAAAATTGGGCCTTTGTTTTCTCTGCTTGTATCTAGGTAGTTACTGTTTTTTTCCTTTCTCCCCACCACCATCCCTTCTTTCTGCTTAGGCTTTGATCCACCCTAAACCCTGATTTTTAGTTTCTGTCTCTGGCTGATAAAAGGGAAGGAGGGGAGGGAAGCTGCCCCCTCAGGATGGCCACTGTCTGCTGCATCTTTTTCCCTCCGTTTTTTCCTCTTAAACAAAAATCTTGGTTTTTGTCTTAAAAATCTGGCTTATATCTCCAGGTGCGTAGAATTTTTTTCTCTTTTCTTCCTGTCCATTCTGACTGTATTACCTGCATTTTTTTTTTCTTTCGAGAAGGAGTTTTGCTCTTGTTGCCCGGGCTGGAGTGCAGTGGCGCAATCCTGGCTCACTGCAGCCTCCGCCTCCCGGGTTCAAGCAATTCTTCTGCCTCAGCCTCCCAAGTAGCTGGGACTACAGGTGCCCGCCAACATACCTGGCTAATTTTTGTATTTTTAGTAGAGAGAGGGTTTCACCATGTTGGCCAGGATTGTCTCGATCTCCTGACCTCAGGTGATCTGCCCACCTTGGCCTCCCAAAGTGCTGGGATTCTAGGCGTGAGCCACCGCACCCGGCCTATTTTCTGTATTCTTAATGCACTGGCCTTGGGGGTCTTGATCCTGGAGAGACCACAGCTCCCAGAGCTCACAGGTGCCTCCTTGTCACACTCACACCAAGCCAGTGTCCCTGCCCTCAGTCACCCCAGGGCAAGGTATTGACTGACCAGGGGCTGCCGAGCCCAGGACCCAGGGAAGTCGCTCCAACTCCAACCCTGTCCTGATCTCATCTGGCAGCGTCCACCTTGCCTCATTTGCCCTTCCTGAGGCGCCCCCATGAACTGGGGCTCCCCACCACTCTGTGGCCCTGTGTGCTGTGCCCCCTTCTCTTGGGAAATGTAATATATCATCTTTGCAGGAAGTCGTCTCCACATCTGCCACCTTACCACACCTGATTAAAACTAAGCCCAGGTACAAATTTTAGAACAAAGGTGTGTGGCCTCTGGAAATCACCTCTGGAAGCTAGAAGGGGCCAGTAGCTTTGCCGCGGGAGGGAGTGTGGTGCTGCCGACATGTGGACCTGCAGCGGGTTTGTGCTGGCCTGGGCCACATCAAGGCACCAGCACAGCAGGTCCACACAGTGGGACGGATTGACAGGAAGCTGGGAGATCCCCTTCCAAGGGCAGCACACAGTTTTGTAAAATTTGCTAAGCCAAAATTCCTTAACCACAAGCGCTCCTACTCCCTCTCCGCTTTCCCTCTTGCTGGGCTGGCACTGGAGAGGCAGTGGGCACTCTGCGGCCTGGCAGGGGGACGTTCAGTTGTGGAGACATCGGCGGGTCAGCAGCCTCCACCATGCCCTTCCCAGCCACTTCCTTCCAGACGTCCTATGGGAGAAACAGCTTCCAGCAACACCCGTGGCAATTAACACAGAGGAGTGACTCACAGGAACTTCTGGAAGAGGAGGAAAGATCTTGCTGATTTAACAGGAAATGCCGACATCAATGAGAGAATGCGGGACCCTCACACCAGCCTCACGAGAACCCGGTGGATACGGCTCATCCCAGAGGGTGCCTTGGATCAGCACCTGGGGAAAAAAAAGCAGCACCTGAAACTGGTCAGCCTGCAGAGGAGAGAAGACTGAGCAAGTTTTCTCCAAATTTCACAACAGGCTTTACCATGTGGATGATATAACCAGTCGTCAGTACATTTCTGTAAAGCAAATCACACTTTAAAAAAACCAGCCATGCTAGTGGGCCTGAGGATTACCTTTCATTTTCCTCTTTTCTCTCTGGAAAATGATATTGCAAAATTGTAAAAAGAGACAATTAAAAAGTGGATGAAAGGGTATCACAGCGAGCCATTATGAATAAAAAATTTCAGTATTTTCTGGATTTTGTGGTGCTTGTGCTATTAGTCAAGTTTTAAGAAATGCTTAATTTATGATTTCTTCTTGCATCTAATTTTATTTTATTCTTTTTTTTGAGATGGAGGTCTTGCTCTGTTACCCGGGCTGGAGTTCCGTGGCGCAATCTTAGCTCACTGCATCCTCCGCCTCCTGGGTTCAAGTGATTCTTCTGTCTCAGCCTCCTGAGTAGCTGGACTTACAGGCACATACCACCACGCCCAGCTAATTTTTATATTTTTAGTAGAGACGGGGTTTTACCATGTTGGCCAGGCTGGTCTCAAACTCCTGACCTCAGACAATCCGCCCGCCTTGGCCTCCCAAAGGGTTGGGATTACAGGCGTGAGCCACCGCACCCGGCCTGCATCTAATTTTGTAATAGTTATTTTGCATTTCTTCTTCTTCTTTTTTTTTTTTTTTTTTTTTTTTTTTTTTTTTTTTTGAGACGGGGTCTCGCTCTGTCACCCAGGCTGGAGTGCAGTGGCTGGATCTCAGCTCACTGCAAGCTCCGCCTCCCGGGTTCATGCCATTCTCCTGCCTCAGCCTCCCGAGTAGCTGGGACTACAGGCGCCCGCCACCTCGCCCGGCTAGTTTTTTGTATTTTTTAGTAGAGACGGGGTTTCACCGGATTAGCCAGGATGGTCTCAATCTCCTGACCTTGTGATCCACCCGTCTCGGCCTCCCAAAGTGCTGGGATTACAGGCTTGAGCCACCGCGCCCGGCCTTTTTTTTTTTTTTTTTTTTTGAGACGGAGTCTCGCTCTGTCTCCCAGGCTGGAGTGCAGTGGCGCGATCTCGGCTCACTGCAAGCTCCTCCTGGGTTTACGCCATTCTCCTGCCTCAGCCTCCTGAGTAGCTGGGATTACAGGCACGTGCCACCACACCCAGCTAATTTTGTATTTTTAGTAGAGACGGGGTTTCTCTATGTTGGTCAGGCGGGTCTCGAACTCCCGACCTCGTGTTCGCCCGCCTCGGCCTCCAAAGTGCTGGGATTACAGGCGTGAGCCACCACGCCCGGTCTGCATTTCTTAAATAGATCCCCATCAGCAGTTGAGAGCTCTGGCTCTCTGACTGGATGCCTTCCCGCTGCCCGCAGGCAGCCCTTCCTGCTCACTCACATTCTTCAGGGTGCTGTCTGTCCCAGAGCACAGCTCCTGGAGGGTGGAGGTCCCCTGAAGCTTTGGCTACATTCCCTTTACCCTGGGGTCCACCCAGGGTCCTGCCCCAGCAGCTCAACCAACAGCTTCTGGACCAACAGAATCCTCCCAGGTTGAGGACCGAGTCTCCCCCCTCAGCATATGAGGGGCCTGCTCCTCCCTCCTCAGACTGGGTCTCCAGCTCACCCTCCACTCCTGGAATCCCCCTGTGGCCTGGGGGCCCCCACCAGCATAGCCCCCAGGGCAGGTCTCCCGGCTCCTTCCCTCCACAGTCCACAGCCCCCAATCCCTTTCTGGCGTCTCCCCGACAGGCCCCCCTCTGCTCTTCCCGCCCCCTGGGACCGCCTGCCGCGATGGCCCTGGAGCCCCGCCCTCTGCAGGTCCCTGCTCGGTGGTCTGGGGTGGGGTCCCTGGCTGCGCAGACTCCTGTCCACAGTTAGGCCCACGGGGACAGGGACCCAGAGTGCTGCCAACGGCGGGGAGGGGTGACCCGCGTGGACACGGCTCTCAAAGGCCACCAACGCCAGCTGAACAAGACCCGCGGCGCGCACCGGGCAGGAGAGCTGGGCGCTCGGCGTGAGGCCCGGGCGGGGGTCGCGAGGCTACAGCCTCGGGCCGCAGGCGGGTCCCCCGTTGCAGTGAGGGCACCAGTCGGGCGCAGGGGGTCCTGGGCCTCGGGCAGGACCAGGTCTGCGCGTGCGAAGACGGCGAAGACCCCACGGACGGAGCCGCCCAAGCACCGCAAACCCCGTTTCCCGGGACCCACTGTGGGAGGCCCGCGGCGCTGCCCTTCGCCTGGGGCGCCCTGCGCGGCCGGGGGCCTAGGACAGCATCTGCGTCTCGCGTGGGAGGCGCCTGTCTGCGCAGCTGCGGGCCGCGGCCCCGCAGGTACAACGCCGCGCGTGCGGCGTCCGGAGTCCGCTGCAGGGAAGTCTGGGCCGGTTGTGGTCAAACCGAGCCCACGCGGACCAGTTCCCCACGGCGGGTTCGCGAGGGGCCCCCACGCGCAGGTCCCGCCCCGCCCCATCACAAGGCCCGCCCCCCAGTCCCGCCCATCGACGGGGCACGGCTGCGATCCGTAGCAGGCCCCGCCCCACCCGCCCCCAGATCCGCCCACCAGCAGCGCACGGCCCCGCCCCGCGGCCCGCGTCTGCGCAGTGGGGCGGGCGCAGTCGGAAGCCGGGCTGCGCGGCGCCGCGGTGGAGCTGGGGCTCTTGGACCCCCAGCGCGGACCAAAAGGGGCTCGGGCCGCTCGGGCCGGGAATGGCGGCGGCGGCCGAGCCCGGGGCCCGTGCCTGGCTGGGCGGCGGCTCCCCGCGCCCCGGCAGCCCGGCCTGCAGCCCCGTGCTGGGCGCAGGAGGCCGCGCGCGCCCGGGGCCGGGACCCGGGCCGGGGCCGGGGCCGGGGCCGGAGCGGGCGGGCGCCAGAGCCCCGGGCTCCGTTGCCGGGCCGGGACACAGCTTCCGGAAGGTGACGCTCACCAAGCCCACCTTCTGCCACCTCTGCTCCGACTTCATCTGGGGGCTGGCCGGCTTCCTGTGCGACGGTGAGCGCCCGGGCCCGATGCCCACCCGGCTGCAGCCCTGCCTCTGCCCCGTGGGCGGAAGCCTGAGCGGAGGTGGCACCGGCGCTTTCGGGGTGGGGGGCGGGGTCCCAGCCCTGTTCTTGGGACCTGCCTTCGTGGGGCGGTCGGGGCCTGTGCGCCGTGGGGCCGTTCCAGGCTGCGGGTCTCCGGGCTTCCTCACCTGGGAGGTGCGGGCAGTGTCTCCATAGTGCCGCGCGATGGCTGCGACCGGGGGCTGTGCCTGATGCGAGCGGGACCTCCGCTGGGGTCCCCATGGCCGGCTTCCTCTCCCAGTGGCTGGGGCAGCAGGTGTCGCCGAGCAGGGCTGGCCTGGGCCCCTGGCCCTGGCCCTTATCATGCTGTGGCCCAGAGTCCCAGCCACCTGGAGAGCCAGGCCGGGCCCTGCCGCCCGGTGCGCGTGCCCCAGCCCTGCTCCACCCAGCTGCCCAGCCCCGTCTGGGGTGAGGACGGCCTTTCCCTGCTCTGGGCTCGGGTGCTCCCAGGGCTGGCTCTCATCTTCCCCCGCGGCAAGCAGGCGGGCCCTGGGGACCACAGCCCAGCCTCTGGAGGGAGCGAGGGTCAGGACCGGAGTCCTGGACGTTTGACACTTACTGTGTCCTGGCCAGGGACGCCGAGGTGGCAGGGGCTAAGGAGCCTCTGCCCTGCTCAGGGATTCAGGCCTTTGCTCTGGGGATAGGGGTCCACTCAGGCCGGGGTCCGCAGAGGAGACTGTCCCCTCACACAGGGATGTGGTCTGTGGTGGAAATGGCATGGTTGTTCTGACCCCCAGGGCGCACAAGGTGGCCTGGCCTGCCAGCTTCTTTGTCACATCAGAGCATGGCACAGCCATGCCTGCTGCCTGGGGAGGCCAGGGGCTTCCCCCGAGGTGGGGAGTGTGCATGTGTGGCTGAGGCGGCTCCCTGCTTGAGGCCAGACTCCGGGTCCCCTCCCCCTTGGGAGGGGGCACAAGGGCCCTCCTGGGCAGCACCCAAGGAAGAGGGGCCAGCAGGGCTATGGGAAGAAGGGCGCCCTCCCCCACCCCCGGAGACCCAAGCGTGGGACGTGGGGTGAGCAGGCCCTGTCTCCACGGCAGAGGAGGGACATGGGTGCTGCCTGTCTCCCCTTCTTCTCTCCGTGGACCCTGGCCTGCTTCCAGAGCCTTTCTATTAAGCTGCCAGAAGGAACTTCTCCGAGTCCCATCTGGAGACTGGGGTAGCCAGGGTTGCAGCAGGTGAAGGGCGCTGTGTTGTGGCACCAGCTGGGCCTTCTGGAAGAGCTCCCTGTCCCAGCTGGGCAGCCTGGAGCTCCCTGGCACAACCTTCACCCGGGGCTGTCTTGGCAGGTGTGTCCCTGGGTGCCTTGCCCACTCCCAGCCCCCAGCAGCCTTTGCCCCAGCCCAGGGCTCCTGCTCTCCCTTCTGCCCTGGCCCCACCCTCCTGTCTGTTTCACTGCTGGGGTGTGGCGCTTGCTGCTCTTGTGTCCTCCTGAGCACCCTGCTGGCTGAGGTGCTCCCTGGGTCCTGTGCACATGGCCAGAGCTCCTTGGGAGGCTCAGGGCTGTCCACTCCCCAGCAGCTCCTGCCTCCCAGAGCCCTCACCTGCCCTGGGTGGCTCTAGGTCTCAGGCATGGTGCACAGCACGTAGCAGGGAAAATTAGGGGTGTGCGCAGTTTCAGGGGAGTGAGACACAGGTGTCCCTGGCAAAGCCAATCTGCAGAAGCCCGAGACGCCCCTGCCACTTAGCAAGCCTGGTGAGCCCAGGGCTGCCCCTTGAGAGGCCCAGCTGCAGAGGCAGGAGGAGCGCTGGGCCCACGTGCGAAGGGGAGGGGCTGCTCTCTGGATGAGAGGACACACTCATTGTCCTCCAGGATGGTCAGGACCACCCAGGTTCTTGCTCCTGGGCTGCAGGCTGTCTCCAATGAGTGGGGCTGGGTGGAGGGGGGGACGGGGGGAACTCGGAGAACCACAGGGTGGGTATGGCAGTAGTTGCCCTGGGGCCTCTAACTTCCTGGGTAAGACAGCCATTGGGTGGGACAGGGGCCAACTCACACAGCGCTCATTCCCACAGTCTGCAATTTCATGTCCCATGAGAAGTGCCTGAAGCTCGTGAGGATCCCGTGCACGAGTGTGGCGCCCAGCCTGGTCCGGGTGAGTGTGGGGCTGGGTGTTGCACCTGCAAGAGGCTGGGGGATGTGTCAGCTCTCGTGGGGTCGAGGTACTGAGACCCTTCATGTCAGATGTTAGTGATACCTGCGGTTGAAAGGCAAAGGTCAGACACTGCTCGGGATTAAAAGGCTCAGCACCCTGCATGGATCTGTAGGGAATGATGATAAAAGCCAGTCCCAAAGGTCACAGTTAGCAAGATCCTGTCCACAGAACGTGCTCAAAATGACGAAACTAAACATCTACACAGATGTAGAGAGGTCTCCAGGTGGGGAAGTGGGTGTGGCTGTGACATGCAGCGTGAGGCTCCTGGGGGGGATGATTTCCGCATCTGGGGTGTCAGCATCTCAGCTGTGATATGACCTTAGTTTGCAAGATGACACACTTAGGGGAGCTGACAAAGGCTTCAAGGGGTCTATGCCATTCCTCGTAGCTGTGTGTGAACCCACAGGCACCTCAAGGAAGCTTGAATAAAAAGCAAAGGCAGGAAGTCTGGGTGCCTGAGGGTGTCTTGGCCACCAGCCTCCCCCTAAGGGCTCTGAGTGGGGCAGGGAAGTGACTGGCCCAAGGCACTGCAGGGCACTGCAGGAGCCCTGGGCTGGGGCAAAGGCTGCCGGGGGCTGGGAGTGGGCAAGGCACCCAGTGACACACCTGCCAAGACAGCCCCGGGTGAAGGTTGTGCCATGGAGCTGTTCTCTGGTGACAGTGGTGACAGCAGGGACATGTAGGAAGGGCCAGGCTTACTCCTCCCTCAGCTGTCAGCCCCGCCATCTGCAGACTGAGGCCCCCCATGTCTGCATTCCCTGAAGTGCTCAGGCCGCAGGTGGAGTGCAGGCTGTGAGGCAGGCCCAGGTGTGCAGCAGGACGGGAAGCCAGGCCAGCAGGCGCACCTGCCACTGGCGGGCACCTGGCTGCGCCGTCCCCTCTAATGTCTGATGCCCTTTTCCTAATGATGCAGTTCCCGGGGTGTGAGCAGGAAGCCTGAGGATGCTGGCCCTGGTGGTGGCTGGGATCCTGGCCCTGGTGGTGGCCGGGATCCTGGGGATGCCACATTGGCTTGGACAGCCCCTCCTCATGTGAACGGCCTGAGGCTGCAGCTTTTTAAAATTGATTTTAATGTACTTTTCTATACTTTGCTAAATTGGGAAAATATGTATTTCAACTATATGCATAATAGGAAGTTTAAAAGATATATTTGACAAAATAAAAGTTACCCACCATTCTGGTATGCTCACAGCTGAAATTGTGGAACACGGTCTTTCTGTGTATGCTTTTATCGGGTGTGGTTTAAGTTTGGGGATAAGAGAGAGTCGAGAGTGAAGACTTGGTCCTTGTCCTTTCCTTCTCGTGGAAAAGCAGCAGCCCAGCCCTCCCCAACACAGAAACGTTGATCCACACTTGTTATGGCCTGAGCGTCTCCCAGAGGGCAGTCCCTGTGTGCTGGGATCTTCCTGGCTCCGAGGAGACAGATGCCAGGTGGTTGACAGAGCCTCGCCTGCCCCAAGGAGGGAAGGGGTGGCAGGGGGGCCTCGCTCCCCTGCGCTAGGCAGGGCTGCTGGGGAAGGCCACAGCCTGCTCCCTGCTTTTGACCAGCCAGGCTGCCCCCAGAACCGGGGGTTGTGGTTGCTCCTGAGGCCTCCAGGTGGCACAGCTGGCCCACCAGCCCAGCAGGAGCGTGAGCTGCAAAGTTGTGCAAGTGAAGAGGAGGAGGGGCGGCGGGCAGCCTGTAGCGCTTACCAAGAGCGCTGAGGTGAGGCTGCGTCTTCCCTGGCCAGGTTCCCGTGGCCCACTGCTTCGGCCCCCGGGGGCTCCACAAGCGCAAGTTCTGTGCTGTCTGCCGCAAAGTCCTGGAGGCGCCTGCACTCCACTGCGAAGGTACCTGGAGCCTGCCTGGCTCCCCTTGCCCCACTCGGTGTCCTGGTCTCTGATGCCCAGGGTGGCCCAGCCCACCCCCTGCTGCAGCTTGTCAGGGGTGATTGGGGGAAGCCGAGGACTGGCCACCCGGCAGGCCACAAGACAGTTAAAGGATGCGGGGTGCTAGGTGGTAGGGATGGGGCCAGACCCAAGCGCCAGCAGAGGCAGGGGTCCTCCGGGGCACGGCAGACACCTCTAACCCTGCCTGCCCCCAACCCTGCCTGCCCCGCAGTGTGTGAGCTGCACCTCCACCCAGACTGTGTGCCCTTCGCCTGCAGTGACTGCCGCCAGTGCCACCAGGATGGGCACCAGGATCACGTGAGTGCACCAGCCCCAGGGAGCCCTGGGGGGTGGGGCGGGCCCAGCTGCTGACTGCCCCGCTCTGCAGGACACCCATCACCACCACTGGCGGGAGGGGAACCTGCCCTCAGGAGCGCGCTGCGAGGTCTGCAGGAAGACGTGCGGCTCCTCTGACGTGCTGGCCGGAGTGCGCTGCGAGTGGTGCGGGGTCCAGGTGGGCGCTGGGAGGTGGTGGGGGTGGGGCAGGAGAGGTGCGGGGTCGGGCGGGTGCTGGGAGGTGGAGGAGTTGGGGGAGCAGGGCAGGAGAGGCACGGGGTCCAGGTGGGCGCTGGAGGGTGGAGGGGGCGGGGCAGGAAAAGCACGGGGTCCAGGGGAGCGCTGGGAGGTGGAGGGGGCAGGGCAGGAGAGGCGTGGGGTCCAGGTGGGCGCTCGGGGGCTGGAGGCAGGAAAAACACGGGGTCCAGGCTAGGTCTGCGACGTGTGGGGTCTTTCCCTGGACCCAGCGCACCTGGTGTCCCCGTCCCCGGCTCTGATCCCCCAGCTCAGGCCCTTGTCCCCCCAGGCGCACTCCGTCTGCTCCGCGGTGCTGGCTCCCGAGTGCGGCTTCGGGCGTCTGCGCTCCCTGGTCCTGCCCCCGGCATGCGTGCGCCTCCTGCCCGGTGGCTTCAGCAAGACGCAGAGCTTCCGCATCGCGGAGGCGGTGGAGCCGGGTGAGGTGCGGGCCGGCCGGGGCGCCCTGGGCTGGGGGCTGCGCACTGAGTGAGGGGTCCGTGTCCCCGACCCGCAGGCGAGGGAGGCGATGGCGCGGACGGGAGCGCTGCCGTGGGTCCAGGCAGAGAGACACCGGCGACTCCGGAGTCCGGTAAGTGCCCTCCTCCTTCCCCGCAACTCTCCTGACATCCCCGGGCGCTCTGGACTCATGGAACTTCCCCGGCCCAGGGAAGCAAACGCTGAAAATCTTTGATGGTGACGACGCGGTGAGGAGAAGCCAGTTCCGCCTCATCACGGTGTCCCGCCTGGCCAGTGCCGAGGAGGTGCTGGTAAGGGGGAGCTCGGGGCAGGTGTCTGAGCCCCACCTCCCACTGCATGTCCCCGCACCTGGCGCCCCCGACCTGGCTCCCCCAACCTGGTCCCCCTCACCCACCTGCCCCCGCCCCGCGACCTGCCCCCCACTGAACCGTGCCTGACCCCCCACAACTTGGCCTCCCCAACCTGGTGCCCTGCAGGAGGCCGCGCTTCGGGTCCACCACATCCCCGAGGACCCTGGCCACCTGGAGCTGTGCCCGCTGCCCCCTTCCTTGAAGGCCTGTGACACCTGGGCTGGGGGCAAGGCTGGGAGTGCTGTGATTTCGGAGGAGGGCAGAAGCCCTGGGTCTGGCGAGGCCACACCAGAGGCCTGGGTCATCCGGGCTCTGCCGCGGGCCCAGGAGGTCCTGAAGATCTACCCTGGCTGGCTCAAGTGAGATTGGGCCCGAGGCTCAGGGTCTGCTGGGCGGGGTGGGGGGAGCTCCAGCTCAGGCTGCGTCCTCACAGGGTGGGCGTGGCCTATGTATCCGTGCGAGTGACCCCGAAGAGCACGGCCCGCTCCGTGGTGCTGGAGGTCCTGCCACTGCTCGGCCGCCAGGTGTGTACCCTGAGCCTGCTCCCCATCCTGGCCAGACTTGGTTGGGGGTCACTGTCCCAAGGAGGCCAGGCCACCATCCCAGCCCAGGTGTGGCTGTCCCCGTCGGTGTCCTGAGGTGGTGGGGGCCTGCCCAGACCTGATGCCAAGCTCTGCCCCAACAGGCCGAGGGTCCTGAGAGCTTCCAGCTGGTGGAGGTGGCGATGGGCTGCAGGCAGGGTGAGTAGATGGCCCGTGCTGGGTGTGGCAGTCCCTGCACCTTTTGGGTTTGGGCCTGCTGCCCAGGCTCTCCTGCAGGGTGGTGCCGGACATCAAGACCGGGCCCTGTCCTCCTGACCAGTTCCACCCTGCATCCCCATGGGCCCTGGGGGCTCAGGGCAGCTGTTTCCAAGGTGGGCAAGGAGCCTGGTGCTGACGGCCTGTGTCTCTCACCTCTGCAGTCCAGCGGACAGCGCTGATGGACGAACAGCCGTTGCTGGACCGGCTACAGGACATCCGGCAGGTCAGTGGGTGTGGACGCTGGCCCCCAGGGAACCGGCAGCTCTCAGCCACAGCCTCTGCCCCACAGGGTGGGTGTGCCCCAGACGCCAGGTTCTTCTTGGCTAGGCAGCGGCTGTCCTGGCTGGCAGGGCAGTGCCCTCTGTCATAAGTTACTTGGTCCCTGCAGGGATGCCTTGAGCTGCAGACCTCTCCGAGTTCCTTGAGGGGAATGGACAGGGGTTATCCACAGCAAGGAAGCCTCTTTGGCCCCTTTGCGCGTTTTCATGTTGACTTAATTCCTGGGAGTGTTCCTGACACCCCGTTTTGCTGTTTTGCGGGTGAGGAGGTAGAGGGCCTGGTGCGGTGGTGCCGTTCTCCCCGGCCCAGCGTCCCCGCCCCTCTCCCTGCAGATGTCCGTGCGACAGGTGAGCCAGACGCGGTTCTACGTGGCAGAGAGCGGGGATGTAGCCCCGCACGTCTCACTGTTTGTTGGCGGCCTGCCTCCCGGCCTGTCCCCCGAGGAGTACAGCAGCCTGCTGCATGAGGCCGTGGCTACCAAAGGTGTGACCACCGTGGCTGGCCGTGGGCTGCTGGCTGGGGGCAGGGTCCGGCGGCAGGCAGTGGGGCTGCAGTGCTGAGGCCAGCTCCTGCCTCTCCTTGAGCCACCGAGGCCCAAGCTCCAGGTCCAGCCCACGTCCCTTCCTCCAAGAGGCTGTGTAGCCTCCTGCCCTCTGTGGCCCTTCCCTGTGGTGCTCAGCCTCTGCCTCTCCCTCTCCCTCTGGGGGGCCCTGGACCTCCGGGGAGCTGGGAGTCCTGCTCTTAGAGTGGGGCAGGGGTGCTTTCTGGGGAGGCTGCCCTTGGGGTGAGACGTCACCCCTGAACAGGCGGAGGGGCTGTCCCTGGCCCCCGTGTGGTACGTCCTTCACCTCCCACCGCCCTGACTACAGCCCGCCTTTGCAGCCACCGTGGTGTCTGTGAGTCACGTCTACTCCTCCCAAGGTGAGCCGCCCTGATGGACGTGGTCACCTGGGGCCCAGGGGTGTTCCTGGGGTGAAGTGGGACAGCTCTGGCCCTCACGTAGCACCTGACCTTTCCCTTGGGCAGCTCTGGGCTGGGGAAACCCTGGTTTGCTTCCTGCCCTGGCACCGTGGGGGCTACGGGACAGGCTCCCCTGAGTCCCGGGCCCCTACCACAGGCGCAGTAGTGCTGGATGTCACCTGCTTTTCGGAGGCCGAGCGGCTGTACGTGCTGCTCAAGGACATGGCTGTGCGGGGCCGGCTGCTCACTGCACTGGTGCTCCCCGACCTGCTGGTGAGTGAGCGGTGGAGCCGGCTCTTCACACACCCTGGGGGTGGCGAGAGGGAGGTCCGGGTCTTCAGGTGCACAGGCCCCACAGCCAGACTCGCTCTTTTCCTCTGGCATCTCTTTATCGAATTCACTGGGGGCTCGTAGGTGCCACTTTGTCTGTGCCTCACAACAGCAGGGAGGACGCTGTTGCCCGTTTTACAGCAAAGGGCCTGAGGCCAGAGGGTCAGCGCTCATCCGAGGCTGCCCAGTGGGTGATACCAGCTCCGTGGGGCACCGCGGGGCCAGGCCCAGCTTCCACGCTGCACCTGAGGCCTCCACCCAGGTAGGGAGGCAGCTCCTGGATGCGCTGGGTCCCGCTGCGGCTGCCTCACCAAGGGCCAGAGCGTGTTTGTGACCAGCTGTCAGCATCCCAGGCACGGCCCTCCCGGTACAGCCTCAGCCCCACTCCCCCTGCCCAGGAGGATGTAGGGCCTCTGCTCTCTGCCTGGAGCTCCCCAGGCCAGTCAGTGCAGCTCCCAAACTTTGGACGCTGTCCTTAAGACCCACAGTGCCCAGAAGAGGGGGCACCTGGCAACAGGGTAGGGCTGGGGGAAAGGGGGATCCAGCCCATGGAGACGGGGCAGGGCCGGGCGAAAGGGGGGTCTGGCCCATGGAGACGGGGCAGGGCCGGGGAAAGGGGGGTCTGGCCCATGGAGACGGGGCAGGGCCGGGGAAAGGGGGGTCTGGCCCATGGAGACGGGGCAGGGCCGGGGAAATGGGGGTCTGGCCCATGGAGACGGGGCAGGGCCGGGGAAATGGGGGTCTGGCCCATGGAGGGACTCCACGCTGCACACCGTGCCTTCATAGTGGCCTCTCGTTCTCTGCCCATCCAGCCCCCAAAGGGTCCCACGAGGACCCCCAGGTGTCTATGGCTGCTCTGCCCCTGAACCCTGACCCTTGACCCTGACCCCAGTCTAGACGAAGCAGAACTTGATCTGAATGAGTTGTCTGTGGCTGGGACGGGTGATGCCTGTGGGTCCCTCCTGTGTCCCTACACCTGGCCTTGCCTGGCTCAGGACAGGGTGGCCATCCCCACGGTCCCGAAGATGCAGCCCCTGCCCCAGCCCCACTCGCTCTGTGGGCAGAGCCAGGTGTGGGGCCGACACGTGCTTTCTCTCTCCCGTCAGCTGCCTGCCCTGGGGTGAGTGGTAAGTGGTGACCGCAGGCGGCTGTGCCTGCCAAGTGGGTCACGAAGCCCCGAGTGTGTCCTTGCCCCCAGCCACGGCTGGCCCCTGTGCCGCCGCCCACCCTGTGTCTGCACCCGGCCTGTGTGTCTCCTGTTGCCCAGCCGTCCCCGCTGTGGGGGCTCCAGCCTCCTGTTATAGGGACCCCAGCCCTGAGCCCGCTGTGTCTAGATCCCTGGGTACTGTTTCTTGGGGTTGTGTGTGGGGAGATGGGCTCTGTCCTGTGACTGAAGGACTCCGTGTGCCGCTCTGTGAGTTAAGAGCTTTTCTCGGCTGCTGTGTAGGTGGGTGGGGGCCTGGGAGCCGCCATCCTCCAAAGGTGTGCACAGGAGGTCCCCCAGGAGACAAGCCTTGGTCTCGCAGGCAAGGAGTGCCAGGCAGAGTCCCATGTGGATTTCCAGCCTGGACTCACAGGCTGCATGGCCCAGGCGGGTGTGGTCTGTTCACACTCAGCTCAGTGGGCATGTCCGAGGCCTTTGTGCTGGGAGCACCAGGCAGCCAGCCGGCTGGCCTCAGTGCCGCCCTGCTGGCCAGCAGCGAGATGGGGTGACCACGCAGCTGATGTGTGATGCTTTTCTTCCTGGGGAGGGGGCTGGTCCAGGCCAGGTGGGCTCAGGGTTGGGGGCTGGGCACTGCCTGGCAGCCCCAGCAGTGGGGACACCCTACCTTGGGTCCCCATCCTAACCCAGCCCCCTGTCTGTCAGCACGCGAAACTGCCCCCAGACAGCTGTCCCCTCCTTGTGTTCGTGAACCCCAAGAGTGGAGGCCTCAAGGGCCGAGACCTGCTCTGCAGCTTCCGGAAGCTACTGAACCCTCACCAGGTCTTCGACCTGACCAACGGGGGTCCCCTTCCTGGGTGAGTCCAGCAGGACCCCTGGTCCAGGGCAGCAGTAGGGGCAGGAGGGGTGGGAGGGGCCCCAGGAGGCTGCCACAGCTGTCTCGGCTGGCAGGAGCTCCACTGGGATCCCGTGCTGGGACCTTGAAGTCCTCCACATGGCCAGGACGGGCATTTGAAAAGGAAGGGGCAGCCTGGGTGGGGGATGGGCTGCGCCCACAGCTGCTGGAGAACACTTCCCGTCTCCTGCTAGGCTCCACCTGTTCTCCCAGGTGCCCTGCTTCCGGGTGCTGGTGTGCGGTGGCGACGGCACTGTGGGCTGGGTGCTCGGCGCCCTGGAGGAGACACGGTACCGACTGGCCTGCCCGGAGCCTTCTGTGGCCATCCTGCCCCTGGGCACAGGTGGGGTCAGCCATGCAGCCGAGGAGGGGGCCTCAGGGTCTACCCCTTCCTGCGCAGCTTTTGCTGAGGCCTGGGCTGGCGTCTGTCTCTGTGGTGGGGTCTGCACCTGGCTGATGGGCGGGTGGGTGTGGACAGATGCTCTGTGTCTGCCTGTGTCCCAGGGAATGACCTTGGCCGAGTCCTCCGCTGGGGGGCAGGCTACAGCGGCGAGGACCCGCTCTCCGTGCTGCTGTCCGTGGACGAGGCCGACGCCGTGCTCATGGACCGCTGGACCATCCTGCTGGACGCCCATGATACTGCCAGTGCAGAGAATGGCACTGCAGACGCAGAGCCCCCCAAGGTACAGGGTGGCCCGCCGTGGGGTGCCCTTCAGGCTTCCGCATATGACCTGGTCACATGTGTCACAGTGGGCATCCTCCTCCCAGCCACACTCAGATGTATGCACCCACGTCATCCCCTTTGCAAAGTAGGCAGTTGAGGGAGGCACAGAGAGTGGCCACTGCTGGGAATTGTGCTGAGCCAGCTGGCGACAGAGCCTGGCCGGGACCTGCCCACGCTGCCCTCTCCTGGGTGGTGGGCTTGTTGCCGGGGTGGCCCTTGCTCTTGTCTCTTCCTGCCGGCAGGAGGCAAAAAACTAGACCTGCTGTTGGGGAGCTCAGGGGGCCTGGTGAGGGCGGCCGGGTCCTGGGAGATGAACGCCCTGTCCCCAGATCGTGCAGATGAGTAACTACTGTGGCATTGGCATCGATGCGGAGCTGAGCCTGGACTTCCACCAGGCGCGGGAAGAGGAGCCTGGCAAGTTCACAAGCAGGTACTGGAGCCGCAGGGACCGCCACCTGGTGACGGCATACCTTCCTCGGGTCCCCCAGCAGGGATAGGCAGAGGGGCTGCCACCTGGTGATGGCATACCTTCCTCGGGTCCCCCAACTGGGAGGGGCCGCCACCTGGTGATGGCATACCTTCCTCGGGTCCCCCAGCAGGGACAGGCAGAGGGGCCGGAACGCGGAGGCTGCCTAAGGCGGGGTAGTGCTCCCCCAGTGATGGGCGGCCCGCCCTGTCCCGCAGGCTGCACAACAAGGGTGTGTACGTGCGGGTGGGGCTGCAGAAGATCAGTCACTCTCGGAGCCTGCACAAGCAGATCCGGCTGCAGGTGGAGCGGCAGGAGGTGGAGCTGCCCAGTATCGAAGGCCTGATCTTCATCAACATTCCCAGGTGCTCACGGGCTCCCCAGAGGCTCTGCCAGGCGGGGCCACCGGCAGGCTCAGCCCTCGTCCCGCCTGCACCTACACCTCTGTGTCCGCTTTCTTATGCTGCAGCTGGGGTTCCGGGGCCGACCTGTGGGGCTCAGACAGCGACACCAGGTTTGAGAAGCCGCGCATGGATGATGGGCTGCTGGAGGTGGTGGGCGTGACGGGCGTCGTGCACATGGTGAGCCGCCGCCCGGGTGTGTGGGCGAGCCCAGGATGGTGTCCCTGGTCCCCACTGAGCCCAGCTGGCCTCTCCTGCCCCAGGGCCAGGTCCAGGGTGGGCTGCGCTCCGGGATCCGGATTGCCCAGGGTTCCTACTTCCGGGTCACACTCCTCAAGGCCACCCCGGTGCAGGTGGACGGGGAGCCCTGGGTCCAGGCCCCGGGGCACATGATCATCTCAGCTGCTGGCCCTAAGGTACGTGGGGTGAGGCTGGAGAACCAGGAGAGGTGGGCCAGGCTGGGCCGGTTGTGGGAGTGGCCGGTGGTACCTGGGTGGTGCTGGCATGGCCTGCTGCGGCCCTGGTCTTCCTTGACTCCGGGGAGGGTGCCTGCCTCAGAGGAAGGCTGTGCCAGCGGTCAGGCAGGCCACAGGTGGCACAGGGAGCAGCCAGGCAGGTCCCTCCCCTTCCGTGAAATGGGCTGAGATGGCGTCAGCTGCCCGGGGCCCAAGGACTTGGGGCTGCCCGTGCACTGTTCTTTCATCGGCCGTGTCACCCTGGCCCTCTGCCCCCTGCCCTGGGACAGGTCCACATGCTGAGGAAGGCCAAGCAGAAGCCGAGGAGAGCCGGGACCACCAGGGACGCCCGGGCGGATGCGCCTGCCCCTGAGGGCGATCCTAGGTAGGGGTGGCTGAGGCAGCCCAGGGGCTCGAGCCGTCTCTGCCTCCGCCTCCGCCTCCGCCAGCCTTGTTTTCAGTTGGTCTAGAGGCAGCTCCACGTCCACACGGTGGCCGGCCTTGTGGTTGGACTTGGCTACAGCCCTGACCGCATCATCTTCCTGGGGCCAGAGCAGGACCAACCCTCATCCCACTGGAGATTGCTGTGTGGGTGGCAGTGTTTCCCCGTGTCCTGGGTGGGCACAGGGCTCTGGCGGGCAAGCCGTCTGCCCTGTGGGGGCCTGGTCCTCTCCTCAGGGGTGGGCACTCATCCCTCTATACCTCTCCCTGCCAAGCCCCTTGAGCTGGAGAGTGCTGGACGCTGGCCGTCCAGGTGGGTCTGACCTCGCTTTGTGTCCCTCAGGCCTTCCCCCTGGCCAGTCTTTCAGAGCAGCAGGCTCCCTGGTGTGTCCTTACCCCCAGCAGACACAGGCTGCCAGCCCCTCCAGCCTCCCCTCCCCGCCCCGGGCAGCAGGTGTGGGCAGTCCCTGGTGGGCAGCGTTGGGCTGCTGGGTGGTTGTGACTGGTGACTTCCTTGTGTTGGGGGAAGAGAGAAGGTGCCTTCCCTTGTTTTCTGGCCTTGTTATATACAGATGGCAGCTTGGACCACAGGTACAGCTGCAGGGGCACAGTGCCCAGCTGGGCCTGGTGGCCCTTTCCTAGTGCCTGTGCTGGGGGAGGAGAGCCTCTGTCGTGTGGAGGCCAGGAGGTCTCAGGTGCTGCCCTGGCAGCACCAGAATGTGGGCCGGGCCCAAGTGTCTGCCCCTCGGCCCTCAGGGTGGGGCATTTAGCACCCAGAAGAGACCAAAAGCAGGACATGGCGGTGCGGAGGAGTTTGTGGAGGCGGAGACAGCTCCACGCATGTGGCGGAGGAGCTGGCTTTCAGCCCCAGACCCCACGCTAGCACTTTCCACGCTGCTTGCTCCCTGCTGACATGCAGTTCCCAGTGTCTGTGTGAGCCGACATCTGCTCAGTCCTATCCCTCGTCAGCATGTGGAGACCCAGCTCCTGCAGCGCCCCTGCTCCCACGTCCCCCAGACAGCTCGGTGGAGGGTCCTGCGTCTGGGCCAGGCTGGGGTGCACCCAGTCAAAAGACAAAGCTGCCTCCACGTGCCCAAGGATTCAGACGGTGCACTGGCCCCACGAGGAGTCTGACCAAAAATGGAGCCAGCCCTGTGGGAAGCCCTGACTCCCCCCACGAGAAACAGGCCCACGGTGAGGATATCCCCCTTCCCCTTGTGGGGCACAGCTGGCCTGGGCCTCCGATTCTGCGGAGCTTTCGGGGTGTGGCCTTGACCTCAGAAGTGGCTCTGGTTTGGCCTCAGGAGTGTGTGGCCTGGCCCAGCCTGCTGCAGCCTCCTGGGGGACCCTTGGTGCCACTAATCCTGACTCCCCCGCTTCTGCCAAAACTGCACAGACACATGCATTGTAAGGCCTGCTCACGGCCTCAAGTGTGCACTCTTGTTTACGTCGTCAAGACCAGTCCTTCATTTGTGATTAGTTTTGCTTCGCGAGCCCTGGTGTGGACTGTGGTGTGTATGAATCGTGTGTTAACTGTGGTGAGGGGCTTGTCCTGTATGTGAATGAGTCTGTACCCAGGTGAGCTCTGTGCCCTGTACACCAACCGGGCCCCTCTGTATTTATCGCTGCCTGAATGCAACAGTAATTTATATCTGGGACAAATACAGTTTGGGCGTCACTGTCCTGCCATCTCTTCCTCATCTTTGTGTCAACAACCTGGCATGGCATCCCCTGCCCCCGCCGCCAGCTCTGTATAGGCCTCGAAGGGGCTGGGAGTGGGCAGTCCCTCAGGTGGGTGGGCTTGGTAACGTGTCTTCAGGTTGGAGAGTGGATAGGCAAATGCCATAATGCACATTTCAAGTTCCTGTGAAACTCCTCTCTGCAAAAAGTGGAGAACAATTTGAGGACTGAAATAGAGCATATTTCACAATGAAAATAAAACCCGGCCACGCAAGAACCACTGTGGCTTGCCCGCGACTCGGCTTCCCCTGCCCGGCGTCCTGTCCTCCCTGGTCCATCTCTGGTGGGGACGGCAGGGAGCGCGCTCTGTGGCTGCTAGCAGGGGGCAGGGAGGAGCTGGGACTGTGGGTCCTCCTGGCACGTAGGGGCCGGTGGTGGGTGTTCAGGCTGGGCGATGCCGTGCAGGACCCGCAGGCTGGCCAGGGCCAGGCCCACGAGCAGGCGCAGCAACAGGAAGGCGCAGGGCACGGCGATCTGCATGAGGTGGAAGATGCCCACGCTGAACCTGCTCAGCAGGCAGGTGGAGGTGAAGGCCAGCAGGCTGGCGCAGGGGTACAGGGCCAGCTTCGCGAACATGAGCGCGTGCTCCCGGCCGCCAAACCACACCGAGGGCTGCAGCGTCTCCGCCTGGTGCAGCAGCGCCGTGGTCCAGATGGCAAACTGGAAGATGCTGGCCAGGAAGATGATGGCGCAGCTGACGCGCACACGCTCCAGCTCGTCACGGGGCTGCCGGGCGAAGGCCGAGGTCTGCTGGTAGGCCAGCGGGAGGCCGCCCACAAAGGCCAGCGAGAGCGTGTTCAGCAGCCCCATGGCCCGTGTGGCCTTGCGCACGTGCAGGAAGAGGGAGTGGTGGGCGAACCACAGCAGCCCCACCGTGGCGAAGGAGCCAAAGTACGCCAGGAAGCGCGGCCCGGTCGCGCTCAGGGCAGCCACGAGGCTGCCGCCGAACCTCTCCTTCACTTCCTTGGGGTCCGGGACGTTGTCTTCGCTGAGAACAGTGAACAGAGGCATTTGTGCCGGCCTCACCGTGGCCCACGCAGGCCCCGGCGGGGTGGGCTGAGCGCCTGTCAGGGCTGCCTGGACCCAGCACATGGTGCAGATGAACCATGTGGACTTTGCAGTGGGCGAAATTTCAGAACGCTGTATTTATGTATATTTGGCACGCTGACCATTATGTGCTGTCCATCTGCAGTTCCACAGAAACTGGCACCCTTCTGCTCTGTGCTAATGGGAGCCCAGTCCTGCTGGCCCGGAGTGCTGCTGGGGGCCCTGGGCTGCAGCCCTCTCTGGCCGAGGCTCTCCTGCGTCTGCTGTGCAGGAGCAGCCTGCCGTGGGGCAGCGAGGTCTGTTCCCTCCCAGCTTCCAGCCCTCGGAGCCACCCACACCACACCCTGGCTGAAGATCCATGGAGAGCTTGCCTCCATGGTTCTCAGATGCACACAGGGTCTCAGGAGGCCGACTCCCAGGCCGGACTCTGCAGCCCCAAGGAGGCTGTGGGAACCACCCCGGTCAGGGCTGCTGCCTTCTGACGGCACCACCCAGAAAGCCGGGAACAGTGTCATCTTTCAACATCAGGACATGGAGGACAGTGGTCCTAAAGCAGCCCCGACCAGACTTCTGTCCTCCAGAACGATAGGCAGAGGTCAAGGGGGTGAGGGACAGGGGGTGGGAAAGGAGACAGACCAGGGGCAGCAAGGGAAGGAAGTTGCTGGGAGGGGGCAGCTCCCCTGGCTGTGGCTCCAGGTGGAGGAGAGGTCACTGTCCCAGCCCTACACTGCAGCCTCTCCTTGGCAGGTCCCTCCCAAGGGGGCCTGAGCTGGCCTGGCACAAGCAGGCAGGTCACCCTGGAGTGTCCCTGGCACCTGGGCCTTAGAGATCAGGTGCCAACGAATGCTTCCCATTCTTAAAAATGCACACGACAGCAGAGAAGAGCATCAGGAGGCTTGGACTCAAGAATATCAAGTACAGAATATAAAACCATAGTGTCTGACCCCAAGGAGATCAAAGTGCTGAACTATGATGGGAGAACAAGACACTCCAAAAGAATGTTAAAAAAGCAAATTCAAACATTACAACAGCCAGGCGCGATGGCTCACGCCTGTCATCCCAGCACTTTGGAGGCTGAGATGGGTGGATCACCTGAGGTCAGGAGTTAAAGACCGGCCTGGCCAACATGGTGAAACCCCATCTCTACTAAAAACACAAAAAGTTAACTGGGCATGGTGGTGGGCGCCTGTAATTCCAGCTACTTGGGAGGCTGAGGCGGGAGAACCGCTTGAACCTGGGAGGCAGAGGTTGCAGTGAGCTGAGGTTGAGCCACTACACTCCAGCCTGGGTGACAGAGCAAGACTGTAAAAACAAAAAACAAAACAAAACAAAAAACCCACAAAAAACAACAACGTGACGACTAAGATAAGCACTCTAACAGATGAAGTGGTGGTGAGGCAGTGGAGGACAGATGCTGGAAGGAAGCAACAGCAGGCCGAGGGGAGCGGGAGGGGCTGGGAGGCAATGTGGGGGACTGGGAGGCGATGGCGGGGGCTGGGAGGTGATGGGGGGGACTGGGAGGGAGCAGGAGGGGCTGGTGCTGGGGCAGGGGTGAGGCCTGGGGTAGGGTGATACCCATGGATGTGAGCCCCTCTGGAAAGAGTGAGGAGAGCAGTTGGCGGCTGGTGCTAACCTCGCCCTGGCACCCCATCGCCGGCCCACACTTGGGGTGGGAGCCACTGGGAAGGAAGGGACCACTGGGGGGGTTGTCCTCACTGAAGCGGGGGCTGCCCTGACCTCACACAAAACTCCAGGCATCCAAGGGAGGGTGGAGCCGAGACCCCTGTGCCTTTCTGGGGTTTCCAGGACTCAGACACACTGGCCGCCTGACAGCTGGGGCAGGTGGCGCGGGGTCCTCACCAGATGTCCAGGATGAGAAGGGTGGCCACGATGGCATAGACGCCGTCGCTGAAGGCTTCCACCCGCTCCTTGCTGAGTGGCTCGTGGAGGTCAAATGTGAAGACTTCCACTGGGTGAGCCGAGGGCTCCCTATGGCCTGTGGACACGCCAGGAGCGGGGAGCTGGCCAAGCCCCCCAAGTGGAGCCAGAGCCCGCATGGCTGTCACTGCCCTCATCTCTGAAGAGGCCTGGAACGTGCAGGCCAGGAGAGGAGACAGGACAGGGATGCTCCGAGAGGCAGTGTGGGAGCCCCAGCCACCACCACGCACGGGCCTCGGCCCACGGACAGCCCTTGGTGTGGAGCAGCCACACGGAGAGGGGTACACTGTGGGCCTCACAGGCCCGCCCACCCAGCCATCACCCAGCCACACGGAGCGGGGTACACTGTGGGCCTTGCAGGCCCGCCCACGCAGCCATCACCTACCCAGGAGCCTGTCTCTGCACCAGCCGGTGACCTTGCTGACGTAAGGGAGGAGGATGACAGTCACCATCAGCAGGTAAGACTGCAGGGAGACAAACCACAGGTCAGTGCCTTCCACAGGGGGCCGAGGCCAGGCCTCATCCACACAGAGCTGTGTGCCAAAGCAGGGCAGTGCCCTCCACGGGGGGCCGAGGCCAGGCCTCATCCACACAGAGCTGTGTGCCAAAGCAGGGCAGTGGCAGAAGGCAGGGTCTTTGCAGATCATGTGTCTGATAAGGCCTAGTACCCAAAAAGTGTAAAGAATTCTTAAGCCAGCAGTGGCTCATGCCTGGAATCCCAGCACTTTAGGAGGCTGAGGCAGGTGGATCGCTTGAGCTCAATCGATCGAGACCAGCCTGGGCAACACAGTAAGACTGTATCTCTACGAAACATAAAAAATTATCCATGGCCGGGCGCAGTGGCTCAAGCCTGTAATCCCAGCACTTTGGGAGGCCGAGACGGGCGGATCACAAGGTCAGGAGATCGAGACCATCCTGGCTAACACGGCGAAACCCCGTCTCTACTAAAAACACAAAAAATTAGCCGGGCGAGGTGGCGGCGCCTGTGGTCCCAGCTACTCGGGAGGCTGAGGCAGGAGAATGGCGGGAACCCGGGAGGCGGAGCTTGCAGTGAGCTGAGATCTGGCCACTGCACTCCAGCCTGGGCGACAGAGCGAGACTCCAGCTCAAAAAAAAAAAAAAAAAAAAAAAAAAATGATCCAGGCATGACTGTGCGCCTGTTGAACCTGGGAGGTAGGGGTTGCAGTGAGTGGTGATCCAGCTCACTGTACTCCAGCCTGGGTAACAGAGCAAGACCGTGTCTTAAAAATGTATCGTCTATCTACCTATCTGAAATTCTCACAACAATAAAAAGATGACCCAATTAAAAACGGGCAAAGGATGAGAAGAGACATTTCTCCAAACAAAACATGCAAATGGTCAACCTGTCGCAGATCAAAACCACAATGAGATTCCTTCATATCCACTAGGATGGAGAGAAATGAAAAACAGCAGGTGTTGATGAGGATGTGGAGAAACTGGAAGCGCCGTGTGCTGCTGGTGGGAATGCAAAATGCTGCAGCTGCTGCATTTTGTTTGGTGGTTCCTCAAAAAATTAAAGTTTGGTGGTTCCTCAAAAAATTAAACTTAAAAAACTAAGCAGAGAATCACCAAATGACCCAGAAACTCACTGCTGGGCACATGTGCCAACAGCCTGAGAAGACAGATCTGAACAACAGCCTGAGAAGACAGATCTGAAGAGACACGTGTCCAGCTCAGAGAGGCACCACTCATGACAATGCCCACAGTGGCACCACTCACGACAGTGCTCACAGCGGTGTCACGGCAGCTACACGTGTCCAGCAACGGTCACAGCAGCATCACTCACAACAGCTGGAGGTGCACTTGCCCAGATCCCCGTCCACGGATGAGTGGGCCCACATGACGTGGCACGAGACTCACAATGGACTATTTTTGGGCCACAGAGAAGGAACGCGGTTCTGACACGGGTGACAACATGGGTGAATCTTGACAACAGTATGTTAAGTTTAAGAAGCCAGACACCAAAAGGCCACACACTCTGTGAGTCTCTGCATATGAAGAATCCAGAACACACAAGTTCACAGACACAGAAAGCGCATCTGGCTCCCAGGGACTAGGGTGGGGCAGGGGATGCGGAATGGGGAGCGACGGCTCCTGGGTGCTGGGTTTGCACTGCAGGTGATGACAGGTTCAGAACAGGAGAGAAGGGGTGCCTGCATACAATGCGAATGCACTCCGTGCCCATCAAGTGAGCACTTCGTATGGTTATGATGGTAAATATGTGTATTTTACCAAATGTAATTTAAAAAGGGAGCACAGAGGACCAGACCATGTGAGTGTCCTGGTCCTGAGAGGCCTGTGTCTTTGCACTCAGCCCTGCAGAAGTGCTCAGGCTAGTGCAGCCAACACACGCGCGACAGCCCCAGGCCTTACTCCCACCCTAGGCGTGGCACTTCCACAACTCCTCGCAGGCGGCTCCTGGCCTGGGCCATGCTGTCCGCCCTCCCCATCACGTGGCCCCAGTTGGCAAGATGGACCCCTCCAGTTCACCACAAGGGTGAGAACACCACAGACATCAAGGCCAATTCCAGACACGTTCATGATCCAGTTTGCGGGCTTCAAGTAACCAACACATGATGAGGGAAGTGCCTCCAGGTGCCAGGTGGGAGTGAGCAGGACGTCCTAGCAGGAGGCAGCCTGCACCCCGGGGTCAGCAGGTCGGGGGAAGTGCTGTGGAAAAGCAGGGAAAGAAACTAGGGAGGAGGTAGCCCATCTTGGGGGTAGGCAGGGGGGTCTGGGGGCTCGCAGTGTAGGGTTGGGGAGGGCCTGGGGATGGGGACCATGCAGAGTGCGGGAGGGAAGGTGGAGGCAGCTGCTGCTACAGGATGCAGGGCACGAATGTCAGAGGCCCAGGGCAGAGCCCAGGACCCATGTGGTGTGTGCTACAACAGGAGGGCTCAGTGGCCAAGATCATCCAGGGGAGGTGGGGACGGCATGGCCCACGGCAGTGAGAGGCTGGGCCTGGAGGACAGAGCCCAGCGTCTGGGTGGAGGCTGGGGGGGCAAAAGGACACCTGCGGGTCTGTCCCAATGACATGCAAGGGTGGAGGGCTGCAGGGCTGCAGCCAGGGAGGTCTGACAGTGTGGACAGAAGGAGGCCAGTGTGGGGTGAAAGCCCCAAGGTGCGGGGGCCGAGCAGAGGGACCAGCAGAGATGGAGGAGCAGATGCAGAGGGGCCTCGCGAAGACCCTGAAGCTGTGGAGGATGAAGCCGGGATGCGGCACCGAAGGCTGAGGATGGACTGTTGCCGTCAGTGCCACGGAGAGCAAGGTGGCTGCCGTGGCCTGGCCTGGAGTCCTGGAACTGCTGACAGCTTGGGCCTCCCAGCCCCACCCCTGGAACCCTCCTTCCTAGAGTCTGCTGGTTCCCCTTTCGCCTCCCATCCAGGCTTCCCTGGGCCAGCTGTGGGAGGTGAGGGCACGGTCACTGCAGGCTGCTCACCCTCCCCAACACCGCACCTGCTCGTGGGCAGCTGGGCCGGGCTGTCCTGTGCTTCTCACCTCCAGGCCTGGCCCCAGGTCAGCCTCAGGCTCAGGCTTGCTGGCCACTCGCCTGCCCTCAGCCCCTCCAGGCCCACGTCTGGGCCCTGTGGCAGGTGTGGCCACCCTGCCCAATCCCAGCCATGGGTGCTGTGCCTTGGCTGTGTCCTCCACATGATGGCTATCCCCTAGCCTGGGTCCTGATCTCATCAGCCTGCCTGTCTCCTGTCACTCGGCCACTACCAGAAGTGGCTGTCCCACCTCTGAAACCAGGACTGCCCCAGACCTGCTGCCCTTACCCTTGCCCACTGTGCTGGCCACCCACCCACCTGCCTCTGCCCAGGGCTCAGCCCACCTGCCTTCTGCCCAGAGCCCCTGCCCCTGCTCTGACCTCACAAAGGCTGCAGTTGAGGAGGCCCGCCTCTCCTGCCGGTGCCTGTGGGTGGCCCACCCTCCCTGAGGAAGTCCCTGGCCTCCAGCCTGCCCCATACCCCGACCCCCACATCTCCCTGACATCTCCTCCTCCCTATTTCACAAGCATCAAATGCATCCAGTCTAAGAGCCAAGCAGTGCAGCAGCCACAGCCCCTGGGACTCACAGGCCACCCCCCAATTCTGGCCCGGTGCTCCCGCTAGGCTTAGCTATGCCCGGCCTGTGGGCCTCCGACACTCTGGAGCCAGCCCTGCTCAACTCCCCAGCTCGAGCCCCTCTCGGTGAAGGAGACGGCCTGCCCAGGCCTCTAGTGAGTGAGGCAGCAGCACCAGGCCCTCGCTGGACATCTGTTATTTTGTTTTGTTTCTTTAGAGACCGGGTCTTGCTGTGTTGCCCAGGCTGGAGTACAGTGGCTATTTGCAGGCACAATCCCTCCATTGATCAGTACGGGAGTTTCGACCTGCTCCACTTCCACCCTGGGCTGGCTCCACACTCCTTGTGCAACCTAGTGGTTCTCTGCTCCCAGAATCACCATACTGATGCCAAACTTAGTGTGGACATCCGACTGGCATGGCCGAGAACTACAGCCAGAACTCCCCGGTGCCCGCGGTCCCCCTGCCTCAGCCTCCCAAGTAGCTGGGACGATAGGTGCGTCACTGCCATCTGGCTGCCGTTTGTTTTAAACCTGGGATTCTTCTGAACTGTTTACTAAACATTTAAAATAACCACCATTCATTTCTCCACAATTCTTATGGTGCTTTGAGTTTAAAAATTCAATTTACTTCAAAGGTGCTCAAGCTGGTCCAGCTGTCACAAATAAAAGCTGCTACTGAAAGCAACTCTGAAACGGCTGCCTCTTAGGGGTTTCTCTCTGTTCCTGGGTGATGGTGGCGTTACTAGAATGATGGTCTTATCCTATTAAAATCAGCCATTGGCTTAAAAAACCCAAGTGAGCAGACCTCGGTCTTTGAGCTAAGAGGCTCCCAGTTGTCTTTTACCTGAGTGAGGGCTGCTAGGAGGCCCTGCTCTCTGCCGGCCCCGACCCGCACTGCTGCCCAGATGCACTGCCCCGCAGACCTGGCTCCCGCTGCCAACAGCTGGGTTCTCAGCGCTGCTTTCTCTACTTTCCCAGACTCCATTCTGGGTTCTGGAACTTTCTTTTGCTGCCTTCTCCCTCTCCCTGGTGGCTCACATTCTCCAAGTACCAACAGTTGATATCTCCATGAGCGGATGCTGGTCTTATCCCCAGGGGCTCCTCCTCCAAACACTGTTAGGTGTTTACTGTCTTGACACAGTTTTGTATAGATTCCTTATCCAAAAGAAAATAGGCTGGGCGCACTGGCTCATGCCTGTAATCCCAAGGAGGATGCCTGGGAGGCCGAGGCAGGTGGATCACGAGGTCAGGAGTTCGAAACCAGCCTGGCCAACATGGTGAAACCCTGTGTCTACTAAAAATACAAAACTTAGCCGGGTGTGGTGGCGGGCGCCTGTAATCCCAGCTACTCAGGAGGCTGAGGCAGGAGAATGACTTGAACCTGGGAGGCGAAGGCTGCAATGAGCCGAGATCACGCCATTGCACTCCAGCCTGGGAGCAAAACTCCGTCTCAAGAAAAAAAAGAAAAAAAGAAAATAAAGGCCAGCATGGTGGCTCACACTGTAATCCAGCACTTTGGGAGGCTAAGGTGGGAGGATCACTTCAGTCCAGGCATTCCAGATTAACCTGGGCAACATAGCAAGACCCTGTCTCCACCAAAAATACCAAAATTATCCAGGTGTGGTGGTGCACACCTGTAGTCCCAGCTACCCGGGAGGCTGAGGTGAGAGAATCGCTTGAGCCCAGAAGGTTGAGGCCGCGGTGAGCCAAGGTCACGCCACTGCCCTCCAGCCTGGGTGACAAAGCGAGATCTTGCCTCAATAAATAGAAAATAAAACAAGAAAATGAGGACATCCCCGGACTCCGGGTGTCTGTTTCTCGTCATCGTCGTTGTGAAGCTTCACTGAGGACACTCAGCTGCTCCTTCCTTCGATGAGTATCCGTCTTTGTCCTCGACAGGCTGGGTCTCAGGGCCTCAGATGGAGCAGGCCTCCCTCCCTGGTGCCACTCACTGCAGCCCTGGGCCTCACACACAAGACCCTTGGAGGGACCCCTGCCTGCCTACGGCTCTGCCCCCACCCGCATGTTTGTTGCTCAGTGGGGACATCGCTCCTACGGTGGCCCCCGTTCCTGCCCGGGCCCCAGGGGGCTGTCCCAGCACTCACCAAGGGGACAAAGAAGAGGGAGAAGATGGCTGCTGCAAAGCACAGGGCTGGGCCTTGGAGGACAATGCCCAGGACGTGTTGTCGGTACCGAGCCCTGTGGACGGAGCACTGGATCTGCGGGCTCAGCAGGTGCGGGAAGTGAAATGCGTACCCCACAATCAGTGCCTGTGGAAAAAGCAAGCTGCAGGACGCCAGCCCCGAGAGCAGAGGGCCCCCACACCAGTCAACTCCTGGGCTGCACAGCACGCACACATGCAGGGGTCTCGGGGTGGGGGAGGACCTGGCCGGTAGAGGTGGGCTTGTACCCGGGACACTTTGGGCACAGGGGCTGAGGTGGAAAGAGAACAGGAGCCCCTGCTGGCTCCTGGGGCTGCATGTGGGGGGTCTCAGGACCCACTCTTCCCAGTCTCTGGTCAGAAAGCAGGGGCGCTCTGGGCATGCCACATCGTATGCGTCTAGGTGGCCCCGGGCACCCTACTTGTGTGACCCGACAGCGATCGATCACGCGCGTGCGCGTACACACACACACACACACACACACACACACACACACACACCCCCCACAGGCCCCCCTGACCCCTACCTGCACGACCCTGATGGCGATCTCACACACACATACACACACACACACACACACAGTGCAGGCCCCCTACCTGCACGACCCCGATGGTGATCTCACACACACATACACACACACACACACACACAGACAGTGCAGGCCCCCTACCTGCACGACCCCGATGGTGATCACACACACACAGAACAAGAAGATGCCCAGGGGCACATCAGGGAAGGTCACCATTAAGGAAAACTGTTAAAATAAAAACAAAACCAACCCCCCCCCCCCAACAAATCCTAGGTTACCAGGATCCAGGGCCCCAGGGCTGGAACTGGGCCATGGCGAGCCCCCCCACTCCACAGGAGATGCGACGGGGCCATCACAGGATGCGGCCAGCTGGGTGCTGGGGGAGATGTGTCCAAACTGCCCCTACTCCAACCAACTCCACCAAATGCCTCAGGCCTTTAAAGCCAAAATGTCATCCGATTCATATAGAATTCCGCAGACCCCAGTTCCTTGTGGCACACAGCCCCGCACACTCGGACCAGCGGCCACTGCCAGAATTTGGAGGCACCTTCACAGCCTGAGCAGTACAGGGTGGGTGGCCGGAGGCTGTAGGGGCTGCATGCCAGGGACAGGCCTGGGATGGGCAGGGGGCTGTGGACTCAGGGCCAGGTGGGAGCTGGGAGCGCCAGTGAGTCCCTCATCAGGGCCACTGCCTCCCCTCCCCTCCAGCCTGAAAGAAGCCCCCGGCAGCCCAACAGCTGGCTCTCCCAAGAACCTTCTTGCCCCAGAATGTTCTCGCCCCAGAATTTGCTCTCCCCAGAACCTTCTCTCTTCTCTGCAACTGTGTGGCCTGTGCCCTGAGCCATCCAGCTGGTCTGCTTTTGAGGACAGGTCAAATCCAGTGGTGCCCAGGAAAGCCTCAGGGTGTCAGGGGCCTGGCGGTGCTCACCGTGTAAGGCAGGAAGGTGATGGTCATCATGCAGGCCTGGAGGGAGGGAGAGCATCATGGCCATGATGTGGCCTGGGGAGGAGGGCAGGGGGATGGACACAGCCCACTCCGGGAAGGCGCAGGCCTGGGCCCTCCCCAAGAAGGGCGGGCCAGCGAGTGTGAGTCCAGCTCCCAGACCCTGCAGGGCCAGATGGGGGCACTCATCCTCTGTCCCCCACACCTGTGCCCAGCCCAGTGCCCCCTGGTCCCCCACACCCTGGCTCTGTCTGGGAGGAGATACAGGCTGGCGACCCATGGGCAGGGGAAGATCATTCGAGGAGCTCCCAGGTGTGGGCAGACTCCAGGCTTCGAGGCGGCCTGGAGGTCACGAGAGAGGCCGGCTGCTTCCTTCCGTTCTTCCCTGAGAGCCAGATTACAAACCAAAGTCACTCCCCAGAAAAGGACAGGAAAATACTCACCAGGTTGAGCAGGGCAAGTGTGTCGTCTGTTTTCCCAACAACTTGGAACAACCTAAACCATTTAAGAAAAAGACAAAAAGACAATAAAATGCGGTTCCAGTACCATTAAGTGCACACACACTCTCTCCAGCATCTTCTGGTTAAAACGTCATTAAGAGATGTCACTTTAACCAAATATAAGCTACTACCTAGTGTACAGAGTTTGGAAAACAGGAAGGAGGAAATGAAGTTCCCTAGAAAGCACCCTGCCCCCGTCCAGGCGATCTCCGCCACTTCCTCCTGATTCACAGCCTGCCCCCGTCCAGGCGATCTCCGCCACTTCCTCCTGATTCACAGCCTGCCCCCGTCCAGGCGATCTCCGCCACTTCCTCCTGATTCACAGCCTGCCCCCGTCCAGGCGATCTCCGCCACTTCCTCCTGATTCACAGCCTGCCCCTGTCCAGGTGATCTCCGCCGCTTCCTCCTGATTCACACCCTGCCCCCGTCCAGGCAATCTCCACCACTTCCTGCTGATTCACACCCTGCCCCCGTTCATGGGATCTTCACCACTTCCTCCTGATTCACACCCTGCCCCCGTCCAGGCGATCTCCGCCACCTCCTCCTGATTCACACCCTGCTCCCGTCCAGGCGATCTCCGCCACCTCCTCCTGATTCACACCATGCCCCCGTCCAGGCGATCTCCGCCACTTCCTCCTGATTCACACCCTGCTCCCGTCCAGGCGATCTCCGCCACTTCCTCCTGATTCACAGCCTGCCCCATCCAGGCGATCTCCACCGCTTCCACCTGATTCACACCCTGCTCCCATCCAGGCGATATCCGCTGCTTCCTCCTGATTCACACCCTGCCCCCGTCCAGGCGATCTCCGCCACTTCCTTCTGATTCACACCCTGCCCCCGTCCAGGCGATCTCCACCACTTCCTCCTGATTCACACCCTGCCCCCGTCCAGGCGATCTCCGCCACTTCCTTCTGATTCACACCCTGCCCCCGTCCAGGCGATCTCCACCACTTCCTCCTGATTCACACCCTGCTCCCATCCAGGCGATATCCGCCGCTTCCTCCTGATTCACACCCTGCTGCCGTGCAGGCGATCTCCACCGCTTCTTCCTGATTCACACCCTGCCCCTGTCCAGGCGATCTTCGCCACTTCCTCCTGATTCACACCCTGCCCCCGTCCAGGCGATCACCACCACTTCCTCCTGATTCACACCCTGCCCCCGTCCAGGCGATCACCACCACTTCCTCCTGATTCATACCCTGCCCCCGTCCACGCGATCTCCGCCGCTTCTTCCTAATTCACACCCTGCCGCCATGCAGGTGATCGCCACTTCCTCCTGATTCACACCCTGCCCCGTCCAGGCGATCTCCGCCACTTCCTCCTGATTCACAGCCTGCTCTCAACAGTTGGTGTTAGAGAGCACTGCGTGCCCTGGTAGCTTTGGCGGCTTTCTCAGCATTACCTTGGGAGCAGTCCCCCTGACCCCCGCCGCTCCCGCCACCGCGGAGCTTGTGGGCTGTGCCTGCTGCCTCTGCATTGTGCAGGCGAGGGGCTGGGGACACAGTAGCTCTTTCAGGATCTTCAGGTGCTCAGTTGTCAGGGGAGGCCTCTGGGGCCCCATGGGAGAGGCGTTCTCAGGAGGTTGTGAGCTGCCTGTTCCCAGGCACAGAGGCCTGGCCCCCAGCCCTCTGAAAACACTCTCTGTGGAGGTAGAGCTCCTCCTCCTGAGGAATGCGACCCTCAGACCTCATGACCAAAAACCATTCTGAAAAAAGGAAACCCGGTTTTTCCATTGCTTATTCAGGGATTGCATACACTACACCTGTGGAAACGCCTACGGAACACCCACGCAGTAAGAAACAGAATAAACATGGACCACTGTGTGTCACCAGGAAAATGAGCACAGCCCACACGGTCCCACTCCTGAAGCAGGAAAGGTGCACCTCCATGCCTCATCCACTCTGAAGTTAGGGCCTCTTTCTGGGCTGGGCCTGACCGAGCCGAAGTCCCCCAGCCCGGGGCTCTGTGACCCCATCGGGGCCCAAGGGTGGCCTCAGGCTACTGGACACAGGGGCTCACTCTGGGGCTACACATTTCACTGAAAAGTAGAAAGGAAAGGACCCCATTTCCCTGGAGACGGCAGCACTGGTGACTGCTGAGCGTCGGGACGCTGCACACAGGCCTACGTGACCCCAGCAGATGCACAGAGCAGATCTGTGAAGCACCCCCCCAGGCCTCCGGGAGTCCCCCGCCCTGCCCTGCCCATGGATTCCACAGTGGGTGTGGCCTCGGGTGGACGAGGGCAGGCAGGAGGGCCTGGCCTGTTCACACCGCTGAGCTGATGGGGAGCCTGGCACAGTCAGGCTGTGGGTCTCCCAGGCGCTCTGTGAACAAGGAGCTGAAGAGAAAGCCCTCCCCTAAGTAAGAGGACCATCTGTCACCACCAGAGACAGTCACCTTGCTGAAAGCACGTCTGTCACGTAAAACGTTCAGCCGTGCTTTCAAGGCAGGTGCCCATGCCTTCCCAGCACCCGCCGCCCTGCGGCCCCAGCTCCACCTCTGGTGTCCTCCTGCTCCTCTCTGCCTGGGGCAGGTGGTCAGGGGCCCTGGCAGCACTGGGCCCTGCTCTCCTTGGATCCCTTTTATTTTTCTTCTGAGATAGAGTCTCGCTCTGTCACCTAGGCTGGAGTGCAGTGGTGCGATCTCCACTCTGCAGCCTCCACCTTCTGGGTTCGAGCAATTCTCCTACCTCAGCCTCCTTAGTAGCTGGGATTACAGGCAGGTGCCACCACACCCGGATAATTTTTGTATTTTTCATACAGACAGGGTGTCACCATGTTGGCCAGGCTGGTCTCAAACTCCTGACCTCAGGTGATCCACCCGCCTTGGCCTCCTAAAGTGCTGGGATTATAGGCGTGAGCCACCTTGCCTGGCCTCTCCTTGGATCTTAAGGAACCTTTTCCTCTGGAAGGTGAAGCTCCAGCCCTGGAGCACGTGTCCCGCAGACACAGTCTCCTTGCCAGGGAGAAGGCAGTGCGGTGAGTCCCCAGGGCACAGAACCTGGAGGACAAGGCTGTGTACCGCCCCAGTCAGTGTTAATGGGGCACATCATATGTGCCCTCTCCTGCCCGGCTGCAGCCTGGTCTTGAGGCAGCTCTCGCAGGCAGGAGGAAGGTCCCGTGTGGCCAAGAAGCAGTGGCAGCACTGAGTGTCTGTGTGGCCAAGAAGCAGTGGCAGCACTGAGTGAACCATCCACACCTCCGCCTACTGCACTGTCCACACCTCCACCTACTGCACCGTCCACACTTCCGCCTACTGCACCGTCCACACCTCTGCCTACACTGTCTCCACCAGCCGCACCTCCGCCTACTGCACCGTCCGCACCTCTGCCTACTGCACCGTCCGCATACCGCACCAGCCACACTTCCACCTATTGCACCATCCGCACCTCCGCCTACACCATCTCCACCATCCACACCTCCTCCTACCTCACCGTCCGCACCTCCGCCTACTGCACCGTCCACACCTCTGCCTACTGCACCATCCACACCTCTGCTTACACCTTCTCCACCATCCACACCTCCACCTACCACACCGTCCGCACCTCCGCCTACCGCACCGTCCGCCACTCCGCCTACCGCACCGTCCGCCACTCCGCCTACCGCACCGTCCGCGCCTCTGCTTACACCGTCTCCATCATCCACACCTCCTCCTACCGCACCATCCACACACCTCCTCCTACTGCACCATCTGCACCTCTGCCTACTGCACCGTCTGCACCACCCACACCTCCGCCTACTGCACCGTCCGCACCTCCGCCTACTGCACCGTCCGCACCTCCGCCTACTGCACCGTCCGCACCTCCGCCTACTGCACCGTCCGCACCTCCGCCTACTGCACCGTCCGCCTCCCCCACCTACTGCACCGTCTGCACCATCTGCACCTCCGCCTACTGCACCGTCTGCACCGTCCACACCTCCGCCTACTGCACCGTCCACGCCTCTGCCTACTGCACTGTCTACACCATCTACATACTGCACCATCCACATCTCCGCCTACTGCACCGTCCACACCATCTACACCTATGCCTACTGCACGGTCTACACCATCCACACCTCTACCTACTGCACCGTCCACACTGTCCCAGGCCCTGGGGCTAGGGTAAGTAACGCCATCCCCATTCGGATGAGGGTGGGAGGGGCAACCTGCTGTCCTCCACCCCTGGGGACTCGTGCATGATGTGGTGCAGGGTATGGGAACCCTAAGAGCAGCCGTGGACCCATTGGAAGCTCCCACCTTGTGTGTGCCGCCCAGGCCACCGTCACGATGAGAAAGGTCATCAGGTAGACTGCGATACGTGTTGCCAGAAGCCTCTGTACACTTCTGTCGAACTGCTGGAATACAAGAGCACTGCTGTCAGAGCCCAGGTGACATGAGTGTCCCTGAATGGCAGTCGAGACAGCACCATGCAGGGGGGGGGCAGGGGGGCTGGCCTTGGCCCAGGGCAGGGCGAGACCCTCAGGTGGGCCGCGTGAGGCACCTTGGAAGGTCCTGGCCTCCCTAGCAGACCCTGGGTGCCCTGTTCTGGGTCCAGCCTCCGTCTCCAGCTGGTCTGTCTCCCCTGGCACCTGCAGACCCCAACCCCCCAGCCCCCACCCCTTCTCCGGGGCACTGATCCACACCCACACCCACAGGTGCACTCCAGAGAGTTCTATGGGCTGTGTTCCCGCTGGGGGGTCAGCTCTTAAGGGGCTCGGTGTCTGCTGAGGACCCCGCCTCGGGGATGGTGCCCTCTGGGTGTCTGCATGTGGGAAGGGACAGGAGGGCAAAAGCAACAGGTCACAAATGTCATCCATGAGGCTCTGCCATCATAACCGGGTCACCTCCAAAAGGCTCTGCCCCACAACGCCGTCCCCGTGCGGTGTCCGGCATGTGGACTTCAGAGGGACACACAGGTTGACAGCACAGAAGGGTCACACCTGGCACTGCCTAGGTAGCAATTCCAAAGCAGCCACAGGAAAGGGTCTCTGGAAGCTGCAAGGGATCCCACAGGTGGCCCGCCCTGGGGGCTGTGGTCAGCATGGAGGCACTGGGGGCCGCGCCACGCTCAACACAAAGCCCTCACCCTCCAGCCCTGAGAAGGTTTGCATGCTTTCCCCACGAATGCTCCAAACAGAACACTGAGTGCTTTACTGTTTCCCTTGGCTCTTCACTTGCAGGCAGGTCTCTGGGTCAGTAACTCGGTATTTCAGCCACTTCTTTATTGAGTTCCATCTAGCTTTTCCAATCATGGGTTTTCAAAGTTACAACTGTCTTTTATTTTTCATCAGAGTGAGCACAGCCCCAGGAGCTCCCGTCTCCTCACAAGGAGGGAGGTGTCTGCTTTTCTAGCACCTTCCCCGGGACACACGTCAGGCCTTTCCCTCATCCCATAAATGTGTTCTCTGAATGAGCTTTTGACTCTCCAGGACTTTCTGAGGCTCAGACCCTCCCTGTGATCGGTTAGGACGACAGAGGAAAGACAGGGCAGTAAACGTCACAGTCCCAGAAAGGAGCCCTGGCTGCAGAGAGGTCAGGGCAGGTTCAGGCTCATGGGTGTTTATTTTCAACCGCCCGGGCCCTTCACTGTCATGTGCCCTCTGGCATGGGCATCGCAGGTGGGTGTGGCTGTACCTCAGCAACCCCATTCTGAAAGGGGCAGCCAAGGCCAGTACCTCACGACTGCATTTGACCAAGCCCACCCCATGGGCTTCGGTGGGGACGCAGCTTTCCTGAGCTGCTGCCCCCTAGGGAGGGCAGGAGTGGCCCCAGGGTCCCAGTGCCTGTGCTGCTTGCTGTCTGCTGGTGCCTGCAGACTGGGCCAGGCTCCACCTGCGTTTCTACTTCTCGTGAAAACCCTATGAAAAGTCTCGTCATCCCCTTCACATGGCTGAGAAAGCCGAACTCTAAGCAGCTCCCATGACTTCCCAGCGTTCCCCAGGCTCAGCTCACGAGTCAGGACTGGAGCCCCAACCTCAGTACTGGCCTAGGAAGGGCTACATGGTCATGCTGTGCCTCGAGCACGCATGAGGCTTGGGCCGCACGAGCCTGTCATGAGGACACCGAGCCAGGCAGGTGTGCGCCCCAGATGCCCTCCAGTCATTCCCCTTCTAAGATGCTGTGTTGCTCTTTAGCTCAGAAACAGTCCAGGCAGCTGTAAGCGGAAACTCTGCTTGTAAACCCTTCCTGCTCACCTCCAGGCCTGCAGGAGCAGCCAGGGTGGGAGTGTCCCTGCTGAGGCGGGACACCAGCCCTGTTAACTCACAGCAGCTACGTAAGGGGCCTGCTGGGGCAGCCCGGAACCTTCCTCTTCCAACCTATCCTCTGGCTCACTTCCAGGGCGCTGCCTTTGTCCACTGAGCTCAGAAACAGAGCCCCAGGAGCCCAGTCTCCTGCCCTCCCAGGAAGCCAGGACCTCTGCGGGGGTGGGCACGGGCTGAGCAGGACTTGCTGACCCCCTCCCTTTTTAAGGAGGCCCCCGCCTCCCGCCTCTGCCTCCTAAGCCTCAGAAGCTTCGAGGGGTGCAGGGTCAGCTCCTTGTGCCAGGTCGGGCCTCAGGGACCCGGGGTCTTCTCAGGGCCACACCACGCAGAGCACAGCCTGCCCTGTTACCTGTTCCGGGGAGATCTCCGTGTGGGTCACAGGCAGGATCTGAGGAGGCAGAGAGACAGAAGGAAGCGAGAGATGCTGGTTGGGCTGGGTATGGCGGTACTGGGGACTCCAAGGCAGCGCTGGGCCCCCCAAGCTGCCCGAGGAGATGGGGGACCCAAGGCTGCTGGCAAGACCTGGACAGGTCTGAGGTGGGCTGGGCAGTGCCTTGAGGGGCTTGGGGTGGGGCAGGCCTGAGCAGGGGCCCCATACAGACCATGACGGTGGCGATGATGGACAGCAGGGCGTCACTGAAGTTGAGCATGCGTTGGGAGCACTGGATCCCCTCCCCAGCGTCCTCGTCTCTTCTGCCCGGCGGGCAGTCCCCCAGCGTGTCCAGTGCCTGCTCTGGGGTCTGGGGCTGGGACATGGTGGAGACGCTGCCTGGCGGTCACAGGAGCCTGGGAGGAAAGGCAGGTCTGAGTGTGCCTGTGGGTGCTCCTGGGGATCGGCCATGCAGCCTCAGCCCTGGTGCAGGGACAGGGACTGGTATGGGGGGGCTTGGCCACTGCTGAGCAGGGAAAGGGTCCATGCTGCTCTGTCCTCTCCCAGGTGCCCCTCAAATTTCCAGCCTCCAGACTGAGAGGCCAACAACAGATGCCATGCCCAGCCCTGTTACTGGTGAACACTGATCTGGGTGAACCAGGCCTCAGTTTCTCCTCAGGGAATGGGAGACACAAGGAAAGGCACTGAGATCGCCGACCCCATGGCCGACCTAAACGTGGAAGAGGAACACAGCGCCCTTCGGGGCCCTTGCCCGTGCACACGTGCCTGGGGCTGTTTCCTACAGGGGCCGCGCTCTCCCTTGGTCTCAGCACTGTGCATGCGTGCCTGGGGCTGTCTGTTTCCTACAGGGGCCGCGCTCTCCCTTGGTCTCCGCAGCGCTCTCCCTTGGTCTCCTCGCAAGCCGTGCACACGTGCCTGGGGCTGTCTGTTTCCCACAGGGGCTGCGCTCTCCCGAGAGCTCTCCCTTGGTCTTGGTGCCCATGCACACGTGCCTGGGGCTGTTTCCTACACGGGCTACACTCTCCCTTGGTGACCTCTGGGGAAACCAAGGCCCTTCGTCTGTAGCCATACGAAGCCAAACTTAGCACCAGGGCAGACACTCCAGTCCGCCTGTGGGAGCCTGGGTTGGGCGCACACTTGGCACATGCCACAGCTGTGGCCCAGCAGAGCACTCCCCAGGCATTTTTAACATCAGAGATGCGTCTGGGAAGATGAACGCGAAGCCAGGTGGAGAGTGCTCTGGACAGAAGAGATCCCAGCACCTCATGGAGACAGAACTTGAGTTGTGGCTGCAGGCGCCATGGTGCATGGTGCTGGGCAACCTTGTGCCAACCGGGCACTGTGGATTTCACCCTGCACCCGAGGTGGAGGCTGGGCACACTGAGATGAGTTCCCCAAACAGAGGATGGGGCCAGAGGGCTCCATGTTGGCTGAGCCCCACCTGAGGCGCCCCTGGAGCAGGGAAGAGGGCGGAGTGTGCCAAGGATGCCAGTCAGAAGGGCTGCTATGACCCGGGAGAGGGGTGACGGGCACCCAGGCATCCCAGGAGACACACAGCGTGTGGGAAAGCAGCTCCTAAGAGTATCGGGGGCCGCGGTGGGGGGTGACGGAGAAGGGAGAGCCCACCCGGTCCTTCCTCTGGTGAAGAAGGTGGGTCAGAGCACATTCCTGAGGAACAGTGAGTGCTTGCTTCGGGCTGGTTTCCTGGGACACAGCAGAGGCACTGAGGCTGTCTCAGGGCAGGGGAGCTCTGGGGATGGAAGGAGTCAGGCTAGAGATGCAGCCTTCACAGTTTCCTCTGATGGAGCAGTGTTAGCAGCAGAAGTAATTTCTGTACTACTTGGAAATGTGGGGGTGGTCCAAGCGAGTGGCACCCGGGAAGGAGGAGAGGAGCAGCAGGGGGCAGGACAGGCCCGGCTCTCCACCATTTAAGGGGAGGAGGCCTCTTCAGGAAGGGTGTTGGGGAGAGCCCTTCAGTGCCAGCGGGAGGTGACAAGGCAGGGCCCCCAGGTTTTACTCTGAAGGGGTGCTGTTTACTTGGCCAAGGGCATCAGGGGGCTGAGATGCGCGGTCAGCTAGAGGGTCCTCAGGAAAAGGGATGTGCTGCTTACACCAAGGCGAGATGCACAAAAACAAGGAAGACCCACCCCAGAGAATGGACGGAGGAGGCTCACCGCAGTTTCCAGCCGGGCAAAACAAACACACAAGACAATCCACTTCACCAGCAATCAGGGAGATCCAGGAGGTGCAAATGAAATGGTGAGAGGCCAGGCATGGGGGGGCGGGGGGGGTGCCGGCAGGAGTGAGGCGATGGGGAGGGCGGGGACCTGGGGAAAACAGAAACCGAGGCTGGAACAAACAGCGGGGAGAGAGAAGGCGGGGACCTGGGGAAATGGAAACCGAGGCAGGAATGAACGGTGGGGAGTGAGGAGAGTGAGGAGAGTGAGGAGACAGAGAAGGCGGGGACCTGGGGAAACAGAAACCGAGGCCGGCATGTAAACAGACATGTGTGCTTCAGTGACAGTTTAGCAATGGTTAGTAAGGTGCAGTGCCACGTCCTCCAAGGGTCCATTCCTGGAAGTCTCACTGCCACGAGAGGCTGCCTAGGGTCTGCACTGAGGCAACATGTAGTTTTTCCTTTTTTCTTTTTGAGACAGGGTCTTAGTCTGTTGCCCAGGCTGGAGGGCAGTGGCATAATCAAGGCTCACTACAGCCTCGACCTCCTAGGCTCAAGTGATCCTCCCACCTCAGCCTCCTGTGTTGCTGGGACCACAGGCGTGCACCACCACGCCCGGCTAATTTTTGTATTTTTCGTAGAGACGGGGGTTTCATCATGGTGCCCAGGCTGATCTCGAACTCCTGGGCTCAAGCAATCTCCTTGCCTCAGCCTCCCAAAGTGCTTGGATTACAGGCGAGAGCCACCGAGCCAGCCTGGCGTGTTTTAACAATAAAACGAAAACATTCTGACTAGTAAGGGAGAAATCATCAAACCATGACGTAAACTATCAGAACGTTAAAACAGATCCACAAGTATAAAACTATAAAACAAAATGTTAAGATAAAAAAATCAAGTTGCAAAAACATACTATCATACCATTTATGGAAACAATGGACACATACAACAACCATCAATCTTCTTTTTTTTTTTTTTTTTTGAGACGGAGTCTCGCCGTGTCTCCCAGGCTGGAGTGCAGTGGCGTGATCTCGGCTCACTGCAAGCTCCGCCTCCCGGGTTCATGCCATTCTCCCGCCTCAGCCTCCCGAGTAGCTGAGACTACAGGCGCCCGCCACCACGCCCGGCTAGTTTTTTGTATTTTTAGTAGAGACGGGGTTTCACCGTGTTAGCCAGGATGGTCTTGATCTCCTGACCTCGTGATCCGCCCGTCTCGGCCTCCCAAAGTGCTGGGATTACAGGCTTGAGCCACCGCGCCCGGCCCATCTATCTTCTTAATTACACACATACACGGTAAGAAATGAAAACCACAAATAAGAACAATGTTCGCCAACTTCCAGGTAGCACTGCATGGACCCAGGCAGGGAGGCGCGGGGAGCAGGTGGGGGCTTTCGCTCGACGCCCAGGAGATTTCTCACCGAGAACGCACACAGGCACGTAACCACAGCTAGCCACAATCCAGCAAACTGTTCTATCCTCAAACAGCATCTTTGTGTCCAAGCTTCCCCAACCCCAAGCCCTGCAATCACTGATCTGTTTTCTGTTACTGTAATTTTGCTTCATTTATTTATTTAATTAATTAATTTTTTTGAGACAGAATCACGCTCTGTCGCCCAGGCTGGAGTGCACTGGCACGATCGCAGCTCGCTGCAACCTCCGCCTCCTGGGTTCAAGCGATTCTTGTGCCTCAGCCTCCCAAGCAGCTGGGATTACAGGCACCCGCCACCACGCATGGCTAATATTTGTATTCTTAGTACAGACAGGGTTGCACCATGATTCCTAGGCTGGTCTCGGAACTCCTGACTTCAAGTGATCCACCCACCTTGGCCTCCTCAAATGCTGGGATTACAGGTGTGAGCCACTGTGCCTGGCCAATTTTGCCTTTTTCAGAATGTTGTATAAACAGAATCGCACCCTACAGAGATTTTGAGCCTAGCTTCTTTCGAGACCCCTTTGTGGTGCTGGAAGTATCAGTAACACACTTCTTTGGTTGCTGTGTGGTAATTTCACTGCAGACACACCTCAGTTTGTGGATCCACTCACCAGCTGAAAAACATGTGTATTGTTTCATTTTGCACAATTATGAATAAAGCCACTGTATATAAACATTTGCACACAGGCATTTGTGTAAACATGTTTTCATGACTTTTGGGTAAATGCCTTGGAGCAGTTTTGCCGGGCCGTATCATAAGGACACGTTTACTTCATGAGAAACCGCCAGATGATTTGCCAAGGCGGCTGCACCACCTGCATTCCCACCAGCGGGGCATGAGACCTGCACTTGCTCATCTCCTCTGGTACTCGGTTTGGCACGGCTTAGAAAAACAATTCACTGGGCGTGGTGGCTCACGCCTGTAATCTCGGCACTTTGGGAGGCCAAGGCGGGCAGATCACCTGAAGTCAGGAGTTTGAGATCAGCCTGACCATGATGAAACCCCATCTCTACTAAAAATACAAAAATTAGCCAGGCGCGGTGGCTCACGCCTGTAATCCCAGCACTTTGGGAGGCCAAGGCAGGCGGATCACTTGAGGTCAGGAGTTTGAGACCAGCCTGACCAACATGGTAAAACCCCGTCTCTACTAATACAAAAATTAGCTGGGCATGGGGGCGAGTGCCTTTAGTCTCAGCTACTTGGGAGGCTGAGGCAGGAGAATTGCTTAAACCCAGGAGGCGGAGGTTGCAGTGAGCTGGGATCATGCCACTGCACTCCAGCCTGGGCAACAGAGTGAGACTCCACAGATTACAAGGTCAGGAGTTCGAGACCAGCCTGGCCAACATGGTGAAACCTGATCTCTACTAAAAACACACAAAAAAAATAGCCAGGCATGGTGGTGGGTGCTTTTAATCTCAGCTACTTGGGAAGCTGAGGCAGGAGAATTGCTTGATTCCAGAAAGTGGAGGTTGCAGTGAGCTGAGATCGTGCCACTGCACTCCAGCCTGGGCGATAGAGTAAGACTCCATCTAGGAAAAAAAAAAAAATAGCAATAAAAATCATAATTCAATTAATTTATTTTAGTCATTCTAATAACTTGTGTAGGGGTGTCTCATTGTGGTTTTAATTTGCTATTTCTCTACTGACTCTAGAGACTAGTTAGTCTCTACTGACTAATTTCTCTACTAACTTTCATCTGTACAGCTTTCACAGTGAAGTGTCTTAGAATCTTTGCTCGTTTACTGAGTTGTTTGTGATGTCATTGAGTTTTGAAAGTTCTTTATATTCTAGTTAAAAATCCTGCAAGATATATAATTTGGAAATATTTTCTTGCAGTCTGTGGCTTGTCTTTTCACTCTCTTACCAGTCCTTAGGAGAACAGAAGTTCTGAATTTTGGCTGGGTGCAGTGGCTCACACCTGTAATCCCAGCATTTTGGGAGGCAGAGGCAGGTGGATCACCTGAGGTGAGCAGGGTTTGAGACCAGCCTGGCCAACATGACAAAACCCCATCTCTACTAAAAATACAAAAATTAGCTGGACGTGGTGGTGTGTGCCTGTAGTCCCAGCAACTCAGGAGGCTGAAGCAAGAGAATCGCTTGAATTTGGGAGGCGAAGGTTGCGGTGAGCTGAGATCACACCACTGTACTCCATCCTGGGTGACAGAATGAGACTCTGTCTCAAAAAGAAAAAAAAATAGAAAATTCAAGGAACCTATAATGGCCAAAATAATCTTGAAAAAGAACAAAATTGGGAGCACTCACACTTCCTGATTTCAAAACTTAGTACAAAGTTACAGCAGTCGAGACAGCATAAAGACACAGACCAATGGAATATAGTTCAGAAATAAACCCCCACGTTTATGGTTAACTGATTTTGACAAGGATGCCAAGACCACTCAATGGGAAAAGAAAAGTATTTTTCACAAATGGTGTTGGGACAACTGAATATCCACATGCAAATGAATGAATTTGGACTCAACTTAATACACATACAAAAATTAACTTGAAATGGATCAATGACATAAATGTAAGAGTTAAAACTCCATCCTGGCTAACATGGTGAAACCCCATCTCTACTAAAAATACAAAAAAACTAGCCGGGCGAGGTGGCGGGCGCCTGTAGTCCCAGCTACTCAGGAGGCTGAGGCAGGAGAATGGCATAAACCTGGGAGACGGAGCTTGCAGTGAGCTGAGATCCGGCCACTGTACTCCAGCCTGGGTGACAGAGCGAGACTCCGTCTCAAAAAAAAAAAAAAGAGTTAAAACTACAAAACTCTTTGGGAGGCTGAGACGGGCGGATCACGAGGTCAGGAGATCGAGACCATCCTGGCTGACACGGTGAAACCCCGTCTCTACTAAAAAATACAAAAAACTAGCCGGGTGAGGTGGCGGGCGCTTGTAGTCCCAGCTACTTGGGAGGCTGAGGCAGGAGAATGGCGTGAACCCGGGAGGCGGAGCTTGCAGTGAGCTGAGATCCGGCCACTGCACTCCAGCCTGGGTGGCAGAGCGAGACTCCGTCTCAAAAAAAAAAAAAAAAAAAAAAAAAAAAAAAAACTACAAAACTCTTACAAGATAATGCTGGAGAAAATCATTTCATGACATTGAGCTTGACAAAATATTCTTTTTTTTTTCCCCCTTTTTTTATAAAAATGTGGGGTCTATGTGGTCCAGGCTGGGCTCAAGCAATTCTCCTGCCTCGGCCTCCCAAGTAGCTGGGATTAAGACATGAGCCACCACGCCTGGCCAAAATTGACTTTTTCTTTAAGCCGTTTTAGGTTTATAGAAAAACTGAGCAGAGGCCAGGCATGGTGGCTCACCTCTGTAATCCCAGTACTTTGGGAGGCCAAGGTGGGCAGATCACCTGATGTCAGGAGTTCAAGACCAGCCTGGCCAGCATGAAACCCCACCTCTACTAAAAATACAAAACTTAGCTGGGTGTGGTGGTATGCATCTATAATCCCAGCTACTTGGGAGTTTGAGGCAGGAGTACTGCTTGAACCAGGGAGGCAGATGCTGCAGTGAGCCAAGATTACGCCACTGCACTCCGGCCTGAGTGATAGAGTGAGACTCCGTCTCAAGAAAAAAAAGAAAAATTGAGCAGCAAGTACAGAGTTTCACTCTTGTTGCCCAGGCTGGAGTGCAATGGCACGATCTCGGCTCACTGCAACCTCCGCCTCCCGGGTTCAAATGATTCTCCTGCGTCAGCCTCCTGAGTAGCTGGGATTACAGGTGACTGTGCCATAATGCCCAGCTAATTTTTGTATGTTTAGTAGAGATGGGGTTTCACCATATTGGCCAGGATGGTCTTGAACTCTTGACCTTGTGATCTGCCCACCTCGGCCTCCCAAAGTGTTGGGATTACAGGCATGAGCCACCGCACCTGGCCCAGAGTTCTTTTATACACCTTCACATCCCCCTTCCCCTTTCTCCTATTATTATTATTTTGAGACGGAGTCTCACTCTGTCACCCAGGCTGGAGTGCAGTGGCACAATCTCGGCTCACTGCAACCTCCGACTCCTGGGTTCAAGCGATTCTCCTGCCTCAGCCTCCTGAGTAGCTGGGATTACAGGCACACAGCACCATGTCCGGCTAATTTTTGTATTTTTAGTAAAGACGGGGTTTCACCATGTTGGTCAGGCTGGTCTCGAACTCCTGACCTCGTGATCCGCCCACCTTGGCCTCCCAAAATGCTGGGATTACAGGTGTGAGCCACTGTCACCGGCCTCCCTTTCTCCTATTATTAACATCTTACATTACTGTGGCACATTCGACACAATTAACAAGCGAATATCCACACATTACAATTAACCTAAGTCCATAGTTTACATTAGGCTTCACTCTGTGCTGTATTCTATGGGTTTTGACAAATGGAAAATGACTTGTTTTCACCAAAACAGTATCACACAGAATAGTTTAAACACCCTAAAAATCTCTGGTGTTCCACCCTCCCTCTTTCTTCCTGAACCCCTAGCAACTACGGTTTTTTGTTTTTTTTTTTTTGAGATCGAGTTTCACTCTTGTTGCCCAGGCCGGAGTGCAATGGTGTGATCTCGGCTCACTGCAACCTCCAACTCCCAGGTTCAAGTGATTCTCCTGTCTCAGCCTCCTGAGTAGCTGGGATTACAGGCATGTGCCACCATGCCCAGCTAATTTTGTATTTTTAGTAAAGGTGGGGCTTCAACATGTTGGCCAGGCTGGTCTCGAACTCCAGACCTCAGTTGATCCATCCACCTTGGCCTCTGAAAGTGCTGGGATTACAGGTGTGAGCCACTGCTCTTTTTACTGTCGTCACAATTTTGCCTTTTCCAGAATGTTCTATAGTTAGAATCATACAGTATGGAACCTTTTCAGATTGGCTTCTTTCATTGAGCAATATGCATTTAAGGTTCCTTCAAGTCTTGTTGTTGCTTGATAGCTTATCTTTTTATTATTGAATGACAGCCTATATTATGGATTTATCAGTTTATTTATTCACTGATTGCTCGCATGGACCATTTTCAACAGTGTATTATATAGTTCTTCATATTGATGAAATCCAGTTTATCTGTTTCCTTTATGGATAATGCTTTTGGGGTCATGGCTAAAAATCTCACAGAACATTTCATAGATTTTCTTCCGTAAGTTTTACAGTTGTAGATCTCACATTTAGATTTATGATTTTGAGTTAACTTTTATGTGTAATGCTAGGTATGGATTGTTTCCTTTTTTTTTTTTTTTTGAGGTGGATTCTCACTCTACTGCTCAGGCTGGAGTGCAGTGACACCATCCTAGCTCACTGCAACCTCCGCCTCCTGGGTTTAAGCAATTCTGCTGCCTCAGCCTCCTGAGTAGCTGGGATTACAGGCACTCACCCCCACGCCCAGCTGATTTTTGTATTTTTAGTAGAGATGGGGTTTCACCACGTTGGTCAGGCGGGTCTCGAACTCCTGACCTCAAATGATCTGCCCACCTCGGCCTCCCAAAGTGCTGGGATTACAGGCGTGAGCCACTGCACCCGGCCCAAGGTTTCTTTTTCTCAACACATGAATATCCAATTTTTCCACTATCATTTGTTGAAACAATTATTCTTTCTCCAATGAACTACTTTTGCACCTTTATAAAAAATCAGTTGACCATAGACACCTGTGGGCCAATTTCTGGACTCTTCTATTCACCTACTTAGCTATCTTTATATCAACTCCACACTGTTGCCCAGGCTAGATTCAAACTCCCAGGCTCAAGGGATCCTCCCGCCTCAACCTGCTGAGTTGCTGCGACTACAGGCACATACCTCTACACCCAGCCACCACAGTTTTGATTACTGTGGCTTCAAGGGTTTAAATTAGGTAACGCAAATCATACAATTTTGTCTTGTCCTTGTTCAAACTTGTATTGGCTATTCTCGCTCCTTTGCAGAGCCAAGTAAATTTTAGAATCTGTGTCAAATTCTCGTAGTCTGCTGGGAATTTGACTGGTTTACATTGAATCTACAGGTCAATTTGAGAACTGCACTGTTGAATCTCCCAGTTTATGAGTATGGCATATCTCTCCATTGATTATGGGCTTTAATTTCTCTCAGCAATTTTTTGTAGTTTTCAGCATATAAGTCTTGCACATCTTTTTTCACATTTATCCCAAGTATTTCAGACTTTTTGATGCTATTGTAAATGTCTCTAATTTCAACTTCCAATATTTATTGCTAGTATGTAGAAACAGAATTGATTTTTGCATATTTATCTTGTATCCTGCAACCCTGCTAAACTCACGAGTAGCTCTTTTTATAGATTGATTTTTTTTCTTTTTTTTAGAGACCGAGTCTCACTCTGTTGTCCAGGGTGGAGTTGCAGTGGTGCGATTTCAGCTCACTGCAACCTCCACCTCCAAGGTTCAAGTGATTCTCCTGCCTCAGCCTCCAGAGTAGCTGGGATTACAGGCATGTGCCACCACGCCCAGCTAATTTTTGTTTTTAGTAGAGACGGGGTTTCACCGTGTTGGCCAGGCTGATCTCAAACTCCTGACCTCAGGTGACCTGCCTGCCTCGGCCTCCCAAAGCGCTGGGATTATAGATGTGAGCCACTGTGCCTGGCCCCGGCCCTCTTTTTCTTGCCTCATCACATTGGCTAGAATTTCTAGTACAATGTTGAACAGAAGTGGTGAGATCAGACAGCCAGCCTTGGCTTGTTCCTGGTCTTAGGGGGAAAACATTCAGTCTTTTATTATTTCGTATGATGCTAGCTACAGGTTGTTCACAGACGCCCTTACTGGGTTGAGGAAGTTTCATTTTATTCCCAGTTTGCTGAGTTTTGTTTTTTTTTTAAATCAGTAATGGATGTTGGGTTCTGTCAAATGCTTCTCTGTATCTACTGAGATGATCCATTTTATTTTTTCATTCTCAAGAGTGTGAATTACATTGATACACTTTCAAATGCTAAGCCAACTTTGCCCTCTCCCACTTGGTCATGGTATATTATCCTTTCTGTATATAGTGTTGGATTCAATTTGCTAATCAACGTTTTAAATGCATCTTCGTGTCTCTGTTCACAAGAGATATTATCCTGTAGTTTTCTAGTAACGTCTTTGTGGAGTTCTGGTATCAGAATAATGCTGTTAGGAAACATGAGTTGGGAAATAATTCCTTCCTTCAACTTTCTGAGTTTGTATAGAACTGGTATTATTTCTTCCTTCAGTGTTTAGTAGAATTCCCAGTAAAGCTATCTAAGTTTGGAGTCTTTTTTTGAGATCGAGTTTTGCTCTTGTTGTCCAGGTTGGAGTGCAATGGCACAGTCTCAGCTTACTGCAACCTCTACGTCCTGGGTCCAAGTGGTTCTCCTGACTCATCCTCTCAAGTAGCGGGGATTACAGGCACCTACCACCATGCCGGGTAATTTTTGTATTTTTAGTAGAAATGAGGTTTCACCATGTTGGCCAGGCTGGTCTTGAACTCCTGACCTCAGGTGATCCACCTGCCTCGGCCTCCCAAAGTGCTGGGATTACAGGCATGAGCTACTGTGCCCAGCCAAGTCTGGAGTCTTCTTTAAGGGAAGATTTGTCAACTATAAATTCAATACTTTAATAGACATAGAGCTATTTAGGTTGTCTATTTCCTTCTTTTTAAAAAGCATTTAAATTTTTATTTTTGTAGGTATATAGTAGGTGTATATATTCATGGGGTACATGTTCTGATACAAGCATGCAATGTGTAATAATCACATCACGAAGAATGGGGTACTCATCCCCTCAAAAAAAAAATAAAGATGGTTAGATACCACAAAGTATGTTGCAATGCCTTAACTGTATGCATGTCAGGGCCTCTTTCATCCTTTCATACAATACGTTTTCTTTTGAGACAAAGTCCCACTCTGTCGCCAGATTGGAGTGCAGTGGCTCAATCTCGGCCCACTGCAACCTCCGACTCCCTGGTTCAAGTGATTCTCCTGCCTCAGCCTCCCAAGTAGCTGGGATTTCAGGCACACGCCACCATGCACAGCTAATTTTTGTGTGTTTTTTTTTTAGTAGAGACGGGGTTTCACCATCTTGGCCAGGATGGTCTCAATCTCCTGACCTTGTGATCCACCTGCCTTGGCATCCCAAAGTGCTGGGATTACAGGCATGAGCCACTGTGCCGGGCCCAACACAATTTCTTCTTAAATGAGCTTAAGTGGTTTATGCTTTCCAGGAATTTGTTCGTTTAGTGTAAGCTGCTGAATTTGTTGGCCTAAAGTTCTTAATAATAGTCCCTGATTATCCTTTCAGTAGTGATGTCATCTCTCATTCCTCATATTGGTAATTCGTGTCTTGTCTTTTTCTTGTTCAATCTGGCCAAAGATTTTTCAATTTTATTAATCTCAAAGAATCAGCTTTTGGTTTCCCTGATTTTCTTTATTGCTTTTGTTATCTATTTTTTTGAATTCCACTCTGATACTTATTATCTGCCTTCTTATATTCACTTTGGGTTTCACTTTCTCTTACTTTTCTGTTTTGTGTGTGTGTGTGTGTGACAGAGTCTCAGCTTGCTGCAATCTCCACCTCCCGGGTTCAAGTGATTCTCCTGCCTCAGGCTTCCAAGTAGCCGGAACTACAGGCGTGCCCTGCTACACCCAGCTAATTTTTGTATTTTTAGTACAGATGGGGTTTCACCATGTTGGCCAGGCTGGTCTCAAACTTCCGACCTCAAGTGATTGGTCTGCCTTGGCCTGCCAAAGTGAGCCACCATGCCCGGCCTACTTTTCTAGTTTCTTAAGGTGACTGCTGAGGTCACTGATTTGAGATCTATCTTTTAATACTGTTTTAGCAGCATCCCACCAGTTTTAAATGCTGCATTTTCATTTTCATCCTGTTCAAAATACTTTTTTTTTTTTTTTGAGACGGAGTCTCGCTCTGCTGCCCAGGCTGGAGAGCAGTGGCCGGATCTCAATTCACTGCAAACTCCGCCTCCTGGGTTCACGCCATTCTCCTGCCTCAGCCTCCCGAGTAGCTGGGACTACAGGCGCCCGCCACCTCGCCCGGCTAGTTTTTTTTTGTATTTTTTAGTAGAGACGGGGTTTCACCGTGTTAGCCAGGATGGTCTCCATCTCCTGACCTCGTGATCCGCCCGTCTCGGCCTCCCAAAGTGCTGGGATTACAGGCTTGAGCCACCGCGCCCGGCCTCTCAAAATACTTTCTAATTTCCTTTTTGATTTCTTCTTTGAACCATGAGTTATTTATTTATTTATTTATTTATTTATTTATTTATTTTGAGGAGTCTCGCTCTGTCGCCCAGGCTGGAGTGCAGTGGGGCGATCTCGGCTCACTGCAAGCTCTGCCTCCAGGGTTCATGCCATTCTCCTGCCTCAGCCTCCCAAGCAGCTGGGACTACAGGCGCCCGCCGCCATGCCTGGCTAATTTTTTGCATTTTTAGTAGAGACAGGGTTTCACTGTGTTAGCCAGGATGGTCTCGCTCTCCTGACCTCGTGATCCACCCTCCTCAGCCTCCCAAAGTGCTGGGATTACAGGCGTGAGCCACCGTGCCCGGCCACCATGAGTTATTTAAAAATGAGTTTAAAAAATATACAAAAAATGAAAGTGAGTTACTCAGGTTCCAAATATTGAAAGGATTTTCCAATCCATTACTAATTTCTACTTTAATATGCAATATCATTCTGGTCAGCTAACATACTTGTTTAATAGACCAGAATATGATCAGGCTCAGTTAATGTTTTAATGCACTTGAAAAATTGTATATTCTGCTGTTATTGTGGGGAGTGTTCCATAAACATTCATTAGGTCAAGTTGACTGACAGTCATGTCAAGTCTCCTATATCTTTAGTGATTTTCTGGGTATCTATCCATTTATTCTCTATTTATTGAGAAAGAATATTCTCCAACTACCTCAATCTCCAACTACAATTGTGATATTTCTCTCTCCTTGGAGCTATTAGTTTATGCTTTGTGTATTTTAGAGCTTTGTTATTAGGTGCATAAATGTTTAAGATTATCAAGTCTTTTTGATGAATTCATCCCTTCATCATTATAAAATGATCCTCTTAATCTCTTGTAATCCTCTTTGCTATGAAATTTTGGAAATCAGGTATGGGGATTAAGACTATAAATTCAGTTTTGGGTATATACATGTTTATATACGTAGCGGTATCTCAGAACAAACATCCGAGAGTTCACATGAGATACGGAGATAGATATTCGGGTTAAGATGGTATTACTACAGCACCTACTTCAACGCCGATAAATAAAGGTGCTCCAGAAATATTTGTAAGATAAGGAGTCCGACTCTGGTTTCCAAAGTGATGACAAGGTTTAGAAATGTCCAGCCAATCCCAGGTCATGCCAGTGTAAGTTCATGGCCTCCAAATGAGTGCTTGAACGCTATCATGCTTTCCAGTGTTCGCTAGGTTTTTCGTAACAGCTATTTTATATCTTTTTGACACTGCTTAAATCTTGGGATTCCTACTTCCCCTCTCACTTTCAGTGGAAGCTTTTCTTTCCTCATTCCCAATGAAAACAGAAACCATTAGAGAATTCCTTCACCTTCATTCCAATAAATACATAAGGTCACCTGCAACTGCAGCCCATTTTTCTCCCTAAGTGTTTTTCCTATGTCCAAAGCAAGTATCTCTACCTATGCTTTGGATGCCATTCCCCTCCTATGTTGTAAGAGATAGAAGATATCTCATTAAGATAGAATTATCTTATTATTCCTCTTTTTTCTGTACCAGCAAACCTTCTCTCCCTTCCATCAGCTTTAGGCTGCTCAAGAATCTCTCCTCTTAAAACATCTCATCATCCTTCTAGCTCTCTAAGCTAAGGATGCTGAATTTGTTGGCCTAAAGTTGTTCACATTCTCCTCCACAGACAAACGTCTTATCTCCACTTGCCATCTCTACTTCATCATCTCTTCATTCCTCTACTATGGTGATATGTAGCTTCCACCTCATTACTCCAGTGAAGCTATTCTTGGTGAGATGACCAGTGATCCGTTGTGAATAAATCTACACATATCTTCCATTTCTTTTTCTACTTGACTTTTAAGCAGCATTCGACACTTAACTGCATTCTCTGCCCTGCACATCCTTGTTCCTTGGCTCTGTGACAACACTCTCTTGGTTTTCTTCCTCCTTCACTGGCTGCCCTTTCTCCACAAGCTGTCTATTCTCTGAAGATTCTAACCTCTTTATGTCTAGTACGCCATCTCTGTTGGTCCTCTCTTCAGCTCCTACAGCCAACTGCCACCTCTATGCTGAGGATGCCCAGATGTCTGTCTCCAGCAGGGATTCTTTCCTGATCTCTCAATCCTTCTATTCCACAGCCCACCAGACAAATGCACTGGCTGAAAAGCCAGAACTTGTATTGAATTTTAGCTGTATCACTTGTTGACCCTGGCCAAGTAATGGCATTGTTGAGCATATTTTCTCATCCCCAAAATAAAGGGGGTTAATTATACTGTGCTTTCTTCACAAAGATGCTTTAGGACCATTACAATGAACCCTTACAGAGAAGGATGTTGCAAGCAATGAATCAGTGCATAAGCTAAGCTATTGCTACTGTTATTTTTGTTATATGTATTTTTAAAGATCTCATTTGGCTACATGTAACACTTCATTCCATAAAATAGGTAAGTGTTCCAGTGAGCTCAGTCTATTATCTTTTAATGATAAAGATAACAGATGTTAGCTTCTGGGATGGCTAAGAGGCTGATTTGAGTTTTAGAATCCATTTTTGAGTTTGAGAACAAATAACTCTATGGAAAGGGTTGCAACCTCAAATGACTATAGGAACCAGGCAGGTAACATACGTGAGCCAATCTGGTCAGGCAAACCACTGTGTCTTACCTGGAGGGACCGCTCTAGGTAACTGGTAACACACATCATTTGGGGTCCAATATTGACAGGTTTGATTTTTCCACAGAAGCTGGAAAACTAGGTTTTTAACGTTCAGGACTTTCAATGATTATTATTATTATTTTTTTTTTTTTTGAGGCAGAATCTCAGGCTGGAGTGCAGTGGCGCCCGCCTCCTGGGTTCAAGCGATTCTCCTGCCTCAGTCTCCCGAGTAGCTGGGATTACAGGCACCTGCCACCATGCTCAGCTAATTTTTGTATTTTTAGTAGAGACAGGGTTTCACCATGTTGACCAGGCTGGTCTGAAACTCCTGACCTCAGGTGATCCGCCCGCCTCGGCCTCCCAAAGTACCGGGATTACAGGCGTGAGCCACAGCGCCTGGCATCAGTCTTTAAATGACAGCAACTAATTCACCTCCTGCTACCCACTCCCAACCCCCAAATACTGTGTGGGCCAGAAACTAAAAATGCACTGTCTGTGAGCCATTTCCTCATTATCCTAGAAGGAACGTCACCTTTTCATCTCCAAATGGTTGGGCATTATGAACCCTTCCAAGTGGTTCATGAGGACTTGCTTTTGCCTTGGAAAATGTCAGGGTGCGAACGAACCTTGAGGGTCACAGGGCAGTCTGTGCAGTGTTGTGGTTGCCCAGGACGAAGGTTTTCTAGCCCACAGCTCCCACTATTGGTCACTCTCCCGCCCAGACCCTGGCCTTCTCCTCGGAAGACAAGGCAGTGCAGCAGCGTTTCCCTTGCCAACTGCCTGCCTGGCTGCTGGGAGGGGGCTGCCAAGCTTAGTCGCTAAGCGTCACAGGAAACTCCGACCTCCATGAGACAAAAAGCAAGTATTTATTGATAGCTTAACGCACGCTAACTCCTTGCTCCTTAGCCAACTGAGAGAAAAATTCGCGAACCCATTCGCAAACGCGGCGCTAACGGCAAACGGGAGGCTGACTCCACCCAGAGGTAGGCGAAGCGCTTAAATCGAAGACACATGAGAAGGAGCCTCCCACAAAACAGACCATGTGGGGAACGGTACCGGGAGTTGGGCTGGGGCGCTGAACTACCTGGGCGGGAATCGCCGGGCGACCGCTCCGCACGCCTCCTCTGGAGTCAGCCCGGCCGGGAGCCTGATAACCGGAAGTTCGTCACAAGCCTGGCGACGCCGCGCACGCGCTGTCTCCGTCAGACCTCCGCGCCGGAGCGCGCAGCCAGGAAGCGAGGCCGCGGCGAAGGGGACGGGGCTGGGCCCCGACGCCTCCTGACGCGACGCGTCCTCACGCGCGAGTACGTCACGGCGTCGGGGCGGAAGATGGTGCAGCTCCTGGCCGGCGGTTACTGAGCTGACCCGGACGGCGAGGGAGCGGGAGCCCGAGCCCGACCACTCCGGCTGCCGCGGGGTGCGGCGCAGCCACCGCCATGTCGCTGCTGCAGTCGGCGCTCGACTTCTTGGCGGGTCCAGGCTCCCTGGGCGGTGCTTCCGGCCGCGACCAGAGTGATTTCGTGGGGCAGACGGTGGAACTGGGCGAGCTGCGGCTGCGGGTGCGGCGGGTCCTGGCCGAAGGTGAGGCCCCGGGTCGGCAGCGCGGGTGCGGCCGCGGAGTGTTGTCTCCGGGACGCTGGGGGCAGCGTCAGCTTGGAGTGGAAGGGCGTGGGTTAGGGGTCCCAGCGTGGGTTGTGGGTCAGGGTCGGCCAGGGGAGGGTCTCTGCCGAGGGCGTGGGTCAGGGCCAGGCGAGGGTCACAGTGGGGGGCCCCGTAGGTCAGTGCCTGCTGGCGGTGATTGAGGAGGGCGAGGCTGGGGCCGGGGTACTTTCCTGTGATAGGAGTAGGGTCAAGTTGGAGCAAGGCCTGGGGCTTGGGGAACCTCCCAGGGTGGGTGGGCGAAGATGTTAGGGTGAGGTGGGGGATGGTGGCAGGCAGGGAGCTTGGGTGGGAGCCTACAGCGGAGGCTGAGGGAGGGTGCTGGAAGGCCGACAGCTGGAGTCAGAAGGTGAGCGGTGCAGGAGGGGGTTTAAGCCTTGGTCTTTTGCCGGACATCTAGGGTTATTGAGCAGGCAGGGACAGGACTGGACTTTGGAGGTTAGGGCTCATTCTTCTACAGTTCAGGGAACTTGACAGTAGGTGGATGCACACGTGTTGCAGGTAGTTGCGGTCGTAGCCTGGGGGGTGGGGGGTTGGCTGAGGGTAGACAGGGCTCTGTCTAGTGATCCCCGTTGCTCTTCGTAACACCTCAGTGTTTCTCTTCCCGGTGAACATCTACTCGTGTGATTCTGTGTGTGGTACAGGAAACAGAGCCAGTAGTTGCGACCTATATAGAATTTGCAGAGTGGACAGGTCACTCGGCTTAAGTCCTCTTGAGTCAGTCTTGTCTCTGCCTGCCATTTCTAGCTGCCTGAACGTCCTCTCCGTTCACACGGAATCGATCTCCAGTGTCAGTGAGTCCCCTTCTTTGTTGTGGATTTTCCTTCCATTTTTTGTCCAGTGGTGCCTGGAGGTGTGTCACGTTTCACTGGCTGTGAAGTTTGTTGGCTAAACATGGTTGACTTCGGTGCGGAAGCGTGACTCTATTCTGCTGTATTGGCACAGGGCAAGGGAGTGAAGTGACACAAAAGCCCTCACCCTCACCAGCTCCGTGGTACCTCTCAGGGCTGGAGGGTTAGCCTGTCCAGGTGCCTGCCCTGTGACCAGATGGGAAACTATCCCAGACTTCTGATTATCACAGAATGTCTGCGGAGACATTTTGACTGCAGCGTTGTCACACACTTTGTCTCCGTTGTGGTCAAAACCAAACAGATTTTGGGTACAATTTGGTCAGCTCCAAGCTCTTCTTTCAGAGGTGGGGGCTGAAGTGTGATCCTCTTTCACATCCTCTGTTAGAAACAGATTTCTCTCAGATCAGCTCATTTATTCTGAAAATACTAGGTGGTTATCTTCATTCTTTAAGAAATTCATAGCGGACAGGACTTGGTTTCTGGAACCTCAGACCGGTGCTCAAGCGGTGGAGAGACAGAGGCAGCATAGGGACGGATCCTTGGCGGTGGGATCCTTGGGGTGGTACACACAGTATGAGCTCTGGGAAGGAGTCAAGCAGAAGATGGCACGGATCAGGGTTTGAGGGATGGAGAATGCACCCTCACTGGGGCCCAGAGAGGAAGATTCGTGTAAAGAAAGAAGCCTGTGGGTCACTTAGCACCCAGGAAGAAGAACAAGGAAATGTGGGCGGCCGCTGAGGTTTTGCAAAGGAGCTTGTTTCCCTTTGCTATCTAGGCGAGTCAGGAGATAAAAATAACCAATGCAATTAGGAGCTGTAGATTTCCTCCTTGTGAGCTTAATAGGTGGCCTGCAGCCTCCTAAGTTCTTTGAAGTCTCTTTGAACTGAAACAGGGTGTGAAAGCTGAATTAAGTATTTTGTATAAACATACTTAAATAAGTTTTGTCTGGACAGCAACCTTAGAACATAGGCTATGGGAGTTCAGGCTGTTTTGTGTAAACATGGCGATGGCCCGTGATCTGAACCCTTGAGTACAGATGTTTATGATTCCAGAATTTTTCAGGTTTCAGAATGATCATTGCGGCATATAACCTGCATATCATGGGATGTTCCCAGAGAACTTGGGAAAGTATTCTGTAATTGAATACATTAATGTTTCTGTAATTAAATGACTAAATATTCTCACTGTGGGATAAAGTCTGCGATTAGCTCCGTATCAGTTCATGTCAGGTTTTATCCCAAATGAGGTTATGATAGACTAGGATTTGCTGTCAAGTGAGTTAGGAAAAAACGGTTTTCTTAGCTTTTAGGAATTTGGACTTGTGTGAATGGGTTTTTAGGTAGAACTGTGGAACCAGATAGCTTTCAAATTTCTTCAAATTTGTTCTGTCATCTTCCTTTTTTTTTTTCTTTAAGAGACAAGGTCTTGCTGTTACTCAGGATGGATTTGAACTGGGCTCTGGATCTTCCTGCCTCGGCCTCCTGAGTGGCTGGGATTACAGGCATGTGCCGTTTCCCACCTGGCTAGTCTTCACTTTTTTAAAAGGCAGATTATCAGGAGCACCAACCGTGTCAGAGATGCCCAGGGCAGGTGTATGCTGTGTGTTCTTTGTTTTGGGTTCTGCGTGCCGTTGCTTTTGAAATGGAGCCTGCCGTGCCCTGACTGCAGGGAAATCCACCTTCCCTGTGTGGCTGACTTGAACTCAGTGTTACTGCTAGTGAGGTAAATTGAGGCAGAAAATGAAAACGATGCTGCACAGTTGTCGTGTGGTTTAAGCGTGACTCGCCTCGTGCGTTTGGTTGGGTGTTGCATGTAATTTCTGCCAGCCAGCAGCCCTTGTGTGCCATGCTCGGTATTAGCTGAGTGGCTGGGCCCGCTCAGGAGCCTTGGGGGTCAAGCTGTGGCCTAAGGAATGGGGAGGGCACAGCCTACTCGCACCCCCAGGGCCACTTGTTTGTGATCCTGGCTTTTCACCCTTCTTCCTCTTTGACATGGCTTTTGGAGGCTTCCTCCCTTCACTTATGTAGAATTCTGGACTGGGTAAGGGCACTGGGAATATTTAGTACTGACAGTTGCAGAATTGTGTGGTACAGACAAGACTCTTGGCCGCACGTTTCAGAAACCCTCCCAGGTGGGCTCAGTGGCGGGGAGGCCCCATGTTTCCAAGGTGGGCTCGGTGGTGGGGGGAGGCCACATGCTGGCCCTGCGTGTCCTCTGCAGGGTACACTTGAGATCATTTTCTTTTATTGGAAAGAGTCTGGCTCTGTTGCCCAGGCTGAGTGCAGTGGAACGATCACGACTCACTGCGGCCTTGAACTCCTGGGCCCACGTGATCCCCCGGCCTTGGCCTCCCAGAGTGCTGGTATGACAGGTATGAGCTAATGTGTCCAGTCTTAGACAGATCTTAAAAGTAGATAGACCTGGCCGGGCACAATGGCTCATGCCTGTAATCCCAGCACTTTGGAGGCAGAGGTGGGCAGATCACCTGAGGTCAGGAGTTCGAAACCAGCCTGGCCAACATTCCAAAACCCCATATCTACTAAAAATACAAAAATTAGCTGGACGTGGTGGCGTGTGCCTGTAGTCCTGCTACTCAAGAGGCTGAAGCAGGAGAATCACTTGAACCCGGGAGGCGGAGGCTGCAGTGAGCCGAGATCGCGCCATTGGACTCCAAGCCTGGGCGACAGAGCGAGACTCTATTTCAAAAAAAAAAAAAGACCCTTAGGTTGCTGTGGCGAGCCAGCCTTGTAGCACACCCTCTTCCCACATAGGACTTGGGACTGAGGGCACCAGCCTCTGAAGCTCTGTGCTGTTCTCTTGGCCACCAAGGTTCTGTCATCCTTGCTTCTTTGTACCTCTGCTGGACCCAGAGCCTGAAGTGCGGGGGCTGCACTCACCCAGGGAGGGGTGCGGGGCAGTGCAGAGCGCAGGTAACCAGGGACGGGTGCAGGGCAGTGCGGAGCGCAGGCAACCAGGGACGGTTGCGGGAGGGTGCAGAGCGCAGGTAACCAGGGACGGGTGCGGGGCAGTGCAGAGCGCAGGTGACCAGGGACGGGTGCGGGAGGGTGCAGAGCGCAGGTAACCAGGGACGGGTGCAGGGCAGTGCGGAGCGCAGGCAACCAGGGACGGTTGTGGGAGGGTGCAGAGGTTGCGGGAGGGTGTAGAGCGCAGGTAACCAGGGAGGGGTGCGGGGTGGTGCAGAGCGCAGGTGAGCAGGGAGGGGTGCGGGGCAGTGCGGAGCGCAGGCAACCAGGGACGGTTGCCGGAGGGTGCAGAGGTTGCGGGAGGGTGCAGAGCGCAGGTAACCAGGGAGGGGTGCGGGGCGGTGCAGAGTTCAGGTAGACGGGTGTGGGGCAGTGCAGAGCGCAGGTGAGCCGGGAGGGGTGCGGGGCAGTGCAGAGCGCAGGTAACCAGGGTCTCTGGGGCTTGGGTAGTTGGTTCTAGGTCATCAGGCCTGTAAGGCTCATATTCTGCCACCTGAGTAGCTGCCCTCTCATGGCCTTCCCCATCACAGAGTGGCTGCCCTCTTGCGGCTCTCCTCATACCCCCTTCACTTCCAGGTTGACAGCTTGATCATGAACCTTTGTCTACTTTGACTAGTTCCCAGTGTGAAATAGAAATGGTCAGAACCACCATGGCAACATTTAGGGGCTGTTAGTATTTGCCGAGCTCAGTCTGTAGTGCTTTATGTGGATTGTGTGTGCGGAGACCAGCTCTGTCGGGGAGACCCTAACCCAGCGGTGCTAGAGGAATTAAAGACACACACACAGAAATATAGAGGTGTGAAGTGGGAAATCAGGGGTCTCACAGCCTTCAGAGCTGAGAGCCCCGAACAGAGATTTACCCACGTATTTATTAACAGCAAGCCAGTCATTAGCGTTGTTTCTATAGATACTAAATTAACTAAAAGTATCCCTTATGGGAAAGGAAGGGATGGGCTGAATTAAAGGAATAGGTTGGGCTAGTGAACTCCAGCAGGAGCATGTCCTTAAGGCACAGATCGCTCATGGTATTGTTTGTGGCTTAAGAATGCCTTTAAACGGTTTTCTGTCCCGGGTGGGCCAGGTGTTCCTTGCCCTCATTCTGGTAAACCCACAACCTTCCAGCGTGGGCATTATGTCCATTACGAACATGTCACAGTGCTGCAGAGATTTTGTTTATGGCCAGTTTTGGGGCCAGTTTATGGCCAGATTTTGGGGGGCTTGTTCCCAACAATGTGGTCCTCACAGTAGCCCTGGAAAGTGGGTACTGTAATTACCCCCATCTTGCAGAAGAGAAAAGTGAGATTACTTTTCTCTTCTGCAAAAAGTGAGATTAGCAAGTGACTAATTTGTGGAGATTAGTCACTTGCCAGAGGTGGAGTTGTGAAGTGGGGGCTTGGAGCCCGAGGGAGGTGTCCTTAGGGCCCTGCCCGCCCCCCGCTGGTCTGCGCGTTGTGCCCTGCAGGAGATGTCTGAGCAGCTAAGGTAGCAGAGGCTGCTGGGGCGGAGTGTGACAGGCTGCGGCCGACCTAACCCTTGGCAGGAACAAGGCTGTGTTACTTCCGTGGTTTCTGTCTGTGACATACGGGGACATCACTGTCGGGGAGGACCCTCAGCTGAATTAGCCGTTCAGGGACATCACTGTCGGGGAGGACCCCCTGGGGTGAGTTAGCCGTTCAGGGAGGTCACTGTCGGGGAGGACCCCTCAGCTGAATTAGCCGTTCAGGGAGGTCACTGTCGGGGAGGACCCCCTCAGCTGAATTAGCCGTTCAGGGAGGTCACTGTCGGGGAGGACCCCTCAGCTGAATTAGCCGTTCAGGGAGGTCACTGTCGGGGAGGACCCCCTGGTAACTCAGTCACCCCCTGAGTTAGCCATTCAGGGAGGTCACTCTCGGGGGGGGTGGGTGGGGAGGAACCCCTGGGGTGAAATAGCTGTTCGGGGAGGACCCTGTCCGGGAGGACCCCCTGGGGTGAATTCGCCCTTTGGGGAGGTCACTGTGGGGAGAGGACCCCCTGGGATGAGTTAGCCGTTCAGGGAGGTCACTGTCGGGGAGGACCCCCTGGGATGAGTTAGCCGTTCAGGGAGGTCACTGTCGGGGAGGACCCCCTGGGATGAGTTAGCCGTTCAGGGAGGTCACTGTCGGGGAGGACCCCCTGGGATGAGTTAGCCGTTCAGGGAGGTCACTGTGGGGAGAGGACCCCCTGGGGTGAATTCGCCCTTTGGGGAGGTCACTGTCAGGGAGGACCCCCTGGGGTGAGTTAGCTGTTCAGGGAGGTCACTGTGGGAAAGGACCCCCTGGAGTGGGCTCACCACCGGGGGAGGTGATGGTTGGGCTGGGCCGCTCCCCATTCCTCCTGCTGCGCTCCGTGGACTCCTGGTGAGTCGCTCGTGGTTGTGTCTGCGTGGGCACGCATCCCTGTGTCCCAGTCCATCCATGCTCCTGTAACAATATCGTATGCTGGGGGCCTGTGAACCACAGACGTTGATTCCTCACGGCTCTGCAGGCTGGAAGTCCAGGCACAAGGCGCCGGCAGATCTGGTGTCTGGTGAGGGTCCAGCACCTTCTTGCTGTGTCCTCACAGGGCGAAAGCGGTGAGGGAGTGCTCTCTGGGGCTTCCTTTATTAGGGCAGTAATCCCAGTCCTGAGGGCTCCACCTTCATGGCCTAATCACCCCCAAGGAGGCCCCACCTCCTAACACCATCACTTTGGGTATTAGGATTTCACACAGGAATTTTGGAAGGGACACATTCACTCTGTAGTGTGGTGAATTATGTGTGTATTGAAAGTGTTGGTGTGTAGTATTTTGTTAGAAAAGTGTCTTTCTTAAAAGCAGCCAAGTTGATTAAAAAAGATACTCAGATCTGCCTGTAGTGGTCCTGTGCTGACCTCACTGTCCCCCGGCACTCTGCACTGTCCCCAGCGTGCCCCGTGCATCCTACACCCATCCTGGTGAGAGGCGTCCTCAGCCCCTTGCATGGACGCTGGTGGCTAACCCAGCTCTGCTCATGGGGCCTGCAAGCTGCTCGGGGGCAGCAGACTCTAGCGTCCCGAGTCCTTGGAGTGTCCCCTGGGTGTTGGTTTTATTTGGGAATTTTGATGGGATTAGAAAGTATCAAGCTTTGATTTGTGCCTTTCTGAGTAGTGAGTTTGATAACACTTGTTTGCTGCTCAACCTCCCCTTCTGGCTTTGCACATTCATATCCTGTGCCTGTTATTTTTTTATAACGCTTATTTGTTGCTCAACCTCCCCTTCTGGCTTTGCACATTCATATCCTGTGCCTGTTATTTTTTTATTTTTATTTTTTTTGAGATGGAGTCTTGCTCTGTTGCCCAGGCTGGAGTGCAGTGGTGTAATCTCAGCTCACAGCAACCTCCTCCTCCTAGGTTCAAGAGATTCTCGTGTCTTAACCTCCCAAGTAGCTGGGATTACAGGCACGTGCCACTACACCAGGCTAATTTTTGTTTTTTGTTTTTTGTTTTTGAGACGGAGTCTCGCTCTGTCGCCCAGGCTGGAGTGCAGTGGCGTGATCTCGGCTCACTGCAAGCTCCGCCTCCCGGGTTCACGCCATTCTCCTGCCTCAGCCTCCTGTAATTTTTGTATTTTTAATAGAGACAGGGTTTTGCCATATTGGCCAGGCTGGCCTCGAACTCCTGACTTCAGGTGATCTGCCTTCCTTGGCCCCCCAAAGTGCTGGGATTGCAGGCAGGAGCCGCTGCCCCCGGCCTGTTTTTCTTTTAGTTAAAGAAATTTAAATTATTATGGACATAACACTAAAATATGTTGAATTTAAGTGCTTTGACAAGTGCTTTTCCCTGCGTAGCTAAAACACCTGTTGCAATGGAGGACAGTCAAGTTACTCCAGAAACTTCTTGCGCCCCGTTCCAGTCATCCTTCCCTCACCTGGCCAGGTGAGCCCTTGCTCCTGGCTTCGGCTCACCATGACTGGTTTTGCTGTCATGACCATTGTGAATGTCAAATCCTACCCTGTGTGCTTTTCTGGCTGGCTGCTTTTCTTGACGTTCGTAGTTTTGAAGTTTCCTTGTGATGTTTGTATCAGAAATGTGTTCCGTTTATTGCTGAGTTGGATTCAGTTTGTGTGGATGTACCACAGCTTTTAAATCCACTCACTTGTTGATAGATGCTTGGGTTTCCATTTTGGGCTATTGTAATAGTCCGTTCTCACACTGCATAAAGAAATACCTGAGATTGGGTGATTTGTGAGGAAAAGAGGTGTAATTGGGTCACTGTTCCTCAGGCTGTACGGGAAGCATGGCTTGGGAGGCCTCAGGAGACTCTCAGTCCTGGTGGAAGGCAAAGGGGAGGCAGGGAAGAGAGTGAGGGGGAGGTGCCGCACTTTCAGGCAACCAGATCTCACAGGAGAGCACCCACTATCCTGAGAGCAGCCCCCGGGGTGGCGGGGGAACGCCACCCTCATGACCCAATCATATCTCACTATCCTGAGAGCAGCCCCCGCCCCAACTCCGTCCTCATGACCCAATCAGATCTCACTATCCCGAGGCAGCACCCCCCCCCAACTCTGTCCTCATGACCCAACCAGATCTCACTATCCTGAGAGCAGCCCCCCGGCGGGTGTGTGGGGAGGACTCCCTCCCCAGTGTCTAACCAGATCTCACAGGAGAGCACCCACTATCCTGAGAGCAGCCCCCAGGGTGGCGGGGGAACGCCACCCTCATGACCCAGTCAGATCTCACTATCCTGAGAGCAGCCCCCGCCCCAACTCCGTCCTCATGACCCAATCAGATCTCACTATCCCGAGGCAGCACCCCCCCCAACTCCGTCCTCTTGACCCAATCAGATCTCACTATCCTGAGAACAGCCCCCGCCCCAACTCTGTCCTCATGACCCAATCAGATCTCACTATCCTGAGAACAGCCCCCGCCCCAACTCCACCCTCATGACCCAACCAGATCTCACTATCCTGAGAGCAGCCCCCCCGCGGGTGTGTGGGGAGGACTCCCTCCCCAGTGTCTAACCGGATCTCACAGGAGAGCACCCACTATCCTGAGAGCAACCCCCGGGTGGAACTCCGTCCCCATGATCCAGTCACCTCCCACCAGGCCTCTCCTCCAACATTGGGGGTCGCAGGTGAACAGGAGATTTGCATGGGGACACAGATCCAAACTGTATCCACTGTTACGAATAAAGATCCAAATCGTATCTGCTGTTACGAATAAAGTCGCTGAGAACATTTTTTTCCAAGTCTTTTTGTGCACATGTGTTTTCCTTTGTCTTGGGTAAAAAATACCAAGGAGTAGGATTGCCGATTTAGAGATTGGATTTAGGTTGAACTTCACATGAAACAACCAAATCTCTTTCCACAGCAGCTGCACCATTTTGCATTTCCACCAGCCACACTGCAGAGTTCCTGGCGCTCCACTTCCTCACCAGTGTTTCTTGTGGTCTTTCAGTTTGATTGCATCCATTCTGGTGGGTGTGCAGTGGCATCGATCTCATTGTGATTTCATTGGATTTCCCTGATGATAATGATGTTCAGCAATGGTTTTTTTGTTTGTTTGTTTGTTTGTTTTGAGACAGAGTCGTGCCCAGGCTAGAGTGCAGTGGCACCATCTTGGCTCACTGCAAGCTCCACTTCCCAGGTTCAAGCAATTCTCCTGCCTCAGCCTCCCAAGTAGCTGGGATTACAGGCGTGCACCACCAGGCGTGTATTTTGTGTATTGTAGTAGAGATGGGGTTTCACTGTGTTGGTCAGGCTGGTCTCAAACTCCTGCCTTGGCCTCCCAGAATGCTGGGATTACTGACATGAGCCACCGCGCCTGACCTTTTTGTCCATTTTTTATTGGGCAGGAGTTGGGAGAGTCTCTGCTTATTTTGGATACAGGTCTTATGTTTACATATTTGTATAATTTATGTGAGAAAGAGAAGGCAAGCCTTAGCTGTGGTCACTCTGCTGTCTCAGGCCAGGCTGCCTCAGGGAACCTGGGCCTTGAGATCTGGCCTGGCCTGAGCATTTGATGTCTTTGTGCCTCCACTCCCCACCCCTGCACTCCCTGCGCTTGAGATGAGGTCTTGCTCTGTTGCCCAGGCTGGAGTGCAGTGGCACAGTCATGGCTCACTGCAGTCTTGAACTCCTGGGCTCAAGCAGTCCTCCCATCTCAGCCTCCCAGGTAGCTGGGACCACCGGCACTGACCACCACGCCTGGCTAATTTCTAATTTATTTCTGGTAGAGATGGAGTCTTGTTAGGCTTCCTGTAGGCTGTTCTCAGAACTCCTGGGCTCAAGTGATTCTCCCACCTCAGCCTCCCAAAGTGCTGGGATTGCAGGTGTGAGCCACTGTGCCTGGCCTGTGCCTGTTTCTTAATTGGCAAACTGTGTGCAGTAAAAGGTGTACGACAGGGTCTTGGAGGTGCCTGGCATGCCCTTCTTTAATGTTTTATACATTACTGTTATTTTAAAATAAACTGTATTGTTTTGAGTTCATTGTCAGTTCCCACGCAGCTGTGAGAAAAGATGGAGATCTTTTATATTTCAGACCCTTGCCCAGTTTCCCCATTGGTGACGGTCGGGATGCCGACCCTGGTGCAGGTGAAGCTGTGGAAGGCCCCGTCCCCGCAGGGAGCCCTCGTGCCACCTCTCACAGCCTCGCCATTTCCTTAGCCCCTGGAAACCTCTAGTGTTTGCTCTGTGTGTGATTTTGTCATCCGAAGGATGCTGTGTAAGGGGAAGTGCGGAATTCTTCAGGCGGTTGTGTGTGTCAGTAGCTCGTTTCCTGTGGCGAGACTCCTCTGTGTGAATGTGCGCGGCTTGCCCAGCCAGCCACCCGTGGAAGGACATCTGGCTGTTTCCGGTTTTGGCTATTACAAATAAAGCTGCCGTGACACTCGCATATGGGTTTTTGTGTGAATATACGTTTTCATTTCTGGGGTAAATGTCTAAGAGTGCAGTTGCTGGTTCACGTGTGGTAATTATGTGTTTAGTTTGTTAGAAAACTGCCAGATTGTTTCTTGAGTGGCCATACATTCCCACCAGCAATGTAGGAGCGTATCAGCCTGGTTAGACTTCCGTAACAAAATACTCCAGACTGAGTGGGGGAGCAGTAGAAATTCAGTCTCGCAGTTCTGGAGGCTCGAAGGCCAAGAGCAAGATGCTGTCAGTGCTGATTCCTGGAGAGGCCTCTCTTGCTGGTTTGCAGATGCCGCAATTTTTGTTGTTGTTGTTGTTGTTCTTTGAGATGGAGTCTCGCCCTGTCACCCAGGCTGGAGTGCAGTGGCGCGATCTCGGCTCACCGCAGCCTCCGCCTCCCGGGTTCAAGCAGTTCTCTGCCTCAGCCTCCCGAGCAGCTGGGATTGCAGGCGCCCGCCACCATGCTCTGCTGATTTTTGTGTTTTTAGTAGAGACAGGGTTTCACCATATTGCCCAGGCTGGTCTCAAACTCCTGACCTCAAGTGATCCGCCCGCCTCGGCCTCCGAAAGTGCTGGGATTACAGGCCTGAGCCACCGCGCACAGCCGGTGCTGCCTTTTTGCTGAGGGGATGCTGACATCTCTGGTGTCTTCATCTTACAAGGACAGCAGTCCTATTGGATTAGGGCCCCACTCATAGGACCTTATGTATCCTTAATGACTTCAGGCCCGTCTCCACATAGGGTCATCTGGGGCTTCCGCAGACGCACTTTGGGGGCACACAGTTCAGTCCGTAACAGTGAGTTTCTCTTTATACTCCCCAGCATTTGGCGGCGTCATTTTTATTGTGATCCTCATGATACATGTGTAGTGATACCTCCTTGTGGCTTTGATTTGCATTTTCCCAATAGCTTGGGAGTGCTTCTTTGCCATCTGCATATCTTCAGTGGTGAAATGTCGGTTCACGTCTTTTGCGCGCTTCCTAATTATGTTTTTTTGACCAAGTTTTGAGTGTTCTTTATTGTAGATACAAGTCCTTCGTAGACATGGGGTTTTCAAGTATCTTTTCCTAGTCTGCAGCTTGTCTCTTGATGCCCTAAACAGGGTCTTTTTGGACGCAAACTCAGACCAGTTAATTAAAAAACAAAACTGGGTCTTTTGCAGATCCAAAGTTTTTCATTGTGAAGTCTGATTTATTGTTTTTTCCTTTTATGAATCACGCCTTGTCACAGCTAAGGATTCTTAGCTCTTTATCTTAAAGATTTGTCTCCTTTGTTTTTCTGAAAGTTTTAAACCTTCACAGTTGTGCATTTATATCTGTGTTTATTTTGATGAATTACTGTGTGTGGCTGACATTTACATGGAGCTCATAGTCCGGCACCATTTGTGGATCTTCCATGGGGTTGCTTCTGTGCCTCTGTCAGAAATCATCTGGATGGGCCGGGCGCGGTGGCTCAGGCCTGTAATCCCAGCACTTCGGGAGGCCAAGGCACCTGAAGCCAAGAGTTCGAGACCAACCTGGGCAACACGGTGAAACCCCGTCTCTACTAAAAATACAAAAATAAGCTGGGCATAGTGACGCACGTCTGTAGTCCCAGCTACTGGGGAGGCTGAGGCAAGAGGATCGCTTGAGCCTGGGAGGCGGAGACTGCAGTCAACTGAGATTGTGCCAGTGCACTCCAGCCTGGGTGACAGAGCGAGACTCTGTCTCAAAAAAAAAAGAAAAGAAGAAATCGCCTGGATTGATTTGTGTGGCTGTTTCTGCAATTTTCTTTCCGTTCCAGTCATCTTTGTATCTGTCCCTCCGCCAATACCACACAGCCTTGATGAATTTAGCTGTATGGAAAGTACTGAGATCAAGTCCAGGTATTACTATCTTTAAAAATTATAAAATATTTTAAAATGCAGAAAAATAGAAAGAGTAACATATCAAACACCTGTGTCCTGCTATCCAGAATAAACGTTAACCTTTTAACAAAATAATATCTGGGACCGGGTGTGGTGGCTCAACCGTGTAATCCCAGTACTTTGGGAGGCCAAGGCAGGCAGATCACGAGGTCAGGAGATGGAGACCATCCTGGCCAACACGGTGAAACCCCATCTCTACTAAAAAAAAAACTAGCCGGGCGAGGTGGTGGGTACCTGTAGTCCCAGCTACTCGGGAGTCTGAGGCAGGAGAATGGCGTGAACCCGGGAGGCGGAGCTTGCAGTGAGCCAAGATCGCGCCACTGCACTCCAGCCTGGGCGACTGAGCGAGACTTCATCTCAAAACACAAAAAACAAAAACAACAACAGGCCGGGCGCAGTGGCTCACACCTATAATCCCAGTACTTTGGGCGGCCGAGGCAGGTGGGTCATTTGAGGTCAGGAGATCAAGACCAGCCTGACCAACATGGAGAAACCCTGTCTCTACTAAAAATACAAAAAATTAGCCAGGTGTGCTGGTGGGCACCTATAATCTCAGCTACTTGGGAGGCTGAGGCAGGAGAATCACTTGAACTTGGGAGGCAGACGTTGCAGTGAGCTGAGACCACACCACTGCACTCCAGCCTGGGTGGCAGAGCAAGACTCCGTCTCAAAAAAAAAAAAGACAAAAAACCAACAACAAAAAAGCACAGCATCACTGATGTTACTTTTAACATCTCTAACGCAGTATCACTCATAGTGCAGGGAAAGCGTAAGGAAGATGAGCAGGAAGGACGTGCTTCATGTGGTGGATTGGAACCAAGCAGCGGGTGTGGCTGGAGAGGAGGAGGCTGGCGAGGCACCCAGAAGACCTGTGGCCCTGCTGAGGTCATGCGGCGCTGAGGCCTCCTTCTGTCCTCCTTCTGCCCTGCTAAGGCCGTGCGGTGCTGAGGCCTCCTTCTGCCCTGCTAAGGCCGTGCGGTGCTGAGGCCTCCTTCTGCCCTGCTGAGGTCGTGCGGCGCTGAGGCCTCCTTCTGTCCTCCTTCTGTCCTGCTGAGGTCGTGCGGCGCTGAGGCCTCCTTCTGTCCTCCTTCTGTCCTGCTGAGGTCCTGCGGCGCTGAGGCCTCCTTCTGTCCTCCTTCTGTCCTGCTGAGGTCGTGCGGCGCTGAGGCCTCCTTCTGTCCTCCTTCTGTCCTGCTGAGGTCCTGCGGCGCTGAGGCCTCCTTCTGTCCTCCTTCTGTCCTGCTGAGGTCCTGCGGTGCTGAGGCCTCCTTCTGCCCTGCTGAGGTCGTGCGGCGCTGAGGCCTCCTTCTGTCCTCCTTCTGTCCTGCTGAGGTCGTGCGGCGCTGAGGCCTCCTTCTGTCCTCCTTCTGTCCTGCTGAGGTCGTGCGGCGCTGAGGCCTCCTTCTGTCCTCCTTCTGTCCTGCTGAGGTCCTGCGGCGCTGAGGCCTCCTTCTGTCCTCCTTCTGTCCTGCTGAGGTCGTGCGGCGCTGAGGCCTCCTTCTGTCCTCCTTCTGTCCTGCTGAGGTCCTGCGGCGCTGAGGCCTCCTTCTGTCCTCCTTCTGTCCTGCTGAGGTCCTGCGGTGCTGAGGCCTCCTTCTGTCCTGCTGAGGTCCTGCGGCGCTGAGGCCTCCTTCTGCCCTGCTGAGGTCGTGCGGCGCTGAGGCCTCCTTCTGTCCTCCTCCTGTCCTGCTGAGGTCCTGCGGTGCTGAGGCCTCCTTCTGTCCTGCTGAGGTCCTGCGGCGCTGAGGCCTCCTTCTGTCCTCCTTCTGTCCTGCTGAGGTCCTGCGGTGCTGAGGCCTCCTTCTGTCCTGCTGAGGTCGTGCGGCGCTGAGGCCTCCTTCTGTCCTCCTTCTGTCCTGCTGAGGCCGTGCGGCGCTGAGGCCTCCTTCTGTCCTCCTTCTGTCCTGCTGAGGTCCTGCGGCGCTGAGGCCTCCTTCTGTCCTCCTTCTGTCCTGCTGAGGTCCTGCGGCGCTGAGGCCTCCTTCTGTCCTCCTTCTGTCCTGCTGAGGCCGTGCGGCGCTGAGGCCTCCTTCTGTCCTCCTTCTGTCCTGCTGAGGTCGTGCGGCGCTGAGGCCTCCTTCTGTCCTCCTTCTGTCCTGCTGAGGCCGTGCGGCGCTGAGGCCTCCTTCTGTCCTGCTAAGGCCGTGCGGTGCTGAGGCCTCCTTCTGCCCTGCTGAGGTCGTGCGGTGCTGAGGCCTCCTTCTGTCCTCCTTCTGCCCTGCTAAGGCCGTGCGGTGCTGAGGCCTTTCGAGCCTTCTGCCTTTCCAGTCATGGCATCTGAAAATGAGGGGAGTTTTAGTTCCTCCTTTTTTTCATGTTTAATCTATTTTTTAATTGACAGACAAAATTGATGTCTTTGTCATGTACACGACGATGTTTTGAAGTATATCTGCGTCGTGGAATGACCACATCTAGCTAGTTAACACGTGTACTGCGTCATAGTCATCAGTTTGGGGGCATTTTTCAACAACGTAATCTCTCGTTACTAACTGTCTAGTTACCTTGTCGTACGGTGGTCTCTTGAGCTTACTCTTTCCAGCTAACTGAAGTGTTGTGTCTTTTGTTAGTTTTTCCTTTTTGATCTTTATGCCTTTTATTAATTTTTCTAGTTTTCTTGCATTAACTAGGATTTCCAGTAAATTGTTGTCTGCCGGTGCTGAGAGCAGACATCTTGCCTTGTTCCTGGTCTTAGCAAGAAAGCGCGATTAAGTCTTATGTTAGATGTCAGTTTTTTGTAGTTGTCATTTCTAAATTTTGTTGGTGATCCAGTGTTCCCCATTCTGCTAATGTCGTTTACTACAGTGATTGATTTTTTTAATGTTACACCAACCTTGCATTCCTGGGATGAATCCCACCTGGTCATGACGTATTATCCTTATGATGTTTTGCCGGAATCAACTTGCTAGTATTTTCTTGAGGATTTTTTGTGTCTGTGCTCATGAGTGATCTCTTTCCTTAATTTGGTCTTTATACCCTCTTTGGTTAGTGTTACGCCAACCTCAAGAAATGGGCTGGGAACTCTTCTCCTCTCTCTAATGAAAGACTGTTTATAAGCTTGTTGTGATTTCTTCCTTAAGTGTTTGATGTAATTTAGCAGTGGAGCCATCTGTTTTCTATTTTCTATTTCATGGATTTCCATTTACTTCCTTTCATCTGTGTTTTTCCTCACAGATTGATTTATTATTTAAATATTTTAACAGTTGCGTTGAGATAAAAATGAGATATACAGGCTGCATGTTTTGAATGTTTGGGCTTGTGTCATGCATGTTTGTGTGTGTCACACACTGTGTCTGCCGCGCTAATCAAGGCAGCGGGCATGCACGTCGGCGCCACGTCTCCCTCCTCCCTGTGGTGACCCTTCGCCCTGCTTTCCTGTTTCCATCCCAGGAAACCACTGATTGACTTTCTGTTACTATAGGTTTGTCTGCATTTTCTAGACTTTTCTGTACACAAAGCTGTAGGTATGTACTCTTTTTGGCCTGGCTTCTTTTACTCGGCATACTGCATTTTAGTGTGTCATTCACGTTGTTGCGTGTAACAGCAGTTTCATCCTTTTTATTGCCGGGTAGTGTTACAGCTGTGGATAATTTGTTCACTCACCTGTTGATGGACATTTGGGTTGTTCCCGTTTTTAGGCTGTTGCGCATGAAGTTGCTGGGTACAAGTCTTTGTACACACGCGTGCCCTCGTTTTTCTTGGGTAAATACACAACAGCGTAATGTCAGGGCTGGATTGTTGGTTTATGTTAACCTTTTTAAGAAATCACCAATGATCACGAGGTCAGGAGATCGAGACCATCCTGGCTAACACAGTGAAACCCCATCTCTACTAAAAAATATAAAACAAAATTAGCTGGACATGGTGGCCGGTGCCTGTAGTCCCAGCTACTTGGGAGGCAGAGGCAGGAGAATGGCGTGAACCCGGGAGGCAGAGCTTGCAGTGAGCCGAGATCGTGCCACTGCACTCCAGCCTGGGCGACAGAGTGAGACTCCGTCTCAAAAAAAAAAAAAAAAAAGAAATCGCCAAAATGTTTTCCAGAGTGATTGTACCATTTTTCATTTCCAAAAGCTGTGCGTAAGCATTCCAGTCGCTCCACATCCTCAGCAGCACTTGGTCTGGGCGGTTTTTAAATGTTGGATGTTCTGTTAGGTGTGGAGTCCTATCTTAGCGGCTTCAGTTTGCATGTCTCTCATGGGCAGTGGTGCGACACGTTGTGTGCTTGTCACAAGTATGTCTTTGGTGATGTGTCTATTCATATCTTTTGCACATTAAAAATTCTGTTGTTTTCTGGGCGTGGCGGCTCACACCTGTAGTCCCAGCACTTCGGGAGGCTTCAGCCCTGGAGTTTAAGACCCACCTGGGCAACTTGGCAAAACCTCATCTCTACAAAAAATAAAGCAATTAGCCGGGTGTGGTGACACATGCCTGTAGCCCAGCTTCTTGGGAGGCTGAGGTGGGAGGATCACTTGAGCCCAGAGGTCGAGGCAGTGGGTTGTGAGAGTTCCTCTGCAGTCCATCCCGGTGACAGAGTAGGACCCGTCTCAGAAGAAAAAAAATTGTTGTTGTTACTTGGATTTTTAAAATATTTTCTCGATAGAAGTCCTTTATTAGGTATATGATTTGCAAAACCTAGTAGTAATTTATCTTTTCATTCTCTGACCAGTGTATTTCAGAAAGCAGAAATTCCTAAAGTCCATTTGTGATTATTTTTCTTTTATGGGTCATGCTTTTGTGCTCTATCTAAAAAAATCTCTGCCTAACCGCGGGCATGTGAAAGCGCAGGTGGTTTTTGTACGTTGCTCTTACATTGACAACCCGACAACCGTCCGGAATGCGTTTGTTAGTTACTGTAGCTTTTCTTTTGTAGATTTCACCAGATTTTCTACAGATAAAAATATTTTTACTTCTTTCTTTATCTGGATGCCTTTTATTTCTTTTTCTTGACTGATGGCACTGGCGAGAACTTCCTCACAGTGTCGACCCTCAGTGGTGAGAATGAGGATTCCTGCCTCCTTCCTGATTTTCGAGGGGAGGACCTGACTTTGCACCATCAAATGCAGCGTTCCTGTTCGTCTCTCAGGATGCCGTCTATCAGGCTGCGGAGGTTTCTTTCTGTTCCTCGTTTGCTGAGAGTTTCAAATTTCATGATGTGGTTTTTCCACTGCGGAAAGCTAAAAGAAAGCTAAGCAAATTAGACCCCAAAACAATAGAATTAAATTGATTTTCAAATGTTAAACCAAGTCTGCTCTTGATGTCTTATTGGGCTTCGTTCGCTGTTTTATGAAGAATTCCTGGGTCCACGTTTGTGAATGATGTTGGTGCGTATTCTCTTTTATATCTTTTCCTCTTTTGGGCGTCGGAGGAGGTCCCCTCTCTTGTTCTGGGTATTGGTGATCTGTCCTCTTTCTCTCTCTCTCTTTCTCTCTCTGGATCAGTCTGTCTAGAATTTATCAGTTTCCTTTGTCTTTAGAAACTGCTTGTGGTTTTGTTTTTCCCTTCTGTTGACTTCTGTTCTTAGGTTACTTGTTTCTGTCTCTGGAGTAGAGCAAGTGAAAGGCAGTGGTGTATGCACTAGGGCCGTGCACGCTGGGGCTGTGTGTGTGGGGCCATGCACGCTGGGGCCATGTACGCTGGAGTTGTGCGTGTGGGGCTTTGCACGCTGGGGCCATGCGTAGGGGGGCCGTGCACGCTGGGGCCGTGTGTGGGGGACCGTGCACGCTGGGGCCGTGTACTCTGGGGTTGTGTGTGTGGGTGTGTGCACGCTGGGGCCATGTACACTGGGGTTGTGCGTGTGGGGCCGTGCACACTGGGGCCGTGCGTGTGGGGCTTTGCACGCTGGGGCCATGTGTAGGGGGGCCGTGCACGCTGGGGCCGTGTGTGTGGGGCCGTGCACGCTGGGGCCATGTACGCTGGGGTTGTGTGTGTGGGGCCGTGCACGCTGGGGCCGTGTATGTGGGGCCGTGCATGCTGGGGCCGTGTCGGAGGGAGCTGTGCACGCTAGGGCCGTGCGTGTGGGGCCATGCACGCTGGGGCTGTGCATGCTGGGGTTGTGTGTGTGGGGCTGTGCACGCTAGGGCCGTGCGTGTGGGGCCGTGCATGCTGGGGCTGTGCATGCTGGGGTTGTGCGTGTGGGGCCGTGCACGCTGGAGCTGTGCATGCTGGGGTTGTGTGTGTGGGGCTGTGCACGCTGGGGCTGTACGTGTGGGGCTGTGCACGCTGGGGCCGTGTGTGGGGGGCCGTGTACGCTGGGGCCATGTACGTTGGGGCTGTGGGGGTGGGGGCGTGTACACTGGGGCCATGTGTGGGGGGCCGTGTACGCTGGGGCTGTCGGGGGGGCGTGTACGCTGGGGCCATGTGTGGGGGGCTGTGTACGCTGGGCCTGTTGTGGGGGGGGCCGTGTACACTGGGGTTGTGTGTGTGGGGCTGTGCATGCTGGGGCCGTGCACACTGGGGCTGTGTGTGTGGGGCTGTGCACATTGGGGCCGTGTTGGGGGGAGGCGTGTACGGTGGGGCCGTTATGTTTTGTAGAAAACTGCTGGCCACAGCCACAAGTCAATTTGTATTTTAGTTAGTGAAGGTATTTTTTAAGCCTAATATGTTAAATAAAATCATAGCGTTAAACTGACAAGTCTTTTTAATTTTCAGGAGGGTTTGCATTTGTGTATGAAGCTCAAGATGTGGGGAGTGGCAGAGAGTATGCATTAAAGGTAATGAACCATTTAACACCTTCTCTGGATGTTTGACGTATGTAAGGGAACTCTCTGGTGACAGTTTTCAGGGATGCGTCCCTGTTACTTACTTTGTTTCCTTTTACAGCCCGGACATACTTGTCCCTTTTACTTCTGCTGAAACTCAGCAGTCTTGGGTGCTGCAGGAGCCTTGGTCTCTGGCTTTGGGCTTCGCACTCCTGTGGGCCCTGCCTGCCGTGTGGAGGGGGCTGTGCTGGGGGTGACCTCACGGTGAGGTCTGGGCCTCCATGTGCCAAAATAAGGGCTCTATGAATACAAGGAGTTTAAAAGCTGCTTGTAAGAAATATGTGTTGACAGCATGTCTGTAAATAGGGGTCACTGTGGGAGGGTCTGTACCGTGTGGTTTTGTCCTGAGACGTAAGAAGGTCCCATGTGCTGTCACCATGCTGGGCACCAGCGTGGCCCCCCGCCTTTGAGAGTGGGCACAAGTGGGCCTGTTCTGGCAGTGTGCACGCATGCCGCCCCTATGTCTACAGAGCGTCTCCGCTCTGCCTTCTTGTCTGTCTCATTTTACTCTGGCCTGTTTGGAGGAAAGGCTCCCGTTTTTGCCTTTTCTTATGTCCTTGGATCACAAAGATCTTTCGAGGGTCTTGATCCCCTGTCATGTTTTTACTTGGGTCAAAGGTGGAAATGCATGAAACAGGGGGAGCTGTATTGGACGCATTGCATTGCTCTCTCGCCTGCTTATGTCTGAGATGACGCATCGGGTGAAGTGGGAAGGTAAACTTACTTTCATCTTTTGTGTGTGCTGTTTCCTGATACAGAGGCTATTATCCAATGAAGAGGAAAAGAACAGAGCCATCATTCAAGAAGTTTGCTTCATGGTATCCTTTTCCTGGAACCAGGAGCCAGCACGATGGCTTTGGCAGGCACAGGCCTGTGTCAAGCCGCGGCCGCCAGTGACCAAGAGGCTACTGTGTGACATTGTCTTTCATGTGTTAAAATCGGCTTTTTGCTTTTACCAAACTTATCTGTAGGCGACTTCTAGTAAGAAGCAGTTTTTTTCTGTTTCTTACTGCCAGGGTAGTAGTCAAAAGTTTCAGAAGTGTTGGGAATGGAGTTGTTCCTACCCAAGAGGTCTCCCTGCCCAGTGATGGGCCGGTCACCGCAGGGGAGGGGCCGGTCACCGCAGGGGAGGGGCCGGTGACTGCCCTCAGACTGCTTGTGTTTCCGCTCCTAGCTCTGTTCACTCAGAGAGCCCGCTGACTGCCTGAGTGCGGGTTCAGGTGGACACGGCCGCTCCGCAGCCTCCCTGCGCACAGCCCCTGAGGGCCCTGCCTCCTCCTGCTGGGCGCGGGATGGGCTTTGGTGTCGCTGTGGCCGGGTGTGTGTGGCCGGCGTCCCTGCCCTCTCCTGCGGCTTCTCCTGTCTCTGTCTGCCTTTCTTATGCTTGTGGTCATCCACCACTCTCTCCCTCATCTTCCGCTCTGACATCTAAAATTGTAAGGGGGTTCGAGTCAAGTATTCTGACTTCAGTGTCTTAATATTGTGTACATTTATTTTTAAGCACACGGAACTGTGTACATGGTTCTGCACATTCTCCTTTAACAAGACAACTGCAGAAAAAGCTTTCCGGCCACCCGAACATCGTCCAGTTTTGTTCTGCAGCATCCATAGGAAAAGAGGAGTCGGACACGGGGCAGGCTGAGTTCCTCCTGCTCACAGAGCTCTGTAAAGGTAACGTCCTGTGAAGGCTGCCTTGGTGCTTCTAACCCAGCGGAGGCCGGCCTGGTGCCTCCTGACCCGGCCACACGGCTGTGAGACATGCCCAGCACCTTCTCTCAAGCTGTGTTGGTCTTAGCAGGAAGCGCGGGCAGCTGTCTGACAGGAGTTCTGTGAGAGGCCCACGCGGACGCCCCGTGAGCTCCCACCATCTGGGTGGGCCCCCTGTGTTGTCTCCTCGCAGAGCTGCGGGCAGCCAGAGAGCCGGGCTCCCATCCTGCCCGTCTCCAGTGGCAGCACGGGGTGGAGCATGGTGGCCTTCCGTGAGCAGCGTTGAGCAGGGTGGAGGAGTGTCTGTCCTTCTCAGGGCTCTGGGTTCCCAGCGGGGTGGAGCGCAGTGGCCTTCCGTGAGTGGCGTTGAGCAGGGGTGGAGGAGTGCTGCTGTCTGTCCTCGTCAGGGGCTCTGGAGTCTTGGCGAGGAGAGGAGAGGCTGCAGAGGTGGACAACTCCAGGTCCCTCTGGGTGCCTGACCTCATGAGGGTTAAGCCCAGGAAGATGGCAGAACGACTTCGTGGTCCGTTGGGCAGGACAGGAAGAGGGGCCAGCGAACTGGGGTGGTGCTTTCGGAGAGTCCTAGGGGCCGAGTGGGCTGTGTGAGTGACTGCGGGGGATGTCGTGTTGGTGTCACTGGAGCCCACGCTGACTGGCCTGAGACCCGGCCTAGCCTTGCCGAGCTTCAGGCTGTGTCTGCAAAGGGGAATCAAGACCTGTGCCTGGGAGGGCGGCTCCACCCCCAGCCCCTGCCTCGTGCCGGTGCCCTCCAGAGCTCCTGGGCCAGGTGGCGAGGGGAAGTTGGGCACTCGGGGAGGCCTGAGAGCTGCGGCCTGGCCACTGAGGGGTAGTGACACCGGTGGCTCCCCTGCGTGTCACCCAGGCAGGGAGAGTGGGGACAGGAGAGGCTGGGAGCAGCAGGAGAGACGGGGCAGGGAACCCCACAGAGGGAAGCCTGTGGAGAGGGCACCTGTAGTCGCCTGAGAGCTGTCGTCCAAAGCCAGCCCCTGCCCAGCCGCCAGGAGGAGCTGTTCCTGCGTGCGGGCTGGCGCAGGCCTGAGGGGACAGGTTAGGGGCAGCAGGTTAGTGGAGGGGGCGGCAGGAGGGGCGTGTGTCCAGAAATGGAGGGCGAGCAGGGGTTTCTGAGCTGAGGGGGAACCCCCGCACTGAGCAGGGCCCTGAGCTTCGTGGAAGGGACCCTGTGCTTAGTGGAGTGGGGACTGCACTTAGTGGGGTGGGGGGACCTTTTGTGGGGAGCTTGCATTTAGTCAGGGGGCCCTGAGCTTAATGGAGGGGGGACTGCGCTTAGCGGGGTGGGGGACCCTTGCTTTGTGGGGGGCCTGCATTTAGTTGGGGGGCCCTGAGCTTGAGAGAGGACTGCGCGTAGCCGGAGGGGCTCTGTACTGCCGAGGGAAGGTGTCCCTGTGCTATGCTGGGGTAGCCCTGAGTGAGGGAGGGTGGACCGTGGGGTGTGAGCTGCTGCCCTGCCCTGAGTGAGGGAGGGTGGACTGTGGGGTGTGAGCTGCTGCCCTGCGCTGAGTGAGGGAGGGTGGACCGTGGGGTGTGAGCTGCTGCCCTGCGCTGAGTGAGGGAGGGTGGACTGTGGGGTGTGAGCTGCTTGGACGTATTGACTGCACCTGTGAGTGCCCTGTCGGGCAGGGTCTCCTCTCTGCAGCTGTGCCTGGGCGGAGCTGGGTGAGACCTGACTGCCTGCGGGCCCCTGGCTCTGCCCATGCTCCTCTGCCTGGGGGCCCCACCTGGCCCTTCCTTGGTGCCACGCCTGGCAGCTGGCCCAGGCCCCTCTGCGGCCCTCCAGCGCCTGTTGCCAGGGTTGTCCTGATGTGGGTGGCGAATGGGTGCTTGTCGTGGCCGAGAAGTCTCGGGGGTGGGAGGCGGTCAGAGCCGCCTGAGGGCTGAGGAGATGCTGCCAGGTAGCCTCAGTTCCTCAGCTGACACTGTGGGGATGTGCCGCTCATGTTTCTCAACATTGTGTTCTGCAACGTCAAACCTGGGGAAAATTTGAAGGCAGCACAGGGGGCATCCACTGTCCACTTCCTGCTCGTGGGGTTCCCCAGACTTGAGCGTGTCCCACGGCGGCTTTCCCTCTCTCCTTTCTAACCATTTTAAAAAAAGTCCCAGACATCAAGACCAGAAAGTCTCATAACCCTATATAGCCTGAGAGAAATTCCATGACGGCCACCGCTGTTTGTGCGCCTGAGAAGATCCTCGCGATGTGGTAAGGCTGTGCTGTGTCATCTGTGCTGGGTCCTTCCTGTCCCTGCTTCCCCATCCCTGTCTCCCTGGTCCCTGACACGTCACTCCCAGCCCCTCCCGTGCGTACATGCAGTCCATGCTGGGCTGTGTCCCCCGCCCCTGACATGTCACTCCCAGCCCCTCCCGTGCGTACATGCAGTCCATGCTGGGCTGTGTCCCCCGCTCCTGACATGTCAATCCCAGCCCCTCCTGTGCGTACATGCAGTCCATGCTGGGCTGTGTCCCCCGTCCCTGACACGCCACTCCCAGCCCCTCCCGTGCGTCCTTGCAGTCCATGCTGGGCTGTGTCCCCCGTCCCTGACACGTCGCTCCCAGCCCGTCCCATGTGTGCATGCAGTCCGTGCTGGGCTGTGTCCCTCGCCCCTGACACGTCGCTCCCAGCCCCTCCCGTGCGTCCTTGCAGTCCGTGCTGGGCTGTGTCCCCCGCCCCTGACACGTCGCTCCCAGCCCCTCCCGTGCGTCCTTGCAGTCCATGCTGGGCTGTGTCCCCCGCCCCTGACACGTCACTCCCAGCCCCTCCCGTGCGTCCTTGCAGTCCGTGCTGGGCTGTGTCCCCCGTCCCTGACACATCGCTCCCAGCCCCTCCCGTGCGTCCTTGCAGTCCGTGCTGGGCTGTGTCCCCCGTCCCTGACACGCCGCTCCCAGCCCGTCCCGTGCGTCCTTGCAGTCCGTGCTGGGCTGTGTCCCCCGTCCCTGACACGCCGCTCCCAGCCCCTCCCGTGAGTCCATGCAGTCTGTGCTGGGCTGTCTCCCCCGTCCCTGACACGTCACTCCCAGTCCCTCCCGTGCGTACATGCAGTCCGTGCTGGGCTGTGTCCTCCGTCCCTGACACGCCACCCCCAGCCCTTCCTGTGCGTACACCAAGGCCTCGTCAAGGCTCCTGTGTGTGGTCGGTTGAGGTGTCTGTCTGTCAGTCTCTGTTGTCCATGGCACTTTTTTCTCTGGATGTCCCTGGGCTTGGACACCAGCTCCTGGGCTGTGCTTCCAGGGCCTCCCACAGAGCTGGGAGGTGCTGAAACCGGCGGGATGCAGATTCCTCCGGCGCACGCGTCACACCATAGGGCCTCCCGCTCGTGGTGTTACTCGTTGTCAGTTTTCATTATAAAAGAATATGTGCTCACTGACAAAATACAAATAACACAGAGTTAGGCCAGGCGTGGTGGCTCACGCCTGTAATCCCAGCACTTTGGGAGGCTGAGGTGGGTGGATCACTTGAGTCCAGGAGTTCGAGACCAGCCTGACCAGCATGGCGAAACCCTGTCTCTTTTGTATTGTAAAAATACAAAAATTAGCCGGGCATGGTAGCGGCTGCCTGTAATCCCAGCTACTCGGGAGGCTGAGGCAGGAGAGTGGCTTGAACCCGGGAGGCGGAGGTTGCAGTGAGCCAAGATCATGCCACTGCACTCCAGCCTGAGTGACAGAGCAAGACTCCATCTCAAAAAAAAGAAAAACCCAACAACAACCCAGAGTTGTATGGGTGCTTGTAAAACTGGGATTTTACTTTATATAATTTTCCTTTTTAAAAATTTACCGTTATCAGGCATGTTTTTTTTGGAGACAGGGTCTTGCTCTGTTGCCCAAGCTGGAGTGCAATGGTTCATAGCTCACTGTAGCTTCAAACTCCTGGGCTCAAGCGATCCTCCCGCCTTAGCCTCTGGAGTAGCTGGGACTATAGGCATGCACCACCATGCCCAGCTAATTTTAAAGAGTAAATTTTTCTTAGAGACAGAGTTTCACCATGTTGCCAGGCTGGTCTTGAACGCGTGAGCTCAAGCAATCTGCCCATCTTGACCTCCTGTAGCACTGGGATTACAGGTGTTGGCCACTGTGCCTGGCTAAGTTTTGTATTTTCGTAGAGATGGTGTCTCACTGTGTTGCCCAGGCTGGTCTTGAACTCCTGGGCTCAAGTGATCCTCCCGCTGAGGCCTCCTGAGGTGCTGAGATCACTGGCGAGAGCGCCCTGCTCAGGTGTCTTTCCACACAGCACGGTCGCTTCGTGCCATCCAGAAGGCTGCTTGGTTTTCCTGGTGTGGATGCATCACTGCGTCTTCTGTTCGAGGCCTGTGGGCTTCTTCCTGGGGCTGCAGCCTGCCTGCTGTGTGAGCCTTGCCCCACCCTCTGCCCAGCACACTTGGGGCAACTTGAATAAAGGCCAGATGGGGCTTCCTGTTGGTCTAGTGATGGATGTTTTGCTGTTTATGTCCCTTGCTCATCATTTGGGAGAGCAGAAAGCCTTTGCAAGGGGTAAATCTTGGCTCTAGACATCCCGGCTTTGGAAAGCTTGAGCAGGACATGTGTGAGAACTGAAGCTGCTTGGTATCCAGTGTGTTCCCAGGATAGTGTGCATAAGGGAGTGGCGGGGGTGGGGCCGGAGCCAGCGGCTCAGCGCTGCCTCTGTATGGGGTAGTGTGGGAAGGAGAGGGGTCGGGCCCAGCCCCTCGAGTCATAAATACATGAGGCAAACTTAACACCTGCGCACCCTGCCGGCACACTCCCAAGGACTGCCTGTCTGGAGCAGCGTGTGCGGCTGGAGAGCTGCAGGGCTCTGTGGATGGCACAGCTGTGCCAGGTGAGAGCCGCGGCATCGCTAAGAAGTGGGAGGAACGTGGGCTTCCCCGTGCAGCTGCAGGTACAGGGCTCGCTGGAGGCCTGGAGGTCGGACTCTGGGGATGTGCCCAGCCCCTCGCATGAGGCAGCCCCTCCAACGCCCTCTCTGGGAACAGCCACGTAGCCGTTCCCCACTCAGCCACATACAGAATTTTTAGTTTTGAACACCCCATTTATTCTCACTGAGAATGAGGCACTGAACAGGGAGGCCGGTTACCGCGGACACGGACTCGCCCATCCATGATGTCGGAGCCAGCGTAGAGGGCAACACACCCCGTTCTGACTCCCCGGCCTGGCCTCGCCTCTCCCGGGTCTGTTCCTCTCTTTCTAAGCATCCTGTTCCTCCTGTGAGTGCCCCTCATTTTTCCTGAGAGCCCCCCTGTTTCTCTGAGGGTCAGCACAAAGCTTTTGAGGGAGCTGTAGTGGGGGCTGGGAGGGCTTTCACCTGGGGTTGAGGGCCAGGGCTGGCAGAGCTGGGGGAGTGGGAGGGCCCCTCAGCTGGGTGCCTGGAGACTCCGCGGCAGGCGGGGGCAGTGCTGGGCTGTGCTGGGGGCACGCAGGCGGGTCCGGTGTGTGAGTTGATTCCAGCGTGGCCTAGCCTGAGCTGTGTCCCAGCCTGCTCTCATGCCATGCCTTCGTTATCAGTGGGATTGAGTTGGCTGCACGCTCTGCTGTGTGCAGGCACCAGGGGCTCAGCGACTCGCCAGACACAGCTGATCCATGCCTACGCCAGATCGCTGGGTGGCTCAAAGAGCCAGGGGGAGAATGAGTCCCAGGAGAAGGGTGCACGTTTCAGTGGTTTGGGCAGAGTTGGTTCCCTGGGAGGTGAACGTAAGGGGCCGTCTGGGAGGCATCCTGGCCGCAGAAGCAGCGTGCGAGGGGTCCTGAGGCCGGGAGGAAGGGAGGCCGGTGTGGCTGGGGACACAAGCTCTGGCAGCGTGGGGGAGACCCTGGGTGCGGGTTCCGTGGGTGGTGGTGCCGGCCTTGGCTCTGGGGCTGCTTGGGTGGTGGCCTTCGGGGCGTGGAGTGGGATGAGGAGAGGGTAGAGAGCAGAGGCAGGAGCTTGGGGCTGAAGAGATGGAGCACAGGATGCAGAGGTTCCAGGGTGATGCCACACGTGGGCTGTGGCGAACTGAGATGGGCAAGACCCAGGGTAAGATCAGGGGAGGAGCAGGATGGGTTGGGTCTGCGTGTCTGTGGGGGCCGCGTGGGGTGCTGGGGTGACTGGTAGTGTGAATGCGCTGGTCCCCAGCAGGTCCTCAGCCCTGCATGCATCCCGGCTCCTCACCCCTGGTTTCCTGGTTGGGCCAGGGCAGGGGTACCTGGAAGGTGCCAGCCACGGCAGGACAGGCTCCCTGGGGTGTGGGCCGCGTGCAGGCATTGAGACTGTGTGAATGTGAGAATGATCATTTGTCATCTGAGGACACTGAGTGTTCACTTAGAGGTTTGAGCACTTGTGTATTTGTACTCATCTCTCTCTGTGTCCATGTTAATGACACACCTGGCTCGGTTGCCAGGACGCAGATGTAGTTCTCATGTTAATGGCTCGCAGACTCGGCTGCCGGGACACCCATGTGGTTCTCACGTTCACGGCTCACAGGCTCAGCTGCTGGGACGCCAATGTGGTTGGTGCTTCGGTGGCGCTTGGGCGTCTTGTCCCCTGGGCTCTGCTCTGTGACTTGACTGTGGGGCTGCTCTGGGCCCACCCTGCCGCTGGGTGGTGGTCCCACACGGGGCTGTGGTGGGCATCCTCATACCCACAGCCCTTTCTGCAGCAGCTGAAGGAAAGGTGGGAGCGGCACTCAGGGTGAGCTCGACTGGAGCTGTGGCTAGAAAAGGCTATGTGGCCCAGTGTGGCACAGTCTGTAACGTGGCCCAGCATGGCACAGTCCGCAACGTGGCCTGGGCGGTGGCGGAGTCTGTAACGTGGCCTGGGGGGTGGCGGAGTCCGTAGCGTGGCCTGGCGTGGCAGAGTCCATAGCGTGGCCTGGGGCATGGCGGAGTCTGTAACATGGCCCAGCATGGTGGAGTCCATAGCGTGGCCTGGGGTGGCGGAGTCTGTAGCGTGGCCTGGGGCATGGCGGAGTCCGTAGCGTGGCCCAGCATGGCGGAGTCTGTAGCGTGGCCTGGGGCATGGTGGAGTCTGTAGTGTGGCCTGGCGTGGCAGAGTCCGTAGCGTGGCCTGGTGTGGCGGAGTCCATAGTGTGGCCTGGGGCCAGGGAGGCAGAGCACTGATAGCTCCACGGTGATGTTAACAGGAGAGGGTGGTGACTGCAAGTTGTCCAGGTTCTTGGCATTTTGAACAAATTGGACGAAACATCCAGCAAAACAAAGAATGAAGCAACAAAAGAACGTTAGCAGGGATTTATTGAAAACGAAAGTACACCCAACAGCATGGGGGTGGCCCGAGCAGCGGCTCAAGGGCCTGGATGCAGAATTTTCTCGGGTCCAAATACCCCCAGAGGTTTCCCACTGGCCACTTCGTGCTCACCTCATGTAAACGAAGTGGTAACCTGCCATCAGCTTGATGGTTACAGAAAGCAGCCAACCAGAAGGTCACACTCCTGTGCAAACATAATTGATTAGGAATCAGATTGGAGGCAAGGTTGAAGTTACAAAGTTGAAAACAAAGAGACCTGCAGTCAGGCAATTTCCCATCTGCCAGGCAGAAAAGGTCAAAGGGAGTCACCTCTGGTCCTTTTGTTACTCAGGCGTGGAAAGTTAGAGTTTTCCTTTCCATTTAGTTCTGGGAAGTCTAAGTGAAACAGCGTTAGGTTCCCTGCCTCCAGACCCTGTTCTCCTGCCTCCATGTGAGTTTCATTCTCTTTTAGGGCAGCTGGTGGAATTTTTGAAGAAAATGGAGTCTCGAGGTCCTCTGTCGTGCGACACGGTTCTGAAGATCTTCTACCAGACGTGCCGTGCCGTGCAGCACATGCACCGGCAGAAGCCGCCTATCATCCACAGGGACCTCAAGGTAGCGGCTCCCTCCACACGTGGCTCACAGCCTCTGGGGGGTTCCGCTTGGTTAGGATGCGAGGGTGAGAGCAGGTGAGGCTGCACCATCTCACCTAGAAGATGTGTGTGAGCCTCTCAACGGTGGAAGCGGATCTTCCAGAAACGTCGCCTTTCCAGCCCTGAAGAAAATTACCGTCTGTCTCACAGGCCTTTGCTGACAGAGGGGATGGCCCCACCTCTGTGCTGGGGGCCTTCACTCGCAGCCGGGGGTGCTCACAGCCTGGAGCTTCTGTCTGGAATTCCAGGTCCCCATGCTGGGCGCTTGCTCACTCCGTTCTCCGTGGGGAGCTGCGGACAACGGTGCTCGCCAGTGGTGTCAGTTCAGGCCCCACATTCCTGCTCACCCCACGCTCCTTCCTCAGCCCCCCAGTGGTGTCAGTTCAGGCCCCCCATTCCTGCTCACCCCACGCTCCTTCCTCAGTCCCCCAGTGGTGTCAGTTCAGGCCCCCCATTCCTGCTCACCCCACGCTCCTTCCTCAGCCCCCCAGTGGTGTCAGTTCAGGCCCCCCATTCCTGCTCACCCCACGCTCCTTCCTCAGCCCCCCAGTGGTGTCAGTTCAGGCCCCCCATTCCTGCTCACCCCACGCTCCTTCCTCAGCCCCCCAGTGGTGTCAGTTCAGGCCCCCCATTCCTGCTCACCCCACGCTCCTTCCTCAGCCCCCCAGTGGTGTCAGTTCAGGCCCCCCATTCCTGCTCACCCCACGCTCCTTCCTCAGCCCCCCAGTGGTGTCATTTCAGGCCCCCCATTCCTGCTCACCCCACGCTCCTTCCTCAGCCCCCCAGAGGTGTCAGTTCAGGCCCCCCATTCCTGCTCACCCCACGCTCCTTCCTCAGTCCCCCAGTGGTGTCAGTTCAGGCCCCCCATTCCTGCTCACCCCACGCTCCTTCCTCAGTCCCCCAGTGGTGTCAGTTCAGGCCCCCCATTCCTGCTCACCCCACACTCCTTCCTCAGTCCCCCAGAGGTGTTGGCCCAGGCCCCCAACTCCTGCTTACCCCGTGCCCCTTCCTCGGCCCCTGAGCGGTCCTGCACTCCGCAGTCCCTCCCTGGTTTGGCCTATTGGAGCCAGGAGGAAGCCCGGCGCTCCTCTGTTTGGCCCTGTCACAGGCGCTGGGATGGGGGTCTGGACCCCTTACCTGCTCAGCGTGAGGGGAGCTCTTAGCACTTCCTGACTGTCCCCCCACTGCACCTCCCATTCTGTTCATGGGCAGACTCCCCTACCCATCTCTGCTATCATCACAGGTTTCTCTGGGGCGTGGCATCCCGGGGTTGCTGTGATGCGGGCATGAGCCACCGGCTGCATGTAACAGGGCCGCCCTGGCTACCACACCACCACCACACTGGTGCTTCTGGGCTGGGGCTGGGCCCGCACTCTGCTCCTGCCCACCACACCGCCACACAGGTGCTTCTGGGCCGGGGCCGGGCCTGCGCTCCATGCTGCCGCTGGCACTGTGTGGTTTCCGTGTAACGTGGCTGCTTCCCACAGCTCCACAGAGGACACTCCCACCCTGTGGGCCGTCCGTGCCCTGAGCTGCCTGTGTTGATTTTGGCTGGCCTGCTGGGGGAGTATAGTCTGATGGGTTGTGATTTTGTGTTTTCCTGATATTAATGAAGTTGAATGTGTGTTATAGTCATTCAGGTCTTGTTCTTCAGTAAACTTCGTTTTGTTTTTGCCTTTTTAGAATTTTTCCCACTGGCTTGTGTGTTTGGTTCATTGGAGCAGCTTGTGTGTTCTCATAATCTGCTAAATGTTGCCTGTGTTGCCGGCGTCTTCTTGTTTGTGGCCCGGTTTTCACTCCCGCAGTGTTTTCTAAAAAACGCAGGACCTTGTGAGGCGTCTCCTGTATCCATGGAGCTTGTGCCCGGCCTGCCCGTGGTGGCTCCCGGCCTGCGCGTGGTGGCTCCCAGCCTGCGCGTGGTGGCTCCCGGCCTGCCCGTGGTGGCTCCCGGCCTGCCCGTGGTGGCTCCCGGCCTGCGCGTGGTGGCTCCCGGCCTGCCCGTGGTGGCTCCGTCTTCCTTGCTGAAGCAGTTGCTTTTGCTGAAGAGGTCTTTTGGGGTATTTTTTTTTTTTTTTTTTTTTTGAGTCAGAGTCTGGCTCTACAGCCCAGGCTGGAGTGCAGCGGCACTAACAGGGTTCACTGTTGCCTTGACCAGCTGGGCCCGGGTGATCTCCCACCTCAGCCTCCTGAGTAGCTGGGACCACAGGCGCACACCACGCCTGCCTAGTTTTTGTATTTTCAGTAAGGATGGGGTTTCGCCATGTTGCCCAAGCTGGTCTGGAACTCCTGAGCTCAAGTGATCCACCTGCCTCAGCCTCTGAAAGTGCTGGGATTCCAGGCGTGAGCCACCGTGCCCAGCCTGCTGAACAGTTTTAAAGCCTCATCACTCCCTGATGCTTTTGTCCATGTCTCTGGGGACGTGAGGACATTTCTGTTTTGTTTTCTTAGGCGGAGTCTTGTCTGTTGCCCAGGCCGGTGTGCAGTGGCGCGATCTCAGTTCACTGCAGCCTCTGCCTCCCGGGTTCCAGTGATTCTCCTGCCTCAGCCTCCTGGGTAGCTGGGATTACAGGCACCTGCCACCATGCCTGGCTAATTTTGTATTTTTAGTAAAGACAGGGTTTCACTGTGTTTCCCAGGCTGGTATTGAACTCCTGGCTTCAGATGATCCTCCTGTCTTGGCCTCCCGCAGTGCTGGGATTACAGGCGTGAGCTGCCACACCTGGCCAGGACATTTTCTATGTGGTTTCCACACCATTATCTGCAGTGAGGTGGGAGGAACAGAGCCTTGTTTCTTGCCCTCTTATTCTCAGCCCTGGTTTTCCCAAAGTGTGGCTTCTCTCAGACCTCCCTAATCTGGAGCGGCGCCTCTGGCCACGGCTTGTGGAGGACGCCCTGTGCTGACCTTGGCTCCCCACCGCTGCTCCGGCCAAGGGGATGAGGAGACCATTGAGGCCCCAGCCTCGTGGCGTCTCTTGTGGAGCATGGCGCTGTTTCAGGTCCTGCTCCCAGCACCCACCCCAGCTGCTCCTCCAGGGGCTAAAATCCACCTGGCATGTGTCTGGAGGTTTCGTCCACCTGGAATTGACCTTGTGTGACCTGAGGTGGGAGCTGTGTCCTTGTGTCTACCTGGCCCTGCACCCAGTGCATTGGCTCGTGTCTGCCCATGCGGCCACCTGGGCCCACCTCCTCTCCAGCATCCACTCGTCGGTACCTAGGAGGCCCTGGAGCCCCCCAGGTTTCCCCGTGTGCCCTGGGTGGGGGTGCCCAAGCCGCGGGCACCCAGACCGAGCTGTTCTTCCTACACAGGCTCATTCTGCCTCAGCCCACCTGGGGCCAAGGCTGCGGCAGACAGCTTCCCTCTGCGTTTCTCTGGTTAGGGCCTTTTCTCTACTTGGCTGTACGCCCATACTTTGTAGCACAGGTGTCTTCACGTAGATTTTGAATATGGGTAAGGGTGGCCTTTGTCGTTTATCCCCTGAACTCAGAGGGCCTAGAATGTCAGGGTGTAAGGTGGCCGGCTGGGCAGATGCCTGTGGGCGCTGCCGTGGAGCCTTCTCCTGAGCCCCAGGCCCTTTTGCTCCTGCTCCTTCCTTTCCTCCCTCCCTCTCTTCCTTCTGTTTCTTCTTTCTTTGTATTTTCCTTTTCTGAAAGTACATTCTGCCCAGCTCACAGGGTTGATTTCCAGGGAAGCTTCTTCAAGGTTGCAAGCAAGACCCCTGGTTTCCAGAAACCCACGTGCCTGAGGCCCCGTTGTGACGGAAGGGGCTGCAGGGCTCCAGGAGGGGCCGGTCCTGCCCGTGGAAGGTGCTGTTTGCTGTCTGGTTCTTCCTGAGGAGGCTCTGAGTGGCAGGTTTTCTCACGGCACCGAGACCCTCCTGGTTTGCGTTGTTGAAGTGCGATGGGTTGTGTAGCGAGGCCTGAGTGTGTATTTTAAGGAAAACAGTAATGGAAGGGTTGAAGTTTGTGAAGAATCAGGGCTTGTGAGCCAGGCCTGCACTTGACAGCCCTGGTCTTTGCAGCTGCTCCACGGTGACGTGGCAGGAGCCCAGGCCAGCACCGCAGCCTGCGGGTGTGCACCTGTGGCCTCCGCCGCAGGAGTCTGCACAGCTGTTTGCGGAGGGGCAGGCAGCACGCGCGGCCCCACTCGCCTGCCCCGTGCCTTGTCCTGCTGTGCACACAACTTCTTCTCTGTTGGCTGTAGAATGGGAACAGGCACACGCGAGGGGGCGGGGCGCTCCTGGGCCTTCAGTGGCCACGTGCCGCTGCGTCTCCCCCTGTCTGCATCTGAGCAGATGATCTTTTCTCCTCTGGATGTCCTGTGAGTGGAGCCTGGCCCCACGCTCTGCATCGGGTTCTCTTGGTCAGCCCTGTGCTTCAGAGGCCTCTGTCCGAGTGTGGCCCGCACCTCCTCGAGGACCAGTGGTGGCCTTCGGCTTCGCTGGGTTTCTCTGGTCGGCCATGGGTGGCGTGCCTGTCCGTTTCTTTCCCTTGTTTATGATGAGCTATCCTGTCTGCACCGTGTGGACAGCCTGGCCAGCTTGCTGGTCCGCGGAGCAGGCGTCCTCTCTAGGACCGGGGTCTGCAGGCCACTGTGGTCAGAGAGCGTCGGCATCTAACCCTGGGCGTCCCCTTGCACTCTTGGATGCCACGGCTCTGTCTTTTGCCAGCTCGGGGCATGGCGGGTGCTGCTCCCTCAGTCTGTCCTGGGTGCCCGTGGCCTTGGTTTGCATTTTTCTCCTGTCGACGAGGCTGGCTTGTCAGAACTTGGGCTTCCTCTGGGGAGGTGCCTGCCTTTTCCCCGACTTGCCTTCTCCTCGATGCCTGTGGGAGCCCGGACTGGCCGCGTGCGTGCCGAGCACCTTCCGTCTGTGGCTGGCACGCTGCCCTCCCGGAGCTCTGTGCTGGCATTGTTCTCACCCTCCAGAGGGGATGCCTGTGCTGGCCGTCCCGCCACGTCTGTGCTGTCTGTCTTGTTGAAGAAGCCGCTCCTTCCCTGTCTCAGAAGGAGCTCCTCTGGGCTGTCTCCAGAAAGATCTGTGGTTTGCCCTGATGTTGGGGCTGAGGCTTCCTTGGTTATGTGAGCTGTGGGATGAGGCCTTCTCCTCTTGTTCCACGTGGGTGCCTGGTGCTGGCAGCTGTTTGCCATGGCTCTGCCGTGAAGACGGGTGTGTGCCGTGTGGGGCTGAGTCACTGCGTTGCCGCCTTGTCGCACGTGCGGCCTCTGGCGTCCGTGGCTTCTCAGTGGCACTCGCTGGACTCCCTGTTGGGCCCGAGCTCCTGGGCCCTGTTATCAGAGCCGCACTAGGAGGTGTAATGTGGCTTCACAACTGTGTGGCCCTTTCTGGTTCTGTGTGTCTCTGTATACTTTTTTTTGAGATGGAGTCTCGTTCTGTCGCCCAGGCTGGAGTGCAGTGGTGCAATCTCGGTTCACTGCAGCCTCCGCCTCCCGGGTTCAAGCTATTCTCCTGCCTCAGCCTCCTGAGTAGCTGGGACTACAGGCGGCTACCACCACGCCTGGCTAATTTTTGTATTTTTAGTAGAGACAGGGTTTCATCATGATGGCCAGGCTGATCTTGAACTCCTGACCTCAGGTGATCCGCCTGCCTCGGCCTCCCACAGTTCTGGGATTCCAGGCGTGAGCCCCCGTGCCCAGCCCTGTTTATTAACCCATTATTAATTGAGTTATTTTTCTTTGATTTATGGGTCGTTCTTAATTTTCTGCTTTTTATTTTTCTGAATTACACATATTACATTTGATCAGAAGTTATTTAAGACATCTTTGAGGAAGGCTTCTTTGCTGACCTGTGAAATCCCTCAACCCCTCGGGGCCTGCTTCTCAGGCCGGACCCCCCGCCAGAGCCCCTGTGCCTGGGCCTGAAGCAGCCCCTGCCCCCCGTGCTGGCCGGTGCCGAGCTGGCTGTGTCCGCAGGTGTGAGGTGCTGCAGCCGCGGCCCTGGGCGAGCGCCGTCTGCAAAGGGCCCTGGCTGTGTCTCATACCCGTGCGCTTTCCCTGAAGTCCTGTATCTGTCTACGCCAAGTTCATGGGCTGTCTTCTGGAATTTTACAGGTTGAGAACCTGTTGCTTAGTAATCAAGGGACCATTAAGCTGTGTGACTTTGGCAGTGCCACGACCATCTCGCACTACCCGGACTACAGCTGGAGCGCCCAGAGGCGAGCCCTGGTGGAGGAAGAGGTGAGCTGAGCGCGGCCTGTGCTGGGGGAAGCTGGCCCTTCCCGCGTTCCGCCCCCTGAGTGCTGAGTGCTGTTTCCCGCCGGGGTGCTTTGAGTGCGGACGTGCAGCCGTCCTGGAGCCAGAACCTGAGCAGCATCACCCAGGCCGGCCTCCGTGGCCGGGTCAGCGGCCGCGCCCTCGAGATGTGGAATGTGGCACTTCCCCTCCATCGTCCTCCCAGTCCCACCCCTGAGTATTGTCGGGCTGTTTTTTTCTTGGATTTTTGGTCACGGTAAGATGTGCCTAACAGTACTTTATCATTGTGGCCGCTGTAAGTGGGCGGCTCGGCGGCCGAAACCCCTGCAGAGTTGTTCCAGCATCCATCCCCAGAACTCTGTTACCCTTTAAAACACAAATGTCTAATTTAAAAAAAAATCACTTAGAAATATATGTGCATGGGAGACTGGACGGCTCCGTCCCCGAGACCCCTGCAGGGGAGTGAGTGGCGCGTCCTCTGAGTGTGAGCAGCTGGCATCCTGTGGCAGTCTGGGTGGGTCCACATGCCCCTGAGGGAGACTCAGACCGAAAAGAGATGGGAACCGGCAGAGCCGCCCTCAGCATTGGTGGCTGAGAAGGGGTTTCCTGGGATGGGCAGAGGGCAGGGACCGCAGGGGCACAGACTCTGGGACCAGGATGCTGGTGGGGCCCCTGGGGCATCCATTCCAAAGGCTCCCCAAGCTGCTCATTTGCAGTTTCTGCATTTTCCTACAGCTCGCTTACACTGCATAAAAAGTGTATGTAATGTGTACAAACAACACAGAACAGAAAATAGGAATGGTGGGGGCAGGGAGCATCTGAGCATGACGGCCAGGCAGCCCCCCAGGCCCTCTGAGCTCACGTGCCATGCATAGTACACGTGGGTGCTCACGCCCCACACGGCACACACCCGTCTCCATGGCAGAGCCACTGGCACCTGCAGCTCTAGCACGTCCATGAGGCCACGGTTCCTCCTCAGTGAGGGCTTGGCCGGCATCTGCACAGCCCACAGTCTCAGGGCCACCTTCCCTGGCACTGAGGAAGCAGACCCTGCAAGGCCCAGGGCTTGCTATAGCCCTTCCCTCCGCACTTGAGACCCAGGATGGGTTGTTGAGGGCTCCCCGTAGAAGTGCTGGGGTGCATTTCCTCCTCCGGAGTGGTTCTGTCAACTCACTTGAAATGCGTTTGGGCTTATCTGCCTATTTGTATGAACAGACTTTTTTTTTTACTTTTTAATTTTTTTTGAGATGGAGTCTCGCTCTGTCGCCAAGCTGGAGTGCAGTGGCGTGATCTCGGCTCACTGCAACCTCCGCCTCCCGGGTTCAAGTGATTCCCCTGCCTCAGCCTCCGGAGTAGCTGGGACTACAGGCACCTGCCACCACGCCTGGCTAATTTTTTGTATTTTAAGTAGAGATGGGGTTTCACCATGTTGGCCATGGCTGGTCTCAAACTCCTGACCTCGCGATCCACCCGCCTCGGCCTCCCAAAGTGCTGGAGTTACAGGCGTGAGCCACTGTGCCCGGCCTGAACAGACTTTATTTTTTAGAGCAGTTGAAGGCAACAAAAAGTGGAGCTGAAAACACAGGGTGCCTTCTCACAGCCCCTCCTTCCTCTGAGCCCCTCACATCCTTGGCTCTCCTCCCAAGTTCCTTTTTCCAGAGATGGGCAGATAGATGCCGTCTCCTGCCACGCGTAGCCTGCTCTCGCCCTGTGTCTTGGAACTGTAGGAGTTATTTGCGCTTTCTGGACTCGGGCCTTCTTGCTCTTGTGTCTTGCATTTAAAATGTAGCTGACTGTTCGGCCTCAGGGAGGTCATTCCTGAAAAGCAGGTCTTCCAGTGGAGGGCGCTTTATCCTGCTTTCCATCAGCTCTCATTTTCCTGTTCCCTTTAAGAAACTGTGGCCTGCCCAAGGCCATGGGCTGTCCTGCTGTATAACTGCAGAGCCCACTTGCCCACTGCTCTCCTGCGAATCTGCAGCTGATGGTGGAGTTTGTGTGTCTGCCGTGCATGGAGATTCACTCTCTCCTCACAGCTCTGCGGCCCCAGCCTCTGACTCTTCACAAGTGCCTCCGTACGTTTGTGAGGCTCTCCCTTGTTAACCTTGAACCAGTGGGGTGAACTTGGTGGGCAGCTTCCTCCTCCCACAGCCTTTCGCGTACCCTGGGGCTCTGGGCGTCACAGAAGCTGCTCTGGGTGCAGCCACTCTGGAGCGGGGCCCTTGTGCCAGGTGAGACACCCTTCTCAGCAAGCGGATTCGGCGCGCAACAGGTCAGTGCATTGGTGCCGACGTGCCATGAAGCGCGGGAGGCCGTAGGAGATTGCAGGAGGTGAATGACTCAGTCCTCGTCGTAAGGAGCGCGCCGAGGCTGAAGATGACAGAGGAGCGGGTACATGGGGCCGACTGGCCTGCAGTCATCCCGGGGCACAGTGTGCGGGGCAGGCTGCTCCTCAGTCTGCTGTGCATTTGGAAAGCGGCACGAAAGTGATGCAACAGAAAAAATACTGTTTGTGGGGTGCAACTTTTCCTTTGAAATGTTTGTGTGTTTTCAGATCACGAGGAATACGACACCAATGTATAGAACGCCAGAAATCATAGACTTGTATTCCAACTTCCCGATCGGCGAGAAGCAGGATATCTGGGTGAGGTCCGGCGCCTCTCAGTGGCAGTGCCTGACTCTGTGCGCCCTACTCAACCCCAGGCAGCATGGGCTGGGCACCTGCCACTCCGAACCGGCCTGCCTCCTCAGCCCCCTCTTCTCCTCCACTCCCCTTTTCTTTTTCCTTTCCTTAAGGATCACCGTGACTACTACTATTTTTGTTTTTGGAGACAGGCTCTTCCTCTGTCGCCCAGGCTGGAGTGCAGTGGTGCGACCTCTGCTCAGGCTCACTGCAACCTCCGGCCCCTGGGCTCAAGGGATCCTCCCACCTCAGCCTCCTGAGTAGCTGGGACCACAGGTGCACACCATGCCCGGCTATTATTTCGTATTTTTGGTAGAAGGTGTGATCTCACCCTGTTGCCCAGGCTGGTCTCGAACTCCTGAGCTCAAGCAGTCCACCTGCCTCAGCCTCCCAAAGTGCTGGGATTACAGGCGTGAGCCATCGCGACCGGCCCAACCTTGACTTCTTTTAATGGGGATGAATCGAGTAGCAGTCGGGGGCGTCCTGTGCAGCTGGGTCGGCCCAGAGCCTGCGTGGCTGGGTCTGCCTGAGGCTTCCCTCAGCCCTGTTTGTGCGTCTGTTCCTGAGTGCCTTGACCCAGGAGCATCCCTGCCACACCCCAGCCTTGGTGTGCTCAGCTCCCCTGCTCAGAACCAGGCCAGAGTGAGGGCTGAGCCTGAAGGCTGTGGTGTCTCCTGCGTGTCTCCTGTGGTGTCTCCTCCCTCTTCCCTGTACCTCTCCAAGGCCATGTCCCTGTTGACCGAGGGTGACCGTGTGTGGAAGGCGTCCTGCCTTGTGGTTCCTTTGACATCCCCTCACTCTGTCATTCAGCCGCCAGATGCGGCAGTTGGCCCTCCATAGTGTATCTGCCTAAGGACCGGGACAGTCATGCCATCCGCCGCAGCACATGGGCTGCACACAGACAGCCCGTGGGGCCGCAGGCTGAGTCCCTGTGTTCCTTGAGGAGTGTGGAAGGATGGGGCCGTGTACGTGGTCCTTGCCTGTGTTCTCGGCCCACCCCAGTGACTGGCCGTCTGCACATCCCGCACGAGGACGCTCCTGGCCGGCTCTTGCCCAGCCTGGGGTCCCGGTGTGAGCTCTTATTCTTGACTGGATAAGATCCTGATGCCGAAGTCATCTCCAGTCCCTCCTCCGGGCTCACGTAACTGGGTGACTGATGAGAAGTCACTGATTATTCGAGGCCAGTTCTGGGAAAATCCTGAGCGGACTGAGGAGGCTGCTTCCTGCAGCTTCTGCCCCGTGCCCTACACTCTGTGTGGGGTCAGGTCTGAAAGGTGGGGCTCTGCTGTTGCCAAGGACAGGACAGGCACCTGCCCCTCGCGTAGCACACAGCAGGGTCTGTGCTGGTCCCACCAGCCCATAGATCCTCAGGGAGTGTGGGAACCCCTGAATTTTGAAAGGAACCTTTTTGTTGGTTGGTTTGTTTGAGACAGAGTCTCGTTCTGTTGCCAGGCTGGAGTGCAGTGGCACGATCTGGGCTCACTGCAACCTCCGCCTCCCGGGTTCAAACGATTCTCTGCCTTAGCCTCCTGAGTAGCTGGGATTACAGGCGCCCACCACCACGGCTGGCTAATTTTGTATTTTTAGTAAAGACAGGATTTCACCATGTTGGCCAGGCTGGTCTTTAACTCCTGACCTTGTCATCCACCCGCCTCGGCCTCCCAAAGTGCTGGGATGACAGGCGTGAGCCACCGCGCCCGGCCTGAACGGAACCTTTTAATCTTGAGAACCTGGAGTCCGCTTAACACTGTCACCTGGACAGTTCTTTGTGGTGAATAAAGGTGGAGCATCCAGGTCTCCCCGTGCCGTGGGAAGCGCTGCCAGCTCCACACAGTCAAGAGATGTTTGTGTCACCATGGACTGTACTCCCAGGATCCCAAGGAAGGGGCCACCCTCAGCCAGTCTCCATGTCTGCGGTGCTCTTCCCACACCCTTGTCCCCGTGGGCCCGGGCGTCACCCCTGCTCTCCCCGCAGACCCAGGCATCACCCGGCACTCCCCACGGCCCCAACGTCACCCCTGCGTTCCCTGCCGGCCCCAGTGTCACCCCTGCAACTCCCCGAGTTCCCAGGCATCACCCCTGCACTCCCCATGGGCCCCGGTGTCACCCCTGTACTCCCCAAGTTCCCAGGCATTAGCCCTGTGCTCCCCGTGGGTCCCGATGTCACCCCTGCACTCCCTGAGTTCCCGGGGGTCACCCCTGCTCTCCCCATGGGCCCAGGCGTCACCCCTGCACTCCCTGAGTTCCCAGGTGTCACCCGTGCTCTCCCCATGGCCCCAACGTCACCCCTGCACTCCCCGAGTTCCCAGGTGTCACCCCTGCTCTCCCCATGGCCCCAACGTCACCCCTGCACTCCCTGCAGGCCCAGGTGTCACCCCTGCGCTACCTATGGCCCCAATGTCACCCTTGCGTTCCCTGCGGGCCCAGGTATCACCCCTGTTCTCCCCATAGCCCCGACGTCACCCCTGCACTCCCCGCAGGCCCAGGTGTCACCGCTGCACTCTCCATGGGCGTGGGCGTCACCCCTGCACTCCCCTCAGGCCGGGGCGTCACCCCTGCACTTCCCACAGGCCCGGGCGTCACCCGTGCTCTCCCCGCAGGCCCTGGGCTGCATCTTGTACCTGCTGTGCTTCCGGCAGCACCCTTTTGAGGATGGAGCGAAACTTCGAATAGTCAATGGGAAGTACTCGATTCCCCCGCACGACACGCAGTACACGGTCTTCCACAGCCTCATCCGTAAGTCCCGCTGGGGTGCGTGCTTGGGGCAGGACCCTGGAGCACAGGCCCCGCGTGGTTCTGGAGACCCCGCGCAGCTTGGGGCCCTGCTCCCCCGGCCCCACTCCCGCCCGTCACTGTGGTTTTGACAATGTCCCTGCGGGTGGTTTCCCCGCAGCTCCCCTGCCGCCCGCCCCGCCGGTGAAATTGCGGTGCTCTGAGTGGTGGTTTTTGATCATTTTGTTTGGTTTTTGTTCTTCCCTTTGCCGCTCCCTCCTTGCTTCTGACGTCACTGATGTGTGTAGAGGGAGTGGCCTCTGGTGGTCTGTGACCTCTGCCAGGGCAGGGGGTGCCGACCCGTCTGGGGAACCGTGGGGCCGAGCGCGCTGTGCTTCTGCCGCAGGCGCCATGCTGCAGGTGAACCCGGAGGAGCGGCTGTCCATCGCTGAGGTAGTGCACCAGCTGCAGGAGATCGCGGCCGCGCGCAACGTGAACCCCAAGTCTCCCATCACAGAGGTGAGGGAGGCAAACGTGAGCGCCAGATCCCCCGCAGAGGGGAGGGAGGCACACGTGAGCCCCAAATCCCCCGCAGAGGGGAGGGAGGCACACATGAGTCCCAGATCACCCCACAGAGGGGAGAGAGGCACACGTGAGCCCCCAATCCCCCCACAGAAGGGAGGGAGGCACACGTGAGTCCCAGATCCCGCACAGAGGGGAGGGAGGCACACGTGAACCCCAAGTCTCCTATCACAGAGGGGAGGGAGGCACACGTGAGCCCCCAATCCCCCCACAGAAGGGAGGGAGGCACACGTGAACCCCAAGTTTCCTATCACAGAGGGGAGGGTGGCACGTGGCTGTGCTGCTTCGTCCAGACCCTGCATCCTGGGGGTCCCTGCCCTCCTCAGTGTGGAGCCACAGGCTCTTGAGGGCCCTCCTGCGTGGGCAGGGCACCACCTCAGTCCAGGGTCGAGACCCCGCGGGCACGCTGGGGCCATTGCCAAGGTCTTCACACTCTGAACACGCTCTTCTGGCCTCCTTGAGTTCTGTGGGCGCCTTTCTGGATTCTTCCCCTGACTGGGTGGCATGAATTGCTCCTGCATCTGTTTCTCGGGTTTAGTGTCTAGGCCAGCTCAGCTGGCCCTCAGCTCTGGGCGTCCTGGAGTTTTGTTGAGTTGCTCCTGTGTCTGTGTCTCTGGCCCTCAGCTCTGGGCGTCCTGGAGTGGTGTGAGCTGCTCCTGCATCTATGTTTCTGGCCCTCAGCTCAGCTCTGGGCGTCCTGGTTGCAGTGGTGTCAAGGCTGTGCCCGGCCAGGGACCGCTGCGGGTACCGGTGGCTGCCGGCAGCATCAGGGCCTGGGAGACTGAGGCGCATGGGGCCGTGTGCTTTGTGGAGGTGTGAGGCCTGGGAGGCAGCAGCAGTGTTAGCTGGAAGATGCTTTCATGAAAGTCTTTTGGCCCAGCCATGGACAGGGTGTACCATCTCCATCGCCAGATCCTCGAGGCAGAGCAGACACGCGGCCCGGCCTCCACTCACGGGGAGCAGGCAGGCCCCTGGGCATCCCAGCTCAGGGCCCAGTCAGGACACGCAGGGACCCTCGGCGGCCCTCGCAGGGGTCCGTGTCCAAGGACCCAGCACTGTTGGCTCCTGCTTTTTGTCCCCTTTTCAGCCCTTGGGTCATTTCCACTCCCTGGTAGCTGGAAGCCAGAACCTCCAAGGCCGCTGCAGTGGAGCTGACCCAGGCGGTGGGTGTGGAGCATGGGGAGGGAAGGTCAGAGCTGCTGCCCGGAGTCCCTGGCTGAGGACAGGACCCTGTGGGAGGAGGAAGGTTTGGGCTGAGTGGAGGGTTTGCAGTTCCTTTGGGGCCACTTGGGTATGGAGACCTGGGAGCAGGGGAGTGCTGGGGAGCCCCGTGCAGACAGGGAGAGGCTGTGGTCCCCTCCCTGGCGGCCACTGTGGTGGGCGCACCGGCGGAGGGAGCCCTGATGCCGGGTGTGGGAAGCATTTTGAGGTGTGGGGCGCTCTGAGGCGGGAGAGTTGATGTCACTGGTGGCCTCTCAGCAAGCTTCCCTGGGGGTGTCAGAGAGCGGCGGGAAGGGATCACTCTCGGGGGTCCCACTCTTCAGCAGCCTGGGCCTCGCATCCCCTCGCTCGGTGGCTCTTTCCAGAAAACGCCTGCCCACTCCCCCGGAGGTCACAGAGGACTGTGGCTCACAGGGAGGTGTGGCCTCTGGCACCCTCGAGTGTGCCGGCGGGATTCCTGAGGGGGCGGGAGGAGGTGCCGCTGGGCAGATGGGCAGACTCCGGCCGCTAGTGATGGGGCGGGGCCCTCAGTGCTTCTGATCTGAGTGCTTCTAGGCCGGGACCCCACGGGGACAAATGTTAGACCCCTGCTTAGGCCAACCGACTACCCCAGAAAACACAGTCCACGATGGAGCTGAGCTCACAGGGAGATAAAATACTGCCCCCAAGAGGTAGTGAGCCTCACGGGGTGGCCCCAGAACCCAGGACCTGAAGCGATGGAACGTTTGGGCATGGGAGGCGGAGGCTGCAGTGAGCCGAGATCATGACACTGCACTCCAACCTGGGTGACAGAGTGAGACTCCGTTTCAAAAAAAAAAAAAGCTGGGTGCGGTGGCTCACCCCTGTAATCCTAGCACTTTGGGAAGCCGAGGCAGGCGGATTGCCTGAGCTAAGGAGTTCGAGATCGGCCTGGGCAACATGGTGAAACCCCATCTCTACCAAAATACAAAACAAATTAGCCGGGCGTGGTTGTGCAAGCCTGTAGTCCCAGCTACTCGGGAAGCTGAGGCAGGAGAATTGCTTGAACTCATGAAGTGGAGGTTGCAGGGAGCCGAGATAGTGCCCACAGCTCTCCAGCCTGGGTCACAGAGCGAGACTCCGTCTCTACCAAAAAAAAAAAAAAAAAAAAAAAGATGGTTGAACAGACTGGGAAGAGAGAGAAAAGGAAAAGGAACAGAATCTGCAGCCCAAGAGTCTGAAAAGCTGGGCTAGAGCGCTGAGCACCCAAGGCAGGCTGCGGGGTGAGGGGATGAGGGCTGCATGCGTGGTTTTGTTTGTTGAGTTCCAGCTGATGCTTTAGCCTGCGGGAAGTTCCTGCCTTGCACTGTGTCGTAGATCAGGGAGCAGAAGATTGAGCTCTGAGGGCACCCGTGCCATGCCTCTCCCCGACGTGGGAGTTCAGAGAACTGACCTCTGCACTTGCATCGTCACAGCTTCTGGAGCAGAATGGAGGCTATGGGAGCACCGTGCTGTCCCGAGGGCCACCCCCTCTTGTGGGCCCCGCTGGCAGTGGCTACAGTGGAGGTGAGTGTCCTGTCCTGCGCCCACCACCCGTCCCTCGCTCCTGCTGTGCCCCAGGCACCCACGGCACATCGGGACGGAGTCTGGGGTCCTTCTCTCCCGGGCCTCTCCTCCCACCGGCGACAACTGCGAGGTCGGGGTCCCTCAGCGCACCCTCGGGTTCGGCAGTTCACTGGGGCTCACAGGGCTCAGCAGAGCTGGTGTCTTGGTGCAGTTCAGGAGGGGGACGGGATTCGGACTAAAGCCAGCCAAGGGAAGAGACTCCAGGGCAGAGCCCAAGAGACTGGGCCCAAGCGACCAGGCGGCCTCGCTCAGGAGTTCTGTGGGAGGCAGCCTGCACCATGGCCAAGACCCCAGCATAGATCACGTTGTAGTGTCTGGCACAGCCCAAGGCCCCAAGGAAACAGACACCCCTTTTGGGGATGGAGGGGGCGTCCCCGGTTCCTTCCCAGGCGCTGGGGATGAAGGGCCAGGCCTGCTGTGGGCAAGGTGAACCCTTCACTGCAGCAGCGACCCTGAGGCCGGGGTGCAGGAGCAGGCATTGGATGGCGGAGGGCGGTGGGGAGACAGTTCTGCCACTAATGTGAGGGGGTCCCTTCTGCCACGTGAGGAGTGGGCACCTGTGATGGGCCTGGGTGTCCCTGGAGGGCCCTCAGCTGGTGAGGAGGGGAGAGGGCCCTGGAGACAGATGCTGCATGCTCTTGGGACTTTGTGCTGCGAGCACTCCAGAAGGTTCTGGGCCATTGAGGACGTGGCCCTGACAGGCAGCGGCTGGTTATGCAGCTCTGCATGGCCCTGACCCCTCCCGACCTTGCCCCCCATCCCCACTGGGGTGTGGGAGGTTTCGCCTGGGTCCTTCAGCTCTGCTTCCTAGGGAGGAGCTCGGCTCCATGTCTGGGGCACCCCGGTCCATGCAGTGTGGGTCCTGCACATGCAGGTGTGGTGGCTGGCTATGTCTCTGCTGGCTGGAGGAAGGGTGAGTCCTCGAGCTGCTGGGTTCTGCAGTGCCCCGTCTGCTCGGTGCTGCCAGGGGCCACCACTCTGCCTTCACGTCCAGGGTTATGGTGACCTGAAGCTGTGGCCGTGAGGCCGGCCTATCCCCGCAGACAGAGTCCCAGCCCCAGCTGTGCTGAGGCGGCCGCATAGCCCTTCCGCACCCAGATTGGCCACTTTCTGGGTCTCTGGAAAGGCTGAGGACAGGGTCAGACCTGCCAGTGCTGAGGCCTGGCTTGCTGCTGGGTACATGTGGGTTGGGGGCCTGGCCATACCACCCGCTCCCTGCTCTCGCTGCCTGGGCCCAGCCAGCAGCCCGCGCCTGGGGAGGTGGGACGGAGCACCTGTGGGCTGCTGAGACTGTGTCTCCCTGCAGGCCTGGCCCTGGCGGAGTACGACCAGCCCTACGGCGGCTTCCTGGACATTCTGCGGGGTGGGACGGAGCGGCTCTTCACCAACCTCAAGGACACCTCCTCCAAGGTCATACAGTCCGTCGCTAAGTGAGTGTGAGGCTCCAGAGCCCTGGACCTGCCGTGTGCTCGTTCCAGGCTGCAGCCCCGGCGCTTGCTCCCTGGCCGCGGTGGAACAGCTGGTCATCAGGCCCCACAGGCGCCCCTGAGGCAGTGGGACAGCATCACCCGCTTCTCCCAGGGAGTCGGAATGAGCCCAGCACCCCACAGAGCCGGGCAGATCCCTTTCCATTGACCGCCTGGGGGGCAAGGCCCTGCTGGGGAGACGCCTGTGCCCGCCCCTCCCTTGCTGTGATGACGCCCCTCACTCTGGGGCCTTCCTGGGTTCCCGGGACTCTCTGGTGTGAACTGGGTGAAACAGCTGTGGTGGCGCCTCACTGAGCCAGTCCCCTGAGTTAAAGCCCTAGTTACTCAGACTTAGGCCAGGTGGGTCCCGGCCTGTGGTGGGAGAAAGTCTTCCTCTGGGTGGGCTGTCCAGGGGCGCGTCTGTGTGGGAGTGGCCCCTGACATCGGCCCACAGGCCCGGCAGCCTCTGCTCACAGAGCACTGAGAATGTTCCAGAGTGCGGCCCCTCTGCATTGCGGGGTCCACATGCTGGCTCTTCTGGAGGAGCTGGGTGCCCGGGAGCATGCTGCACTGCTCATCTGGCCCGGTGGTCGCACCAGCTCAAGGGCGTCGTGTGTGTGTGTGAGCCGCGTGCACCTGTACGCATGTGCGCGAGTGCCTGTGAGTGCGTGTGAGCCGCGTGCACGTGTACGCATGTGCGCAAGTGCCTGTGAGCACGTGAGCCACCTACATGTGTACGCATGTGTGCGAGTGCCTTGTGAGCCGCGTGCACATGTATGCCTGTGCGCGAGCCGCCTGCACGTGTACGCATGTGCACGAGTGCCTGTGAGCTGCATGCACGTGTACTCGTGTGTGTAAGTGCCTGTGTGTGTGAGCTGCGTGCATGTGTAAGCATGTGTAGGAGTGCTGTGTGAGGGCCTGTGTGTGTGAGCTGTGTGCCTCTGTGTGTGCTGCATGTTTGGGTGTGTGAGCTGTGTGCCTTGTCCCTGTGCAGCTTTTTGTGGAGAGAAACTTGTTCTTAGTGGGCCGTCCCCAGAGCAGGGCGTGAGCTCGCTCACACCTCTGGGTGCCTCCTCTGTGACGTCTCCTGCCTGAGTTGTGACTGATGGAAGATCAGAGGCAGCTCTGTCTGGTCCCAGCGCACTGCCCACTGGGCCCAGGAGTGTGGCTCCTGCAGGGTCCTGACGGGTGGCACTGCGTGTGGAGTGCCAGCGGGGCCAACCATGGACCCATGGGGATGAGCGATTCTCCAGCATCATCTTGGTGATAGTGATGTTGGGATCAGAGTGGAAACGGACAGAGAGGATGTGGCAGCAAAGCCATATGTGAAAGTCAGCAGGAACAGTCACTTTCAGTGTCAGTAGAAAGGGATGGATGTCGGGCCCCAAAGCACCCCAGACTGGCTGGTTCCCCAGAAGACTCATGGTCTCCTCGGCCACAGTGCATTGTGGGGACAGGCAGAGCGGAGTCAGCAGAGGGAGGAAGCATGTGGGGTGTCCAGGGCGCCAGGCACAGCTCCAGGGTCCTCCTTGGGGGACTGCAGGCCACCCTCCCTCCCCAGCAGCTGTGGGGATGGTGGGAGCTGCTGTCTGCCAGAAGCCTAAGGCTGCAGGGGCTGGTCCTAGACATGGCTCTGCTGGGACCCGTGGGTTCCAGGCCCTAGGAGGACGCAGTTTGGCTTGAGCGGGTGCTGCTTTCACGGCGCTCAGGCACAGCCAGCTGCTGCTTGTTAGGGGATGGTGGGAACTCTCCCCACACCCCCAGGTGCTAGCTGAGGGCAGCCCTGCTGTTTTGATCTGCTCTCTGTTCACACCATGTGCTTGAGGCAGAGGAAGCTGCATAAACTCGTGTTTGTAAAGTTGACTTGGAAGCCACGGTGAGTTCTGGCCGGGCCTGGAGGCTCAAAAGATGGCTTGGCACGGTGACTTGGCACGGTGGCTCATGTAATCCCAGCACTTTGGGAGGCCGAGGAGGGAGGATCACTTGAAGATAGGAGTTTGAGGCCAGCCTGGACGACATAGCAAGACCCTGTCTCTACAAAAATAAAAAAACTAGCTGGGCAAGGTGGCGTGCCGCTGTGGTCCCAGCTACACTGGGGGCTGAGGTGGGAGGATGGCTTGAGCCCAGGAGGTTGAGGCTGCAGTGAGCTGTGATTGTGCCAGTGCACTCCAGCCTGGAGTGAGCAAGACCCTGCCTCAATTTAAAAAAAAAAAAGGGACAGTGAGTTAATTTGTGTTTCTGGCTCTCCCCAAGGAGAAGCCTGGGAGTCAGGACCTGGGTGGCCGCGAGCCCCTGGCTGCCCTGGTGCTTGGTGTTCTCTGGAAGCTGGGGCGTCGGAGCCTGAGCCCTGTGTCTGGGCCTTGGTTTCTCTCCTGTCAGTGTCCAGGGGAGCCCTAACACACACACCCCCTGGTACACGTGCCTGAGGCCAACACAGCCAGGTGCACGGGGCCCCCGCAGGGCTGCTGGGGTGGGTGAGATGTGCGTGGATCCTGTGGCACTCAATGCCCACCTTTGCTTAAGGCGTGTCAGCTCGCTCTGGTTGCCGCTGCCCCCCGTGGTACAGGATCTGTGCGGATTTCACCATGTTGGCCAGGCTGCTCTCGAACTCCTGACAGGTGATGTCCCCGCCTCGGCCTCCCGAAGTGTTGGGATTACAGGCGTGAGCCACCGCACCTGGCCCTTATTTTTGTTTTTCTGCTGGTGATTAGATTATGGGTCCAGTAGCCATGCTTCATGTGGCCTGTTTGTCTCTTGCCCAGCGTCCTGTGCTGCAAAAGTGGCCGAGCGTCAGGCTCACCGTGCCTCCCGGTCTTCCCTTGTTGCTTTGGAAGACCCACATCCTAAGTCAGCACCTGCTTTGTGGGTTTAGACAGCTTTTAAAATGTTTGAATGCACGGAAGACCCACGTCCTAAGTCAGCACCTGCTCTGTGGGTTTGGACAGTTTTTAAAATATTTGAATGCAGTCACTTTCAGGTAATGGTTTGGTCGTGTGTATTTGGGTCACTCATCTCTCTGGACCTTTTTCCAAGCTTTCCTCTGATGAGGACGGCCCCTCTGCGGTGTGCCTAGCTGAGGTTGCTCCTAGCCCAGCCTTTCCGGTCTCCGTAGCTTCCGGCCAGCTCTGCCCTGGGAGGGAGGCTCCCTTCTGCTCCTTCCCTCACAGGATTGGCTTGGCTGTTCTTGCACAGCTGCTTCTTCCAGTGAATTGTGGGATAAACCTGTCAGGGTCCTTGCAGAGTTATTGAGGGTTTTGATCTCTGTGTTACCGGTTCCGTGGACCTAGTGTGGGGGACAGTTGGTCTGTAGAGAGTTGCCTGTGGCCACAGCAGGGGGCTTCTAGGCACTCAGGGTAGGGGGGCCCTCTCTGCCTCCAGTGGCGTCTGTTGGCATCCCACTGCTGCAACTACCAGGCCTGGGCAGCGCCTAGAGCCTGGCATGACCCGTGACCATCGTCCAAGCGACCCCTGCTCTCCGGCCTTCACCTTCCACCGGTGTCGCCGTCCCTCCCTGGAGAGCGCAGGGGAAGGGGCAGTTAGACAGCGGACGTCTTTCCTGTCTCGTCCACACCTCCACCACCTGCAGGCTGTCATTTCCATCCTCTTCTGATGTAGGGGTCAGCTCCATGGCCCACATACACCCGGGAACCTGCCCACATGCCTGTGCACACGCACGTTCCTCGTGGGATGCAGCCTCCACAGTGAGAGCCCCATGGCTTCTCCAGGCCTCGGGCTCTGGCTTCAGCCCTGTGACTTAACTGTGGAGTGTTTCTTGTCATAATCAAGTTTTCTTCTTTTTAATTCCAGTTACGCAAAGGGTGACCTGGACATATCTTACATCACGTCCAGAATTGCAGGTACGTGTGCACATGAGGCTGTGGGATGCGCCCTGTGTGCCCAGTGAGTCCCTGCTGTGTGTCAGGGCACAGGTACCTCTGCTCCAGCCTCCTCTGCAGCCACAGACTCACAGGGACGGCCTGTGCCCAGCGCCTCCAGGCGCAGCAGTGGACAGGGTCAGCCCCAGCCTGGTGCCTCCTATGGCTCCCTGAGGTCATGCTAGGAACAACACAAGGCTGTGCACCAGGCATCCCAGTCACTCATCCCGGTGCCTGGAGATCGGGCATGTGTCAGAAAGCTGTCTCAGGAAGTCCCAGCCACTGGCTGGCGGGCGTGTGGCTGGGTCCGCGCTGCTGGGTCCACCCAGGCCGGGAGTCTGCGGAGGGTGAGGGGGCCAGCTTTGTGGGCAGTGGCTGGTGGAGCTGCTGGAGGCTGTGCTTGCCCGGGAGCGTGAGGAGCAGCAAGGCCTCAGCGGCAGCGTGGCCACAAGGTACACGTCTCCCGGGGACGGCGGCTGACGCAGGCCTGCTTGTTTCAGTAATGTCGTTCCCGGCAGAAGGTGTGGAGTCAGCGCTCAAAAACAACATCGAAGACGTGCGGTTGTTCCTGGACTCCAAGCACCCGGGGCACTATGCCGTCTACAACCTGTCCCCCAGGACCTACCGGCCTTCCAGGTTCCACAACCGGGTGTGTGGCCACAGGCTTTGTCTTGGTGCCACTGTGGCAGCTTCCTCCTGCTCCAGTGCAGGGGCGTAGCTGAGGGCTTTGGCCAGGGTGCGGCTGTGATGGGGGCAGCCGGAGGTCCCCTGAGGGGCTACAGAGTGTGGAGCAGGAGGAAGCGAGGTGGGGTCTCTGTTGCTCTGAGGACGCCGCTTGACGGGAACCCTGGAGGCCCCAGCTCTTCACTGCTTTCTGCCTGCCAGAGGGTGCTCGAGGCCACAACATTCCTTCCAGACATGACCCCTGTCAGTATGCAGGGGGACCCAAAGCCAGGAACAGCTGACCGAGCTCTGTCTGCAAGGCCAGTGGCAGCCCTGGTGCTCAGATGCTGCAGAGGCTCTCGGTCTGCAAGGCCAGTGGCAGCCCTGGTGCTCAGATGCTGCAGAGGCTCTCGGTCTGCAAGGCCAGTGGCAGCCCTGGTGCTCAGATGCTGCAGAGGCTCTCGGTCTGCAAGGCCAGTGGCAGCCCTGGTGCTCAGATGCTGCAGAGGCTCTCGGTCTGCAAGGCCAGTGGCAGCCCTGGTGCTCAGGTGCCGCAGAGGCGCTCGTGCAGATGGACGCCTGTTTATGACGCCAGCTGGCGGAGGCCCCTGCGCTGCAGGCAGGCTGTCCCTCTGATCTGACCAAGGCTGGGGCGGGGCTCCTCTGCCGTCCGTGCCACCGTGCCCTGTCCCCACAGGTCTCCGAGTGTGGCTGGGCAGCGCGGCGGGCCCCGCACCTGCACACCCTGTACAACATCTGCAGGAACATGCATGCCTGGCTGCGGCAGGACCACAAGAACGTCTGTGTCGTGCACTGCATGGTGAGCTCCAGGGCCATGCCCTGGCGCCGTCTTTTATCAAAGTTCATTATTTCATGCATAGTTCAACGGCATCCGAGCGCCAGTCGTGAGCTGGGGCCTGTTCTTCACCCTGGGACACGGAAGAAAGTCCCTGTGCTTAATGTCTTCGGGTGTGGAGGGGACAGATGCCAGATGGCCCTGCCCTGCCCTCCCCTCCCCATGTGGCCCTGCCTGGCCTTGACCTGCACGCCTGTGTGGAGGCCACTCTGCTGTGTGGGGAGCCCGCCTCCCCTCCTGCACAGTGGCCACCTAAGAGTCACCTCCAGTTTCCCCATCTGCAGTGCGAAGCTTAGTGGTGGTTGAGCCTCCCAGGCTGTGGCAGCTGCCACTGTGGTTGATGGAGTTGAGGTTTCCATGAGGGGTCTCTCGCGGGGGTACCGGGCACCAGCAGAGCCTGTCAGAGCGGCCCTAGCCCTGCTCTTCGTTAGGGAACCTTCGGTCTCTGTTGGGCTCCGTTCTCGCCTCGGCAGGCGTGTTATGTGGTTTCGTAAACATATCCCAGCCTCAGAGAGAACAACCCTGCGTCCCCGTGGCCATGGGGCGGGTAGGATGGCCGAGGACCCCGCCAGCCCTTGTCCTGCGTGAGCGCGAGGCACGTGCGAGACGTGTCTGTCTGTCCTAGGACGGGAGAGCCGCGTCTGCTGTGGCTGTCTGCTCCTTCCTGTGCTTCTGCCGTCTCTTCAGCACCGCGGAGGCCGCCGTGTACATGTTCAGCATGAAGCGCTGCCCGCCAGGCATCTGGCCGTCCCACAAAAGGTACCGCGTGGCCCCCCGGGGACGGGACGGCTCCGGGCCCGTGTGGCACAGCCGCCATCGCTGCGGTGTCTCCTGGAGGGCCAGTCGGTGCCACTGCAGGCGCTGGTGGGAAAGGCAGGCCCAGCCTCGCTGAGCCACAGCTGAGCCCTGGGTTTATGCCCACGCAGGGAGGGTGGGCCCTCAGCCGCGGTGGTCCTGACGGCTGTGGGGCAGCACCTGCCTAGTTTCTGGGTGGACGCGAGGTTCTCTGGCAAATGCCACATGTAGCCCGTGCTCGCTGGGCTGGGCTGGGCAGGGGCGGCTCCTCTTGGGACCCCGCTCTGTCCCTCCTGCAGGAGTCCTCTGTGGTGGGCTCTGGTGGATAATGCATGTGAAAATGCCGTGTGGACCACCTGAGACAGGTGCTGTGTGCAGCACCTGACGCTGCTCAGACCCGAGTGAGGCTGCAGCATGTTTAGGGCCCTGCCAAGTGCAGGCTTCCGTGCCGGTCACCTCAGCACGCAGCAGACTCTCCCTGGCCGCGTGGAGGAGACTTTCTCAAACGGGAGTGCGGCCACAGCGTGTTTAGGGCTCTGTTTTTCGAGGCTGCAGGTGTCTATGCCGAGGAGTCCTTCCCAGCATAAAGCCTCCCCTGGCCTTGGTCTCACTGAGGACCTGGTGAGGCTGGAGCAGCCTCCCAGCCTCTGAAAGAGCAGGCCTTGACCTGGACCACAGACGGCCCAGGAGCAAAGGCCGGCCCCGTGGCCCCACCATGGCGGGAGGGAAGAGGAGGGACCCAAGCTTCGAGGGACTCCCCATTCTTCATCCCGTCTGGACGGAGCGCACAGCCTGTGGACAGGGCGAGCGTCGGGAGGCCGATCCTGCTGCTGTGGATCCCCAGGGAGGGCCCCACCTTGTTTGCTCACAGCCTTATGGGGAGGAGATTGTGGCCGCCCCATCCAGCTGTTTCTGTGACCCCAGCAAAGTCGGGAACCCCTCCACACATTGAGCTGAAAGCCATTGGCACCCCCAGGCCAGGTGCAGTGGGGCCTGCTCAGCAGGGGGCATCTGAGAACCAGGGAGTCTCTTTCCCTGTGAAGTGTGGTTGGGCTTCCATGACCCCACCAAATCCCACAGCTCCTTCCTCGGAGGAGCAGAGAAATGTGCAGAGTGCCGCTCCCACTGGGCAGGTGGCTGGACCAGCGTCAAGTTCATGGCCTTTCCACATCTCTGGCCCAGAATCTAAGGAGAGTCAGGTGCCTGTTGGAGGAGGTGTGTGTGTGCACTGTCTGGGTGGACATAACTAGACCCCAGAAGAGAAGGAGGCCAGAAGGAGTATAACCGGTGGAGGCCAAGTGTCTCAGTGGGCGAGTGAAGCCTCCAGGGTTGCAGGACTGGAAGGGTCCTTGCCCTCTGGAAGGCACAGTCTCCATGGGCACCCACAGGACAGATGGGAGAGTGAGGGCTGGGCAAGGGGACACAGCTACTATGAGGGAGGCTCAGACCTGGCCGAGACCCTTTTTTCTGCCTCCAGATGGAGGAGATGAAAGAGCTGCACCCTGTGACTCTTAGGGAAATTGAAGTAACTGATGTGCTGAGGACGCTCATGCAGGGTGCGTGGTCCAGTGGATCACTTTCAGAGCCGTGGAAAGAGGACCTTTACGCAGGGTGCATGGATCCAGTGGACCACTCGTCACAGCCGTGGAAAGAGAACGCTCATGCAGGGTGCGTGGATCCAGTGGATCACTCGTCAGAGCCGTGGAAAGAGGACCCTCACACAGGGTGCACAGACCAGTGGATCACTCGTCACAGCCGTGGAAAGAGGACCCTCATGCAGGGTGCGCGGGCCAGTGGACCACTCATCACAGCTGTGGAAAGAGGACGCTCATGCAGGGTGCGTGGTCCAGTGGATCACTCGGCAGAGCCGTGGAAAGAGGACCCTCATGCAGGGTGCGTGGTCCAGTGGATCACTCGTCACAACCATGGAAAGAGGACCCTCATGCGGGGTGCGTGGTCCGGTGTATCACTCGTCACAGCCGTGGAAGGAGGACCCTCACGCAGGGTGTGCAGGCCAGTGGATCACTCGTCACAGCTGTGGAAAGAGGACGCTCATGCAGGGTGTGTGGTCCAGTCGATCACTCGTCACAGCTGTGGAAAGAGGACCCTCATGCAGGGTGTGCGGGCCAGTGGATCACTCGTCAGAGCCATGGAAAGAGGACCCTCATGCAGGGTGCGTGGTCCAGTGGATCACTCGTCACAGCCGTGGAAAGAGGACCCTCATGCAGGGTGCGTGGTCCAGTGGATCACTCGTCACAGCCGTGGAAAGAGGACCCTCATGCAGGGTGTGTGGTCCAGTGGATCACTTGTCAGAGCCGTGGAAAGAGGACCCTCATGCAGGGTGTGTGGTCCAGTGGATCACTTGTCACAGCTGTGGAAAGAGGACCCTCATGCAGGGTGCGTGGTCCAGTGGATCACTCGTCACAGCTGTGGAAAGAGGACGCTCATGCAGGGTGTGTGGTCCAGTGGATCACTCGTCACAGCTGTGGAAAGAGGACCCTCATGCAGGGTGCGTGGTCCAGTGGATCACTTGTCAGAGCCGTGGAAAGGGGACCCTCACGCAGGGTGTGCGGGCCAGTGGATCACTCGTCACAGCCGTGGAAAGAGGACCCTCATGCAGAAGGCAGGCAGGTGCATAGTCCAGTGGGCCACTCATCAGAGCCATGGAAACACCAGGAAATAAACAAAGGGAAATCCCTGAAATGAGAACGCCTTCGACATCGCCGAGGCTGAGTCGGTGGCCTTTGGAGCCAGGCCAAGAGATACTGAAACTGAATCACAGAGAGAAAGCGGGGGTGGGGGTAGAACGAGCACCCAGGAGCTGCCTCCACCTCAGGCAGGCCACACACGTGGAGTCCAGAAAGGGAAGAGGGAAGCGGGAGCAGTGACGAAATCGTGGCTGGGAATTTCCCAGAATGAGTAAGATGCCAGTCCCCAGGTTCAAGAAGCTCAGAGGTGACCAAGCAGGATGAAAGCAAGACAAACACATAAAAACTCACTCAGGTGCATCCCGGTCAGAACTCCTGCAAACCAAGCACAGAGGAAGTGTTGGAGGCAGCCAGAAGAAGATGCGTCAGGTACAAAAAGAAAGATGTCAGCCACAAGGGTCTTGTCAGAAAGCCTGGAACCACCAGTAAGGACTTTTCTTTGGTGGTGTAATTAAGAAGTCAACAAGAAGTAAAACGAAGACGTAAACCTTGCCAAGAGAAGGCAAAAAGAAGAAAAAAACCGAGAACAGATCAAACAAATAGGAAACAGCCAGCAAGATGGTAGGTTTTAATCCAGCCACATCAGTGTTCAGGCTGCACGTGAGTGGTTTTGTTTAAAAGACAGGCTTTTCACGTGGGACAGAAATGCACGGCTCAGCCATACACTGCAGGAGGTCCCCTTTCAACACGGAGGCAGAGGTGAGTTCAGAACAGGATGGTGGGGGAAGAGCGTACTAATCATTGCTACATGACCCGCCACAACACACTCGGGCTTAGAACCACACACGTCCGTTCTCTCATGGTCTCCCTGGACCTTGAGGCTTAGCTGGGTCCTCTTCTCCTGTCAGGGTGTTGGCTGCACTGACTCTGAGAAAGCCGATTTCTCTTTCATTGCTGAATCTGCTTCCTTGGCCACTCGGGCTATCAGCAGGATTTATTTGTGGCTGAAGGACCGGCTGTCCTGGCTCCGTGCTGACTGAGCTGGACCACAGTGGCCTGTGGCGGGGAAGATGGGGTCTGCACCGTCACCACAGAAATGACGTCACCTGCCTGCCGCGCACAAGCTCCAGGAGCGGGTCTGCTGCAGGGCATGGGTGCCACGAGGTGGGAGGCAGACACCGGGGGACGTGTGCACCACAGAGGCACCAGGGGAACGCCAGCCGTGGGAAAGCCAGAGCTATGCCACCAAGCTCAGAGAAAACAGATTCCGTTCAACATCCATAAGGCAAAAACTGATCAAATTGAAAGGAGAACTAGACAACTCAGTTGTGGGGTAGACCTCAACATTTTCCCCTCAGTAATCCGCAGAACAAGTAGACAGACCGGTCGCCAGCAGGGATATGGAAGAACTGAATGTGCCAGCCCGTGAAGGCTGACACAGCTGTAGAGCATTCTAGGACACTCCACCTAACAACAGAAAAACACACATTTCTTTCTAATCCACGTGGACTATGCAAGAAGAAAGATCAGATTTTGGGCTATAAAGACACCTCAACAAATTTTTAAAATTTGAAATCAGACAAACTATGCTCTCAGGCCACGGTGGAATAAAACTAGAAATCAGTACCAGAAGGATATCTGGAAAACTCTCTAAATCTCCACCACGCAGGTTCAAGCAATTCTCCTGCCTTAGGCCTCCTGAGTAGCTGGGATTATAGGTGCACACCACCATGCCCGGATAATTTTTGTATTTTTATTAGAAATGGGGTTTCACCATGTTGCCCAGGCTGGTCTCAAACTCCTGACCTCAGGCAACCCACCTGTCTTGGCCTCCCAAAGTGCTAGGATTACAGGCGTGAGCCACCGCGCCCGGCCTCAAAATTAAACAACTTCTAAATAACCCATGAGTATCAAACTGGGAGTATCATGAGAAATTTAAAAACATTAAGACGCTGTCTTAAAAATACATGTATGTATACACACACACATATATAATTAACTAAATGAAAATTATAACATCAGATTTATTAGGAGCAACTAAAACATTGCTACAAGGGAAATTTCTAGCATGAAAGACTCCTATTCAAAAGACACAATCAGCTGTGTGGTCCCTCAGGCCACACCACGTGGTGACGCGGCACGTCTACCCCCAGGTACGTCGAATACATGTGCGACATGGTGGCGGAGGAGCCCATCACACCCCACAGCAAGCCCATCCTGGTGAGGGCTGTGGTCATGACGCCCGTTCCGCTGTTTAGCAAGCAGAGGAGCGGCTGCAGGCCCTTCTGCGAGGTCTACGTGGGGGATGAGCGCGTGGCCAGCACCTCCCAGGAGTACGATAAGATGCGGTGAGTGCAGCTGTGGCCCCATGCCGTGTTCCCTTATCCTCACCCCTCCGGAACACCATTAAAGAGGAACCTTGGCCTTGCCGGGGACAAGCGCTTGCTGAGGCGGACATGTTTGGAGCTGTAGTGTCTGTGGCGGGTAACTTGGGGTCCTGGTCAGCATCAGATCACACGATCTAAGTGTCTGGGAGACTTCAGAATTTCTGTGGGGCTCTTTGTGGGCGTCATTCTTTATTGGGTATTACACGTTTTACCTAAGCGACAGTTTCTCATTCTGTTTTTTTTTGTTGTTTTCGTTTGGTTGGTTTTGGGGGTCTTTCTGTTTAATTTTTCTCTCATCATTCTGTCCTTAGGGATTTTAAGATTGAGGATGGTAAAGCCGTCATTCCCCTGGGCGTCACGGTGCAAGGAGATGTACTCATCGTCATCTATCACGCCCGGTCCACCCTGGGCGGCCGGCTGCAGGCCAAGGTGAGAGAGCCTGTGGCTTGCCCGGTGCTCCCCACTCACCCCCAGGCTCTTGGGAGGGCTGGGGGCCACTGTGCACTCACTTCTCGCCGAAGGTCGGGGTGCTCGCTGTTTGGTGAGTGCTGTGGGCTCTCACGTGGCGACTGCCCCCCAGTGCCCCCTGCTGGCCCTGTGCACTCGATGTGGCGGGATCTCAGCCTGAAAAGCCTGGCGTTTCCATCTGAGTTTGAGGGTCCAGGGGCAGCCCCCACGGCAGTCCCGTGAAGCAGCTTGTGGGCCCGTGCGTTCTCCTTGGGGCTACCTGCCACACACAGACCCTCTCCCACTTCCCCCGCAACATGTGGCATGGGGGCACGGTCCACGCCTCCAGCTCCGTGAGTGGCTCTCAGAGCTCACCCATTGGGAAGAATTCACCTGTGGCCCCAGGATCTGGACTCACCCTCGGTGCGGGGTGTCATGTTTGCTCTCTCTGCAGATGGCATCCATGAAGATGTTCCAGATTCAGTTCCACACGGGGTTTGTGCCTCGGAACGCCACCACTGTGAAATTTGCCAAGTATGTTGGTGCCGCATGGGCTCGGTGGGGAGGGACAGGTGCCCCACGCCGCCGCAGCACCTGCATGTGGGCTGGCCGTGGGAGCCCCAGGGGGAGTGGCGGGCTGTGTGACTGCCGCTTGGTGGCGCTGGGCCTGTTCCTAGACCATCCTGGAGCTGCATGTGTTGTGTGCAGGCTGCTGGGGTGGACCTGGTGGCTGCTGCTCTGGCCCCTGATGGTGTGTATGTCTGTTAGAATTTAGCCCTCACACCCGGGCGTGGCATGAGCAGATGAGCAGGTGGCGGCTGCATCTTCGCAAACGTTCCTGAGCCTGCCGTGTGCAGAGTGCCCTGCTGGGCGGAGGTTGGAGGAGATGCGGGACAGTCATGTCTGGAAGCTCACGCTCTAGTGTTAGCTCCCTCTGTAAACAAGCTCAGCCACAGGATGTCCCCCGCCCCCACCGTGCCCAGCACCTGTTAGCTCCCTGTCCTCATGACATCAGCGCCCAACAGCGCATAGCCTGCCCTCTGCAGGCTCAGGTGCAGATGCAGTGAGCAGCAGAGCAGGCTCCCACACCAGGCGTTCTGATTCTGACTGGAGGTTGGTTTTTGTTTTTTTGTTTTTTGTTTTTTTGTTTTGAGACAGAGTCTTGCTCTAACACCCAGGCAGGAGTGCAATGGCGCAATCTCAGCTCACTGCAACTCCACCCACCAGGCTCAAGCGATTCTCTCGCCTCAGCCTCCTGAGTAGCTGGGATTACAGACCTGCACCACCATGCACGGCTAATTTTTGTATTTTTAGTAGAGATGGGTTTCACTCTGTTGGCCAGGCTGGTCTTGAACTCCTGACCTCAAGTGATCCGCCTGTCTCGGCCTCCCATTTAACTGGAGATCTTTCTACTCAGTCATAGACAGGCTTATCTGCCAAGACACAGTGGAACAAACATTGTTTCAGGAGCACAGTGGAACAAACATTGTTTCAGGAGCCAGAGGGGGCACCACGGGGGCTCCCGAGACAGAGGCCGTGGCTGCAGGGCCTGCTGTGTTCCAGGCTCCGTACTCTACCCAGTAAACAAAGGGAAGCCTTGGGGCCAGCCCCACGGGGATGCTGGGGGACTCTGCACCTTGGGAGGGGTGCTGGCCTGGCCTGGGCGAGCCCAGGAAGAGCTGGCGCCTGCTGCTGTCGTGGACGGCCTGCACTGGGAGGCCGGGGGGTCCTCTCGTGTTTTTCTGTCTCTGTGATTCTTTTTTTACATTTCTTTTTTTACATCTCTTGTCTTTGTTGTGTCTTACGCTTTTCTTTTTTTAACTCACATATTCACAACTTTAACAATTTTCGTTTCTTTTTTCCTCCTTTGGAGGAAGAAAAACACCCAGAGCTCTTATAGTTTTCAGCCACAAGGGAGGCGGTGCTTAAAATAGTTTTTTTAAAGACCAAGGTACTGATGATGAAGAGGAAAATGTCGGTGAAGGACCTGTCGGGGATTCAGATGATGGAGGCAGGAGGCAGGGACTTTGGTAACTGATTATTCACCAAAGTCGGGGGAATGATGGGAATTTCACCAGAGATCTGGAACATAAAAAGGAGACAGATGTGAATTCTAGAACTGAAAAATATTATAGCCGAAATGAAGGCTTCAGTACACGCTTAGCAGTGGAATAGGCACAGTAGAACAGACGGTGAATTGGTGGGAAAGATCTTCTGATGGCAGAAGACACATATAGAGAGGGTCACGAGAGAGACTGTGGCACTGCAGGGGCCTGGCGTCCTTTTACTTGAAGTTCTAGAAGAGAGAGAATGGAACAGAAATAATACTTGAAAAATCATTGGCCAAAAATTTTCCTAAACTGATGGAGGACGTCAAAACCATGGAATGAGAAGCTTTGCAGACACCAAAGAGGATACTTTTTTTTTTTTTTAACAAAAAGAAGAAAGAGGTTCAGTGCCTCAGAGCATCCTGGTTGAATTGCTGGAACCCAAAGAGAACAATCTCCAGCCCCTGGGGACGGGACAAGTAGGAATGCAGGACCTGCCGAGTGACACCCAAAGGCAGCCGTGGCATGCTGTTTCTGAAGTGCTGAGAGAAAAATACGGGAATTCTATATCCGGTGAAATTATCCTTGAAATATGAAAGCCAGTTAAAGATGTCTTCAGCCAAGCAAAGGATGAGAGAGTTGGTTGTTGGCAGAACTGCTCCATTGCAGCAAATATCCAAGGCAAGCCTGCAAAGCCTGCAAAGCCTGCAAAGCCTGCAAAGCCTGCCGCCTAGAGAAGGCAGGGCAGGGAGCTGGAACGCATGACTGTGGTGAAATGACACCAGCACCAGCTGCTGAAAACACCAGTATGTCCTGTGGGTTTTAAAACCTGTGTGGTAGTAACATATCTGACAGCAGGAGCACCAGCGCGCGTGCACACACACACATCACCGGGAGCACCAGCGTGCGTGCACACACACACATCACCGGGAGCACCAGCGTGCGTGCACACACACACACACACATCACCGGGAGCACCAGCGCGCGCGCGCACATCTCCGGGAGCACCAGCGTGCGTGCACACACACACATCACCGGGAGCACCAGCGTGCGTGCACACACACACACACACATCACCGGGAGCACCAGCGCGCGCGCGCACATCTCCGGGAGCACCAGCGTGCGTGCACACACACACACACACATCACCGGGAGCACCAGCGTGCGCGCGCACGTCCCCGGGAGCACCAGCGCGCGTGCACACACGTCCCCGGGAGCACCAGCGCGCGTGCACAGACGTCCCCGGGAGCACCAGCGCGCGTGCACACACACATCTCCGGGAGCACCAGCGCGCGTGCACACACGTCCCCGGGAGCACCAGCGCGCACACACATCCCCGGGAGCACCAGCGCGCGTGCACACACGTCCCCGGGAGCACCAGCGCGCGCGCACACATACCCGGGAGCACCAGCGCGCGCACACATCCCCGGGAGCACCAGCGCGCGCACGCACATCCCCAGGAGCACCAGCGCGTACACACATCCCCGGGAGCACCAGAGTGCGCACACACACACAGCCAAGAGGGGATTAACCAAGTGAACGTGTTTCAGGAGCCCCGTCACCAGGAAGCAGGGAATGTACCAATCCCTAGGGCAGATTAAAGATACAATCAAGAAGAAAAATGGAACAAAAACTATGTGATTAATTCACAAGAACAACGTAGAGATAAAGAAACAAACCCAGATGGGATATAGACAGAAAACAGCCGGCTAGTAGACCTACGCCCCGCTGTGCCTGTCAGTCATCCCATGGAAGGTGAGTAGAAGACACACTCCAGTTAATCGGGCTGGATTAAAAACCAAGCACACACAAAGCTCAAGTCTGTACTGCTTACAGGAGCCATACTTCAAAACCCATGCACACGAAGACCCAGCAAGGCTGAAGTGGAATAATTGGAAATTGCTTACCATGCAGACCATAACAGGAAGAGGGCTGATGTCACCGTGTCAATGTCAGGTGGGACAGACCAAGGCAGGAGGTGAAGGGCAACGTCACAGGGGTGAGGGCGATGACATGGCTTCAGTACAGGCAACACAAAGGGGCAGAACGAGGGGTGAAGTGGACAGGCCCACGCTGATGGCTGCCTCTCTCCCCAGGCAGCAGAACAGGTAGACACAAACATCAAGATACAGATTTTTTTACAAGGTTTAACCAACCTGACCTGAGTTTTGCAAACTTCAGCAAATTCTTGAAGAAATGGCATCTGTTCAAGTGGGCGTGTGTCAAAGTCTTACGACATCTCAACGGATGAAGGTGGGAGTCAGTGACAGGAAAACCCCAAGACCATGTGCTCGTGGGTAATCCACACGCCAAAAAGGAAATCACCATTGGAATGAGAAAATATTTTAAACGCGGTGATAATCAAAATACCCCGTATCAGATGTTTCGGGATGCATCTACAGCAGGCTTTAGAGGAAATTTGTAACTTTAAACGCATACATTTAAAGGAAGAAAGGTTGGCTGGGCACAGCGGCTCACAGCTGCAATTCCAGCACTTTGGGAGGCGGGAGCATTGCTTGAGCCTGGGAGATCAAGGCTGCAAGGGTGCAGTGAGCTGTGAGCAAAACCCTGTCTCGGGGGAAAAAAAAAAAGAAATGTTGGAAGTCGGTGACCTAAACTCGTATCTCAGGGAGTTATCTCTAACTCAGGGAGTTATCAGAACAGCAAATTAAACTCAAAAAAGTAGGTGGAAAAAAAATAATCAAGGGTAGAAACAATTCAGTTAAAAACAAGTATAGTGTCCAGGCACGGTGGCTCATGCCTGTAATCCCACCACTTTGGGACCCCGAGGTAGGTGGATCACCTGAGGTCAGGAGTTCAAGACCAGCATGGCCAACGTGGTGATACTCCATCTCTACTAAAAATACAAAAATTAAATGGGTATGGTGGCAGATGCCTGTAGTCCCAGCTACTTGGGAGGCTGAGGCAGGAGAATCACTTGAACCCAGGAGGCGGAGGTTGGAGTGAGCAGAGATCACGTCATCGCGCTCTAGCCTGAGCAACAAGTGAAACTCCATTTCAAAAAAAAAAGCAAGCACACTATAGGAAAAGTCAGTAAAGCCAAAAGGTGTTTCTTTTGATTATCTGAAAATATTGATTGCTTAACAAGTCTGGTCAAGAAAGGGAGACGGAACACGGGAACACGGGCTCCCAGGGTGGGAAACCAAAGGAGACAGGTCCCGTAGACATTCAGACGGCATGTGCGGTGCTGGGAGGAACGCCATTCTCAGTGGAATAGGCAAATTATCTGAAAAACGCCTCTCAAAATACACCTACGAAGAAATACGGCGTTGTAATGTCTGTTAAAGAAATATATTCTGTAGTTTAAAACCTTCCTACAGGCCGGGCACTGCGGCTCACGCCTGTAATCCCAGCACTTTGGGAGGCTGAGATGGGAGGATTGCTCGAGCCAGAAGTTCGAGACCAGCCTAGTTAACGTAGTGAGACTCTGTCTCTAAGAAAAAAATTTTTTTAAATCAGCCGGATGTAGTGGCACATGCCTGTGGTGCCAGCTAGTCAGGAGGCTGAGGTGGGAGAACCGCTTAAGCCTGGGACGCCTAAGCTGTGGTGAGCCATGATTGCGTGCACACACAAAAGAACCTCGTAGGAAAGGAAAACTGCAAGCCAGATCTCATGAATATAGATAGAAAAATTCTAAACAAAATATTAGCTGAAAGAACCCAGTGTTATGTAACAAGGATGACATGTCTTGACATCTGGTTTATTTCAGGAATGTGAAGTGGTTTTAACATTTGAAAATTGGTCAGCCACCATACTTCACCATGTTAGCCGAGCAAAGGCGAAAACCAGGCGAAGTTTTCGTAGATAAAGCATGATAAGAATGAGCGCTCCTTTCTCATCACAATGCTCCGCAAAGAGGAGCGGAAGGAACCTTTCTTAGGCTGATAAAGAGCAGCCACAGAATCCTGAAGCACCATAGCTAATCATGATGTGTTTGGACATTTCCCTCCTGAGTTTGCAGACAGAGCAGGGGTTTCACTCTCACTATCCAGGATTTTATGGTCGGTCTTAGCCAGTGCAGTAAGGCAAGAAAAAGAAAGGGCAGAAGAAATGGAAGTTCCAGCTGTTGCTTTTCACAGGTAGCATGATTGCTTTCAGCAAGAAACCTAAGGAACCTGTATACCATCAGAATGAGCAAGTAGATTTCATGAGATGGCTGAATGAAGTTAGACACGGGGCAGCAGGAGAGGAGCACGTGGAGCGTGCGTGGGCTCTGCACGTCGAGCCTGCGCTGTGCCTGGGGGAGAGGGACACAGGATTGCAGCCGTGGCACAAGTGTAACAGCCGAGCCTGTCGGGAGCCCCTTCTGCCCTGTTGGAGCTGGTCTGGCGGGAGCCTGCGGGCTGTGTCCTTTGCAGTCCAGGGCTCTTGGGAGCGGCCAGCCCTGCTCACAGACCTCATTGTGCCCTCAGCGCCAGGCTGGGTGAGAGCCGGGCCTGCAGACCCAGTGCCTAGGGGTGTCTCAAGGGGCAGCTGGGGCAGGGAGGCTGGTCATGAGCGGCGCTCCCTCTGGGGCTGCCCAAGTTTGGTTTGCCCCAGGACCCGAGCCTGCCTGGCCGACCTGGCTCCCTGCGCACATCATCCCTCCGTGCCCCTCCCGCTGTGCCCCTCCAGCCTCGGTGGTGGCCGGTCTGAGCCTCCGCTGCGGTGGCCGTCGGATTCTCTGCTGGTGCCTGCTGGCTGCTCTGCAGACGTTGCCGCCTTCACATCTCCACGCCAGCTGTGCCACCGCTTTGCAGTCACTGCTGCCCCCGACAACGGATAGCGGCACCTAAGAGGCTCGGGCGCAGAGGGAAGCTCATGTTGGCCCTGGCTGGAGTGCACGTCAGTCCTGGCTTCGGCCGTGGCCACCTCCGCCCAGAGCCCTGAGAGGGCATCCAGGGGGCGCTGCTCCGTGTGAGGTTGGCCACCCGTCAGGGCAGGCACGGGGTGCTCTCCCCTCGCGCAGCAAGAGGATGTTTTAGGGGGTGAGCAGGAAGGGATAAACTAGAGGCCGTCACACATCCCAGGCATGTGTGGGGCTCAGAGAAGTGACAGTTGAAACCAGCTGTGGCTCTGACCCACACAGGCTGCCAGGCCTGTCTCCCTGCTCCCTCGGCGTGTCCCACTCTGCTCTGGGTGTTCCTGGCCCTGCAGACACTGGCACCCTGGGTTTCCCAGGAACTGGCCACCACTCTTGTGTTTCTGCTTTATTTTTTTAGATGTATAAAATTCAACATGTAGAGATTTTAGGTGGCATAAAATAAGACAGGCATGGAAAGCCTGCTGCCTGCTGGAGATCCCGGGCTTATCAGTGCAGTTTATGACAGTGGGATCAGAGACGATCATAGGAAATGCGTGAAATAGCCTGGAATTCCTTAGGGAATTCCTGAGGGGCCAGGAAGTGGTCACAGTGTCAGGTCACACCTGTCTCCCCGTGCGGCCAACACCCCAAGGCGGGCCCCGCTGACCCCTGCTTCTGCTCCCCACAGCCCAGCCAGTGCTGCCTCCCCAGCCCCACGGTGGACACGGCTTTGTTTCCGCTGGAATCATGTTCCTAATTCCCTGGCAGCCGGATTCTAGAGGTCTTGGTCTTATGGGCATCTGTTGACAGTTGTGGGTTTTTGTCAGGGTGGATGTTGTCATTTTTATGGAAAACACAATTAGTATCCCAGAGTGTGTGCTCTGAGCTGCCAGGTGGCCGCAGTCTGTGTGTGTGTGCTGGGGAGTGAGGGCCAGCACCTGCCCTGGAACCCTGGGGTCCCACCTCAGAGCCGCCTTCCTGGGTGCTGGAGTTGCCGGCCGTGGGGTGTTGTCCCGTCTGCTCTGAGCACGCGGCCTTCCCTGGACTTGCGGGAAACGTGGCGGCCCCGCCCAGTGCCCCTCTGCCTGGAACGCAGTCGCGGGCATCCCCACTGTGACGTCCGAAGAGCAAGTGAAAAGATGCTCTTCTGGGCCCTGACCGGGGGTGCTGGTGCCCTGTGGGTTCCTGGGACAGCGCTGGGTCCGCTCACACGGCTCCAGCTTCAGCAGGCGGGGGTGACCGGCTGCCCTTTTGTTCTCGCACCACTGCCTGCAGCTGCAGTCTGTTTCCGTGCACGTTTCTTTAGTGAATGTCCGAGGGACTTACAGACTACTTGGGGGGCCTTCCTAAGTGGCGTCTACTCGTAACACCGCAGGTATGACCTGGACGCCTGTGACATTCAAGAGAAATACCCGGACTTATTTCAAGTGAACCTAGAAGTGGAGGTGGAGCCCAGGGACAGGCTGAGCCGGGAAGCCCCACCGTGGGAGAACTCGAGCATGAGGGGGCTGAACCCCAAAATCCTGTTTTCCAGCCGGGAGGAGCAGCAAGACATTCTGTCTAAGTTTGGTAAGATCCCGCAGGTGAATTGAGGGAATCCTGTTCTGGTGAGTGTCTCTGTGGAGGGAGGCCTCTTCGGCCGAGCTCTGGCAGGGCTGGGCCACCGCGCCCGCTGCTGCATCCAGGCCCTGAGCAGCTTGGGCTGCAGGAGGTTTTGGAAACTCTGTCTTGGATGGTGGGACCACCACCAGCTACACCAGAGAAGGAGGACTCGCAGGCTGCAATTTTGGAGGCCCTTGGGCAGGGACGGAGGCAGAGGGAGGAAAGCCCGAGCTGCTGGGGCGAAGCGGGGTTTTGTCCCGGGCGTGTGTCTGGGTCAGATTTTTGTCACGTGTGCGGGACACACATCCACTCCCACTGTGACCCTCGGGCCTGCTCAGCAGCACATGGACAACACGGCAGAGCCCTCGCTCCTGTTGCTCTTTTCACTTCCGAGCAGCTTCGAAAAGGCAGCCCAGGAAGCGCTGGCAGGTGGGCCCAGGGCCGCCCACTGCCCATGCCACACTTGTCCTGGGCTCTTGGTTTGCAGTGTTTGCATTTTCTTTCTGAGCATCTTCAGCGTCCCTGAAAGAGGCTGCATGTGTGGCGTGTGCGTGCTGTGTATGTGTCCGTGGGTGGCGTGTGCCCGTGTGTGCTGTGTATGTGTGCACGAGTTTACTGTGCATCTGTGTGTGTGCTGTGTGCACATGAGCGTACTGTGCCTGTGTGTGTGCTGTGTGTGCATTCGTATGTACCATGCATCTCTGTGTGCTGTGTGTGCTTTCATGTGTACCATGCACCTGTGTGTGTGCTGTGTGTGCTGTGTGTGCATTCGTGGTACCCTGCATCTGTGTGTGTGCTGTGTGTGCATTCATGTGCACCATGCATTTGTGTGTGTGCTGTGTGCATTTGTGTGTACCATGCATCTGTGTGTGCTATGTGTGCCATGCATCTGTGTATGTGGTCTGTGTGCATTCGCGTGTACCATGCATCTGTGTGTGCTGTGTGCATTCGTGTGTACCGTGCATCTGTGTGTGTGCTGTGTGTGCATTCGCGTGTACCATGCATCTGTGTGTGCTGTGTGCATTCGTGTGTACCGTGCATCTGTGTGTGTGCTGCGTGTGCATTTGTGTGTACCGTGCATGTGTGTGTGTGCTGTGTGTGCATTCATGTGTAACGTGCATCTGTGTGTGTGCATTCGTGTGTAATGTGCATCTGTGTGTGTGCATTCGTTTGTACTGTGCATCTGTGTGTGCTGTGTGTGCATTCATAATACCCTGCATCTGTGTGTGTGCTGTATGTGCATTCATGTGTACCGTGCATCTGTGTGTGTGCTGTGTGTGCACTCGTGTGTACCGTGCATCTGTGTGTGTGCTGTGTGTGCATTCATGCGTACTGTGCATCTGTGTGTGTGCTGTGTGTGTATTCGTGTGTACCATGCCTCTATGTGCTGTGTGCATTCATGTGTACTCTGCATCTGTGTGTGTGCTGTGTGTGCATTCATGTGTACTGTGCATCTGTGTGTGTGCATTCGTGTGTACCGTGCATCTATGTGCTGTGTGTGCATTCATGTGTACCATGCATCTGTGTGTGTGCTGTGTGTGCATTCGTGTGTACCGTGCATCTGTGTGTGTGCTGTGTGTGCATTCGTGTGTACTGTGCATCTGTGTGTGTATTCATGTGTACTGTGCATCTGTGTGTGTTGTGTGCATTCATGTGTACCATGTATCTGTGTGTGTGCTGTGTGCATTCATGTGTACTGTGCATCTGTGTGTGTTGTGTGCATTCATGTGTACTGTGCATCTGTGTGTGTGTGCTGTGTGTGCATTTGTGTACCGTACATCTGTGCGTGTGCTGTGTGTGCATTCGTGTGTACCGTGCATCTGTGTGTGCATTTGTGTGTACCGTGCATCTGTGTGTGCATTTGTGTGTACCGTGCATCCATGTGTGTGCTGTGTGTGCATTCATGTGTACTGTGCATCTGTGTGTGTGCTGTGTGCATTCGCGTATATCATGCATCTGTGTGTGTGCTGTGTGCGCAGTCATACGTACCGTGCATCTGTGTGTGCTTTCATGTGTACCCTGCGTCTGTGTGGCATTTGATGCCTCAGTGGTGTGTTCCTTGTGCATGTTCATATGTGCGTGTGTTGTGCCCCAGTGCACACCCATGGCCCAGAGCAGCATCCAAGTGGATAGCAGGCATCTGTTCACAGAGATCCCCTCCCCGTCATGTCACTGGCCTGCTTTACCGACAGCCTGGCCTGCCACTGCTGGCGCCCGACTGGCTGCACTTCCCAGCTCTGGGGTCAGTGCTGCCCTGAGGCTGCTGGCCAGTGCCGGTGCCCTGACGCCCTCCCTCTCCTGGCAGGGAAGCCGGAGCTCCCCCGGCAGCCCGGCTCCACGGCTCAGTATGATGCTGGGGCAGGTTCCCCGGAAGCCGAGCCCACGGACTCCGACTCACCGCCAAGTAGCAGCGCGGACGCCAGCCGCTTCCTGCACACACTGGACTGGCAGGGTAGGCAGCGTCCCTGGACCCGGCCTCTTGCAGAGGGCAGGCCCCTGGTCTGAAAGTGCCCCTGGGGCAGGGCAAGCGTCTTGGGAGACGGCCCTTGGGCAGAGCTGGGCTGCGTCACAGTGGGCTGTGCGCCCAGCACGTCAGCCTGTTCTTTAATGGCTCACGAGCTAAGAATGATTTCATGTTTTTTTAAAGGTGAATAAAAACAGAACGTGTCCACACAGTCTGAAATACCGACCCTAGCTCTTCATCCCAGTCTGTGGGCCTGGGGAGACGGGCAGCACGGGCCATGCTGGCAGGGCCCCTGGGTACAAGGAAAGGGCTTGGGAAGAGGGACAGTCTGTCCCCACCCGGGGATCCCACATCTCTCTGCCCAAACCCCCCAGTGGGCTCCCAGCCCCTCCCCGGGCTTTTCAGGAAAACACCGGGCGCCGTCCCTGGACCTTGCCCCAGACACACCCCAAGGGATGCCCCTGCCACTTCCTGTCCCAGCACCCTTGGCCGTCCCAGCAGGTCGTCCCTTCTGCCGCCTGTTCCCAGAGCCCCTCGATTGGTGTTCCTCCCCCCCAGTGCTGCCGTGTGGCCCCCACTCGACTCAGCCTTAGGCTCCACAGAGGCCCGGGTGGAGAGAGCTGCAGGCAGAGCCTTGAGGCAGAGGCTGGAGGTGGGTGCGCTGGAGACGCCTCAGGAAACCCCCCAGAAACTTCTGCAGCACGCGCCAAGGCCCTGGGCCGAGGAGGCACTGAGGGGCCACGTGTGGGGACCCTGGTGCTTCTGCAGCACGCGCCAAAGCCCTGGGCCGAGGAGGCACTGAGGGGCCACGTGTGGGGACCCTGGTGCTGGCCATGTAGGCTCACCAGCCTGTGGTTTTGTTTCCTTTTCGCAGAAGAGAAGGAGGCAGAGACTGGTGCAGCAAATGCCTCTCCCAAGGAGAGCGAGTCTGCCCTGATGGAGGACAGAGACGAGAGCGAGGTGTCGGACGAAGGGGGTTCCCCGGTCTCCAGCGAGGGCCAGGAGCCCCGGGCCGATCCAGAGCCCCCCGGCCTGGCAGCAGGGCTGGTGCAGCAGGACGTGGCTTTTGAGGTGGGGACGCCAGCTGTGCTCCCGGAGCCTGTGCCACAGGAAGAAGGGGTTGACCTCCTGGGCCTGCACTCCGAGGTGGGCGCAGGGCCAGCTGTAGCCCCGCAGGCCCTCCAGGCCCCCTCCAGCAACACCGACCTGCTCAGCTGCCTCCTTGGGCCCCCGGAGGCCACCTCCCAGGGGCCCCCGGAGGATCTGCTCGGCGAGGCCCCCCTGCTCCTGGCAAGCCCGGCCCCTCCCCTGAGCATGCAGAGCACCCCAGGAGGAGGGCCCCCTGCTGCTGGTACGTGTTTCTGTTCGACGGCGAAGGGCTTCACGGTGGATGAGAGATGAGGTTGAGTCATTCTCACTGCATGGGCATGTCTCGAAGGTGCCCGTAGGAAGGGAACGTGCCCTCCCCCCGCCTCCCCCAGGAGCACCCTCAGGGTCAGGGCAGGGGGCTGGTTCTGCGCTGCCCGCCTGAGCTCATGGGCCGGGAGCTGCCAGCTCCTCCGTCTCAGTGGCGTTGCCGCGTCCATGGGAAGGTCATCCTGAGGCGTGGGGCACAGGGAGCCCCTGGCTGACTGCCTCAGTGTCCCTGAGAGGGGTCTGGGCTGCCCAGCTGGAGTGGCCTCTTGGGTGGGCCTGACTCTAGAGCTGGGCTTTGTCCTCAGGCAACCAGGCTGAGTCCTCCCCATGCCCGCCTGTCCCCGCAGCTGACCCCTTTGGCCCGCTCCTGCTGTCTTCAGACAGCGACTCCCAGCCCTGCTCCAATCCTGATCTCTTCGGCGAATTTCTCAATTCGGACTCTGCGGCCGTCCCACCATCCTTCCCGTCTGCCCACAGTGCTCCGCCCCCGTCCTGCAGCGCTGACTTCCTGCACCTGGGTAAGCGCCTCTCGCCTGGCAGCCAGCTCCCACGGCTTCCTCCCTCAGGACTGCAGCCTATAGTCGGAAGCAGACCTGCGGGTCTCAGGCAGTGGTGGGGCTGGACTGTGTGACCTCCGGGTGCCCTTCCTGGTGGTCCCAGGGTCCTGCAGGACGTCCCTGAGGTCAGGACGGACTGCTCCCTGCTCTGTCTCCCCAAACCATCCGCAAACCCAGAACAGGTTGTGGGTCCCTGCAGTGCCTCGGTCGTCTGTGCCTGGCACCAGGTGTTTCTCGAGGCCTCCTCAGGCCCAGGGCTTGCAGCTGTTGGCAGAGAAGGCCACCTGCACCCAGAGCTTGTGTGGGACCGAGAGGTCAGAGGGAGGCGGTTGGGGGTCCAGGATCCAGGAAGCTGGCCTGGTCCGAGTGCAGCGGGGGCCTTGGGACACTGTGTCCGTGGGGAGGAGGCTGGGTGTGGGGCAGAGCATGGCTTGTTTAGACAGGCCTGCGGGGCCAGGCCCCGGGACAGGGCTGGGCTGCCCCTCCAGTGCGGTCCTACGGGAAGGAGCCCCGGCTCTCTCTCCTGAGGAGATAGCAGCGTGATCCACAGTGATCCACAGTGCGCTCTGGGGTGATGATGGTGACCATTGCAGGATGGCTTGTGGGTGGACGTGTGCAGCGCAGCCTTACAGCCTGGGGTGGGTGCCGCCAGAGCCAGGGCAGACAGGACCTGCTGGGCCGTCTGTCTGCCGAAGGCAGCTTAGCCAGGTGGAGCCACTGCAGGCTTGGGTGGGTTTTAGGAGAGGCAGGAACACAGGCCGTGGGGATGGCTACAGAAAGTGGGGTCCTGGCAAACCCTTTGGATGGCACTGCGCAGATGCTGTTCTCAGCCTCGCCTGCGAGCTGCTCTGCCTGCTGGTGCCCCTGCATCCACACGCTCGGTTCTGTGTGATGTGGTGACTCCTCAGGGCCCATCAGGAAGAGGGAGGCCGTCAGCCCAGCCTCAGCTCAGCCTAGGTGCGAGAGGTGCCAGCTCCTGGGGCCCTGAGCACAGCCTGGCGCTCCGCCACATTGCCTACTGCTGAGACACCAAATGTGCTCTCTTCCGGTTCCTTCTTCCCAGGGGATCTGCCAGGAGAGCCCAGCAAGATGACGGCCTCGTCCAGCAACCCAGACCTGCTGGGAGGATGGGCTGCCTGGACCGAGACGGCAGCGTCGGCAGTGGCCCCCACGCCAGCCACGGAAGGTATGACTACCACCCACCGTGGACAGGGCATGCAGGACATGCAGCTGCTATGGCCCGTCTCTGTTTCACACTTACCCGTAACAGTGCCTTTTGCGCAGGGAAGGACGGAAGGGCTGGGGCGTGCTCAGTGGTGCCGGCTCCACACCCAAGGCTGTGGTACGGCTGCAGTGGCCTCACTCACCCGGTGTGACTGGGGTACGTGGGGACACAGACTCAGCCTCCCAGAGCTGCAGCGGGTCCTGAGCATCAGCAGCGCCCCCGAGGCGGCCTTCTCCCACCAGCAGGGCGTCTGCGTTTGTGATGCGATCTCATGCCCCGCACTCTGTGGACCACCTGGTTTTTACGCCTGTAGTGCCCCGTGGCTGTTCCCTCCTGAAGGGGTTTGTGAGTGAGGCTGACCCCACGAGTCTTGTTTCGGTGTTGCGGCCGACATCCCGTGCCCTGTCAGGAACGGGGTCACGTACAGCAGTCCGTGTTTGTGAGCATCTGTCCTTCCCGTCACCCTGGAGCCTGCCCTCCCGTGACGTCTCTGTTAGCACGGATGCTTATGTTGCAGCTGCGTCTCGGGCCAGCCTCAGCGATGTCGCGGGTTTGCTTCCAGACCACAAAGCCAGTACCCCTGGAAAGCCAGTCAGATTTTGTTTTCCCAGTAAACATAAAAGTTACGGACTTTTTGTGTGTGGGTTTTTTTTGGTTTTGGGGTTTTGTTTTTGAGACAGGGTCTTGCTCTGTCACCCAGGCTGGAGCATAGTGGCACGATCTCCACTCACTTCAGCGTTGACCTCCTGGGCTCAAGCGATCCTCCCACCCCAGCCTCCTCAGTAACCTTGGCTGCAAGCGTGAGCCACCAGGCCCAGCTAAGTTGGAGATTTTTTTTGTAGAGACAAAGTTTTGCCATGTTGCTCAGGCTGGTCCAGAACTCCCGGGCTTAGGCGATCCACCCACCTCAGCCTCTCAGGGTGCTGGGATTACAGGCATGAGCCACTGCACCCAGCTAACGCTTCTGTTTACATTATACTGTAGTCTGGTTTTTTGTTTGTTTTTGATTTTTGGGGAGACGGAGTCTTGCTCTGTTGCCCAGGCTGGAGTGCAGTGGCATGATCTCAGCTCACTGCAACCTCTGCCTCCTGGGTTCAAGCGATTCTCCTGCCTCAGCCTCCTGAGTAGCTGGAATTACAGGCGCCTGCCAACAAGCCTGCCTAATTTTTGTATTTTTAGTAGAGACAGGGTTTCACTATGTTGCTCAGGCTGGTCTTGAAGTCTTGACCTTATAATCCACCCCTCTTGGCCTCCCAAAGTGCTGGGATTACAGGCATGAGCCACCGTGCCTGGCCGTAGTCTGTTAAGTGTGCAATAGCATTATGTCTAAAAAATAAATATAGTTACCTTGATTTAGAAATACTTCATTGCTAAAAATGCTCATGATCCTAATCTTGCTGGTGGGGGTCTTGCCTCAGTGTGGACAGCTGCTGACTGCTCAGGGCGTTGATTCCTGAAGGCTGGGGTGGCTCTGGCAGTTTCTGAAAATAAGACGATGAAGTTTGACATACGATTGTCTCTCCCTTTCACAAAAGGTTCCCTGTGGTGTGCAGTGCTCTTGGGTAGTGTTTTAACCGCATGGAGCTTTTCCCATCGTCTCAAAGCTGCCACTGCTGTATCAATAAGTTTACGAATATTCTAGACCCTTGGTTTCATTTCAGTGTTCACAGCATCTTCACCAGGACTAGATTCCGTCTCAGTAAACTGCTTTCTTTGCTCATCCATAAGAAGCAACCCTCATCTGTTCAGCTTTCATCCTGAGATTGCAGTGATTTGGTCCCATCTGCAGGCCCCACTTCTGATTCTAGTTCTCTTGCTGTTTCCACCACATCTGCAGTGACTTCCTCCACTGAAGTCTTCAACTCCTCACAGTCATCCTTGAGGGCTGAGATCAGCTTCTCCCAAACTCCTGTTCATGTTGCTGTTGTAACCTCTTCCCATGAATCGTGAATGTTCTTAATGGCATCTAGAATGGTGAATCCTTTCCAGAAGGTTGTCAGTGAACTTTACCCAGATCCATCAGAGGAATCTGTGGCCGCTGTAGCCTTAGAAATGTGTTTCTGAAATAGTGAGACTTGGAAGTCGACACGACTCCTTGGTCCAAGGGCTGCAGAACGGGTGTTGTGTTAGCAGGCACGAAGGCAGCGTGACTGTCCGCGTACTCCTCTGTCAGAGCTTTCAGGGGACCAGCTGCGTTGTCGGGATTGTCAGCAAACAGTCGCATTTTGAAAGGAATCTTTTTTCTGAGCTGTAGGTCTCAACAGTGGACTTAAAATATTCCACAAACCGTGCTGTACACAGATGGCTGCCATCCAGGCTTTGCTGTGTCGTTTCTGTAGCACAAGCCAAGTCAATTTAGAGTCATTTTTAAGGGCACTGGGTTTTTTGAATGAATGAGCACTATTCGTTTAAAGCCACCATCTGCATTAGACCTTCACAAGAGAGGCAGCCTGTCCTGTGAGGCCTTAAAGCCAGGCATTGACTTCTCTAGCTATGAAAGTCACAGATGGCATCGTCTTCCCATACAAGGCCGTCTCATCTACGTGGAGAGTCTGGCAGGTGCAGCCCCTTCAATCAGTGATCTCAGCCGGATCTTAGCGGGTGACTTAGGCCGTCTCGTCTGCGTGGAGTCTGGCAGCCCCTTCCTCAGTGGTCTCAGCGGATCTTAGCGGGTGACTTAGGCCGTCTCGTCTGCGTGGAGTCTGGCAGCCCCTTCCTCAGTGGTCTCAGCGGATCTTAGCGGGTGACTTGCTGCATGCAGCTTCCCCATCAGCGCGTGCTGCTTCACGTTGCGTTTGTATGTCGCAGAGATGGCGTCTTTCCTTCAGCCTCAGCCCCTGCTGGCTTCACTCTTCTTCTGCAGCGTCCTCACCTCTTTCCGCCTTCGTAGAATTGAAAGAGTTGAGACCTTGCTCTGGATTAGGCTTTGGCTTAGGGGGATGTTGTGGCTGGTTTGACCTTTTCTCCAGATCACTCGAACTTCCTCTGTATCAGCAATGGGGATGTTTTGTTTTCTTATCATTTGTGTGTTCACTGGAGTGGCGTAATTTCCTTCAGGAACTTTTCCTTTGCATTCACAACTTGGCTTGCTGGTGCAAGAGGCCTAGCTTTTAGCTTATCTCGACTTTTTTTTTTTTTTTTAGAGACAGGGTCTTGCTCTGGCTGGAGTGCAGTGGCACAATCATGGCTCACTGCAGCCTCAACCTCCTGGGCTCAAGGGATCTTCCCACCTCAGCCTCCCGGGCAGCTGGGACTACAGGCACTTACCACCATGCCCAACTAATTTTTTTTTTTGTAGAGATAGGGTCTTGCCGTGTTGTCCAGGCTGACCTTGAACTCCTGGGCTCAAGCACTCTCCTGCCTCAGCCTCCCACCGTGCTGGGAACACAGGCATGAGCCACTGTGCCCAGCCTCCTTCTGCTTTTGACATGCCTCCCTCACTAAGCTCAGTCGTTCCTAGCTTTTGATTTCAAGTGAGACACTTGCAACTCTTGCGTTCACTTGAATGCTTATAGGCCATTGTAGGTTCTGAGTTGGCCTAAATTCAGTATGGTTGTGTCTCGGGGAATAGGGAGGCTTGAGAAGGAGCGAGACGGGGAGCGGCTGGTCTGTGGAGCAGCCACAGCACACTGTCAGTTCAGCTCACCGTCTTCTATGGGCACAGTTCATGGCACCCGAAAACGATTAGAGCAGCATCCTCAGCTCATGGAACACAGATCACCAAAGCAGATACAATCATCAAGAAGTTTGAAATATCATTAGAATTCCCAAAATGGGGCACAGGGACACAGAGTATGCATGGTGCGGGGAAAATGGTGCCGGTAGACTTGCCGGGCGGAGTTGCCACAGCCCTCAGCGGGTGGAACACACACTGTCCACAGAGCCCCGGGAGGCACAGCGCACGGCGCACCAGGGCCTGGGTGCCTGTCCCCTCGAGTGTGCTTCCGGACGTCTTTGCCTGGGGGCAGCTCCCGTCTCCAGTTTGTCTCCTGGTTGGATGATCACTGTGAAGGTATCTCGCCGGTTTGATTTCTTTCTTATGAATGAGTTTGACTCTTGGTTTGCGTGGTTTTGGTTATGTGTATTTCTTTTGAGAATCATTTCATGTTCTTTGCTCATTTTTGGCCTCAGGAATTCATCTTTTTCCTCAAGTAGATCCACGAGGGCTGTTTATACATGAAGAGCCTGGTTTTAATGACTGCATGGCACTCTATCAAGGAGCTCTACAACTGCTGTTTTTTTGTTTTTTTGTTTTTTTTGGAGACGGAGTCTCATTCTGTCACTGGGGCTGAGTGCGGTGGCATCACTCGGTTCCCTGCAGCCGTCAACCCCTGGGCTCAAGCGATCCGCCCACCGCAGCCCCCCTGGGTAGCTGGGACCACACACATGTGCCACCGTGCCTGGTTGATTTATTTTTTGTAGAGATGGTCTTTCTATGTTGCCCAGCCTGTATTTTATGATTTTATACTTAGGATATTCTCAAACTTTTGTTATTATAAAGAATATCATGAAGAACATTCCTAATTTTAGATGGATTCCAAGAAGTGGCACTGCAGAATAACAGTCATAATGATATGAACATGGTTTGGTTCTGGGTGTGCTTTGTGAAGCTGTTTTCCCCGAGGAGCAGTGTGGGGCGTGGAGGCAGCGTCCACCACATGCGCCTCTGTCCTGGCTGGTCTCCTGCACACAGGCCGTGCAGGTGCCAGCTCTCAGGCAGGAGTGAGGCTGTCACATCGTAAGGAGGAGCGATCGGAGGTCCCAGGAGGGTGTGTTTCGCTTCAGGTGGTGCTTGTTCTAACGCCCTGTGCCCCTTTTCCAGGCCCCCTCTTCTCTCCTGGAGGTCAGCTGGCCCCTTGTGGCCCTCAGGCCAGCTGGACCAAGTCTCAGAACCCGGACCCATTTGCTGACCTTGGCGACCTCAGCTCCGGCCTCCAAGGTAACGTGGAGGGTACATTGCGGGTGTGGAAGCTGTTTCCTTGTAGGAGATTTATTCTTGTCTGTCTGACTCTGAGCTGCCCAAAGTGAAGTCTTTGCCTCTGTTCACCAAGACCCCTAGCCCAGAGCACAGTGACCCCAAGGGGACAGCGTGTCTGCACCTGTTCTAGGCGACTGCCAGCTGGCAGGCTACAACCAGGGGTTGCTGACACTGGCACTGCTGCCAGCCCCCACCCGCATTGTGGTGCCTGATCCATCCTGCCCTCAGGGCTGTGGGGGCCATCTGGGAAGCGGGGTCTCCACATGGAAGTGGGGTGTGGCTGGGCTCTGCTCAGTCCCTGAGGCTGTGCTCAGAGCGTGCTGGCCGTTGGCCACAAGAACCCAGCCCACCGTCTCCGGTCCCATGTCTGCCTCAGGCCTGGCCTGGGCACTGTGGTCTGAGTCTCTGGTCCCGTGTCTGTCTCAGGCCCTGCCCGGGCGCTGTGGCTTCGAGTCTCCTTGGGCTGACCTGACGCCCCTGAGTCTCTGGGTTCATTTCCAGGATGTGTCTCCCTGGGGTCCCTGTGGCTTCTCAGAAGCAGCATCGGCGGCGGGGGGACGATCATCTGAAGGGGCCTCCTATGCACTCGCCTGGCTGTCGGGTGGAATCCTGGGTGGGAAGTGGCTCCACCTTAGGATGCTTATTGGTGCCGGTGACCCCCGGACTCTCCAGCATGCAGCCCCCGGGCAATGGCGTCTGCTCCTGCCAGAGCCTGGCGGACTGTGCTGGGGCTCCCTCCAGCCTCAGGCTGGGCACCTTACCTGCTCAGCTCCAGGAGCATTTCCCATCTCTTCCTCATTTCTCCTGTCCGTCCCTGAGTGCCTCAAATTCCTCTGAGCAGATGTCGGTGTCAGATCTCTAGGGCCGGCCTCGAGTCCTCACTCTGCCCTCCCAGGCTGGCCTCGAGTCCTCACACCTCCCGGGCTGGCCTCGAGTCCTCTGCTCTCGCAAGCTTGCATCTGAAGTGCCTTCTATTCTGTCATGAAGTCCCAAGAGTTTTTTCATCTTTAAATGTTCTTTTTATGTTTGGGATGGTTTTGGGGATTTATTGTGACTTTTGAGGACGTCTGTGAGTGTTACTGTCGTCGTTGTTTTGTATATTCTTTCCCTTTGTGGCCTCTGTCTTGGGTTGTCTGAGAGCACGGTGGGGTTACGGGGGCCGCGCCCTCGGGAGGAGACCTGTGTGTGCCTTGACTGCCCTGGGTGGCCAGCACTGGGGCAGAAGGAGTGGACTCCCAGGGAGCCCTCTTGTCTGTGTCCTAGACACAGCCCCAGCCCTCTGACTGCTGGCTTGGTGGGCAGCCTGAGACCATCCTGCCTTCTGGGAAGACAGCAGTTCTGAACAAAGCAAAGCTGATACAACTGAAGGAACAAATGGACAAACCCAAATCATAGCTGGTGACGTCAGCACTGCTGTCCCCACACGTGACAGAACAGCTGTCCCGAAGGCTGCGAGGATGCAGAGGGCAGAGGCACCAGCCAGGGCCCACTAGCTGCGACACGGACCTTTCCACGCACCGTGGTAGCCTCCTCCACACAGGCCCTGTCCTCAGAGAACTAGGATTCTGCAGTGTGCTCTCTGACCACAGTAAAATAGAACGGAAGAATCTTCACACTTGGGAACAAAACGGCACACTTTAAAATGACACCTGGGCCAGAGAGGAGGTCTCGAAGGAAACGATGCGTGGACCTGAGAGAAGATGCAGGTGCAGCCTGGGAAAGCCCAGGGCCCCGCCAGGCAGTGCGGAGACACCCCCAGCCGTGGGTGCTTGCTGTGGAAAAGCTGGAATGCCCCAGCAGTAACCTGAGCTCTCCACACAAGACGGTTGGAGGGGGGAGGGGAGCAAAATAAGCCTACAGCAAGCAGAAGGAAAGAAGGAGGAGCCACGGGCAGTGCAGTGGAACGCAGAGACGGCCAGTTCCAAAGCCCACAGACCTCTCCTGGGACTGGCAGGAAGAGTGACCCAGGTCATTGATACAGGGGACGGTGCAGGAGGCACCGCTGCAGACCCCGCAGGCTCTACCAGGGTCACGGGTGCAGGCGCAGCTGTGCAGTATGCTTGACAACTTACGTGAAATTGACAAATTTCTCAAAACCAGTTACTGCCACAACTTACCCAGTATCAAGTAGCTCCTTTGAAAAATTCTATCAATACAAAGAAAATAAATTCATAAAACCTGCGGACCCACCCGGGCCATTGGAGAATTTCACCGAATGTTGAGAGAACGCCAGTTCCACCCTCTTGCAGGAAGCAGGAGAGAGGGAGCTCTTTCTAATTGATTTTACGAAGCTCACGCTATCACCCGGAAACCAAAATCAGACAGAAACAGTACCGAAAAGGGAAACTGGGCCCATATTCCGCATGAGTATACACACAGATCCTCAACCAAACTTTAGCAAATAGACTTTATCAGTATATAAAGAGAATTCTACACCAAGATCAAGTAGGATTTATTCCAGGAATATAAGGCTGACATTTCAGAATTGGTTAACAAACTCTATTTAGGTTGCCGCAAAAGTAATTGTGGTTTTGCCATTGAAAGTGATAGCAAAAGCCGCAATTACTTTTGCACCAACCCAATACCATATTAACCAACTGAAGAGTCATGTGATCACATCAACAATGCAGAAAAGGCTTTTAACAAAATTCAGCACCTTTTTATGATAACACTGTCAGTGAACCAGTAATGAGCAGAACGTCATCAACTTGGTAACAGGCATGTATAGAAACCCACAGCCAGGCCAGGCGCAGTGGCTCACACCTGTAGCCCCAGTGCTTTGGGAGGCCAATGTGGGAGGATTTCCTCAACCCGGGAGTTTGAAGTCAGCCTGGGCAATATAGTGAGACCCCTGTAAGAATGAGCCAGGTGTGGTGTTGAGCACCTGTGGTCCCAGCTACTCAGCCAGCTGAGGCGGGAGGATCACTGGGATCGCTTGAGGTCAAGGCTGGACTGGGCTTACTGCATCACTGCACTCCAGTCTGGGCGGCAGAGCAAGACTGTGTCTCAAAAACAAGAAACCTGCAGCCAACATCTTTTTTTTTTTTTTTTTTTTTTTTTTTTTGAGACAGAGTCTTGCTCTGTTGCCCTGGCTGGAGTGCAGTGGCATAATCTCGGCTCACTGCAACTTCCGCCTCCCAGTTTCAAGCAATTCTCCCACCTCAGCCTCCCGAGTAGCTGAGATTACAGGCACACGCCACCACACCCAGCTAATTTTTGTATTTTTAGTAGAGATGGGGTTTCACCATGTTAGCCAGGCTGGTCTCAAACTCCTGACCTCAAGTGATCCGCCCGCCTCAGCCTCCCAAAGTGCTGGAATTACAGGTGTGAGCCACCACACCTGGCCAAGCCAATATCATTTTTAACCGTCCTCCTAAAATCAGGAACAGGGCGGGAGTGTCTTTTCTCTACTTCTACTTGTCGAAAGTCACAGCTGCTGCCATTTGGCAAGAAAAGGAGGTCAAAGTGACACGCACTACAAAGGGAAAAATAAAATTGCTCCTGTCTGCAGATGACATGATTGTCTGTGCAGGAACTCTCAAGGAATCTACAAAGATCTTAGAACTATGAGTTCAGTAAGGTCACAGGATACGAGATCGACACACAAAAATCTGTCATGTTTCTGTTTACTTGTAATTATACAAAGAAGGCAACATTTAAAACAGAACCATTTACAATCACCTTTTTTTTTTAAAGAAAAAAATAAACATTTGGTATAAATCTGACCAGACATGTCTAGGGCTTGTATCGGGTGGGACTGTAAAACCAACTGTGGCAAAAAAGACCAGAGGAGATGCGAGTGAAGGGACGAACGCTGCCCTCACGGCCTGAGGCTCCCGAGTAAGGTGTCCGTTCTCCTGTGCGCATCTGTAGCCTAACACGGTTCCTGCCAATGCCTCAGCAGGGATTTTCCTAGATACAAATGAGCTTATCATACAGTGTATTTGAAAGACAGATGGACTAGATGCCTGGATTTTTTCTTTTTTTTCTTTTTTTTTTTTTTTGAGACGGAGTCTTGCTCTGTCGCCCAGGCTGGAGTGCAGTGAGGCGATCTTGGCTCACTACAAGCTCCACCTCCCGGGTTCACACCATTCTCCTGCCTCAGCCTCCCGAGTAGCTGGGACCACAGGCGCCCGCCGCCACGCCTGGCTAATTTTTTTGTATTTTTAGTACAGATGGAGTTTCACCGTGTTAGCCAGGATGGCTTCGATCTCCTGACCTCGTGATCCACCCGCCTCGGCCTCCCAGAGTGCTGGGATTACAGGCGTGAGCCACCGCACCCAGCCTCCCACAGTGCTGGGATGACAGGCGTGAGCCACCGCGCCCGGCCTTGCCTGGAATATTTTTGTAATGGAAAAATGACATGGGAGAAGTCATTCTTCCTGGCTTTGAGGCTTAGTCTGAAGCCACAGAAATCAACATTGCGGTGATGGCAGAGAGACACGTCTGTGGAGAGAAGAGAGGACTCAGAAATAGGCCACACAAGAGAGACCAGCGGAGGTTTGACAGAGGCAGGAAACCCATTCATCAGATGGTGCTGGGTAGCTGTAGGCAAGCCCTTAGCCCACATTGTACAGAGCAGCTCATCAGAATCAGCCAGAGATCGAAACGTAAAACCGCAGGGCCTTTATAAAGGAGAAAACCTTTGTGGCCTGGGGCTGGGCAGCGTTCGTAGACTCACCACCCGAATCACACCCATAAGAGGACAGATGGACACAACTTCAGAGCTCTGGGCATCTGAGCTACGGACTGGGAGAAGATATTTCCAAACCGCCTATTTGACAAAGGACTCATGTACAGAATATAAAAATACAGTCAAAAACAAACCCGAAAGCAATCCAGTTAGAAAATGGGCAAGAGAAGGCCAGGCACAGTGGCTCACGCCTGTAATCCCAGCACTTTGGGGGGCCGAGGTGGGCGGATCACAAGGTCAAGAGATCGAGACCAGCCTGGCCAACATGGTGAAACCCCGTCTCTACTAAAAATACAAAAATTAGCCGGGTGTGGTGGCGATGCCTGTAATCCCAGCTACTCGGGAGGTTGAGGCAGGAGAATCTCTGGAACCCAGGAGGCAGAGGTTGCGGTGAGCCAAGATTGCACCACTGTACTCTAGCCTGGGCGACAGAGCAAGACTCTGTCTCAAAAAAAAAAAAAAATGGGCAAGAGACATGAAGACACTTCCAGCACATCGACGTCCGATGGGCGGGAAGCACAGGCCGAGACACCCGGCATTATGCCGGCACAGAGGATGGAGCACGGGGGAGGATGGAGCGTGGGGGAGGATGGGGTGCGGGGGAGGACAGGGCACGGGGGAGGACGGGGCGCGGGGGAGGACAGACTGCGTCTCTTGCATTGCCGGGGGATGAGCCACGTGTCTCTCGTTGCTGGGGGATGAGTCGCGTCTCACGTGTTGCTGGGGACCAACCGCGTGTCTCTCGCGTTGCCGGGGGACGAGCTGCTGAAGCGGCAGGGTCACTCTATAGAACAGGCGGTCGTTTTTCTCCTAAGCTAAACACAGCTACTGAGCTACAGTGGGACATAGGCATTTATCCCAGAGAAATGGAAACTCATTCACGCAAAAGTCCGTAACAGGCATTCAAAGATGTGTTTGCTGTAGCCAAACAGTGGAATCAGCCCGGGTGTCCTACAGGTGAACAGTTGAGTAGGTGGTTCCCACACCACCAGATGGCCCTCGGCAGGGAGGGGGAGTGGCGGATGCCCCGGACCCGAGGGACCTGTCCTGAGTGAAGAGGTGCCAGGCTAGAGGCTGCGGCTGTCAGTTCCGTTCTAGAACATAACTAAGAAGACAGCCCGGGCGTGGCGGCTCACACCTACCATCCCAGCCCTGTGGGAGGTGAGGCCAGCGGGTCTCTGAGCCTAGGAGTTTGAGACCAGCCATAGTGAGACCTTGTCTCCAAAAAAAAAAAAGATGACAGAACCATAGTGAAGCATCCAGGTCGTGATTGCTGTGGTGCTGAATCTGCGTGCGATCAGTGGCGTGGCCCTGCACACACATAACACAAGTCCAGCTGGCCACATCTGATGGCCTCTAGGTGGTGCGGCTGCCTGGGCTCAGTGCTTCTCTGAGGTTGTGAGAGATGCCCTCCCTGGGGGATGCTGGGCGCAGGTGCTCAGGGTTTTTACAGCTTCCTGCTATTTTAATTATTCCAAAATAATAAGTTAAAGGATCAGGCCAGGCATGGTGGCTCATGCCTATAATCCCAGCACTTTGGGAGGCCGAGGCAGGCAGATGACAAGGTCAGGAGATCGAGACCGTCCTGGCTAACATGGTGAAATCCCGTCTCTACTAAAAATACAAAAAAAATTAGCCAGGGGTGGTGGCGGGCACCTGTAGTCCCAGCTAATCAGGAGGCTAAGGTGGGAGAATGGTGTGAACCTGGGAGGTGGAGCTTGCAGTGAGCCAAGATCCCACCACTGCACTCCAGCCTGGGCGACACAGCGAGACTCCATTGTAAAAAAAAAAAAAAAATTAAAGGATCAGCCCTGATTTGATGTTCTCCGAGAGGCAGTGGCCCTCCAGGACGCTACAGATGTGGGGACACGGCCCCCAGCCCCCGTGGACAAGTCCCGGGTCTGCCTTGGCTCATGGGGGTAGGGGTGCTGCCTCCACAGCTGCCCTGTCCTGGCGTCTGCCCTCCACCCAGAATGTTCCTGTCGCCCCAGTACCTGGCCTGTGCGGCCAGTCCCTGGAGACCTTCACACATGTAGGTGGAGCCGGCACCTCTGTCCGGACGGCCTCGGGTGATCAATGTTCTCTGTTCTGCAAACCTGTGTTTTCCAATAAACATGGTGTTCTGAGTTCTAGAAACAGTGGTTGCCCCGCACGGACAACCAGATGCCGAGTTTCTGACCTCCGTCTCCACAGGCTCACCAGCTGGATTCCCTCCTGGTGGCTTCATTCCCAAAACGGCCACCACAGCCAAAGGCAGTGGCTCCTGGCAGACAAGTCGGCCGCCAGCCCAGGGTGCCTCATGGCCCCCTCAGGCCAAGCCGCCCCTCAAAGCCTGCACACAGCCAAGGCCTAACTATGCTGCGAACTTCAGTGTGATCGGGGCACGAGAGGAGCGGGGGGTCCGCGCACCCAGCTTTGGTGAGTCCCCCACTCTCTGTTGCTGTGGAGTTTGCAGAGACCGCCCTGAACTGGCTAAAGGTAGAACCTGTGTTTTCTTCAACTCGGAGCCCAGTCCTGGGACAGGCATGGCCGAGCCACTCAGAGAAGGACGCAGTTTCTGATGTGTGTCCGCTGGTCTCTCTCCGGGTCAGGCCTCTGGGTCCCTCTTGTTCCAGTGACACCCGCTTGACCTGTTTTTAACAAATGGCCTTTGCAACCCTGTCTTGTCTTCCCTCTTCTTTTCTGTGGAGGCATTAGGGTGGTAGCCCTATCCCCGGGGGCAGCGGGTGGAATTGGGCCTGTGTGTCTCTGCAGAAAGTTTCTGTTCTTAGCTGGGCTTCGCGGCTCACGCCTGTAATCCCAGCACTTTGGGAGGCTGAGGCGGGCAGATCGCTTGAGCCCAGGAGTTCAAGACCAGTCTGGGCAACAGTGAGACCTCCTCTCTACAAAAATTGTGAAAATTTAGCCGGGCGTGGTGGCGCGTGCCTGTGGTCCCAGGTATTTGGGAGGCTGAGACAAAAGGATCACTTGAGGACTCAGTGATCCTCCCTTGGCCTTGGGAGGCCAAGGCTGCAGAGAGCCGAGATCGTGCCATTGCACTCTGGCCTAGGCGACAGAGTGGAGACCCTGTCTCAAACAAAAAAAAGTTTCTGTTCTTTTCTAGCTCAAAAGCCAAAAGTGTCTGAGAACGACTTTGAAGATCTGTTGTCCAATCAAGGCTTCTCCTCCAGGTCTGACAAGAAGGGGCCAAAGACCATTGCGGAGATGAGGAAGCAGGACCTGGCTAAAGACACAGACCCGCTCAAGCTGAAGGTGGGTGGGTGGGCAGCTCTTACTGGGAGCCCAGAGGCCTCAACCCAGGGCCCCTGGAGAATCTGCTGTGCCACACGGAGCCAGCGTCTCCAGCCAGGGACCTGTCACTGCCAATGGGCCTGGCAGCCCTCGAGGACAGGGCGGCCTGAGGCCTGGTGGGCAGGACAGAGTCAGGCCCCAGGCCGTGCTGCTCCCCGTGTGCCCAGATGACTCAGCGCTGATGGGGGCGGGCATTACAGGAGTCAGTGCCCCCCAGGTGTCTGCAGAGACTGTCGAGGGCAGGCATCTCCTGGGGGCTGCACTGGGCGCTGAGCCTCCCAACCTAGGGCGCTCACTGGGGGTGAGGGTGCAGCAGTCAGGGTGTCCCTGCGCCGGCCATGAGACGTGCCCTGCTGTGTGGCTTGGCCGATGGCCAGCTCTACAGGCCACATGCGCCTGTGACCTTGGGGTCCTTTCACAGGCACCAGGGACCTTCCCCTTCTCCCTCTGAGTCTGGGGCCTGGGATGGGCCAAGGGGTTGCACCACCAGAACCAGCGTTTGTGTCCCCAGTGAACATCTGGCTGAGACATGGGTGTCTGTCCCAGCCTCTGGCCCCAGGCCCTGGAACACGAAGGCCCCCGGCCCTGTGTCGTCCGGAGTCGGCTCTGTGTAGTTGAGGGCGGGGCGTGCAGTGGGACTTTGTCTGTGAGCTGGGCTGAGCCCACCCCACGTGACCAGGCACTTCCTCGGCATCATGCCTCAGTTTCCCCAGTGCAGAGGAGGAGGGCAGGCAAGCACCCAGGGCTCAGCAAGCTCCGTGTCTCCCGCAGCTCCTGGACTGGATTGAGGGCAAGGAGCGGAACATCCGGGCCCTGCTGTCCACGCTGCACACAGTGCTGTGGGACGGGGAGAGCCGCTGGACGCCCGTGGGCATGGCCGACCTGGTGGCCCCGGAGCAGGTGAAGAAGCACTACCGCCGCGCGGTGCTGGCCGTGCACCCCGACAAGGTGAGCAGAGCTGTCGGGCGGCTGCTGGAGGCCTTCGGGGGTGGGTCGCGGGGAGATCCTGCCCTGGCCGCCCACGCATGCTTGTAAGAGGCGCTTACACCGCCCATCACCCACAGGCCGCGGGGCAGCCGTATGAGCAGCACGCCAAGATGATCTTCATGGAGCTGAATGACGCCTGGTCAGAGTTTGAGAACCAGGGCTCCCGGCCCCTCTTCTGAGGCCGCAGTGGTGGTGGCTGCGCACACATCTCCACAGCTTGGGAGCTGTCGTGGGACCTGGGTCCCCACCGTGAGGGCCCCATGGGCGACGGCAGATGTGGCCAGAGTGGGGCTCCGAGCCCCGGGTCACCGCCTGCCCAGCATTCCAGGCACAGGAAGAGAAAGCATTCCAAAGCCTCTGATTGTTGTTTCCTTTTTCTCCTCCCGAAGGAACAGCTGATTCATGCTCCTCCCACAGTTGTCACATCTGTGATTTATTTGGTGTTTCCGGTGTGGCCTCTGGAGCACCAACACATGGTGAGCCCCGCGGCTGGTGCTCATGGGCCCTGGTGTTTGCACCGCACTTTGTAATCAGTCCCGTGGTTGTCTGTACAGAATTAAACTATTTTCCGATGACTGCTGTCTCCAGTGTGGATCCGCTCGTCCAGGAGCCGTTCACCAGCTGGGGCGCAGGACTGTGCTTCCTCAGCAACCTTGCTGTGGCTGGATTGTTGCAGGGCCTGAGTGGAAAGGAGAAGAGGGTCCTGGGGCTGCAGGGGCTCTGGGCAGCTCTACTAGAGGACCATGGAGCCCAGCCAGGGCAAGGCCAATGGTGGGGGCCCCTGCAGTCCCCAGACCCCACCTCCTCCACTCGGTCCCCACCCCTCGGCCCCAGGACTCCTCTCTCCTCTCCACTTGGCCCCTGCCCCTGGGCCCTGGACCTGGGAGCAAAGGTGGGCTCCACACTGCCCCTGTGCTAACCCCGCAGGGCCAAGGCAGCGTCCAGGCTTTCGGGCGGCTGGAGGACCAGGGGCCCGTGGAAGGAGAAGGTGACCGTGGCCAGCTCCCACCCCACAGCAGACTCGAGGAGGCCCTGAATCACACAGCACTGAACTCACCGCCAGGCTCTTCCTGTTTTCAGAGAATAATGACTTTACATTTGCTATGCACCCGCCACTATTTTTAGCTCTTTTAAAAAATAATGAGAACCTAAATAGGTGCTGAGATTTTCACATCAAAGTTGTCTGGATTCCGGCTCCAGGTCTGGCCACCCCGACTCAGACGCTCCTGCTCTGGGGGCAGCTCAGGCCACGCTCCCTCTGGGCTCTCCAGCCTCAGCCCTGTGCTGTGCGGCCCCCTCCTCTCCTGCTGCCGCCCACGTCACACCCAAGCTCCAAACTAATCCCCCAGCCCCTGCCCCTCCCTCGCCCCAGACCCTTAACTCTGAAAGCTCAGGTCCCTTCTCCCCACCAACCTCCCATGGCCTGTGGCAAACCCAGCCACCCTGCCTGGACAAGCGAGTGCACCTCCCTCTGGCTGGCCCCACAGCCTTCCTCTGTCAGGGGCCTGAGCCTCTGGTTGTGTGTGGAGGGCAGCGGGTGGCCGGTCTAGGCTGGGCTGAGATTGTGGAGGATGGAGGAGGGTGTGGAGGGCAGCAGGTCACCGGTCCGGGATAGGCCGAGATGGAGTGCATGGAACAGAGGCCAGGACGGTGGAGTCTGGGTTGCAGGACAGGAAAACCCCCATCCAGGCTGACCCAGCTCAGAAGGGAGCCTGCGGCCTACACCTGGCCACGCTACTGCCAGAATTTCTCCTCTTCCAACCGCTCAGCTCAGCATGGAGACACGCAGGTGCACAGGCATGTACAAGCCGCGCGCGCACACAGACATGGCTGCACAAGGTCACACACGGTGCTACCCAGACACCCACACGTGAAAAGCCCAGGATGCACCATCTTCCCAGCCGGCCACTGGCCTGAGTCCTGCCCACAGTCACCAAGGCTCCGTCCTGCACGCGGGAGCCCTGTCTGTCATCACCGAGCCTGTGGCTATGCTCTGTCCTGCACATGGACACAAGGTCATCTTTGCAGGGTCATAATGCATAGACCATCTGAAGCTCTAAGAGAGGCTGCACCTGTGTGACACCGCCTTGTGTGACAGCATCTTCTCGGTGACTTCATGGAGATACAAATCCCAGCAGCCAAGCATCAATGCTCACATCACTGGCCCTGGGGGAAATGCAAGTTGGAGCCACAGCAAGATGCTGCCACACCCATTAGGGCAGCCAGTCAAGAAGACCCACCAAGCCAAGTGTCCCCACGCATGTGGAGAAGCCCACGCCCTACTCAGTCTGGGTGGGAGCTTAAAATGGCACAACCACTTTGGAAAACTGCTTGGCAGTTTCTTCAAAAGCAAAATAGAGGCCAGGTGCGGTGGCTCACGCCTGTAATCCTAACACTTTGGGAGGCCGAGGTGGGTGGATCACCTGAGGTCGGGAGTTGGAGAGCAACCTGACCAACATGGAGAAACCCCGTCTCTACTAAAAATACAAAATTAGCCGGTCGTAGTGGCGCACGCCTGTAGACCCAGCTACTCGGGAGGCTGAGGCAGGAGAATTGCTTGAACCTGGGAGGTGGAGGTTGCAGTGAGCCGAGATCATGCCATTACACTCCAGCCTGGGCAACAAGAGCGAAACTCCGTCTCCAAAAAAAAAGACATAGAAATTTCGTATGCAATTTAGCAATCCGCTCCTAGGTGTTGACCCAAGAGAAATGAAAGGGCAAGGCTACGCAGACATGTTCAGGAACAACCCATGATCCACGCACAGGTGGGCATGTGAAGGAGCTGTGTGCATCCACGCACGGGTCCTGCTCAGCACGGAGAGGGGTGAGCTGCTGGTGTGATGGTGCCGCGGGTCCTGCTCAGCATGGAGAGGGGTGAGCTGCTGGTGTGATGGCAGCACAGGGCATCCCCGAGTGTGTTAGTCCATTCTCACACTGCCATAAACACGTATCTGAGACTGGGTGATTTATAAAGAAAAGAGGATTAATGGACTCACAGTTCCACGTAGCTGGGGAGGTCTCGGGAAAGTTACAATCATGATAGAAGGCGAAGGGGAAGCAGGCACGTCTTAGCTGGTGGGAGGAGGGAGAGCGAGTGAGTAAAAGGGGAAGGTGCTGCACGCTTCCAAACAAGCAGATCTTGTGAGAACTCACTATCCTCAGAACAGCAAGGGGAAGTCCGCCCCAGGATCCAGTCACCCCCCAGCAGGCCCCTCCCCTGACGTGGGGATTACAGTTTGGCAGGAGATTTGGGTGGGGACACAGTTCCAAACCATACCGTCAGAGAAGCAGCGAGCTCAGTAAATGGGGCCAGATCAAAAGGAGGGAGGTAGTGAACAATTGCATTCGTGTGAAATTCCAGCAAATGTGAAGTCCTCAACAGGCCAGCAGCAGATCCGTGGCTGTCGGGGGTGGGCGGAGGAGGATGTGCTGGCTTCAGGCAAGCACGCGTCAAATGCCTCAAACTGTGCTCCTCAAACGTGTGCAGATTGCATTTCTGTCCTGCGGGGGCTCAGACCCTCAATAGTAAGCTCCAGTGGGTGAAGCAGGCTGCTTTCCAGGTGGCCTGTGACATCCCCCAGCCCCTAGATGTCCAGCTGCCCTCAGGCCACCTCCCTGGGCTCCCATGGGCCTCCTCTCCCTGTGCCCCTCGGGGACCTCCAGGGCTCTGAGGAAGGCCAACCCCAGAGATGTGGGCATCTGCCCCAAGATGGAGGCCCCCACCGACTCTGTGAGCCTCCAAGTGGGAGGACTTGGCTGCAAGGAGATGAGGAGGGCACTGAGTCATGCAGGAGGCCAGTGTGCCTGGAACGAGGTTCAGATCTGGGGGAGGGGCTGATTTTGTCCCTGAGCTGCTTTTAGCAGAAAAGCTGAGTGCTGAGGTCAGCTGAGGCTGAAGTCCTGCTTATGCCTTCATCTCCAGGAGCTCATCCCCACTCCTGCACTGTGGCCGTAGCTCCAGGCAGCCGCGCACTGACCCCACCCCACAGGCCTGGGTGGAACTGAAGGTCCAAGCCCCATGCCAGACCCTCATCCAGGCAGCGACCCCTGGGCACAGGAGGCATGGCAGGGACACCAATTTCCTCCTCCTCCTGTCAGTTCGGGCAAAGATTCCAGGGCCACAGACCACCATCTGGCTGCCCCAAACTGCTTTCTCCAAAAGGGCTTGCTCCAAAGCTTTGCCCACCGAGTCCTGCAGCTGCTCAGTGTCCCGCCAGGCCTCACCTTAGGTAACAAACAGCAGTAGCCTCAGCAGCAGCTGGCTGTTCTTACCTTCACTACCTCCAGGAGCTTTGAGCAAAATTACAGCAACCCAAGGGCAGGGGGAGGCTGTGCTGCCAGCGGAGGGTGGCCCCTGTGTGCATACCAGCACTCAGAGCCCCTTCAGATGGGGTGGGAACCTGCCCCCAGCCCCGGGTGTGCTGGGCAGTCACACGCAAGCTGAGGATACTGGTTTCAGGTCTGGGGCACCCACTTTGTGGAAGAGGTTGCAGATCCTGTAGATGTCATGGGCCTTAGATTAGGATAGAGGGGGCTTCTGGCTGGTCTAATGACTGGAGAAGGGCACAGAAGAGGCAGGTCTGTGTGGCACAGCCCCCACATTCTGGCCTTGGCACTTCCCCAAGATCAAACTCGAAGTCCCTGCTGCCAGCCCCCTCAGCTGCTGATATGGTTGCCTCTGTGTCCCCACCCAAATCTCATCTCTAATTGTAATCCCCACATGTTGAGGGAGAGAGGTGATTGGATCCTGGGGGCTGTTTCCCCATGTTGAGTGAGTGCTCACAAGATCTGGCTGTTTGATAAGTGTGAGGCTTTTTCCTCTTTGTGCACTTTCTCCTGCCGTCTTGTGAAGAAGTGCCTGCTTCGCCTTCCACCATGATTGTAAGTTTCCTGAGACTTCCCTAGCCATGGGGAACTGTGAGTCAATTAAATCTCCTTCCTTTATAAATCACCCAGTCTTGGGTGTTTCTTTTTTCTTCTTCTTCTTTTTTTTTTTTTTTTTTTGAGATAGAATCTCACTCCATCCCCCAGGCTGGAGTGCAGTGGCGCAATCTCGGCTCACTGCAAGCTCCACCCCCCAGGTTCACGCTATTCTCCTGCCTCAGCCTCCTGAGTAGCTGGGACTACAGGCGCCCGCCACCACGCCAGGCTAATTTTTTGTATTTTTAGTAGAAATGGGTTTCACCATGTTAGCCAGGATGGTCTTGATCTCCTGACCTCGTGATCCGCCCACCTTGGCCTCCCAAAGTGCTGGGATTGCAGGACTACAGGTGTGAGCCACTGTGCCTGGCCTTTTTTTTTTTTTTTTTTTGGATGTAGTGTTGCTCTGTTGCTCAGGCTGGAGTCAGTGGCACAATCTCATCTCACTGCAACCTCCACTTCCCGGGTTAAAGCAATTCTCCTGCCTGAGCCTCCCAAGTAGCTGGGATTACAGGCACACGCCACCATGCCCAGCTAATTTTTTTTTTTTTTTTTTTTTGAGACGGAGTCTGGCTCTGTGGCCCAGGCTGGAGTGCAGTGGCCAGATCTCAGCTCACTGCAAGCTCCACCTCCTGGGTTTACGCCATTCTCCTGCCTCAGCCTCCCGAGTAGCTGGGACTACAGGCGCCCGCCATCTCGCCTGGCTAGTTTTTTGTATTTTTTTAGTAGAGACGAGGTTTCACCGTGTTAGCCAGGATGGTCTCGATCTCCTGACCTCGTGATCCGCCCGTCTCGGCCTCCCAAAGTGCTGGGATTACAGGCTTGAGCCACTGCGCCCGGCCTAATTTTTGTATTTTTAGTAGAGATGGGGTTTCACCATGTTGGCTAGGGTGGTCTTGAACTCCTGACTTTGTGATCCGCCCGCCTCGGCCTCCCAAAGTGCTGGTATTACAGACGTGAGCCACTGCACCGGGCCCCGGGTATTTCTTTATAGCAGTGTGAGAACAGACTGTTAGAGCTGCATAGCCAGAGACCCTGGCTATGCCCAGACTCCTCTTTCCTGGGTCAAGCAGAGTGGTTGCTGTGGTTCCTGCCATGGCTCTGCCAACCCCCAGCCCAGGAAACCACACCTCAGGCCAGATGTCCTGGAAACTGAGGTGGGTGGATCACTTGAGATCAGGAGTTAAAGACCAGCCTGGCCAACATGGTGAAGTAAGTCTGGCCTTACTTCAGACTTTGCTCTGGGAAGGTGCCTGGGGACCTGGCACCACCACCTGCTCTCAGCACTGAAACACTAGGATCATCCATGAGGCATGAATAGCAGTCCCCATGGGGCCCTCACATCACAGCCAAGTGGACATTGTCCATGCTTACTGGGTGTGTTGTAAAAACAAAGCCACAGTCGAGACTTCACTCCCACCTTGATGGAGTGACAGGAACCAGACTAAAAAACTAAACAAAATGTACAAAACCATTTGTTTTTGTTGTTGGTTTTGAGATGGAGTCTTGCTCTGTCCCCCAGGCTGGAGTGCAGTGACCCAATCTCAGCTCACTGCAACCTCTGCCTCCTGGGCTCAAGTGATTCTCCTGCCTCAGCCTCCCGAGTAGCTGGGATTACAGGCGTGTGCCACCACACCCAGCTAATTTTTGTATATTTAGTAGAGACGAGAGTTCCACCATGTTGGCCAGACTGGTCTTTAACTCCTGATCTCAAGTGATCCACCCACCTAAGTTTCCCGAAGTGCTGGGATTACAGGCCTGAGTCACCACGCCCAGCCAAAACAATTGTTTTTGGACATTAAGAAGCATGCAGCATAGAACAGGGGCCCTGAGAAGAGGGAGCCACACATTCCTGGCTCACTGCTAGGGCCACTGTGGCATGGGACAGTGGCCCTGAGGGAAGCAGAAGGAGATCAGAGTTCAGGGGTCCTGAGGCAGAGCCCAGCCAGGAGGGATCTCTGGGGAGAAGGAGCCCTGAAAATCTTCCTTGGCCTCCCCTATGTTGCTAAGTACTGGGATACAGGATGTAAAACCGTACAAAGTCAGGCAGGAAGACTGAGAGCTGGGAGCTGAACAGTCCACAGGAAATGAAAATGACACCAGATGGGAACACCATCTACGTGAGGGACCCAGAGTGATGGAAGTGTGAATATGTTGGTAAATAAGACCCTTTACTCCTTTTAACATTTATTTTAATAATTGTGTCCCACTGTAATCCCAACACTTTGGGAGACTGAGGCAGGAGGATCTCTTGAGCCCAGGAGTTTGAGACCAGCCTGGGCAACATAGCAAGACCCCATCTCTATTAAATAATAATAATTAGGCATGGTGATGGCACCTGTAGTCCCAGCCACTGGGGAGGCTGAGGCGGGAGAATCGCTTGAGCCTGGGAGGTTGAAGCTGCAGTGAGTCATGACTGCACCACGGTAGTCCAACTTGAGTGACAGAGCAAGACTCCATCTCAAAAAATAAAAATAATTTTAAAAATAATAATAATAAAGCTAAAACAATAACAATGCATGGTGGTGCTTATGGCATACATAGAAGTAAATTATCGTGAGCTGCTTAATTTACAGAGGTGTGTGTCACTCATCTCACCAGAGGCTGGTGGAGATTAGGTACGCTGCATGTCACAAACTCTGGAGGAACCTGTGAAAGTGAAACAGAAAGATGGTGCCAGTAACACAACAGAGGACAAAAACATGGACTCCTTAAAGAAATCAGGGAAAGAAAAAACAAGGAACAAAGAATAAATGAAAAAAATACAAAATAAATAGCAAGGTGGTATACATAAATTAAAATGTAAAAATTCCAAATAAAAGGTAAATATTTTCAGACTGAATAAAGGGCAATATTCAGCTATATATGGTGTATATAAATCCACTTTATATATAAAGACACATATAGGTTAAATGTGACAAGATGAAAATAATACAACATACAAACACTAATTATAATTAAGCTGATGTGGCCATATTAACATCAGACAAAGCAGACTTCAGAACAAGGAATATTAACAGAGAAAAAGAGAAGTAGCCCATAATGATACAGGGTTCTATGTATTAATAAAATATAGGCCTGGCACGGTGGTTCATGCCTGTAATCCCAGCACTTTGGGAGGCCGAGGCAGGCAGATCACGAGATCAGGAGATCGAGACCATCCTGGCTGACACAGTGAAACCCATCTCTACTAAAAATACAAAAAATTAGCCGGGCGTGGTGGCAGGTGCTTGTAGTCCAGCTACTCCGGAGGCTGAGACAGGAGAATGGCGTGAACCCAGGAGGCAGAGCTTGCAGTGAGCCAAGATCGCACCACTGTACTCCAGCCTGGTCGACAGAGCGAGACTCGGTCTCAAAAAAAAAAAAAAAAAAATTTAATGTTCCCAAATACGTATGCAGACAATAACAGAACTTGGAAATATATAAAGCAAAAACTGACAAAAGGAGAAAGAAGTAAATTCACAACTATAACTGGCTACCTCAACACTCCTCTTTCAGTAATTGATAGAACAAGTAGACATAAAATCAGTAAAGATATAAAAGATTGAAAAACAAACTTTATCTAATATATATTTATAGCATATTCCATGAAAACACTGAAGAAATCATTAAGTACATATAAAACATTCATAAAGATAGACCATTATGAATCATAAAAAACTCAATAAATTTAAAAAGACTGAAATAATACAAAGTAAGTTCTCTGACCTGAATAGAATTAAATTAGAATTCAGTTGCAGAAAAAAAAAATCTGAACCACTCCCACCCCAAGCTATTTGAAAATTAAATAACACACTTCGAAAATAACCCATGGGTCAAAGAAGAAATCACAAAGTAAATTAGAAATACTTGATTAAAATGAACATCAATGTGTCAAAATTTGTGAGAGACAGACTGATGCTTAGAGGGAAAAAGTACAGGTTTAATTGCTTACATTAGAAAAGAAAAAAGACCAAAAAGTAAGAGTAAATTAAACCCAAAGAAAGCTGAAGAAAGAAAATACAGAGGAGAGCATAAATCAATAGAATAAAAAATAGAGAAAAATCAATGAACTCAAAAGTTTGTTTTTTGAAAAGATAAATAAAATTGGTAGATTTCTAAGTAGACTACTCAAGAAAAAATTACCAGTATCAAGAATAAAAGGGAAGCTATTACAACAGCACTTATTGGCATTAAAAGGATAATAAGGAATATTATGAACAACTTTATGCCAAAAAAATTTAATAATTTACATAAAATGGACAAATTCTTTGAAAAGCATAAATTACCAAAACTGACTTATACAGACATTTTGAAACATCAGAATAGGACTATATCAAATCAATTGAACTTGTAATTAAAAACCTTCTCAAAACAACAACAACAACAAAGATTTAAAAACTCCAGACAGGTTTACTTTGAAATCTATCAAACTTTCAAGGAAATAGTAATACCAAATCTATACAAACTCATTCAGAGAATAGAGGAGGAAGACACATTTCCCAACTTAGTCTATGAAGTCAGCATTCTACTGATATCAAAACCAGACAAAGACATTACAAAGAAAGAAACCTACAGGCCAGTCCAGTGTCTCTCAAGAATGAACACAGATGCAAAAATGTTTAACAAAATGCAATCAAATTGGATTCAACAATATATAGGTGTGAGGAGGCAGGGGGTGTATCCAGGAATGTAGCATTCACTTAACGTTCAAAATGAGTCAATAGAAAATAGTGTTTTATCTGGAAACTGCAAAATTAATAACAAAATAAAATACATAAACACTAAATAAAATGAGTCAATGTAATTTACCACATTAATAGAATAAAGGAGAAAACTCATAAGGTCATCCCAATATATACAGATAAAGCATTTTACAAAACCGAACTATTTGCGGTGAAAACTGCTGTAGTTTGGATGTGGTTTGTGCTCACCAAAATTCATGTTGAAATTTGATTCCCAATGTGGTAGTGTCAGGAGGCGGAGCCTAGTGGGAGGTGTTTGGGTCATGGGGGCAGATCCCTCATGAATAGATTACTTTCTTCCCAAGGGGTTGTTAAAAGAGTTGTTAAAAAGAGTCTTCCCCACGCCATCTCTCTCTCTCTCTCTCTCTCTCTCTCTCCACTCTTGTCATGTGATCTCTGCACATGCTGGCTCCCCTTCTGCTTCTGCTTTCAGCCATGAGTGGACTAGATGAAGTTGCCCAATCTTGAACTTCCCAGCTGCCAAAATTGTGAGCCAAATTAACCTCTTTTCTTTAAAAATTACCCAGCCTCTAGTCTTCTGTTATAGCAACAGAAAACAAAGACCAAAACTCATAGCAGGCCAGGTGCAGTGGCTCTTGCCTGTAATCCTAGCACTTTCAGAGGCTGAGGTTGGTGGTCACCTGAGTTCAGGAGTTTGAGACCATCCTGGCCAACGTGGTGAAACCCCGTCTCTACTAAAAATACAAAAAATTAGCTGGGTGTGGTGGCGGGTGCCTGTAATTCCAGCTACTCTGGAGGCTGAGGCAGGAAAATTGCTTAAACCTAGGAGGCAGAGGTTGCAGATCGCGCTACTGCTCTCCAGCCTGGGCAAGAAGAGCGAAATTCCATCTCAGAACAACAAACTAACAAACAAACAAACTCATAGCAAACTAAGGGTGGAAGGGAATTTCCTTAATCCAAGGAAGGGCACCTGTGAAAAACCTACAGCTACCATCATACTTAATGGTAAAAGACTGAATGCTTCCCTTGAGAAAAAGACGAGGATGTCTATCTTATCATCTCTTTAGCATTGTACCAGAGGGTTGATCCCAGCCAATAATAGGGGAAAGGCATAGAGAATGGAAAGGAAAAGGAAAACTGTTTTTAGACATGTACACCATGACTAGGCTTGTAGAAAATCCTGAGGAACCTACAAAATATGTAACTAGAACTAATAAGCAAGCATAGCAATGTTGCAGGATACAACAGCAATATCAAAAATCAATTTTGTGAAAAACAAGGTAAATATCTTAAAATGAAGTCAATAAGAAAAAAGAAAAAATCATTTTTGTGCCTATAAAGTAGTAGTGAAAAGTTGGAAATAGAAATAAAAAATATGACTTACAAGAACATCACAACCATGAAACACTTTCAGATAATTTTCACAAATATCTGCAAAACCTATTGACTCATAAAATTATTACTGCAAAAAATAAAAATAAAAATCCTGCCAATTTTTTTTTTTTTTTTTTTTTGGAGACTGAGTCTTGCTCTGTCCCAGGCTGGAGTGCCGTGGTGAGATCTCAGCTCAGTGCAACCTCCCCCTCCCAGGTTCAAGCAATTCTCCTGCCTCAGCCTCCTGAGTAGCTGGGATTACAGGCGCGTGCCACCACACCTGGCTAATTTTTGTATTTTTAGTAGAGATGGGATTTCATCATGTTGGCCAGGCTGGTCTCAAACTCCTGGCCTTAGGTGATTTCCCCTCCTCGGCCTCCCAAAGTGCTGGGATTACAGGCTTGAACCACAAAGCCCGGCCAATTTTGTTGAAATTTAAATAGAACTAAATAAATGAAGGGGCATACCATGTTCATGGATTAGAAAACTCATATTAAGATGTCAATTCTCCCCAAACCAATCTATGCATTCAATGTAATTCCAGATTCCATCAGACCTTTCCATAGAAACCAGCCAGCTGATTCTAAAATGTATATGGAAATGCAGCAAACCTAGAAGAGCAGAAAGCAGCCGGGCGTGGTGTCTCACGCCTGTAATCCCAGCACTTTGGGAGGCCGAGACGGGCACATCATGAGGTCAGGAGATCGAGACCATCCTGGCTAACACGGTGAAACCCCGTCTCTACTAAGAAATACAAAAAACTAGCTGGGCGAGGTGGCGGGCGCCTGTAGTCCCAGCTACTCGGGAGGCTGAGGCAGGAGAATGGTGTGAACCTGGGAGGCGGAGCTTGCAGTGAGCTGAGATCCGGCCACTGCACTCCAGCCTGGGCGGCAGAGCAAGACTCGTCTCAAATTTAAAAAAAAAAAAAAAGAAAAGCAGAAAGCATTTTGAAAAAGGACAAAGTTGAAGTACTTACCTACCTGCTTCCAGGACTGGCTGTAAAGCTACAGCAGTGAAGATGTGGTGCTGTTGCATAAGGATAATACACAGATCAATGGGACAAAACAGAGTCTAAAAATAGACTCACATAACCACGGTCCATTGATTTTTGACAGAAGTCCCAAAGAAGCCAATGGGGGAAAGAAAAGCTTTTTCAACAAAGAGTACTGGAATTGGGCTCCCACAGAAAGAAAGGAAAAGCCCTTATCTCATAGTATACAATCCCCACCCATTGGTTTCCATCCCCATCGGACCGTCCTCTCAGCCTCAGAGTGGGCCCCACCCAGCCATCCTAGTCATCCTGCCTCCATCCCAATTTCACTCTTCTCTTATCCCCGCAGCGGAGGGTCAGGTGGGGAGGAGGTGGTCAGGGGAGGCTTCCTGGAGGAGGATGAGAAGGACTTGGATGAAGGAAGGAGCAGCATGCTCAGGGCAAAGGCACAGAGGAGAGATTCTGGATGAGGGGCACTTCTGAATCCAGCCCAGACACTCCTTTCTGGGGTTCAGTGTGGGCAGGCGGCTGCATTCCCAGGTCCACAGGGTGCAGTGGTGGCTGGAGGAGGGGAGTTTGCAATAGTGGGCCACAGGGCTCTAGTCCCATGCTCTCCTCCCTGACGAGGACAGAGATGGCATTTGTCAATCTGTAGGTAACTGTGAGCTGGGAATGTAGCCAAAATAGTTGGTGGCAGAACTACAGCTAGTTTGTGACACAATGGCTGCAGGGGCCACACGCCACCCTGAGCTGGCAGGTTTTCATGGGATCACAGTCATTGCTGTCCTCTGCCCTCTGCCTGTCCCCTTCAGCTGGCTGGGCCTTCCTGGTCCCCTGCCTGGCTGCGGTGGAGGCCAAGGACAGCCAGGACCCGGGGAAGACGCAGTTCTGTGATGGCCAGGCCTGTGGGCACCAGGAGTAGAGGGAAGGAAGGATGGCTGGGGCTGGGGGCTGGGAGCAGAGGGATGCTCAGCCACCTGCTGTGGTGGACGGCTGTGGTGGACGGCTGATGAGCTGTGCCAGAGATGCTGGGGTGGGCAGAGGACTGGGGAAACTGCAGTCTCCCAAGGAGGTCGGGAGCTGGCCTGGCCCAGGGAGGCCTCTCTGCTGGGGAACGAGGCCAAGGCCCGAGAGTGACGCAGCCTCCCAAGGCCACGCCGCCGGTGAGGGGCCAAGCCTGTCCTTCCCGAGTGCAGCACCACTTCCGGGACACACACGTGGTTCTCAGTGCTGGAGGCCAGAGCAACCCCCGCCGGTCTGGCCAGGACTCAGTGTAGGAAGGGACCGCCCCAGGCAGGGCCCTGTGAGGGACCTGGTGCCCTCACGGCTCTGGCAGCTGCCATCCAGTTTTGAGCCACCCCAGTTTTGTTTTGTTTTTTTTTCTTTTAATGTTTAAAGAATGCAGCTGTATTCACGTCCATCGGGACAGCTCAAAACGTAGTTGATAAATCTATTCAAATTTATTTTCCTAGTAGAAGCCCTGAAGGGGTTGTTTTCTGTTTGTTGAAATGAAATCCACGTAGCGTAAAGCGGGCTGTTTCAAAGCGTGCGATTCAGCGGCGGTTAAGTGAACTCACGCTGCTGTACAGCCGCCGCCCCCTCTCTCTGGCTCCAGAGCGTTTCTGTCACCTCACAAGGGGACCCTATCCCACTCCCCTGCGTGCTCCCCAGCCTCAGCACTGCAGTTGCGTTTCTGTCTCTGCGGATTTGCCTGTCCGGACGTTCCCTATAAACAGAGGCCTACGCCTCGAGGCCTTTGTGTCCGGCTTCTCTCACTGGCATGCCGTCTTCAAGACTCGTCCACGCTGCAGCCTGTTCCAGAGCCTCATTCCTCTTGAAGCTGAACCACGGTTCATGTGTGGCGGGACCACAGTTTGCATGTCCGTGCTCTGCTGATGGCACTGGGTGGCCTCCCCCGTGGCTGCCGTGGCTTGTGCTGTGATGGACGCTGTGTGCACGGCTTTGTTCTAGTCTGGGATGCACTGGGCATGGGAGGCGGGGCCCTGTGGGAGTCAGTCCAGCTTACCAGGAGGCAGGTGCCCTGCACGGCGCCTGTGCCCCCACGCTGGACACAGACACGGGCCGGCAGGTTCAGACGAGCTTTTGCCCCGTGTGCTCGTTCTTGCTGCCGGCCTGGCTGACACAAAGTGCAGGACACATCAAGGGAAGCGACCGCAGCCTTTCCACGGGGAGCTCCACTCCTGAGGACGCAGTCTGGGTGTCTGAGCCCAGAGGCCCCTGGGAGAGGCGTGGGAGCTGCCAAAGCTGTCTTGGCCCCTGAATGTCCTGAGGGGCCCCCGGTGATGTGAGCTGGGGATTCTGAGCCCAAGGATGCCGTGTGCGGCCTGAGGGGCTCTGCGAGGCACCCTGCGGCCTGGCCTTGTCTCTCAGTGAGTTCCTGGAGGTGGCACAGCCGGGGCTGGGGAGTCATTTGCTGTTGAGACCCGGCCCATGAACAGCAGGAGGGCTGCCGAGCTCTCGAACAGGCTTGGAATTCTCTCACCAGCCGGCCTGGTTGGACTGCGGCCAGAAGTCGGGTGGCTGAGGCACTTCTGAGCCTTTTCCTTGTGCCCTCCAGACCCTGCTGCACCCGCTAGGCGCCGGCCACACCTGCCCTCAGCACCTGCAAGGCACCTGCTGGCTCTGCAGCTGTGGGGGCCCTCTCTGCATGCTCCGTCCCCCTCGGCTTCCTGCCTCAAACACCATCTTCTCAGAAACAGATCACACCCGACCGCCACTACAGCAGGACAACCTGAGCCGGGGGCTGAGGACTCGACGTCCCCCCAGAAGCCCCAGGCGAGCTGTGGTGGGTGCCTGGGGGCGGGGGTCAGAGCTGTCCTGGGCAGGAGTCAATGGGAGAGAAGGTTGGGGTGTGGCTGGACTGCTCTGGACAGTGGCTGTGGCTGCCAGAGCCCAGGGGCAGGGATGGGGTGTCCAGACCCACAGCCCGGCCTGCACAGGCGTCAGGGCTGGGACATGGGCAGGGCCCTTCCTGCCTCCTTGGGACCTCAGGAGAGGGGAACGCACCCCACTCCAGGGAACCACAAGAGGCCACTGTGGGGTCTCTGATCTGCAACCCGGGGCCTCTCCTGGGCGGTGTCCGGAGCACTGCAGACCTCACCGCTGGCCTTTCCGCCCCTGGCTCTGCCTGCCTCCCGCTTGCTCTGCAGAGCCGCCAGGGGCCCCTTTGCACCTTCAGCCTCAGCTCCAGCACTTTCTACCCAAGACCCTGGTCTCTCTGTGTCCCATCTGTCCCCTCACTGACAGCGGGCTGCACGGGAGCGTTCCTCAGTCCCGCCATCTCCAGCCCCTGGTGGACATTCTGATCTCCTGGACACAGGCCCCAAAGCCATCCCAGCCCCACAGCCACAAGCCCAGGGGATGCTTCCGTGACCTTCCCCTGTTCTAGGGAAGGAGTGGAGGGGTAGCAAGGGGATACCCCCCCAGGCCTCACCCGGGGGCCGCGTCCGTGCCGCGTCCAGGCAGGTACCGCCCTGTGACCACTCCTGCCCCTGGGCTGTCTCGTGCTGGCATGTCCAGTGTGCACGGCTCGGCTGACCAGGGCTGACCATCGGGACCAGCGCGGCAGCCACGCCCCCGCCAAGCAGAGCTGGCCCCGTGTGTTCCGCCTGGTCAGTGGCAGATGTTTGCTGGAACCAGACACCCCGTGCTTGACTCGTACCTCCCTGTGTTGGTTTGTTTTTTGCCACCTCAACGTCCGGCAGAAAATCTGAACGGCCAGGCTTTGCGGCCTCCATCATCTGCTCTCGGCCACAGCAGAATCCAACTGACAGCTGCACCCCAGGACCACGGCCGCCCGGCCGTCCCAGGAGGGAGCAAGTCCAGGCTTTCCTCGGTGTTACAGCATCATGGAGGCCGGTTTGCAGCCTGTCCTTCCCTTGCCTGATTTTCTAACAAGCAGCAATCTCAGATTCAAAACCACGTTCTGCCCAGGCTGGCGGAAGGGCCGACTCAGCTCACAGAGAGGCCCAGCCTCGCAGCCAGCTGAGAGCCGGAGGCCATCCCTGGTTTAGCGCCACATCTCCACGCGTCACCCAGCATGTCAGAGGAAGCAGTGGAGAGGATGCTGGGCAGGATTTGGGAGCCCCGGGTACTGAGCGCCTGGCTGGCCTGGCTCGGGGGCCTTGTCCGGCTCCTGGACCGGGCTCTGTCCTGACATCAGCTGGTCCGGGCACGTGGGTTTGACTCCTTCACTTTGGGGACACCAATCTCAGGGCTGTGTGTACAGCACCTGCCTGGCCAGGCCACAGTGGCCAACTGCACAGGGGAACAGCATTTGCTATCTGGCCAGGGGTGACTTAGCCTTCCCTCCTGGCCCAAAACACCTGGCTGGCAGACAGTGGGGCTGAGGGCAGGCTTGGTTCCTGGGCCAGGGTGGTCTCTTCTCCGACCTGAAGCTTTGTCCCTCTTCTGCCTTCCACCTTCTCCCTCTTCCTTCCTCCTTCCTCCCCGCCTTCCCCCTCTCCCTTCCATCTTGGCCCCTCCTCTTCCCCCTTCCTCCTTCCTCCTTCCTCCTTCCTCCTTTCTCTTTCCTTCCTTCCTTCCTTCTTCCCCCTTCCTCCTTTCACCTTCCTCCTTCCTCCTCTCTCCTTCCTTCCTTCCTTCCTTCTTCTCCCTTCCTCCTTCCTCTTTCTTCCGCCTCCCACCTTCTGTCTTCCACCACATGAGGCTGCAGCAAGGGGGCCTCCATCCATGCCCACATGTTGACCACACCCTGCCAGGCCTGTGGAGTGGTGAGCCTCAGTCTCGGTCCTTATAAATCTCCCAGCCTGAGCTGCCATCACAGCAGGACACGTGGAACTAGCTCTGCCCCCACCTCTCACGGCTCACACTTGCCCCCGGCCCCAGGACGTGACCCCTTCCCTTGGGAGTGACACTTTAGGCCCAGAGAGCCCCCATCACACTCCATACGCCAATCTGGGGAAAGGCCTCAGTTCAACCCGTAACCTTGCTAACCCGGGAGAGGTCGTCCCTTCCCAGCCCCCAGAGAGACCCTGGGATCCACAGAGATCAGGGGACCAACACGGAGTGTCCAGACCCTGAGAAGGAAGAGGCTCCAGAACTCAGCTCAGAGAGAAGCGGGCTTGGGCCGAGGGTGCAGCCACGTCCACAGTCAGCACCAACCTGTAACTCCCAAGCAGCCCTGAGGGCCTGAGGGCTGGAGCCTGCGACCCCCAGGGGTCCTTGCTGGGCACCTGTGGGTGAGGGGAGCTCTTCAACCCTCCCACTCTTCGAGGTGCTGGCACAGAAAGGAGCCCTGAGTGAGGCCAGGAGCTCTGGGGACAGGGGTGTGGCCCAAGAGGCTGAGTCCAGCCAGGGCAGCTGACTTGAGTCCCCATCTTGCCATGGCTGGCAAGGTGCTGGGGTGGCCCAGATCGAGGCAGCTCCCTCGATGCCTGCTCCCTGGGGTCCCGGCTGGAGTGGCCCCCAAGCCCCCTGCCCCACACCCCAGGTCCTGGTGTGTTCTCTCCCAGTGCCCTTCCTGGCCCCACCTGGGAAGTCACCACCTGGGACTGGACTGCCCCAGGGTGCCTGCAAGTTAACTATTTTCGGTAAATGCCCTGTTTCCTTTTTGGGGCTGACTCTGCTCAAACATTGTTGGTTTAGGGCCAGTGGTGTGAGACTGGGCTAAGGGCTCACCTCTCTGGGCCACACCAGCCTCACCATTAGCACAGGTTGGGAATCACACCTTCCAGATGTTTCTGTAGCACCTGTGGGGTCACAGGTACCACTTTGCCACTGTGTGCTGGGACTGTGGGGTGCACAGCCTGGAGCAGCCTCCCCCACGCTGGACTCAGGGCTCCTTTCTGTGCGGGCCCCAGGCCTCAGCCCATGCTGTGGGCACTCCTTGGGTTTCCTGTGATGGGTATGGGTGACATCCAGTCATTCAGGGCTGGCTTGACCCCCAACGGCTGTGCTCCCATCACCTGTGACTGGTGTGGGTGACATCCAGTCATTCAGGCTGGCTTGACCCCCCACTCGCCATGCTCCCATCACCTGTGACTGGTGTGGGTGACATCCGGTCATTCAGGGCTGGTTTGACTCCCCACTGGCCATGCTCCCTCTACTCTGTCTCAAGCCCCTGCAGGGTTCTTACTGCCATCTCCTGGGCACTGTCCACCGTCTCCTACCAGCACACGACCCTGTGAGGACAAAGCCCTGCTTGCCCTACTCGGACAAGTGCCCAGCTCCTAGCAGTGTCTGGAAACACCTGTGTGCTGGTGGGTGGCTGAGCTACTGAGGGCTAAACCAGTGCCTAAGCAAAAGAGCAGGGCGGGTGGATGGGGCCAGGGGCCGTGGGATGCACACACCCTACGCAGCAGCTTCTCCTGTATCACCTCGTGGGAGCCTCTGAAGCTTCCTGAAGCTTCCTGCAGGCAGTCCAGAGAGGGGCCATACGGGGCCAGGTTGCCCACTCCATAGGGACACACGTCCCCAGCCCAGCAGGAGCCCTTGAGCAGGGGGAGCTGAGACGCAGGAAGCCTTGGTTTGCAGTGCACAACTTCTGTGCTGTGAATGCCCCTGTCTGCCGGCCTCCAGCTGCCCAGGCACCTTCCCTGGAGCTGGGCACTCTCCCTCTGCTGGGTGCTGCTACGCTGTCTGCACCGCTGGGGTGACCGCCCTGTCCTGCGGCGCTGCCTTGGCGCCCACTGCCCTGCGAGATGGTGCTGCCCTCCTGCACCTTCCCCGGCCCACCCCACCCTAAGACGCCCCTGCTCTGCCCTCCAGGGACAGTCTCAGGGACTCACTTCCACTGCTGTGCCCCCACCACACCCATGGACACAAAGTCCGATGGCCAGGAGGTCAAGCCCTAGGGGACACAGAGAAGGCCACAGCCCGGCTGAGCCTCCACGCCCTTTCCCTAAGTGAGCACCAGGGCTGCCAGAGGGGTCCCGTGCTCCTGGGAAGCCAAAATAGCTCCTCCTCCTGCTTCCTGGGCATGAAATGCTCCCAAAAATACCCACCATGTGATGTGGCCTCACTCCGGGTGTCACTGGAGGAGAGGGAGGGAGGGGAGGGGCACTCGCGTCTCAGCCAGGCTTTAATCCAGCTCTCCCAGCTCTCCCTGCCTTCTGCCCCCCGCCCCCCGGCTACCCCTTCCAGCCCCATCACATGGCACTCAAGACCCTAAGGAACGTCTGGGGCTCTGGGCCCCAGGAGTGCAGGTGTTCGGCCCAGGATCCTCCGGGAACACTTCTCCTCCCCACAACTGGCAGCTCCCAGGATCTCTTGGCCATCTCCAAATTCCAGCGCCACCCACTGTGCTCACCACCCAGCCAGCCACACCCCGGGCCAGCCCTGCATCTCCCGGACTCCCTGTCTCTCACCCTGTCCTCTGCGAAGGCCCCTGAAGCCCCTCCTTCCTGCCCTGCGGTGTTGAGGCTGGGAGGGCGGAGTCCCTGGAGCAGCTGTGGCCCACAGCAAGGACCCCTTCCTCCACAGCCTCGGCTTCCGGGTTTCTCCACCCCAAGCCCACTCCCCATGGGCCACTCTTTTGTTGCCCTGGTGGATCAGGGTCCCTGGCTGAAGGAGGCCGGATCCACACCCCACACTCAGTGCAGGGCTGGAGCCCGGGGCCCTGGCCTGGTGGGTGGGTGGCCCGGGACCTGGCCCTGCCCAGCCCAGGAGGCTCTCTCCAGCTGGGGGGAATGCTGCTGACCCGGCTACCTGGTGCTGTTGACTGCATGGTTGGGACCATGCTAGGCCGCAGGAGATCAGCTCAGAGTGGGCCCCATGAGTGCCCTGGGGCACCATGAGACCTGGGCACCGTGTGACCTGGTAGTGTGGATCCCAGGATCCCAGGACAGGGCCTGGGGTACGAGCATTTGCTCAGCTGCAGCAGTATCTCTGCTCTGCTCCCAGGGCGCACTAGGCCGAGCTCCCAGGCGCTGGCCTCCCCCAGCTAGATGCTGGACTTCTCTCTCTCACCCAGTGGAGGAGAGGAACGGGCTCAGGGAGCTTCCCAGGAGAGGGCACCCTCCACCCAGCACAGGTCCTGCCCCAGCTCTGGCGAACGGTGAGGGTTTACACCTTGCTTTGCTCATGCTTATCATGCGTTGTTACTTTTGGAATAATATCGAAATCAGCAGGGGCCGGGCGCGGTGGCTCAAGCCTGTAATCCCAGCACTTTGGGAGGCCAAGGCGGGCGGATCACGAGGTCAGGAGATCGAGACCATCCTGGCTAACACGGTGAAACCCCATCTCTACTGAAAAAAAAATAATAATACAAAAAAACTAGCCAGGCAAGGTGGCGGGCGCCTGTAGTCCCAGCTACTCGGAAGGCTGAGGCAGGAGAATGGCGTAAACCCGGGAGGCGGAGCTTGCAGTGGGCTGAGATCCGGTCATTGCACTCCAGCCTGTGCGACAGAGCGAGACTCCGTCTCAAAAAAAAAAAAAAAATCGAAATCAGCAGGAAAATGACAGCATGGATGATGTCAGCACTCAGACTGAATCACTCAGCGCATTAAACTATTAAGTTTGTGTCTGAAGTTTCTGGGTGGGTGCTGTGGGCTGGATCGACATGTGTGGTGTGGCAGAGCCCTGCCTAGGACGGAAGGCCAAGTCCAGGAAACCCTGACAGTGCCTCTGGGACTCTTCCCTGGCCCAGGGCAAGGAGGATGCCTGGCACCCAGGAGGGCTATGGGCAGACAGGACCCAGAAGGTGGGAGCAGGGTGGGGGTGGGGGCCTTGGCAGGGGCTTCCGGAGAGGCTGGAGTGGGAGATTGCAGCTGGGCAGCTGCCTCCTTTCCCTACTGTCTGGAGTGACCCGTGCGGGGTCTCAAACTCAATGCCCTGTGGTCCTCACACAGCCCTGCTCTGTGCTCCTGGGGTCCCTGGCCTCAGCAGGGCTGCTGTCTGGGGATGGAGCATCTGAGGAGCAGTGGGCTGGCTGAGCCGGGGGCACCATTCATGTCCAACTGGCTGGCACGGGCCCCACAGCCAGTGCTTGGCCTAGCCAAGCACTCACGCTTCTCAAGCTGACTTCCGGGGGAGCCCTTGCTGGAGCTCCATCTTGCTCCTCCCGACTTGATCCACACCCCACTTCCTCCTCATCCCAACATCTGCCTGGACAGGGTGGCCTCCGAGTCTTCCTGGCCTGCAAAATGTTTTCCCTGCCTGGATCTTCAACCTGCTGGCCCCTTTCTCGCTCAGCTCCTGCCCCTTGTCTGGGGGCTTCTTCTCCAGGGCTCAGGGCCTCCTCTAGGCACTCGAAGGGCCAACTGCACCTGCCCTGGTATGGCCAATTGGCCCATGGAGGTTGGCTGGGCAGAGACCATTTTCTGCGTCACCTCCCTCTGCCGCTGGAGTGGAACCTGGGTGGCTCCTGGTCAGCAGCCTGTGACCCTCACCCCAGCTGGGCAGCCCTGGCCAGGCTCACATACCCTGAGTGGGCACCGCCCCCAAGCCCTCCAGCAGATGCCTCTTTCCCTTCCCCAGGGCACCTGTCACTCTGACCTAGGGCAGTCACCAACCCTGTCTGTTTCCCCCAAGCTGTGGCTGGGCCCCCCACTCCCAGGTTAGGACCTAGACAAGTGTGAGAGCTGAGAAGGTTGCTTCATGTATGGCTGGACGTAACAGAAGTAACAACGGGGGCAGGCAGAGACAGAGAGACAGACCCAGAGACAGAGAGAGACAGACCCAGAGACAGAGAGAGACAGCGACAGAGAAAGAAGAGACAGACACAGAAAGATAGAAACAGGGCAGGGTGCGGTGGCTCACGCCTGTAATCCCAGCACTTTGGGAGGCTGAGGCGGGTGGATCACGAGGTCAGGAAATTGAGACCATCCTGGCTAACACAGTGAAACCCCGTCTCTACTGAAAATACAAAAAACTAGCCGGGCGTGGTGGCGGCCCCTGTAGTCCCAGCTACTCGGGAGGCTGAGGCAGGAGAATGGCGTGAACCCAGGAGGCGGAACTTGCAGTGAGCCGAGAACGTGCCACTGCACTCCAGCCTGGGCGACAGAGCGAGACTCCGTCTCAAAAAAAAGAAAAGAGAAAAGAAAAGAAAGAGAAAGAAAGAAAGAGAGAGAAAGAAAGAAAGAAAAGAAAGAAAGAGAGAGAAAGAAAGAAAGAAAGAAAAGAAAGAAAGAGAGAGAAAGAAAGAAAGAGAGAGAGAGACAGGCAGAAAGACTCAGTGACAGAGAGATACAGCGACAGAGAAAGAAGAGACAGAGACCCAGAGACAGAGATAGAGACCGAGACAGGCAGAAAGACACAGAGACAGAGAGATACAGTGACGGAGAAAGAGACAGAGAGAGAGAGGCAGAGGAAGACGGGGCAGAACGTAAGGCTGACAGAGGGTCTCTGTCCTCCGTGCCCCAGGCCCCAGCTCCCGGTGTGCTTGGAGCGCAGCCTGGCCTGGGTTACAGAACTGGAGAGGAGTCAGCCTAGGAGTCCGGTGCTGAAGCTCAGACCCCCGGACCCTTCTGCTGGGAGGAGCCTGCACTCCCTGCACCCCTATGCAGACTGCCCCAAAGGCACCAGCATCTCCCCTGCATGCAGCTTGCGCAGGTGGCAGGGTCAGTCGTGAGCCTGGCTCTGGGCTCAAGGGGTCCTCTCTGGGGTCACTGTCAGGGTGAGCTGTTGGGTTACCCACCCAGTTAGGGACGGAGGGAGAAAGTGCCAGGGCCGAGAAGCGACCTCTTTCCTGGACCCAAACATCTCACCCTTGCTGTCCCCTCCCAGGTCCTGAGGAGGCAGACTGAGCAGACCAGGCTGGGGCTCAGGTCAGGCCTCCAGGCATCGGGAAACAGAGAGTCCACTCCATAGCGTATCCAGCTGGAGGCGTGTGAGGACTGAGGCCTCGGACAAGGGGAGGTGGAGATGACCTGAAGGGCCACTGGGGGTCCAGGGGTCGCTGACAGGAAGGGGCCTGGGTGTACATCCTGCCTCCTGTCCCTGGGCCCAACCTTCTGAGCCCACTTGGCTCAGATCCAAGGAGAGAGGAAGGGACGGTGCTGGGGGTGCCCACACCAGGGAGGCTGAAGAGACCCCAGTCCTAGGGCATAGGTCCCCCTCCAGGAGGTTGCCTGTGAACCCCCAGGCCCATGCCCCTTCTCGCTGCCTCTGGGAGCCCCCGTGGGCTCGGCCCTGGTGCCATCACCCTTCCCTCTCCCCCAGCGCTCCCTTCCTCTGCGGAGGATCCCCTACCAGGTCAGCAGAGGAGTGGGGACGGGGCAGAGGCGCTGGGGCCAAGGCTGGGGGGTCCAGGCTTCTGAGTCCTCCTGAGCTCAGGCTAAACACGGGACACCGGAGGGGATGGGGCTGAGGGCGGGGGAGAGACCGCATCCTCCCAGCGCCAGCGGACTCCCTGGGACTCAGCCGGGAGGGGACACTGACAAGTTAATGTGGCGGCCACCGGCAGCGGCCCCCACTCTCCACCCACCCCCACTCACCACCAGGAGCACAGGGCAGCTCTAGGGTCCCGGTGCGCCCCATCCCTCCCGCCACCCGGCGCCCGACATTGCACAGCAGGGACCCGACCGCAGGGCGGACCAGACCGAGAGCCGACCTTGCGGCGACCCTGCTCTCCCGCAGTGCCGCGTCGCCGCAGAGGAAATCCCGGGGGCCGGGGGAAGGGGCGGTGGGGTCTCCAGCCTTCGTCCCGCTAAAGGAAACAGCGACTCTGTTACACTGAAAGTCAGCCCAGGCCGACCTGCGGATCTCCCGCTGCGAGGGGCTTGGTGGGTTTTCAGGGGTCTGGGGGCCCCCTTCTCCCGCCCTGCGATGCGGGGAGGTCCGGGCAGAGGGCTCGGGGCGGCGGGCGGCGCTCAGGGGCACGGTCCCCGGAGAATGGGGGGGCAGCGACTCCCCCTAACCCCTGACCCCTCCGCCCGGGAGGCAGCGACTTCTCCACCCGAGGGTTTCGCACCCATCGGCCCAGTGCGGACCCTGTAGGGAGCAGGCCCGCATGGTCGCCTGCATGGTCGGGCTCGGGGCGCGGGGGCAGGGCCGGGGGCGCCCAGATCAGGGGCGGGCAGGGGTCGCAGGCCCAGGCCGGGGAAGGTCGCACCCGGGCGGGGTTGGAAGGAGACGGGGGCGCTTCACTCGGATCCACCCCCGCTCCCGCCCCGCCCCCGCCCCCGCCCGGCGCCCGCGGCCCCGCCCCTCGGCGCTCCCCTCCCCCTGCTCGTCACGCTCGGACGCGGGCGGGGGGCGGGGAGCGCCTCCGAGTGACGCGCCCTCCTCGCTGTGCCCTTCAGCCGCCGCCGCAGCTCACCGGGCGCCACATGGACCCAGCCGGCCCGAGCGCGCCCCGCCGCTGACCGCCTGCGCCCCGGGAAGGTAACCGCGCCCCGAGCGCAGCGCCCGCCCGGTCTCCGCTCCCCGGGTCTCCCCCCGGCGCCGGTTTCTCCTCCCCGGCCCCGGCTTCTCCCCGCTTTTTCCCCCGGCCCCGGTTTCTCTTCCCCGGCCCCGGCTTCTCCCCTCTTCTCCCCCGGCCCCGGTTTCTCCTCTCCGGCCCCCGCTTCTCCCTCCGGCCCCGGCTTCTCTTTCCCGGCCCCCGTTTCTCCCCCCGGCCCCGGCTTCTCCTCCCCGGCCACCGCTTCTCCCCGCGGCCCCGGCTTCGCCCCGCGTCTCCCCCCGGCCTCCGCTCCCGGGGTCTCTCCTCCACGGCCCCGGCTTCTCCCCCTCGCCCCGGCCTCTTCCCCCGGTCCCCGTTTCTCCCCCCGTCCCCGGCTTCTCCCTGCGGCCCCCGCTTTTCTCCCGGGCTCCGCGCGCGCGGGGTCCGGGGCGGGCGCTGTCCACTGCCGCGGTGCTGAAGCGGCCCCCGCGGTCCCGGCCCGTGCCCGGCCTCCTCCTCGCTTCTTCCTGTCTCCGAGGCTCCCCCTCTCCTCCCTCGCCCTCTTTCTTTCCTCTCCTGGCGCGCTCCCGCCTGAGGGCCGCTCGCCCGCCCGCAAAGCCGAAGGGTGCGGGTGCGGCGGGGCTGGAGCCCTGCGGGTGTGCGGGGCCCGGCGGTGCCCTTCTTCCCCGCGCCGCGGGAGCCAGGGGAGAAGTTTGGAGGAGAATCGGCGCTGCGGCAAAGGCTCCGAGGGGCGCTCCCCACCCGCCGCCCTCCCAGTCCGCGCGCGAGTCTCCTTCCTCTGCGGAGAGCGGGGGGTGAACCGTCTAACAGTGTCTCTCCAGGGACCTGGGTTTCCCTGAAAGGAGAGACCCCACAAACGGGGGGGGCGCACTGCGGCTGCTGTGATTTCAGAAAGCGCTTCCCAAGAGGGGACCAGAGCGCCCCACCCCACCCCATGCACATCTCGGGAGGCGGGAGTGCTCGGTCCCCGTTCCCATGTGTTCCCCGAAGGCTGATCCCCCTGAAGTTTCTCCCCAACCCCGATCTCTTCTACGTGGGTCATGTGGGGGACACACTGACTGCAGTGCCATCAGGGATAGGGTGACCCAAGCCTGCCTGGTCAGAAGCCACAGGAGCCCGCCCTGAAGGGCAGCCGCTCAAAGACCCACCCCCAACCCTTCTCCACTGCCCTGGGCTCCGGACCACCAAGGAGGCGCTGCTCCAGACACGGAGCTGCAGAGCAGAGCAGTCACCTTCAAACGCCCCCTGGGCCCCGCCCCTGCTTCCGCAGCCTGGCGCCAGGCGCCTCTGAGCGTTACCCCCTAAGCTGTCAGCAGCCCTCCCTGCAGGGGCTTCAGACACCCCAGGAGCTGGGCAGACCACTTTCAGGTCCTCTGGGGTCCTGGTTTGGGTGTGGGGACAGAAACCCCTCACGAACGGACTTCCCAAGCAGCCGCTCCTGGTGGGGGGGGTCCAGCCCACAAGGTATTAGGGGGACACGAATGATGGTCTCTGGGGAAGGCCAGGCAGAGGCCTGCTCAGGGTGACCCGTGACCACTTCACTCTCCCCCAGGAAGAACACTCACTCCTGGCCACACTCGCATGTGAGTTCTGACCCTTGGAGGAGCCGCTGTGGAATCAGAGCAATCGCCATGGAGTTCGTGATGAAGCAGGCCCTGGGAGGTAGGAAGCAGGAGGTGGGGTGGGGAGGGGCTGAGGGGCCGGGCCGCTGGGACAGGCAGACATGGAGAGACCACCACACCAGCTGCTCCTCAAGCGGTCCACCGCAGCAGCGCCACTGCAGCCACACAGCCACCAACTGTGTGGAGGAGCCTGGGGCCTGGGGCAGAGGAGCAAGGACCGTGCCCAGCAGCGCCTGGGGCAGAGGAGCAAGGACCGTGCCCTGCAGCGCCCCCAGCCCAGCCCTTTTCGTGTCCCTGAGACAGAACTGGTGTCCCTGGCGGGATAGGGGCTGCCCTGTAAGCTCACTCTGCCCCGCTGCTGTGGTCGGGGCAGAGCCCATGGACCACGCTGATGCAGGTCCTAGGGGAGGGTGGACACCCTGGTGTAGGCTTTGCAGGGCCAATTCTAAGTGGCCAGGCTAGGCAGCCCCCAAGGGGGCTTCCTTTGGGTGAGGAGGGCCCAGCGGTGGGAGAGCAGGATGCAGGCGGCGGCCTCAGGGACAGGTGTGGGGACAGAGCTGGCCTGTGCATTTGGCGAGGACTCTGTGGGTTTCACTTGGGTGAGGCAGTGCCGTCCTCAGGGAGCCAGGGCTTGCTGGTTACAGGAGCAAAGGAAAAGGCCCAGAACAACTTGTGTGTCTTGACCGCCTCCCAGGAGGGACGTGTAGCCTTTTTTGTGTGTACTGGGGTGGGGGCAGGCCCCCTTCCAACCTGCTGTCTGCTATTTGATAGGAACCTCGTCCCCACTTCATTGTGGCCAGAGACCATGCCAAGGGCAGCGGCTAAGTCCCTAGTCCAGGAGGTGGGCAGAGCCTGGGCCATACTGGTACAGACATGTCCCAGCAGAGCTGATGGGGTCAACTTAGGCCTCAGGGCTGTCCTGGCGAGTCTCAGTTTTGCTCAGAGCCATCCATCTTATGTTCCCCCAGCTCCTTGGTGCAGCACCAGTGCCCAGAACTCCTGTGAAGGGAACCTGTGGCCAGTGCCCGATTCTACCACTGGAGACACTTTACTTGGGTGGCCTCCACAGGGGAGTATCCTGACCTGATGCCGTTCACACCTTGGTGTGAGTCAGGCCGCCTAGAGCATTTCTGCAGTGGGGGAGCCAGCTGGGTTCGAGGGGCCAGGGACAAGGGTGGACAGAGGGCAGGTGCCGCTTCCCCCAGGACAGGAGCTGCCTGCCTGGCTGTCTCCTGGTGGGTGACTGTGCTTCCACTCAGCACAAATTAAATGAAAAGATGTTGAGCCTGGCCTGGGGCCACATCCTGGAGATTTCGTGGTCAAGGGTAAGCTGCAGGTTGAGTCTAATTATAATGATTGCGTCACCGGGCCGTGATTCAGGGACTAGCCTGCATCTGCGCTGGGAGGGACGCACGTTCCACCCCGGGAGTCCCAGACTGTTACAGATAATTAATTAGGTGGCTAATTCAGGCCCTGAGGTGGGCTTGTAAGAAAACTGAAATATCTTATTTGGCTGTCTACATGACTGAAATTAGCTGGGTAATTACCAGCCTGAATTCCCTTTTTGTTTCATGGCAGCCCAAAGTTTCTCCTGCAGCAGCAACGGGGCAGGCATCACTCAGCGTGGTGGAGCTGAGAGGGGGCAGCCGGCGGACCCCAGGGGGTTCCACGCTGAGTGCCGCCTAGAGCACCCCACATTGGCTTTGCAGAGCACGTGAGGCTCGGAGCCAGCACTGCTGAGGGTGGGAGCTGGTGGGGGTTCCCAGGCGAGACCTTGTTTTCTGCCTCTGTGCCTCTGTCCCTTACCCGGCGAGCCTCATCGTTGCTGTCTCAGGATGCGTGTGAGTGAGACAGAGTGAGACAGAGATGGAAAATGGGGGGACCTCCAGACAGCACGACAGAGCTTGGCAGAGACCCCAAGAGAAGTACTGAGAGACAGACCAAGCCCCGGACACAAAGAAACTGGCAGGTGAGGGAGCAGGAGGCACCCGGGAAGCCGTTCAGAGAGAGGCAAACCCAGAAACAGGGTCAGGGAGGGGGGAGCTGGAGAAAGAAAATGACAGCCCAGAAACAGAGACAGAGAAAAAGACACAAATGTGTTACTCAGCACGCACAGGGCCAGACAGGTGAAAACAGAAGGCACGTCAGAGACAGAGAGAGGGGGAGACAGAGACAGAGAGAGGGGGAGACAGAGACAGAGGGAGAGACAGAGAGAGGGGGAGACAGAGACAGAGGGGGAGACAGAGACAGAGTTAGAGAGATAGAGATGGAGTCAGAGACAGGGAGAGACAGAGATGGGGAGAGATAGAGAATCAGAGACAGAGAGAGTGGTGAGAGGGAGAGACAGAGACAGAGGGAGAGACAGTGGGGAGAGGGAGAGACAGAGAGAGGGAGAGACAGTGAGAGGGAGAGACAGAGAGAGGGAGAGACAGTGGGGAGAGGGAGAGACAGAGAGAGGGAGAGACAGAGAGAGGGAGAGACAGTGGGGAGAGGGAGAGACAGAGAGAGGGAGAGACAGAGACAGAGGGAGAGACAGAGAGAGGGAGAGACAGAGACAGAGGGAGAGACAGTGGGGAGAGGGAGAGACAGAGAGAGGGAGAGACAGTGGGGAGAGGGAGAGACAGAGAGAGGGAGAGACAGAGGGAGGGAGAGACAGAGGGAGGGAGAGACAGTGAGAGGGAGAGACAGTGGGGAGAGATGCATGAGAAATGAACTGCTAAGAGGAGTCAGGGCCGGGAGCGCAGGCAGCACGGCAGACGCACACGTGCACGCCCGTCAGAGGGCGCAGCGGAGAGGAGGAAGAGGTGAGGACCTGCTGGGGGCTCTGGGCAGGGGAATGGGCCTCACTGAGAGGCGGCCTAGTGAAGTCATGGCCACTCGGGGGCTGTCCACGGCAGGCTGGGTTGCAGGTGTGAGTCTTGCCGAGGAGTGAGTGGCCCAGGCCTGCTCATCTGACCCAACCCTGGGTCTCAAGGAGGGGCCCCTGTTGGGGCCACCGAGGGAAGGAAGCACGGTGGCTGCTGGGGTGACCGCTCACGGGGGAGCAGGAGGCTCCTCTGCAGCAAAAGTGACCTTGAACTGGGGCCGGGCCTCCCTCCACAACATGTGGGTTTGGATCCAGGGTCCTCATGGGAGTAATTTAAAGAAACTGGTTTCATCAGGCCAGAAAGTCGGCCTGGGAGAAACACGGCCTGGGAGCTCTGTGGACAGCGTGGAGGAACGTGGCACGTGTGGGTGCTGTGATCACTACAGACCCTTACAGGGCTAAATTCGGCAGAAGCGACAGTCACCCACTCTCCCGTCCTTCCGCCTTGATGTGACACACACCCTGTTTAAACATGCTCAGGTCCTCGGGAGTGTGCGGGGCAGGCGGGCAGGGGCTTCAGGTGGGAGAGGGTTTGCAGGATGCATATGTGGAGAGGGTGGGGTGCAGAGTGGGGCGGGGGCGGGGGCGTGGGAGGCAGCAGGACACACTCAGGAGAGCCTCTGACAGCCCCAGCAACGGAGCCCAAGGCAGGACGTACCCATGCTCGGCTCTGCCACGTGTGGGGAGGGCTAGTGGGCAGGTCCAGTGACTCCGGTGGTTCAGTCACGGTGGGCAGTGTCCTGCAGTGAGTGCCCCTCACCCATCCAGGCCCAACCCAGGGGGCGCAGCCTGGCCTGGGCTCGGTGGAGAAGCTGTCCTTGTCCCCAGAGAGTGGCGCGGTGTTGGGTTCTGTGTCCAGTCCTACATGGGGAGGGAAGGAGTTGAACGTCTGGGGAGAACTCACCTCAGGGGCATGGTCCTGGGTTTGGTGTGAGGAGGAGGACTGTGGTCACCCAGGCCGGGGTGGACGAGAAGCGTCTCGTGGACGGCCCAAGCAGGAAGTGCAGGGCTCTGCCCTGTGGGAGAACCTCGAGGACCATCCACGGTCGGAGAGCCCCTCCGCACCCCTGTAGGGATGGGCTGTGAGTTCTCGGCAAGAACAACCCAAGGGGCTTGTGGGGGCCACCAGTGTCCACCTTGGGGGTTCACGCAAGGCTGGCAAGCGGTGTCCACCTTGGGGGTTCACGCGAGGCTGGCGAGCGCTGTCCACCTTGGGGGTTCACGTGAGGCTGGCGAGCGGTGTCCACCTTGGGGATTCACGTGAGGCTGGTGAGGGGTGCAGTTGGGAAAGAATCTCCCTCTGTGAACGGAGACCACCAGAGCCAGGAGTCCAGGCCATGGATGCCTCAGCCACACTGCAGCCAACACCAGCATCTCCCCCAGCCCTCCACGGGGATGGAGGGGGCACCTCCTTCCTCCTTCCTGGCACCAAAGTGGGGCTCAGCACTCACCATCTGGGACCTCAGGCAGGGCCATGGAGGCAGCTGGGATCTGGGTAGTCCTGCCCTGATTTCCAGTGTCCACCCCCAAGACTTACACCATGGACAAGGCTGGGTGTCCGTCCTGTCCCAGACAGAGGTCCCTCTGGCTCCCCTGCCTCTCTCTTCTTGCCCAGTTTAGAGCTTAGCCTTCTCTGTTTATTGGGGACCCCACAGGCTGCCGATGGTTGAGGCAATGGGGAATTCTGCCAGTTCCTGCCCCACTGGGCCACTGACCAGGCTCTCTGGACCTGGGAGGACGGTGAAGCTGCAGGCTGGGCTGAGCTGGACCTGGGAGGATGCTGGAACTGCAGGCTGGGCTGAGCTGGGTCTAGGATGGTGGTGGAGCTGCAGGCTGGGCTGAGCTGGACCTGGGAGGACGGTGGAGCTGCAGGCTGGGCTGAGCTGGGTCTGGGATGGTGGTGGAGCTGCAGGCTGGCTGAGCTGGACCTGGGAGGACGGTGGAACTGCAGGCTGGGCTGAGCTGGGTCTGGGATGGTGGCGGAACTGCAGGCTGGGCTGAGCTGGGTCTGGGATGGTGGTGGAGCTGCAGGCTGAGCTGAGCTGGGTCTGGGATGGTGGTGGAGCTGCAGGCTGGCTGAGCTGGACCTGGGAGGACGGTGGAACTGCAGGCTGGGCTGAGCTGGGTCTGGGATGGTGGTGGAGCTGCAGGCTGGGCTGAGCTGGACCTGGGATGGTGGTGGAGCTGCAGGCTGGGCTGAGCTGGGTCTGGGATGGTGGTGGAGCTGCAGCCTGGGCTGAGCTGGACCTGGGAGGACGGTGGAACTGCAGGCTGGGCTGAGCTGGGTCTGGGATGGTGGTGGAGCTGCAGGCTGGGCTGAGCTGGGTCTGGGAGGATGGTGGAGCTGCAGGCTGGCTGAGCTGGACCTGGGAGGACGGTGGAACTACAGGCTGGGCTGAGCTGGGTCTGGGATGGTGGTGGAGCTGCAGGCTGGGCTGAGCTGGGTCTGGGATGGTGGTGGAGCTGCAGGCTGGGCTGAGCTGGACCTGGGAGGACGGTGGAGCTGCAGGCTGGGCTGAGCTGGACCTGGGAGGACGGTGGAGCTGCAGGCTGGGCTGAGCTGCAGGGACAGCAGCAGATCCAGAGGAGAAACTCTTGAATTCCACGTGGGGAAGATGCTTTTGGCTGCAAGTAACACTCAGAGTGAGAGGGGCTTGAATTGGGGTGATGATGTGTCAGGAGGTGGCCCAGCTGCTCAGCGATGCCACTGGGGACCTGGTGCCATCAGGTGCCACCTTCATCCTCAGTGGATCTTGCATTCTGAGCCACTCCTCACAGTCTCAAAGTGGCTGCTGCTGCTCCAGCGTTGCATCCATAGTCAGGGAAGGAAAGAGAGGAGCTAAGGGGCAACCCCTTCATCTGTTTAGTGGTGGTCTTTATGGACTCTCACGGAGGGTTTCCATTTACTCGCCACAGCTAGAAGAGGAAGGTGGGGGCCAAGGTGGGCCCATCCTCCTCCAAACAAGGGCTGGGTGTTGGGCAGGCCTTCCACAGTACCTGATTCACACCCAACTTGGGGAGACTTGGCTTCGAGGTGCAGAAGCCCTAGACAGTGATCCCCCAGCAGCGTGTCCTTCCCAGGCTGACATCTTGGAACAAGGCACGTGCTTGAAAGGCAGTTTGCAAACACCTGACAGTAAAATACCAACACTCGTTCAGAACAGACTTCACAAACGCCGTGTGGTCAGGAGAGCGCTCATCCACGTTGCTGGGTTCGGCAGAGATACCTCTTACCCCAGATTTCTGGGAGGCTGGAAGGACACTTCAGAGAAGCTGCCTTTCCTCCCGAAACCAGGAAGGGCAGTCCTTTCATCCGGAGAGGACACTCTTGGTTGATTAAGCTGCAACTCAATTATAAATACTTCAGCCCCAACTTGGGAATAAAACGGATATTATGCACTTCAACTGACAACGTTATTTATGTTTTTGCCTCATTGATTGGCAAGACGTTCCTGTTGGGGTTAGAGCGTTTGTTTCAACAGCTCCTGACAGGACTACTTCAGTCACGCTTTGCTGCCATCAGACGCTGCTGGACTCGCGTGGGGAGCGCGAGCGTTTAATGCTGGGATGTCAGACAGAACAAGGAACTGATGAAAGCTTCAGAATGAACATTGAGTCCAGGCAAATCTAACGCTGCCAAACTTCAGAGAACCTGGGTCTCCTGGTCCACACAGAGATCAGACGAGGGGGACACTGAGTGCCCAGCGGCCCCTCACCTAGGCGGTCCCCCAGGATGAGGCGAGGCCCCACCCTCCAGCTCCACCATCCAGTCCAGCACTGTCCTTGGGACAGTGGGGCTCCTGCTGTAGGTGGGCAAAGATCCGGAGTACAGGGTCCCTGCTGCCGGCTGGGCACTGCCCAGCGGACCCTCATCCTGCCCGAGGAACAGAGGAACCCCTTTCTGGCCCAGAGTCTCCCCAGCCCCCCGACCTGCCTGTGCTGCTGTTCCCCAGCGCGGTCCCCACCCAGCAGCTGGGGGCCTCGGGGACACTGGGTCTCCAGGCTGTGCTTCCCTCTATGGATCAGGGTGAACATTGCCTCTCTGTCCCTGCAGGGACTGAGGCCTCTGGCTTGCTTTTCGCAGCATGGCCAGCCCAGCAGGGTGGGGAGAGATCCCCCATTTTGCCCACCGGGTCCCCTTTGTTCTCAAGGCAGGAGGGGTTGGCTCCAAGCCTGGGCTTTCCCTCGGGGCCGAGGGTGCCTTGTGCAGACTGAGGCCAGGAGGGTGAAGGCTGTGGGGTCACACCCTGGAGCAGCTGGTGTGATGGGGCTGGCGGCCAGGCCGGCACCTCTCAGTTCTGCAGGAACGGGGCCTGTTGGCACGGCTGGTTGCTCCTTGGCCTGCACCTGCCCTGATGTTTCTGAGGGAGCCTGGCAGCCTTGCCCTGATGGGAATGCCCGACCCTTGCGTGCAGGCTGGAGAGGCACGTGAAGACCCTCATCGGGCCCCTCCTCAGGACTCACAACACCCGGAGTCATCGTCCTTGGCCCTGATCCACCTTAGCAAAAGAGGTGCCCAGGGCAGCCCGAGGCCGGGGCCCCCCCATCCGCACTGCTGAGGCCAGGAAACCCACACCATGTGAGTGACCGGAAGAGGCCGAATGAGGGACGAGGATTACAACTGTCCTGGAAACCGACAGCTGCGCCATCTGCCACTGATCTTGGCTCTGCTTGGGTCACTCAGTGGCACGTCCACCTCGCCTCTGTCTCCACATGTCCCCTCCTGAAAGCCAGGACCAGGTGCTCTCTCAGAGAGCCTGGCACTCGGCTCCGCAGGCAAGGACAGCAGTGCCCGCAGCCATGGTTGCAGGACCCCGGCCCCAGCGCAGGCCAGTGTCTGATCCCAGGCGAGCTAATGAAGATCTGCAAAGCCACCAGAGTTGCTGAGGAGAGAAGAAGTGTTTGTGGCACGTCAACGTGGGTGCGAAACGGAGGAAGCACTGCAGGAAATCAAGACGTGTATCGGACACGGGGCCCGGGGACCTGTGAGGCCACCGCGTCAGCCTCTCTGAGACGGTGGCAGTTGAGGCACGTGGCGGGGCTGGGGCTGGTCCACAGTCAGCTTGACAAGGCAAGGCGGTGGCGGCCAGTCAGGCCCAGGGCCCCTGGGTGTCAGCAGGTGAGCAGGTCAGGCGGGCACGGCCCGGCACTGCAACACCTCTCCAGCGCCTCAGTGCCTCCCTTCTCCCCCGCCCGAGGGCTGGGGCGCGCCGGGCTTGGCTTGGACTTGTGCTCAGCTGCACTGGGGCCTCTCGAGCACCAGGCTGGGCACCCAGCTCTCAGGAGGGGTGTGGGCTTGTCTGCAATGCAAGAACAGGAGCCAAAAGCCAACTTTCTTTTATACCAAATTCACTGTGGTCATTCTTCTGACCTTGCCCAATGCGCTCAGGGATGACAGGTGGACAGTGAGCCAGCCCCGAGGGCGGCGGCGCCTCCAGTGTCCCGTGTGGGACTTGGCTTCTCGGATGCTGGTTTGTTCCTTGACACCAGATGGGGAAAATACTGAGTTACCATGTCCAGGGTGCCCAGGACCTCCCCTCGCGGCTGGTGGGTGCCTGGGTGCCCACAGGACCTCCCCTCACGGCTGGTGGGATCAATGCATCCTCCAACGGGCACCCGGGGAGGGTCCTGGCCACCAGCATCTCCAGATGGAAGTGGAGGGGAAGGGAGCCCCAGGGCCTGGAGGGGGTCCTCATGGCCAAGGGGGCGCAAGGGAATGAGGCTGTCACTGCAGATCATCTGCTCCCACGAGGTGATCAGTGTGTAGGGATTCCTGACGCTTCATCCTTACTTAAAATTTTTCTCTTAATTAATATTAAACTATCCTGATTATGCTGGGTCTTGTTTTAATTTTTGCCTAGGAGTCTCCTTGGACTGATTTTTTTTTTCTTTTTTTCTTTTTTTTTTTGAGATGGAGTCTCGCTCTGTTGCCCAGGCTGGAGTGCAATGGCACCATCTCGGCTCAGTTCATGTAACCTCTGCCTCCCGGGTTCAAGTGATTCTCCTGCCTCAGCCTCCTGAGTAGCTGGGACTACAGATGCCCACCACCATGCCTGGCTAATTTTTTTTTTTTTTTTTGTATTTTAGTAGAGACAGGGTTTCACTGTGTTGCCCAGCCTGGTCTCGAATTCCTGAACTCAGGCAATCCACCTGCCTTGGCCTCCCAAGGTGGTGGGATTACAGGCGTGAGCCACCACGCCCGGCCTGATTTTTTTTTTTTTTTTTTTTACGTTCACCCAGTATGCACCTGCTGAGCCTTTAACATTTCTGTCGCTTTATGTGGGTTGCCATTCAGAAATACATGGAGTTGGATTTCATTTTTTATCTCATTGGAGCCTTAATGCATCTGTTTAATGTGCACTGTTTCGACCAACGTATGTGATCTAACCTCTGTCATCTTCATTGTTGCCTTTTTAAATGCTTTCTTGCTGTTTCATTTATTTTAACTTAACTTAGGGACCACGTTTTCTCTTTAAAACCTCTGCAGTGCTTTGGAATGTGCCTGCTCTTTGAAAACATGACGTAAGCTCTAATTGTCAGAGTGGAAGATGATGCAGTGTATTTCCAGTCCTTGCCAGCACACTTTCGACAGTTCTGTGCACTGTATACTCATCCTACCCCTCTCCCATCTTTTGGTCTTTGCAATTTTTGAGATGGGGGTCCCACTCTGTAATCCGGGATGGAGTGCAGTGGAGCGATCACAGCTCACTGCAGCCTCAACTTCCCAGGCTCAAGTGAGCCTTCTACCTTAGCCTCCTGAGTAACTGGGACTATACGTGTGCACCATCACACTTGGCTAATTTTTTTGTTTTTTTAAGACAGGGTCCCACCATGTTTCCCAGGCTAGGAAGAGAATTCAAATAATATAGAAAAGTATAAAGAAGTGATATGAGAAAATCATTGGGAAAATTGAGATACTGCATTGTTTTGAAATCACTCATCACTTCATTTAAGAATATTTTTGGCTGGGCGTAGTGACTCATGCCTGTAATCCCAGCACTTTGGGAGGCCGAGGCAGGTGGGTCACGAGGTCAGAAGTTCAAGACCAGCCTGGCCAACGTGGTGAAACACCATCTCTACTAAAAATACAAAAGTTAGCTGGGCCTGGTGGCGGGCGCCTGTAATCCCAGCTACTTGGGAGGTTGAGGCAGGAGAATTGCTTGAAACCGGGAGGCAGAGGTTGCAGTGAGCAGAGACTGCACCACTGCACTCTAGCCTGGGTGACAGAGCAAGACTCTGTCTTAAAAAAAAAAAAAAAAAAAAGAATATTTTCATGGAGAATGCCTTCAGATCCACTTCTGAATTTAAGAGACACTGAAAAGTTGCTAGTGCTGTTGATTTATTAGGACTTGTGAGTGCAGTCAGTGAGCTGACGTCTCAGGTTGGTGAGAAGAACCAGCATCCAAGATGAATATAACTTAAATAGCGCAACAATAAACATGTAACAAATATAATTTCCCTTCACAGGCATTTATTTATATTCTCAAGGATCTTTGAATGGGTGGATATTTCAGGGACGTCTTTGTTTATTTTGTAGACATTTAGACAGAAAGTCAACTTTTTGGTGATGGGATCTGGAATAAGTGGAGACCTAAGTCCAAGTTACGGAAGTGGTGTGTAAGGTTTGCAACTTCCCCACCCGTTGTAACAAGAGCCTGGGCAGCGGCAAACACTTGGATCGGCAGCCTCTCAAGGGGCTTCTCCAAGTGCCGCAGAGATTTATGGCCTGTGAAACCTGTCACAACTGCAGCTGAGACTGAACAAGATACTGGGGAACTTACAGTGACTGACTCTCAAGCTGCCCCACTCAGAAGTATGTCTTATGTTTCTGAGTAAGTGCCACATGTGTTCATCTCAGATGCTACGTGTTAACCTCCCATAATGCTCCCATGCCCCTCCGTGGCTGTATGTAAATACTGCTCAGCCATGAGCCCTGCAGTGCACTGCAATTACACCTCCTATAAAGCCTTTTGTTTGTTCTGTAGTTCATTTTTTTTTTTTTGAGACGGAGTCTCGCTCTGTTGCCCAGGCTGGAGTGCAGTGGCCGGATCTCAGCTCACTGCAAGCTCCACCTCCCGGGTTCAAGTGATTCTCCTGCCTCAGCCTCCCGAGTAGCTGGGACTACAGGCACCCGCCACCACGCCTGTCTGATTTTTGTATTTTTAGTAGAGACGGGGTTTTACCGGGTTGGCCAGGCTGGTCTTGAACTCCTGACCTCAGATGATCCACCCACCTCAGCCTCCCAAAATACTGGGACGACAGGCGTGAGCCACCACGCCTGACCCTTTGTTTTTATCTTCTAATTCTTCAACCGAATTTTTAATTTCTGCATTTGTATTTTAATTTCCAAGAGCTCTTTTCTGTTTTCTAAATTTTTGTTCTCTTTACAAATTTTCCTCTGTTCTCTGTGCTGTCTCTGAGCTCTGTTTTGGGAGCCCCTAGATAAACTGGGGTCCAGTGTGTGGGAGCTGGCAACCCTGCCCTAATGGGAAATGAATGGGGCTAGACCCGGTGCCTGCCATGGAATACTTCTTTCGCCTGGTGGATGGCTTGAACCGTAGTTACCCAACCCATGGCTGGGGGCCCCTCACACAGGACACTTGTTCATACCGGCAGATGCCCCGTGGCTTGTGTCTGCCCCAAGTACAGGCTATGCCTGCCTGGCCATCACTCTGGCACAGGGACCCCAACCTCGTGTTTCTCCCGGACTCCTGGGGAAAACCTGGCCTGGGGGAGCCCCTGGTTCTTCAGCTTTAAGGCACAGATTCAATCCACCACTGCAATAGGAAACAAGTTCAGAGATTTTTGCTACAGATCTTGGCAGAGAGGATGCTGTGAGTCGTGGGGGCCATCCTCCATCTCTGGGTCACACGAGGCAGGGATGAAGAGTCAGGCAAAGGGCCAGGCGCGGTGGCTCACGCTTGTAATCCCAACACTGTGGGAGGCCAAGGCAGGTGGATCACCTGAGGTCAGGAGTTCAAGACCAGCCTGGCCAACATGGTGAAACCCCATCTCCACTAAAAGTACAAAAATTAGCTGGGCGTGGTGCCGGGCACCTGTAGTCCAAGCTGCTCAAGAGGGTGAGGCAGGAGAATTGCTTGAACCTGAGAGGTGGAGGTTGCAGTGAGCTGAGATCGCACCACTGCCCTCCAGCCTGGCAACAGAGCGAGACTCTATCTTAAAAAAAAAAAAATCAGAGTGGGGACAGCTAGCATGATCATAAGAGGAAGTGGAGTGTGGGTCCCTTATATTTGCAGGCAGATACCTGTACGGTCCTTTCAGAGCAAGTGGCGGGAAAAGCAGGGGTTCCCCTGCTGGACAGGAGACAAGCCTCCAAGTTCACAGGTCTGGCCACCGGTTTGGGTCGCCCAGGTGTGGCTCTGCCTCTGATGCCCAGGCAGTGGCCTTTGCTGTGTCGTTTTGTTACAAGCTCCTTTTCTGTCCATTTAGCTTGCAGCTTTCTTTGTATCGGAGACTTTCCCTGGATGCACATTTATGTTTCAGTGAGTCAGGAAAAGCTGTGGGAGTCTTCTGTGCATGTGTGGGAATTCTGGGCTTACCTGTGGGGTGAACGGGGTGAGCTGGCTTTTATGCTCAGGAATCCGCACAGGTCAGGTCCTTTAGGTATTTTGGGGAGTGTGGCTTTGTCTCCCCAGAAATGGATTCTGTGTGGCTGGACGATGGACCTGTGAGCAGGGCAGTGGGCTGGGCTTGAGTGAGGGCTCTGTAGGCTGCAGACATTCCCTGAACTCTCTGTTTTCAAGGAATCACTGCTGCCTTTTAGGATTGGTGCCTGAAGATTGGTCTGAGCCTGGGGGTCTCTGGTTCAGTTTCTCCAAGGAAGTGATTTCTTGATATCTCATTGCCACGTGGGTGGTGGGCCCAGTGCCCTTTATACAGATCTTTCACCATCCCTCGTGTCTGCGCCACTCCCCTGACAGCAGGGCCTCCAGTCCCAGAGTCTTCCTGGAGTTCCACCTGGCTGGCCAGCTTCCCAGCAGCATCTCCTTCTGCAGAGCCCATCCGTGCACCTGCTTTCCATCGTCGCCAATCTGACACCGTGCACCTGCTTTCCATCGTCCCCAATCTGATACTGTGCACCGTCGCCAATCTGATACCACATTTACCCAGGCTCTCTTCTCTTGTTGTGTTATTCTTGTGAAACTATACTATTCAGTTTCTCTCTTTTTTTTTTTGAGACAGAGTCTCGCTCAGCCACCCAGGCTGGAGTGCGGTGGCACAATCTCGGCTCACTGCAACCTCCAACTCCCAGGTTCAAGCGATTCTCCTGCCTCAGCCTCCCGAGTACCTGGGACTACAGGTGTCCGCCACCACACCCAGCTACTTTTTGTATTTTTAGTAGAGACGGGTTTCACCATGTTGGCCAGGAAGATCTCAATCTCTTGACCTCGTGATCCGCCCGCCTTGGCCTCCTAAAGTGCTGGGATTACAGGTGTGAGCCACCCCCCGAACCTATTCAGTTTATTTACTCCCATCTTAGTGGGGTTGTGGAAGGGCGTGTCAATAAGCATATATGTTCAATCCATCATGTTTAAACAAAACTCAGTACACTATCATTTGTAAGGGTGTCTGGCATTAGGACAGCCAGCATTAGGACATTAGGATAACCAGGGTTAGGACAGCCAGCATTAAAGTAGGCAGCATTAGGACACCAGGCGTTAGCCTTAGGATGCAGAGCATTAGGACACCCAGTGTTAGGATGCCCAGTGTTAGGACACCCAGTGTTAGGGCACCCAGCGTTAGGACATTAGGATAGCCAGTGTTAGGACAGCCAGCATTAGAGCAGGCAGCGTTAGGACACCAGGCATTAGCCTTAGGATGCCCAGCGTTAGGACACCCAGCATTAGAACACCCAGCATCAGGAACATGCTGGGATTACAGGTGAGAGCCACCGCTCCCGGCCCCTAAGTATGTCCTTGAGTTTTATTCTGGATGTGGTCAAGTTACTTAGAAACAGTTTGGTCCTTTCCTCTCTTGTTTTGGAGTTTTGCTGGGTGGGATTCGAGCAGTATTCTGCCTGAAGGTAATTTCCCCACCCTTAAGCCTATACCCTTCTTAGTACTGTGATGGACGCCCTGTGATTTATGACTTTTTCTCCTCTCTCTGTTGGGAACACTCTCATTAAAAGGCAGAATTGTCAGATTGGATAAAAAATCAAGACCCAGTTCTGTGCTACATACAAGAAACCCACTTTAAATATAAAAAGACTCTGCCGGGCGTGGTGGCTCACGCCTGTAATCCCAGCACTTTGGGAGGCTGAGGCAACTGGCTCACCTGAGGTCAGGAGATCGAGACCCTCCTGGCCAGCATGGTGATACACCCATCTCTAGTAAAAATACAAAAAACTAGCCGGGTGTGATGGTGGGCGCCTGTAGTCCCAGCTACTTGGGAGGATGAGGCAGGAGAATCACTTGAACCTGGGAGGCAGAGGTTGCAGTGAGCCGAGATCGTGCCACTGCACTCCAGCCTGGGTGACGGAGCAAGACTATGTCTCAAATAAATAAATATATAAAAACTCTAGTCAGGTAAAAGTGAAAAGATAGGGACAAATAAGAAGAAAACTTGAGTGACTATATTAATACAAGACCAAGGAGATTTCAGTGCAAGAAATATTGCCAGGGATGAAGGAAGTCATTTCCTGGTGATGAAGAGATCAGTTAATCAGGAGGACATCATGGTCTCAACTGCTTCTGCCCCCAACAGCTGAGCTCCATCCTATGTCAGCAAAGACAGAAGGAGATCAGAGGAGAAACACACAAATCCACAGTTTTAGCTGGAGATACTCAACTCAAAAACTGGTACCCAAAGGACAGAGAAGCCGGAAGGATAGACAGGACTTGAGCAACACGGGCAGCCAGGCTGTCCTGCGTGATGTCCACAGACGCTCTGAGCAACAACAGCAGAGTAGGTCTTCTTCTTTCCAAGCACACAGGGAGCATTTGCCAAGACAGACCATATCCAGGCCCCAAAACAAGTCTCAGTGCCCGTGAAAGGGTTCAAGTCGTGCAAAATATATTCTCCAGCTACGATGAAATGCAATGAGAAATAAAGAAAGAAAAGTATCTGGAAAATCCTCCAAATAGTTGGAAACTAAACAACATACTTCTAAACAGCCCACGAGCCAAGGAAGAAATCAAAGTGGAAATTAGAGCTGGGTGCAGTGGCTCATGTCTGTAATCCCAACACTTTGGGAGGCTGAGGAGGAAGGATTGCCTGAGGCCAGGGGTCCCAGGCCAGCTTGGGCAACATAGCAAGATCCCATCTCTATGAAAAATTTAAGAAATGTAGCTGGGCGCAGTGGTATGCACCTGTAGCACTAGCTGATTGGAGGCCAAAGTGGGAAGATCACTTGAGCCCAGGAGTTTGAGGCCAGCCTGGACTACCTGGGCAATGTAGTGAGATCCCATCGCTATAAAAAATTTAGAGATTAGCTGGGCATGGTAGTGTGCCTTCATGGTCTGAAATACTTGGGAGGCAGAGGTGGGAGGATCACTTAAGACTAGGAGTTCAAGGCTGCAGTGAGCCATGATCTCACCACTGCATTCCAGCCTGGGTGACAGAGCAAGGTCCCACTTCTTATTAAAAAAAAGGAAATTAGAGGCTGGGCCCGGTGGCTCATGCCTGTAATCCCAGCACTTTGGGAGGCTGAGGCGGATGGATCACCTGAGTTCAGGAGTTCGAGACCAGCCTGGCCAACATGGTGAAAACCTGTCTCTACTAAGAATACAAAAAGTAGCCAGGTGTGGTGGCAGGCACCTGTAATCCCAGCTACTTGGGAGGCTGGGGCAGGAGAATCACTTGAACCCAGGAGGTGGAGGTTGCAGTGAGCCAAGACCACGCCACTGCACTCCAGCCTGGGCGACAAGAGTGAAACTCCATCTCAAAAAAAAAAAAAAGAAAGAAAGAAAGAAAATGTGCAAAAGATTTGAATAGATATTCCCCCAAAGAAGATATGGGAATTAAAGGAATGACTATTAAGGATATATGAAGATGTTTGGCAGCACTGGTCACAGGGACACACCACAGCGAGATGCCGCCACACCCACTAGGGCAACTGGAGTCAACAGAGCTACTCACGCGTGTGGAGACACCCACGCCCTCACACACTCCCGTGGGAGCTTACAATGGCACAACCACACTGGAAAACAGCTTGGCTGTTTCTTAAAAAGCAAAATAGAAATTTAATACACGACTGAGCAATTCTGCTCCTAGATGTTGACCCAAGAGAAATGAAAGCACAGATCGACACGGACGTGTGCAGGAACAACCCACGGTTCACGCACAGGTGGGCGGGGGAAGGAGCCGTGGGCATCCATGCTGTGGGGTCCTGCTCAGCATGGAGAGGGGCGAACTGCTGGTGTGATGGGGCATCCTGGAAAGCAGCGAACTCAGTAAACGGGGCCAGTCCCCCCTCTGCTGCAGATACCACATATTGTGTGCATTCCTTTATATAAAGTTCTAGAGAAAGCCCATAATCCACAGTGACAGGAGCTGGTCAGTGGCTGGAGTGGTGGGTGGGAGGGGCCACACGGGCCACCACAAAGCCTGAGGGCTGGACGTGTCCACTGTCTTGATTGTGGTGATGGCTTCACACACGTATACATGCATCAACACAGACTTAGGGTATGTCAATTATGCCTCCATAAAGCTGTTTAAAAGTGCCACTGCACTCCACTGAGAGTTACGGAGGACACTACCTTTGTGATGGTCATGAAGTGGTCACACATGTGGACCCCATGGCCTGAGGTCTTCCCCACCCCCTCAGGCCATGTGTCCGTGTTCAAGGCTGAGTGAGGGCCAGAGGCAGGGCAGAGGCTCAGCGGCCACAGGGCCCCTTCCTGGGGGAGAATGAGAAGCTTTGGCCACGCCCTACCCCATGCACACCTGCCCTACCCAGGGCTGAAGGGGCCTTGGGGAGTCATCCCCGTTCCACTGTCTGTGGGCGAGGACGTAGGGTGCCAAGAGCCACCGCCAGCCCTGAGAATAGCACCCGCGAGATATGGCTCAGAGTGTGAGGAGCATAATTGTGTGTGAATATTGAACCATCCTCACTCTGCTAAAAGGAGCCCCACTGAGTACTCATTGTGTTTCCCGTGGAATTCAGTAAGGAACGCCAGACTCTCGCGCTCTGGCCCGGCGCTCAGCACTGACATTCTCGCTGGAGCCCGGCCTGCCGCCCGCGCACCCGCGCTCCCTCTATCTCTATCGCTATCTCTCCACCAATTTTTGGCATTGCTCTTATGTTAATTTCACAAAAATAACCCAGAGGATTTCCTTCTTTTTCTCCGTTCCAAGAACATTCTAAATATCATTGGAATTATCTGTTTCTTGAATGTTTGAAAGAATCCATCTGTGAATTCTTAGACGTCGTTCTCGGATTTTTACAACGGGTTTTAAAGACAATCCATTTCATTCAAGTTTTTAAGTGTATTAGGAAAGCGTGTGTAAACTATTATTTGACCATCTTATTTTCCGTCTGAGTGTGGCTAGTTCCCAGTTGTTTCTCCTAATTTTGTGTGTCGCGGGCTTCTTTCTGTCTTTTCACTCTGAGCAGCTGCCCGATGCCTGTTTCATGGGAGGTTCAAGAGCCACCTCCTGAACTGCTGATTCTTTTGACATTTGTCTTTCTTGATGGATTAATCTTGCCGTTAGCTTTGCAAATTCCTTTCCTCTGCCTGCCTTGGTTTGTTTGGTTGCTTTTTCTCTGGCGATTGCAGTGAGGTATGCTTTGCTGTGTGTGGCTGGGCTTGCCGGGAACGTGAGTGTTTCAGGGAATTGACAGCAGGGGTCAACCCCTAGGTGCCGCTAGATCGAGGCCTCAACACATCCAGTTCCTGGAGATGCGGTAACTGTGGTTTTAATATTTTCCAACTCATTTGTTGTTAGAGAGATGTTACATTTACAAGGGACCAGGAGGAGGATTTTTTTTTAATTTTATTTGTTTATTTGTTTTTGAGCCAGGGTATTGACTCACTGCAACCTCCACCTCCCAAACTCAAGAGATTCTCCCACCTCAGCCTCCCAGGTAGCTGAGACAACAGGTGCACGCCACCATGCCTGGCTAATTTTTCATAATTTTTTTTTGTAGAGATAGAGTTTTGCCATGTTACTCAGGCTGGTCTTGAGTCCTGGGCTCAAGCAATCCGGCCACCTCACCCTCCCAAAGTGCTGGGATGACAGGTGTGACCCCTGCACCTGGACGAGGATTTTTTTATTCTTGGTTGTGCTGCACCTGTGCCATGACTCTGAGCCAAAGCATGGAGCTTTATTTCTGCTCTGGAAAACATATTGAGATTAATACATCAAGAAAGACAAATGTCAACAGAGGTGGTCTAACATTTTTTTTGACAGGTGGGATTATAAATCATTTAAACTTTATGCTTCTCTGTCTTAAAAAAATTTTTAAGGTCGAGCAAGGTGGCTCACGCCTGTAATTTCAGCACTTTGGGAGGCCGAGGAGGGCAGATCACCTGAGGTCAGCAGTTTGAGACCAGCCTAACCAACAAGGTGAAACCCCATCTCTACTAAAAATTAAAAAAAAAAAAAAAAAATTGGCCAGGCATGGTGGCACCTGCCCATAATCTCAGCTACTTGGGAGGCTGAGGCAGGAGAATCTCTTGAACCCGGGGGGCAGAGGTTTCAGTGAGCCAAGATTGGGCCGCTGCACTCCAACCTGGGCAACAAAGAGTGAAACTCCATCTCAAAAAAAAAAAAAAAATTTAAGTTCCGGGATACATGTGCAGGATGTGCAGGTTTGTAACACAGGTAGTAAACGTGTACCACGATGGTTTGCTGCACCTGCCAGCCTAAAACCTAGGTATTAAGCCCAGCATGCATTAGCTATTTTTCTTGATGCTCTCTCTTCCCCTGCTCCACAGGCCCCAGTGTGTGATGTTCCCCTCCCTGTGTCCATGTGTTCTCAATGTTCAACTCCCACTTATGAGTGAGAACTTGCGGTGTTTGGTTTTCTGTCCCTGTGTTAGTTTGCTGAGGATAATGGCTTCCAGCCCCATTCCTATCCCTGCAAAGGACATGACCTCATTCTTTTTTTTTTTTTTTTTTTTTTGAGATGGAGTCTCGCTCTGTCGCCCAGGCTGGAGTGCAGCGGCCGGATCTCAGCTCACTGCAAGCTCCACCTCCCAGGTTCACGCCGTTCTCCTGCCTTAGCCTCCTGAGTAACTGGGACTACAGGCGCCCACCACCTCGCCCAGCTAGTTTTTTGTATTTTTTAGTAGAAACGGAGTTTCACCGTGTTAGCCAGGATGGTCTTGATCTCCTGACCTCGTGATCCACCCGTCTCGGCCTCCCAAAGTGCTGGGATTACAGGCTTCAGCCACCACGCCTGGCCGACCTCATTCTTTTTTTATGGCTGCATAGTATTCCATGGCATATATGTACCACATTTTCTTTATCCAGTCTATCATTGATGGGCATTTGGGTTGATTCCATATCTTTGCTATTGTGAATAGTGCTGCAATGAACATACACGTGCATGTATCTTTATAATAGAATGATTTATATTCCTTTGGGTATATACCCAGTAATGGGATTGCTGAGTCAAATGGTATTTCTGGTTCTAGGTCTCTGAGGAATTGCCACAGTCTTCCACGGTGGTTGAACTAATTTACACTCCCATCAACAGTGTAAAAGTATTTCTATTTCTCTGCAACCTTCCCAGCATCTGTTGTTTCTTGACTTTTTAATAATCATCATACTGACTGGTGTGAGATGGTATCTCATTGTAGTTTTGATTTGCATTTCTCTAGTGATCAGTGATGTTGAGCTTTTTTTTCACAGGTTTGTTGGCCGCATAAATGTCTTTTGTTTGGGTTCCTTGTAGATTCTGGATATTAGACCTTTGTCAGATGGAAAGATTGAAACACGTTTCTCCCATTCTGTAGGTTGTCTGCTCACTCTGATGATAAGTTTCTTTTGCCGTGCAGAAGCTCTTTAATTTAATTAGCTCCCACTTGTCAATTTTTTCTTCATTACAATTGCTTTTGATGTTTTCATCATGATATTCTCGCCCATGCCTATGTCCTGAATGGTATTGCCTAGATTTTCTTCTATGGTTCTTATACTTTTGGGTTTTACATTTAAGTCTTTAATCCACCTTGAGTTAATTTTTGCATAAGGTGTAAGGAAGGGGTCCAGTTTCCATTTTCTTCATATGGCTAGCCAGTTCTCCCAGCACTATTTATTAAATAGGGAATCCTTTCCTCATTGTTTGTTTTTGTCAGTTTTGTTGAAAATCAGATGATTGTAGGTGGGCAGTCTTATTTCTGAGTTCTCTATTCTGTTTCATTGGTCTGTGTGTCCGTTTTTGTACCAGTACCATGCTGTTTTGGTTACTGTAGTCTTGTATTATTATTTGAAGTCAGGTATATGCTTCTCTTTTTTTGTGGTAAAATATATAGCATAAAATTTACCATTTAAATTATTTTAAGTGCACAATTTAGTGGCATTAAGTACATCAAAATAGGCCGGGCACAGTGGCTCAAGCCTGTAATCCCAGCACTTTGGGAGGCCGAGACGGGCAGATCATGAGGTCAGGAGATCGAGACCATCTTGGCTAACACGGTGAAACCCCGTCTCTACTAAAAAATACAAAAAACTAGCCGGGCGAGGTGGCGGGCGCCTGTAGTCCCAGCTACTTGGGAGGCTGAGGCAGGAGAATGGCGTAAACCCGGGAGGCGGAGCTTGCAGTGAGCTGAGATCCGGCCACTGCACTCCAGTCTAGGCAACAGAGCATGACTCCGTCTCAAAAAAAAAAAAAAAAAATCACAATGTTGTGCAGCTAACACTCTATTTCCAGAACTTTTCATCATTTCCAACTGAAACTCTGTCTATATTAAACACTCACTCCCCACGCTCCTTCCCCCAGCCCTTGGCACCCACCACTTTACTTCCTGTATCAATGAATTTGGCTACTCTAGGGACCTCGTGTAAATGGAATCTTACAGTATTTGTCCTTTTGTGTCTGGCTTATTTCACTTGGCACAGTATCCTCAAGGTTCATTCATGTTGCAGTTTGCGTTAGAACTTAATCCCTTTTTAAGGCTGCATAATATTCCATTCTGTCTACACCACATCGTGCTTGTCCATTCATCTGCTGATGGATACCCTGGGTTGTTTATCCCTCTTGGTTATTGTGGTTAATGCTGCTATGAACAGGGGTGTGGAGGTATCTGTGAGAGTCTCTGCTTTCAGTTCTTGTGGGTCTACAACCAGAAATGGAATCGCTAGATCATATGGCAATTCTATGTTTAATTTTTTGAGGAACTGCCAGACTGTTTCCACAGCAGCTGCGCTGTTTCTCATTCCCAACAACAAGGCACAGGACTCCAGTTTCTTCACGTTGTTGCCAGCACTTGTGATTTCCCGGTTTTTGATAATAGCCGTCTGGGTGGGTGTGAGTGGGTATCTCATTGTGGTGCAGACTGACACTTGGCCCTTGTGAGCATTCCATGAGAGCTTGAAAGAACACCTGTTACGTTTTTCAGAGTTTGGGTTCCCTGTGAACCTGGTGTGTAACCCTCCAATCCTCCTTCTATCTTTAGATAATCATAACAACATGGGTATATTCATACATGACTGTTTTTCCTTTTCGATTTCCAAACATGGGCTCTGCGACACGCTTGTCTGCCTGTGGCTGTCAGGCGGCGGCGCCCACAGCAGCCTCTGCTCCCTCTCCAGGCCTCAGGGGCTTCCCTGCCGTGGACGTGCGGTGGCCTGTGGCCACACGCCCAAGACACCAGCTTGTCTCCAGCCACACGCCAGGGCCGCTGCCGAGACAGACGGCGCGCGAGCGTGTGTGGGCACGTTTGCCACAGAGGAGCCCGGCCCAGCAGGCCGCCGCCCGGGAGTGGGACGCGGGTGCACTCCGCACGTGTTCGTGCTCCTTCCGAAATGGCTGCGGCCGCCCACCTTTCCCGTAGGGGCTGAGTGTGCATCTCCCCACGCTTGCCAGCCTCAGGAGCCATCTCTGTGACGCTGCAGGCACGTCCCGAGCCTCCGCAAGGTGCATTTTCACTTCTTTGTGACACTTGGGTTGAGTCTCCTTTGACATCGATTCTGCCATATGAACCTTAATTTTATCCAAAGCCCCACAGAGAACAAAAGCGTTGGAGCTTAAGCTGCAGGTGCGATCCGGATTACATACAATTACACATTAATGTTAATGCAGCTGACATCATTATGATATTAAGCCTGCCCACCAAGAATCCGGCACCATACAATCTAAATCGATGATTTTTTTTTCTGAGATAGGTTCTACAGATTTCCTTGTTTTTTTTTTTTTTTTTTTTTTTTTGAGACGGAGTCTCACGCTGTTGCCCAGGCTGGAGTGCAGTGGCGCGATCTCGGCTCACTGCAAGCTCCGCCTCCCGGGTTCCCGCCATTCGCCTGCCTCAGCCTCCTGAGTAGCTGGGACTACAGGCGCCCGCCACCACGCCCGGCTAGTTTTTTGTATTTTTAGTAGAGACGGGGTTTCACTGTGGTCTCAATCTCCTGACCTTGTGATCCGCCCGCCTCGGCCTCCCAAAGTGCTGGGATTACAGGCTTGAGCCACCGCGCCCGGCCCCAGATTTCCTTGTTAAATTTATTTCTAAGTAGGTTATATTTTCTTACTTATTGTATGTTTTCCTCATTATTGTAAGTGGAACGTCATTCCTGTTCCTGTTTCTAGCTTGTTCTTGACAGTGCGGGGGAAAACTATTAATTCTGAGGTATGGATATTGTATTTAGCCATGCTACCACATTCCATGATGCGTTCTGGGAGGTTTTTACTGCACTGTCTTGAGTTTCTTAGATATAGGATCGTGTCTTCCAGAAGAGAGGTGGGAGAAACGGAGACAGAGAGAACTGGCTGTCTTCTTTTATGATATAACTCTTATTACCATCCTGTGTTGACGGGAACACGTTCGTGACTGTGGGACTGTCATGGAATCTCCCCTCACAAGCCTAGATGATGCAGCCTCCTACACACCTAGGCCATGTGGCACAGCCATTGCTCAGGGGCTGCAAACCTGCACAGCAGACACCACACTGAACACCACAGCAGCGGCAGCACCAGGGTGAGGCTGTGCAGATCTAAGCATAGAGAAGGCACCGTGAGGCCAGGTGTGGTGATCCCAACACTTTGGGAGGCCAAGGTGGGTGGATCATTTGAGGTCAGGAGTTTGAGACCAGCTTGGCCAACATGGTGAAACCCCATCTCTGCTAAAAATGCAAAAATTGGCCAGGCATGGTGGCACATGCTACTTGGGAGGCTGAGGCATGAGAACGGCTTGAACCCAGGAGTGGAGGTTGCAGTGAGCCAAGATCACGCCATTGCACTCCATTCTGGGAAACAGGTCTCAAAAAAAAAAAAAAAAAAAAAAAAAAAAAAAAAAAAAAAAAAAAAAGAAAGAAAGAAAGAAAGAAAAAGAAAAGAAAGAAAGAAGAAAAGAAAAGAAAATGCAACGTGAAAATTCGGTGCTGTTGCCTTCCAGGGCGCTGTCGTACATGCGGCCTGCTGTTGACCGAAACGGCCTTATGTGGCACATGACTGTGTCTTATTTTCTCATGCACCTCACGAGAACCTCCGAAACAGTGCAGAATCGTAGCAGCAGCTGTGTGTCATGCCCTTGGTGTTAGTGTAGGCAGATTTACTGTTCACCATTGTCCATTTTCTGCTTTTCTCTTCATTAATAATCTCTTCCTGTCTTATTTGGGGTTATTTTGTTTTGTTTCTTTTAAATGTTTTAAGATGGCAATGAAGTTCCTATACTTTCTGCTCTTCTTTAAAACGAAAGACTATGAATTTCCTCCCAAAAGTGTTCTAATCATGGACCCTAAGTTTAGACACTCAGTGTTTATCTTTCATGCTTTCTGGAATTTTTTATTTTTTATTTTTTTTGAGACAGAGTCTCACTGTGTTGCTCAGGCTGGAGTACAGTAGCGCGATCTCCACTCACTGCAACATCCACCTCCCAAGTTCAAGCAATTCTCCTGCCTCAGCCTCCTGAGTAGCTGGAATTACAGACACGTGCCACCATGCCCAGCTAATTTTTGTATCTTTTTTGTAGTAGAGACGAAGTTTCACCATGTTGACCAGGCTGGTCTCAAACTCCTGACCTTGTGATCCTCCTGCCTTGGCCTCCCAAAGTGCTGGGATTACAGGTGTGAGTGACCATGTCCGGCTGCTTTCTGGCATTTTTACAGTTTCAGTTTTTACGTCCTCTTCAATTGAAGGGTTACTTACGCCCTTGTTTCTAATATTTGGGCTTCCATAGTTATGGGTTTGGTCACGTTTTTAGCATTTGTAACTTGATTAGATTATGATCAGGGAAAATGGCCTGTGATATCGTTAGCTTTTAATTTGTTAGGGCTTTGGATCAATTCGATAGTGATGCAATTTATTTTCAAAAACCATTGCCCTCCTAAGGCAACTGAGTTTCTCCACTCCTAACTCCACTGAGTTTCACCATTGCCCTCCTAACCATTGCCCTCCTAACCATTGCCCTCCTGACTCCACTGAGTTTCACCATCACCATGGTTAAGTCTGCCTGGCCCCAGGCAATCTCTATTTTCTTTAACTCACTATAGATTAGTTTGTACCCAAATGTACACAAATGAAATTAAATAATTTGTATCTGGCTTTTTACACTCAGCATAAAGACTTTGAGATTCCCCCATGTTGTTGGGTGTATCAGCAGTTCATCTGTCTCTGTTGCTAAGTGGTGCTCCCTGTGTGGACATACCATGGTTTGTCTATTCACCTGTTGATGGACATTTGAGTTGCTTTCTGGTTTTGGTTGTTACAAATGAAACTACCATGAACATTCCTGTTCCTGCTGTTGTGTGAACTTAGGTGTTTGTTTATCTTGGGTAAACACCTAGGAGTGGAATTTCTGGGTCATTTGGTGGGTGTGTTCAATTGTACAGGAAAATGCTAAACTGTGGGCAAAGTGGTTGTAGCATTTACCTTCCCACAGGTATGCATGAGCATTCCAGTTCCTCCACCAGGTTCTTCACCAACACTTAGCACAGTCAGTCTTTTCAATTTCAGATATTTGAGTAGGAATGTGGTGGTATCTCTGTGTGATTTAAGTTTGAATTCCCTTGTGACTGACATGTCGATCAGCTTTATTTGTAACAGCCACATGTGTCTTTTCATGCAGTCATGCGTCATGTAACGAAGGGGACGAATTCTGAGGACTGTGTCATTAGGTGACTTTGTTGCCATGCAAACATCAAAGAGTGCACTGTTGCACACCCAGATGGAGCAACCTTGCACACTCAGGCTGTTGGGGGTAGCCTGGTGCTCCCGGGCACAACCCTGCACAGCACGTGACTGCCTGAATGCCACGGCAGTTGTAACACAGTGGTATTTGCATACCTAAGCACATCTAAACATAGAAAAGGTTCCACGTGGTGCTACACCTTACAACGGCTGCAACATCATGTTGTGTTACATGGTCCATTACTGTACTCGGTTGCCATCTGTTTCTCTTCTTTGGCGAAATGTCTTTTGTCCACTTTAAAAAGCAGGTTGTCTGTGTTCCTGTTACTGAGTTGTAAGAGGTTTTTCTTGTGTATTCTGAATATAAGACTTTTTTTTTTTTTGGAGACCGAGTCTCACTCTGTCACCCAGGCTGGAGTGCAGTGGCCTGATCTCAGCTCACTGCAACCTCCACCTCCCGGTTTCAAGCAATTCTCCTGCCTCAGCCTCCCGAGTAGCTGGGACTACAGGCATGTGCCACCACGCCCAGATAATTTTTACTTTTTTTTTTTTTTTTTTAGTAGAGATGGGGTTTCACCATGTTAGCCAGGCTGTTCTCAATCTCCTGACCTTGTGCTCCACCTGCCTCAGTCTCCCAAAGTGCTGGGATTACAGGTGTGAGCCACCGTGTCCAGCCAACCTTTTGTTTTTTTGAAACAGAGTCTTGTCCTGTCGCCCAGGCTAGAACCTCCACCTCCGGAGTTCAAATAGTTCTCCTGCCTCAGCCTCTCAAGTAGCTGGGATTATGGGCGCCCGCCACCATGCCTGGCTAATATATATACATATATATATGTATATACATATACACACACACACACACACACACACACATATATATATATATATTTTTTTTTTTTTTAAGTAGAGACGGGGTTTCCCCATGTTGCCCAGGTTGGTCTTGAACTCCTGACCTCAAGTCATCTGCCCGCCTCAGCCCGGTCATGAATATAAGATCTTTATCAGATGTATGGTCTGCAAATATATTCTCTCAGCCTGTGGTGTACCTTTTCATTTTTTTTTTTTTTTTTTTTTTTTTTTTTTTTTTTTTGAGACGGAGTCTCGCTCTGTCGCCCAGGCTGGAGTGCAGTGGCCGGATCTCAGCTCACTACAAGCTCCGCCTCCCGGGTTCACGCCATTCTCCGGCCTCAGCCTCCCGAGTAGCTGGGACTACAGGCGCCCGCCACCTCGCCCGGCTAGTTTTTTGTATTTCTTAATAGAGACGGGGTTTCACCGTGTTAGCCAGGATGGTTTCGATCTCCTGACCTCGTGATCCGCCCGTCTCGGCCTCCCAAAGTGCTGGGATTACAGGCTTGAGCCACCGCGCCCGGCCAACCTTTTCATTTTTTAAGATAGTGTCTTTTGAAGATGTTAAGAAAAACTCAAACTGTTTTTCCCGCTGCCCTCACTCCACAAGGATAATCAACACAGAAGACATCTGTGACCAAATGTGTGAGGGTTTTCCCACCCACCAAGCAAGCAATCAGTCCTGCAGTGGACAACAGCAGGACGTCCTCCAAATCAATTCGATTCTGACCTGTCTACCTGGAGACAGCGTCAGAAACCCCGCGTTGAGGGCTCAGTCCCACAAGGCTGCCGCCTCCATCCCACCAGTTGCAAGTCCAGGACTCTAGAACGTCTGAACAACCGGCTTCATGTTGGAGTTCATACGACCCCCTCTTGTCTTGGGTTTAACTGCTAGAGCAGCTCACAGAATTCAGGGAAACACATGCTTATGGTTTATTACAGAGGATCTTTTTATTTCTCATTTTTTGAGATAGAGTCTCACTCTGTCGCCCAGGCTAAAATACAATGGCGCGATCTCGGCTCACTGCAACCTCCGCCTCCGGGGTTCAAGCAATTCTCGTGCCTCAGCCTCCTGAGTAGCTAGGATTATAGGCACACGCCACCACGGCCGGATAATTTTTGTATTTTTAGTAGAGATGGGGTTTCACCATGTTGGCCAGGCTGGTCTCGAACTCCAGACCTCAGGTGATCCGCCCGCCTCGGCCTCCCAAAGTGCTGGGATTACAGGTGTGAGCTGAGGATATTTTCAAGGATACACAGAGCCAGATGAAGAGACACATGGCCAGCCTAAAGGGTCCCAAGCACAGGAGCTTCCACCCTGTGGAGTTGGGGTGCCACCCTCCTGGCACTCGGATGAGTTCTTCGCCTTCCTTCTAGCCTCTATGTGCCCAGCTTTCCGGAAGCTCCTGAACCCCAGCCTCTTGAGGAGACTCCCTCGGATCAGCATGATGGAAGACGCATGGACGTCCCTGGAGAAAGTGACCAATGAAAAGGGTGTGATCTAAACCCAGCAAAGCCTGTCCAGATTCTTGGCCTCTCTCTGCAGCGTTCCTTCCTCCAGGGCGCGGGGCAGGGCCCCTTCTGAAATGAGGGCTTATGACTCACCATCAGCAAGTCAGGGGAAGATCTGAGTCCTGCCCTGCACAGGGGAAAGGAGGGCAGAAGGTCAGAGAATGGGGTTCTGGTTCCTGATTCTAAAGGGCCCCAACATTATAGCAAGGGCCATGGGAGTGTGAGGCAGGAGCCATAGATGAAAACATATGTATACATCTCATAATATCACAGAAGAGCAAAAATGTTTAATGGTGATGAAGTTCAATTTATCAATTTTTCTTTTTAAGATTTATGCTTTTGTCACTTATACAATAAATCTTTGCTTAAGCCAAAGTCCCAGAGATTTTCTTATGTTTTCTTCTAGAAGTTGTATAATTTCAGCTTTGACATTTAGATCTATGATTGATTGTGAGTTCTTTTTATATAAAGCGTCAGGTAAAGGAAAACATTTACATATGTGTTTATTTTGCACATGAATTGAGCCGGTGCCCTTCTGAAAGCACTATGTGGCCGGGCGTGGTGGCTCACGCCTGCAATCCCAGCACTTTTGGAGGCTGAGGCAGGCAGATCACTTGAGCCCAGGAGTTCGAGACCAGCCTGGGCAACATAGTGAGACTGTCTCTACAAAAAATGTTTTTAAAAAATTAGCTGCATGGTGGCACATGGGAGGCTGACGTGGGAGGATCAGTTGAGCCCAGGAAGTTGAGAGTGCAGTGAGCTATGATTGAGCCTCTGCATTGCAGCCTGGGCAACAGAGCAAGACCCTGTCTAAGAAAAGAAAAAAGAAGTAAGGACTATCCTCACCCTCACTGAATTCCCTCTGCAGCTCTGTCAAAAATCGATTGCAACATTTGTATGGGTCTATCCCTCTGCAGCTCTGTCAAAAATCAATTGATGATACATGTATGGGTCTATTTCTGGACTTTCTATACTGTTCCATTGATCTATATGTCTGTTCTTTTTTTTTTTTTTTTTTTTTTGAGACGGAGTCTCACTGTCACCCAGGCTGGAGTTCAGTGGTGCCATCTTAGCTCACTGCAAAGTCCGCCTCTTGGGTTCAAGTGATTCTCCTGCCTCAGCCTTCCAAGTAGCTGGAATTACAGGCATGCACCACCACACCCAGCTAATTTTTGCATTTTTAATAGAAACGGGGTTTCACCATGTTCATCAGGCTTGTCTCGAACTCCTGAGCCTAGGTGATCCGCCCACCTCGGCCTCCCAAAGTGTTGGAATTACAGGTGTGAGCCACTGTGCCTGGCCTATATGTCTGTTCTTTTGTTTATACCATACTACCTTGATTATAGTTAAGTCTTAAAGTCAGGTTGTGGCCAGGCTTGGTGGCTCATGCTTATAATCCCAGCACTTTGGGAGGCCAAAGCAGGTAGATCACGAGGTCAAGGGTTCGAGAACAGCCTGGCCAACATGGTGAAACCACATCTCTACTAAAAATACAAAAATTAGTTAAGTGTGGTGGCAGGCACCTGTAATCCCAGCTACTTGGGAGGCTGAGGCAGGAGAATCACTTGAATCCGTGAGGTGGAGGTTGCAGGGAGCCGATATCCTGCCACTGCACTCTAGCCTGGGCGACAGAGCTAAACTCTGTCTTGGAAGAAAAAGAAGTCAGGTTGTATAAGTCCTCTAAAAGTTTTCTCCTTTAGCAAAATTGTTTTGTCTATTCTAGGTCTTTTGCCATATTCATATACATTTTAGAATCAGGTGGTAAATTTTTCCCAAAAAGTCAATTTGCATTTTGCTTGGGATTGCACTGAATCTGTAGGCCAATCGAGGGAAAACTGATGTAACAGTATTAAGTTCATGAACATGGTCTATCTCTATGTTCACTTAGGTTTTATTTAATTTCTCTCAGCAATTCTGTAGTTTTTGGTGAAGTGGTCTTGCACATTAATTTAAAAATACAGCAATAGGTTGTTTTATGGTTTGGCAGCATTATTAGTGGAATTGTTTTTAAATTTCACTTTCCAATTGTTTGCTGCTAGTATATAAAAATCTTTTTTTTTTTTTGAGACTGAGTCTTTCTTGCTCTATCACCCAGGCTGGAGTGCAGTGGCGCGATCTCAGCTCACTGCAAGCTCCGCCTCCCGGGTTCACACCATTCTTCTGCTTCGGCCTCCTGAGTAGCTGGGACTACAGGCGCTCGCTGCCATACCCGGCTAATTTTTTGTATTTTTAGTAGAGATGGGGTTTCACCGTGTTAGCCAGGATGTTCTCAAACTCCTGACCTCGTGATCCACCCTTCTCAGCCTCCCAAAGTGCTGGGATTACAGGCGTGAGCCACTGCACCTGGCCAAAAGTCTTTTTGTTTGCTGTTACTAATCTTGTATCTTACGACCTTGCTAAATTCACTTGTTTCTAGTAGTACTTTTGTGGATTCCTTAGGATTTTCTACATAGATGATTATGTCATTACTTCTTCCTTATCAATCTTCATGCCTTTTATTTGTTTTCCTTGCCTTAGTGCGATGGCGAAGTCCTTTGGTACAAAGGTGAGCAGGAGCAATGAGCGTGAGCATCCTCTTCATGTCACTCAGCCTAAGGGGAAAGTGTTCTGTTTCACTATCATGAACTTTCCTGTTAGCTGTGGGTTTCTTAAGGTTTTGTTTGTGGCTGAGTACATTACAAATACTGCTTGCATTTAAAAAATTTATTATCAACTGGCCAGTCACGGTGGCTCACACCTGTAATCCCAGCACTTTCGGAGGCCAAGGCGGGTGGATCACCTGAGATCAGCCTGGCCAACATGGTGAAACCCCGTCTCTACTAAAAATACAAAAATTAGCCGGGCATGGTGGCAGGAGCCTGTAGTCCCAGCTACTCAGGAGACTGAGGCAGGAGAATTGCTTGAGCCCGGGAGACGGACGTTGCAGTGAGCCAAGATCACGCCACTGCACTCCAGCCTGGGGAACAAGAGCGAGACTTCGTCTCAAAAAAAAAAAAATTATTATTGACTCTTTGCTGAGCACCTGCTGAGTGGCAGGCTCTGCTCTCGGTGCCAGGGATGCAGCTCTGAGCTGACTGGCACGCCTGCTCCCACAGGGCTTTCTGTTAGCAGACTGGCAATCAGAAGCCAAACACACAACAGACAGCACCAGTTCAGGAAACAGCACAACTACAAAGGGAAATACAGCTGGTGACGGGCCAGAGGGTGGCAGGGACTGTGTTTTTCTTTGCCTGCATGTATTTGGGATTCATATTTAGATCTACAATCAACAAGAATGTGTCTGTGTGTTGTGCAGGAGTCCAGTTTTATTCTTTCCCATCAAGTATCCTGTCCCATCTGGGAATACTGCACTCCTTCTCCAAGGTCCTGAGGCTCCACCTCTGTCTCTGCTCCCACGTGTGGGTCCTGTGTCCATGGGGGTCTGGGGACGGGCTCCCCACTCTGGACCCATTATCTGTCTTCCTCCCGCTGCACCATCATCATTCTGTCTTGGTATCTGGTGGACCTCACTCTCTTCTTTTTCCTTCAGGTGTCTGTTCTGGCAGATGGGCCTTTTGCAGGTCTGTATGCAACACTCAGCTTGTCAGATTTCACAGAATTTTCTTCTTAACTCTTTGGAGTTTGGGGAGGATGGATGTCTTTACGTGTGGAGTTACCTAGCCCAGAAAAATAACAAGTGTCTTTCTTTATTTAGGTATTATTTAATTTTTCATTCAATTCTATAATTTTCCCCATAGTTTTATTTCAAGTTAGAAAGAATTTTTACCTTCTTAAAAATTAACATTAGGCTGGGTGCAGTGGCTCACGCCTGTAATCCCAGCACTTTGGGAGGCCAAGGCAGGCGGATCAGGAGGTCAGGAGTTCGAGACCACCCTGGCCAATATGGTGAAACCCGTCTCTACTAAAAATACAAAAATTAGCCAGGCGTGGTGGCAGGCATCTGTAGTCCCAGGTACTCAGGAGGCTGAGGCAAGAGAATCGCTTGAGCCCGGGAGGTGGATCTGGAAAAGTGGTGACCCCAAAGGAAGTCTTCAGTGGGGTGATCGCCGGCACCATGTCCAGGTCTCAGCTTTGACGAACACTGGGTGGATGCAATGGCAGTGTTTAGGGAGGCCCAGGCACCACATACAATCTTTGTGACTGTTCTGTAAATCTACAATCATTTCAAAATGAAGCTTTAAAAATGACTTTAATGGATGTAGTGTGTACATATACATAATTTATGTATAGTGCACACTAAGTTGAATGCAGCCATTGTCATTGTACTGACACTGTAAGGAAACCCTGAGCAGGGTTTTGACCTCAGGGGCGGCTGCTCAACAGAAGCAGTTCCCCCCGCAGAAACTGGGTGTCTTGGGAACGTGGGTGCTGCTCCAGCAAAGGTCTGGAAGGTGGGTTCCCGGGAAGAGCCTCAGGGCTGGGAACGTGGCGGCCCTGACCCCACCCTCTCCGATGTCTGCAGAGGAAACAACTCAGCTTCTGCCCCTTCTGCTACCACGAGGTGGGGTGGGTGATGGAGTCTCAGCAGGGCCAGAGTGCAGGGAGGCCCCGGGATCTGCACCCCCAGGTATGGGGCGAGCTCCCGGGTGGGAAGGGCCCCTCCCCCTGGGACTGAGCTCCCTTCCCAGGGGGTTTATCCGCCTGTGCCGCTGTGGGGGGCGTTGCCAGCCCCATCATTGCCTGCGGGGTCGCGTCCGGTGCGCCCCCGACCGCCTCCATCTCTCACGGGGGAAGCTGAGGCTCAGAGAAGAACGAGGGAGGGGTGGGGTCGGCCCCTGTGCGGCGAGGCCAGTAGCGGACCCCAGCCAGACTACGGGACCCCCAGCCTCGGATCCGACCCCCCCGCAATCAGCGTCGGAGTGTCCCAGCCTCGGCACCACTTGGGACCGCCCCGCGCCGCAGCGCCCTCATCTGGAAACCGGGGGTGTGGCAGCGCCGCCCTCCTGCGGATGCGGGGTGCAGCTCCTGCTTCCAGGGGCCGGCGGGGTCGTGGGGTGTCGAGGTCGAGGCTGGTGGGGTCGCAGCAGCGCTCAGGGCCACCCCTTCTGCACCTGTCCCGCCGTTCTGGCGTCTGTGCCAGGAGAGCAAATGGCACTTTGGGTTTCTGTGCCAGGAACAAGCTTCCCGCAGTTTCTGTTGGGCTCCTGGCTGCGCCCAATTCCCAGCTTTTGGAAGCGGTTCTGGAGGCGGCTCCGCGCAGTAGCTGGGCCAAAAAGCCGGGTGGTGGGCGGCGTCTGTGACGTTCCCCAGGTTCGCAGGGGGTCCCTCTGAGCCTAGTGGCTTTGCAGCCTGTGGGGAGCACGAATCCTCGGCTCAGTCCCCCTTCTTAGGGGCGGGCCTTCCAGAAGCCTTTGGCACCTGGACCAGCTCAGGGCTCAAGTGGGGCCTCTACACTCACAGAGCGGGACGGCCCCCACAGCCACCCCTGGAGCAGAGGGCAGCACACCTAGTGCTCTATAAATGCCTGCTCCCGTGACTAGACCCACAGCCTATGTGATGAGCTGGAGGGGAGGGAGGGAAGGGACCAGCCCACTGAGCTGTGGAAGCCCTGCAGCCCCCACCCCAGCCAGGAACCCCTTCAGTCAGGAGAGCAATGTGGGGAGAGGCCAGGCTTACTTACCTCCTTATAGACACCAGTCCTTTCCAGGAGGGAGAAAGAGCTATGGGTCACTCACTTTAGGGTGAATTAGCTTTTCTCACGGGGGGGTAAGATTTGCACAAAGGCAGTTAGGGCTGTGGGGGCCGTCCTTGCCTCCCCCACACACCTGCCAGAGACAGCCGCGCAGGAGGCAGAGAGATTCTGGCCCAATGACTGGGGACTGTTAGAAGAATCTAGGAGCAATTCTACTGTGACCCAGTTTCCCTTGAGTCATGGGCCTAAAATCTGCTTTGCAAAACATTGCAGATGTGGCTGAAAACTGACCACAAGGCTCTTAGCTTTCTGTTGAGGAGTCCAGATCTGTGCCATCAGCCAAGTGCCTGGCATAGGCTGCCTGCCTGTCCCCACAGCGACGAGGGCAGCAAGATGGGCTCATTCTCCCCACACCCTGCTGCCTGTGATAGCTTCAGACAGCCAGGGTATGGGGGGCAGGAAAACAGGTGCAGTCAGAGGTGCCAGCAGGATGCAGGCATGGCCCTGTTTGAGTGACACCTTCAGCCCAGAGCACTCAAGCAACAAGCTGTTCTCCTCCCACCAACAGCTGGGGGCCTTCCAAATGACAGCTCCTGCCCACCTTTGACAGGGAGCTCACTCCTGAATGACTGGCAGAGGCAGCACTGGCACAGATAGCTACAGGCGAGGGCGTTCTCCCAGACTCCGTATAGCATGGAGCTTCCCAGTATCAGAGTAGTAATGGGGGGGCACCCAGAGCGCCAGGGACACGGAACTGCTGAATTCACAGAAACAAGGTGGGGGGCACATCTGGACCCAGGTGGAAAGTGGCTGGGTGGTATTAGCCCAACCCAGAATTCCACCTGACATTTATACGCGAGGCATTGGCTCAGCTGGCTGGGGGCAGTCCTTAGGAGGTCTGGCATCCAGTGGGCAGAGCCCGAAGGCAAGACCTTCAAGGAGGGGCAGAGCCAGTGCCTGAGCACTGAGGAGCACCTCGAGGGGGCCGAGTGGCCGCCAGGGGAGAGCGGCATTTGCAGGGGCAACCTGTGGCCGGAGTCCCCTCACACACACGAGGCTGGTCCGAGAGCACCCCTGCAATGCTGAGGGCTATGAGTGGCCGTGGGGGAGCCTGGGTGCTCTGCCAGGTCACCTCCCTCAGTGACAACTGTGTGCTGGGTCCAGCCAGCTTGCTCTGCTCCCTGGAGCTGCCGAGGGCCAGGGCTTCTCACAGTGCCTGCTATATTCAGAGGCTGTAATTACGCATCTCTGTCCTGTGGGCCGAATCGCAGAGCTGTTTAGGGAGGTGTTTGTGGGGCCTGTGAATCAGGAGCTCACTAGAAAAGTGGTGGCTGGCACCGCAGAGCAATAAGGGCCTGGGTGCCAGCAACAAGCAGTCCCCTGCAGCCCCAGCAGGGCCCCTGCCAGCCCGCATGCCGGCTTCTGCCCGCGGGGTCAGACTCAGTGACCTTGCCTCTGACAGCCAGCCCTGCCCCTCAACCCACTTACTGCCCGCATAAACAGCTGAACTGTACCACCTCCAGGAGGCCAGGCCTCTGCTGGACACAGGACCAGAAAAGACCCATCAACCCCTGGGAGCTCACACACAACTGCACACACAACCACAAGACCACAAGCCACATGCAGTAAATCACACACACGCACAACCACACACAACCACACAGTCAGGCATGCATATTACACAAACACACACAGAACCACATACAGACATACAACCACATGTGGAGCACACACAAACAATCACAACAGCCACACGTATGCATAAGCACGCAGTCACACACAGGTGCATACAGACGCACAACCACAGCGCCACTCTCTCGCCCCCCACGGAGTTGCCTGCGTCCCTTGAGGAACAGAAAGCAAAGCAGGAGACCCCAGCACGCTAGATGGAGGGTCCGGGCAGGAGGGTCAGGGCCAGATGGAGGTGGGAAGAGCGACTGGAGGGTGTTGGGGGCGGCCTGAGCGTCGAGTGGATGGAGGGTTGGGGGAGTAGGCCAGAGGGCGTGGGGGTGTGGCTGAGACACTAGCCCGGCCTTGGCCGTCTGAATGGGGCGGTCTGAATCACCAACTTCTGTCCCAGGGGCCACCAAGGACATGGGGAAGATGCTCGGGGGTGACGAGGAGAAGGACCCAGACGCCGCCAAGAAGGAGGAGGAGCGGCAGGAGGCGCTGCGCCAGGCGGAGGAGGAGCGCAAGGCCAAGTACGCCAAGATGGAGGCGGAGCGCGAGGCCATGCGCCAGGGCATCCGAGACAAGGTGCGCGCCGGGCCGGGCCCCGCCTGCTGGGAAATCGGCCCTGAGTCCAGCGGGGATCCAGACCCCGCCTGGGTGGAAGGGGCTGCCCGGAGGAGGGGCGGGCGTCCCCCTGGGTCTCCTCCCCTTTGGGGGCTTCAGGGTGGTGGAGGGGGTTGGGGCTCGTATTGGGTTCCCTCTGTGGGGCCCAGCCCGTCCTGCTCCTGACCACAGGGCCGGCCCTGACGGGCTTCCTGGGCCCGCATTCCGATGCGCAGCCCTGTGGGAGAAGGTGGAGCCTGGCTGGCTGCCCGGGGCCCTGGGCCGACGGGTCATGGGGCGACCACCTGGCATGGGAGGGCGCTCTGAGGTGAGCCCGGCCTGGAGTGAGGATGCAGGGAGGGGGGCACCCGCTGGGATTCAGGAGGTGGCCCAGAGTGGCTGCCGGCACAGGGACAGCCATGCGCCGTCACTCCCACTCAGCCGGGTCCCCGCAGCGGCCAGGTCCGAGGGGCACAAGGTACAGGGAGCAGCCTGGGTCCCGAGAACCGCTCCGGCTTCCTCGGTGGCTCCAGCAGGGCCCTGGCTGGAAGCCGGGTGGGCACAGACAGCAGCCTGGAGGAGCCTCCAGCCAGGGGTGAGGGGGCACGTGGGAGATGTTCACATTCCACATAGGAGGGGCCTGGGGTGCTGCCTGGAGCCGAGTGCTCACCCCGTGCGCAGGCCCCAAGGGTAGGGGCCGCAGCAGGCCAGGCAGGCCGGAAGCTGTGTTTCCCAGAGGGTCCCCTTAGTCCCCTGCCCTGGATGGGCCAAGATGGCCTGGCTTCAGGGTGGGAAGGTTCAGACTTCCGGGACCCCTCCCTGCTGCCAGGGGCACCCAGAGCAGGTGCAGAAGCTGTTTCCTGGCCTTGTGTCAGCCGCACCCAGGGAAGGGTGGGCTCCACGGGGTCTTGTGGGGAGGCTGGAGCTCCCGAAGTGGACAGAGGTCGACATGGGAGGGCAGGGGCGGGGCAGGCGGGGCACATGCAGCCCCTATACCCAAAAGGCCAGTCCAGCAGTGCTGCCCCGCCCCACCCACGGATTCTTCCCACACCCTCCAGTCCCTTGCAGCAACCCCCCGCCACCGCCATGCACCCTGGAGGGTGCAGAGCAGCCACTGATAGGGAGTGGGGGCTGGGTGCCCTGGCATCTCACCCAGGGTCACTGGACGTTTCCAGGGGTCTCCTGTTGATCGACTTTGCTGTGCTGGCTCACGCCCTCCAGCTCCCCTAGCTGACCCAGGGCTTCAGGAGGAAGTCAGGGGAATATACACCATCTGAGCCAGGCAGCCAGAGCCCATTCAGATGTGCTCAGGAGACTGTGGGTATCAGGAGGGGGGGACGGGGACAGGAGAAGGGAGGAGGAGTCAGAGAACAGAGAGAGACAGAGACACAGAGATAAAGAGACAGATACAGAGAGACAGAGGGAGAGACAGAGACACAGAGAGGGAGAGACAGAGAAAGGAGAGACAGAGACAAGGAGAGACAGAGACAGAGAGAGGGAGAGACAGAGAAAAAGACAAAGAGAGGGAGAGAGACACAGAGAGAGAGACAGAGAGACACAGAGAGGGGAGAGAGAGACAGAGAGGAGAGACAGGCACAGAGAGAGGGAGAGACAGCAACACAGGCAGGGAACAGAGGAGAGAGCCAAGACCCCGAGACCCCGAGAGCCCCCGGCAGAGCTGAGAGAGCTGACGCTCGGTAGAAGTGGAGGTGGCGGTGGGTAGCAGCTGAGGGAGGGACACAAAGTGATGGTGGGCTGGGGTCTGAGAGAGCTGTGTCTGGGGCAGGTGTCTCCAGAGTGGGTCAGGTCCCCCCGGCTCCGGCCTCTGCTGGCATGATCTTAGAGGGACACCGGCTGCTCCGGGCCGTGTCATTCCTCAGGGTCCCCAGAGGCAGGACAGGGCAGGCTCAGGGGACCATGTCCAGGCCCCAAGGGCAGTGGGGACAGGGCCAGCAGTGTCAGTGACTGAGTGGCCCGGACAGGATGCAGCAGCTGCACCCTCCAGAGACTGGGAGACACCAGGGAGAGTGAGGCCCAGGAGAGGGGGAAGCGTAAGCACCTCCTCAGTTTCCGTGTGGGGCCCACAGCTGGCAGCTAGGGTGCAGGGCTCTCTGGTCAGGCCTATGGGGAGCTGGCCTGACCTTGCTGCCAGGCACTAACCTGCGCTTCTGTCTTGGTCTAAGCCCCTCAGAGAACACAGGTGGCAGGGATAGAGGCCACAGACCTGCCCACAAGAACAGCCCCCTCCACAGTCCACTGGCCCCTCAGGCCTTGGAAGCACCAGCCTCTCTGCTCTGGAGGCCCCACCACACTGGATCCCCCCCAGACTCCACGTCCACACCTTCCCCACAGAGCCCTCCTCCACGGAGCCTTTGGGGGTAGGGGAACCCCGCCCTCAGGTGTGGCCACCTGATCAGAACATCTGCTGCCTCCAGCCTCCCCTGGGCCGTGGCACCCCCAGGCATCTTGGGGGTTGGTTAGAGAAGAGGTGCTGAGCTGCCCTGTCCAAGGCCTCTTTGCAGATGGGGACTGGATCCTTTCGGAGTATCCAGCCCCTCAGGCAGTTCCCAGAGGAGCACCGCACCTGCACCTCCAGTCAGGCAGCCATCTGGACAGGCCCAGGCCCAGGGATCGAGAGCGAGACTGGCCCCTCTGTGCTGGGCGCACTGACTGACCTGCCCTTGGCTTACATAAGCTTCCAGCCACCCATGTCGGGCAGCTCACGCCTGGACCTTCCTGCATGGGCCTTCTGAGGGCCCACTAGGCTGCCCCAGTACACTGCATCCCCCCCACCCCCAACAGCCCACACGGCGCCTAGCAGGTGTCCACCTGGTTGCCGAATGCTGGGTGTTTGGTCCTATCGTTCCTATTGTTGGTTCTCAGTATTGATTAGCACCCACTGCCCTTTTCTTCTCAGGAACACAGTGTTTTCAGGGTTCAGGGTCTCACCTCAGATGTGTCAGGGCCTCCTAGGCTCCCCCAGCAGCCACTCCCATCCTCAGGTGTTACTTCCTGGAGAGCAGCTGACCAGCATCACGGCGGGCCTAGGGCTGGGTGTGCCTGGGCGTTTGTTTCTGGAGCAGACGCCTCAGAACCGGGTCTCAGGCTCCGGCGTGCAGCCCAGCCCCAGAGCCCGTGTTCCCGGCGGAGTGACCCTGGCCCTCAGGCCGAGTCCAGCATGACCTCAGCCTCAGAATGACCTGGAGCCTCAGTGCAGCAACTGGCACTTCAAGTGAAGCTCTGAGTGTCCCACAGCCTGGTGGCAGGGCCTGGAGTCTCCTTCCTGGGCCCAGAGGGAAGGATCCCACACCTTTTGCAGACAGGGTCCCCCAAGCCCCAAGGGTCATTCCCCTGACCCAGGAGGTTCCTTTGCTCACACAACTTATGTTCCCGCTGTTACATGCCTGCTCCTCTGAGCACACCCGTGTTCCTGAGTGCCTTTGCCATGGGCAGCACAGCCTCCTGGGCTGGGCACACGTGTGGCCGCCGCATGCACAGACCCCCATACCCCTGGCTGGAAGGAGGCTCTCTCTGGCCAGACCTAGCTTCCAGTGGCATCGCTCTCCCCAGCACACCCCTGGCCCCACAGGATGAGGAGCACATGCCCCCTCCACTTCCATACCTGGAGCTGCTGCCCCTCCTGCTGTGGATGGCTAGGACCAGAACCAGTCTGCTCTTGCTGCCCCGCGGGGTCAGGGCTTTGTTCTGGGCCTGCAGGGCCCTCTGGGTGATGCCCCTGTTCCTGTGGAGGACGTTCCTACCCTGCACTCTTCGCCTCACTGAGGAGATCCCTGGAGTCCCAGCTCTGTCAAGAGTGTGCAGGAGCTGCTAAGGACCAGGGCGAGCCCACAGCCCCTCTCTCTCCGCAGTGGCCAGGTGGTGCTCTGGCCGCAGGCCGCTGGGAGCATGGCACCCTCCTTTCCATCTCACTGAAGGTGGCCCTGGCCCCCCACACCCAGAGCCACCTGCAGCACCAGGGAAGGGGAGAGGTGCCGAGACTGCCCTCAGTGGGGTTGGGGGGCACACAGGCAGCCTCCATTTGGGAGGAGGGAGGGGCCTCCTTGGAGAGCCAGGGGGTGCCCAGCACCAGGAGCAGAACCAACCGCTTCTATGGGAAGGGGCTGCTGAGACAGGAGCAGGAGATGGCAAGGGAGGGGCTCCTCCTGGGCAGAAAGGCTCCTCCCTGCGGCTGTCGATCCCGTGGTGTGCTCCTCGGTCCTGTAAAGTGCTGGTGCCCACTCCCTTTCTAAGTTTTCTCCTGGACACAGCTGCTGACGCCTTCACTGCTCTAGAGCATCCTTAATCTCAGACCCAGGGCCTTGGACCCGGCTCGGGGGTCCTGCCCAGGGCATGGACAACCGGCTCCTGTACAACACCAGGCCCCCAATCCTTCCAGGCCAGCCCAACCCCACTGGTTCCCACCTTCCTGGGCAGCAAGAGGCTGTTCCGTAGTTCCATGGCCTCACCATGACCACAGGCTTCCTGGGCTGGCGGCTCACAGGAGGGCTGGAGGAATGTGGGGTGGGGAGGTGTATTGATCTAAGAACCAAAACCCTGCTGCCTGGCATCAGAAACTTAGAGGCCTGGAGGGCAGAAGGCCAAAATCCCATGCCCCCTCTGGAGGCTCTGGGGGAGGGCCTTTCCCTGCCCCTTCCTGCGTCTGGCTGCCCTGCAACCCCTGGTGTTTCTTGGCTTGTGGCCTCACCACTTGCGACTTCCTCCGCTTTCATATGCCCGCCCCCGTCCGGGTGTCTGTCCTTTCTGTCTCTTACAAGGACACTCTCACTGGACTTGAGGCCCCTCAAATCCAGGATGGCCTCGTCCCCATCCTTACCATAATCACATTGACAAAGACCTATTTCCAAACGAGATCACATTTGAAGCTCCAGGCAACATGAGTTTGAGGGGGACAGTATTCAGCCGCTACAGAGGGCAGACACACACACAGGAGATGAGAAACGGGGGTGGGCAGGGGCTCGGTGAGGCCCAGGCGTGCCGGCTGAGGTCACAACTAGGCAGGATTCCAGGACACCCAGTGCCTGGAAGTAACCGCCGCCCAGGCCCCTCTGCCAGCTGCCCATGGAGCTGAAGTGGCCTGCCAGGGAGTGGCCCTGCTGGGGCTGTGGCCGCATGCAGGCAGCCTTGGCCAGGCCCAGGAGTGACTGCAGGTCGTGGAACAGGCACTGGGCAGGAGGGTCAGCTGCAGGGTGACTGTTTCTCCCCACCTCTGCCACACAGCATCCTGCCCACCCCTCCCTGCCCCAAGCTGGAGGCTTCCTGGAAGGCAGAATGCCAGGGGCTGGGCTGGGTTTGGAGCCAGAGGTGGGGCCACAGCCCCCTCTCCTCTCAAGGAAGATGGGAGCTTCCCCATCCCCTGCTCCCCCCTTCTCAGCTGCTGGCCCCCATTCTCCGTGGGGGCTTCCCACTCCTCCAGGCACCCCCCGGCGAGGGGTCTCTTCTCCCTCTGGGGTCCTCGTTTGCCTCGTGGGCCAGGGGGCCGCGCACACGCCTCCTGGGGTTCCTGGGCCAGTCCCTGGCCCAGGGAGGCTGCGGCCTGCCTAGGAGCCGCCGGGACCCCCGCCCTGACCCCCACCTCCCTCGCAGTACGGCATCAAGAAGAAGGAGGAGCGCGAGGCCGAGGCGCAGGCCGCCATGGAGGCCAACTCCGAGGGGAGCCTGACGCGGCCCAAGAAGGCCATCCCGCCGGGTTGTGGGGACGAGGTCGAGGAGGAGGACGAGAGCATCCTGGACACCGTCATCAAGTACCTGCCCGGGCCGCTGCAGGACATGCTCAAGAAGTAGCCCCGCGCGGGACAGCGGCCCCGCGGAGCCCCGCCCCTCCCCCCTGCAGACCCTCCGCGGAGGCCCCCAAGGGACGAGCAGAGTGCAGCCCCTACGCCGATATAAGCCATAGCCCCAGGCCCGCCCTGCCTGCGCCCGCCGCCTCTCTCACCCGAGGGGCGTGCGCCCCCAGGACCCCCCAGTCCGCCCGGTGCTCCTCTGCCCGCGGGTGGCTGGAGCCCCATCGCCTGGGACGCCCCTTCCTCTTGCCGTTTACCGCCCACCCAGCAGCGCCCGAGGCCAGGGCCGCCGGAAGGGCAGCCCCGCGACCACCCCTGTGCACTCATTAGCGGCGGTGGGCGCCTGTCGGGCCCGCACTCAGGAGCACAGCCATAGCAGATGGGGGGGTGCGGGCGGGGCGGGGGCGGCGGGGCCTGGGCCCCCCTCCCGCGCGCGGATTCCGGGGTTCGGATCGCGCCGCCGTGAGTGTTCGCGCCCGCACGTGGCCGCTCTCCGCCCCCCAGGCTGCCCCCCTCGCGCCCCTGTCCGTCAGTCTCTGTCCCCATCCTTTCCTCTCCTCTCTGGAAGGTTTTGCTTCTTACGAACGCCACGGCCGTGTTCACTACTAAACTAAAGGAAACAAAGCAATAGGTTTGGGGGACGCTAAGCCCCCCACCCCCGTCACCCCGCTCTTCCCGAGTCCTCGCCCCTCGCCCCCCACCCAGCCTCCTGGCCTCTCCGCCGACGCGGCTGCTGCTTCTCCCTGGGGAGGACCCCTGCCCTCGCCCATTGAACTCTGCACCCTCCACAGGAGCCGCAGAGGCCCGAGGCACCCAGGGGGTCTCCGGACGCTGGAGACCCTGCGACCCTGCCCAGCACCTCCTCCGTGGGCAGCTCCTCGGGTGGGGCCTGCGGGGTTCCCTGCGCGCAGCGGGCGCGAGTGTGGCCGAATCCACCTGGTGGCCCTGCGGGGCGGCCTCCGAGTCCCTGTTTCTCCTCCATTCATGTTTAATTTGCATCACAATTTGTTGAATCTCAGGTAAATGAGGTCTTTGCATTTAATGAGTTTTACCTTGACAGGCGTCGCCTCGCCCCCCAGGCCCTTTCCGTCCACATCACAAATGCATCAAGTCCACACGTGTTTCGGGCCAGGGTTGGCTTGGCATTGACCTTCATGACCTTACATAGCTTTAGAGAAGCCATAACGTTAGACTGCAATACTAACGACCTACGCCCCTCCCGGCAGAGACCACCGCGCCCCTCTGCGCCCCAGCGACGCGGCCCACGGGGACGCCGCTGTCCGTCCTGCTCGCCCTGTGCCCTCTCGCTGACTTCTCCCGGGTCGTGTCTTAAAAAAACTCCTGTTTTCACACCTTTCAAAGCCAGCTCTGAGCAGACAGGGCGTCCTCTCTTAGAACCTGCGCACCCCGTTCCCAGCGCATGGCGCCCGGGGCCGCGAGCTTAGCTTAGACCGTGGTGTCCTCTGTCCGTTTGTCCTGCGCCTGCGCCTCCTCCTGCATGTCGGGGCCCCTGCGTGTGTTCTCTCCGGATGGAATCACAGCCAATAAACACCAGTGATTTCATACCGTGTGGCCATTCCTTCCAGAGGTCCATTCCGCCAGTCGGTGGGAGGACCGGGCCTTCCCCCGTCCATGTTCTTTCCACGGGCAGCTGCAGGGCATCCCACCATTCTCACCCTGCTCTGTCCACTCAGACTCATTTTCCCCAGGCCGTCCAGCCACAGCAACCTCCATCTAAACCGCAGACCTGCGCCTTCAGGGACCCGACCCCAGGTTGGGTCTTCCACGGAACCTCAAAGCCTCTGCCCTCTGCTCTCCCTCCCACCTAGATCCCCGACCACGGGCCTGTGCCTCTCCTCAGTTCCACCGGCCCGGGGCCCCAGGTCACCCTGTGCTGCCCTTGCCTCTGCCCAACCAGGAATTCCTGCCCCGACAAGCATCCCCGTTGGACTGTCCCTCCTCCTGAGTCCCAGACTGGGATCCCTGAAGGGAAATGTCTGCCAACTTGGGTTAAGGCCAGAGGAGGTTCCTCACCCCAGCCCAGAGAACAGCCCCTCTGCCTGGTTGCTGGGGGTCCCGCCCACACTCAATCCGCTGGATGCTCAGCCCACCCCTAGCTGCTGCCCACCACTTGCTTCCCCAGAACGTCCTTGTTTGACCTCCATGTTTGGAAGCTGTTAAAAGATGATTCCAGCCGGGCGCGGTGGCTCAAGCCTGTAATCCCAGCACTTTGGGAGGCCGAGACGGGCGGATCACAAGGTCAGGAGATCGAGACCATCCTGGCTAACACGGTGAAACCCCGTCTCTACTAAAAAATACAAAAAACTAGCCGTGCGAGGTGGCGGGCGCCTGTAGTCCCAGCTACTCAGGAGGCTGAGGCAGGAGAATGGCGTAAACCCGGGAGGCGGAGCTTGCAGTGAGCTGAGATCCGGCCACTGCACTCCAGCCTGGGCCACAGAGCCAGACTCGGTCTCAAAAAAAAAAAAAAAAAAAAAGATGATTCCGGCCAGGTGCGGTGACTCTGGCCAGGTGCGGTGGCTCAGGACAGGCACGGTGGCTCACGCGTGTAATCCCAGCACTTTGGGAGGCCAAGGTGGGCAGATCACGAGGTCAGGAGATGGAGACCATCCTGGCTAACATGGTGAAACCCCGTCTCTACTAAAAATACAAAAGAAAAAAGAAAAAAATAGCCGGGCATGGTGGCATGCAACTGTAGTCCCAGCTACTCGGGAGGCTGAGGCAGGAGAATCGCTTGAACCTGGGAGTCGGAGGTTGCAGTAAGCTGAGATTGCACCACTGCACTCCAGCCTGGGCGACAGAGCGAGACTCCATCTCAAAAAAAAAAAAAAAAAAGCAAAGATGATTCCATGACATTTGTTAAAGCTTGGTGAGGAAGGCTTTGCTCAGGACCAGCGCCATAGGTACAGGGACCATGCAATAGGGCTTGCAATGGGTGTGTTGCCAAGGAGCAGAGTGGGCTCAGTGGACAGAAGATGACTGAGGAACATCAAGGGTTGGGGGATTCTGGCTAACCCCATCTAACTGGATTCTAGCTGGAGACAGGCAGGGCAATCAGACAGACCCGTCAGGCGGTGGAGGATGAGGACCCCAATTAAATCTCCAGGATGAGGGTTTGTTGCTAAACTGACCTAGCCAGATTCTTTGCTAAAACAGATTTTACAAGGAAGTGGGCCAATGGGCCTACCAGAAGATTCAGGAAGTTAATTAAAGTTTGACCACACAAAAAATCTTTGTCAGGAGCCCTCTCTAGGGAGCAGCATGTCTGGGTCTCCTGTAATCTTCCTGACGCTTCTGGCTGGGAATGCCCCAGGGAGCTGCCCAGTCCCAGGGCAGGAGGACCCAATGTGCCCTGCCCCCAGGCCGGGCCCTCCTGGATGCCAGGTGGGATCTGGGAGGGAATGTGCTCTCCTCCAAGCCCATGGAGGGGTGTATCCTGCTCTTCCTCCTGCTGCCTCTGGGGAAGTGTGGACCCCAGGCACCACCAAATTGCCCAGGGTGAACTCTCCCCTGCCGAGTAGGCAGCAGCTGGCCCCTCTTCCTCCCTGGAACTGAAACTCAGTGTCTTTGCACCCACCCCTGTGCCTGTGGCTGCTCCCCAGCAGGGCTGCTCTTAGAAGGCCACCTCAACATCCAGCCACTGCTCGGCCTCCATCCTCCCCCAGCCTCCCATTTCCCACCCATAACCTGGTCTGGACCCCCTTGCAAGCCTGAGCAGCAACTTGGACGTGCCAGGCAACGACCCAGGCAGCTTTCCCTCTGAGTCTTTTTTTTTTTTTTTTTTTGAGACGGAGTCTCGCTCTGTCGCCCAGGCTGGAGTGCAGTGGCGAGATCTCGGCTCACTACAAGCTCCACCTCCCGGGTTCACGCCATTCTCCTGCCTCAGCGTCCAGAGTAGCTGGGACTACAGGTGCCCACCACCATGCCCAGCTAATTTTTTTTTTTGTATTTTTTTAGTAGAGACGGGGTTTCACCATGTTAGCCAGGATGGTCTGGATCTCCTGACCTCATGATCTGCCCACCTCGGCCTCCCAAAGTGCTGGGATTACAGGCATGAGCCACCACACCCGGCTCCCTTGGAGTCTAGACCAGCCCTTCCTACAGCTGGGTCAGACCTGAGCTTCTCCTGGATCCAGCTCTCACCTCAGGTGATGGGGTCCGAGGCCTCCTGGGAAAGGCACTCCTCCCCAGATGTTTACTGTGCCCCTGTGATTTGTGGCGCTCTGTTCTAGGGGCTGGGAATACTAGTCCCTCCCTCCTGGAACTGGTTTTCCTAGTGATGGAAGGCAGATGATAAACATGTAAGTGGCGGTGTCTGCTCTGGAGGAAAATCGAGCAGGACAGGGAGCAGAGAGCAATGGTGAGGGTTACTATTTCATGAGTGGTCAGGGGGCCTCTCTGTCAGAGTGATGTGCACAGACCCGGAGGAAGGCGGGTGTCCCGTGGGAGAGCATTCTGGGCAAAGGAACAGGCATTCAAGAGCCAGGAGACAGCGCTGCCTGGGTGCCACCAACGTGGCCCTGACCCCAGGCACTGGCTGGGCACCACCCTGCCCCGGGAGTCTCCTCCTTCTGAATGTTTAACTGTATCTTGAACACAGCTGGGCTGGCTTTCAAGCTCCACACACGGCCTCCTCCCCAGGCCAGGAAGCCATCTCTCCTCTGACCGCTTCCTCCCCCAGGGCCCCTCCTCTCCAGCGCCCTGCACTGGGGGCAGTAGCGGCTACTGAATCACAAGCCACCTGACCATGAGCTTTCAGGACAAATTCTAAGAGGCCTGGCAATTAAAGGCCATTTTCCTGGCACCGGAAGTCCGCAGCCAGTCCAGCCCTGCCGCCCACCGCCGGCCAGTGGGGCCACTGCGCCCAGGCGACCTGGAAGCGGCTCTGCTGCTGTTGCAGGCAGCTGCCCCTCAGGTGATGCAGGGAATGGTGTGTGGGGAGGGGCACAAGCCAGGAAGGAGTCCTGGGAACAGCTTGAGGGACCCACACACCTGGCTGTGTGGATGGAAAGGGCCTCAGGGAAGGCGCCCAGGTGAGACTTCCGGGGACACGGCCCCCAGCACACCCGCCCCCTCCAGCACATCCACCCCACCCAGCACATCCACCCCGCAGGGGATCTGCCCCACCTCCCCGTCACACAGATCCGCCCCTCCAGAAAATCTGCCCCCCAGTAGATCCACCCACCAAGATCCACTCCCCTGGAGATCCGTCCCTCCAGCAGATCCGCCTCCCGCAGAAGATCCACCTCCTCATCAGATCCTCCCCCAAAGACCCACCCCCAGCACATCCAGAAGATCCACCCCCCGCAGCAGATCCGGCCCCCTCAGCAGATCTGCCCCTCCAGAAGACCCGCCCCTCACGGCAGATCCGGCCTTCCCAGCAGATACGCCCCTACGCCCCCTCCCCGAGTAGATCCGCCCTTCCAGAATATCCACCTCCCCCGCAGATCGGGCCTCTCCCTCAGAACCGCCCCCAGCAGAACTGCCCCCAGCAAAGCCGCTCGGGCTGGGCCTCGGGGCCTGGGGAAGGGAGCCGGCACCATTCCTGGGAGGGACCGGGCCCGCCCCTGGCCAGCCTGAGCCAATCAGCGCATGCTAGGCGGGCTGTCATGATTGGCTCCCAGAGGCTCACGTGTGGAGGCCTGACCAATCAGAGCCCGAGAGACACCATTGCAAGACTCTGAGGAGAGCTGGAGGTGGGTCAGTCCGCAGCTCGCCGCGCGGCAGCACCTTCCTGCCTACCCAGGCCAGTAGGCGCGGGTCTCGGGCCTGGCAGAAGCTTCTCCGGCCCCCTGCCCTCGCCTGGCCTCGCCCCGTCGCTTGCGTGCTTGTCTCGTCCTGCCCCCAGGCCCTGCCGGTCCCCACCCTTAGGCCGGCGTCCCTGCCCGGCCCTGCGCGAGTTGGCGCCAGCTCAGGAAGACGCCCTGAAGCCGAGGCCTCGGAAGCAGGTTTCTCCCGGACCTTCTCCTGCCCCGCGTTCCCCCCTAGGCTGGCGGTAGGGACCAGAACCCCCCAGCAAGCCCATAACCGGCCTTCGCGCTCCCGGTGGCCCTGGCTGCCGCCGAGGCCTCAGCCTGGAACCCCGCTCCTGCCGTCGGGGACCTTTCTGCGGCTGCCCACACGCGACCCCAGGCAAGGGGTGGGGGCGCGGGACCCTCCACGACAGGGCGGCGGGGCGCTCTCCCTTCTTCGAAATCAGCGTAAACTGGACCCGCCCCACCTCCCAGACCTTGGGGGAGTCCCGGGAAAGGCTGTGGCCTGGGGGTCTGCAGGGCGTTGGCAGTAGAGGTGGGGAGAGACCCCAGCTCTTTCCTGCCCCTCAGCCGTGCCTTCCTGCCCGTGAGCCGGGGACAGTGGAGGGGAGTCAGGGAGGCTCCTCCAGAAGGACTTTCTTATGACTCGTCCTATAAAGCCCCTCGGGCATAGCCATCCTCCCCAGGACCCACGTACTCTCCCGGACTGTGCTGGAAGCTCAGAGCCAGAATGACTTTTCCACTGAGGCTGGCTGGCCCAGTGGGCGGCAGGGACGGGGGCTGTGAAGAGAAAACTCACCCGCCAGGGTCAGGAGCTGGTTGCCCACTGAGTAAAGCAGAGGGGTCCCTGCCGCTTGCCTCAGGATCAAAGCCAGTTGGTGAGGCACTGCCTTGCAGTTGTAGGAGAGGAATAACGGCCCCCGTGGGTGCTTGGTTGGAACGATTAAAGGAGAATAGCAGTTTAGCACGATTATTTCACACAGTTCAAACCAGCTTATGTGGCGTCTTCAACAAAAAGTAATTGTTGAGAGAAGTGACAAGATGAAGGAGGACTCTGAGTCCGAGTCTCCCTCCTCGAGTCCCTGTGTGAGCAGAGGTAAATAATCGAAACTCACCAACCAGGAGAAATTCACCTAGGACTGGGGCAGAAGGTATACACCATGAGCCTGGAAATGATTAAAAAAACAATGAACACAGGCTGGGCATGGGGGCTTACACCTGTAGTCCCAGCACTTTGGGAGACTGAGGCGGGCAAATCATTTGAGGTCACAAGTTCGAGACCAGCCTGACCAACATGGAGAAACCCCGTCTCTACTAAAAATACAAAATTAGCCAGGCATGGTGGTACATGCCTGTAATCCCAGCTCCTGGGGAAGCTGAGGCAGGAGAATCACTTGAACCTGAGAGACGGAGGTTGGGGTGAGCTAAGATCACACAATTGCAATCCAGCCAGGACAGCAAGAGTGAAACTCCGTCTCAAAAAAAAAAAAAAAAAAAACCACAACAGTGAGCCAAAGGGACACAGCAGCAAGGGGTCCCAGTGGCCGAGGCTGGAATGACTTGAATAGCACAATAGAGTAGCGTTGGATTATAATGCACAGTGCTAAAGAAATATCGATGATTCTTTGCTGATGTAATAAGTGACTGAATGAGCCGGGCAAAGTGGGACCTGTAGTTCAGCTACTCAGAGGCTGAAGTGGGAGCATCAGTTGAGCTCGGGAGTCGAGGCCAGCCTGGGCAACATAGCAATATCCCATTTCAAAAAACAAAGGACTGAATAAATAAGTAGATGGGAGAGAGGAGACAATTGACCATGCAAGAGGAATCCAAATATTTTTTCTTTGAGACAGGATTTTACTCTGTCATTCAGAAGGCTGGAGTGCAATGGCACACTGTTGCCTTACTGCAGCCTGGACCTCCTGGACTCAGGCAGTTGTCCCACCTCAGCGTCCCAAGTAGCTGGAACCACAAGCATGCACATCCAGCTGAGTCCGAATAGTGTATGCAGATATGCCCTCACAGAGGTGACCTGAACTTCCTGAGTTGTGAGGGAGCCTCACCTGGGACCTCCTTTTAGGTAGCAGGGAAAAGGAGGAGGGTGAGCCACATGTGGGCACCTCCTTCCAGAGAGCATGTGCCTCAGCCTCCAGAGTAGCTGGGATTATAGACATGCACCACCAGCCTGACTAATTTTTGTATTTTTAGTCAAGACAGGGTCTCACTGTGTTGCCCAGGCTGCTTGAACTCCTGGGTTCAGGTGATCTTCCCACTTTAGCCTCCCAAAGTACTGGGATTACAGGTGAGATATAAAACTTCCTTATTCACAGACTACATGATTGTCTATATAGAGAACACTCAATCTGAAGCAACAGCAGTGATTGCAGCAAAGACCCTTGTAGAGCCAGTAAGTGAGTTTGGCATGTTCACCAGTAACACATACAAATTAATCTTAGTGCTGCGTGCAGTGGCTCATGCCTGTAATTCCAGCACTTTGGGAGGCTGAGGCTGAGGCTGGTGGATGGCCTAAGGTCAGGAGTTCGAGACCAGCCTGACCAACATGGTGAAACCCCCTGTCTAAAAATAGAAACACTAGTCGGGCATGGTGGCATGCACCTGTAATCCCAGCTACTGAGGAGGCTGAGGCAGGAGAATCGCTTGAACCCAGGAAGCAGAGGTTGCAGTGAGCCGAGATCACACCATTGCGCTCCAGTCTGAGCACCAAGAGTGGAACTCTGTCTCAAAAAAACAAAAAACAAAAAAAGGCCCGGTGTGGTGGCTCACGCCTGTAATCCCAACACTTTGAGAGGCCAAGACAGGTGGATCACAAGGTTAGGAGTTGGAGACCAGCCTGACTAACATGGTGAAACCCCATCTCTACTAAAAATACAAAAATTAGCCGGGTGTGGTGGCATGCGCCTGTAATCCCAGCTACTCAGGAGGCTGAGATGGGAGAATTGCTTGAACTTGGGAGGCAGAGGTTGCAGTGAGCTGAGATCATGCCACACTTGAACCTGAGAAGCAGAGGCTGCAGTGAGCTGAGATTGCGTCACTTCTCTCCAGCCTAGGCAACAGAGCCAGACTGTGTCTAAAAAAAAAAAATCTTATTACTATAGACAAGCAATAAGACGTTGGAAACAAGTTAAAAACACAGTAGCTCCTGAGAGAGAGAGAGGTATAAATTTAACGAGACAAAACAGGGTCTGTATGCTAAAAAACTACAAAATGCCAATTAAAGAAGACCTACATATGTGGAGAGACGGCACATGGCACGCTCATGGACTGGAAGACTGAACATAGTCAAGATGCCAATCTCAGAAGGATCTGTGAAGTTAACAAAATTCCAAAACATTTCAGTAGGACTTCTTTTTAGATTTAGAGAAGATGATTTTAAAATGTATACGGAATGGTGAAGGAGCTAGCTAAAACAGTAAAAAGGATAGATAAAACAATGTTTTAAAAAAGAGCAAAAAAGTTAGATGAATCACATTACAAAGTTTCAACACATGCTTTAAAGCCACAAAAATCAAGACTGTGGTATTGGCAAAGAAGAGACAGATGGGTCACTAGAAGCAGACCCACATAAATATGGCCATTTGATCTTTGACAGCAGTGCAAACAAAAGCAACCCTGTGGAGAAAGGATCATCAGTTCAACAGATAGCAATAGGGCAGTTGGTCATCCATATGGAAAAATTGGAACCTTGACCTAAACCTTACATTGTACCTAATTAACTCAAAATGAATCATATATAAATGAAAAACAAAACTATAAAATGTTTGGAAGAAAACAAAAATACCTTTGTACCTGACATTTGATAGAGTTCTTAGACATGATACCAAAGGCATAATCTACAGAAGAATCCATAAAAGAAAAATTTGTAAATTGGACTTTATCAAAATTAAAAGTTTATTTTTTTGAGACAGAGTCATGCTCTTTTGTCCAGGTTGGAGTGTGGTGGTACAGTCATAGCTCACTGCAGCCTTGACCTCTTGGGCTCGAGCCATCCTGCTTCCTCAGCCTCCTGAGTAGCTGGGACTAGAGATGCGTGCCACCGCGCCTGGCTAATTTTAAATTTTTTTTCCTGAGTCTGGGTTTTGTTGTGTTGTCCAGGCTGTGTTGCCCAGGCTCAAATTCCTGGCTTTAAGTGATCCTCCCACCTTTGGCCCCAAAGTAGTAGATATTACAGGCATGAGCCACCGTGCCTGACCTAAAAACGTTTGATCTACCAAAGACAATGCGAAAAGAATGAAAAGATGAGGAGAAAATACTCACAAATCATCTGTCCAACTAAGGACCTGTATTTAGAATACACAGAGAGCCCTTAAAACTTAACAGTAAGAAAATAGTCCAACTAAAAAGTGGAAGAGACCTGACCAGACATGCACCAGCGATGATACAAGGTTGACTACTGGGCACAGGAGAAGAGGCTTGACACCACCGGCCACCAGGAAATGCAGATTCAGCCACCACGCAGGCCACAAGGCACCTGCACCACAGCCGCAGTGCAGGAGAATGCTGGTGGTGCCCCAAGCTGCCAGGGTGTGGACCTGCTGGAAATGGTACACAGCCACATGACCCAGCAATCCCACTCGGGTATTTAGAGAAAGAAAAACATGTCCACATAAAAACCGTACGTAAATGTTTATTGATGCTTTATTCATAATCATTAAAAGCTGAAATTCGGCCGGGCGCGGTGGCTCAAGCCTGTAATCCCAGCACTTTGGGAGGCCGAGACGGGCGGATCACGAGGTCAGGAGATCGAGACCATCCTGGCTAATATGGTGAAACCCCGTCTCTACTAAAAAATACAAAAAACTAGCCGAGCGAGGTGGTGGGCGCCTGTAGTCCCAGCTACTCGGGAGGCTGAGGCAGGAGAATGGCGTAAACCCAGGATGCGGAGCTTGCAGTGAGCTGAGATCCGGCCACTGCACTCCAGCCTGGGCGACAAAGCGAGACTCCGTCTCAAAAAAAAAAAAAAAAAAAAAGCTGAAATTCAAATGCCTTTCACTGGGTGAGCTGGTAAACTGTGGCGTATCTATGCAGTGAAATACTACTTTGCAGTGACGATGGGGAGATATTGACACATTCGGCACCATGGGGGTGGGAAGAGGTGAAGGAAGGTTGGGGAAAGGCACCGTGGTAAGGTGTGGCACTAAGGAGATTTGGGGGATGGAACCATTGTGTGTGTGGACTGTGGTGATGGTCACATGACTCTGTACGTGTGTTAAAACTTCAAACTGAAACAAAAAAGTTAAAACTTTTAATTTAAAATATTAAAACATTTTTTTAAACTGACACGTATTCCTGATTTTGTTTTGTTTTGTTTTGTTTTGTTTGAGATGGAGTTTTGCTCTTGTTGCCCAGGCTGGAGTGTAGTGGTGCCATCTCGGCTCACCACAACCTCGGCTTCCTGGTTCAAGCGATTCTCCTGCCTCAGCCTCCCGAGTAGCTGGGATTACAGGCATGTGCCACCACGCCCGGCTAATTTTGTATTTTTTTTTAATAGAGACAGGGTTTCTCCATATTGGTCAGGCTGGTCTCGAACTCCTGACCTCAGGTGATCTGCCTGCCTCGGCCTCCCAAAGTGTTGGGATTACAGGTATGAGCCACTGCCCCCGGCATTCCTGATTTTTAAGAAACTGTAACAGAAGAAAAATTACTTGGTAAATGGTACATATCTAAACCTTCCAACAGTCATGCTTAAATCAAGATATTTAAAGTATTCCCATTAAAGTCAGAAAAGCACAGTTCTCCTTGCTATCGCTGTCAGTGTTTCTCCAGACATCCCAGCAGGGTGAGAGAACCAAAAAAGAGGGAAGGAGATGAATATCAGAGACAGGGTTTAGTAGTTTGTTGACGATACAATCATCTGCGTGTAAATCCAAGGAGATCCCCTGAAGAACCCTGAGGACCAGCTGAAGAGTTCAGTCCGTGCCGGATCCAGTGGGTTTCTCTACTCCACAATAACCCATCAGAGCGTGAGCCACAAGCCTCCACCTCCCTATGAAAGAATCACAAAACAAGCCGGAAGAGAAGTGTGTAAGGACCGCCTGAGGAAGATGCTAAAAGAGGGTGAGTCGGCAAACATGCCACATCGTGGATGAAGGATGTCAGCTACCCCACAAAGTAAACTGTACATTCATTTAAATCCCAATTAAATTCTGATGAGACTAAATGACACAGGATAAGCTGCCTCTGGAGCTGATCTAACAGAAGAAAAGCCAACATTAAAAGAAAAAAAAAGAAAAGACGGGTGAGGTGGCTCATGTCTGTAATCCCAACACTTTGGGAGGCTGAAGCAGGCAAATCATTTGTGGTCAGGAGTGTCTTGTGTGGTCAGCCTGGCCAACATGATGAAACCCTGTCTCTACTAAAAATACAAAAATTAGCTGGGTATGGTGGCAGGCACCTGTAATCCCAGCTACTCGGGAAGCTGAGGCAGAATTCCTTGGGCCTGGGAGGTGGAGGTTGGTGGTGAGCCGAGATTGCGCCACTGCATTCCAGCTTGGGTGACAAAATGGTACCCTGTCCCCCCCCCACACACACATAATAAATAAATAATAAAGAAAGAAAGAAAGAAAAAGGACGGGCATGGAGGCTCCTGCCATAATCCCAGCACTTTGGGAAACTGAGGTGGACAGGCAGATTGCTTGAGCTCAGTTTGAGACCAACCTGGGCAACATGGCAAAACCCCATCTCTACAAAAATAAATTAGCTGGGTGTGGTAGTGCCTGTAGTCCCAGCTACTCTGGAGGCTGAGGTGGGAGTATGGCTTGAGCCCAGGAGCCTGAGGTTACCGTGAGCTGTGATTGCACCACTGCACTCCAGCCTGGGTGACAGAGCGAGACCCTGTCTCGAAAAAAAAAAACCACACCATAAAGGGGGTCCTACCAGACCTGAGCAGAGCCATGGGCAACACAGTACAGGAATTAAGCAGGTGAGACGACCAGAGTCCTCACTGGTACCAGAAGATGGCAGCCCAGGAGAAAGCTACCAGTCAGAGGGAGGCCTGCCAGAGATAGCCACATCTCCTCTCAGAGAATGGGGGTGATGAGGCCCTACAGGCCAGTCTGCCCTGCGCTGTGGGGTAGAGGAAGCTGTGGGGCTGGACAACTACAATATTCACAGTTGTGGCACCAGCTGTAGGTGAGAAATGTAAAGGGGGACCCTATCCCCTCAACCTCTGAGGGGCCCTGGGCGACCAGGGGCTGTCCCCACCTGAGGGGTCCCAGCCTTCCTATAAGGCAGTGTGCATGGTGATGACTGAAGTCTCGGGGTGATCTCCCAGCAAGAGGTCAGGTCTTGGTTGTGTGTCCCAGGGTCTCAGTGAAATCAGCTGCTCCCCTGACCCAAGGCTCCCATGCCTCTTCACAGCAGGCCTACTGTTACCAAGGCCAGACCCTTTCATCTTTCAAAAGACTGACTAAAAATGCTTTAAAGAAGCAACCTTTGGCCGGGCATGCTGGCTGACACCTGTAATCCCAGCACTTTGGGAGGCCGAGGTGGGTGGATCACCAGAGGTCAGGAGTTAGAAACCAGCCCAGCCAACATGGTGAAACCCCGTCTCTACTAAAAATAAAAATTAGCCTGGCGTGGTGGCAGGTGCCTGTAATCCCAGCTACTTGAGAGGCTGAGGCAGGAGAATGGCTTGAACCGAGGAGGCAGAGGTTGCCGTGAGCCAAGATCACACCACTGCCCTCCAGCCTGGGCGACACAGTGAGACTCTGTCTCCCAAAAAAAAAAAGAAAAAAAACATAGGAATAAATGTAGAGGTCAAATGCTTGTTTGTCCAACTGCGACAGGAGTGTCATCCCTTGAGCAGGCCACATTCTCCCCACGAATTGGCGCGGGCAGATACTCTGGGGTGGGCAGGGTGGGCCCAGGGCAGCATCTCCTTCCTCACAATTGGAGCATAAGCCACCGAAAAAACAAATGTACTTTGTGTACTTTCGTTGACTGAGGAGTAATGTAGGTAAGAGAAAGGACTCTGCTTATTTATGTATTTAGGACTCTGTGCTGATTTATGTAAGCATAGTTGCATCTCTGTGTAAGCGGAAGACAGCAATATAATTCTTTCTATTAAAGGGGACGTTCAGTGCAGCTACTGCAGAGCACTGTCAGGACACAGGCCTCCACCGCCCCTCAGGAGGGACTCAGTACATCTCAAGGGAGTTTTATCCTTAAAAACCAGAAGCCACATGGACATCTACCTTGGGTGGATTTGGTGGGCCTCGGGACTTCTAGCAGCAGAAGGCCTTGGCTTCCTGAACACAGATGGTGCGGGTCTCATCGCAGCGAACCCCCTTGTTTTTCTGTTCCTCTGCTGCATTTCAGGGGACACTGTTCAGCCTTCACCCAGTCACAGGTGTACTAACACACATGACTCACAGGATTTTTGCCTTAGGCATACAGAACTGCATGGCAGAAACAAAACCACCAGCTAGCAGAGAGGCCGAGGCCTGGCTCTGCTGTGAGATTGCCAAGGTCCCTGCAGCCCCGAGCTGCTGCAGAACCCACAGGAACTGACTTCCAGAGCTTTTTTCTGGGGTCCTGGTGCAGGGCCCCACCCACCGTTCACAGGTGGAGCTTGAAGCTCTTAGACCCTAGGCTCCCGTGGCTACCATCACCGGGCTTTGTGGCCAAGTCCCCAAAGTGGGTGGACCCAATTTTGAGGACTTGTGTTTCCCCAACTCCCTGCAGTTGACGCTGACATCGGTGTCTGCTTGTGGTTTCAGTCAATATCTTGACATTTCTTTTTTTTTTTTTTTTTCTGGAGACGGAGTCTTGCTCTGTCGCCCAGGCTGGAGTGCAGTGGCCGGATCTCGGCTCACTGCAAGCTCCGTCTCCCGGGTTCACGCCATTCTCCTGCCTCAGCCTCCCGAGTAGCTGGGACTACAGGCGCCCGCCACCTCGCCCGGCTAGTTTTTTGTATTTTTTAGTAGAGACGGGGTTTCACCGTGTTAGCCAGGATGGTCTCGATCTCCTGACCTTGTGATCCGCCCGTCTCGGCCTCCCAAAGTGCTGGGATTACAGGCTTGAGCCACCGCGCCCGGCCAATATCTTGACATTTCTTAAGAGGGACTTGCCGAAAATAAGTAAAATATACTTTGAGTCAGTGAAGTCTTTTTTGTTTTTTTTTTTTTTTTGAGATGGGGTCTCGCTCTGTTGCCCAGGCTGGAGTGCAGTGGTGCAATCTCAGCTCACTCCAACCTCCATCTCCCGGGTTCAAGTGATTCTCCTTCCTCAGCCTCCTGAGTAGCTGGGACTACAGGTGCGTGCCATCAGGCCCGGCTAATTATTGTATTTTTTTTTTTTTTGAGACGGAGTCTCGCTCTGTCGCCCAGGCTGGAGTGCAGTGGCCGGATCTCAGCTCACTGTAAGCTCCGCCTCCTGGGTTTACGCCATTCTCCTGCCTCAGCCTCCCGAGTAGCTGGGACTACAGGCGCCCGCCACCTCGCCCGGCTAGTTTTTTTTTTTTTTTTTTTTGTATTTTTTAGTAGAGATGGGGTTTCACCGGGTTAGCCAGGATGGTCTTGATCTCCTGACCTCATGATCCGCCCGTCTCGGCCTGCCAAAGTGCTGGGATTACAGGCTTGAGCCACCGCGCCTGGCCAATTTTTGTATTTTTAGTAGAGACAGACAGGGTTTCACCATGCTGGCCAGGATGGTCTCGATTTCTTGACCTTTTGATCCACCCGCCTCAGCCTCCAAAGTGCTGAGATTATAGGCATGAGCCACCACACCCGGCCAAGTCTTTTTTTTTTTTTTTTTTTTTTTGAGATGGAGTCTCACTTTGTCACCCAGGCTGGAGGGCAGTGGCCGGATCTCAGCTCACACTGCAAGCTCTGCCTCCCAGGTTTACACCATTCTCCTGCCTCAGCCTCCTGAGTAGCTGGGACTACAGGCGCCCACCACCTCACCCGGTTAGTTTTTTGTGTTTTTTAGTAGAAACGGGGGTTTCACCGTGTTAGCCAGGATGGTCTCGATCTCCTGACCTTGTGATCCACCCGTCTCGGCCTCACTAAATGCTGGGATTACAGGCTTGAGCCACTGCGCCCGGCCTCTTTTTTTTTTTTTTTTTTTAAATGAGATGGAGTCTTGCTCTGTAGTTCATGCTGGAGTGCAGTGGGGTGATCTTGGCTCACTGCAACCTCTGCCTCCTGTGTTCCAGTGATTCTCCTGCCTCAGCCTCCTGAGTAGCTAGGGACTACAGGCTCCTGCCACCACGCCCGACTGATTTTTATTTTTAGTAGAGACAGGGTTTCACCATGTCAGCCAGGCTGGTGATCAGACTGCCTTGGCCTCCCACAGTGCTGGGATTACAGGCGTGAGCCACTATGCCCAGCCTAAGTCAGTTAAGTCAGACTGAACCTATTTTTAAAGTTTACTGCTTTAGGTTGTGAGAATGTAATTTTGGCCATATTCTCCTTTCCTTCCATTTCTAGTTTTCTCAGAGTTTCAAAATTGTTGTATATTTCTTAACTTTTAAAAACTGAAGTTTTGGCCATAGTGCTTTTTTTGGGGACGGGCGGCAAATTGTCATAGGGAGACGGAACATTCATTTGTTAGTTGACACACCTATGGGAATCAGTAAGTTCTTTTTTAGCTGTATTTTCCTTGGCATAATCAGCTCCAAGCTGCAGCGACCTCTTTCTGCAAGGAGACAAACTGAATGAGCTTTACAAAGTTTCTGGCCCAAACTCTGGTAGCAAATGCCGGACCAATTTAAATGAGGGTTGGCAACCAGGGTGACAATTTACAAATGCTGCCCGGAGCAAATCGAGACGTTGGTTAACCTGGGAGTGGGGAGGGCTGGGGTGAGGAAGGGAGCCGTGGGCTGATGTGTGCTTTTTGTGTGGACATATGTGCACATATGTGCAGACATGTGGTCTGAGCGCACACATATGTAGCATGCATGTGTGTGTGGCCAGTGTGTCTGCGGCCAGGCTACCTGAATGGTCCATCCAATACCCATGGCATTGTTCATCCCATGAGCAAGTCATCTCTCGTGCTCGTACAAATGATTTATATAATACATTTCCAGCCAGAAACACTTTCACTTAAGCTTTTCTTTTGCTTTTATTACAAGCATATAATATTAATTGGCAAAACACTGAATACAAGCTTCACTATCATAAAATCAAAACATTTAAGCAATATTCCAAAAAAGATTTGACAAAAACTAGCCACCAAGAGTACAAAAATTACACACCAACACAAAGCATAAAAAATGTAAACTTTCAAATTAAACAGTCAAAAACATGTATCTGCGTGATCACCTCCACACCTCGACTGCCTTCGTCTGCCGCACGCTGCTGGTAATGGCTGGGTGGCTGCACCGTCGTCCCCTAACCCAACATTGCTTTCGTCTGGGAAAATGCGTCTGATAGCCAATTAAGCCATGGGAGTGGACATTTACACGGAGGCTACGCACATCTCAGGGGACGCTCAAACTGCAGTTCGTTCCTCAGACGCACTATTGGGTGCGAAGGACACCTGGAGGGTGAGGGAGACCTCGGCGCGTTCCTGCGGGGCCTTGGCCACGTGGCCATCGCCCGCACCCTGTCCCCTGCCGGGACACAATATTTGTACAGATTATGGTATCATTTGAATGATTTTCTAATCTACTTATCTCAATTTATTTATTTAAATGTCAAGGCAGAGAAAGATATTGATCATGTTAAGGTCACGTGATGTGGTGGCGCAGTAATGACTTCCTGAGGAAACAGAGAATTGGATGTTTTGTGATTTAGCTATGTGCACTAAACTTATTTTCCATGTTTTGAGAGCACATTAAACATTCACGTACAATGTGGGAACAGGCTGGCTCATACCCAGAACGTCCAACCCAATGCCACCCTTTGAATCACTGTGAATGCCGTTCTGTTGCCATTCAGAGAAAACAAGCAAGGCTGCAAAGCCCGGGGGTGCAGGCAGCTGCAGTGTTTGGGCCAGGGCAGCTCTGCTCTTGTGGTCTGAGGCCATGTGGCCCCGCCTTGGGGCGGCCTGGCCACAAGCACGTGGGGTCCAAGGCACCAGGACCCAGGCAGGACCGAGGTGGCCCCACAGCGTGGCCCGAGGCATCACTGGCTGACAGGCACTCACACACAACCCCAATGACAGCATTCTCACAATAATAACAATGAAAAAGGAAAAACCAAAAGCTGAATGTATATATTTTGGAATTCCATCTATGTTCCCTTTCAATTTAGCAGAATAAATGCTACATTACAATTTAAACAGATGTCTAATAAATGTGTGTTGGAACCTATTGCACAAAAGCATAAAAAATGCTCTTCATCCACATAAAACAAAAACATACAAATTAAAAGCTACTCAAAGTAAAAAGAAGCTTGCAAAACATCTCACAATTTCATTTTATATGCCTGTAAATAAAGCTGGACCACTGAAACCAAACAATTGGATGGGAAAATATGATAGAAGGCTTAAAATAGAATAAATAATTTTATAAAGTTAAGTTTTCTTTTTTAACCCCCCAAATCTTAAATTCAATATTATATATTCTATTTGAATTTTCTATTTCCATGAAAACTGCATTGGTGAGACCGTATTCCGGGTAATTAGCCCCACTGCTGTTGAAAACGACGCATAAGGTGATTTAACAGCATTTGTTTTACCAGCATAAATAGTTGTGAAAACTTCTTCACAGTAACTCCATCTGTTTAAAAAAAAAAAAAAAAAACCACTTAATAGAATCCAATCATTAACCGATCCTGGCTTTCATGCTGGAAAAAATGAAATTCAGCCTTTTTCTGTGAAATGAGAGCTTGACAGAAAGGAAAGAAGGCCGCCCAGAGGCTCCACGGACGGCGGGGCCATTGCACTCCAGCCTCCAACGACTAAGGCTGCAAGGTCAGACGAGAGGCAGAGGCCCCAGGGCCGAGTCCTGTAGTGAAGACTGTCTGCACGATGAACTCCTAGAAAAATAGGGACTTCTGCTGCTGAGGTTTTGTCAGGTTAACGCGGTTACAAAAGCAGGGTCACCACCGGCTGGAGACATCAACACGGGCTCCACTCACCCGTCTCTCTGTGTATTTAAATATATCAGCTTAGCACCATAGCAAAGTCAAGTGATTTCAAAGATAGCTACAAAGTTACAAATATATATTATGACATTATTACAATGATATTCAGTTTAATCTGAACTGTGATTTAATTTTATTTTAATTTGGAGGCTTGTAACTGTTTAATCCTTTCTTATTCCGCCACACAGGAAAATGCCTAAGTTCTAATGTTACACTTAAAACTGCACTGTGATAACACACGGTTGTACAGAATGCTTCAGCAGTATGTATATTTTGAGGTAGACAGGTAATATTTATTCATACACAGCTACTCATAGACCCTTATACAGTGACTCTAGAAAATGATTTGGATGAACAGCAAGCTTAGGTAACTGAGTAACTCAAACCATCCTGGGAGTTGATGGGCTTAAAGAAAGAGGTGAATTTTGACCAATTCCTAACAAAGAACTTGCTTTTGTTTTAAAAGGCCTTACACTGACAATCACTCAAATGGAATTAATATGCATGTTTTCCTCATCCCTCAGATGAGGTCTCTTGAGCTGCTTTTTATCTAAAGGAAGCAGAAGAAAACAGCAAAATTCAAGAAAAAAATGTCCAAGGTGGATGGCTTCTTGGAAAGCCTGAGTGGTGGCCAGGGACCACCTGGGCTCCCAGGGAGCGGAGGGAGGAGGGATTCAGTTCCACAGGAAATAAATGGGAACAGCCTGGCGGAGAAGACAATGACAACTGCAGGACAACACCTCAATTGCTCCAGAAAACAGCCCTTGCTCCTCCTTCTGGCCTTTCCACACTTCCAAGTTACTGTTTTAAAGGAAAAAAAAGTGTGTGTGTGCTGACAGTTTATTCTCTAATGTGACAAAAACATGACCATCCAGGAGGAGAGGGGCTGACACTGCAACCAACTGAGGCTGAAACACAGCTTCAGCTGAAATGCAGCATCTGCAGAGCGGGGGTCATCTTCCCTCCGAGCCCTTCAGCTGCTCACCCTGTCCCTGCAGCTCAGAAAAACACCCTTCCAGTAATGGGCGGAGGAGCACAACAAGCTCCTCCCACCAGCAAAGGGGAAGGGGAGACCTTGGACAGAGGGGGCAGTGAGTGCGTCTGGGCATGAGCCCGAAGCAACCACCAGCAAATCCTCCCCATGGACGCCAGGAGAGCTCTGATCCCAACCACCACCACCTCTCCCTTCAGCAAAAAACGGGGAAAGAAAACGTAGGAAACCAAATGGCGGCACTCAACAATTTGTGCCGTTTTTAATACAAGTGATTTTTAAAAATAAGAATTGTTCTGCAAACCAGCACTGAGCTGGTCACATGGCCTCTGGTCTACCTGCTGAGCGTGTAAGAAACCGCAATGTGGAGTCTGGGATCCCGTTTCCAGGGCTGGGTGTGTCGGCCCCAGGCGAGTGACAGTTCGAGTGAGTCCCAAGTGCCGACCTCACACAATGAAGGGTGAACCAGTCAGGGAGCTGCTGTCGTGTTTCATAAGGTGGGAAATTGAATACAATGGTCAAATCATAATGTTAATGGAAACCTCTTTTGATTTGCTTTTAAATTAATTTTTCATATAACTTCTAAATCTTCAAGAAGCTAAAGGCAACATAAATATTGTCATTCACCATGAAGACATTTTTTCAATAACTTAGGAAGGATTCAATAAAAGTCCAACTATTATTTGAGGCTTATCATGAAACCTAATTCATAAACTAAACTGAAGTGAATTCAGATTTTCAAGACCTGGAAAGCAAGCAGAGGGAGCTCGTGTCAGAAGGTGACTCAGAACCGTGTTGCCTGCGAGAATCACTCTCGCCTGCGAGGCTGAAGCACAGGGTGGGGGGTTGGGGAGAGGACGATCGGCTCTGGGAGACTGTGAAGTGTTTTCATCCTCTGTAAACGTGGTGCTGGTAGTGTCTTGTTGAGTGTGAATTCTCTCTCATACAAAAGTTATAAATATTCTCTATTCAGAAGTCTGGTCCACATGACACCCAGAGGCAACGTTCTTAAGCGTGGTGGCCGGGAGCACCCAGGGGTGCAAGGGCCCAGTCTGCGGGTGCTGTGCGGCGCCATTCACAGCAAGTCCATCTTGGGTCTGTAGTGCAGCAGGAGCGGCGCCTTCTGGAAGACACAAGAACACAGCGCCTGCTTAGCAGGGGTGGAGGCGAGGAAACAGACTTACTTCATCGGGAAGGGCACTGAGGAATTGCGTCCCGTGAGACACAGTCCACACGGAGGACTACATAGAGACCCTTCTGTTCTGAGCAATGTCAAGATGCCAGTGGGGGAGACAGGCTGGGAAGACATGCGCCCTCTCCCCTGGCCCCAGGTGACCACCTTTACCTGATGTGGCCCTGGCCACCACTCCCTTGCCCCCTTCTCCCTCAAACCCTCTGGCCCAGCCCCAGGCCAGCCTTGGCTCCTTACCCCCCTCCCCAGGCAGCAGCACCAGCTGAGGTGGGAGAATTCCACCACTGGTTTCCTGCTTCAGAGGGGCCCAAAGGCCCCAGGGGACCCTCTGCTCATGGCACTCATGGACTCGGCAGTTTCCCACCGGGGACTGTGCCCCTCAGAGCTCAGCTGGCGCCTTCCAAGCTGGCTCTGGGGTTGATGATTTCAGAAAGACCAGAACTGTGTTTCATAACCATCTCTGTAGCTGAGTCATCACTTTTTTTTTTTTTTGATACAGAGTCTTGATCTGTCGCTCAGGCTGGAGTGCAGTGGCATGATCTCAGCTCACTGCAAGGCGTGCAAGCTCCACCTATCAGGTTCATACCATTCTCCTGCCTCAGCCTCCTGAGTAGTTGGGACTACAGGCGCCGGCCACCATGCCCAACTAATTTTTTGTATTTTTAGTAGAGATGGGATTTCACTGTGTTAGCCAGGATGGTCTCAGTCTCCTGACCTTGTGATCTGCCCACCTCAGCCTCCCAAAGTGCTGGGATTACAGGCGTGAGCCACTGTGCCTGGCCAGAGTCATCACTTTTAAGCTTTTAGAAAAGAGATGTGGGGCCAGGCGCGGTGGCTCATGCCTGTAATCCCAGCACTTTGGGAGGCTGAGGCAGGCGGATCACGAGGTCAGGAGATCGAGACCATGGTGAAACCCCATCTCTACTAAAAAATACACAAAATTAGCCAGGTGCAGTGGCAGGCACCTGTAGTCCCAGCTACTGGGGAGGCTGAGGCAGGAGAATGGCGTGAACCCGGGAGGCGGAGCTTGCAGTGAAACGAGATCGTGCCACAGCACTCCAGCCTGGGCGACAGAGCAAGGTTCTGTCTCAAAAACAAAAAAAAAAAAAAAAAAAAAAAAGAGATGCACAGCAAAGTCACTGCCATTCAGAGCAGACTCTGAAAATCAAATCACGCGTCTCACCTTGAATCTCCACCTCGTGACAACAACGAACTTGAGCGTGTGGTCCTTGCCCAGGATCTCCTCGTTGCATAAAATGTCCAGCTGGGGGAGAAGCAGGTTTGATTAGAAGCGGGGAGGTGCTCAATCCATGCTGACATGGCCACCTCGATGCTGGTGTGAAATCTGCAGCCCTTCCCCAATCATGCAAGAATGTGGCTAGAGACGGTGGTGGTGGTTCACGTATTCCTCCATCCCTACCTCACAGCCTAGACAGGGGGTGTGGTTCACGTATTCCTTCATTCCTACCTCACAGCCTAGAGACGGGATGTGACTCACGTATTCCTCTGCTCCTACCTCACAGCCTAGAGACGGGATGTGGTTCACGTATTCCTCCATCCTTACCTCACAGCCTAGAGACAGGGTGTGGTTCATGTATTCCTTTGTCCCTACTTCACACCTAAATGGAAATCCAGTGCAACATACAAGCTATGACAGAGCAGGCCTGTGCCAGTTAGGGGGATGACATTTCTGCAGGGGGTGCAGGCGCAGGGACTAGCTCCTTGCGGTTGTGGGTTCCCATTCCACCCCCACCTGGCCTGCAGCTGCCCTGTACCCTTTTTCTCTTGACGCCCAGGCCCCATCACACCCCATCTACCAAACCTGCTGTACTGAGAAATGGGAAGAGGTGGTTTGCAGCCCCATGAGCAGCCCAGACAGCTCCGGAATCGGGTACCCTGGTTCCCCAGGTGGCACAAGCACCTGAGAGGCCCACAGGGCTGATGTGTTTCCCTCCCCATACTACCCAGGCCTGGTCCACACCAGCCCCCTCCCACGGCTGCAGCCTCCAGGGGCACCTCTCCCCACAAGCCTTACCTTGGGTCCAGGCTGTCCCTCCCTCTCACCACAGTGCAAAAAGGCACTGGGCTCCCCAGTCTTTTAAAAAAATTAAACAGACTTTTTAAACAACAATTTAAGGTTCACAGCAAAATTGAGAGGAAGGTACAGGGAGTTCCCGTCCCCCTTGGCCACCCCCCAACCAACACCCTGCATGGTAGCACATTAGTCACCACCCAGGAACCTGCATTGACGTCACCTCTAGAGTCCAGAGCTGATGTCAGGTTGCCCTAGTGGCAAAGCCACAGGTGCACATACAGCAGCATTGCTGCCCAGGAGCCCTGTGCCTGTCCACTCCTACCACCCTCCCCAAGCCCCTGTAGCCTCCAGATGGTTCTGCCTTTTCCAGTGCGCCGTGCCGCAAAGCTGGAGTCACACAGCCTGCAGCCTTTTCAGAGGCGCTTCTCTACTTAGTAACAGACACTTGATTTTTCTCCCCCATGCCTGCTCCTGGCCTGACTGCTCGTTTCTTTTCAGTGGTGGATAATATTCCAGTATGGACGCACAACAGTTTATTTACCCACTCATCTACTGAAGGCCATCTTGGTCGCTTCCAAGTTTTGGTAATTATGAAGAAAGCTGCTAACAATATCCGGGTGCAGTTTTTTGTGGGGGCAGGAGATTTCGTTTAAACAACAGGGGGTATGGCTGCTGGATGGTTTGCCAAGAGTGTGTTTTGTGTTGTCAGCAGCTGCCAAGCTGCTCTCCACAGGGGTTGCAGGTTCCGCTTCCCACAGGAATGAATCTGCGTTCCCCGCATCTCCGGAGTGTGTTGTCAGTGCTTGGGATTATGGCAGTTCTACGAGGTGCGTGTGGTGCCACGTGGTTTTACTTGCATTTCCCTGATGATGTAGACAGTTCTTCAGATTCCTTTCTGGGGAAGACGTGAAGCAGCCCCATCTGTCTGAGTGGCTGGGTTGCGGGGCTGAGAGGCACGGTCACCGCAGCAACAGCGAAAACCTCACACTCTTCCCTGGAGGAACCAGCCCTGTGCTGGGAAATGGCCGACCCCTTCCCCACCCCCTGCAGCCCCACTGCCCCCGTGGCTTCCCGCTCCACCTCCACATGAAAATCCAAGGACTTCCTCGGCCTGCTCCGTCCCCAGCTACCATCCATCTTTTCTGTTTCGCTACACAGAAAAGCAAACAAAACAACTGAAACTTAGCAAAAAGACTTTCCCCATTTCCTCCTCTCCCTTCCTGCAATGTCCTGACTTTTCTCCATGGGCTCTAGGCAGCCCGTGCTCACTGAGTCTCCCCAACCCCAGTGTGCTGTCTGTATCCCCTGCCAACATGTGGGACACTCAAGGCTGGCACTAGCCCCCCATGATCTGACACAGCCTCTGCTCTGTGTCACCACAGCAGCTACGCCTGTTCCGAGACGCCACACCGCCCCCCCCTCCGCCAACTGAGCAGCCGCAGGCCTGCAGTCATTCCTGACCCCTTCCTTTTCTCTGCATCGCCACCCAAATACATCAGCAACTTATTGTGGCTTTCTCTGAATTAGTCTCCCACGGCTACCACGGAAATTAGCACAATGAGCGTGGTGGCTTCAAACAATAGAAATGTACTCAGTTCCAGAGTCCATAAGAGTCACGCTCCCTCTGCAGGCTGCCAGGGAGAAGCACAGTCCATTCCGTGTTGCTGCCACAGCACGCCACACACTGGGTGATTTATGAAGAACCCAGTTCTTCATAACCCAGAACTTCAGCACAGTTCTGGGAGCTGCGGCATTCAAGGTCACCACGTTGCCACTTGTGAAGGCCTTCTGCTGGGTCCGCACGTTGGGAAAGAAGAGGGAGAACCCATGCTGGCCAGTCCTTTCACAGCAGCGTCGATCTGTGCATGGGGCAGGGCCCTCGGTCTGAGTGCCTCCCCCAGGCCCTAACTCCCAGCACTGCCCCGCTGGGGATGGAATTTCCAACATATGAATCTGGGGGATGCCTTTGGACCACAGCAGGGGAGCCTGCCCTGGCTTCCAGCTGCTGGTGGCCCAGGCACTCCCTGGCTCGCCTCAAGGCTGCCTCCCTCCAGCCTCCAATCCGTCCTCTGCTCTGTCCTCACCAGGGCCTCCTGTCCCATCTTGAGTCTTCCTCTGCCTCACTTGTCATGGGATTTAGGCTCCACCCATACATTCCAGGATTATTTCATCTCAAAATCCTTCACTCAATTATATCTACAAAGATCTTTTTCCAAATAAGGTCCCATTTGTAGGCTCTGGGGGTGAGGACATGGCTTATCTTCTGGGGCCCACCGCTGAGCCCACTGCTGCTCCAGAGAGCATCTCAAGTCTGTCCACTTCTCCACCCTGACTGCCCCCACCACAGTCCTCCTCTTCTGCGACTCCTGGTGCTGGCCTCTCCTGTGTCCGTTTCTGCACAGCCTGAGCAATTTTCAAAAACGACACCTCAGACCCATGCTCCTGCCCACAGCCACCAGTGCCTTCTCTCTCCACGAAGAGCTGGACCCTGCTGGCGCCTGCATCTCCATGGTGTCACCGCCTTGGGGGCTCACAGGGACCCACACTGGCATGTTCGTGATGCACCCGCTGCCAAGGCCACCTCACGCCAGTATTCCTTCATCTCCTTACGCACCACAGCCTGGAAAGGTCCTCCCGCTCTCCATCCGCCCATGTCTCCCCTTGTGAAATTAAAGCACAGAATTTCTCGTTGCGAGGAAAACCTTTACCCTATTTTAAAACAATCTCATCATCCCCGCCCTAGTTCTCTCTTCCACTCACAGTGGCGTTCCACGTTCCCTGTCTCTGGGCATCCTCCTATCCTGCTCCCTGGTGGAGCAGGGAAAACTGATTTTTTTCTGATTAAAATCTCCAAAGTTGTTAAAAACAAAACGAAACTAAGCAAAGAATCTTAGAAGTGTCACTTTTACAAATAAGAGAGGACTTGTTATGGTTTCTACTTGGGGATCAACTGTTACCTCGTTAAAGGACGAAAGGTTGAGTTTTTTGGCGATGAACTTCTTTAGATGCAAGACGGTCGCCTGGGCGGAGCAGCGGATCCACTTCCGCTTCAGTCCCCGCAGTTTGCTGCTGTTACACTCCAGGCAGATGCTCACCTGCAGGAAAGGACGCTGGTGAGAACACAGCAGACAGGCTCCCCCGGACGGTTCTGGAGGCTTCCTTAGACATATTTCACTAATTCCTCAATCTAGGACTGCTGACCTTTTTAAGATCAGACATCTGCTTTGACTTCAACAGTGCAGAAAAATAATCTTACATACCTTATCTGAAAACCTGTTTATCATCTGCTTGCCATTTTGTGAACTATCACCTCACCCCGTTAATTCTGTGTGTTATTAACATAATATTTGAGAGTTAATTCCAGAGTTATTTATCCATCGCAGGCACTGAGTTCTTGGTCTCCAGCTAAGTCTGTCTGGACAAACACGGGGCAAAGAAGAGTGGGTGGCTCTGTGTCTGCGAAAGCACTCAGGGAGACAGCAACGACTGCAGGAAGACAGCAGGGAGAAGGCTTGAGCAGAGCCTCAGGTGGAAGGTCACAGCTGCCTTCCAGGTGACCAGCAGCTTGGCAGGAGACCCGCAGGATAAAAAGTGACTGAAGGGGATTGTGGAGTCCCAGCAGCCACAGGGTCCCAGTGGGTGCGAAAAGGAATCTGCCCAGGACCAGGCTCAGGACGAGTCTTCACCCGAGGGCCTGGCTGCTCGGCCCCCAAGATATGCCTGACAAGGAAGGGCGATGCTCACGGCAAACACTTCTAGAGGTGGAGCCACAACAAACGGCACAGTTAGGCCCTAAAAATGCAGTGGAAGGATGACCAGGGGGTTAACTGAAATATGTATGTCTAAAATTACAAAAGATACAAAAGGGAGGACACCAGGGGTACAGACAGGCAGGTGTTGAAGGTAATCAGACACAATTTCTAAAAATAAAAACACTGACAGAAACTAACATCTCAGTGGATGGCTGAACCACAGATTCATCTCAGCTGAGGAGAGACTGATATCCTAAAAAAAAAAAATCACTGGAGGAAGTTACCCATAAGGAGTAGAGACAAACACACCAATTAAAACAATAAAAGGAAGGCTAAGAGAAAGGGGGAAGATGGGAGCCCCAGAGAAAAGAACAGAAAGGAAAGGAAGTGTTAAGAAACAGTGACTAAGGATTTCCTACAACAGTGAAGGTCAGATTCTCAGTTTCAGGAAGCAAAATAATCCAAAATAAAAGAAATAAAAAGAAATACACACCCCGACATGGTGCAGTGACTGAGCACAGCCCATTACAGGCCCCCGCAAGAGCCACTAAGAAGAGAAGTGGATTCCGTGCAAAGAGCAAGAGAGAGATCCTTGCTGTAGGGTGAGGATGGAGTGAGGGGCTGCCTGCAAGCATCACAGGAGAGGGGCAGCACGGGGAGAAAGACCTAGAGTTCGGAGGGAGAAGAACACAGGAGAGGAGCCGCGCGGGGAGAAAGACCCGGAGTCCGGAGGCAGAAGAACTCGGGAGAGGAAGAACTCGGGAGAGGGGCAGCGAGGGGAGAGAGACCTGGAGTTTGGCGGAAGAAGTGAGAAGCGGGAGAAAGGGCGTGCCCAGTGAGAGCGGCGGTAGAGGTGCTTGTGCGGGGAGGGGCACAGACTTACAGTAACTTTGGACTTTTTTTTTTTTAGACAGAGTCTCCCTCTGTCGCCAGGCTGGAGTGCAGTGACTCGATCTCAGCTCACTGCAACCTCTGCCTCCTGGGTTCAAGCGATTCTCCTGCCTCAGCCTCCCATAGCTGGGACTACAGGTGCCTGCCACCACGCCCGGCTAATTTTTTCTATTTTAGTAGAGACGGGGTTTCACCATGTTGGCCAGGATGGTCTCGATCTCCTGACCTCGTGATCTGCCCGCCTCGGCTTCCCAAAGTGCTGGGATTACAGGTGTGAGCCACCATGCCCAGCCCACTTTGGACTTTTAAAAATATAAATAGTTTAAACATTTTGTAACCACTAGTAAAACAGAAGTAGAGCTTATACCTTGCAAACTAGGGGAAGAAAGAAAGAGATTAAAGTTAGTAATTCACTTGACAACAGGGAGGAAGAAAGCATAGGAAAAAACTGACGAAAAGAGCAAAATAAAAAAATAAAGCAGGAACCAACTCAGATCCTCCATGGAAAAATCGTGGAATGTGTAAGGTAATGTGCCAGCTAAACAATTTCCTGATTTTTTTTTTTTTTTTTTTTTTTTGAGACGGAGTCTCGCTCTGTCGCCCAGGCTGGAATGCAGTGGCGCGATCTTGGCTCACTGCAAGCTCCGCCTCCTGGGTTCACGCCATTCTCCTGCCTCAGCCTCCCGAGTAGCTGGGACTACAGGCGCCCGCCACCTCGCCCGGCTAGTTTTTTGTATTTTTTTTTAGTAGAGACGGAGTTTCACAGTGTTAGCCAGGATGGTCTCGATCTCCTGACCTCGTGATCCGCCCGTCTCGGCCTCCCAAAGTACTGGGATTACAGGCGTGAGCCACCGCGCCAGGCCAAAAGTTTCTGATTTTTAAAAAAACCTAACTCTATGTTGTAAACAGTGTCACATTTAAGACACTTTAAGAACAGAAATACCACACAAGTATTAACCAACAGAAAGCTGGCATAGCTAGATTAGTATTAGTCAAGCAGACTTTAAGAAACAGAGCTTAATGAGGAAGAAGCCCCCTAAAGACAAGAAACATTTCTATACGGGACACAGCTGGTGACAAAAGCGCGCCGACAGAATGGCCGTGGTGGGCTTCACGTCTCTGTAAGCAGCGGACGTGCCCTGCCCTCAACAGGCAGCCGCTGTCTCAGGCTCAGGGAACAGGCGCGCCAGGCACGCACACACAAGTCTGAGGCAGCAGGGTCTGCAGTGTGTGGGGCCCACAGGGCAGCAGGAAGGGGCTGCACTGATGAATGCCGGCCTGCATGCACCTGAGGGAAAACGCAGACACATACAGGCGGGGGCGGGGTCAGGGGTGGGGGGGGATTGTGGAAGGAAAACAAGAAAATGTTTACATTTGCTCAGATTTGCATACATACAGGAGATAATCACACAGTGGTTCTCTATAGGTCACTACAGACAGTGACACAGATGAGAACAAAATTAAACCTTTTCTATAATATTAATCTTAGGACTAAACCAATGTATTACCTATTTAAATACACTTTAAGTTACAAGCACACTTCTAATTTTTAGGCTTTATTATGGCACAGTTTACACACCTCTTTTATGTATATGATGCAATAATCTTCCATACATTCACAGACTTTCTCGATGATCGCCATGGCAGTCTGGGATGGTTTCCATCACCTCAGAACCCCCCATCAGGCCCTTCTGCAATCTGACCCTGCTGGGGGAGTGGGGTGGGGAGTGAGTGTTTAATGGGGGCAGAGCTTCAGTTTGGGAAGATAAAAAGGCTCTGGAGATGATGGTGGTGGCGGCTGTACAACATTGGGTTTGTACCCAAGGCCACTGAACCACACACCTGAAAATGGTTAAAATGGCATATTTTATGTGCATTTAACACAATTTAGAAAGCTGGTAAAAAAAAAAAAATGAAAATTTAAAAATTATTTTAATAAGAACCAAATTATGCAGCTGGAAAGTAAAGGAATGTTCAACTCTAGAGTTTAGAAAAGAGCCGGGTGCAGTGGCTCACACCTGTAATCCCAGCACCTCGGGAGGCTGAGGCGGCTGGATCATTTGAGGTCAGGAGTTCGAGACCAGCTGGGCCAACATAGTGAAATCCCATCCATAATAAAAATACAAAAATTAGACGGGCATAGTGGCATGTGCCTGTAATCCCAGCTACTCAGGAGGCGGAGGTGGGAGACTCACTTGAACCAGGGAGGCAGAGGTTGCAGTGAGCCGAGATTGCGCCCCCACACTCCATCCTGGAATATAGAGTAAGACTTCGTCTCAAAAAAACCCCCCAAAAAACAAAAAAAAACAAAGGCTGGGTGTGGTGGCTCATGCCTGTAATCCCCGTATTTTGAGAGGCCAAGGCAGGTGGATCACCTGAGGTTGGGAGTTCAAGACTAGCCTGATCAACACGGAGAAACCCTGTCTCTAAAAATACAAAAAATTAGCCGGATGTGGTGGCGTGCGCCTGTAATCCCAGCTACTCTGGAAGTCTGAGACAGGAGAATAGCTTGAATCCGGCAGGCAGAGGTTGCGGTGAGCCGAGATCGCGCCTTGCACTCCAGCCTGGGCAACAAGAATGAAACTCCATCTCAAAAAAAAAAAAAAAAAAAAAAAAGGACAATTCTGAAGAAGAAAAATGAGGGGGACCTACTCTCCCAGAAGACCACAGCTTAATGGTAAAATAAATCATTGCAATTCACTTAAGTTCCTTGTTGTTTTGGCACAATGGGAGACAAGAGACCAGCAGAACAGAGCAGAGAGCCCGGGGGGACCTGACAGTGTGGAAACCTGGCAAAGTTGAACCCACCCGTCCATTCTACACACAAGGTCAACTGTAGGGGCTTACAACCCAACTGGGAAAAGCAAACCTTTCAAATATGTTACAAGACAACGTAGAAGAATGTATTTATGACCTTAGAATGGGGAAACATTTTTAAGACACAAAAGAAAATACCGAGAAATTTAATTATGTCAAATTTAAAACTGTGGATGATGGTAGGTTGAAGAAAGCCAACAGCCACAGAAGGAAAGACGATCGCTGCGGTGAGCGCGGGGCGGTGAGGGAAGAGGCAGCCCTGCAGCTCACGTGAGGAAAAGTCAGGCTGCCCAGGACAGAGACGGGCAAAGAACAAGTAAGCAACTCACACGCAGAGGAGCCCAGAGACGTGCGATGAGCCTCTGGACACCCCACACACAGGAGACTGATCAGAAATAACACAGATACCGTGGAACACACCTGCCCAGGGGGACAGGTGCAATGTCTTAGAAGAGTGATGGGCCGGTCACCACCTAAAAGTCTCCAATGTTAGAACAGATGGGAAATTAAGTGTAAAAACGTCACAGCGTACCAACACGTGCCACGCACACACTGTGCACACACTGCGCGCTCCGCGACACCACGTGGCCCTGTGTGTACACGGCAGTCACCATCAAGCGGTTACGTTACACAGCTCGAAATGCAACTTTGATTGTAAAGAGGGCACTACAGAAGGACCTGTCGCTTTCTATGCCTACCCATCGGCCTGCCTGAGAACACTGAGCTCCTTATCCACCTGGAAATGAAAAAGAGCCCAAGATCTGGCATCTGCATCTGGGTCACCAGCGAGTCCTACAGGCTCCCTCCCTTTTTTTGGGGGGGAGGGGGGACAGAGTCTCGCTCTGTCGCCCAGGCTGGAGTACAGTGACGCGATCTCGGCTCACTGCAAGCTCCGCCTCCCGGGTGCACGCCATTCTCCTGCCTCAGCCTCCCGAGTAGCTGGGACTACAGGCGCCCGCCACCTTGCCCGGCTAATTTTTTTTTTTTTTTGTATTTTTAGTGGAGACGGGGCTTCACCGTGTTAGCCAGGATGATCTTGATCTCCTGACCTTGAGATCTGCCCACCTCAGCCTCCCAAAGTGCTGGGATTACAGGCTTGAGCCACCGCGCCTGGCCGCTCCCTCCCTTTTAAATATGCCCCAACTGGGCCGGGCGCGGTGGCTCAAGCCTGTAATCCCAGCACTTTGGGAGGCCGAGACCGGCGGATCACGAGGTCAGGAGATCAAGACCATCCTGGCTAACACGGTGAAACCCCGTCTCTACTAAAAAATACAAAAAACTAGCCGGGCGAGGTGGCGGGCGCCTGTAGTCCCAGCTACTTGGGAGGCTGAGGCAGGAGAATGGCGTGAACCCGGGAGGCGGAGCTTGCAGTGAGCCGAGATCCGGCCACTGCACTCCAGCCTGGGCGACAGAGCAAGACTCCGTCTCAAAAAATAAATAAATAAATAAATAAATAAATAAATATGCCCCAACCCAGTGCTGCACACGCATTGCCACCTGCCTGGGCCTCCGGCTCCGACTCCTGCCTGGTCTCCGCATGGCCATCCTGGCCACGCAGGCCGCTCACTGCAGAGCAGCTGGCTTTATCTGGGGATAAAGCCACGCCCGGCTGCATCCCACAGCACACCCTGACCTCACATTCCATCTGCCTCATCTCCCTCCTCTGGGTAAACAGCAAGTTCTCACCATGGGCCCCCAAGGTCCCCAACCTTGGCTCGTTCACTCTGCCCCGAACTCACTGCCCATGGCACGTGGGGCAGCTTGGCACCAGTTCCCAGCTCACTGCCCCCTGCCTCACCTCTGCAGTCCAGGAGACGCTCTTTCCACCCTCTGCCCCTTCCACGTCCAGGGGGTCTGGCTTGGATGCATGGGCTCTCTGCTCCCCACCAGCCAACCCTCACCACGCCGGCTGTGAGGTCCCTGCAGGCAGAGCCCACTTCCAGCAGCCGTGCAGCAGGAGCAGGGGTCCGGCTCTCGGGTGCGAAGTCCCAGGAGCCCAAGGGTGCGGACAGGAGCTGGCGGGCCAGGAAGGCAGAACTCAGAGGAGTGAAAACAAACCACATTTCCAACTCCACATACAGGAGCCACTGGAGCCTCTAGAGGGCGGGAGGGGCCCCACACCAGGCCCCCAGCCTGTTCAGGGCACAGGAGCCATTTCCCCTGTTTCTGGTGCTGGGACACCACACCCACCACGTCACAGGCCCAGTAAAGGTTTCCTAACTCCGTACGAGTGAAGACGAGCACAGACCACACCAGCTCCGCAACCCCACTGGGGTCTGTGGGTGCCAGGACCACCAAAGACAGACGCAACTCCTCCCAGGACCCAGAAGGCCCCTGAAGTCCACTGGGCAGCTGCTCGCTCCAAGGGAAGCTGAATGTAGGGTTTGTAGGAGGTCAGAGTCTCACTCTCGTTGCCCAGGCTGGAGTGCAGTGCCTTGAACTCAGCTCACTGCAACCTCTGCCTCTCAGGTTCAAGCGATTCTACTGCCTCAGCCTCCTGAGTAGCTGGGAATACAGGCGCCCATCACCACACCCAGGCTAATTTTTTGTATTTTAGTAGAGATGGGGTTTCACCTTGTTGCCCAGGCTGGTCTCAAACTCCTGAGCTTAGGCAACCTGCCTGCCTTGGCCTCCCAAAGTACTGGGATTACAGGCATAAGCCACTACGCCTGGCCCAGAGTGTTCTTTTTTTTTTTTTTTTTTGAGATGGAGTCTCGCTCTGTTGCCCAGGCTGAAGTGCAGTGGCACAATCTCGGCTCGCTGCAAGCTCCGCCTCCCGGGTTCACGCCATTTCCTGCCTCAGCCTCCGAGTACAGGTGCCCGCCACCACGCCCGGCTAATTTTTTGTATTTTTAGTAGAGACGGGGTTTCACCGTGTTGGCCAGGATGGTCTCGATCTCCTGACCTCATGATCCATCCACCTCGGCCTCCCAAAGTGCTGGGACTACAGGCGTGAGCCACCGCGCCCGGCCAAGAGTCTTCTTAAACATTAAGTTCTAGGCTGGGTACGGTGGCTCAACCTGTGGTTCCTACTCGGGAGGCTGAGGTGGGAGAATTGCTTGAGCCCAGGAGGTCGAGGCTGCAGGGAGCTGAGATTGTGCTACTATACTCCAGCCTAGTCAAGAAAGTGAGATCCTGTCTCAGAAAATTAAAAAAAACTTTAAAGTTCTATTCTAATTTCCTTACCATTTGCTCCGGGGCTTCTCAGCTCTGGGAGAGAAGCTGCCCACGCCCTCTCCTGGGCCACCTGGCAGCTCAGGTGTGTGAGCCATCAGGGCCCAGACGGGCCTCCAGTGAGGGCTGGGATCTGTCTCCCACTATCCAGGTGACTGAGCTAATCTCAAACACAAACCTTTGTGGTTCAACAGAGGACAAAGCCTACTGAAGTGAGACAAAAGAGTTTCATCAGGGACATGTTCAGAAGAGCCCCAGACGGACGGGCACCAGGAGGAGACTGGCAATCCCGAGGCTCTGAAAACGAAGATGGGCGGGGGCTGAGCGTCTGGATCGGACAGAGGCCTGAAGGGGGTGGGAATCTCTGGGGTTGCGCTGACGGGGTCACGGCCACGTGCCGGCCCCTCCTGTCTGCCCAGCCTCAGTCTGGTGGGGAGACCCCGGGGGCCTGGAACCGGAGTAGGAGGCTGCATGCACAGGGGTCGAAGTCCACGTAGAGCCCCTGTACCCCCAAGACTGCACCACACCCCACCCCCAAGTCCTGGTGGACACTCAGGACCCCAGCTCAGGGCAGCAGGCCCGGCCCCCACCTCACTCCTTATCCACAAACCCCACCCTTGGCTGCCCAGTCTCCAGAGGCCTCAGGATGCCCACGCAAAGCCAGGCTCTGGAAGCGGTGGCTGTGGGGGAAGGAGCAGAACAGCTGCAGGCCACACATCCAGGAAACCCGCCGGCTGCTCCCAAAGAAGTCAGGCTCCAGAAAGCAGAGTTCTGGAATTAAACAGACCGATGGTTTACACTTAAAAACAGATGAGAGCGAAGAACAGCTGTGAAGCAAATGAGTCACCTGAGGCTTCCGGCGGTGAAAGGAATGGGGTCACACAGAGAAGATGGCAGATGCAGGGACTGCAGGAGGCAGAACTGAGAGGAGAAGGAACGACCAGGGACCTCAGGAGGGAACAGCAAGGGCAGCGGAAGAGGTGGCTTCCGCCCATTTCCGAACTCCCAAGGTCAAGTGTGGGAAGCACCATTCACCTGTGCAGGGGAGTGTCTTCCAGGAGGATCCCCGTCCCCCCTCGTAAAACAGAAAGAACGGCCTCGTCAAGTACTTTGGTTTCGAAGACGTCGTGAGTAAAGAAACCCGACAGGCTTTTGCGTTGCTCAGCGATGACTAAACTTGCCTCCCTCGGGAAGATTCGGAGGAGCCACCGGTCCCAGGAGGCCTGTGCCTTGAGGCTGAGTGCCCACCAGCGGTGGGTGGGGGTGAGGGGGCCTGCGCCCGTTCGATGATGGAGAAGAGGTTGCCTGTGAAGCCAGCATGGCCGGCTGATGCCACCCTGAGCCTCGGCTGCTCCAAGCTGGCTGCTGAACCAACCTAGAGCTGGAGCCCAGCCAGAGGCCGGAGGGGTCGGAGGGGCCAGAGCCTCCAGGTACAGGCACAGCATCCACACCCTCATGCCCTTCGGAGGGGCCACCAGGGGAGGGCACAAGGCTGGGAGCAGAGACATGGGCCTGGGTGGCGGGTGCTTCCCTCATCTGTGTGGTTTTTTTTTTTTTTTTTTTTTTAATGCTTAGTATGAAAAGTACATTGGCCGGGCGCGGTGGCTCAAGCCTGTAATCCTAGCACTTTGGGAGGCCGAGACGGGCGGATCACGAGGTCAGGAGATCGAGACCATCCTGGCTAACACGGTGAAACCCTGTCTCTACTAAAAATACAAAAAATTAGCCGGGCGAGGTGGCGGGCGTCTGTAGTCCCAGCTACACGGGAGGCTGAGGCAGGAGAATGGCGTAAACCCGGGAGGCGGAGCTTGCAGTGAGCTGAGATCCGGCCACTGTACTCCAGCCCGGGCGACAGAGCGAGACTCTGTCTCAACAAAAAAAAAAAAAAAAAAAAAAAAAAGAAAAGTACATAATTTAATCAGGTCATCCGAATGACTGAGAAGGGTTTAAGAGTTAAGAGAAGAAACGACTGTCACTGGTGTGAGGGGGACAACATAGAGCCCGTGACTGGCAGGAGTTTAGGGGCCACTGTGCTGGGCTCGGAAGTGACATGAGGACGTGGCAAAGCACAAATCCAAACACAGCAGGAAGACACCAGAAACACTCAGAAAACCCACGCAACCTCTGGCTAAGTCTAAATAACCGTAATGTCGCATCCAAACTTCAGTAAGATGAGGAAGCGATTCCTAGAATAAAACTAGTGAGAAATAAAATTTTAAAATTACCAAAAACAATCTGGAACAAACCCTCAGATGACTTCCAAGTTTTGGAAGATGGGGATCAGGAACTCATCACAAAGTTACAGACGCAGATAATCCCACAAACGGACACGGAATCCAAGTTTAAGAGCAGCCACAAGAACAGAAAGATAATCCAAAATTCCCAAACCATCAGAGCAGAGAAAGAAGTCAACAAACCTGATCCAGGCCCTCAAGGGTAGAGGGGAAGAAGATGTGTTTTCTCACAAAGACAACGGGTTAAACTCCCCTATCAAAGATAACCTGAGATGGGTGTAAAAAAGCCAAGCAAAAGCCTCTGTAACACACCTGAGACAAATGACAGGGAGGGTGGAAGCAGAGCCCAACAGCAACAGTAGCGATGTTAGTACAAGAGAAACGGGGGTTGGAGCAAAAACACACTAAACAGGAAAAAAAGAGAAAAAAAAGAATCCACGCTGGCAAAAGGTGCAAGTCATCAAAACTATGTAAGAACCACCAGCCTGCACACCCAGCAGCACGGCTCCTAAGCATCACTGCGAGGTTAGAGCAACAGAGAGAACAGGAATCTAAAGGGGTGCGTCAACAAGAAAAACCACCGAACTTGAATGTCGGAGTTAACCATCTCCCAGGATGCCGGCTTGCTTCTCACTCATTCAACGTAACACCTCAAGGTGCCTCACAAGTAGGAAATCATTTAATCTTCCTAAAAACCTCGAGGCAATCTCATCACCACCTCACACCACAGACAGAGAAACTGAGACAGAGGTAGGTCACTTGTGAAGGCCACGCCCTGGCTAAAGGCAGAGCAGGACGTGGACAACTGGCCCCCGGGGTCTGCTTGTTTACCCACCACACCAACCAGCAAACTCAGCCAAAGGAAAATCACCCCAGGACCCCTGGAAAATCTGCACCCAAGTGAACAAGAAAGAAGATCTCAATCCCCCAAGGCGGAGGTCCGCGTAGACAACACTCCCTGACCAACACTCCCTGACCGCTCGGGAAGGAGACTAGAAAGGAGAGTGGATGGAACCCAAAAAGGCCATGTTACTCGAATACTTCAGAACAAACTTCTTGATCAAAAAGGAACTCTGATGAAATTACAGCTTCTTTAGAAATGAATGCCAGTGAAAATGTTACTCATAAAAGTGTGCAGGGAGGGCCGGGCGCGGTGGCTCAAGCCTGTAATCCCAGCACTTTGGGAGGCCAAGACAGGCAGATCACGAGGTCAGGAGATCGAGACCATCCTGGCTAACACAGTGAAACCCCGTCTCTACTAAAAAATACAAAAAACTAGCCGGGCGTGGTGGCGGCGCCTGTAGTCCCAGCTACTCGGGAGGCTGAGGCAGGAGAATGGCGTAAACCCGGGAGGCGGAGCTTGCAGTGAGCTGAGATCCGGCCACTGCACTCCAGCCTGGGCAACAGAGCGAGACTCCGTCTCAAAAAAAAAAAAAAAAAAAGTGCAGGGAGAAGCCAGGAGCACACAGGAAACACACAGCCAGAAATGCACTTACAAAGACCGGGCAGGCATGCGGGCTCATGCCTGGAATCCTGGCACTTTGGAAGACTGAGGCAGGCGGACTGCTTGAGCCCAGGAGTTCAGACTGGCCTAGGCAACACAGCAAGACTCCATTGCTACAAAAAATTTAAAAAGTTAACTGGTGTGGTGTGCCAACAGTGTCTGCTACTCTGGAGGCTTGGGCAGGAGCCCAGGAGGCAGAGGGTGCAGGGAGCTGTGATTGTACCACTGCACTCCAGGCTGGATGAGAGAGCCAGATCCTGTCTCAAAGAACAACAAAAGACTTTTTTTTTTTTTTTTTTTTTGAAATGGAGTCTTGCTCTGTCGCCCAGGCTGGAGTGCAGTGGCGCGATCTCTGCACACTGCAAGCTCCACCTCCCGGGTTCACGTCATTCTCCTGCCTCAGCTTCGCGAGCAGCTGGGACTACAGGTGTGAGCCACTGTGCCCGGCCATTTTTTTTGTATTTTTAGTAGAGATGGGATTTCATCATGTTAACCAGGATGTCTTGATCTCCTAACCTCGTGGTCTGCCTGCCTCAGCCTCCCAAAGTGCTGGGATTACAGGCGTGAGCCACCGCGCCTGGCCAACAAAAGACTTTTAACTCAAGATGTCAGAAAAAAAAAATGTTTTAAGAAAATTCAGCAAGGCTGGGCATGGGGGCTCACGCCTATAATCCCAGCACTTTGGGAGGCCAAGGTGGGTGGATCACGAGGTCAGGAGTTCAAGACCAGCCTGGCTAACATGGTAAAACCCCATCTCTACTAAAAATATAAAAATTAGCAGGGCGTGGAAGGGCATGCCTGTAATCCCAGCTACTTGGGAGGCTGAGGCCTGTCTCACAAAAAAGAAAAAAAAGAAAATTCTGTAGGGCGTGGTGGCTCATGCCTGTAATTCTAGCACTTTCGGAGGCCGAGGCGGGCAGATCACCTGTGGTCGGGAGTCCAAGACCAGCCTGACCAACATGGAGAAACTCCGTCTCTACTAAAAATACAAAATTAGCCGGGCGTAGTGGCGCATGCCTGTAATCCCAGCTACTCAGGAGGCTGAGGCAGGAGAATCACTCGAACATGGGAGGCAAAGGTTGCAGTGAGCCGAGATCGTGCCATTGCACTCCAGCCTGGGCAACAAGAGCAAAATTTCATCTCAAAAAAGAAAAAAGAAAATTCAATGTTTGATCAATTAAAAAAAAAATTGGCTCTTTTGAAAGCAACAAATACATCTTGAGCACATCAAGGATCAAAAGAAAAGGTAAATATTAGTAAAAATAAGCACTGATATAAATTTAAAACTGCAAAACACAGATTAAACTGGAGGAGGACATCACACACAGCTTTACATCAATCCGTGGAAAACCACACCAGAGGAAGGGGGAGCAGCAGCCTGCGCCCCTCTGGAACACCAGCCCACCCAGCAGACCCCAAAACCGAATTTCCACAAGATCCCAGGGGGCTCCTCCCAGGGGGGAACTGCTCTAAGGACAAGTAACTAACAAAGGCCAACCAGGAAAGACCTGGGGCCTCAGCGCAGACGAGACCAACGCCACAGAGAGAAGAACAGCGTAGTTCCAGAAGAGCCGCCAAGCCACCAACAGAGGAAGCATCAGGCACTTAAACACCAGGAACCAAGCATGGCAGTGAAACCAGGGGTCATTAAAGAAGAGGGCGATTTCCTCTCTTCCTGCCCCTGCAGACCCCTTCTCTGAACTGGCTGCTCTTCTCTACTGACCCAAAAGGCAACGCCATCACATCCCACGTTGGACACACGTGTCTATTTCTGTAATGCTCACTGAACCTTTTAAACAATGCATAAGTATAAACTAAAAAGTTAAGGTCCCATTACTCAGCCGGGCGCGGTGGCTCACGCCTGTAATCCCAGCACTTTGGGAGGCTGAGGCAGGCAGGTCAACTGAGGTCAGGTGTTCAAGACCAGCCTGGCCAATGTGGTGAAATTCTGTCTCTACTAAAAATACAAAAGTTAGCCGGGCGTGGTAACAGGTGCCTATAGTCCCAGCTACTCAGGATGCTGAGGCAGGAGAATCGCTTGAACCCAGGAGGCAGAGGCCGTAGTGAGCCAAGATGGTGCCACTGCACTCCAGCCTGGCAGACAAGAGTAAAAACTCCACCCCCCAAAAAAAGTTCTTTAGACGTGGTTATGGAATTTCACTAAATTCTTTTTCTGCATGTCTGTGACCATGTAGTTTTTCTGTCTTCATCTGGTAATACAGTAAATGACACACGGACACACGAAGAGGCCTTCGACGTTCACTCCCACTTTCAACACACTGCTGGGCTGTGCCTTCTTTCACATAACATTCACAGACGCACACAGACGTGCCCGGAGGAAAAGGCACACAACTCGGGCCATGGGGCTGAGAGGCCAGAGCCGGCCGCTGACCTGCCACGTTTTATATCTGCCATGCTTTACCCTAGGCACGTGCTCCTCTGGTAATTTTTAAAAAAGAAAAACAAAGGAAGAAGTCGGGAGGAAGAAAACTGCAGCCCTTGGGTGCTGGGCATCACTTCATCCTGAGGGAAGGTTTTTGGTGTGAGCCCTCCGTCGGTGCTCCTGGCACTGCACTATTACAGGAAGACTAATACAGGAGCGTCCTGGAGCCCCGGGGCCCCACCTACCTGCTCAGGGTCCCTGGGGAGCACTAATACAGAAGCCCTGGGGCCCCGCCCACCTGCTCAGGGTCCCTGGGGAGCACTAATACAGAAGCCCTGGGGCCCCGCCCACCTGCTCAGGGTCCCTGGGGAGCACTAATACAGAAGCCCTGGGGCCCCACCCACCTGCTCAGGGTCCCTGGGGAGCACTAATACAGAAGCCCTGGGGCCCCATCCACCTGCTCAAGGCTCCCTGGGGAGCACTAATACAGAAGCCCCGGGGCCCCGCCCACCTGCTCATGGTTCCAAATACAGGAGCATCCGGAAGCCCCGGGGCCCCGCCCACCTGCTCATGGTTCCAAATACAGGAGCATCCGGAAGCCCCAGGGCCCCGCCCACCTGCTCGTCGCTGCGGTGGTAGTCGTTGTCCTCCTCCGGCTTCTCCTCCGCGGCCTCTTTGTTTGAACTGTCGTCTGCTTTGGTTTCACCTTTTAGCACAAACAGAACATAGTGCACCATGAAATCCAAACTGTCAAGCCATTTAAAAAACTCCACTGTACTCCAAATGCCGTCAAAAATTCATTCCATTAGGAGACTGAACCCCCGGAGCAGAGTAGGAGTCAAAGGAAAGCCGTCTGCAAAGCGTCTGCAGGGGTCTCCCCGGGAGGCGGAACGGGCGCATGGGTCTGTGGGTGCAGATGTGGGGAGCACAGAAGACAGGGACGGGGCAGCCGGAGCCGGTGTGGGACACACACATGCTTCGCACCCACCTGGCCAGGCCCGCCCAGAGCTGCTCAGTGCTGACCCCATCAGCCCTCCATCTGAAAGCCTTCTGCTAAAAATCCACTATTCTAACACTGCATTTAAAATGAAAACTTCCCCTCGGTAAAACGGGTCTGACAGGACTGCTTGGTTCCCAGACACGCTTCCCAAGCACCCCTCACGGCTGCGCTTCCTGGGACCCGCAAAGCCGTGGGAGTGACAGAGCCAGGCCCCTCTTACCCCTCCAACCCTCACAGATACACAGAGGAGCCTAAACATTTCTTAAGAGTGGCCGGGCGCGGTGGCTCAAGTCTGTAATCCCAGCACTTTGGGAGGCCGAGACAGGCGGATCACGAGGTCAGGAGATCGAGACCATCCTGGCTAACACGGTGAAACCCCGTCTCTACTAAAAAATACAAAAAAACTAGCCGGGCGAGGTGGCGGGCGCCTGTAGTCCCAGCTACTCGGGAGGCTGAGGCAGGAGAATGGCGTAAACCCGGGAGGCGGAGCTTGCAGTGAGCTGAGATCCGGCCACTGCACTCCAGCCTGGGCGACAGAGTGAGACTCCGTCTCAAAAAAAAAAAAAAAAAAAAAAAAAAAAAAAAATTTCTTAAGAGTTTGTGTGGTCCACTAGGAAAATAAAATGTCCTCAAGACATGAAAATCTGTTGTGATACACTTGGATGTGAACATACCATTCCCTTTACACAGAAACCAAACCATTATTTTGCCATTTTACAGTAAACCAAGCCAAGCCAAGTCTCAGGAAGTTCACCTTCCACTACTTTTTCCACAGGCTCTCCGATCCCTGACCTCTGCCCCCAAGGCACTCTCGGGGGGCCCTCCTGCTCTCCCCTGCTGGCCTCACCCCTCCAGGACCCCCGCTTCTCCCCTCTGCCCACATTCCCACTGGTACCAGGAGTGAGGAGGAACGCCTCGAACCCTAACCTCCCCGCACCCTCAGGTTCCTTCATTTTCTCCCGAGTACGTGTGGGAGAGCCTGGCAGACAGTGCCGGCTCTTTAAGAAAAGGCCTTGTGCAGGGATTCCTGGGGCTTCTCGATGGGCACGCAGGGCACTCACCATTCCGATGGGAATCTAAGTGCTGTTTTGCAGAGCAGGTCTCCCCCTTGATGTCTCCAGGCACCTCCATGCCCAATTTGTGATAGAACTCCCTCTGCTTTCTCATTTCCGCTATGGAAAATCAACACACAGTCTTTAATCTTACACAGGCAGTGGATTATATTAAACTGTTCATAAACATCACATAAAGAAAATTACGGATTTGCATTATGAAGTTTGAAGGCTACTAATAAGAAAGCAGCAAATTAAGACTGGGATGTTTTTGGGGCTCAGCACAGCAGGAGGTGCCCCCCCCGGGCACCCGCCCCACCAGCCCACATGGGACGCTGAGTCGCAGGCCGGCTCTTCTAGGCCTAGGACAGGCATGGAGCCCAGGAAGCCCAGCTGTGGGACTGTCATTCCCATCTCGGCCACCGCCTGTGAGTGTCCAATGTCACAGAACCAACCATCACCAGGGGCTTGATAAATACTGCAGCCACATGGGTGCCGCGTCAAACATCATTGCTGACCTCACGGCTGAGCCAGTGAACTGCCTGGACGCCCACAGCTCAGAGAATGAACCTGCCACTGGGCTCTCCCCACGCTTCTGCGCGGTGGCAGACCCTGCCAGCTCACAGGCACCTAAGACCGCCATTGAGGAACCCCAAGAGAGCCCTCAAGGGCCCGACAGCCCCAGGGACCATGTGTCCCGGGTGCCTGAGTCCACAGCCTGCTGCGACGGCTGCTCACAGCTATGGGCTCTGGCGCCACATTGCCTGGCAGTGGGTTAAGAGCGCCCCCTGGTGTCTGTGGCCACAACCACAGGCACAAATTCCAGGGAAGAGACTGCCCGGCCACAGACAGGCAGCATCCTCCTCACCCACACCTGCCATTGGGTCACTCCAGCTCGAGGCGGTCAGCATGCGGCCTCCGCTGGTTGGACCAGAAGAGGCCTGACCCTCCAGGGATGGCCAGCAAGAGCAGGCCAGAACCTTGCAGGTTCCAGGGAAAAGCAAACGGACTCTCAGCAAAGGCCCCCTAAATGTGACCTTAAGTTCACATCCAGGCAACGGAGTGGACGACGTGGGTCACTGCTCAGGAACACAGTAGCCTAGGTAGAGAGAGGAGGGGGCCCCGAGAGCCTGGGCAGAGAGAGGAGGGGGCCCCGAGAGCCTAGGAAGAGAGAGGAGGGGACCCCGAGAGCCTAGGAAGAGAGAGGAAGGGACCCCGAGAGCCTGGGAAGAGGGGACCCTGAGAGCCTGGGGAGAGGAAGGGACCCCGAGAGCCTGGATAGAGACAGGAGGGGACCCCAAGGCCTGGGTAGAGGGGGGGGACCCCGAGAGCCTGGGGAGAGGAAGGGACCCCGAGAGCCTGGGTAGAGACAGGAGGGGACCCCGAGAGCCAAGGGGATAGGTGTGGCCGGCCTCAGGTGGAGCTTCACAAGGGAAATGCTGAAAGATTGGCCTGGACAATCTGAGAGCAGCTTGAAAGAAAATGTTTCCCTTAAATAATCACATCCCAGCAGCTGAAACGGAGGCCTGGAAGACAGGGGCTGACAGCAGGAGGCTGTGCCCATCAGTCTCCAGAAGAGCTGTAATGGGAATGATAGAAAGGTCACATGGGTCCATGCAAAGGAGAGAGCCCCATGGACACAGTGGAAAACAACTCAGCTTCAGACCCTTGGCTCTAATTCCCATTTCTTTAATTTTCACCTAGAAGAATAAAAAAGGATTAAAAATAGTAGCACTCAGTGTCAGGTGTATAGAGGCATCCAAACATTTATTGGGGCTGGGCGTGGCTCACACCTGTAATCCTGGCAGTTTGGGAGGCTGAGGCAGGTGGATCACCTGAGGTCAGGAGTTTGAGACCAGCCTGGCCAACACAGTGAAACCCCATCTCTACTAAAATACAAAAAATTAGCTGGGCATGGTGGCAGATGCCTGTAATCCCAGCTACTCAGGAGGCTGAGACAGGAGAACCGTGTGAACCTGGGAGGCGGAGGTTGCGGTGAGCTGAGATAGTGCCACTGCACTCAGCCTGGGCAACAAGAGTGAAACTCCATCTCAAAAGTGAATGAATGAATGAATGAATGAATGAATGAATAAGAGCTCACTGTCTCCGGACACTGCTCTTAAGCTGTGGCAGTCCAGCCTGATCTGATGAGCTCACTGTTGGCACAAGGCTAACGAATCAGACAATTGGAAGCTTACTCTGACTACAGCCGTATTTCATTTTCACTTCTGAGAGGAAATTCTGCTGTGATGAGACATTCCATTTTAAATTTTCAGTATTTTCTAAATACTGCTTTCCTGTGAGTGGGGAATATTGCTGGTGTCTAAATACTGCTTTCCCGTAAGGGCGGATATTGCTGGTGTTGAGTCGGTGACTCCACTGTCAGCTGTTTGCTCTCGACATAGCTACAGTATCACGGATGAGAAACTCCGGATGAGAAACTCCGTGCTTTGCCATCAACAATGACAGTTCAACAACAAAACAACTCAGAGTTCACTGTGGCTTCGAAGTGCAACCCTGAAGTCTCCTTTTCTCCTTTCTTCATTCTGACGTGCAGGCCATGCAGTGGGCGTGAAAACGTCCCGACGCAGTGATGATGAGTTCCAGCCAGGGCGCACAGAGAGCTGCTCAAAGCCACCAGCAGGCAGGCAGCACACGCCCAGCGCACACTCAACTGCACCACGGACGGGTGAAGGCAGACCACCGCTGAGCCAGCAGGGCCGGTTCCAATCAGACTACGCACCATGAAATTTCAATTCTTAAATTTTCACATCATAAAATATGATGCTTTTGATTTTTTCGGACTATTTAAAAATGTAAAGAAACATTCTTAGCTCATGGGATCCTCTTGCCTCGGCCTCCCACAGTGCTAGGGCTACAGGCATGAGACACTGTGTCCGGTCCCCACGTTTCTAAAGCAAGAGGTGACAGGCATGTTCAGGATCCGTGGAGAGAGGACTGGTGAGCACGCAAGCCCCACGGCCCTCCCCAGGAACGGAGAGGAGCCTGGCACACCAAAGACTACGACACGCCCACCGAGTGAAAGAACGCAGAATGGGCAGAGACTGAGAATGGACACTTTGATAGGCCGGACGCGGTGGCTCACGCCTGCAATCCCAGCACTTTGGGAGGCCGAGGTGGGTGGATCATGAGGTCAGGAGATTGAGACCATCCTGGCTAACACGGTGAGACCCCGTCTCTACTAAAAATACAAAAAAAAAAAAAAAAAAAAAAATTAGCCCAGTGTGGTGGCGGGCACCTGTAGTCCCAGCTACTCGGGAGGCTGAGGCAGGATAATGGCGTGAACCCGGGAGGCGGAGCTTGCAGTGAGCCGAGATCATGCCACCGCACTCCAGCCTGGGTGACAGAGCCAGACTCCGTCTCAAAAAAAAAAAAAAAAAAAAAATCTATAAAAACAAAAAGAAACAACAAACCACTAAAACCCTAACCCCACCTGTGGTCTAGCAGGGAACTCTCTTCCAGCAAGCCCCCACCACGGCCGGGAGCGGGGACAGCGTGGAGGGCCTGCCCGGCACCCAGGTGGGAGGGGCAGGACTCAGTCGGCGTCTCCTCCAAAACAGGCACCTAGACCCTCAAGGGCTGACGCCTCGCTTCACCTCACCACTGCATCCTCGCAGCTAATGCGCATTTCAGGAAGAGGTCTCTGGTCGGAGAAATCAGGTTTATGATTGTCTGCCCCACAGATAAAACTAAACAAATTGCAAGTAGCCTCTATCAAGTAAACAGGTGCACTGCTAAGAGTTTTAAAGTTAGAATCCTCCTTCTAAAGAGCCATAAATGACTGAAAGTTTGAGAAACAACAACAAAAAGAATATTGACTCAATGGAAAACACGGTGGCCAGAGAGAGGAGCTTGTCAGGGAGACGGCTCGGGGCCACCGTGCCCTGGGGGTGTGAATCTGGAGCACTCCGGAACCTCCTCCCTCTCGACTTCTTCAGTGTAGACTGGAGTTGGCAGCATCCATGCTGGACAAGAGCGTGCTGAGGTGGACGAGAACACACAACTTGCTCCAGGCTGGACGCACTGTGCCCTCCCTGCACAAGCTCAAGTTCTATGGGAAGGTGGCACTGTGCACGGGTCTGCTGGCCTTGAGACACCACTGTCCCCCGAGGAGGAACCCGGGCTCTTGGGCAAAGAGGCAGGGCAGCCCTGAGGAGGAACCTGAGCCCTCAGGCAAAGAGGCAGGGCAGCCCCAAGAGCCTCGTGTCCTGGACAGGGACCACCCAAGACCCCGGGGCATGAAGAGGTGCCCACTGGCTGCAGATGAGGACTGGAGCATCAGGAAGGACACGAGCACGGCGCATGCAGAACACACAGGTCAAACCCCTGACTGCAGAGGCAGGGAAACCAGCTTGCTGTTTTGAACACAAATGAAGGAAATAGTTTTTTTTCAGCCCTTCCTACACAAAATGGACCAAATAGCAAAGTGTGTCTTTCTGGTTTTCTGGAAGCACTCCAACTAACACACAAAGACAAGTGATGGAACGGGGCGGCATGCAGATCTCAGTGCCACCCTCCTCAGCACGCGGACGACACCTGCCCTGAGGGACTCCCAGAAGTGGGCTTGCCAAAAACACAGCCGGAATGCGACCCAGGTCTACTGCCACAGGACAGCCCAGGACGATGGGAAGGCAGAGGCAAGAGGGAGCCAGAAGGAGGCCCGTGAGTCAGTGGCATTCTCTGGATCTGGACTGGAATAAAAACAGGCTGGCTGTGGGGGCTCACACCTGTAATCGCAGCACTTTGGGAGGCCGAGGCAGGAGGACTGCTTGAGACCAGAAGTTCAAGACCACCCTGGGCAACACAGCAAAACCCTATCCCTACAAACAATTAGCCAGGCATGGTGGTGCTTGCCTGTAGTTCCAGCTACCCGGCAGGCTGAGGCGGGAGAAGCACTTGAGCCCGGGAGGTTGAAGCTTCGGTGAGCTGTGATAGCACCGCTGCACTCTAGCCTGGGTGACAGGGACCGGGTCTCAAAAAAATAATAATAAATAAATAAACAACAACCAAAAACCACAGCATTTATGAGACAACTAGAAATGTCCGCGCTGAGGGACTATTTGGTTTTAAGGAATCTCCACCATTTTCCTAAATGTTATAAAGGTATGTGGTTATGAGCTTTAAGAACCCTTATCTTCTCGGGATAGTACTGTACCCTTTACAGATCAAAGGCCACGGGGCGAGGCTGAGGGAGCAGTAGGTGTAGCAAAGCCTGGAAACTGCTGGCGGGGGGTGGGGGGTCACAAAACTCGAGGTTCTTGCCCCAATCCTGTCCACTGCTATGCGTTTGAAACACTCCAGTGCAAACTTTTTTTTTAAGACAGAGTCTTGCTCTGTCATGCAGCCTGGAGCGCAGTGGTGTGATCTCGGCTCACTGCAACCTCTGCCTCCCGGGTTCAAGCGATTCTCCTGCCTCAGCCTCCTGAGTAGCTGGGATTACAGGCACCTGCCACCACGTCTGGCTCATTTTTTTTTTTTTGTATTTTTAGTATTTTTAGTAGAGACAGGGTTTCACTATGTTGGTCAGGCTGGTCTCAAACTTCTGACCTGATGATCCACCTACCTCGGCCTCCCAAAGTGCTGGGATTACAAGCATAAGCCATTGCGCCCGGCCACTAATGTTTCTTAAGGTGTCAGCACTGGTGGGGGTCACAAAACTCAGGGTCCTGCCCCAATCCCACCCACTGCTACGCGTCTGAAACACTCGGTGCAAACGTTTCTTAAGGTGTCAGCATTTTACTCGAATGTATCCTTTGCCTTTTCCCAGGACGAAAAAACTTTCAGATATTAAAAGACTAATTGTTTCATCTACGTTTACTCAGGAAATCTAAATTCTTCCTGCATGAATGAACTCTGTGAGTAGGGAAAGGAGCCTCTTAACAGTGTGATTCTCTGGGTCACGCATTAAAGGTGAGATACGATTTCTATGGATCTGGCATATTCAGCTGTGTTTTGAATTCTAACCCTCTTCTGAGATACAGTGAGAACCAGCCCAAGTGAATTCTCAGCTTCTCTATCTGCCTTTGAAAGGTCTGATGAGCAGAATGCCAGGACAGCCCACCTGGCGCTGACCCGGCCCCTCCTTGGCCTCCTTCCCGGTCGCCAGCGGAGGGCCACCACCACCGTGCGAGCGGCGGGAGCCAGGGAGCTTTCCGCCGAGCGATCCCCAAGCAACCGATTTCCACTTGCAGGGTATTTGTACTACTTGGTATTTCCTTTAATTCTAAATGAAATTTGACTTTACAGTGAAGTTTTTCTAGAAACACCAGCTACCCGCTCTGCCAATGTGCTGCTCCTCTGTTGTGGGGAGGCTGGTGCTGTGGGATGGGGAGAGGCAAGTCTGGGACAGGAGGTGGGGCCCAGGAAGAAGGCAGGGTCCTGGGCGGGGCAGGAGCTGCATTGAGCGCTGGGGGTCCCATGCACTAAACATGCGATCCATACTTGCTGAATGAATACAGAGAAGGGGCAGAAAGATGTCTACGGATCCTAGACAGACAAAAGAAGAGACCAGCCAAGGAGATAAAGATGGGCTGAGAGCAGGGACGAGAAGACAGTGATTCGACCAAAAGGAAAGGGGCCTCCCATCCGAGAACCAAACTTCCAGGAGAGCAGCGGCTGCAGAGGCCAGGCCGGGACCTCAGAGATCAGTGAGACAGTCGGACACTCACCTTCTTGGAGGCCTGGTACCAATTTGTAAACAATATCTTGCATGGTTCTGTCATGACTGGCGAAAGAACAGAAAGGTGGAGTTAGCTAGAAATGTTAATTCTATAATTCTTGTACATTTTCCATTTAACAATATCAAAGTTCAGAATCACCAGTTGGGAACTCTGTTGGAATTTTACTTCTAGTTTACAAATGAAAAAATGTTTGTGTCACCAAAAGCTATGTATGACTTGAATTAATGCATCATTTAATTTGGGCTCTGGCTGCTTACAAACATTCGAAATAATGACAGATAAGGTTATTCTGGGAACCCGTGCTTCTGTCTGCTGGACACCCCAGGTTCCCTGCGTCCCGTGCGCTCAGGAGACACTGTCCCTGCGGACACCCCAGGTTCCCCGCGTCCCGTGCGCTCAGGAGACACTGTCCCTGCAGACACCCAAGGTTCCCCGCGTCCCGTGCGCTCAGGAGACACTGTCCCTGCGGACACCCCAGGTTCCCTGCGTCCCGTGCGCTCAGGGGACACTGTCCCTGCGGACATCCCAGGTTCTCTGCGTCCCAGGGGACACTGTCCCTGCGGACATCCCAGGTTCTCTGCGTCCCGTGCGCTCAGGGGACACTGTCCCTGCGGACATCCCAGGTTCTCTGCGTCCCGTGCGCTCAGGGGACACTGTCCCTGCGGACACCCCAGGTTCCCTGCGTCCCAGGGGACACTGTCCCTGCGGACATCCCAGGTTCTCTGCGTCCCGTGCGCTCAGGGGACACTGTCCCTGCGGACATCCCAGGTTCTCTGCGTCCCATGCGCTCAGGGGACACTGTCCCTGCGGACATCCCAGGTTCTCTGCGTCCCATGCGCTCAGGGGACACTGTCCCTGCGGACATCCCAGGCTCTCTGCGTCCCAGGGGACACTGTCCCTGCGGACATCCCAGGTTCTCTGCGTCCCGTGCGCTCAGGGGACACTGTCCCTGCGGACATCCCAGGTTCTCTGCGTCCCATGCGCTCAGGGGACACTGTCCCTGCGGACATCCCAGGCTCTCTGCGTCCCAGGGGACACTGTCCCTGCGGACATCCCAGGTTCTCTGCGTCCTGTGCGCTCAGGGGACACTGTCCCTGCGGACATCCCAGGTTCTCTGCGTCCCATGCGCTCAGGGGACACTGTCCCTGCGGATACCCGAGGTTCCCTGCGTCCCGTGCGCTCAGGGGACACTGTCCCTGCGGACATCCCAGGTTCTCTGCGTCCCATGCGCTCAGGGGACACTGTCCCTGCGGACATCCCAGGTTCTCTGCGTCCCGTGCGCTCAGGGGACACTGTCCCTGCGGACATCCCAGGTTCTCTGCGTCCCGTGCGCTCAGGGGACACTGTCCCTGCAGACATCCCAGGTTCCCTGCGTCCCGTGCGCTCAGGGGACACTGTCCCTGCGGACACCCGAGGTTCCCTGCGTCCCGTGCGCTCAGGAGACACTGTCCCTGCGGACACCCGAGGTTCCCTGCGTCCCGTGCGCTCACCCGAGGTTCCCTGTGTCCTGTGCGCTCAGGGGACACTGTCCCTGCCCCTCCCACCAACTGCTTCCTGGGGTATCTTGGTCTTTGTGGGATTTCCACTGAACAGAGGCCTTTCTGGAATGTTTCCAAATAATGTAAAGAAAAGTCTGTAAGAGTTGGGTGCGGTGGCTCACACCTGTAATCCTAGCACTTCAGGAGGCCGAGGTGGGCGGATGACCTAAAGTCAGGAGTTTGAAACCAGCCTGGCCAACATGGTGAAACCCCATCTCTACTAAAAATACAAAAAATAGCCAGGCATGGTGGTGCACACCTGTAGTCCCAGCTACTCAGGAAGCTGAGGCAGGAGAATCGTTTGAACCCGGGCGGCAGAGGTTGCAATGAGTCCAGATCACACCACCACAATCAAGCCTGGGCAACAAGAGAGAGACTCTGTCCTAAGATGAGGCCCTTCCTGTCATCTTTATGATCTAGATCGAGGTTTTGTGAAAAGATTACATAAGCATGGTATTTAAAATCTAGTTCCCACTTTGGTATCCTCTTTTTATTTTTTTAGTTTTTTTGAGACAGGGTCTCCTTCTGTCACTTAGGCTGGAGTGCAGTGATGCGATCTTGGCTCACTGCAACCTCTGCCTCCTGGGCTCAAGCGATCCTCCCACCTCCGCCTCCTGAGTAGCTGGAACCGCAGACGCCGAGATTGAGACCAGCCTGGCCAACAAGGTGAAATCCCATCTCTACTAAAAATGCAAAAATTGGCCGGGCGCGGTGGCTCAAGCCTGTTATCCCAGTACTTTGGGAGGCCGAGACGGGTGGATCACGAGGTCAAGAGATTGAGACCATCCTGGCTAACATGGTGAAACCCCATCTCTACTAAAAAAAATACAAAAAACTAGCCGGGCGAGGTGGCAGGCGCCTGTAGTCCCAGCTACTCGTGAGGCTGAGGCAGGAGAATGGCGTAAATCCAGGAGGCGGAGCTTGCAGTGAGCTGAGATCCGGCCACTGCACTCCAGCCTGGGCGACAGAGCGAGACTCCGTCTCAAAAAAAAAAAAAAAAGTAAAAATTAGACAGGCTTGGTGGCAGGCGCCTGTAATCCCAGCTATTCGGGAGGCTGAGGCAGGAGAATCGTTTGAACCCAGGAGGCGAAGCTTGCAGCAGGCTGAGATGGCGCCATTGTACTCCAGCCTGGTGACAGCGAGATTCCGTCTCAAAAATAAATAAATAAAATTTTAAAATAATAATAATAAAAATAAAAGGGAAAAACAAACACATCGGCCTTTCCTCCTTCAAAATGTCTTCAGAATTATCTCTACTACCCTCTGTGGTATGAGGAGCATTTCCCTTCCTTTGGAGCAACCCCCCAAGTCTGTGTGAGAACCACATGCTCCACCTGGCTGGCCCCTTGGCCTCCTGCTCACGTCCAGGCCAGAGTTGCCTTCTCCAGAAACAGTGGCTGGCCCAGTGGTGAGTTGAGGCTCTCTGTGACCCTGGGCAGAAGACCGTGGCACAGGGAGACAGACCCCGGCCATGTGCCAGGGGCAGCAGGGCCAGGACCACCTGTTCCACGGCAGAAAGGTGGAAGGTGGATCCAAGGGCCAGCTCACATCAAATTTAACTTCAGCAAATTCTGCATAAAACTCATGACATTCAACCTGGGTCCTGAGGGTTCTCCAATGATTTGACTTGACTAAGTGATTTTTCTCTTTTTTTGAGACAGAGTCTTGCTCTGTTGCCAGGCTGGTGTGCAACGGCACAGTCTCCGCTTACTGCAACCTCCACCTCCTGGGTTCAAGCGATTCTCCTGTCTCAGTCTCCCGAATAGCTGGGATTACAGGCATGCGCCACCACGCCTGGCTGATTTTGTATTTTTAGTAGAGATGGGGTTTCTCCATATTGGTCAGGCTGGTCTCAAACTCCCGACCTCAGGTGATCCGCCCGCCTCGGTCTCCCAAAGTGCTGGGATTACAGGTGTGAGCCACTGTACCCAGTCTACTTGACTAAGTATTGATGGAAATGTATCTGCAGGCACAGTGTGGGCAGGCCTGGCAGGGTGGCCTGGTAAGTGCTGGACCCAGGTTCTTCGTGTGAAGCTCCTGGGGTGCCCTTGGTCAGGAGAGGCTGCTGCCAAGGCAGGATGGGGGTACAGCACTATGGCCTGGGAAGGCCCACACTCACAGAGACGCCCGGGGGCACTCACCCGACGTACTGTGGCCTGGGAAGGCCCACACTCTCAGAGACGCCTGGGGGCACTCACCCCACATACTGTGGCCTCGGAACACCCACACTCACAGAGACTCCTGGGGGCACTCACTCCGTACGGTGGCCTGGGAACGCCCACACTCACAGAGATGCCTGGGGGGCACTCACCCGACGTACTGTGGCCTGGGGAGGCCCACACTCACCCGATGTACTGCAGGGGGTGGCTCTGGTGGATCACGATCCTGCAGGTGGGGCAGGTGTTGTTCTCCTCCAGGTACTTCACCAGGCAGCTCCTGCAGACTGTCATCAAAGCACAAGTGTGTTAGGAGAGAGTCCAGAGCCAGGGCACCCAGCCCACCCATGTGCTCCACTGAACACGGGCATCTCTGAGCTCATTTTTGTGCAGATGCTCACTGCTGTCCTCCTTACGGCTCTTGGCTTCTGAAAAGGAAACATCTTGCCGTTCTGGTATCAGAAGCAACAAGAAAGTTTTAACTGTCCTGTCAATGGGCTTCCTCAAAGAGGCAGGGTTAGGATTTAAGTGGGAAGAAACACTTAGAATGGGGAGATGATGCTCAAAGGTGAGAGAGCTGTGGGTCATCAGAACATGGGCTAATATAGATAATTTTACAATACTTTGTCCTAAAAGATGACAGTATCTTCTATGTACAACTAGATAAAATCAAATGAAAATAACCTAACATAAAATATGCTAACCAGTATCTAAAAATACGATTAACGTTAAAGTCAAAATTCTATCAACTTGGCAAATATTTTATTTTCTAAAATGAGAAATACACAAGCATCACTTGTGTTATAAGTGTACACTTTATTTTAAAGATCCTGTTTAAGCGAAATGGTCCTCAGCCATCAAGAGACGCACAGAGCGGTCGTCCACACCAGCAGGGCCGCCAGCCATGAGGCCTCATGTTAGCACAAGAACTGAGCCTCAGCCTGACTGATGACGCCTGCCCGTCAGCTGCAGCCACACTTAGAGAAACACCCAGGTCTAGCCCCAGTTGTGAGTCCTCTAACACCAACGCACAGGCTCATCAGGTGTGCGGACGCACATCCAGTGTGAGGAGCACACTGGCAGGTTCCCCTTTGAAGGATTTAAGGAACTCCTTCGGAGATGTGGAAACCGCCAGCAGTGAGCGCCGTGTCACAGCGGCCACTGGCCCTGCTGCTCAGTGGCAGGAGCGTGGCCCCTCCTGTGTTTAGCTCTCCTAAGTGAGGCCTCATCTGCTCTGAAACCACCCACAGAACCTTTAGTGTGAAATGACTTTTCTGACTTATCCTCAAGATCCTCTCTGCCCCTGGTCCTGGGTCCTGCTTTTGTCGGGGCTTGAGCTCAAAGCTCGTGGTAAAACAAAGGCCAAGGTTCTGAAGAGCACACAGCTGGAAAGGGCACGCCCTCCCTGGGTGGCCTGGGTGGGGCACGCACAGGTGTGCAGGCACTCCGTCACCGTGGTGGCGTCGATGAGGTACCCACTGCACAGGCGGCAGGTGATGTGGGCGTTGATGTCCCACAGCTTGATCTTCCTGGTCAACATCTTTGGCTTCTGCAAGACAAAATGCGATTAATTAACACCTGAAACTCTCCAAAGCCTTTCATCCTTGGCTTAGTTCTGACAGCGGCCCTCCAAGGAAGAGCATGCAGGCTGGGAGGAAGGTGCAGGCCCCGGGCCCCGGCGGCAGGAGCCTCCTGGGCTCACTGGGTCCCAGGCTCCCATGTGCAGGGCACGGTCAGCAATCCAGTGTCTGTGTGCACTGGGACAAGCCCACCTTTTCAAAAGCCCCCGGCTCCGCCGGCACTGGCTTCTCTCTGTGCCTGACACCCCTTCCTCTCCTCTCGCAGTGAGGACTGAGAAGGGTCCATAAAGCTTCAGAGAGGCAGGATCCCGGGACCCTCTGTCTGTGAAGGCGGAGGGAGCAGGAGGAGGCTGCGAGGGCAGAGCTGCCAGATGGGATAAGGATGGGCAGGCTCTGGGCACCTGGACCCTGTGCGGCTGGCTCACAGCGCGGCCCCTGGGCCCAGTTTAAGAGTCTGGGCTGTGCGCCCTTCCCCCTTCCTCCTCATTCACTTCCGGGCCGGAGCCGCTTCCACGGGGTGTCCCGAGGCTGTGTCTCCCAGAGCCTGAGGCAGCACGGGGCAGGGGCCGCGTCGCCCCGGGGCCCCACTCTACCCTCGCAGGGCGGGCACAAGGCCAGGCCACAGTGGCTGGCGGAGGCCCTGCCTTGAGAGCTGCCGCAGCCGCTCTGCTCGCCCACCAGACCTGCGCCTTCAGGGAGCAGACCCCCGACGTCACCGCACACCGGCAGCAAGAGAGCAGGGCCGCTGCGTGGGTGGAGGCTGGCGGGGACTCAGGCTGGCCGGGGTGCACCCCACTACTGGGAGTTCGCTCCCCAGACCTTTCACCAGGAGAGAAGCAGGCACGAGTCTCCCTCAGTGAGGAGGGAAAGCCGCGACCCAAACTGCTGCATGCGTGACACCACTTCCGTCATCACCGCCACCAAGAGGCCCAGCCTGGAGCTCTCTGCTGAGCCCCACGTCGCCTGCTGCAGGCGCGGGCCTGGGGGTCCCACGAAGCAGCCGAAAGCTGGGCTCATCCAGGGGTCACATGCCTGTGGGTGAGGCCTGTCCCGGACCACTATGCCACCACCTTTACGCCTGCGGTCCTCACCTGGTCAGAGACTTCCAAAGTCAAATCCTCCCCTCCTCCTCCCTGTGGGGCTGTGAGGTTCGGGAGACCTGATGCGCACTGAGGATACGGAGCCTGCCCAGGAAGGGGAAGGGAGACGGAGGGGAGGGGGGCGGAGCCCCGCCCTGAGCCCGAGGACCACGCTCACCCAGGAGGGGAGGGGAGCCCCTCCCTGCGCCCCTGAGAACCACACCCACCTGGGAGGGGGAGCCCCACCCTGCATACCTGAGGACTACGCCCACACAGGAGGGGAGGGGAGCCCCACCCTGAGCCCCTGAGGATCACACCCATTTGGGAGGGGGAGCCCCACCCTGCGCACTTGAGGACCACACCCACCTGGGACAGGGAGCCCCGCCCTGAGCCCCTGAGGACCACACCCACCTGGGACGGGGAGCCCCGCCCTGCGCACTTGAGGACCACACCCACCCGGGAGGAGCGAGAGCCCTGCCCTGTGCCGGAGGATCTCCCGGTGCTAATCAACTGCCTCACAACTCACTGGGCAGAAGCCCCAGGCTGCGCCCCCACACAGCACTGCTCCTCCGCCACACGCCGTCCGGAGGGCACCCAAGTGAACCAGTGACGGAAGGAAACCAGCCCTCTGCACCCCGCGCTGCCATCAAGGCCTGGGCCCTCCACAGCTGGCTGGATCTTGGACTCTTACAGGAAGGGCCAGGAAAACTCGGCAGTGAACCGTGAATGCTGCACCGTGTCCTGACCCGCCTGCTACTCATGATCGCCCGCCCTCCCCACAACAGGCAACAGGGCTGGGCAAGGAGTCAGCAGCACCTCCGGGGTCGGGGACGTGGGCCTCACCTCCGCTAGACGTCCGCGTGTCCGTCCCTCTGCCGGGGCATGGAGGCTTCAGGCCAGCACTCCCACGCGACGCTGCCTCCTGGCTCCGCACGCGGGCTCGCTTCTGCACCCTCCTTCCGGCCCTGGCTCTTTTTCCATTTTCTAGCACAGAAAAGGCACCTGTTCACTTCGTGTCATGGTTGTGTGACTGCCACAACTCCGCCATTTAGACTAGAACTCGCAACCAAGCCCCACCGAGCAAAAGGCGGAATGGGGTCAATCAGAAGTACTGACCGCGAGAAAAGCTAAGGACCCACGCACGGCTCCAGCCTGTCCTCAGAGCCGGCGTTTAAGAGGCGCTGCAAGGCATGGCGACCACATGCACAAAGCGTGGTCTCGGCAAAGTCCGGCAGTTCACAGGCGCGGAAAGAGGAGGGCAGTCGGCCTACGTGCACTTACCTGAGCACGACGCCTGGGGTCCCTGCTACATTGTGACGCCTGCGGAAAAAGCACAACAGGGTTACCCTTGGACTGCAGGCGGACGGCCCCCATCCCACCGCGGTACCAAGCCTTGCTCGGTTACACTGGTCTGTTTGCTTAAAATAAGCGAAAGTTCTTCAGGGACCGTGAAGAACAGGCTCTACCTGGGAGGCCCAAGGCATCAGAGACAGCAGGAGTGGGCACGCGGCCCACGGGGGTGGGGGGCAGCTGGGGGCCCCATCATGCTGTTTTGGGCCCAAGAGGAAGCTCTTGGGTGGAAGCTCCCTGGAGGAGGGGTGAATTTCAGGGGTGATCTGGGGAAATGCAGGGCCTCAGAGGCAAGGCAGTGAGGGCCGGGTCCACGAGGCAGCATGAGAGCCCCGCAGTTCTGCCGCTGTGCACAGAGCGCTGTGTTCTTTTTTTTTTTTTTTTTTTTTGAGATGGAATCTGGCTCTGTCGCCGGGGCTGGAGTGCAGTGGCCGGATCTCAGCTCACTGCAAGCTCCGCCTCCCGGGTTTACGCCATTCTCCTGCCTCAGCCTCCCGAGTAGCTGGGACTACAGGCGACCTCCACCGTGCCCGGCTAGTTTTTTGTATTTTTTAGTAGAGACGGGGTTTCACCGTGTTAGCCAGGATGGTCTCGATCTCCTGACCTCGTGATCCGCCCGTCTCGGCCTCCCAAAGTGCTGGGATTACAGGCTTGAGCCACGGCGCCCTGCCCGAGCGCTGTGTTCTTTCCCAGTCACAGACCTGCCTGCGCCTGGCAGATGTACACCAAGGGCCCCAGTGCAGGCACTGAGCCTGGTACTGGGCTCAGCGGGGATGAGGACACGTGCGTTCTGTGGGGACAGGATGGTGACACGGCACGCGCAGCGCTCCGTTGGGGCCAGGGAGGGCACCTGGGGCCGTAGACAGGGAGGGGCAGGGTAGGGACATGGTCCCCACCTGAAAGACAGGCAGCAGGCACTATAGGACCCAGGGGACCACGTGGGGACCCCGCCTCTGGGATGAGGCACCAGGGTGACTGCCATGCTGGGAAGGCTTCCCCAGGAACCTTGGTGGCCTCTCCCATGTTCCTGTCTGAGCTTGGGAAACGGGTGGCTGGGGTCAGACTGTGGAAAGTGGGGGCCTGGGATGACGTACAGTGTCTGTGGCTTACTGACAGAGATTAAATACTTTCACGCTCTTCATTTTCTACCCCATTTGTATCATTTCTATTCCAGTTTCCCATAACTGCACTTTTTATTAAATAGTCTTTGAAGCTCAGTTAACTTTTACATAAAAAGGGAGGAAGAAGGGAAAGAGTAGAGTCAGTCTTGCCAGGCAAGTATAAGGGGAGATCAGCAGGCATGTCTGAGGCTCTTGAGGGAGGGAGAAGAGAAACAAGATGAAGAGAATGAAGCCAGGCTCAAAGCCAGGCTTCCGGAACATTCTGCAACACTGGGAGCTTCCACATCTCCACTGCCCAACAGCACAGCTGCTGACCACACATGGTGTGGAGCACTTGAACTGTGGCTTGTGGGACTGAAGGATCTCATAATTATTATTCTTTTTTTTGAGACAGCGTCTTGCTCTGCCACCCAGGCTGGAGTGCAGTGGCATGATCTTGGCTCACTGCAGCCTTGACCTCGTGGGCTTGAGCAATCCTCCCACCTCAGCCTCCTGAGTAGCTGGGATTACAAGCATGCACCACTACACCTGGCTACTTTTTGTATTTTTAGTAGAGGCAGGGTCTCAGTCTGTTATCCAGGGCAGTTCGCTGGCTGCGAACTTCTGGGCTCAAGTGATCCTCCTGCCTCAGTCTCCCAAAGTGCTGAGATTACAGGTGTGAGCCACCGTGCCCAGCCCATTTGTTTTTTTTTTGAGATGGAGTCTTGCTCTGTCACCCACGCTAGAGTGCAGTGGTGCAATCTCGGCTCACTGTAACCTCCACTTCCCATGTTCAAGCGATTCTTGTGCCTCATCCTCCCAAGTAACTGGGATTATAGACGTCTGCCACCATGCCCAGCCTTTTGTATTTTTAGTAGAGACGGGGTTTTACTATGTTGCCCAGGCTGGTCTCGAACTCCTGGCCTCCAGTGGTCCGCCCACCTCAGCCTCCCAAAGTGCTGGGATTACAGGTGTGAGCCAACACACCTGGCCAACCGAATGAATTTTTAATTGTATTTAATTTTAATTAAACTGTGGCCAGTGGTTCCTGTGTTGGCTGGCACAGCTGGCGGCTCCTGACAGGGGTTCTGGGACTTCAGTGAAAACACAAGACGCAGACCTTGGAGCCAGCATTCTAATGAAGGCAGACAATCACTAACAAACAGGCCAATTATTTACTATGGTTAGAAGGCGACAAACGCAGCCATCCCTTGGTATCCGTGGGGGACTAGTTCCAGGACGCCGCTCTGATACCAAAATCCACAGGTGTTCAAGTCCTGGACGTGAAGTGGTGTCAAGTCTGCACAGAAGCTGTGCACGCCACCCCCCCATGCGTTCTATGCCATCCCCAGATTACTTGCAACACTTAACATGCTGTAAACGCTGTATCAATAGTTGTTCTACTGTATTTCTAAGCTCTGCATTATTGTTATTGTTGTATTTTTTTTTTATTGTTTTGGTTCCCAAACATTTTCAATCTGTGTTGACTGGACCCACGGATTCGGGGGAGCTGGCTGTGCACTATTAAACCGGGTGCACCTAAAGCAGGTGATGTCTGAGCACGGACAGGATATGATGAACTTGACCCTAATAAAATGGAAAGTTTACGTGAAACTGATAAGTTCCTAGAACAGTAATTCACCAGCATTGAGACCAGCAGAGGAAACCCAGAAAGTTCCAGAATGGTCAGAAAGTCCATTCCAAGACAGCGCCAGGCCCCAGAGGGCTGCAGGTGGTTTCACCAGATGCTCAGGGCACAAACAATTCAGTCTCAAACTCTTCTTGGAGAACTCATGCTAAGAGCCTGACATAACCAGACCCTGACAAGGGCAGACGGCAAGAACTCAACATTAACCTCACCAGGAAACACAGAGGTAAAAATCCAAAGAAAAAGGTTAGTCACCCTTATTTAGCAATATACAAAAAGATAATCATTCTTGACAAACTCAGAGTCCTAGAAAACAAAGTGAGCTTAATGTGTATGGAAAAAAGATACAATTTATGACAAAAGATACAAGGAGAAAAATCACATGATCTTCCCAGCAGGTGCATAAAAATCATTTGACAAAATCATTATCCATTCATGATTTAAAAAAAACAAAACTCAGCTGGGCACAGTGGCTCACGCCTGTAATCCCAGCACTTTGGGAGGCCAAGGCTGGCAGATCATGAGGTCAGGAGATGGAGACCATTCTGGCTAACATGGTGAAAGTCTGTCTCTACTAAAAAATACAAAAAATTAGCCAGGTGTGGTGGCAGGTGCCTGTAGTCCCAGCTACTCAGGAGGCTGAGGCAGGAGAATCGCTTGAACCCGGGAGGCAGAGGTTGCAGTGAGCCGAGATCATGCCACTGCACTCCAGCATGAGCATCAGAGCGAGACTCCATCTCAAAAACAAACAAACGAACAAACAAACAAAACACAAAACTCTTAGCAAACTAAGAAGAGAAGGAAATACCTTTAACCAAATAAATTTTCTGTTGAAGACCCTCAGCTGGTTGTGCAGTGGCTCACGCCTGTAATCCTAGCACTTTGGGAGGCCAAGGCAGGTGGATCACATGAGATCAGGAGTTTGAGACCAGTCCGGCAACGTGGTGAAACCCCGTCTCTACCAAAAATACAAAAAATTAGCTGGGCATGGTAGCAGGTGTCTGTGGTCCCAGCTACTCAGGAGGCTGAGGCAGGAGAATCACTTGAACCTGGGAGGCGGAGGCTGTAGTGAGCTGAGATGACTGCACTGCATTCCAGCCTGGGTGACAGAGTGAGACTTCATCTCAAAAAAAAAAAAAAAAAAAAAAAGACACAGCCAGGTGCAGTTGCTCATGCCTGTAATCCCAGGACTTTGGGAGGCTGAGGCAGGCAGATCACCTGAGGTTGGGAGTTCGAGACCAGCCTAACCAACATAGAGAAACCCCGTCTCTACTAAAAATACAAAATCAGCCGGACATGGTGGCACGTGCCTGTAATCCCAACTTTTGGGGAGGCTGAGACAGGAGAATCGCTTGAACCTGGGAGGTGGAAGTTGTGGTGAGCTGAGATCGCGCCACTGCACTCCAGCCTGGGGAACAAGCCTGGGGAACTCCATCTCAAAAAAAAAAAAAAAAAAAAAAAGACACTAACACACACATCCTCTCAAAGTCTTATACAAGCATGTTCAAAGCAGCCCTTTTCCTAACAGCCCCAAACTGGAAACAAGCACCTAGTCCCTCAGGAGGCGGCTGATAAACACAGCGTAACCCCTCCCCACGCAGACGTGGCTCCGCAGTGAGAGTGGACGCAGGCGCCCACGAAGCCACGGGGGAGGGGGGCAGACGCAGGAGCATGTTCCCACGCACCACGCAATTCCAGAACAACAGCAAGTCTGGTGGGAGGATGCAGGCGGGATGCACAGTCCAGGCCGGACAGGGACTGGCCAGAGGGGCCTGAGGGAGGCCTGTGGGGACCGAGCTCTGGGCCAGCACTGCCGGCGAGTCCGTGAGTCTGTGAGACTGGACAGGGGTGAAAAGTCCCCAAACTGCACAATGAAACTGGTGAATTTTAGTGTGTATCTTACAATTAAAAATACAGACCACAAACATCGTTCCTGGTGCTGAAATTAGAAAAAAAAAGCCAAACTCTCAGCTTGTATTAAACCATCCTACTCCGAAAATAACCAAGGCCGGGTGGGTGAGGACACTGGAAAAGGCGACCATGAACCTTTGGAGGTTGCTAAGGAGGGTATCGTCATGATTGTGGGTGAGGAAAAGATTTATGAGACAGAAAACAAAACTGACCATGAAGGAAATGACAAGTCAAAGAGAAGCACCCTGAGTTATCCAAAAGCACCATGGAGAAAAAAAGCCGAGGCCTGAGGGAAATTTTGGCAGTGCCTCCAGGGCCACAACCTAGACCAGGGCCTGGCCAACGTGGCTGTGTGCGCGGGTTTGTGGCCCCGCAGGGCCTGCTCCCACCACAGCACAGCGCCGCTCGTTGGAGGGAGGCCTGAGGCACACCATGATCACCATCTGCTCCCTCCCTCAGAGTTCGCCAGCCCCACTCTAGCCAATAGAGAGCTTCACGACAGAGAAACGTCAAATAAGCATGTTTTAAACGCTCAATTGTAAACTGGGAAATGCACGTTAAAACCCAATGAGATGGCTGCTGACCCCGGCGTGCAGGAGCCACGGCCGCAGCACCCCGCGGCCCAGGTGTGCACCCGCGAGACCACTCCAGCCTCTGCCCCACAGCCTGTCCCGCCCACGGCCACCTGCTGCTGGTGGCCTGTTTCACTTCCATGGACACACAGTGGACGGGGCTGATCCTAACGATCCTAACCATGGCTCGGAAGAGGCTGGGATGACCTGAGGGTTAACTGGAGCCACAGAGAGCCTGGCAGAGAGTGGCTCCGGGGCTCCTGAGATGGGGAGGACAGTGAGGGGCCGGCTGGGGAAACTGAGGCAGCTCCAGGAGGCTCCGTCATCATCTGTGGTCACCTGCTGGGGAACCCGGGGACGAGTGCTAAGGCTGGACAGGAGGGGCAGCGACTCAGGTTTCCCCTGGGCAAATAAGAGCAGAACCGACAGCAGCCCTCAGCAGCCCACAGAGCCGCGGCCCAGAGCCCATTCCTACTCCCTCCTCCACAGGGAAACGCAGCTCCGCCAGGCACTGCGTCAGATGGTCCCGTGGGCCCCACAACCCCTTGGGGCTGCTGCCCCTCCTCCCAGCAGCCTACACACCCCACACCCCACGTCTAGTCCACAACTTCTCATTCGGTCTTAATTTATCGTTTCCTGATATGCAGAGATTTAAACAAAAGCTTAAAGCTGGAAACAGAACTTCCCATGACTGTCACAGCTCCACGTGTGCACGCCTCACAACGCAGCCGGTGGTCCGCGATACGTGCCTCACACGGCCTCCGACACGGAGGGAGTCCTCGTCAAAACCAACCACAGAAGCGCAGGCTCTGGTGGCCTCAACAGTGCGGGAAGCGCCCGCCTGTGCCCGCATCTGCCTGCCTGCCCACGCCTGCAGTGTCACCAGGCCAGTTTCAGATCCCCAACTGCCTACTTCTCTCAGTGTGCACAACTATTGGTATGTATAAAGGCAAATTTATCAACACTAAGATAATAATTTCTTTTTTTTTTTTTTTTTTGAGACAGAGTCTTGCTGTGTCACCAGGCTGGAGTGCAGTGGTGTGATCTCATCTCACTGCAACTTCCGCCTTCCAGATTCAAGCAACTCTCCTACCTCAGCCTCCCATGTAGCTGGGACTACAGGCGTGCACCACCATACCCAGCTAATTTCTTGTATTTTTAGTAGAGACGGGGGTGTCACTACACTGGCCAGGCTGGTCTCAACTCCTGACCTCAGGTGATCCACCCACAAGGCCTCCCAAAGTGCTTGGATTACAGGTGTGAGCCACCACACCCGGCCCAAAGTGTTGGGATTACAGGTGTGAGCCACCACACCCGGCCCAAAGTGTTGGGATTACAGATGTGAGCCACCACACCCGGCCCAAAGTGCTGGGATTACAGGTGAGAGCCACCACACCCGGCCCAAAGTGTTGGGATTACAGGTGTGAGCCACCACACCCGGCCCAAAGTGCTGGGATTACAGGTGTGAGCCACCACACCCGGCCCAAAGTGCTGGGATTACAGGTGTGAGCCACCACACCCGGCCCAAAGTGCTGGGATTACAGGTGAGAGCCACCACACCCGGCCCAAAGTGCTGGGATTACAGGTGAGAGCCACCACACCCGGCCCAAAGTGCTGGGATTACAGGTGAGAGCCACCACACCCGGCCCAAAGTGCTGGGATTACAGGTGTGAGCCACCACACCCGGCCCAAAGTGCTGGGATTACAGGTGAGAGCCACCACACCCGGCCCAAAGTGCTGGGATTACAGGTGTGAGCCACCACACCCGGCCCAAAGTGCTGGGATTACAGGTGTGAGCCACCACACCCGGCCAAGAATAATTTCTCACAAAACACCTGGAGCATTTTATGAAGTAAATAAACAAAAGACAGACCTTGAACTGGCAGCTGCCACCCCACCCATCCAGACAAAGCATGGGCTCCGTCTTCTGGTCCACAGCTCCCACAGCACCACTGTCCACCAGGGTGCTCCATGGAGCTTCACCTTCCCGCCTGTGCTGCCGGCTGTGGTGGCCCACCGGACTGAGCCCCTGACCTGGCCGGCACGGCCAAACATGGGCTCTGGTGTGGAAGAGCCTCCGGGGCCTTGGCTGCAGCCCCTGAGCCTCCCTGTCACCCACTTCCCTGTCTCTTGCAGCCGATCCCATCTCTTCGCTGTTGTCCCAAGGCCACATGGGCCTGACCACCCCCAGGGCTCCGCGCCCCCTCCTGGCTGACAACCACCACCTGTCTTGAGTCTGCCTGCCAGGGCTCTGCTGTTGGGCCCTGAAGTTCTCGAATTGACCCGAACATTCCTTGACTGTTAACAGCAGCTGCTATGCCTGACACTTACAGTCCTGGGCAGACAGTAGCCCGCACCATCCTCACAGCTGCTGGGGAGGGGAGCGTGGCCCGGAGACCCCTGGATCCCTGGATGCCCCACACACCTCCTCCCTCTGCTGACTCCACTCTGCCCTGTCCCCAGAACGCACTGCGGCCATGGAGACCACAGGCCTTCTAGGGGGCCAGCCAGCCTGGGGCGCCGTGGGGCCTGACGCGTCACACACCAGACCTGGATCACACGGGCATCGTACTCTAGCCCCTCGTGGCCTCACACAAGCCCCTGTGCTGTCCTTCAGGCCCAGGCTGCCCGCTCAGGTCTCAGCTCCATCCTCATCCAGCCAGCAGCCTCCGCTCCTGCGTCCTGAGGATCTTCTAGGAATCCGCCCTACGAGGCCCCTCCCTGGGGGTGAGGACCCTGCCCCACACAGCCAGACCGAAGGGGCTCCCGCACCGTCTGGAACCCTCTGTCTTTCCCGGTCAGACTCACAAGCTCCACGTCCACACAGCTCTCACTTTCACAGAGCCCCTCCCCCTTCCCGGGGTGCGAAACCCGCCCCCTCCTCTGGTCTGCCCTGGGCTACCCTCTGGGCACCCCACTCTGGTCACTCACCTTCTCCTGCTTCCCGTGGGCATCTTCCAGATCTTTTTCCACCTCCCTCCTCTCAGCGATCACACCCAGGGCCAGCCCCTCCAGGTGCCACTTCCAGCCTCCGAAATACACCCTCCCCTCCCCGGTGGACCTCAAGGTCACATGGCTCCATGGCTCCCGGCAACTGCAGCCGCTAGGAGCCTTCAGAAATGCACAGGGCACACGGCTGTCACCACACTCTTCAGACACATCCCGGCGTGGGCGGCATTGACGTGAGTGTGGATTCGGCGCGGGCGCAGCCCTGACGTGAATGGATGTGTCTCTGATGTCTCAGCGTGACATATGCCTTCCTCTCCACCTAGCTCAGACACCCCCAAAACACCCTGCACACCAGCCACACCACTGCCTGGAGCGGCCTCCAGCCCCTGTCATTTAGCTGCCGCTACCGGACGCTGGGAGGAGCCGCTGTCCTGAGTCGCGCCCACAGCACAGAGCCGTCTGGATAACACAGTGGCTTGTTGGTTTTGTTTTGCAGTAAAACTCACATACACACGTATTCAGTATGATGAGCAAAGCGAAGGATGATATTAAGGAAAAACGTATCATCCTGAACACTCAGAGGCAATGGCCGTTCTCCGTGTAAGGACGTGTCCGTCCGTGTCTGTGGGTGTGTCCTTAAATAACACTGCATACGCACAGATGCTGCTCTCATACAGACGCTGTCCCACGCCCCGTGTGTCCTGCACTACGTGAGATGTGCTCTGATGCGGTTTCTGCAACGAAGGAGCTGCCACGGGCCTCTCCACACCCACACGCAGAGCCACCCAACAGCCCAACCCATCCACCTCCCACAGGCCTCTCTCCCGCCCACACGCAGAAACACCCAACCCATCCGCCTCCCACAGGCCTCTCTCTACGCCCACATGCAGAGCCACCCAACCTATCGGCCTCCCAACCTATCCGCCTCTCTCCACGCCCACACGCAGAGACACCGGTCCACCCACCTCCCACAGGCCTCTCTCCACGCCCACACGCAGAGCCATCCGTCCACCAGTCTCCCACAGGCCTCTCCCCATGCCCACACGCAGAGCCAACCAACCCATCCGCCTCCCACAGGCCTCTCCCCATGCCCACACACAGAGCCACCCATCCAACAGTCTCCCACAGGCCTCTCCACGCCCACACACAGAGCCACCCATCCAACAGTCTCCCACAGGCCTCTCCACGCCCACACACAGAGCCACCCATCCAACAGTCTCCCACAGGCCTCTCCACGCCCACACACAGAGCAACCCATCCAACAGTCTCCCACAGGCCTCTCCACGCCCACACACAGAGCCACCCATCCAACAGTCTCCCACGGGTCTCTCCATGCCCACACACAGAGTCACCCGTCCACCCATCTCTTGCGGGCCTCTCCCCATGCCCACATGCGGAGACACCCATCCACCCTTCTCCCGCAGGCCTCTCTCCACGCCCACACAGAGTCACCCGTCTACCCACCTCCCACAGGCCTCTGCCCACCCACACACAGAGACACCCATCCACCGTCTCCCATGGGCCTCTCTCCACGCCCACATACAGAGTCACCCGTCTACCCACCTCCCACAGGCCTCTGCCCACCCACACACAGAGCCACCCATCCACCGTCTCCCATGGGCCTCTCTCCACGCCCACACACAGAGTCACCCGTCTACCCACCTCCCACAGGCCTCTGCCCACCCACACACAGAGCCACCCATCCACCGTCTCCCATGGGCCTCTCTCCACGCCCACATACAGAGCCACCCGTCTCCCTAAGGAACCTACAGGCCCTGGGGCCTGCGTTCAGCAGCCCCGCTCACCGGGGGCTTCTCTGTCCTATGAGGGGAGTCCCGGGGGGCAGGGTGACCCCCAGTGAGTGCACTCTGCCCTTGCTCCGCCTCGCCCACAGCCTCCTCAGGCACCGACTCCCTCTCTCCTCCGCTGTCCACCCCGGCACCCTCTGCAGCCTGGACGCCTCGGCCCCCTCCCCCGCCTGGCTGACTGCCCAGCCCAGGCTTCCTCTGGGGGGGCTCTGCCAGGAGGAAGAGGTGGCATCACAAGCCCATCCCTGGGGCACATTTTCTTCTGCCACCCATGTCTTAGGACAGCCTTGAAGTTTCTGTTGTTTGTGAGTCAGTTTTGCTGAGTTATGAACTTCCCAGAAAACAGCTCCTGAGACTCCCAGGCACAGAGCTGCAGGCGTGTCCTGTGCTGCATGGAGCAGCCCCACTGGGGAGCACGGAGAGTCGGGGCCTGCACTGCTGCAGCGTGCAGCGAGGTTGGTTTCACACACACCCATGAAATCGTCACCACCGCCCGACAGGCAGCGTTCCCTCCCCAGTGTCCTCAGCCTCGCGGGTGCCCAGCCCAGGTGGGAGGGACGGTGCCACGTGGAGTCCCGTCTGCTCCACATCTCCCGTCTGAGCTCCTGCTGCCCATGGGGTCATCCTCTGCTCCTCGCTGTCCTCGGCCACTCCCTGGCCCATGCCAGAGCTCACGTCCAAGTGGTGAAACCCGCCCAGGATAGCCTTCTCCAAGCCACCCTCCCACTAATTCACCCTCCAGACAAGTCTGAGCAGCATCTTAGAGACAGAAATCTGACACATCGTCCTGACAGCAGAGCAGGGCCTCACCCTCTGCTTCCCGTGCCAGCGTGGTCACGTCGGAACCAAATCCATTCACGTCGGGGCTGCGTCCACGCCGGGTCCACACGCACGTCATTGCCTGTCCACGCCGGGTCCACACGCACGTCATCACCTGTCCACGCCAAGGTCCACACGCACATCATCGCCCGTCCACGCCAGGTCCACACGCACATCATCACCTGTCCACGCAAGGTCCACACGCACATCATCGCCCGTCCACGCCAGGTCCACACGTACATCATCGCCTGTCCACGCAAGGTCCTGTTCACGTTGGGGCTGTGTCCATTTGGGGTCCACACGCACATCATCGCCTGTCCACACCAGGTCCACACGCACGTCATCGCCCATCCACGCAAGGTCCTGTTCACGTCGGGGCTGTGTCCACGCGGGGTCCACACGCACATCACCCATCCACGTGAGTCCTGTTCACGTTGGGGCTGCGTCCACATCAGCTGCGCCCTCCTCCCAGCCATGCACAAGGCTCCCTGGCAGGAGGCCCTACCCACTCACAGGTGGGCCAGCTCCTGTCCACCAGACAAGAGACCCTGCACCTCTCTGCACGGGCTGCCCCACCTCCTGGAGCTGAAACCACTCTGCCGCCCTCCCTTGTGGCACTGTGTCCTCCCGCACAGTCACCCTCCTCGGTGACACATGGGTGCTCCTCCCACAGTCACCCTCCTCGGTGACACACGGGTGCTTGTGCGGCCCGGCCCCCTCGTGCACGGCACACTCTGGCAGCAGGGCCACATTGGCAGACTCATGAGGGGACAGTGCGTCCAGGGCTGTCACTCAGGAGGGAAAGGCCGTCCAGTCGACGCCAGAGGCACCCCTGCCTTCACCAACGGGCTCTGCAAAACCTGTTTTCATTTATTTTCACAAAAATGACCACACTGCTGAAACTGGCCTCACAGATGCCCCCAACCCAACACCCGCTGTTCACAACACTGTGAGCTACACCACAGCTATGATCCCAGACACATTCCCATCATCCGGACAGTCCCTTCCTGTGTAATGCAACCCTCATGCCCCCACTGCCAAGGGAGGGAGCTGGGCTGGGGTCCCTTGCATGCCTGCGGCAGTACATGGACGAGGCCCAGCCAGGCCACTGGACGCCTCGAGCTCTGTGTCTCCGCACCTGGTCCACTGCGGTCTTTCCACGGCCGGCCTGACCCCAAACGCCCCGTCTGCACCGCCCTGCCCCTCAGCTCTGCTGCAGCCCTCAGCACCTGCTAAACTCACACAGCGTCCCTTCTCCACCTCCCTATGGCATGAACGCCTTGCTCCTGTTCCCTGACAGGACCCCACGTCGCACCTGCACCACAGACACACACGGCTCCCTCGCCAACCCGTGCTGAGGACAGAGGACGCGGGGAGGCGGCTCACAGCAGCCAGGGAGGTACAGACACAAACCACTCTCCAGCACCAGCACGTCCCTGAGCTGCCCCTGGCGAGAAGACAGTCCAGGCACCGAGGGTTCTCATCAACCTCGTGTGGACACGCAGAACCACACCACAAGCACTCACTGCTCCTTCCCGCTGGAGAGGAGCCAGGTTAGGAGGAAAAGGGAACTTTGCATGGTTCTCTGAACAGCTATGTCACCCTGAAAGTTTTTTTAAGAAAATGAAAAACAGCTGGGCGAGGTAGCTCACGCCTGTAATCCCAGCACTTTGGGAGGCCGAGATGGGCAGATCACAAGGTCAGGAGTTCAAGACCAGTGTGACCAACATAGTGAAACCCTGTCTCTACTAAAAATACAAAAAGTAGCCAGGCATGGTGGCGGGCGCCTGTAATCCCAGCTACTCAGGAGGCTGAGGCAGGAGAATTGCTTGAATCTGTATAGCAGAGGTTGCACTGAGCTGAGATCGTGCCATTGCACTCCAGCCTGGGCGACAGAGCAAGACTCTATATCTCCAAAAAAAAAAGAAAATGAAAAACAATGATATAACATGACAGTGCTTTGAATTTAATTCTCAAAAGAGTTCCGTGTCTAGAAAGACAGTAAGAATCCCTGCCAGGAACTGACCCCAGGCAATAAAGTCGCTTCCCCCATGGCCCAGCCCCTACCGTGGCCACGAAGCTCTCAGAGGGCCATGGGTTCCTGCCCACGCCTGTGACATTGAGCCCCCCCACCCGGTCCTTGCCTCCTAGCCCCACTCAGGGTCCTGCCTGCATTAGAGCAGCCGGGCCCCCAACCCCCAGCCAGAGCCAGCTGACCCCATCTCCATGGACCATGGTGCTGTGGGGGCCACGCACACAGCATGGAGCTCACACGGACAGGGCTGAGACCAGACAGGCCTCGCTGCTGGGCTGACATTTCTCAGTAGGTGGGATTACAGGCGAGCGCCAGCTCTCATTTCTTAAATTAAGTGTTTATACAAATATTTGAGTTTGTACAAAGACCTGAGGTACATTCACTAAGGTGGGACCCAGAGAAGAGTCACTACCAGCCTCAGAGTGCAGCCCAGTGACATCCCCCTTCAACACAGGCCCCGCAGGCCTGCAGCCCTCCAGGAGGCCCAGGCAGGTTACACCAGGGAGCTGGGGGGCGCTTCAGCAGCCTGGCCGCCAGTGCCGCCCCTGGGACTGCCCCACAGACCCCCCGACTCCACGTTTCCTCTCCAGGCACCTCCAGCCCAACCCTGCCTTGAACTCCCATCCAGACGTCTGACGGCTGCACGTCAGTGGGCGGCCGGCACATCCCTTGGGACCTTTCTGCCCTGACCTCCTCTGACAGCCTTGTACCCCGGGGAGTCCCAGCACCTCTGAGCCACCTGCGCCTCCCTCACACTGGGCCCCACTAGAAACCAATCTGCTGTGCCTTGAAGGACACCCAGCACCCACACAGCACCCTCACCTCTGCCATACCAGGCCTCACTGACCTCAACGCAGTACCCACAGGGTCCCCGAACACACAAGCCCGAGTGGACGCAGAGGCTCCTCAGGGCCATCGAGGTCAGGCCCTGGCCCTGCCATCAGCCCACACCTGCCTCTGCCCCCGCCGCGTGGACTCCTCACTTACCGCAGGACATTCTCGGCCCTCCTGCTCATGGTGCCCTGTGCCCAGAACACGCCCTCCTGCACCTTATCAAGCCTCTTCTCAATGTCATCTCAGTGACGCTGCAGAGACCACCTTGTAAGCGCACACGGCCAGACACAGTGGCTCACACCTGTAATCCCAGCACTTTGGGAGGCCAAGGCAGGCAGATCACGAGGTCAGGAGTTAGAGAGCCACTTGGCCAATATGGTGAAACCCCATCTCTACTAAAAATACAAAAATTAGCTGGGCATGGTGGCAGGCGCCTGTAGTCCCAGCTACTCAAGAGGCTGAGGCAGGAGAATCACTTGAACCCGGGAGGTGGAGGTTGCAGTGAGCCGAGACTGCATCACTGCACTCCAGCCTGAGTGACAAAGCAAGACTCTGTCTCAAAAAAAAAAAAAAAAGTAAGCACACACACGCAAGCCCACGCACACACACCCATGCATGCATGCACACCCCAACACGCAGGCACACCCCAACACGCACGCACACACATGCACACACCCAAAGATGCATGCACACACCCCCACACGCACGCACCCACCCCCACACGCACGCACACACATACATGCATGCACACACGTACATGCATGCACACACGTACATGCATGCACACACATCCACACACACATGTGCCCACGCAGCAGGGCTCCAACCTTATAATTTACTGACTTATTTTGTTCCCTGCCCATCTCCCTGTGTCAGCCATGTGCCTGGCAATATTAAAATTCAGGAGAAGGACTGGATGATCAAGTTGAGAAAATCTTCCGTAACACTAGAAAAAGACAGGACATGTGAGCGAAAAGTTCCAACATCTCATTAATAGGTTTTGTAGAAAGAAGAGAGAAACGTGAGAGAAGGAGCTTTGAATTATACCTTAATTTTATGTCCTCAGCAGGGCAACGAGCACACAGACATTGTATCATTCTCCGTCATTCTCCGGGCCCACGGCAGGCCTTCACCTCAGAAGCTGAAACAATCCCTCACCAGCACTGCCCGCCGGAATGAAGGGCCACAGAGCGCCACACAGCGCCGCCCCCCGACTGTGGGGTCTCAGGGCACAGAGGGGCCCCGCAGCTCCCTGGGGCAGAAGCCCCACAAAGGACTGGGGTTCCGTGTCCGGCTCCACAATGGCAACACTGAATTCTACAAGCTGAAGACACCATCCTTCACTCTGAAGAAAATGACCTTCCACACAGAATTCCCTGCCCAGCCACTCGACTACTCAGGATGAGAGGAAGCAAAGGTGTTTCCAGAGGTCTCAGGAAGGTTGAGCTTCAACGTTCACTCAGAAAATGCCTGCCGAACACCTTTTCTGCGCCGGGCGGTGTTGGCAGCCCTGGCACCAGTCCGGCTCAGCCACTGCCGACTGCGATCAGGCTCGAGCTGGGACTGGCACAACAGTGGCCAGGGAGTGATGACTCTGGAAAAACACACCTACGGCAAGAAGAGGGACAGACCAAGGCCGGAGACCCAGCCCAGGAGGGCGAGGCTGCGAAGGCAGCGGGCAACCCCAGACAGAGGCAAGAGGGCCAGAGACAGAGGCAACAACAGGGGCCTGAGGGACCACCAGGAGGTGGCTGGAGAACACGGCCCTCAGACAGGAGAACACGAACAGAGGCCAAGGGGGGCTGGGGGCTATGACGTGACCCTCAGGAGGTAGAGCTGGAGATGGTAAAGCCAGACAACACCAGTAAAAGAGAGGCAAGGTCAGAACGCAATTAATGGTGTCTACAGTGCCCCAGCACCGACGCCCAGTTCTCACCCTCAAAGTCTACAGCGTCCCGGCACCGACGCCCAGTTCTCACCCTCAAAGTCTACAGCGTCCCGGCACCGACGCCCAGTTCTCACCCTCAAAGTCTACAGCGTCCCGGCACCGACGCCCAGTTCTCACCCTCAGGGTCTACAGCATCCCGGCACCGACGCCCAGTTCTCACCCTCAAAGTCTACAGCGTCCCAGCACCGACGCCCAGTTCTCACCCTCAAAGTCTACAGCGTCCCAGCACCGACGCCCAGTTCTCACCCTCAAAGTCTACAGCGTCCCGGCACCGACGCCCAGTTCTCACCCTCAGGGTCTACAGCATCCCGGCACCGACGCCCAGTTCTCACCCTCAAAGTCTACAGCGTCCCGGCACCGACGCCCAGTTCTCACCCTCAAAGTCTACAGCGTCCCGGCACCGACGCCCAGTTCTCACCCTCAAAGTCTACAGCGTCCCAGCACCGAAGCCTAGTTCTCACCCGCAGGGTCTACAGCGTCCCAGCACCAACGCCCAGTTCTCACCCTCAGGGTCTACAGCGTCCCGGCACCAACGCCCAGTTCTCACCCTCAGGGTCTACATTAGCCCAGCACCGACGCCCAGTTCTCACCCTCAAAGTCTACAGCGTCCCAGCACCGACGCCCAGTTCTCACCCTCAAAGTCTACAGCGTCCCGGCACCGACGCCCAGTTCTCACCCTCAGGGTCTACAGCATCCCGGCACCGACGCCCAGTTCTCACCCTCAAAGTCTACAGCTTCCCGGCACCGACGCCCAGTTCTCACCCTCAAAGTCTACAGCGTCCCGGCACCGACGCCCAGTTCTCACCCTCAAAGTCTACAGCGTCCCAGCACCGAAGCCTAGTTCTCACCCGCAGGGTCTACAGCGTCCCAGCACCAACGCCCAGTTCTCACCCTCAGGGTCTACAGCGTCCCGGCACCAACGCCCAGTTCTCACCCTCAGGGTCTACATTAGCCCAGCACCGACGCCCAGTTCTCACCCTCAAAGTCTACAGCGTCCCAGCACCGAAGCCCAGTTCTCACCCGCAGGGTCTACAGCGTCCCGGCACCGACGCCCAGTTCTCACCCGCAGGGTCTACAGCGTCCCGGCACCGACGCCCAGTTCTCTTGCTCAATCTGCACAGAAGCAGGATAAAGTAAAAACAGGCCCGGAGGCGGTGGGACCCCGTCACTGTAGGGCTGGAAGCAGCTGAGCAGATCCCCTGGGGGTGCCCTCGGGACTCTGAGCTGATGCCACCCTTGATGGGATCCTGGGAACCTCGTAAGGGGTGAGTGCAGTGTGCATGTGGGAGGGATATAAATTTGGGGTGACCAGAGGCCAGACTGTGGGAGGCAGAATTCGGAAATGGCACCAAGATTCTGGGCCTCTGGTGTACACAGACCTTGTCCTGTTTCTCACATACTGACCCACGGACTGCTGTAAAGGGACTCTTGAAGCTGTAACTAAGGTCCCAAATAAGCTACCTCAAAATCGGGAGTGCCCCGGTGTGCCTGGCCTAATGACAAGAGTCCCTCCAGAGCAGCTTTCTCCAGCTGAGACTGAAGAGGACATCAGGAGCCATGTCTCCGCCGGCCTGGCAGAAGGCAGTGGGGTGGGAAGGACGCGAGCCCGGTCCACGGACAGGGAGACAAGACCACAGCGCCAGGGGGTCTCACCTGGCACAGTCAGCAGGGCCAGGGCAAGGCCAGGCCCTGGCTGACTCTGGTTCTGGAAGACACGGAGACATTCTCAGCTGGGGAGAGGTAAGGCGGCCTGGAAATCAGCTAACGCCGTGAAGTAGGCACCCCCGTCCCGGGGTCACAGCGGTATGGGGGCCTCCCCATCCCAGGATCACAGTGGTGTGGGGGTCTCCCCGTCCCGGGGTCACAGCGGTGTGGGGGCCTCCCCGTCCCGGGGTCACAGTGGGGCCGCAGCGGTGTGGGGGCCTCCCCATCCCAGGATCACAGCGGTGTGGGGGCCTCCCCGTCCCAGGATCACAGCGGTGTGGGGGCCTCCCCGTCCCAGGATCACAGCGGTGTGGGGGCCTCCCCGTCCCAGGATCACAGCGGTGTGGGGGCCTCCCCGTCCCAGGATCACAGCGGTGTGGGGGCCTCCCCGTCCCAGGATCACAGCGGTGTGGGGGCCTCCCCGTCCCAGGATCACAGCGGTGTGGGGGCCTCCCCTGGTTCTTGCTCTCAGCTGGGACTCTCACCTTCCCAGCAAGGCTCCTGTCCAGAGCCACTCACAGGTGGGTCCAGGATGTACTGAGAGAAGGCGCGGAAGCAAACGTGGCCGAACGGCGGTAGAGGGTGCCGTCCCGGTGTGTTCAGTGACCAAAGCACCTGACACTGAGCGGCTGACAAACCACAGAACTCACTTCTCAGTTCTGCAGGCTGGGCGTCCAGAATCAAGACACTGGCAGATTTGGGGGCTGGTGGGGTCGGAGTCCTCACAGGCAGCGCCTTCTCTCATGTCCTCAATGACAGAAAGGGCCCTGGTCATCAGGGCAGAGCCTCCCGAGGGCCCCACGCCCGACACCACCACCTTGGGGGTTAGGGTCCCCCATGGATTCTGGGGGACACAGACATTTGGACCACAGCAAGTACTCACTGTATAATTTTCTCCATTGTTCTCTATTGCGATTTTTTTCTTCGTAAAAATTTGGGTGAAAAAGTAAATTAAAATCACTTAACATTTAAAAAGTTTTAAGGTGAGCCCTCATTGCCCCCACATTCCAACCATGCCTGGGCGCTCCATGCCAGGCTCATGCTGAGAAACAAGCACAGCTTTTATGGTCTGATTCCTGGGCGGCATCAGGAATCCAACAAGTTAACACGCCTCAGAACAGCTCCACACAGGAGCTCCACACAGTAGCCACAAGGATCAGCTTCTGGTTACTATTTATTGAGCATCTAATACGGGCCAGGCCTGATCAAGAACCTGGAAATGTAACAGCTCACAGGACCCAGACAGGAGATGCAGCCACGAGGCCACAGCCCCCACGAGGCCACACAGGACCCACAAGGTCACACAGAACCCACAAAGCCACAGCCCCCACGAGGCCACAGCCCCCATCAGGCCACACAGGACCCACAAGGCTACAGCCCCCATGAGGCCACAGTCCCCACAAGGCCACACAGCCCCCACCACAGGTCCCCACAGGACCCACGAAGCACACAGGACCCACAAGGCACATAGGACCCACAAGGCCACAGCCCCCAGGAGGCACACAGCCCCTGCCAGGCCATATAGGACCAACAAGGCCACATATGACCCACAAGGCCACAGCCCCCACTAGGCCACACAGGACCCATGAGGCACACAGGACCCACACGGCCACAGCCCCCACCAGGCCACACAGGACCCACAAGGGACACAGGAGCCACAAGGCTACAGCCCCCAGGAGGCCACAGCCCCCACAAAGTCACACAGGACCCACAAGGCACATAGGACCCACAAGGCCACAGCCCCAAGGAGGCACACAGCCGCCACCAGGCCACACAGGACCCATGAGGCCACAAAGGACCCACCAGGCCCATAGCCCCCATGAGGCACACAGCCCTCATGAGCCCACACAGCCCCCATCAGGCCCACAGCCCCCACCAGGCCACAAAGGACCCATGAGCCCCCACCAGGCCATAACCCCCATGAGCCCACACAGCCCCCACATGGCCCACAGAGGCCACACAGCCCCCACCAGGCCCACAGGCCCCCAACAAGGCCGTATAGCCCCCATGAGGTCCACAGCTTCCACGAGGCCCACAGCCCCCATAAGACCCACCAGGCCAACAGGACCCATGGATTACAGGGAGTTTCAAAGGAGGTCTGTGGACAGACTTCCTCTCTTTGCATCTATTTCTTATTAAACATCTGGAATTTGCTGTTAATGTAGCAAAGCCCAGCAAATATCACTGAATTTGCAAAAAAAAAAAAAAAAAACAAAAAACCCCAAGCCAACAAATCCACTCTCTAAATGTACCTAAATATTAGAGTTTATTGGCCGGGTGCGATGGCTCACATCTGTAACCCCAGCACTTTGGGAGGCTGAGATGGGTGGATCACCTGAGGTTAGGAGTTCAAGACCAGCCTGGCCAACATGGTGAAACCCCGTCTCTACTAAAATTACAAAAAATTAGCAGGGCGTGGTGGCAGGCACTTGTAAACCCAGCTACTTAGGGAGCTGAGGCAGGAGAATCACTTGAACCTGGGAGGCAGAGGTGGCAGTGAGCCGAGATCGCGCCACTGCACTCCAGCCTGGGTTACGAGAGCTAAACTCCAACTCAAAACAAACAAACAAAAAAACAAAAACAAACAAAAATATTAGAGTTTATCTTAAAAAAAAGCAAGTCAATTACAATAATAGGTTGAAGGGCTATATTTTCTAGAGAGTATCAGTTCCTATCAATGGCAGTTTTGCTTAATTTAGTGGATAATTCTACAAAAATGCACCTAGGCAACATTCACTATTGTTCTTTGTCATTTTGGCGTTTACATAATTCAGTTCTTGTCGGGAGAAACACGGCAGATCAGGAAAGTAGCTTTGTTTTGTTTTTCTTAAGGCCTCACATTTTTAAAATTCAATGATAAACTATTAATGTATGAAATTAAAAATAATTTCAATTTTTGAAGCACAATGAATTGTACCATATTTTTACAATATTAACAGCAAATATCATAATAAAAAATAGATAAACAATAGGAAACTGTCCCTAAACCTCACTATATTTCAATGGTAAAAGAAAAATTACATTTTCTTTTTTTTATTTTATTTTTTATTTTTTTGAGACAGAGTCTCACTCTGTCGCCCAGTCTGGAGTGCAGTGGTGCGATCTCAGATCACTGCAACCTCCGCCTCGCGGGTTCAAACGATTCTTCTGCCTCAGCCTCCCGAGTAGCTGGGATTACAGGTACCTGCCACCATGCCCAGCTAATTTTTGCAGAAAAATTACACACACTTGGCTAATTATGTAGAAAAATTACATTTTCAACTTCAATTCTAACCATAAACCAAAAAAGGCTGCAAACAAAATAAATCCTGCCATTTAATAAAGAGTAACAGTTGGGCCGGGCGCGGTGGCTCAAGCCTGTAATCCCAGCACTTTGGGAGGCCGAGGCGGGCGGATCACAAGGTCAGGAGATCGAGACCACAGTGAAACCCCGTCTCTACTAAAAATACAAAAAATTAGCCGGGCGCGGTGGCGGGCGCCTGTAGTCCCAGCTACTCAGGAGGCTGAGGCAGGAGAATGGCGGGAACCTGGGAGGCGGAGCTTGCAGTGAGCCGAGATCGCGCCACTGCACTCCAGCCTGGGCAACAGCGTGAGACTCCGTCTCAAAAAAAAAAAAAAAAAAAAAAAAAAAAAAAAGAGTAACAGTATACATCAAAACAAGGCTCACTTTATAATCCAAATCAAAAAACCCAAGTAAACAATTCTAGCCCGTGGCAAAGGGCCCCTGCCGTACCCTGCAGCTCCTCGATTTTGTCACAGCCGCTGATGATCTAGAGAGGGCAGCGTGGTGGGAGGGGGCAGCTGAGGTCTCCAGAGTCCAGGACAGGTCCCCTTCCCGGCCCTCGCTCCAGCCCAGAACCCGAGGGAGGCATGGGGTCCGGCTCCCTGTGGAGCGGGGGTGGCTGCTGGGAGCAGAGGCTCTGGCTCGCAGTAGTGCCTCGACCCTGGAGTTAAGTCCTCACACAGGTCAAATGTCCAACATGGTCAGGGTCTCACGTCTCCCACGGCATTTTTATGAAGTCACAAATAACCGCGTGCACAAGGTCTACCGTAACCAGTAAAAACATTTCCCACACATATTTAAAATGGTTTAGGAAAACTTAACAGAAGTCGGTTGATAATTTCTGGAGCAAAATCACTAGCATGAAGAAAATGAGGGGACTCTGGGAACAAGTACAATCATTGCACCTCAAGCTGTCGGAAAGAATTTGACATCAGTGACACACACCCTGCAATTTAATTTGTGGGGGTCTTATGGCTTGCTACTGGTATTCCAAATTACAAGTTAATTCCTAAGAATCTTTTCTATCTGTAATTTATCTTCCTTTACATATCACAAATATCTCAGTCATGACGGTGACACTGGAGAAACCCGCACCAATTAAAGAGACAGCTGAATGGTCACATCCTCGTCTTAATGCGTGACTCCACATGCAATCGCTGACTTACTTACAGGAAGTCTCGCCGGTGCCCTGACAGGTGCCAGGCTCACAGCACTGCCGCGCTGTGCAGGCTTTAAGGTGTTCCAGTGACCCCATCTGCCCATCGTATGCTCACTGTTTTGGAGTCCCCTCCCCTCAAATGTGTAGGGGCCTAATGACTCCTGGCAAAGAGAATTTGGCAAAAGTGGTAGAATGTCACTCCACAAAGACTGGGACGTCCTTCCTGTCCCTCTCTGACTTGGCATGGGCTCCCTCAGAGCTGCCATGTAGAGAAAGGAACCGAGGTCTCCAGCCCACAGTCACATGACGCAGCCTGGATGCGGACCCTCCCCAGTCCAGCCTTCAGAGACACAACCCCAGATGGGAGGTCCCTGAGCCAGAGCCTGCCTGCAGTCCCGACCCACAGAAACAGTAAGATACTATTGGACTGTTGGTTTAAGTCATGGGTTCTGGGGTAATCTGCCGCACAGCAATATATAAATAATACAGCCACTCAGCACAGCCACACCTCTAAAAACCTGGGAACCAGACAGCACAGACCCAAACAAACCTGAACACTCAGCTTCACAAGCCTCTCCACAATTTCACAAAGCAAATGAAGTTTAAAAAACAGTAAAGGATATGTCAAAAGAGCAAATCGGAAGGAAATGTTGAGTAAAAAGGTCCCTGGCGGTTACACTGGGCGAGTAAAAGCTTCTAGGCCCAGGCTGACCATGTGGGGACACAATGTGGCTGACACTGAGTACCCCGAAATGTTAAGCTGAAACCCTAACACGGTCTTCTCCTAAGTCACCAGGAAGTGAAGCTATAGCAGAGATGAAATCCCGAACCATCTAATTCACAGTGTCTCTCTTGGGAGTCCAGATAGCTCAGAGTTTTAGGGTTACACCTCATCTTATTGCCCAACTTCCAGGCAAGCCCGCACGCCTAATCTGAGGGGATGTGCCTGAAGAGCGACCCTGCCTTTCATTCACTCGTTCATGCATCATTCACTCCTTCGGAAAACGTGCGGCACACCCAGCAGCCACACGGCGCCCTCTGGGAGCGGGGTTCCTGGGATGACCACCTTCTTGAAACGCCCTTGACAAGATCTCACTAGACAACCCTTCCCTAGTCAAAGGACAGCATAGATCGCTCGCTTCTGAATACCTCATGCAGTATAAAAACTGCACCCCACTTTTTCATTACCACTTCCAAATTAAAGGAAAACACCCACAAGTTCTCGATGAAACGCTGATTCAAAGGTTTCAGAGAAATAAACCACCCCCCCTACCACCACCACCAGGATCCTTTAATTCCTTCCCTTACTGGAGAGGGAGTGGGAAACAGCCTTGCCTGCTCCAGCTTTCCTGACTTGGACCAATTGTCCCCAAAATATGCCCAGGATTCCACATCCCAGCTCAGACCCCACCCCTCCTCCGAGTCTCCCGGACACAGGAAACGCCTCTATACTGAGGAAGCGGGGCACTCACATGACCTTGAAGATGGGGAGAGGGGCAGGAGGGGTTGAAGGTGTTGGACACGGACCATGGCCAAGGCAAGGACAGGACAGCAGCCCTGGACAAGGGGCTGAGAGGGGAGAGCACAGTGCCACCCTGAGGCATGGAGCCCGTAGGCTGGGAGCTCCTGGAACCCTGAAACCCCTGGCTCATACCTGCCCCAGGAACCACCTAGGCAGTTTGTGTGCAGGGGCTGTGGGGCTGTGGGGCTGGCCCAGCGTCTTATGGAAAGGGCCTCGGGTACCAGGATACCAGATGCCTGGCCTTCACAGCAGGTGCGTCCAGCTGAGGGGGCTGGGCAGATTCAGGACACTGCAGGAACCCCCCTCCAGGGTCCCAGTACTCCTTACAGTCTAGTCTTGGGGTCTACATGCTCCTCAGTGACTTGTTCAGGAGTGCCCACCCTCTGAGGACCTGTCTGGAAGTTCCAGCTCTCATCAGGTCCTCCTTGAGAGCCTAGCCTTCTTCCCTGTCCACACCAGCGTCCTGACCCTAAGTGACCCCATTTGAGGTCCTGGTCATCTAGGAGCCTGTCCATGTCAGGAGCCCTTGTCTCTGTCCAGTCTCAGGGTCCTGACTCCCAGGGGAAGACAGGGCTGTCTCAGGGTCCGAGCCTCCGGGGGAGATGGGGTGGTCTCAGGGTCTGAGCCTCCGGGGGAGATGGGGTGGTCTCAGGGTCTGAGCCTCCTGAGGAGATGGGGTGGTCTCAGGGTCTGAGCCTCCGGGGGAGATGGGGTGGTCTCAGGGTCTGAGCCTCCGGGGGAGATGGGGTGGTCTCAGGGTCTGAGCCTCCGGGGGAGACAGGGCTGTCTCAGGGTCTGAGCCTCCGGAGGAGATGGGGTGGTCTCAGGGTCTGAGCCTCCGGGGGAGATAGGGCTGTCTTAGGGTCCCAGCCCCCCAGAGGAGATGGGGTGGTCTCAGGGTCCGAGCAGTGCTCACAGGACTCACAGGACTGCTCCAGGGTCAGGTCCTCCTGAGTCATGGTCATGGGGTCCTGGCCCTCATCTGTGACCCACATTAAGGCAGGACCTTCCTGGGGAACCTATTCTGGGGTCCCGGCATTCTTTGGGTTCTGCCTGGTCCCTAGATATGGCCCTTCTCCGTGATTCTTCCCAGGGTCCTAGCCCTCCCTGGGCCCTGCCAGGTGGCCAGGTCCGACCCTCCTTGGTGACCCGTCTTGGGGTCCCAGCCCTTCTCGGTGACCTGTCCCAGGGTCAGACCCTCCTGGATGACCTGTCATGGTGTCCTGGCACTCTGGGGGTCCTGGCAGTCCCAGAGCCCAACTCTCTTCAGGTCCTGCCTGGTCTGAGGACCCAGCCTTCCCGGGGTCCTGCCTGGGCTGGGGTCTTGGCCCTCCCGGGGTCCTGCCTGGGCTGGGGTCTTGGCCCTCCCTGCGTCCTGCCTGTGCTGGGGTCTTGGCCCTCCCGGGGTCCTGCCTGGGCTGGGGTCTTGCCCTCCCTGCGCCCTGCCTGGGCTGGGGTCTTGGCCCTCCCGGGGTCCTGCCTGGGCTGGGGTCTTGCCCTCCCTGCGCCCTGCCTGGGCTGGAATCTTCGACCTCCCGGAGTCCTGCCTGGGCTGGGGTCTTGGACCTCCCGGGTTCCTGCCTGGGCTGGGGTCTTCGACCTCCCGGGGTCCTGCCTGGGCTGGAGTCCCAGCCCTCCCGGGGTCCTGCCTGGGCTGGGGTCTTGGCCCTCCCGGGATCCTGCCTAGGCTGGAGTCCCGGCCCTCCCGGGGTCCTGCCTGAGCTGGGGTCTTCGACCTCCCGGAGTCCTTCCTGGGCTGGGGTGCCGGCCCTCCCGGGCTCCAGCCCTCTCCGGGGCCTGCCAAGGGCTTCCCGGGCCAGGCCGACGGGGAAGCTGGAGCGCGGGCCCGGGGTTCGGAGCCTTCCGGGCCGGACACGGGCCGAGGCCGCAGCCTGAGGAGCGGGCGCCGCGGGCCCAGGCCAGGCGGGGCGGACTCACTGACCTGCGGTCTCGGGGCTGCGGGCGAGCAAGGCGCACGCGGGGTCCGCGCCGGAGGGGGGGAGGGGGCGCCGCTCCCTCTGGGTCCCCCCCAAGAGGAGGAGAAAAAAGCCCGTCCGGAGTTTAAAACAAAGAGGCGGAAATGCCCGAGCCGAGCCGAACGCCGCGTCGGGGGCGCCGCGCTCGGAGCATGCGCGGTGTGCGGCTGGGCTCCCACCCCGCCGCAAGGGGCGTGGGCGGGGCCGAGTGATAAGGGCGGGGATAGGGGCCGGGAGGGGCGTGGTCAGAGGCGCAGGCGCGTCGGGCCTGGACTCGGGCAAGGGACCGGCCGGGCGCGAGGGGCAGGGGCGGGGAATAGGGCGGGGCCACGAGGGGCGTGGTCAGGAGAGCGACAGGGCCGCGCTGCGCTGAGGGACCCGCCTGGTCCTGGAAGATCGTGAGCTGGGGCGCTGGAGCAGCAGAGTCCTCAAGTCTGGGTCCCTCCGGGGGTGCCGTCCGGTTCGGGTGCTGCTGTCCTTTCTGGGAGCCGGGACTGAGCGCCCTCCCGGCAGGGTTAGGGGTCGGGGTTAGGGTCAGGGTTAGGGGTTAGAGTCAGAGTTAGGGCCGGGTTTAGGGTTCGGGTCAGCATTAGGGGTTGGGGTTGGTTTTACGGTTAGGGTCAGGATTAGGGGTGGGGTCAGGGTCAGGGGTTAGGATCTGGTCTAGGGATAGGCTTGCATTTAGGGTTATGCCCAGCTTCAGGACGGACTGGGCGGGCGCGTGCGGGTTTGAGGCGGGCGTGCAGTCGCGCGGGGTCCTAGTGTCTCCAGGTTTGCGGGGTCTAGGGCGGGCGGCCCAGGACGTGAGGGCAGGCTGGGTCTTGGTTGGGAAGCTAGACTACCGAGGTTCCGGGCGGCTGGGGCGCCGCGCAGTGTGGAGGGTGCGTGGGGAGAGGCGAGGCCCTGCAGGCCCAGGGGGAGTCGCTGCGAGGCTGTGGGGTGCTGGCGTGGAGCAGGAGTGGGGAGTCCTTAGCTCGTGCCGCCTGGAGAGGGGATCTGAGGGAGTGGCCCCGCGACCGTCCACATAGAGAAGTCCAGAGTCGGATCCCGGGCGCAGCCACCGGGCTGGCGGCCCAGGGCCCAGGTATGGCGCATGGCGTGGGGAAGCAGCTTGAGTCCGCGCTGAGAGGGGCCTGAGAAGGGCTGGTGGCCTGTTGAAACCTCCAGCACTGGGTGGGTGCGTTATTGGGGTGGCAGGAGGGCAGAAAGCAGAGATGTGAATGTACACAGCATTCCCAGGTGTGCTGCTGTGAAGGGGAGGGACTAAATGTGGCCGCTGCTGCCCCCGCGGGAGGGGAGGCAGGGAGGGCTCTGTGGAGCCAAAGGGTGGCCCAGTGCAGGGGAGGGGCCCATTGGAGAGGGCTGCCTGGGATTGGGGTGCTGGGGTGCTGGCCCTCTACAAGAGCCCTGACTGCCATTTTCAGTTGGGGGAGGCAGGCCCCAGATGTGGAGGGGAGGGCTGGAGGGTCATCCTGGAAGGAGGGCAGGGGCAAGGTATGGGTGCTGAAGTGCAAGGGGGTGTGGCCAGCTGGCCAGAAACAGTCCTGGACTGTGTGTGGTGGCCCCAGGAAGAGGCAGAGCGGTAAGCTGCAGTTCAGAACTCACTCCAGGCCCCAGGCCCCTCCTCAGGGAGACTCAGACCCTACCTCTGGGCGGCCCACTACTCTCCTGGGTGGCTGCCAGTGGTGCCCAGACCTCGACCCTGAACCCTAGGCTCCTGTGTCCAGCTCTGTTTCTGCTGAATGTCATTAGGAAGCTCAAACGCCACATGGCAGGATGGCTTCCCCAGGCCCTTTTGAGTCTGCTGTGTACCCCAGCACCCCCCCAGCCCCCACCGCCAGTCCTGAGGCAAGACCCTGGAGTCCTCTGTACCCTCTTCCTCTCATGCCCACACCGGCCATCCGTGGCCCATCGGCAGCCAGCCAGGTCTCCCACCTGCACCCTCCAGGGACCTCACTCAGCCAAGGCCTGAGGGTGGGGGCATCGGGGCCAAAGAAGCCTAGGGTGTTCGCAGTTTGTGTTGTCCTGTGTGAGTTCAGGCGTGTGCACATGTTACATACATGTACGTATTCCTCAGCAGAGCTGTAAAGAAAGGAGGCAAAAATCATGGCACAAGCAGACTGGGGGAGAGGGGAGGCCCCTGTCCCCCCCCCCGGGGGGGCCCCAACCTTCCCCAGGGTGCTGGTCTGCCCTCCCCGCCCGCCCAGTCACTAGGGCCTCCTAGGGCTATCAGGTGCCTCTCTGGTGGATCATTCTAGTCACTCACAAACTTGCAGAAGGGCTGCCCATCCTTAAGGACAGAGCAGAACAGAAAGAGCTCTCTGGACCCTGCGCTTCTCTGCTGTCTTCACAGCATCACTCTTCAGGAACTCTTTCTCCAATTTCCCCCCTCGAGTTCTCTCTTAAACACATCAGGCGTCTGCTCCCACCCCCATATCTCAACCAAATGCTCCAGGACTTTGTGGGGTAAATCCAACTGCCTTTGTCACTACCCTTTCTGTTGCTGGGGTACAGACATGTGGACTGGTTCCCAGTTCCTCCTGTTTTCCAGCCTCCAATTCATCAGGAAGTCCTGCCAGCTCTGTCTTGGAAACTTTCCATCATCCAGCCATGGCTTTCCAAGGCTGCTCTGGCCCAAACCCGCCCTGTCCTGCTGGAGTTGGTGCCACAGCCCCAGGCCCCCCACCCCCAGTCTATCCTGAACAGAGCGGCCAACCAGCAGGTCCCATCACATCCAGGTGGGAGCGCTCCGCCCAGCACATGATGATAAGGACCTCCTCTGAGGTCCCTGCTCCCACCTCTGCTGCTCCCACCTCTGCCTGCTTCCCCAAGCTCACTCCGCCCAGGGCTCTCCCTGACACTCATTTACCTTGTTGGCAAGACTGTCAAGAAACAGGGCTCTCAGGCCGGGCGCGGTGGCTCAAGCCTGTAATCCCAGCACTTTGGGAGGCCGAGACGGGCGGATCACGAGGTCAGGAGATCGAGACCATCCTGGCTAACATGGTGAAACCCCGTCTCTACTAAAAAATACAGAAAACTAGCCGGGCGCGGTGGCGGGCGCCTGTAGTCCCAACTACTCGGGAGGCTGAGGCAGGAGAATGGCGTGAACCCGGGAGGCGGAGCTTGCAGTGAGCTGAGATCTGGCCACTGCACTCCAGCCTGGGCGACAGAGCGAGACTCCGTCTCAAAAAAAAAAAAAAAAAAAAAAAAAAAGAAACAGGGCTCTCAGACGTGAGTGGTGGGAGCAGAGGAGCATTTGACAGTATCCAGCAAAGTACATGGGCATTTATCTTTCAGCCCAGCAGCCCCCAAGTAGGACTTTATTCCAGAGATAAATGGCAGGAATAAAAAAGATGGGTGACCAAGACTATTAATTGCAGCATAATGTATAACAGAAAAATTGAAAACATGGCCATCCACACGGTTAATCAGATACACTCTTAAACCTCCACACCTTGGATAGCTGATAAAGAAGAGACAGACGGCACCACATGCTGTTACAGAGTGACCTCCGGTATCCAGGATATGCTCTCCTGCGAGATGAGAAAAGGGCACACAGCTGCTGCCATTTACCTAGAGCAGGGACTATTGAAGTTCTACCCATTTACCATTGAACATTCTACCCATTTGCCTGTGCTAAAACTGCTTTGTGGAGGCCAGTGCGGCTCACGCCTGTAGTCCCAGCACTTTGGGAGGCTGAGGCAGGAGGATTGCTTGGGTGCAGGAGTTTGCGACCAGCCTGGAATAACATAGTGAGACCCCATCTCGTTTTTTTTTGATACAGTCTCACACTGTCACCTAGGCTGGAGTGCAGTGGCACGATCTCGGCTCACTGCAGCCTCTACCTCCCGGGTTCAAGCAATTCTCTTGCCTCACCCTCTCTCTAGTAGCTGGGATTACAGGCATGAGCCACCACACCCAGCTAATTTTTGAATTTTTAGTAGAGATGGAGTCTGGCATGTTGGCCAGGTTGGTCTCGAACTCCTAACCTCAGGTGGTTCACCTGTCTCGGCCTCCCAAAGTACTGGGATTACAGGCATGAGCCACCATGCCTGGCCCCTATCTTTAAAAAAATAAAAAGTTAAAAAATAAAAATAGGCAGGTGCAGTGGCCCACGCCTATGACCCCAGCACTTTGAGAGGCCAAGACTGGTGGATCACTTGAACCCAGGAGTTCAAGACCAGCCTGAGCAACATGGCGAAACGCTGTTTCTCCTAAAACAACAACAACAAGTAGCTGGGCATGGTGGTGCGTGGTGGTGTGTCCTGTGGCCCCAGCTCCTTGGGAGGTTGAGGTGGGAGGATAGATTGAGCCTGGCAGGTGGAAGTTGCAGTGAGCCAAGATTGTACCACTGCACTCCAGCCCAGATGACAGAGGAAGACCCTGTCTCAAAATAAATAAATAAATCATTGTGGATTCTGGGAAGATGGTGACAGTAGCAAGAATTTTGTATCTCCCTGAATTCCCTCCCGTCGGCAAAACCGTCTCTACTAAAAATACAAAAATTAGCCGGATGCGGTGGCGCATGCCTGTAATTCTAGCTACTTGGGAGGCTGAGGCAGGAGAATCGCTTGAACCCGGGAGGTGGAGATTGCAGTGAGCCGAGATTGTACCACTGCACTCCAGCCTGGGTGACAGAGGGAGACTCTGTCTCCAACAAACAAACTAACTAACTAACCAACATGGAACACACCACACCAAGAGCAGCCAGTGTGGGCTTCAGGATGGACTTCAATTAAGAAGAGCGTGTCAATATCGGTTCATCAATCATGACAAAGGTACCAAACTCATGCAAGATGTAAATGATGGGGAAGTAGAGCGCAGGGTTTTGGGGGAGAGAGGGGTATGTGGGAATGCTGTACTTTCTGATAGATTTCTCCATAAACCTAAAATTGCTCTGAAACATAAAGTCTAATCATTTTAAAAAGCAACTTACTAATAAATGTAGCCAAAGAATGCAAAACAAATATTCTGAAGGCTACAACTACAAACTATGACCAAAAGAATCTAAAGAAGATCTAAGTAAATGGAAAGATCTCCTGCGTCCGTGGTGGGAAGACAATATCGTTAAGGTGTCTTCCAACCTCATCATTCGACATAATCCATATCAAAGTCCTAGTGAGCTTTTTCCAGAAATTGACAAGCTGATCCTAAAATTTATATGGAAATTCAGGGGACTCAGAATAGCCAAAACAACCTTAAAAAGAACAAAATTGGTCAGGCGCGGTGGCTTACACTTGTAAGTGCAGCACTTTAGGAGGCCGAGGCGGGTGGATCACCTGAGGTCAGGAGTTCCAGACCAGCCTGGCCAACATGGCAAACCCCCGTCTCTACTAAAAATACAAATATTAGCCAGACGTGGTGGTGGACACCCGTAATCCCAGCTACTCCGGAGGCTGAGGCAGGAGAATCGCTTGAACCCAGGAGGTGGAGGTTGCAGTGAGCTGAGATGGCACCACTGCACTCTAGCCTGGGTGACAGAGCAAGACCCCATCTCAAAAAAAAAACAAAAAACAAAAAAACAAAAATAGATGCTCATTTCCAACATAGTCAACAAAAACTTGATAATATACACAAAGTAGTTAAGCCACTCAATACACAAAAGGTTAGATATCAGTCATACCTATAGAGAAATTAGACACGTACACTACACACAGCTGTGTGCACACAAACACACACAATACCTACCTGCCAAAAGATACCACACGACACCCATATGCAAAAAAATTAAATACCCATCTCAAAGTCTTTTTTTTTTTTTTTTTTGAGATGGAGTCTTGCTCTATTGCCCAGGATGGAGTACAATGGCACGATCTTGGCCCATGCAACCTTCGCCTCCCAGGTTCAAGCGATTCTCCTGCCTCAGCCTCCTGAGTAGCTGGGACTACAGGTGCCCGCCACCACACCCGGCTAACTTTTTGTATTTTTAGTAGAGATGGGTTTTCACCATGTTAGCCAGGATGGTCTCTATCTCCTGACCTCGTGATCCGCCCGCCTCGGCCTCCCAAAATGCTGGGATTACAGGCGTGAGCCACTGCGCCCGGCCTCCTTCTCAAAGTCTTAAAGCAGGTTAGACCCTGTTGGGAGGCAATTCTCCACACCTCGTGCTTCTCCACGGTCCAGGTCCTCAGGGTCACTGAAACCACGTTAAGAATGTTTGTGCAGGCCGGGCGCGGTGGCTCGTGTCTGTAATCCCAGCACTTTGGGAGGCTGAGGCAGGCAGATCACTTGAGGTCAGTTCAAGACCAGCCTGGCCAACATGGTGAAACCCTGTCTCTGCTAAAAATACAAAATTAGCCAGATGTATTGGCATGTGCCCGTAATCCCAGCTGCTCTGGGAGGCTGAGGCAGGAGAATTGCTTGAACTCAGGAGGCAGATGCTGCAGTGAGCCAAGATTGTGCTACTGCGCTCCAACCTGGACAACAGAGCGAGACTCTGTCTCAAAAAAAAAAAAAAAAAGGATGTTTGTTCTGGAGATGCTTTAGGGTAGTGAGGCTCAGGAAGTCTCCCTCTCTGGAGACGTTTCAGGGCAGAAAGGACAAAGACCTCCTCCACCCGCACAACATCCCCCACCTACCTCTGTCCCTGGAGAAGGCTTACTTACACTCCAGAGAAGCGACCAGGTTTGTCTCTCTGGCAGGGAGGATGTGGAGGCCCCCAGCAGCCACACGGCTGTAATCCCAGCACTTTGGGAGGCTGAGGCGAGTGGATCACTTGAGGTCAGGAGTTCGAGACCAGCCTGACCGACATGGTGAAACCCCATCTCTACTAATAATACAAAAATTAGCTGGGTGTGGTGGCACATGCCTGTAATCCCAGCTACTCAGGAGGCTGAGGCAGGAGAATTGCTTGAACCCAGGACGGGGAGGTTGCAGTGAGCTGAGACTGCGCCATTGCACTCCAGCCTGGGCGACAGAGCGAGACTCCGCTGGGAAAAAAAAAAAAGGATAAGAGAGTTTCCTAAACTCGGGGTTCTTCCCCAACTTCCCCAACATGCACCTGCTGCCTGTCCAGGTTCTACCCACATCGTCCGAGGCTGAGACATGGGGATGGGATCGGGGACGGGATCGGCGACTGCCATTGGCGGGAGTGGTGAATGCTTTTGGCTCTGACAGGAGCTAATCTTTCCCGTGTCCGTGTATGTGTGAAACTGGCTGATCAGCTTCTTAGCCTGTGAGCAGAGCAAAATCTCAGACACTTCAAGTCTCTGGTTTAACACATGCTCATTTTATAACACACACACACTCATTTCACACCATGTAGATAAGAAAGTGGATACCTGATCACACAATGTACACAATATTGGGTAACTTTTTAAACCCTACACACACACACACACACACGCACATACACACACAAATTCTTTTTTTCTTTTTTTTTTTTGAGACAAGAGTCTCACTCTGTCACCCAGGCTGCAGTGCAGTGGTGAGATCTCAGTTCATTGCAACCTCCGCCTCCCCAGTTCAAATGATTCTCTTGCCTCAGCCTTGTTTGAAATGCTTGTTCCCCGGTGCTGTAAAGAAATAGCACTTGAAAATAAATTTAATTTATTCAACAAGGCCATTTTTACTTCCTGCAGAAAGGGTACACTTGCCAGCAGTTTTGCCACGAGAGTACACCGAACAAAGGAGAGAGGGTCATTTAGAACCTGACGCACCCACCCTCCTGCTGTGTCCGGCTTCCATTGGCTGGAACAGGACCTCACATTCTGTATTTGTCCCGATTGGCTAGCAACTTAGAACTTTTTAAAAGAGGCAAAGGCAGAGGAGAACAAAGGAAGGAGGAAGTCACTTGTGGAATGCTGAGAAAGGTAAAAACACCTTCAAATAAGGAAGAGGAACAGGCTTTGAACTAATGCTTGCTTGGACCAGTATAAGCATGCCAGGGCAAATATTAGGCTAAATTGTGGGAGCTAAGAAAGTAAAGTACATTGATTTATTTATTACAGGTAGCAGATATTTAAGAATGTCAGCACAGGTCTTTGAATACATTTTGCTTCTAAGAGAAGTTACTATTTATTCCTAATTAGACGGGGAGGAAAGTCTTTGAAGAGGAACGTCTACTTTAGTTTTTACAGCCTCCCAAGTAGCTGGGATTACAGGCGCGCATCACCCCGCCTGGCTTTTTTTTGGTATTTTTGAGGGATTTCACCGTGTTGGCCAGGCTAGTCTCAAACTCCTGACCTCAAGTGTTCCATCCACCTCGGCCTCCCAAAGTGCTGGGATTACAGGTGTGAGCCACTTGCCTGGCCTCAAGTGATTTAGAAAGTTTGTTTTTTATATACATATATATACACATAAATATACATATATTTATATATTATATATAATAGATATATTATATAAATATATTATATATAATACATATAATAGATATATTATATAAATATATTATATATAATACATATAATAGATATATTATATAAATATATATAAAATATAAATATATATAAATATATAATATATATATGTATTATATATAATATATATATTATATTATATATTTATTTTATTTTATTTTATTTTTTGAGACGGAGTCTTATTCTGTCACCCAGGCTGGAGTGCAATGGCACGATCTCGGCTCACTGCAACCTCTGCCCTCCCTGCCTCAGCCTCCCGAGTAGCTGGGATTACAGACATGCGGCACCACTCTTGGCTAATTTTTATATTTTTAGTAGAAATGGGGTTTCACCATTTTGGCCAGGCCGGTCTCAGACTCCTGACCTCAAATGATCCGCCTATCTTGGCCTCCCAAAGTGCTGGGATTACAGGCGTGAGACACCGCACCTGGCCAACTTAGAAAGTTTATTTTGCCAAGGTTAAGGACGCTCCTGTGACACAGCCTCAGGCAGTCCTGATGGCACGCAAGGTGTTGGGGCACAACTTGTTTTTATTTTGTTTGTTTGTTTTTGAGACAGAGTCTCTGTCTGTCGCCCAGGCTGGAGTGCAGTGGCGTGATCTCGGCTCACTGCAAGCTCCGCCTCCCGGGTTCACCATTCTCCTGCCTCAGCCTCTGGAGTAGCTGGGATTACAGGCGCCCGCCACTGCGCCCGGCTAATTTTTGTACTTTTAGTAGAGACGGGGTTTCACCATGTTGGTCAGACTGGTCTCGAACTCCTGACCTCAGGTGATCCTCCCGCTTCGGCCTCCCAAAGTGCTGGGGTTACAGGCGTGAGCCACCATGCCCGGCCCACAGCTTGGTTTTTACATTTTAGAGAGACATGAGACCTTGATCAATACATGTAACATTGTTCAGTCTGGTAAGGCAGAACAACGTGAGGAGGTGGGGGGCTTCAGGTCACAGGTAGATTTAAAGATTTTCTGCTTGGCCATTGGTTAAAAGAGTTATCATCTAAAGACCCGGAATCAAACAGAAAGGAATCCCTGGGCTAAGATGAGCAGTTGTAGAGACCAAGGTTTTATTGCGAATGAAGCCTCCAGGGAGAAGGCCTCAGAGAGAATAGACGGTAAATGCTTATCAGACTCAAAGAGACTGAAGGTCTCTGTGTTGACGTTTATGAGGCTGGTCTGATTCCCACTTCCCCTCATGGCCTGAAGCAGTTTTTCTGGATAATTTGGAATGTCGCTTGCCAAGGGGAGGGTCCATCCTTTGGTTAGGGGCTTAAAATTTTAATTTTCGTTTACACACAAATGAGAACACCAGGTCCTTCGACTGCTTACACCAAATCCTCTGTGGAGGAGAGACAGGAAGGGTCCCCTGGACTCCAGATTCAAGGTGCCCTGACTTCGGGGCTCACGGGAGCCCCCAGGCGGGATGGGGAGGGGAGGAGGACACGGAGGCCTCCTCTCTGGTGGCCCGACTGGAGTGGCATGTGGCCTGACCGTGGCCAGAGCCCTCCCTCGTCTAAGTAAATAAATAGGCTCCCGTTCCTGTGCACATCTCTGGAAAGGGATGGGTCTTCCACATGCTTGAGGATGCCATCACGTTGTCACTCTGGGGCAGTCTGTGCATCCGGGTCTGTGTGTGCTGACTCAGTCCCGGCCACAGGCGCTGTCCCGCATGGGCTATTGGCAGCCGGGCCCCGGAGGGAGGAGCAGAGACAGGTGGGAGTGATGGCATGCAGGCGCGTGGAGACGGGGCGGGTACACATGGAACCAGACAGGTCCAGAAGGCTCCACACAGGAAGTGGGCACCCCATGGAGGAACCTGTCCGGCAGGCCCGGGGCGGTGGAGGGACCCATAGCAGAGAGGCCACGCAGCCCATGGTTTCTGTTTTTACCCTGGAGCTGTGCTGGGCAGCCCTTCCCCCAGGGCTTTGGGATGGGCAGATGGCTCCTGCCCTTACATTGCTGAGGTTCTCTGGGAGGAGCAGATAAAAACCACGCAGAGGAGCAGCAGGACAGGCAGGCGCGGCACGTGAGATTCCCTCCCTGACAGCCTCGCAAAAGGCAGCCTGCCTCCTCCTTCAGTCTTGGCAGAGCAACTGTTCCCAGTGGCTTCATTGTGAGCAAGATACTGTTTAGGGAAGACACATTAGCCCGAAATTAATGAATGCTAGTCTGGGATGCTGACAGAAGTCTATGTTGGGTTACAAGAAGAGAGATAACAGCACTGAAATGCAAATTTAGCCATAACTGTGTACACTAAGGATTATTTAAATAAACTTTTGAAGATCCTTTTCTTTTCTTTTCTTTTTTTTTTTTTTTTGAGTCAGCGTCTCACTCCGTCGCCCAGGCTGGTGTGCAATGGTGCGATCTCAGGTTACTGCAACCTCCGCCTCCCTGGTTCAGGCGATTCTCCTGCCTCAGCCTCCCAAGTAGCTGGGACTACAGGTGCCCACCACCAAGCCCAGCTAATTTTTTCTGTATTTTTAGTAGAGACGGGGTTTCACCATGTTGGCCAGGCTGGTCTCGAACTCCCGACCTCAGGTAATTTGCTCGCCTTGGCCTCTCAAAGTGCTGGGATGTCAGGCATGAGCCACCGAACCTGGCCAAAGATCCTTTTGAAAAGCAAGATGCTGGGAACCCTTGTGTGGAGGTCACCATCTAAAGGTGCACAGACAATTCTGGGCTCAGGGTGAAGATCCCAGGATGGTGCTGTACCTGGATCCAAAACCCAGGCAGCTTAGATGAGTGCACTGAAGGTGCTTGTGGAGAAATTTAAACAAAACTGTTTCATTAGATGTGAGACTGGAAAAAGTCATTGTTTCCAGATGAGTGCACTTATACTATGCGATTTTTTTTAAAATAAACTTTTTTTTGACCGGGCGCAGTGGCTCAAGCCTGTAATCCCAGCACTTTGGGAGGCCGAGACGGGCGGATCACGAGGTCAGGAGATCAAGACCATCCTGGCTAACACGGTGAAACCCCGTCTCTACTAAAAAAAAAAAAAAACAAAAAAACAAAAAACAAAAAAAACTAGCCAATCGAGGTGGCGGGCGCCTGTAGTCCCAGCTACTCGGGAGGCTGAGGCAGGAGAATGGCGTAAACCCGAGAGGCGGAGCTTGCAGTGAGCTGAGATCCGGCCACTGCACTCCAGCCTGGGCGACAGAGTGAGACTCCGTCTCAAAAAAATAAATAAATAAAAAATAAATAAATAAACTTTTTTTTTTTTTAGATGAAGTCTCGCTCTTGTCCCCCAGGCTGGAGTGCAATGGCTCGATCTCGGCTCACTGCAACCTCCCTGTCCCGGGTTCAAATCATTCTCCTGCCCCAGCCTCCTGAGTAGCTGGGATTACAGGTGTGTGCCACCACACCCGGCTAGTTTTTCTATTTTTAATAGAAATGCGGTTTCACCATTTTGGCCAGGCTGGTCTCAAACTCCTGACCTCAAGTGATCCGCCTACCTTGGCCTCCCAAAGTGCTGGGATTACAGGCGTGAGACACTGCACCTGGCCGACTTAGGAAGGTTATTTTGCCAAGGTTAAGGACGTGCCTGTGACACAGCCTCAGACAGTCCTGATGGCATGTGCTTAAGGTGTTGGGGCACAGCTTGTGGTTTTTGTTTGTTTGTTTTGAGACAGAGTCTCGCTCTGTCGCCCAGGCTGGAGTGCAGTGGCGTGATCTCGGCTCACTGCAAGCTCCGCCTCCCAGGTTCATGCCATTCTCCTGCTTCAGCCTCCCGAGTTGCTGGGACTACAGGCGCCCACCACCTTGCCCGGCTAATTTTTTGTATTTTTCGTAGAGACAGGGTTTCACTGTATTAGCCAGGATGGCCTCGATCTCCTGACCTTGTACTCCACCTGCCTTGGCCTCCCAAAGTGTTGGGATTACAGGCGTGAGCCACCGAGCCTGGTCAACTTTTTTTTTTTTGAAATGAAGTCTTGCTCTGTCACTCAGGCTGGAGTGCAATGGCATGATCTCAGCTCACTGCAACCTCTGCCTCCTGGGTTCAAGCAATTCTCCTGCCACAACCTCCCGAGTAGCTGGGATTACAGGCAACCACAACCACGCCCGGCTAATTTTTGTATTTTTAGTAGAGATGGGGTTTCGTCATGTTGGCCAGGCTGGTCTCGAACTCCTGGCCTCAGTTGATCTGCCCACCTCGGCCTTCCAAAGTGCTGGGATTACAGACGTAAGCCACCACGCCCGGCCAAAAATTAAACTTCTTATTTTCGGCTAATTATAGATGCACATGCGTAGTAGAGAGATCACTTGTACACTTTGCCCAGTTTTCCCTCAACGGTAACAGCTTGCAGAACCCAAATGTACAATATCATATTCATGATACTGACATTGACACAATCTGCCTGTGCTGCTCAGATTTCCCCGGTTTTCATTGTGTTCATTTGTGTGGGTGTACTTATCTCACACGTGTGGGTTCCTGTTTCCGCCACACTCGTGTTCACTCGTGTGGGTGTACTTATCTCACACGTCTGGGTTCCTGTATCCACCACAGTCGTGTTCATTCGTGTGGGTGTACTTATCTCACACGTGTGGGTTCCTGTATCCGCCACAGTCGTGTTCATTCGTGTGGGTGTACTTATCTCACACGTGTGGGTTCCTGTATCCGCCACAGTCGTGTTCATTCGTGTGGGTGTACTTATCTCACACGTGTGGGTTCCTGTTTCCGCCACACTTGTGTTCATTCGTATGCATGTACTTATCTCACACGTGTGGGTTCCTGTTTCCGCCACACTCGTGTTCATTCGTGGGCCTGTACTTATCTCACACGTGTGGGTTCCTGTATCCGCCACAGTCGTGTTCATTCGTGTGGGTGTACTTATCTCACACGTGTGGGTTCCTGTATCCGCCACAGTCGTGTTCATTCGTGTGGGTGTACTTATCTCACACGTGTGGGTTCCTGTATCCGCCACAGTCGTGTTCATTCGTGTGGGTGTACTTATCTCACACGTGTGGGTTCCTGTTTCCGCCACACTCATGTTCATTGGTGTGCCTGTACTTATCTCGCACGTGTGGGTTCCTGTATCCGCCACACTTGAGATGCAGAACGCTTCCATACCACAAGGGTCCCTCCTGTTGCCCCACACCCCCAGTCCCTAAACCTTTGCAACTGCTGACCTGTTCTCCACTTCTAAGACGCTACCTTTTCAAAATGGAACATAAATGGAATGATAGAGGGTGTGCTTTTTAGGCTTGGCTTTTTTTTCACTTTGTGTCATTACCTGAAGATTCATCAGGTTGTTCTATGTATTAACGGTTGGTTCCTGCTGAGTCCACTTTGCTCAGCCATCACTGACTGAGAGACACCTGCCTTGTTTCCAGTTTGGGGCTATCACAGGTAACTACTATGAACATTTGGGCACTATTTTTGGGGTGAACATAAGTGTTTTTTTGTTGTTTTTTTTTTTTTTTTGAGACAGAGTCTTATTCTGTTGCCCAGGCTGGAGTGCAGTGGCATAATCTCGGCTCACTGTGACCTCCACTGCCCAGGTTCAAGCGATTCTCCTGCCTCAGCCTCCTGAGTAGCTGGGACTACAGACACCTGCCACCATGCCTGGCTAATTTTTGTATTTTTAGTGTAATTGAGGTTTCACCATATTGGCCAGGCTGGCCTCAAACTCTTGACCTTGTGATCCACCCACCTCAGTCTCCCGAAGTGCTGAGATTACAGGCGTGAGTCACCGTGCCCAGTTGGGGTGAACATAAGTCTTTATTTCTTTGGGATAAATGCCCGAGAGTACAATTGCTGGACCATATGGTGATTGCATATTTAGTTTTATGAGAAACTGCCAACCTGTTTTCCACAGCAGCTATAACACTTTACATTCTTTTTCCTTTGTTTTCCAAGATGGAGTCTTGCTCTGTCACCCAGGCTGGAGTGCAAAGGTGCGATCTCAGCTCACTGCAATCTCTGCCTCCCAGATTCAAGCGATTCTTCTGCCTCAGCCTCCCAAGCAGCTGGGATTACAGGCAACTGCCACCACGCTTGGCTAATTTTTGTATTTTTAGTAGAGATGGGGTTTCACTGTGTTAGCCCAGGATGGTCTCAATCTCCTGACCTCGTGATCTGCCCACCTTGGCCTCCCGAAGTGCTGGGACTACAGGCATGAGCCACTGCGCCAGGCCGCCCATTTTCTAATTGGATTTTTGTTTGTCTGTTTGAGATGCAGTCTCACTCTGTCACCCAGGCTGGAGTGTGGTGGTGCAATCTTGGCTCACTGCAACCTCCATCTCCTGGGTTCAAGCAATTCTCCGGCCTCAGCCTCTTGAGTAGCTGGAATTACAGGCATGTGAAACCATACTTGGCTACCAATTGGGTTTTTAAACTGTTGAGTTTTGAAGGCTCTTTATATATTCTCGATACTAGACCTTTGTTGGATATGTGGTTTGCAAATATTTTTCCCAGTCTACAAGTACAAAAACCTTTTGATGGAAGTGAATTAAATGTATAGATCAATTTAGGGAGAACTGACATTGTTACTATGTTGGATTTTCCAATCCATGAACATTGTATGCCTATCCATTTCTTTAGGTGTTTATTGATGATGTCTTTTATTAATGGTGTGCAATTTTTTTTTTTTTTTGAAACAGAGTCTCACTCTGTTGCCCAGACTGGAGTGCAGTGGCACAGTCTCAGCTCATTGCAACCTCTGTCTCCTAGATTCAATCAATTCTCACCTCACAGCCTCCTGAGTAGCTGAGATTACAGGCGTGCACCACCACGCCCAGCTAATTTTTTGTATTTTTAGTAAAGACAGGATTTCACCATATTGGCCAGGCTGTTCTTGAACTCCTGACCTCAGGTGATCCACCCACCTTGGCCTCCCAAAGTGCTGGGATTACAGACGTGAGCCACCTTGCCCAGCCATGGTGTGTAATTTTTTTTTTTTTTTTTTTGAGATGGAGTCTCACTCTGTTGTCTAGGCTGGAGTGCAGTGGCATGATCTCAACTCACTACAACCTCCGCCTCCTGGGTTCAAGAGATTCTCCTACCTCAGCCTCCCAAGTAGCTGGGACTACAGGTGCACGCCACCACACCTGGCTAATTTTTGCATTTTTACTGGAGACGGGGTTTCACCATGTTGGCCAGGCTGGTCTCAAACTCCTGCCTTTGTGATCTGCCTGCCTTGGCCTCCCAAAGTGCTGGGATTAAGGCGTGAGCCACCACGCCCGGCCCATGGTTTTTAATTTTACATGCAAGTTCTGTAGATGGTTTGCTAAGTTTATAGCAAAGTATTTAATTTTCCTTGGAGTAATTATAAATGTCTTTAACTTTGGTTTTCATGTTTCTTGTTGGTATACATCAATGCAATTGATTGTTGTGTGCTAATCTTGCATTCTGCAATGTTGCTGAGCTCACCTGCTCAACCCAAGAGTTCTGACATGTAGAGGGGAGGAGCCCCTCAACAATGCATGCTCAACAGAGACTGAATGATGAAAGTAGCTAATGTGGCTGCCCCATTTCATGGTGACAGGCTCAGACACCACCTGTCAGAAGCAGTGCTCCACAATAGTGAGGTCCCTCAACAGGGAAGCCTGCATTGCAACTCCCCCTCTGCCAGGGGGGGTTAGGGGATGTTGAAGGCCCCAGGCCAACATTGGCACTGGGCTATGAAGGAAGGTTGTAAGGGGGCTAGGTCCTCAGGACAGGGCGAGCAAGAGGTGAGGAGAAGGAGAACAGAAGGAACTGGTGGGGGAATGGGGAACAAAGATGAGGAGGAAGGCTAGACGGGGGAAAGGCAGAGGAGATAAAGGGAGCAAGGATCACAGGGCCCCATCACATGTCTCAAGAGAGTGGAACTCCCTTGGGGCCCGCCCATCTCAGGACACCCCTGGGTGAGCCCCATTTTCTCTTTGTTACTGGATGGGACGCTATGCCAAAAAAAAGAAAAATCTCAACGTGCACAGCTCTATCTGAGACACACACCCAATCTCTGCAGAAGATTGCACAGTGAAAGTTGAGGCCTCATGATCAGCCTGTTCAGACTCAGGTGTGGACAACGGACAGACCCTGGCAAAGGAGATGAATGTTTAAGACAAAAACCAGGCCAGGCCTGGTGGCTCATGCCTGTAATCCCAGCACTTTGGGAGGCCAAGGTGGGTGGATCACGAGGTCAGGAGATTGAGACCATCCTGGCTAACATGGTGAAACCCCGTCTCTATGAAAAATACAAAAAATTAGCCGGGTGTGGTGGCGGGCGCCTATAGTCCCAGCTACTAAGGAGGCTGAGACAGGAGAATGGTGTGAACTTGGGAGGCGGAGCTTGCAGTGAGCCGAGATCACGCCACTGCGCTCCAGCCTGGGCAACAGAGCAAGACTCCATCTCAAAAACAAAAAACAAAAAACAAAAAAACAGGAATAATATTGTGAGTATCAGAAAACAAGGATGTGTTTCAGGGTCAAGAAAGCCTTCTTGTTTGGAATCTGTTTGCACATCTGACCAGGCCAGCCTCCACCCCACCCCTATACTGGCCTCAGCAACAGGGCCTGAAGCCCCTTGGGCTCTTCCAGGGTGGGCCAGGTACAGTTGTGGGATCAGCAGGTTCTTGCAGACAAGACTAAGCCGAAACTCCGTCCTCTCTGCCTTCCAACACACAGACCTCTCCATCCTAAACAAACAGAAACCTGTGCCTACTCCTCTGAGAGCTGTGTCCTCTGTTGTAAAATGCAGGTAACAATCTGGTGCGTGTGTGGGAGACTGCCTACCCCAGGGTAGGGCCCACAGGCCTTCCCAGCCTTCCCTCCCACCTTGGCGGGCAGCCTTTGGCCCCTCCTACCCCATGTCTGCTTTCCACAGGGGCACTAGAGGGACTGGTCTGATTTGAGGCTCTGTGCAAAGCGAGCCCAGCCTCTTCCTCCAGGCTGGCCTCTGGCCCCTTCCTGTGGCTGGCTTGAACCTCAGGAACTTGGGATCCACAGCCCCCTTCAGGAAATGCAGAGCTTCTGCTGGGCAGAGTGACTTCCAGGCCGCCTTTCCTGCGCCTTTCCACCCTGAGGACCACACAGGCTGTGACCGGGGGCCCTTTCTGGAGGGGACATTCGGTTTTTGCGGCAGGGACTTCCAAACTGAGGCCAAAGGAGGAAGGTCCAACTTCACCTTTGGCCCCCCTTTCATCCCCTTTTTTGGGTCTTCCTTAACTGCAACGGGGCGGGACCCTCCTCCGTAGTCCCTGGGGCGGAACTGGCCCCGTTGCTCCACCTGTCCCCACCTCCACCCCCGGGCGGTCCCAGCCCACGCTGGAAGGTCCTTGAGCCCGGGCCGCCCGTGGGACCGATGGAGACCCATGGAGCCGCGGACGATGGCAGGACAGACGGGGGCAGACCCCGGGTTGGCAGAGCCCGGGGCCCTGTGTGCACAACAGGCCCACCGCACCTACGCTCGCCGCTGGGTGTTCCTGCTCGTAGTCAGCCTGGTCAGCTGCTCCAACGCCATGGTAGGGGCGGGGACAGGGACAGGGGGCTCCGGGACCCTCGGTCCCTTCGGACCAGCTGGGTTTCATTTTCCTGTGGCCACAGCCCGAGGTGCCAGGTGCTGGCTGGGGCCGGGGCCAGGGGGTGCCTTCTGGGGGTGGCTAGGGGGTGTGGGCACTGGGGGCACTGTCTGTCCTGGAGGTGTCGGGGCCCAGGGCACAGAGCAGGAGGGCTGGGTGCCCAGGGGGATCTGCCAGTCATGGAGTCCCAGCCCTTCCCAGCCTTCAGTGGCTCCAGCCAGTGGCCTGGGTCCCTCTTCCCCAGCCAGCACATACAGGTGGCCCTGCAAAGGCCCTCCCTCCCTCCCTCCACGCCTCCCAGCCCCAGGACAGCAGGCACAGAGCAGAGGTGGGCTTGGAGCCGCACTCTCCTCCACCTGACTCTGAGTGAGGGGCTGCTCCTGGGCTGGGCTGGGCTCCATCCTGCCCCCACTCCCTTCCCGTGCTGCACACTGCAGCCTTTCCTGCCCTGTGAGCCCTCATCAACCATTCCAGGGAGCCTCAGGAACTGGTTGGGTAGTATCTGGGCAATGTGCAATGAACAGCTAGAGTTGGCAGCAGGACCCACAGCTTAGGGAGGCGCCGGGTCACGGGGATGGTCAGGAAGCTCAGGGTCAGGAGCAGGAGCCGCTGTTAGGCCTGGGTCAGGGTTCTTCCAGGTGGACCCCGGGGCCTCTCCCCTCCTCCTTTGCTGGCTGGGAATGGAGAACCAGCTCCCGGACAAGACAGGCCTGGGATCTGCTGGATGGGCCTGGGGGCTGCCTGCTGCCCACAGATGCCGGCACACGCCGTACGTAACTCACTGCCGTGGCTTGGCGTCCTGGCCCACCGTGTCCAGGCACTGGGGGAGCCATAACTGACTTTGGCTGGAGCGTCTGAGGGTGTGGGCTGGTTCGATGGTCAGTAGGTGTCCTGGGTGTGGGGCATTCCTTGGACAGTCAAGGGCCTCCTACTGCAGTTCTTCACCGTTGTAGCAATACCCACAAGTCATCATGGAGCACACAGAAATCTCACCCTGACACCAAGAGTCGTCATGGTCTCTGCCTGGGTCACCACAGTGAGCCGTGAGCACCACGTTCACTCCAGCCAAGTGCCCTTGAGGCTGGAGTTCCTCATCTGCAGCCAGTGACCAGGGCTCCCGGGTTCCAGTGGGCAGTGTAAGGGGCGGGCGGAGCAGAGCTTGGGTCAACACCCACCTAGAAGACAGCCAAGCCCAGTGCTCTGGATGAGACTCAAAGGACCCAAGGGGGCGAGCGAGGGCAGGGTCGAGGCTGGGAGAGGAGGAAGGGAGTTGGACAGATCGTCCTCCCACGTTGCCCCGCACGCTTCAGACGCATCTCTGCTCAGTGAGTCAGCTGTGGGCCTCACTCAGGCCCCCAAGGAAGCAGGACAGGGCTGAGGCTGGAGCGGCGGGCTTGGCTCTGCAGGGCAGGCTTTGTCAGTGGACGCCTGGCTTTCTCTCCGTGGGCTTGGCCAGGCAGCCATCAGCTGGGCTTGGGGAGCTCGTTCTGTGCCTGAGAGATCTGCCCCTGGCCCTGTCCTGCGGAAAAAGGAAGACAAGGTGGCTGTTGCCCAAGCTCCCTGTCCTGTCCCGTGGGCTGAGTCAGACCTCGTCCGGGTGGAGCCTGGGTCTGGCTGCTCTGCCGGAGGGTGTGGCCTGGAGCTCGGTGGACTCATGGAAGTTGACCTTGAGTGACACAGCCTCCTCGGGGCCCACGCGTGGACGCCCTCCTCCCTCCTATAGTGAGCCCTGGTGACCGGCTCCACTTTGACCTCCCTCAGGGATGAGCCAGTCTCACCTCCTCTAGGAGGCCTTCCCCTCGGCCGCAGTGGGCACTCGTGCTGTGTGCCAGATGTCTGTGGGGTGGAGAGCCCTAGCACCTGATAATGCCTGCGGGGTGGGGAATGGCATCTGCTCTGTCAACATTCTGCCCAAACACCTGGGCCTTCTGGGAGGGAAGGTCGGGCTGGCTTTGGGTGGGGCTGGCCTGCAATCCCAGAGGTTCTAGCTGAGACCCTGTCATGCCCGTCTTTCCCTGGCCTGCCTTGGAGCCCCAGGTCTGGTCTGGGTGGGGCTCGTGGTCCTGTGGGCTCTGGCCAGGTCCTTGGCCTTAGTGTCTGCCCCTCAGGCTGGTCCCCGGTCAGGGCATGCTTTCTGACCCTGCGCTGGGTGCCCTCCCTCGGGGAAGGCAAGGTGGCGCTCTCCTTGGGCAGGAGGGCCCTGTGTCCAGCTTGCTGGATCCCCTCGGCCTCACAGGCCTGCTGGCACTCTGGCTCCCTCGGGCTGGCTGGGGCCAGAGCACGTAGGTCCGGGGTCTGTGGCTCTGTGCTGACTCCCACCTGGCCCCTGCAGCTGTGGCTCAGCTTTGCACCTGTGGCTGACATCGTTGCCGAGCACTTCGTCCTGTCCGTGGCGCAGGTCAACTGGCTGTCACTGGTCTACCTCGTGGTATCCACCCTGTTTGGCCTGGTGGCCATCTGGGTCCTGGACTCCGTCGGGCTCCGTGGGGCGGTGAGTCAGACCCCACACCGTGGCCCGCTCTGGGACAGGGTGAAGGCCCCTGCATTTGGGTACGAGAGTCAAGGCCTCCTCCCCAGACCAGGGCCCATCAGTCCCAACAGCTGGGGACCCAGCAGAGCTGTCAGGGTGGCGGCCGTGGGAAGTGCAGGTGCTGGGAGGACGCGGTGGGCACCTGGGTTGGCGGCAGAGACCCTGACCCCGTCCCTGACACCCTCCTCGCAGACCATCCTGGGCGCGTGGCTGAACTTTGCCGGGAGTGTGCTACGCGTCGTGCCCTGCGTGGTTGTTGGGACCCAAAACCCATTTGCCTTCCTCATGGGTGGCCAGAGCCTCTGTGCCCTTGCCCAGAGCCTGGTCATCTTCTCTCCAGCCAAGGTGGCTGCCTTGTGGTTCCCAGAGCACCAGCGAGCCACGGCCAACATGCTCACCACCATATGTGAGTTCCGGGGAGGGAGGCCGCCTGCCTGGGCGCACCCCGGGGTCTCTTCTGGCTCCACGCACAGATACTCGGCTCCCCGGGCTCTCTGGCTAGGGTGGAGGAGCTGGGGCCCAGAAGGTTCTGCCTGTGGGCTGGAGAGGAAGCCGGGCCACAGCCGAGCTGATGCATTTCCCTGTGCATCCGCCCACCCAGCGAACCCCCTGGGCGTCCTTGTGGCCAACATGCTGTCCCCTGCGCTGGTCAAGAAGGGCGAGGACATTCTGTTAATGGTGAGGGGTCATGAGGCGCCCGTGCCTGGCCTGTGTGGTGTGTGCGCATGCGTGTCTGTGTGTTCCTGAGCCCGAGCGTGTCCGTGTTCCTATGCCTGTGTGTGATTCCCCCCGCCCCGCCCCCCAAGAAGGAGTCTCAGCCTGTTGCCCAGGCTGGACTGCAGTGGCGCAATCTCGGCTCACTGCAACCTCCACCTCCTGGGTTTAAGCAATTCCCCGCCTCATCCTCTGGAGTAGCTGGGACTACAGGCGTGCGCCACCATGCTCGGCTAATTTTTTTTTTTTTTTTTTTTTTGTATTTTTGGTAGAGTTGGGTGGGGTTTCACCATGTTGGCCAGGCTGGTCTCAAACTCCTGACCTCGTGATCCTTCTGCCTCGGCTTCCCAAAGTGGGATTACGGGCATGAGCCACCGTGCCCGGCCAGTGTGTGATGTTACTATGCATGACTATGTGTATCGAGTGTGTGTGGTATGTGCGGTGCATGTCTCTGTTCCTGTGCCCATGTGTGTTGTGTGGTGTGTGCCTGTGTGTGCTCGTGCATGTGCATCGGGTGTGTGTGGTGTGTCTGTGCTTGTGACTATGTACTGAGGGTGAGCGTGTGTGCATGTGTGCCTCTGCACCCATCGGTGTCCGTGTGTTGAGCCCTGTCACGGGCTGTGCAGCCGACAGTGAGATGAGTCTGGAGCCTGGGGGTGCTGGGCTAACGTCAGCCAGGAGCGTGTCACTGGTGAGGGATGTGTTGACAGCCAGGGCTCCCTATCAGCCCCTGGAGCAGGCCAGGATGAAGTCAAGCAGGCCCTTCCCAGCCTGGGCCTCGCAGAGGGTGGCTGCAGACCAGGGGTTGGGAGGCAGCCAGTGGTGGGGCAGGAGGAGCTGAGAGGTGGCACCTGGGGCAGGCAGGGCTGCAGCGTGTGTGGGCGCCAGTCTGCGTGGTCTCCCTGTGCACACACACACCCCTCCCCAGCTCGGTGTCTATGCCATCCCTGCTGGCGTTGTCTGCCTGCTGTCCACCATCTGCCTCCGGGAGAGCGTGCCCCCCACCCCGCCCTCTGCCGGGGCTGCCAGCTCCACCTCAGAGAAGTTCCTGGATGGGCTCAAGCTGGTCAGTGATGTGGGATCCCCAGGGTAGGGTGGATTTGGGGGTTGGGGCTAGAGGCCGAGGAGGGGATGGGTTTGGGAAGGGCCCCCGGGGCTGCAGGGCTGAGACATTCTTTCCCCGAAGCTGGTGCGGAATAAGGCCTATGTCATCCTGGCTGTGTGCTTCGGGGGATGCATCGGGATCTCCTACAGCTTCTCAACCCTCCTGCAGCAGATCCTCTGTGCAAGCGGCTACTCCAATGTGAGCCCTGGCCCCACCCATGGGGGCTCTGCCTCTGTCACCCACCCCATACGGCCACGGAGTCACCGCTGCCTCTGGGGTGCTCCGTGTCCGATCCTGGCAGGGGCCACATTGACGCCCTTCTGTGCCGTGGGCCCTCCCGAGATGCCTTGGGCGACATTATGTCCACAGGCGGTGGAGGTGGTGGGCACAGCTGCAGCGAGGTGGTGCAGCTGTGGGATGGAGTGGAGGGACTGATGGTGCGTGGTTGGGAAGATGGGGCCCCCAGGGCTCCCAGTGCCCCTTCCCAGCAAGACCCCACCCCTGTGGGTCTGCAGGACAGGGCCATCTTCTGGTATCCAGACATGCAGCAGGGAGGGCCTTGCTCTGCTCACACATTCTGAGCTGGCCCTCTGCCCTCTGGGATCAGTGCCCGGTGTAGGATTGGGGGCATGTTTCCACCTTTGCCTTCGCCTCCTCCAGGGGTTTTCTGGCCTCTGTGGAGCTCTCTTCATCGCGTTTGGGATCCTGGGGGCGCTGGCTCTCGGCCCCTACGTGGACCGGACCAAGCACTTCACTGAGGCCACCAAGATCGGCCTGTGCCTGGTCTCTCTGGCCTGCATGGCCTTTGCTCTGGTGAGGGTCTCCTCAAGCCAAGACTGCCCTGCAGGGGTGGGTGGGTGGTGAGGCCCGGAGAGGGCGGTTGGCAGCTTGGCTGGAACAGAGGTCCGGACTGTCTCCTGCCCGGCCTCTGCCAGCTAGGGTGGCCCCTGGGTGGGATGGGTTCTCCCGCCCCATGCCCCGTGTCCCATGAAACCAGGTCCAATTCTGACCGCCACCCCCTCCACCTGTCTGCCTGCCGTTCCGCTGCTCCCAGGTGTCCCTGCTGCAGGGACAGGCCCTTGCCCTGGCCACCACCTGCTCGCTCCTCGGGCTCTTTGGCTTCTCGGTGACCCCCGTGGCCATGGAGTTGGCAGTCGAGTGTTCCTTCCCCGTGGGGGAGGGGGCTGCCGTAGGCCTGATCTTTGTGCTGGGGTGAGTATCCATCTGCCCCTGCTGCTCCCCAGAGATACTCCCCTTGCTCCACCCCTACACCCCTGGGGTTGCACCCTGTGGTCCAGGCCCCTTTTCGGGGAGGTGGGGAACCTGCCTGCTCTGGCAAGAGCCGAGCAGGTTCTGAGCGCCTGCTGTGTGCAGGCCGGGCCAGCTGATAGGGCCCGTGACCGAAGCTGTGTGCTGCCTTCGGGAGGGTGGTGGCAAAAGGGACAGCACTGATGTCAACACTTCCCAAAGTGGCACCTGGCTCTGAGGGGATGGGCAGTGCAGCGGGGGCTGAGGGCCACGTGTGTCTAGGCAGGTCGAGGGAATATTCATCATGCTGGCGATGATGGCACTGACTGTGCAATGCTCGGAGCGGTCCTTCTCCACCTGCCAGCAGGGGGAGGATCCACTTGACTGGACAGGTGAGCACCACATGGAGAGTTCCCGGGGAACGGGACAGGTGAGCCCCACGCAGGGAGTCCCTGGGCAACAGGACAGGTGAGCTAGGACAGGTGTGGCCAAGATCAGAGGTGGGTTGGCACACCCATATCCCAGACCCCATGCTGGTGACCTCTCTCAGGACCTGGGTCTGCAAACACCCCCTCAGGGCTGTCAAGAACTGGGAGTGGGCTCTGTCTGGGGTCACTCTGTGGTCAAGGGTAGTGGTGTCACCATAGGCCAGCGTCCGGCTCTGCCCATCTGTGGCCCCGGGGCTTGGCTGTGGGGACAGCTGTGCTATGTGTCCCCAGCGTCTGTGCTGCTGATGGCCGGCCTGTGCAACCTCTTCAGCTGCATCCTGGTACTCTTCTTCCACACCTCATACCGGCGCCTGCAGGCAGAGTCTGGCAAGTCCTCCTCCACCCAGAACGCGTGCCCAGGCGCCGAGGACCAGGAGTCCCCGCCGGAAACTACCCCTTGAGGCCCCAGCATGGCACTCCCAGCTTGGAAGCTCAGGGCCAGCTCATTCCTGGAGCCGCTTCTCTGGGCCCTGCCACCTCCTCCCAGAGCCCCAAGATGCGGAGACTGACCAGGGACGTGTGGTGAAGGGGAGGCAGGCTCGGGTCACCGGGGCTGTGCCCACCACGCCAGACAGCTGGGCTGAGGGACCCAAGGCGTTCGGCGCACTCAGGGCCTGGGGAGAGCCCCTGGGCCCGAGACTGATGCGCGGCTGAGCGAGAGGGCTACTGCTGTGTGGACCCGGACCAGGCAGGGCGGCCGTGGGCGGCGCAGACTCAAGGCGGGGTGTGGACCGAGGGGGAGCGGGAAGGGCTGGGGTCCTGGGGCCCAGCAGGGCGACTCCGGAGTGCAAGGCGGGGGGCCTCGCTAGAGGACCCCAGAGAGCCCCAGAGCCCCCACCCTATCTGCTGCCGAGCGACCCCTCGCGCACAGGGCCCAGCAGCCACGGACGCGCCCTCCCGCCCCGGCGGACTCGCAGGCAGCGTCCTAGCGTCCAGGTTTATTGACCAGGCCGGGCCTCACTCCTCCTTTTCCTCCCCGTGGGTGATCACGTAGCTCAGCGCCTTGTAGTCCAGGTTGCCCGCGGCATCGATGGAGGCGAACTGGAACATCTGGTCCACCTGCGGGCGGGGGCGAAAGGGCCCCCTGAGGGCTCCGGGAGCGAAATACAAACGCGCACCTGCAGCGGTCGCGGGTGTGGTTTCCGCGCCGGGGGAGAGGGAGCGGGGAGGGGCGGGGGCGGGGCAGGGGCGGGGGATGAGGGCGGTGCTGGAGGGGATGGGGGCGGGGATGGGGGCGGGGATGGGGGCGGGGATGGGGGCGGGGATGGGGGCGGGGATGGGGGCGGGGATGGGGGCGGGGATGGGGGCGGGGATGGGGGCGGGGATGGGGGCGGGGATGGGGGCGGGGATGGGGGCGGCTGCAGCCATAGCCTGGGCGCAGGTGTGGGGCTCGGCCCTTCAGCAGCGTCTGGGAGGACCGTGTGGGGTCTGGGGGAGGTGCGGGGGTCCTGGGGGTGCCCGGGCATTGGTCTCGCCCTCTGGGGCTGGGGCTGGGAGGGGTGCGTCAGGCGTGGGGGGCGGCTGCGGGGCCGCACAGCTGTGAGCCCCGCCCCTCAAGCTGGGACAGACGCTCGGGCGGCGGAGGGGGTCTCCAGCCGCTGACCTAACGGAGGGGAGGGGTCTCCAGCCGCTGACCTGACCCCTCTGAGTCAGTTCTGTCCCTCAAACGGGCACTTTGGGAGTCCCCCCGGGGGCCTGTTCTGTCCTGGGTCCGAACCGCGGCGCTGCAGCCCCTCGGGCTCCGCGTGCGCCTCCAACCAGCTGACCCCGGGAGCCCCGCCCTCCCCTCGTGGGCTTGGCAGGGGAGCCGCGGGCCAGACCTCATCCGCTGTCATCTTGTCAGCCTGGGACATCAGCAGACGCTTGATGCTGAGGACGAGGAAAGGGGTCAGCGCGGGCTGATGCGGGGGCGCAGGAGCCTTCTCGTGGGGCTCAGGGGCCCCAGGCTGCCCCTGCTCACTGCACTCCCGCCCTTCCCGCAGGAGTGTGGCCCTGGGGCAGGCCGCTTCCCAACACACTCAGGGATCATCACGGTTGGGGGAGCCGCTGATGGGGACAGAGCCTGAGGGACCTTAGAGGACACACTCAGGGGTCATCACTTCTGGGGGGCCCGCCTGGGGGCTGCTGATGGGAACAGAGCCCGAAGGAGGTCACAGGCCAGTGCCTGGCAGGAGCTGAAGATGGAGGAGTGGGCTGAGGGGAAGCTGCCCCCTGGGCACTGGCTGCTGGTCCCTGTGTGGGCAGGGCTGGTGTCCCACTTAGCTGGGATCCTGGGTTCACTCCTCATAGTCCTGAAGCTGGTCAGAGGTAGGGAGGTGGGCGTGGCATCTGGTGGGTGATTGTCCCTTTTGGGACAGGGTGAGATCACTGGGGACCCCCGGCGGCCCGGCCGCCCTCCCCCAGCCGGGCACTCACTACTCCTTGTTGATTTTCCCTTTCCCGTCTGGGTCCAGCATCTTGAAGGCGTTTAGAATGGTCTCCTCGGCATCGGTACCTGCCACAAAGGCACCTTCAGCCCTGGGCCTTCAGGGTGGCAGTCCTGCTTCGGCTGCCAAGGGCAGGTGGCAGGAGGGGAGACCCCTGCCCCAAGCAAGGGGTGACTCCAAGCCTCTGCCCACAAGGTGGCCACTGCCTGAAGGCCTTCTCCTTTCCTGAGCCCCAAGGAGGCCTTGTCGGGCACTCCTGCCCTGGGATGTAGTGAGTTTTGGAGTGCCCAGGGTCAGCCCAGGCCTGGAGCTGGGGGTGAGTGCCGCATGAGTGAGGGACAGAGGTCCCGACGGCGGGTCACACAGCATGTGGGGCAGGAGGGCGAGCCTGAGCACATGGCTCTGGGATGGCTGATGGGGCCCCACAGTTGTTGGCTCCCAGAGTGCCAGGCCCTAGGGCTTCTCCAGAGATAGGAAAAGAGGGATTTTTACGTGAAATGTCTGGATCTCTAACTGTCAGGAATTAACTAGGAGGGCAAGGACTGTCCCAACAGTGCTCACCACTCAGCTTCTCCCCAAACATGTTCAGAAACATGGTGAAGTTGATGGGCCCCGAGGCCTCTTTGAGCATGGCGTCCAGCTCATCGTCCTTGACATTGGTCTTGCCTGTCACAGATGCGGGGGCGTCACAGGGCAGGGCTTGTTGCTATGTCTGCTGTCCCACCAGCAGGTGACCCCAGCACAGGGCCAGGCCCCACCAGCAGGTGACCCCAGCACAAGGCCAGGCAGGCAGATGGGAGGGGTGGGGAGGGAGCGGGAAGGAGGCACTTGGCCCAGGCATGTGGGGCAGTGGGTGCGTCTGGCTGGCTGTGTCCACCTCACCCCAAACCCTGAGCCCCAGGACTAAGGGCTGATGGAGAGGGAGGTGACACAGAGCTTGGGAAGGTGCTGGGATCTGCTGTTCTTACTTGGGCATAAGCAGGGCTGAGAGGAAGACGGGTCACTTGTGACCCTCCCACCCCAAGGAGAAGTCACTCCATAGCTCCCAGGGTGGGACCGAAGCCCCCTGCCCTCCTGCCTCAGGTCAGAGGCAGCTGCTGGGAACAGAATATGCCATAGGGAGAACTGAGGCTGGGGAGGGCAGTGTGCCCCACCACACTCGGGCTGTGCTCCAGAGGCGGGCCAGGGTCTCCAGGCCCTCCCCCAGCTCTGTGTTCCGGCTGGGCAGGGTCTCCATGCCCTCTGTCAGCTCTGTGGTCCGGCTTAGGGCAAGCCGCCTGCCTATCGGAGTGTCCTACCGGAGCGTCAGCCCTGCCCTGGAGCCTGCTGCCCCAAAGCCCACTCTGAGTTTCCAGGCTTGGGCTGTACCACCCACCCTGTCTCACCCTGGGACACTCTCTGCTAGCTCTGATGGAACCAAGGGAGGCCAGGGCCATCCCCTCGCAGCCTTCAGGGCCGTCGGATGGGTCTTTAAAGCCCAGGCCCTGGAGGAGGAGGGGCCGCAGCGTATGGGACTGGAAGATGCTCTGTATTCGCCTCCTCCAAGGTCTCTGAGGTGTTCTGCCTGGGTACCTACCCAGGGAGGCATAGGTGTCCTTCAGGTCCTCCTTGTCGATGAAGCCGTCTCGGTTCTGATCCATGAGTGTGAATGCCTGGGAAGCGAGGCCAGGGCTGCTGTGCTGCCGACCCGGCTGGGCTCTGCCCCTGCCCCCTGCTCCCAGCTCCTCAGCACCCCTGACTGAGGATAGGCTCCCACTCCTATCCTCTGGCCCTGGAGCCAGCCCACATGGGGTCTTCCCAGCACAGGTTTCTGGGGACGGGGGCTCCCAGTGAAGCAGGAAAGTCTTACCTCCTTGAACTCCTGGATCTGAGTCTGCTCGAAGTTGGAGAAGACATTGGATGAGGCTCTCTGGGCCCGGAGGGCACCCCCTTCCTTCTTCTTGGTCTTCCTGCTGGCCTGCAATGGGAGCACCATGGCTGAGGGTCCTGGCCGGCTGAGGAAAGCCTCCAGAGCACCCAGAGTTTTGAGAGACTTAACTCAGATGAAGGGTGGACCTCAGCCCTTGGGTGGGGCTGGAGGGGGCCAGGCAGCTGAGGAGCATGCCAGCCTCAAGCCTGGGTAGCTGGGGTTGGGGGCAGGGCGGCTGCTGGTGTCTGGCTGCAGCACAGGGAGTGGGGGAGAGAGAGTGGCTTCCGGAAGACCCACAGAGCACAGTGGTCAGGGATTGCCGTCCAGCAGGAGCCAGCTTGGCCTCTGAAGGCTTGACGGGCAAGTGGACTCTGGGTGGGCTTGTTCTGGGTACTGGGATTTCATGAAGGCCAGGAACCCCCTCATCCTGCTCCAGACTCTCACCAGGGCAGCAGCATGGGGCATGTACCTCCCACCACACAGCACACGCCCACACCTGCATGGTCACACACACGCACATACACATGTTCATGCACACACACATGCACACACAGCACACGCCCACACCTGCACTCACAGGCATGCACAGACATGCCCATGCTCTTTTCTGTGCACATGTACACACGCACGGCACAGCTCATACCCACATGCCTACCCCAGGCATGCACAGTGGCCTGCTCACCATGCCTGCTTCTGCCTGCTTCGATGCGTCTGCCCAGGGTTCTGCCTGCTTTGATGCGTCTGCCCAGGGCCTCAGGTCTTGCCCATCTTAAGCTCCCACTTGGTCCCCCAGGACAGCTCAGACTCCGGCTGCCACTCCCTACAAGGACAGGTTTGGGGCTACCCCAGGGAACTGGACAACTGCAGAGTGAGCTTTGGCAGCCCAGCAGTGACTCACACCCTTGCCATGCCCCACCCTGCAAGGCCCCCAGCCTCCCCAGGCACCTCTGGCCAGGACCACCTCCTACCCCACGTGTCCCCCACCCGCGGGGAGGCTTAGTTCTCCCAACGATGCTGTGTGTCACCAGGGCCACCTGCACGAGCTCTTGCCTGGGGCCTGGGCACCCTGGAACTGCAGGAGCCAGAGGAAGGGGTATCTTTTCTGGATTTGCACCAAGCTGCTGTGGGTGACTGCAGCTGGTCACCAGGCTTCTGCCAAGCACTCTGTGTGTCAGGGGTGTTTACGCCCTTCCCTGCCTCAGTGACAGAAAAGTCAGTCCATAGCCTTGGCCCTGGGACCACCCGGTCTGACCTCATGGCTGGGACCTCCTTGCCTGGCCCATGGGTGATGACATTTCTGGGATGGAGGAGCCACGGAGGTGGCCAAGCTGCTCAGATGGCCTGGGAGGGGACTCCAGGGCCCTGAGCCTGGTCTTACCCCCTATACCATGGCCTCAAGGGCAGAGTCTGGGGAAGGGACCTGGCCTGGGGTCTGTTGGTGGTGCCAGATATCGGAGGCCACCACAGAGTCAATCCAGATGCCCTGGTTCAAGGGGTGGGAGGAGGGTCTGCAGGCCAAGCAGGATCAAAGAGGAGGCCTGCAGGCTGAGTGGAGAACTAGCTCTTGGAGCCCCCCAGGCCTGCGTCTGGGTGGGAGGCAGCTGCCCCTCGGTGCTGCAGGGGCGGGGGTGGGAGTAAGTGTATGCAGCCACAGCAGTGGGGTGGAATCCCCTGGGGGCACCATTGTGTCTGCAAAGCTAAAAAGACAGGTGCCACTTGTGTGTCTTTTGAGCAGAGGTCCTACCCTCTGAGGGACACATGGTTACAGTTGGCATCCCCTGAGATGCTGCCTGGTTCCATCCCCAGGTCCAACGGTCTCTATGCAGCACTGACGCTCGAGCTCGAGGTCCCTGGGAGGCATGACCTGCCCAGGAGGGACCTGGGGCCGACTGCAAGGGGCCAGGTGACCAGATGTGGGAACCTGGGGCTGGGAACAAGGGCCAGGGCATCCCCTGCTGCTAGTCCAGTGGGGTCTGGGTATGACCCTGAAGGGGTATTGCTGGGCTGCAGGAGTGAGAACCACACCGAAAGGGGAAGCATGGTTGGGAGGCCCCCCGAGGCCACCAGGAATGTGAGAAGGGCTGCAGAGCTCCCTGCAGAGGGTTCCCAGGCCACTGGAGTCTGAGCACAGCACTAAAGATAGCAGCAGAGCCTGAGCTGGGGGACTATCAGCTTCTGCACCCACAGCTGACCCGACAGCTGCAGAGGCCCCGACAGGCCATGTCTTGAGCCAGGTGGGACCCTTCCCACCACTGAGCTCTCAGGAAAGGCCCTGAGCAAAGGCAGGTCTCCACCGGCTTCAGGGGGTCTTCCCTGGGCGGTATGTGTTTGCCCGAGTGTTTTCCCTGCTGGTGCCCTGCCCTGCCCCACCCCACCTCCGGTGGAAGCTGCTGGTATGTCCCCCTCACCCCCCACCTTGGGCCCCAGAGACACTTATTTTTGATTCTGGAAGCAGGAGTTGCTGAGGACTCTGGTTTATTTTAAAATCCAGTGAAGGGAAACCACCCGTGGTCACCCGAGGCCGTCTGCCCTGGCGGAAGGTGGGGGCTTTGCTGAGGGCCAGAATGCTTCTGTGCCTGGCGGATCCAGTGTGCACCTGCGGCTTCCTCAGCAAGCAATAGGAGGTCTGGGGAGAGCTGGGGCTTGCTTCTGGCCCCCTGAGGACAGGGTTCAGGCAGAGGCCTCAGGCAGGAGTCTTCAGGGCCTGCAGGTCAACCTCACAGAAGCTGGAGAAAAGATCAGGGTGGCCCCACAGCAAGTCCCCAACCTTTTTGGCACTTGGGACAGGTTTCATGGAGGACAATTTTTCCGTGTTGGGGAGGAAGGTTTCGGGATGAAACTGTCCCACCTTAGTTCATCAGGCATTAGATTCTCACAGGGAGAGCGCAATCCAGATCCAAGTGCGCAGCTCACAGTACGGTTCATGCTCCTGTGGGAATCTGATGCCCAGGCTGACCTGGCAGTGGGTGGAGCTCAGGCGGTCATGCTCCCTCAATGCTCCCTCACCTTATCCTGTGCTGCCTGGTTCCTAACAGGCCACCAGCTGGTACTGGTCTGTGGCTGGGGGCTGGGAACCCCTGCCCTATAGGATTGGTCTTGGTATACCCAGCCCAGGAAACAGAGCCCAGTGGCTTCCCAGTTTCTCAGCCAGAGAGGCCCAGGCCCTGGACCCCAGAACAAGCCAGGAGAGAAGGTAGAGGTGGCTCAGGCCTGGGCAGGCAGCCCAGGTCGCCAGGATTGTGGTCCTCCCCATGCCCGCTTCAGGAGTCCTGGAGTTTGTGATGCTGCACCTTAGCGAGGCCCGAGCCATAGTTCTCCAGTTGCTTCTGCCCGTAGCAGTGCAGGGCCAGGAGAGGGGACACAGGAGGCCTTGCGTCACTACTGCATGGGGCCAAAGGGGGCCCGCAGATGGCCTAACACGGACAGCATGGCTGCTGCCAGGAAGATCCAGAACGTGGGAGGGGCAAGGCTCCTGCCCAGACTCCAGGCCTGGTGTCCATGGGGCTGCCAGGTCAGCACCCCGGGTACAGCGGGGAGGCTACATGGGCACCGCAGGCCCTATCTCTGGGCAGCTGTGGGAGACACACAGCTACTGGGAGGTGGACAGAGGCCAGCAAAGACCAGTGAGGGGCTCAGTGGTCCCCAGGCCTGGGCCGGGGCGGGCCCTTGGAGCTGTGGAGTCCTGAAGGCTGGAGTCGGGGGACCCAGGGAGCAGCCTCTGTTGGGGGCTGGTCTTCCCAAGAAGATCCCAGCCCCTCCTCGGGACGGAAGTGATGGGAGATCCTGGGGTGAGGAAGCTCCAGCTCCGGCGGGAAGGGCGTCCGGTGCCCCCAGGCAGAGCAGCCACAGGCAGAGCGGCCTGGAGGCCATGCTACCGCGGGCTGCGGAGTCCAGCGCGGCCCGGCCGGCGACAGACACTGGCCAGAGGGTCACTGCCCTGTAGGGGAAGGACCTGCCCGGGGAGCCACCTGCACTTGGCTCACACTCCGCTCCCAGGACCCCCAGGTCCCTGCCCAGGCCGCCCTCAGGTGGGCACGGACCGCGGGGCTGGACCCGCCCGAGCCGCCCTGACCTCAGGTCCCGGACGCTCCGCGCCGCAAGAAGACCGAGTGCGCCTCAGTCCGCAGTCTGGGGTGTGGACACACGGCCAGGACGCGCACGACAGGACCTCAGCAGCGGCGCGGGGAGACAGCCGGGCCCAAGCCCTGCGGCGAAAAGAAACCCCCGGCCCACTCGGCGCTGACACCGCCTCACGAAGCAACCCCGCGGGCGCAGCCGGTGGTCATCCGCGCACGCCCCGGCCCTTGTGCGCGTGCGCATCACGTGACGTCACCACGGCCCGGGAGTGCGCAGTCACCCTCCAGCCACCAGGAGGCGCGCCCCGCCCCCCTGCCCCGCTCTCTCGCTGCTGACAGCGCATGCGTCCGTCCAGCTCCGCCTTTGCCTCCAAGGCTTTGCGGGCTTGTGCGGCGTCCGCCTCCGACCGCGGGTTGTGCTTCCGGTGCGGAGGTCAGGGACAAGATGGTGCCGCCGGTGGAGGTCTCTCCGCTCATCAAGGTGATCCAGGCTTTGCAGCCGCCGAGCAGTGCTCTGGGCCCCTCCGTGTCCCGCCCCGCAGCTCCCACCCCGCGGGCTGCGACCCCCGCCCCCCGCCCCCCGCCCCCATGATCCCCGCCCGGCGACCCTCGCCCGGCGACCCGTCCCCCACCCCTCCTGCGATCTCTGCCCGGCGACCCCATCCCCTCTCCTCCCGCGACCCCCATCCCGCGAGTCCGGTTTCCCGCCGCCTCTGATCAACCTCTCTCGCAGCTCGGCCGCTACTCCGCCCTGTTCCTCGGTATGGCCTACGGAGCCACGCGCTACAGTGAGTGACCGCGGGCGGACCCGGGGCCGGGGCGGGATCTGCTCGGCTTTCCTGTGAAGTTCTTCATCTGCCATTTGGTGAACTCCAGCTCTGGAAGTGGGGCTGGGACTCATGCGAGGCAGACCGTGTCCTCCACCGAGCGGGACCCCTAGAGTGGAAACAGCTCACCCAAAGCTCAGGCCTCTGAGGCTCGGGCGGGGGACTCGAAAACGGCTGCTGCTTGTTGAAAACGGGTGCTGAGTGGGTGTTGGAGTGCTGAGGTCTGACGGGAGGCAGCCCCTGTTCACAGAGGACGAGTGAGCCAGTGCATGAGGGAGTGGGCAGCAGGGACCCTGTAGCCTCTGGATTGGACTCTTTAGGGTGAAGGTCAGGCGTTGACTCTCGTTGACATAAAGAGAGGGGACAGCAGGTGCTTCTGGTTCACAGCGTCGCTGAAGATACCTTGACCTGTGGACTCAGTTCCTTTTATGCAGCATTTCCAGTGAAGTTTATTCCCCTGCATTCCCCCAAACAGATTACCTAAAACCTCGGGCAGAAGAGGAGAGGAGGATAGAAGCAGAGGAGAAGAAGAGGCAGGATGAACTGAAACGGATTGCCAGAGAATTGGCAGAAGGTACGTGTGACACTAGCTCTTATAGATTGTCCCTCCCAGGTTTGTGCAGGGATAAGGAAAATGGAGAAGGACATTCAAGCAGAGCTAAGTAGATGTGGATTGTTTAAAAACAGGGAAGCTGGCCAGGCATGGTGGCTCATGCCTGTGATCCCAGCATTTTGGGAGGCCGAGGCGGGCAGATCACCTGAGGTCAGGAGTTCAAGACCAGCCTGACCAACATGGTAAAACCCTGTCTCTACAAAAATTAGCTGGGCATGGCTGGGTGTGGTGGCTCATGCCTGTAATCCTAGCACTTTGGGAGGCCGAGACAGGCAGACTGCCTGAGTTCAGGAGTTCGAGACCAGCCTGGGCAAGATGGTGAAACTCCATTTCTACTAAAATACAAAAAATCAGCCGGGCATGGTGGCAGGCATGTAATCCCAGCTACTCAGCTGAGGCACAAGAATTGCTTGAACCTGGGAGGTGGTGCTTGAATCCAGGAGGCAGAGGTTGCAGTGAGCTGAGATCACACCACTGCACTCCAGCCTGGGCAGCAAAGCAAAACTCTTTGTCTAAAAAAAAAAAAATTAGCCAGGTATGATGGCAGGTACATGTAATCCCAGCTACTCAGGAGGCTGAGGCGGGAGAATCGCTTTAACCTGGGATGCAGAGGTTGCAGTGAGCTGAGATCACACCATTGCACTTCAGCCTGGGTGACAGAGGGAGACTCCATCTCAAAACAAAAAAACAAACAAAAACAACTGGGAAGCTGACGTCTTTTTAGGTTACCTGCGTGTAGTAACATGTGCTTTTCTTCTAACCTTCCAGCCCAAGATGACAGCATATTAAAGTGAGTGACCCCGTGACCCTCTCTCTGGAGCAGCAGCGGATGAATAAAGCTTCCTGTGATGTGTGATACTCTGGCTCCTTCTCATTTGCTGTCACTGGTTGTCAAACTCCTAGGTTGAAGTTCTGTCCATCTCCCAGTTCACATGAGGTGGAAGACAGGGAGGGGGTTTCAAAAGTATTAATCCACGTGACCATTCACAGACCCAGAATGCATCATACAAACACAGCGAGAAGGACAGACGCGCGCTGCCTGTTCTGTCTGGGGCATCCAGGTGGGCGCCCCAAAGGGCGTCTGTAATGGTCAGTCAGCTGGAGGCCTCATGAGTACTGGGGTTGTCTTGATTCTGAGTTCTAGGCTGCTGCTGTCAGCAGCCCAGACTCCTGGATGGGGAGAGGTGGGCACTGGCTGCTGCCCTTACAGTTGGAAGCTGGGTCCTCCACGATAACTCCTTGCCCCCACCTGCCACTTCACAAATCCTCCCTTTGATCCCAGGAGGTGGCCAGGTCAGACTTGGGACTAAAAGTCCAGTGATGTGACCTCATGAGGACAGGGCCTGAGTGCTGTTTGAGCTGTGCAGGAAGGTGGTCCTGTGGTGCCTGAGCGACTTCCCTCTCCAACAGGATGGAAGTTGCTACTTCCCAATTACATGCCTTGAACAAATCTAGGCTTGGAGCCCCAGTTTGTAAAATGAGTTCATTTGCACATGTGAGGCCAGAGGGAGGAGCAGCCTACAAGCTTTTCAGGACATTTGGTTAAGGTGAGGTTTGAGTGAGCAAGATGCTTTCACATCCTGTCCTGGCGTCCAGAGGGGCTGGTTGCAGGGTCCTTCAGAACCTCTTAGGAGCCCCTCATCCCAGTCCCAGGCTCTGGATACCAGGGGTCTCTGACCAGTGAGATGAAAATGAAGGCTGGGCACGGTGGTTCACGCCTGTAATCCCAGCACTTTGGGAGGCTGAGGTGGGCGGATCACTTGAGGTCAGGAGTTCAAGACCAGTCTGGCCAACATGGCAAAACCCCGTCTTTACTAAAAATATAAAAATTAGCTGGTTGTGGTGATGGGTGCCTGTAATCCCAGCTACTCAGGAGGCTGAGGCAGGAGAATTGCTTGAACCCAGAAGGTGGAGGTTGCATTGAGCCAAGACCATGCCGCTACATTCCAGCCTGGGTGACAGAGTGAGACTGTCTCAAAACAAAAAATCCAGCACCCGTTTCCTGCAGGCCTTTGGCGGTGCTGGGCACGTCTGCTGCTCTCCTACACCCACCCCAATGACCCCATCTAGTTAAGTGTCATTGTCGGGAGCAAATGCTTTGGAGCTCCCATCATGAGTTGAACATCCCGAATTTAACATAATTCCCATTTCAACTGGGAAGTCCATTTCTTTGCCTCTGTCCTTTACTCCAGGCTCACCAATATTTAGTCATGGGGGTGCACAGGCATCGGCATCCAGCCCCGCCCTCCCCTCCTGGTGCCATCTGGAGCCATCAGAGCCACTGCGTGGTGTTCATTACAGATCATTTCTGCTCAGACCACTGAAGTTGGATGGCCGCTCTACCTGTGGCCTTGACCTTTCTGGCAGAATTTTTCTGATGGGTCAAATGTAGTGTGGCTTCTGCTATCATTTTACCACAAATAATGGGCAAGTGGTTTTCTGTTTATTTTATTCTGAATTTCTGAGCATGTGTGTTTTCCTAAACCAGATGAGAAACGGCCTGTGTCCATCTGTCTACCTGTATACACATATGTACATGTGTGGCTGCAAATGTTCTCAGTGATTTCAGAGTTCATGCATGGACCCTTTTCAAAGACCTCCCAGTGGTAACTATCCAAAAACGATGAGTAATGTAAGCTACAATTTATTCACAGTTGGCTTCAGTTTATAAAAACACGCATGGTGGCTCATGCCTGTAATCCCAGCACTTCAGGAAGCTGAGGCGGGGTGATCATCTGAGGTCAGGAGTTTGAGACCAGCCTGCCCAATATGGTGAAACCCCATCTGTACTGAAAATACAAAAATTAGTTGCGTGTGGTGGCGGCGCCTGTAGTCCGAACTACTCAGGAGGCTGAGGCACGAGAATCGCTTGAACCTGGGAGCTGGAGGTTGCAGTGAGCTGAGATTGTGCCAGGGCACTCCATCCAGCCTGGGTGACAGAGCAAGACTCCATCTCAAAAAAAAAAAAAAAATTAAAATATCCAAAATGATCTTCAGTCATTTTCTTGGACTTCCTAACCTCTGGCAGCAAATGGCCACAGGCAGAACCCACATCCTAGTGGGTGAAGACTGAGGGAGCCATCGGGTCCCCACAGGCTGGTGCTCACAGGATACAGCAGGTTGAAGACTTGGGTGCTGGGCCGCCATTGCAGATTTCTGTGCCTACTGCAAGGGAAGACGGAAGATGGTGAGTGGGACCACCTGTGCACACCAGCCCTGTTCGTTCCCTCCTGCTTGGTGTGACCTCTACCAACCCCTGCAGGAGGAACGACAGTGCCTGGGCCTGTGACCAGTTCAAGCTGATTAGCCAGGCTGAGCCTTTCTTAGTGCTTTAGCCCCTGTTGACACTGTGCCCTGATTATGCTCGTCATGGCCTTCCACAGCCCTGAAGTCTCCTTGTTTATGTAGCATGCGATAGCGGGAATAGCATGGGGTAGGGGAATAGCATGGGATAATGGGAATAGCGTGGGGTAGTGAAATGGCATGAAATAGGGGAATAGCATGGGATAGTGGGAATAGCATGGGATAGTGGGAATAGCATGGGGTAGGGGAATAGCATGGGATAATGGGAATAGCGTGGGGTAGTGAAATGGCATGAAATAGGGGAATAGCATGGGATAGTGGGAATAGCATGGGATAGTGGGAATAGCATGGGGTAGGGGAATAGCATGGGGCAGTGAGAATAAATAGCGTGGCATAGTGGGAATAGCATGGGGTAGTGGGAATAGCATGGCATAATGGGGATAGGGGAATAAATAGCATGGCATAGGGGAATAGCATGGGATAGTGGGAATAGCATGGGGTAGGGAAATAGTATGGCATAGGGGACTAGCATGGAGTAGTGGGAACAGCATGGCATAGGGGAATAGCATGGGGTAGTGGGAATAGCATGGGGTAGGGGAATAGCATGGGGCAGTGAGAATAAATAGCGTGGCATAGTGGGAATAGCATGGGGTAGTGGGAATAGCATGGCATAATGGGGATAGGGGAATAAATAGCATGGCATAGGGGAATAGCATGGGATAGTGGGAATAGCATGGGGTAAGGAAATAGTATGGCATAGGGGACTAGCATGGAGTAGTGGGAATAGCATGGCATAGGGGAATAGCATGGGGTAGTGGGAATAGCATGGGGTAGTGGGAATAGCATGGCATAGTGGGAATAGCATGGGGTAGGGGAATAAATAGTGCAGCATAGTGGGAATAGCATGGGGTGGGGAATAGCATGGGGTAGTGGGAATAGCATGGTGTGGTGAAGAATAGCATGGGACAGTGAGAATAGCATGGGGTAGGGAAACAGCATGGCATAGGGGAATAGCATGGGATAGTGGGAATAGCATGGCATAGTGGGAATAGCATGGCATAGTGGGAATAGCATGGGATAGTGAGAATAGCATGGGGTAGGGAAACAGCATGGCATAGGGGAATAGCATGGGGTAGTGGGAATAGCATGAGACAGTGAGAATAGCATGGGGTAGTGAGAATAGCATGGGGTAGTGAGAATAGCATGGGATGGGGAATAGCATGGGGTAGTGGGAATAGCATGAGATAATGCGAATAGCATGGTGTGGTGAAGAATAGCATGGGACAGTGAGAATAGCATGGAGTAGGGAAATAGCATGGCATAGGGGAATAGCATGGGATAGTGGGAATAGCATGAGATAATGGGAATAGCATGGTATAGTGAAGAATAGCATGGGATACTGGGAATAACATGGGGTAGGGAACTGGCATGGCATAGGGGAATAGCATGGGACATCGGGAATAGCATGGGTAGGGAAATAGCATGGGGTAGTGGGATAAATAGCATGGCATAGTGGGAATACCATAGGGTAGCTGGAATAGCATGGGGTAGTGGGAGCAGCATGGGGTAGTGGGAATAGCATGGGGTAGCTGGAATATCTTTGGGTAGTGGGAGCAGCATGGAATAGTGGGACTAGCATGGGGTAGCGGGAATAGCGCGGGATAGTGGGAGCAGCACGGGGTAGTGGGAGCAGCATGGGGTAGCGGGAATAGCATGCCAAACCTCAGAGCTAAGGTAGCCAATTGCGGGCAAATGGCAAGACCACGATGCCTTTGGGATTTGAACTTGGGGGTGTGCTGACTTGTTACAACTTGTTATATGTGTTTTATAAAGAATGTAACATGTAGTTACTTCTTTAGTGAAAAATGGGGTTCATCGGCTAGGAACAGGAAACTTTTCAGTTCGGGTTTGCTACCAAGATGGAGTCAGCTGCTGCTCTCCCCTGCCGTAGCCCCGCTCCCTGCACCATGGCCCTGTCCACCTCGGGGCTGCTTGAAAGTGGCTCTGCTTTTCTCCATTTTAACTCTGCTCTGCGCCCTGTCTTTTCACTTCGTCTTGGGAGAGTCACCGAGTCCCTGCCCCGCAGGCCACACAGAGCCAGACCTTTCTTGAGGGCCACCCTCTCCTCCTCCTTCTTCTCCTCCTCCAGAGCCTTCACTTTGGCCTCGTACTCATCAGCCAGTGCCTTCCACTCCTTCCTGTTGTTCTGCAGTCGGTCGAACATGGGCAGGATCTCTTCGTGGAAACGGGAGAACTCCTGAGGGGGGTCGAGAAGTCACCACGAGTCCTGTCCTGCCTGCTCTCCGAAAGTAAGATAGCCCTTCCCCAGCCCTCCCCCTCGTAGGGGAACTGCCTGGCGGGAGGAGGGAGCGCCACGGAGGGGTCACCTTCCCAGCAGAGCCCTACGAAGGGAGAAACCTTGGGGCTGGTGTTGGTGACATTAAAGCCGGGAGCTTTAGGGTGTGAATGCTTAAGCCGCAGTGTTGCAGGGAGAGGAACCCGAGAATGAGCAGAACAGCTCAGAGGGTGGGGGCAGGGTGCTGGCCAGAGGAGTGGTGGGCGCAGGTGGACAGCAGGCCCTGCAGTGCCTTCTCCCATCCCTCCCCCTGACATACGGCACACATCATGCAACACACCACACGTGTGTACTCGCGCACATCACACATGGAGTGTGGCGGGGTGGGGAAGGCAGTGGGGGGCACCTGCAGTGGGGTCGTGACCTGCGGCCACTTCAGGCCCAAATATCCTCCCTTGTCCCACCTTCTCCCTAGCACTGATGACCCAGGGCGGGGAGTGGGCACGTCCCACTCCAGGACAACTTCATGTGGAACCCATGGCATCCTCCTTGGGGCGTGGATTCCATCACCAGGGAGAGCAGCCGGAGGCAGGTGGCTCTTGTGGGCATCACACCGGGGCCCCACGGTCAGACCCCTGCCCCAGCGAGTCTCCCCCTCAGTGCCCGCCTTGCATCTTTGGAGACTCAGCTGGCATCGGACTGTGGCAGATTAGCAGGGATGTGGCTCCTCCTGCTTTTCCAAACGCCACTGCGGGCAGGCACACCAGCAGACAGGCCGACCCAGCCCCGCCTCGAGGGTTCACAGACATGGGACGAATGAACCCACAGGGCTGCAGCCAGGGCCCCCAAAACAGAGTGTGCTGGCTGCGGCGGGGACCACTGAGGAGGAACTTCTGGGGTGGGCCTGGAGGCCATCGGAGGACATTCTGGGCTGGGAAAGGGCTCAGAGCTTCCAGGGGCGCAGCAGGGTGAGGACGGGCTGGGGCACTTGTGGGGGTACGGACACTGATGTTCCTCCTCGAGAGCGGCATGAAGCCAGCACCGGCATCCCTGCTCCAGTGAGGACGCCCGCCGGGCCCCTGTGTGAGTCCACGCGACTCCAGCCCACGCCCCCTTGCCTGCTCCCAGCCACACTGCCCCAGTCACCTCGGAACACCCGTGAACCACGAACCTTGTACACGAATGTGCACACGAAGTCGATGAAGCCCACTTGGAGCTTGGGGAGCTCGGCCGCCTTGTTTCGGTCCATCATAGGCTGGTGGGAGGAGCAGAGGGCGGGAGAACAGTGACAGGGAGGTAGCTCCTCGGACCCCGCCCAGCCCCCTGACCCTGCGACACAGATGTGCTTATGGAGACACAGCCTGGGACGGAGCCTGCCCGACAGAAACTGGCTCTCGGGAAGGGAAGCTGACACCCTCCCCCTTGGCCAGCTGCTCCACAGCTCCTAGGAACTGTGGGCAGCTCCTTCCCACAGCTGCTGTTGGCTCCAGCCCATGGTCCCCTGAGGGCTGCTCCCTCTTGGCTCTGGGGACCCTTCTTGCAAATGGGGAGAGGCAGGGAGGGGGATGGCACTGCACACAGTGCCGAGCCTGGACAAGCTGCACTGCCCAGACACTTGGCTGACCAGGACCTTGCCATGCACTCGCCTGGGGCAGACAGACGTGCTCTGGAGCTGTTTCTAGCGTCAGACCCTGAGTGCCCTGGGCTATCTGTCAGTCCCCTCACAGCCTCCCCATGGAGGGTGAACCACACAGGACTCTAGAGGCCGGGTCCAGGGGATGAACCTGCTGCCTGTCCTTCCCCTCTGGGGCTTTGCTGACCAACCAAGGCCCCCTTTCCTGCCGAGGCTGCATCTGGCCTAAGCCCTCTCCACTGCAGGCTCCAGACAGCCCGTCACCACCCACTGGAGCAGGTGTGTGAGAAAGCACAGCTCCCACCTGGTCCACGTGGGGCTGGGGCAGCCCTGCCTCTGCTGTTCCCCGGCGCCTATCCTACCTCTCCCATTTGCTGGCGCCTCTCCTGCTGCCAGCAGGTATCCAGACCCTGCTGCTAACCTGAGGACCCTGGCATTGTCCATCATACCACAGCGTGGGCCCGGGACACTCCCCATGCGTTCTCTGCCCCAGCACCCTCCCCAGGGCTTTCCTGGGGCATGGCTCGCGGCCCCGCTGGGGTTCACCTGCAGAGCTGTCTGGACCCAGAGGCTCTTGGTGATGAGCCAGTGGCCCTCGTTCCTTCAGTGCCAACGATGTCACCTCTGCATAAGCATCGCTCAAGCCACAGCTGCACCCAGATCCGAGCCACCCATACGCATGTCACGTGACCCCACAAACTGAGATAAAGCCCCAGGACCTCAGAACCCCCTGCCTGACCCCTAGCCAGGACCCGAGGCTCCCGAGGACCAAGAGGGGTCTCTAACGCCCATTTCAGGAGTGGAAGGTTCCAGAAGCAGCACTCACAATGGGCTGCTGATCCAAGACTGTCCTTTCCAAGTCACCTTGCTCCCAGAACTCAGCAGCCACAAGGAGTGCGACCTGGAGGCACAGGAAAGCAGCTGCCTGTGGAGCTCTGAGCCCATGCGGAGGGGCCTGGTTCCGCCCCGTGAGGCTCTGAGCCTCGAGCCTCGATCTTCTCCTCCCCAGACCCCCAGGGTCCTCACCAAACAGGGCTCTGGTTGGGCACACTGCAGCACCCCCACCCTTGCCACCCTGGCCTGGCCCAGAGGCGGAGGAGGAGGCAGCCCTCAGCGCTCCTTGCAAACAATGGTCTTTCCTCTGCGAGGCTCCCATTGCCCCCCACCTCCCCCGCCAGCAGTCCCCTGTGCTGAGAGGTGCGGACTCTGGGTCTGGAGGGCCCTGTGTCCTAACCTTGCTCTGGACTTCCCAGGGCTTGGTGATGGCAGAGAGATCACAGGCTGTCATCATCATGGCCCTACAGACACACAAGCCAGCATGAGTGCTGATGGGCATGCATGCTGATGGGCATGAGTGCTGATGGGCATGTGTGCTGATGGGCATGAGTGCTGATGGGCATCTGCTCAGGGCAGGTGGTCTATATGTGTTTTCTTTTTTGAGATGGAGTCTTGCTCTGTCACTTAGGCTGGAGTGCAATGGTGCGATCTCAGCTCACTGCAACTTCCACCTCCCGATTCTCGTGCCTCAGCCTCCTGAGTAGCTGGGATTACAGGCGCCCGCCTCCACGCCCGACTAATTTTCATATTTTTAGTAGAGACGGGATTTCACCATGTTGGCCAGGCTGGTCTCGAACTCCTGACCTCAGGTGATCCACTCACCTTGGCCTCCCAAAGTGCTGGGATGACCAGCCTGGGAAGGCGCTGGCTGTGAATCACCATTTTACAGGTGAAAAAGTGGAAAGTCAAAATGAAGTAAGTTATTGCCAAGGGCTACAGACCAAGGCAGTACCTGTGCGCTCCCCACCTCTGCACCCTCTCCCTGAGCGCTGGGGGGAAATAAGGACGGTGCATTTGTTTCACAGGCCTCTAGGAGCTGCCCCAACCGGCTCTTCCTGCTCCAGAGCGTCTGGGGAGGGTTGCAGGGTTAACCAGCTGATGAGTGGGTCCGGTCCCTGCGGGGGAAGGACAGCCCTCGTGCCCCCTCCGCCCGCGCTCACATGACGATCTCCTTCCGGGTGGTCTCCAGGGACAGGTACTCCACCCAGCTCTTCTTGTCCTCGTAGTTCTTGGACTCATCCACGATCTTCTGAAACATCGCTCTCTTCCTGAACCCAGGAACAAGGGAGGTGCAGGTGGGAGCAAGTGTGGAGACCCCGCCCCAAGCGCCCGTCTGCAGGGAGGAGCGCAGCCGGAGCGAGGCCCCATCGGGGTGTGCGGGACCAGCCGGCAGGGACAGAATCCGGGGCTGCGTCCCCCGGGCTAAACGGCCGCTGCGCCCCCGTGTCTGCTGGGGGTCCCAGGCTTCCCGCCCGCCCCGCGAGGCGCCCCTCCCGGGAAGGCGCGCACTTGAAGTACAGGGCCAGGTCCGTGGCGATGATGGCGATGTCCATCAGGTGGATCACGTGCTCGTGCTGCCGCCGGTTCAGGTTCTGGTAGATGTTCAGGGTCTGCAGAGGTCGTGCCCAGCGCGTCAGGCGCCCTGCGGTCACCTCTTGGGGTGCCCGGGGACCCCGCCCCCTCCGCCCCAACTGCCTGTGCCTCTCACGCCCTCCGGCCCTCGGTGGGCGGGACCCCTAAATCCTCCTGCTGCTCAGGGCCCTCCTCAGGGTGCCCAGACCTCCGCCAGCGGCTCCCGCCCGGGGTCGTCGGCTTGGGACGCAGATGGCCTCAGAGGTCACCACCGGGGAGGGCAGGGAGGGGGCCGCTGAGGGTCCAGGTCCTTGGGGGCCACTCAGGGCTTGGCTGCCCCTCATTCCCCCGCTGGTGGGTCCCAGGCCGCTTCCCCCTCGGCTTCCACCCCACCCCACGAGGGGTCCTTTCCAGATGTGGCTCAAGCCCCACAAGCGTCTTCCCAGAGCCTCCGATGCACCTGCCCCCAGCCTCGGCCCTGGGCCTTCTCTGCCGCCCTCACCCAGTGCTCACCCACCCAGTGCTCACCCTCCGCATCAGAACCCTGCTCCGCAGGATAGGGCTCTGCGGTCCTGCAGACGCTGCATCCCCAGCGCCCACAGCAGAAACCGAAAACGAGGATACCAACCTCCTCGGAGAGCAGGAACTTCCCAAACTCCAGGTGGTGCCGCTCCAAAATCGAGGAGCCGTGGAGTTTAGCCAAGGGATTCTGGGACCTGTCACACAGGTGGTGGGGGTGAGGCTGATGGGACCTGCCCTCAGCCCACCCTCTGCTCTGCAGCCCCTCCAGATGAGCCCCACTTTCTTTCTTTCTTTTTTTTGAGACAGAGTCTGGCTCTGTCACCCAGGCTGGAGTGCAGTGGTGCAGTCATGGCTCAACACAGCTTTGACCTCCTGGGCTCAAGTGATCCTCCCACCTCAGCCTCCTAAGTAGCTGGGACCACAGGCGTGCGCCACCATACACAGCTTTTTTTTTTTTTTTTTTTAAGTTTTTGTAGAGGAGAGATCTTGCCATATTGCCCAGGCTGGTCTCGAACTCCTGGGCTCAAGCAGTCTGCTCGCCTTGGCCTCCCACAGTGCTGGAGTACAGGTGTGGACCACTGCCCCGGCTGTGGACTCCACTTTCTACATAGTCTGTTATGTGGAGCCTGATTCATGCCAAGGGCGTGGAGTTGATGGAGGGCTAGTTCACACGCCTGCCTGCGGTGCCTACTTCATCTGGTACAGGTTGTTGGTGCCGCGGTGGTCGATGTCGTGGCACAGGCCAGCTGTCACCATGGCGAAGGCCTCCAGGTCTGTGTAGTAGCTCTTCAGTTTGCCGGTCTGTAGAGACAGGGCCGCCTTGCTCACCGGTCCTGGCTCCAGCAGGGTGGGGAGTGGTGAGGGGCTGGGATGGCAGAGGAGTCGGCCCGGGTGCCCTCCAACCACTGCAGGACTTGGGGGCGGGGTGTGCGGTGTCAGAGGGCATTGCCCTCCTCCATCCCTCTGCCCTGGGAGGACCCCCATCTCATCCCCCCGGGTGCATGAGCGCTGCCCTTGGTACCAGGAGGGCCTGCACAACCCTGGTCATTCTGGCAGCCACGCACCATAAGCAGCGTGAACATCGTCTGGGCCACGTTGAAGCCGTGACGCCAGTTGTGGTAGGTGATTCTCCGATACCCTTTGCTGATGGAGAACAGGAACCGCACCAGGACCTAGGGGAGCCGAGAGGACACAGGGCTCCGGCGGCCAGTGTGTAAGTCGCCAGAGTGGCACATGTGGTTGACTTCATAGTGGAAGCTCTGCTCCGTGCAGTCAACCCCACACCCTGTCTCCTGGACTCCCCGACCTTCCCCAACCCTGCGTTTCCCCCTGGCCTCCGCTGGCCTTCCTGGGTAGGGGCTGCCACATTGGCACCTATGGGGTGGAGCCAGGCAGGGCAGGAGCTGAGAACAGCCCCAGCCTTCAGGGGCTGCCCGGCCTCCATCCGACTGCCTGGCCTCAAGCTGGGAGGAGGACCCCTGGGGACACAGCACATTTTAAGATGTCAGTTTTAGGCATGGACATTTGAATGAGCAGAATGTGTGGGCTGCAGGCTGGGATGGTAGAGCTGACGTCTGCAGGGCAAGAGAATGCTGGTCACTGGGAGCTTTTCCTGCAGCCATTGTGATTTTTAGGGTCAGAAAATTATTTGGAAATATTTTTCATTCTGCAAATATTTCTTTGCAAAAATATACACCTTTTCTTGAGTGTTTTCCCTTAGTATTTAGTAAAATTTATTTTGAAAATGCCGGCCTGCTGCACCTGTTCTCAGAGGGGCATGAGAAAAGAGGATTCTCTTCCTTGGGCTGTGGGAAGCCCCCTGAGATGCAACGTTGGAAGCAGGGCAGAGCAGGAGAACCCAGGGAGGGCACAGAGCTGTGGATGAGGGCTGGGAAAGCCATGGGGTCTCCGAGGAGCGCCGCTGCGGCCAAACCTGGATGGCCGCTTTGTGCTCTCTGTTTAGGTGACAGGATGCCTCCATTTCCTCAGCACCCCACACCAGATCCCCTGTGATTGCCGGATGATGTGCCTAATGATCAAATCCCTTGGAACTCCTAATAATAAAACTTTAAATCTATCCATTCACCATCCATCTGCTGTCCACCCATCCATTCACCCATTCATCGACCCATCTCTTAATTCATGAATTGACCCACCTACTCATCTATCACTCATCCACCCACTTCTCCTTCCATCCATCCATCCATCCATCCATCCATCCATCCATTCACTTATCCAACCATCCAACTACCACTGGCCCACCCACCCATCCACCCATTTATCCAGCCATCCAACTACCACTGGCCCACCTGCCCATCCACCCATTTATCCGACCATCCAACCGCCACTGGCCCACCCGCCCATCCATCCATTTATCCGACCATCCAACTGCCACTGGCCCACCCGCCCATCCATTCATTTATTCTTTGTTTCTTTCTGCTTACCTGTTTGCCTGCCTTCTTTCCTTCCTTCCTTCTTTCCTTCCTTCCTTCCTTCCTTCCTTCCTTCCTTCCTTCCTTCCTAACCTCCCTCCTTCCTTCCTGCTTTCCACCCACCCAGCCACCCATCAATCCAGCCATCCAATTATTTGTTTTATGCTTACTTCCCGTATGCATTTTACCTGTTCTGTGATGAACATGTCTGCCTTCTAAACTTCCTGTGGGATCTGGAACCCCCAATTCCGTCCCCATTATCTCCTGGGGAAACTGAGGCCGTGACCACATCCCCATCCCCACATCCTGGGCGCCCTCAGGGACCTGACTATGCGCCCTGCGGTGTCTCCCACCTCCTGGGGGATCTGGAATTTTCGGACCACGCCCAGCTCGTAGTACATCTGGATGCCACATTTGACCAGGTCCAGTTCAGTGCACTCCAGGTCAGAGAAGTGGAATTCGTAGATGTCAAATGTGGTGGGCCCTGGCAGCTCCTCCTTCTGTGGGAGGGATTGTGGGCTGAGGGAAGTTGGCTTGCCACAGCCCTCACTTACTTCTCATCCTTTCTTCTCTCAGGATCCCCTGTCAAGCCTCAGACACCCCAGGCATCTATGAGGAGACGTGTCATTCCGGCGCTCCAGCCTGTATCCCAGGCTGCTCACACGCCCCCGTGACTCAGCCTCACTCTCCCCTCTTCTACCCTGTGGCCCAACAGTGAAGAACTTGCCCAGTTGGGTGGACAGGGTGATGTTGTTGAAATAAGAAAACACAAAGGTGTGCACATGAAAAGAAACACACACACACACGGATACAGACACACACGTGACACAGGCACACCTGGACACACGGCCACTCCCGTGAATACAAAGGCACCAGTGTGGACACACAGGCGCACACATGAGCACCCAGGCACACCCACAGACACGCAGGCACACACGTGCAGACTCACACATGTAGGCTCACACACAGCCATGAGGTAACACACACAACAGTGGACTCACTAGCACATTCCCATGCTCGGCCCAAGGCCTCCTCACAAGGCACACGGCCCCGGGAGATTCTGGGTGAATTGCACAGGCAGACACAGGATGATGGGGACACCATGTAATCCCCACACTGATCCAGCAATGGTCTCTGGGAGACACACACAAGCATGTGTCTCTATATACCCATATGCACACACATGCGCACACAATACACACCCACCTGTGCACACATGAGCACACACACATAAACACCCATGTGTGCGCACACACACGTGCACACACCCCCACATATGTACACGTGCATACTCATATGCATGCACACACATGCACACCCACATGTGCACACACATGCACACAGACATCCACATGTGCACACACATGTGCACATGTGTACACATCTGTGCACACACACACAGACACCCCCGTGTGTGCACACATGCAGATGCACACACACTGGGTGTTGCAGGCACCTAGGCACTCGACAGCAGAAATGACGTAGACGGACACTTAGTCCAAGTCAGGCCCACTAAACATCTGGTGAAGACTAAACATCTGGCAAAGCACAGAGGAGACAGGAAGACACGAAGATACACTCAGGAGTGCAGACATCAAACCCACATTCTGGTCATGCAAACACTCAGAGACACACTGGCTGAGACTGAAAGCTTAGGCAGACACACGTACACGGAGGTGCTTAGATACACAAGTACACACACACACAGAGCACCAACATCCCCGATGTCACTGTGTGTGCAAAGCACCCTCGGGTCCCGGAGAATGGAGAATGCTTCCTCCCAGCCTCACACGTGGCCGGCCTCCACGGGAGGGACGGGAGTGAGGTTCTTACCAGGATTTCGCCCAGCTCGTCCTCATCGCAGTCAGCAGGCTCCTTCCCCAGGCGGGCTCTGGTTGGCTAGCACAGAGACACAGATGTGTCACAAGAAGGAGCCTCGCGTGTGGGACAAGGTGACAGCAGTGCGTCCACCCCGTGTGAGCTGGAGGAAGGTGCTGCCAAGAGCTCATGCTTTCTCCTTGGGAAGGCCGTGGCAGCCTCTGATCTGGAGACAAACGACCGTGTGCACGGCCTGCTCACTTTCCCACCTGCCTTGTCTCTTGGGCACTGCTTTACAGTCCTCAGGTATAATGATGGGACTCTCTCATGATGACCAGGAGGGCTCTGGCCACACAAGGCCACACTGGCTGGGGAGATTGAGCACAGGGAAGGGGTACCGGAGCTATGCAGACAGAGAGATCTCAGGGGGCATGCCGGGGCTGTACTCGGCTCTGGCCCCAGGGCCGTGCCCCCGCCACACAGAGAGAGCTGTGACCCCTGGGTAGCCTGGCCCCACTGCACACCTGTGACCCCTGGGCGACCTGCCCCCACTGTGACCCCTGAGTGACCTGGCCCCCCACTGCACAGAGGGAGCCATGACCCCTGGGCGACCTGCCTCTGCCGCACATCTGTGACCCCTGGCGATCTGTTCCCACCGCACAGCTATGACCCCTGGGTGACGTGCCCCTGCCGCACAGCCATGACCCCTGGGTGACCCCTGGACGACCTGCCCCCGCCGCACCAGGATGAGCTGGATCTCGTCCCTGTCACACTTCACGTGGTAAAGGACCATGTCCTGTGCGATGTCCTTGCGGTTCTCCAGCTTGTTCATCTTGTCGTGGGTGTCGGTGTTCATCACTGACCAGCCCAGGAACTGTGTCAGGGACTGGAGGGGGTGGCAGTGTCACCGGCGCTCAGTGCTCCTGGCGCGCCCCCTCCCGTGTGCCCGTGCGCCCGGGCCCGTGGCTTGGCAGGCAGGTCCTGGGGCTGCCACCGTGGTGTTGCAGTGCTTCCGTGCGGGGTCTCCCGGGTGCTCTACAGAGTCCCCTGCCCGGGGGGGGGCCCTTTGTCATCCTCTCCCTGGCCGCACGCGCACCACACGTACATAACACGCACATGAGCACGCACGCACGGTTGAATGCGTGGTAGGGAGGCCCCCACACTGCACAGGCCCCACCCCTCGCAGGGCATCCCCGGCGGAACCACGTCTGCCCAGGTGCTTACCTCCATGAGAACCTCGTCCTGTTCATCAAAGGGCTTCCCGTCTTTCCTGTTGTAAAACGTGGCGACCCCCACGATCTCCTCCTTCTTGTTGACAATGGGCATGGACAGCACATTCTTGATGAGCCACCCGGAGTCATCCAGGGCCCCTTCCTGCGGGAGCGGTGTCCAGAGCTGAGCTCTGCCCTGAGGCTGGCCCTGACCCAGTGTGGCCGGGAAGAGTGACCTCACGTCTTCTCCCCTAGAGCCGTGACAACTGGACTCATTCCTGTCTCTGCTCTCTGCATTCCCTCTCTCCCGCTCTCCCTCTTTGCATTTGGAGTTTATGTCCATGGTTTTTGTGTCATGATATTTTCCCACTGGAGGAGGTAGAGGCTGTTTTCCCACCAGGGGTGGTTTCACAGATGTGTGTGTGGGGGCTGCGGTCACGGCCTCACAGGTGCGTGTGGGGCTGGGGTCCTGAGGAGCCGCTCTCCGTCCCGTGTGTGGCTGAGTGCTCTGCTGTCACCCTCTTAAAGTTCTTCATAATTAATTGCTAATCAAGGGGCCCCATGTTTTTATTTGCCCTGGACCCTGGGAATGATATGGTTGCTCCTGTCTCCCATCCCACGGGTCCTGGGCCCGGCCAGTGAAATATGGACGGTGGGCTGGTTCCCAGAGGAGGCCCCCAGGGACAAAGTGTGTTTGGACCAGCCCGGTTGGCCCTCCACCTTCCCCAGGAGTGAGCCTGCCCTGGTCATGCAGCCCCAGATGGACGTGCGTGGAGCAGACTCAAACCCTTGTCCAGCCGAGCCCTGTCTGGCCCAGCGAACCCAGCGAGTCCAGCTAAGATCAGCTTAGCCCCACTGAGCCTCAGCCGACCTCCAGACCAGTGAGCATGAAATACAGGCTTCTGGCCAGCTGCTGGGACTTCGAACTTGTTTCTTTTTTGTTTTTTTGAGACGGAATCTTGCTCTGTCACCCAGGCTGGAGTGCAGTGACGTGATCTCAGCTCACTACCACTTCCACCTCCCGGATTCAAGCAATCCTCCTGCCTCAGTCTCCTGAGTAGCTGAGATCACACCCAGCTAATTCTAATTCTTTTTTTTTTTTTTTTTTGAGACGGAGTCTTGCTCTGTCGCCCAGGCTGGAGTGCAGTGGCGCGATCTCGGCTCACTGCAAGCTCCACCTCCTGGGTTCCCGCCATTCTCCTGCCTCAGCCTCCCATGTAGCTGGGACCACAGGCGCCCACCACCATGCCTGGCTAATTTTTTTTTTGTATTTTTAGTAGAGACGGGGTTTCACCGTGTCAGCCAGGATGGTCTCGATCTCCTGACCTCGTGATCCGCCTGCCTTGGCCTCCAGAAGTGCTGGGATCACAGGTGTGAGCCACCGTGCCCAGCCTCTAATTATTTTTTGTATTTTTAGTAGAGACAGTGTTTCACCATGTTGGCCAGGTTGGTCTTGAACCCCTAACCTCAGGTGATCCACCTGCCGTGGCCTCCCAAAGTGCTGGGATAACAGGCGTGAGCCACCACACCGGCTGAGGTTGTTTCTTAAGTGGCAAAAACTAATTCACTTCATTATTGCTGAATCAAAACCTCTTCTTTTGTAAGCAAGTATTATTTCTACCAAGGCATGGACAGATACCTGAAATGTGAACATTTCATCAGCGGAAGCATTCATGATGTTACAAATCTGAAAAAGGATCAAAAAACGATTTCATCCAAAGCAGCTGAGGGTCTATCATGATCTAAAATGGCCTATGTGGCCCTGAGGTGAGCTTCTTTTTTTTTTTTTTTTTGAGACGGAGTCTCGCTGTGTCTCCCAGGCTGGAGTGCAGTGGCGTGATCTCGGCTCACTGCAAGCTCCGCCTCCCGGGTTCACGCCATTCTCCTGCCTCAGCCTCCCGAGTAGCTGAGACTACAGGCGCCCGCCACCACGCCCGGCTAGTTTTTTGTATTTTTAGTAGAGACGGGGTTTCACCATGTTAGCCAGGATAGTCTCGATCTCCTGACCTCGTGATCCACCCGCCTCGGCCTCCCAAAGTGCTGGGATTACAGGCTTGAGCCACCGCGCCCGGCCGAGGTGAGCTTCTAAGTAGGCAAAGCAGAGCAGCTGGGGGCTCGCTGAGGCACACGGAGGCCGGCCAGGAGCCTGGGACGTGGCAGAGACAAGGACAAGCACACATCGCTGCACCCAGCGAGGGTAAGGCTGTGGGGGCTCCAGACAGCACGGGACTCACAAAGCCGCTTTCCGCCACGTAGCTTGGAAGGCCGCTGGCCAGGGCCCAGTGATCGGCTGGGGGTGTGCTGCGGGCAGAGAGCAGGGGTCAGATGGGCCAGGCCGGACTGGACGTGTGCGTGCACGGGTCACATGAACTGGACATGTGTGTGCTGGGGTGAGAGGGGCTGGGCTGGACTGGACGTGTGTGTGCAGGGGTCAGGTGGGCCAGGCCTGGGTTGGACGTGTGTGTGCAGGGGTGAGGGGCTGGGCTGGGCAGGACGTGTGTGTGCAGGGGTGAGAGGGGCCGGGCTGGGCTGCACGTGTGTGTGTAGGGGTCAGAAGTGCAGGGCTGGCCTAGATGTAGGTGTGCAGGGGTGAGAGGGGCCGGGCTGGGCTGGACGTGTGTGTGCAGGGGTGAGGGGCACCAGGCCGGGCTGGACATGTGTGTGCAGGGGTCAGAGGGACTGGGCTGGGCTGGACGTGTATGTGCAGGAGTCAGATGGACTGGGCATGTGTGCAGGGGTCTGGGGGTCTCTGGCGCAGTGTGCCATCCTCAGCATTTACTCTCTTCTCTGAGCTCCAGGGGGCTGAGGAGGCCAGGGTGCGGGTTGGAGGACGGCTGTGCTTCCTTCTCCCTCCTCTCCACGCTGCCATGCTGGGGCCCCTCGCTCTTGGAACCCTTCCCTCTCTGGAGGCTGTGTGGCTTCAGCCTGTCTTCTAGGACTCAGCGTTGGTGCCTGCCCTGCCACCCTGACCCTGACTTGTGCTCAAGCCTGGCACCTGGATCCTGGTTCCTGCTTGGGGTCTGGGGATAGGGTCCCGATAGGCTTATGGGATCACAGGGCCACTGGGCCACACAGCTGTCCCTCCCTTGGCTGGAGTCCTGCCCTGACCTCCGGACTGGACTTCCCTCCTCTTCCAGCCCCACAGGGCCAAGACTCGGCCTCCCAGCTGGAGGCTCCACTGTCTGGGTTGGGCTGGTGGAGACAGGGTCAGGTCCTGGAGACTTCATGCTCAATTGGTGCTAACGAGGCCACCTGGACAGCTTGCCTGGTCCCTGGACGTCCACTCTGGATGTCCACAGTGACTCAGGCTCCTCCGCTGCCCACGTCCTCCTCACCATCTCCCAGAACAGTGAGTTGGCTTCTGTCTCACCCCCCACTCCACTATGCCCCACGGCACACAGAGCACCACAGGTGGGGCCGGACCAGGCCGGCGCTGCTGACCACACCATGGGAGGCCCTGGGAGGATGGCCCTGGAGGCTGAGCCCGGGTCTGAGGGGTGGTCCCTCCCCCGGGGATGCTTCTGGCAAAACCTGGCACTTACGGAATGACCTTGATTTCCTCCTTGCCATGGAGGATGTAGTCGATCACTTTGTAGAAGACGATTTCCTGAGAAACAAAAGACCTTGGTCGGTGGGTTGCCTGGCCAAGCTCCACACGCACACACACAGTTACACACACACAGTTACACACAGACACACACAGCCTGGCCAAGCTCCACATGCACACACACAGTTACACACACACAGTTACACACACACAGTTACACACAGACACACACAGCCTGGCCAAGCTCCACACACACACACACAGTTACACACACACAGTTACACACAGACACACACAGCCTGGCCAAGCTCCACACACACACACACTTACACACACACAGTTACACACACACAGTTACACACAGACACACACAGCCTGGCCAAGCTCCACACGCACACACACAGTTACACACACACACAGTTACACACAGACACACACAGCCTGGCCAAGCTCCACACACACACACACTTACACACACACAGTTACACACACACAGTTACACACAGACACACACAGCCTGGCCAAGCTCCACACGCACACACACAGTTACACACACACAGTTACACACACACAGTTACACACACACACAGCCTGGCCAAGCTCCACACGCACACACACAGTTACACACACACACAGTTACACACAGACACACACAGCCTGGCCAAGCTCCACACGCACACACACAGTTACACACACACAGTTACACACACACAGTTACACACACACACAGTTACACACAGACACACACAGCCTGGCCAAGCTACACACACACACACACTTACACACACACAGTTACACACACACAGTTACACACAGACACACACAGCCTGGCCAAGCTCCACATGCACACACACAGTTACACACACACAGTTACACACAGACACACACAGCCTGGCCAAGCTCCACACGCACACACACAGTTACACACACACAGTTACACACAGACACACACAGCCTGGCCAAGCTCCACACGCACACACACAGTTACACACACACACAGTTACACACACACAGTTACACACACACAGTTACATGCAGACACACACAGCCTGGCCAAGCTCTCAGGGGCTCCCACACGCACACACACAGTTACACACAGACACACACATGCACACACATGCACACCCCACACATGTAACTGTGCATGTGTACACACATGACGAGATGTTTCTGCCGTGCACAGGAATTCTACGAGCGCGGACGCACTCACACCCACGTCCACACACAAGCAGACCGTCACCAATACTCACGGGACACGCATCACACGCCGTGGTTTAGATCTGTCTTCCCAGTCTGTGTCTCACACAATCCCACGCACAAGCTGGGCCCGTACTCTCACACACACACACACACACCCTACACGTGCACAGGAGGTCCCACGCGGGGAGATGGGGCAGCAGGAGTCCCCGCAATCAGAGCCGACGTGGGCCTTCACAGCCAGCCTGGCGGCCCTCGTTTGGGGACCAGCCCTGGACACCCCATCCCTGGAGCGCAGCAGTAGGGGAGCCTGGTGGAGACGACAGACAGGCACCCGGGAGCCCCCCCCGCCAGTTCCCACCTCCCCAAACCCTACCCCTATCCCTCCTTCTCCTGCCCTGAAGTTGGAGCCAGGGAAGCAGAGGCATGTGGACGGGCCCTGGGCCCCTCCCCTAAGACTCACCCGGCCATCCGGCGTGCGTGGGCCCGAGTACGGCTGGGACTCTCCCATCAGCACAGGCCACACGTCAAAAAATTCCTGGGCAGAGAAGAGGTGAGGGTGGGGCCGTCAGCGTGGGACCTGGGTCGGGCCAGGCAGGGGGTCCCTGAGCCGCTGAAGCCTCACCTTCTCCTTGGTCATGTCCAGGAGGCCCACAGAGTAGCGCTCACAGTTGAGGTAGGCCCGCACCGTGTAGAAGGCCTTGTGGAACTGCCTCTCGATGTCCGTCAGCTCCTCAAACACCTTGTTGGCCGACCACAGCAGCACCTGCAGGGAGGGGCACACCTGTGGGCCTGCGGCCACCCCACCCTCACGCCTGTCTGACCACAGCAGCACGGGGTCAACTCAAGCCTGACACACAGGTGCGCTCCCGCATCTGACCACCTGCCCAGCCGTGGAGCCCGGCACAGACCCTGATTGGCGGCTCCGTGGCCAGGTTTCATCTGAGCGTGTGGCACCCACACGCGCGGGGCCTGGGAACCGGCTGGCAGTGAGGCCTCCAGGCTGCGGTCACGTCCCTGATCACTCACGAGTGGACAAGCGGAAAGTGGAATCTGCTGCTTTGACCTTCAGAGGCAAACATCCCCTCATCACTCACAAGTGGATGAGTGGAAAGTGGAATCCGCCGCTTGGACCTACAGAGGCAGACATCCGACCAGCCCTTCTTCCTCCCGGCTGCTGCAGAACCGCCTGTGGCGAGCTGGGCTTTGAGAACATCCGGCCGTGGTTTCTGGATGTGGGGCCTCCTGTGGCTTCCGCTAAGTGTCTGAGAGTGAAGCGTTGCTGACGCACTCCACGAGGTCCTGGCCAGACCCTGCGCAGGACGTCCCACCGCACGGGCCCCTGGCTGCTGGGTTAACGCTGCCGCCAGGCTCAGACTCACCCCAGGGCCCTCCTGGGTCCACCTTTCTCTGCCTCCTTGGTCAAGGTCCAGACCCAGGCCCCTCCAGGCCCCGCCTTCTCACACTCGCGGCAGCTGCTGGGTCTCCTACCGCGTGGTGCCAGCTCCCTCTCCTCCGCTGCGGCGTCCTAGCCCGGCTCTCTCCCCACCAGGCCCTCTGAAGTTCCACCCCCTGGCACTCAGCTCATGGTGGGAACAGGACCAGGCTCTCCTGTTGCCAAGGGCAGTGAGACGTTCGTAGCTTTATTTCCCAATACATTGATTTTACTGATTTTAGTTTATATTCGGTTGAATAATTGTGTGTATTTATGGGGTTTATGTGTTACGGGGTTTGGTGTGATGTTCTGATCTATGTATTTGTTGCAGAAAGATTCAATTAAGCTAATCAACATATCCATCACCTCACCAACTTATTTTTTTGTGGTGAGAACATTGCAAATCGATTTTCTAGCAATTTGGTATATGACACAGTCATCCCTTGGTATCCTCAGGGAAACTGGTTCCAGGACGCCGCTCTGATATCAAAATCCGAGGATGCTCAAGTCCCAGATAGGAAATGGTCTAGAGTTTGCACAGAGGTTGCACACGCCCCCCACACCTTAAACCATCTCCGATGACTCAGCACCCAGTGCAATGCAATGCCATGAAAATGGCTGTTCTACTGTATTGTTTTACATTCTTATTGTTCTTTTAACTTAAAACTTTTCCCACCTAATAAATCCTCGGAAGCAAACCGCACTTACCGAGCACCCTGTGTACTGTGATTAATAGCAGCGGTGGCCGCCATGCAGCGCGGCTGACCTTGAAGCCCACGGCTCCAGCTAACGAACACTTTGCACCCTTTGACCAATGTCTCTGCTTTCTCTCTTCCTGCCCCGGCCTCCTGCAACCCCCTTTCCACTCGCTGTTTCCATGAATTCAGGGTTTTTGGATCCCACACGTGAGTGAGATCCTTGCTTCTTTCGGCCAACGGCATCCTCCAGGTCCATGCACGTCACTGTTCTTCCCTGGTGACGTCCTCAGTGCCAGCTCTGCTGTTTCCAGAGCCCCTCCCTCCCTCCCTGCTGAGGCCCGGCCCCCCAGCAGCCCTCAAGCACCAGCCTCTCTCCACACGGTGTCTGACACCTTTTTCTCCCTGAAGCCTTTCCTGAGCCATGTTTCTCCAGTGACCCTGACCCCTGCCTTCCAATCTCCGCCCGGTCTGCAGCCTACACTGACTCCTGCCTCACCGATGGGCGTGGACCCTCCTCAGTGGCCTCCGCACTCTCCTGCCCTGGCCACAGTCACGGTCCTGGAGCCGCCCTGGCCGCAGTTTTGGTCCCGGAGCCGCCCTGGCCGCAGTCACCGTCATTGAGCCTCCCTGGCTGCAGTCACGGTCGTGGAACTGCTGCTGGTGCCACCCTCAGCAGAAGCTCCCAGGCTTCCCAGCCCTTATCTGAGTATGTCCCGCCCTCTGTGTCCCTGCACTGGCCAGGGGCTTTGGTCCCGTGCATGTGTGCAGAAGTCAGTTTAGTCCAACTGGAGTTAGTGGGTCCAGAACAGGACTTAGGAAAACAGCAGGTGCAAACAGCAAGGCTAGGCTGCTCTTCATAGCCCCGGGGCCTGCTGAATGGAGATGGCTCTTCATAGCCCTGGGGCCTGCGGCTCAGGAGCCTTGTTTCTGGAGACGTTTCCCTGCCGGGCCCAGGGCCTTGACACCGCCAGATCTACTGTGTGTCCTGGCATCAGGGCTGAGGGCTTCCTCTCACTCACGGTGAGATTCTGAGCTAGTTGTTGAATCCTCAGGAATTCTGAGAGCCAGTTGTTAAACATAGCCATTTTTACAATTAAATCATGTAACCTATAAACTAGAAAGTTATATTAAAAGGGAAGGTGATAGACATCTAGGCCCAGCCACCCCGCCCCTCACTGTGGGTCACTGTTGCCTGTGCTCGGGGCTTCGCTACAGCAGACGGGTTGCTGTGCTAGGGTGTCTCTCCCCACAGCTCCATCTAGCGCATCATGGCGGGGCCCTGAGTCACGAAGTTGGCCAGCTCAACAGGCTCCCGCCACTGCCGGGTGTGCACAGACCATGCCCGCTCCTCCTGGCTGCCTCTCACTTCTGAATGGCTCTGCTTGCTCACAGGATGCAAGAGTCGAGGCACATCCTCTGCCCTTGCAGCGAGCCATTGGGTCCTGACGCGTGGCCGGCAGGGAGGTGGGAGCCACAGCCCTGCACCCACAGGCCCTTCATGCAGCTTTGCTGCAGCTCAGATGGCTGGGACGTGGGAATTGCTCCACTAAGCCCAACTGGCAGCTGTCCTGACAGGTCAGACAGAAACCTGAACTCCGCAGGGCCTAACCCGTGGCTTCCCTGTGGCTTCTACTGGCTCTGATGGGAATGTCCGAGAGGCTTTTCAGAAAGGGAGCGGCAGGGGCCTCCAGTCCGGAGGGTGCCTGGGACAGAAGGTAGTTCCTGATTGTCCAGGTGACGGCCCTGGACAGAGGGAGGGGTGAATGCTCGGAGGCTGCTTTAATCCCAGTGACCAGCTTTCCTTCCACAGCTCAAGGAGGAGGCAGACGAAGTGCAGGCATTGGGTGGACCTCGGGGGCCAATCTTTGCTCATCACAAACTTCTATTTTCAAAAAGAGCTGTGAGGCAGGCCTGTGCCTCCTGCAAGTCAGGATGCCTAAAAATGCCGTTCGGAGGGGAAGGCCCAGAAACAGCTTTTCCTAGGATTGGGCAACGTCTGGTGCAAAATCAAAAGTCTCGCATGGAGACACAAGGTCATGTGTTAGAACCTTGAGCTGGTCTCCACACGCCTGCAGGCTGAGAGGCTGGAAACAAGGGGTTTCCTAGGTGTTGGCAATTCACTTATTGCCTGGTTTAGAGCTGGGGTGACCAGACAGCAGAATGGGCAAACATGCCTGACTCTTGGATCTTCCTTCCTTCCTTCCTTCCTTCCTTGACGCAGTTTTGCTCTTGTTGCCCAGGCTAGAGTGCAGTGGCATGATCTCGGCTCACTGCGACCTCTGCCTCCTGGGTTCAAGCAATTTTCCTGCCTCAGTGTCCTGAGTAGCTGGTGTTACAGGCCCACACCACCATGCCCAGATAATTTTTTGTATGTTTTAGTAGAGACGCGATTTCACCATTTTGGCCAGGCTGGTCTCGAACTCCTGACCTCAGGTGATCTGCCCTCCTTAGCCTCCCAAAGTGCTGGGATTACAGGCGTGAGCCATCACACCTGGCCAGAGCCACACTTTTAAAACTGAGGTCTGTTGCTGGGTGGTCCCTGCTGTGGACCAGATTACGTGCCCCTCCCCCCGTGCATCTGTGAAGCCCTCACCCCAGATGTGACGGTGAGTGGAGGTGGGGCCCTGGGGGATGATTAGGGTTAGGTGAGGTCACGAGCGTGGGGCCCCCACGAGAGGATTGGTGCCCTTATGGGACGAGGACACAGCAAGCCAGGGAGAGAGCCCTCGCCAGAAACAGAACTGGTCAGCACCTTCATCTGGAACTTCGCCTCCTCCAGAAGTGTCAGAAGCGAATGCCTGCTGTCTAAGGCGCTTGGTGTGTGGTATTTTGTTATGGCAGCTCAAGCTGATACGGGAGCAAAAGCAAACCACAAGCAAGGGCGCGGAAGCTGCTGGCACCCTCAGCTGCAGCCAATGTTCAATACAGCCCAGTTCCGGGCCAGATGGACCCCAAATCCCACACTCAAGGCTGATTTGCCCCAGTTCCTGCTTTGGCCAAAAATTACAAGTCACACTAAAAGGCGAGAAAAAGCAACAGTCCATAAAGACAAAGCAAGCTCAGAACCAGACTCAGATGTGACACGAAGTTGGGAATTATCAGACTGGGAATTTAAAATTACTATGATCAGGCTGGGCAAGGTGGCGCACGCCTGTAATTCTAGCACTTTGGGAGGCCGAGGTGGGCAGTTCAACTGAAGTCAGGAGATCAAGACCAGCCTGGACAACATGGTGACAACCCATCTCTACTAAAAATACAAAAATTAGCTGGGCCGTGGTGGTGGGTGCCTGTCATCCCAGCTACTCAGGAGGCTGAGGCAGGAGAATCACTAGAACCCAGGAGGCGGAGACTGCAGTGAGCCAAGATGCTGCCACTGCACTCCAGCCAGGGCCACAGAGCAAGACAATGTCTCAAAAAAAAAAAAAAAAAAAAAAGTAAAATTACGATGATCAATATGCTAATGGCGCTACTAGAAAAAGGAGGCAGCACATGAGAGCAGACGGTAACATAAGCAAAGAGATGGACGCTCTGGAAGGACAAGGCTGCTGGAGCACAGGAGATGCCAGGCGGAAATGCAGAGCACTGTGGCCCGTCTGGAGGCTGCGCGTGTCTGAAGGAGAAATGCAGAGGGAACCACGAGCGGAGGCAGCAGAGCAGAGAGACAGATACAGAAGGTGCCGGAGGGCGGCGGGTGCCGGGAGGAGCCGAAAGAGGGAAGGGGAAGACATGGTGGGAGTAATAATGGCTGAGATTTGCCCACATTATTGACAGACACCAAACCGCACGTCTAGGATGCTCAGTGACTGTGAAAAAAGACAAATGTCAAAAAACGGATCCTAAGGCACATCATATTCAAACTGCACAAAACCAACCTGAAAACCTCGAGGGAAGCTGGGGGTGGGGGAACATCTGACCAAGAGTGGAAGCAGACGTTGGAAACAGCTCATCAGAAACGATGCGAGCGAGAGGAGAGTGGAGTGAAGTATTGGAAGTGTTGAGAAGAAAAATGTGCTAACTTATAATTCTATATCCAGTAAAGTTCTCCTTCAGAAGTGAAGGAGAAATAAAGACTTTCTCAGATAAACAGAAACTGAGGAATGTGTTACCAGTGGTCTGGCCCTGCAGAAAATGTTCAAAGAAGTTCCTTGGAAACAGGAAGAATGAGATAGATCAGAAACTCGGATATGCGTGAAAAAAGGAACAGCAGCAGAAGACAAATAAATGACAGGAAAGTAACATATTTTCTTTTTCTTAATTTCTCTAATAACTATTTGTTCAAAGTAATAATAGTAACAGTATATTACATGATTATAGCACATGGATGAGTAAAATAAATGACAGAAATTTTGTAAGTGTGGAAGTGAGAAATTGTAGGTACATTGCTGTGAGATAGCTGCACTCTAGTGAAGCAGTATAATGCTATTTGGAAGAGGGCTTAGAGTAGTCATAAATGATTATTGCAAATTCTGGGGAAATGCTAAATTTTTTTTAGAAAAACAAGTATAGCCAGGCGCAGTGGCTTACGCCTGTAATCCCAGCACTTTGGGAGGCTGAGGCAGGTGGATCACCTGAGGTCGGGAGTTCAAGACCAGCCTGACCAACATGGAGAAACCCTGTCTCTACTAAAAATACAAAATTAGCCGGGGTGGTGGTACATGCCTATAATCCCAGCTACTCGGGAGGCTGAGGCAGAAGAATCACTTGAACCTGGGAGGCGGAGGTTGCAGTGAGCTGAGATTGCGCCACTGCACTCCAGCCTGGGCAAAAAGAGCGAAACTCTGTCTCAAAAAAAAAAAAAAAGAAAGAAAGAAAAAGAAAAAGAAAAACAAGTATAACTGATAAGCTAAGAGAGGAGAGAGTATGGGATAAGATGCTCGATTAAAACCAGAGAAGGCAGAAAAAAGAGGGGATGATAATAATGAAGACTAAGTGCAATGCAGAGAAAACAGTTAAGAATATGGTATATATATTAATCCAACTATATCAATAATCACTTTAAGTGTGAATAGCCTAAATACACCACTTGACAGATTTTCAGAGTGGATAAAAAGAACTAAGACCTGACCCTATATATATATGTTGTCTGTAAAAAACCCACTTTAAGTATAAAGACACACATAGTTTAAAAGTAAGGAATGAAGAAATATATCCTATGCTAAAATGAATCCAAGGACACTGGGGTAGCTATATTAATTTAGACAAAGAGTACTTTAGAACAAGGAAAATGATTGGTAGAAGGGGCATCACAACATGATAAAGGGGTTGTTTCTCTATGAAGACATAAAAATCATTCATGTTCATACATCTAATAACAAAGCATCAAAACACATGAAACAAAAGCTGATAAAGCTGTAAGGAGAGGCACATCCTCCACTACTGTTGGAGACTTACTACCCTCTATCAGAATGAGCACATCCAGCAGGCAGAGGCTCAGTAAGAACATTGCTGAACTAAACAACACCGTTGGCCAGGCGCGGTGGCTCACGTCTGTCATCCCAGCACTTTGGGAGGCTGAGGTGGGTGGATCACCTGAGGCTGGGAGTTTGGGACCAATCTGGGCAACATGGGACCAACCTGGGCAACATGGTGAAACTCCATCTCTACTTAAAAATATAAGAAGTAGGTGGGTGTGGTGGCACGTGCCTGTAATCCCAGCTACTCAGGAGGCTGAGGCAGGAGAATCACCTGAATCACAAGGTGGAGGTTGCAGTGAGCTGAGATCGCACCATTGCACTCCAGCCTGAGCGACAGAGAAAGAATCAGTCTCAAAAAAAAAAAAGATAAAAATAAAAAATAATAAACAACACCGTTGTTCGACTGGACATAATTGACATCTACAAATTATGTTATCCACCAACAGCGCAATACACATTCTTCTCAAGGTCACATGGAGCATACAGCAAGATAAACCACATTCTAGGCCATAAAATACATCTTAACAAAATTTTGAAAATAAAAATAATGAAAAATATGTTCTTATAGTGCAATTAAATTAGAAATCAATAACAGAAATACAGCTGAAAACTTTAAAATGGATTTAACAACACACTTCTAAATAACAGATGGGCCAGAGTCTCAAGAGACCTTTTAAAAGGGTTTGAACTCGGCCAGGCGCGGTGGCTCACGCCTGTGATCCCAGCGCTTCTGGAGGCCAAGGCAGGTGGATCATGAGGTCAGGAGATCGAGACCAACCTGGCTAACACAGTGAAACCCCATCTCTACTAAAAATACAAAAATTAGCTGGGCGTGGTGGCGGGCGCCTGTAGTCCCAGTTACTCGGGAGGCTGAGGCAGGAGAATGGCGTGAACCCAGGAGGCAGAGGTTGCAGTGAGCCAAGATTGCGCCACTGCACTCCAGCCTGGTGACAGAGCGAGACTCCGTCAAAAAAAAAAAAAATAGATTTTGAACTAAATAAGAGTAAAAATACACAACCTATCAGAATTTGTCAGGTGCAGGGAAAGCAGTGCACACAATAAAAAGGAAGAAAGATCTAAATCAATACTCAAAGCTTAAGAAACTAGAAAAAGAACTTCAAATCAAGCCTAAAGCAAGCAGAAGAAAATAAATAATAATTATGACAACTCTATGCCTCAAAATTTGATTTTAACTGAGATGAAATAGACTGATCACTAGAAAGACACAAACTACCAAGACTCACACCAGGAGAATTAGAAGAATCTGAAGAGTCCTCTGAGTATTAAAGAAATTGAATCAATAATTAATAATCATCCAAAAAGAAAGCACCAGTCCCTAATGGTTTCACTGGTGAATCTGACCAATCATTGAGGAAAGATATTATGTCAATTCACTACAATCTCTTCCAAAAATAGAAGCAGAGGGAGCACTTCTAATTTATTCGATGAGGTCAAAATTATCCTAATAGCAAAACCAGATAAAGACATTATAAGAAAGAAAAACTACAGACCAATGTAGTTCACGAATATAGATGCAAAAATTCTTTTTTTTTCCTTTTTTTGAGATAGAATCTCATTCTGTCGTCAGGCTGGAGTGCAGTGGCGTGACCTTGGCTCACTGCAACCTCCACCTTCCGGGTTCAAGTGATTCTCCTGCCTCAGCCTCCCGAGTAGCTGGGACTACAGGCACCTGCCACCTCGCCCAGCTAAGTTTTGTATTTTTACTAGAGACAGGGTTTCACTATGTTGGCCAGGATGCTCTCGATCTCTTGACCTTGTGATCTGCCCACCTCAACCTCCCAAAGTGCTGGGATTACAGGCTTGAGCCACCGTGCCCGGCCTATAGATGCCAAAATTCTTAACAAAACATGGCAAGACCAATTTAACAATGTATGAAAATAATAATTACACTATATAACCAGGTGGCATTTATTCTAATTATGCAAAGCTTGTTCAAAATTTGTTCAAAAAACACATGATGTTATCAATCAATGCAGAAAAAAATTTGAAAAATCCAACATTCATTCAGAATAAAAACAATTAGCAAACTAGAAATAGAGGGAACTTCCTCAACTAGATTTTAAAAATTCAACAAAAATCCTAGAGCTAAAGGCATTCTTTTTTTCTTTTCTTTTCTTTTCTTTTTTTGAGACAGTGTCTGTTGCCCAGGTTGGAGCGCAGTGGTGAGTTGCTGGGACTGCTGGCACACACCACCATGCCTGGCTAACATTTTTGCAATTTTTGTGGAGATGGTGTTTGACCATGTTGCCCAGGCTTGTCTCAAGCTCCTGGGCTCAAGCTATCTGCCTGCTTTAGCCGCCCAGAGTGCTGGGATTACAGGCATGAGCCACCGCGCTGGACAATGTCATTCTTTTTTTTGTTTTGTTTTATTTTTCAGATGGAGTTTCACTCTTGTTGCTCAGGCTGGAGTGTGATGGCACAATCGTGGCTCACCGCAACCTCCGCCTCCCAGGTTCAAACGATTCTCCTGCCTCAGCCTCCTGAGTAGCTGAATTTACAGAAATGTGCCACCACGCCTGGCTAATTTTTTGTATTTTTAGTAGAGATGGGGGTTTCTCCATGTTGGTCAGGCTGATCTCGAACTCCCGACCTCAGGTGATCCACCCACCTCGGTCTCCCAAAGTGGTGGGATTACAGGCATGAGCCACCATGCCTAGCTGGGCGATGTCATTCTTTTTTTTTTTTTTTTTGAGGCGGAGTCTGGCTCTGTCGCCCAGGCTGCAGTGCACTGGCCGGATCTCAGCTCACTGGAAGCTCCGCCTCCTGGGTTCACACCATTCTCCTGCCTCAGCCTCCCGAGTAGCTGGGACTACAGGCGCCCGCCACCTCGCCTGGCTAGTTTTTTGTGTTTTTTAGTAGAGACGGGGTTTCACTGTGTTAGCCAGGATGGTCTCGATCTCCTGACCTCGTGATCCACCCATCTCGGCCTCCCAAAGTGCTGGGATTACAGGCTTGAGCCACCGCGCCCGGCCGATGTCATTCTTAATGGTGAGAAAGCGGATGCTTTCTCCTAAGATTGGGAATAAGGCAAAGATGTTTCCCTCCTCTCACCACTCACATCCAACATTATACTTGAAGTCCTCGCTAGTGCAGTAAGACAAGAAAAAGAAATACAATGTATATAGACCGAGAGGGAAGAAAGCTATCTTCGTTTGCAGATGACATGATTGTCTAGGTAAAAACACCAAATAATCAATAAAAAACTCCTGGCTCAGTGCAGTGGCTCATGCCTGTAATTCCAGCACTTTGGGAGGCCGAGGTGGGCAGATCACCTGAGCTCAGGAGTTGGAGACCAGCCTGGCCAACATGGTGAAATCCTGTCTCTACTAAAAATACAAAAATTTGGCAGGTGTGGTGATGCACATCTGTAGTCTCAGTTACTTGGGAGCCTGAGGCAGGAGAATCGCTTGAACCTGGGAGGTAAAGGTTGCAGTGAGCCGAGATTGTGCCACTGCACTCCAGCTTGGGTGACAGAGTGAGACTCTGTCTCAGAAAAAAAAAAAAAGTGTGTCTCTGATGGCTCTGTGTGGGGCTGTGGTCAGGGCCTCATGGGTCCCCCAGGAGCTGGGATGCCTGGCTGGCCTGCCCCGGCCACACAGCCCAGCAGACCTCGGTTTTAAAGGTGTGCTTGTGACAGTACTTGGTGGGCCCCCTGGACATGACCAAGGAGAAGGTGAGGCCTCGGGCACTCAGGGACCCCCTGCCCAGCCTGGCCTGGCTCCTGCGCTGACCGCCTCACCCTCACCTCTTCTCTGCCCAGGATACAAAGTTAACATACAGAGGTCCATTGCTTTGCTTTATAACAGCAATGAACAATTGGAATTTGAAATTAAGAACCCAATATCACTTACTTTACCATGGGAAAATGAAATACTTAGGTACAAATCTAATAAAATTATGGATTTGTATGCAAAAACTGCAACATTCTGATGAAAGAAATCAAAGATCTGAATAAATGAAGAGAGATTCTGTGTTCATCAATTGGAAGATACATTATTTCTAAGACAGCAATTTTTCCCAACTTGATCTACAGATTTAATGTAGTCCCAATGACACTACTAGTAAGCTATTTTGTGGATATTGACAAACTGACTCTAAGGTTTATGTGGAAACGCAACAAACCCAGAATAGCTGGCACAATACTGCAGAAGAAAGAAAAGTAGAGTGCTGACATTCCCAACTTCAAGACTTACTCTAAACCTACAGTGATCAAGACGGTCTACGGTCTGGTATCGTGGACAAATAAACACATATGGTGTGAGTCTCAGGAACAGACTCACACCAACAGAGCCACCTGATCTTTGACAAAAGAGCAAAAGCAACACAATGGAGAAAAGGTGGCCTTTTTCAACACATGGTGCTGGATCAACTGGACTTCCACATGCCAACAACACCACCACAAAAAATTAATCCAGATGCAGACCTTACACCTTTCAGAAAATGAATCACACATCTAATGTAAAATACAAATCTATATGACTTCTAGCAGACAACAAGAGAAAATCTAGGTGACCTTGGGTTTAGTGATGAGTTTTTAGATACAACACAAAATACAATCCATGAAGGAAAAAAAATACTAAGTTGGATTTTTTTTTTTTTTTTTCCGAGATGGGAGTCTCGCTCTGTGATCCAGGCTGGAGTGCAATGGTGTGATCTCAGCTCACTGCAACCTCCGTCTCCCAGGTTCAAGCGATTCTTCTGCCTCGGCCTCCTGAGTAAGTGGGATTACAGGTGCCCACTACCATGCCCAGCTAATTTTCATATTTTTTTAGTAGAGATGGGGTTTCACCATCTTGGCCAGGCTGATCTCGAACTCCTGACATCAGGTGATTGGCCTGCCTTGGCCTCCCAAAGTGCTGGGATTACAGGCATGAGCCACCATGCCTGGCCAATTGGACTTTATTATAATAAAATTTAAAACTATTTTGCAAAATACAGTGTAAAGTGAATTAAAAGACAAGCCACATCCTGGTAGAAAATATTTGCAAATCATTCTTCTGTTTTTGTAGAGATGGGGTCTTGCTATATTGCCCAGGTTGGTCTCAAATTCCTGGCCTCAAGTGATTCTCCCGCCTCAGCCTTCCTATAGAGGGAGCCACTGCTCCTGGTCTCAGCATCACCTTTTTTTTTTTTCTCTCTCTCTCTTTTTTTTTTTTGAGATGGAGTCTTGTTCTGTTGCCCAGGCTGGAGTGCAGTGGTACGATCTCAGCTCACTGCAGGTCCTGGGCAGGAGGACCTGAGGAGGAGAACCCAGCTCCTGGGTTCAAGCAATTCTCCTGCCTCAGCCTCCCGAGTAGCTGGGACTGCAGGCATGCACCACCGTGTCTGGATAATTTTTTGTATTTTAATAGAGACGGTTTCACCGTGTTGCCCAGGCTGGTCTCAAACTCTTGACCTCAGGTGATCTGCCTGCCCTGACCTCCCAAAGTGCTGGGATTAGAGACATGAGCCACCACGCCCGGCCTGAGCATGACTTTTGAATACAAGTTTAACTTTCTCATGCCAGAAGCAGGGCTTAGTCACCCTTGACAGTTTCCAGTTCTGCACCTAAACGGCTCAAGCTGAAAGCAGCCACAAGAACTTAGAGGAACCTCTCCTGCCCGGAAGCCTGGGCTTCCCACTTCTCCCCCTTTCCTTTAGAAAAGGCCGTTCAGACATTTGCCCATGAACTTAAGGGACATGCTCTCTATTCCCTCATGTTTGCTCTAGCAGAGCCCCTGCTCTGCCTGACTTGCCATTTCTGCCTCCTGTGAACGGTGGACCCCCAGAAAAACATCACAGAACTGCCGTCCTACCATCCTGGGGAGCACAGCAAGACTCTGTCTCTAAAAAAAATTACCCAGGTGTGGTGGGGCACACCTGTAGTCCCAGCTACTTGGGAGGCTGAGGCAGGAGAATTGCTTGAATCTGGGAGGCAGAGGTTGCAGTGAGCCGAGATCGCGCCATTGCACTCCAGCCTGGGTGACAGAGTAAGACCCTATCTCCAATAAATAAATAAATAAGTAAATAAAAATAAAACTCTTTTTTTTTTTTTTTTTTTTGAGACGGAGTCTCACGCTGTTGCCCAGGCGGGAGTGCAGTGGCGCGATCTCGGCTCACTGCAAGCTCCGCCTCCCGGGTTCCCGCCATTCTCCTGCCTCAGCCTCCTGAGTAGCTGGGACTACAGGCGCCCGCCACCGCGCCCGGCTAATTTTTTGTATTTTTAGTAGAGACGGGGTTTCACTGTGGTCTCGATCTCCTGACCTTGTGATCCGCCCGCCTCGGCCTCCCAAAGTGCTGGGATTACAGGCTTGAGCCACCGTGCCCGGCCAAAACTCTTTAAATGATAAGAAAACAAATAACCCAATCAAACAGGGCAAAAGATCTGAACAGACAACTCACCAAAGATTAAGACGTACAGATGGCAGATATGTAAATGAAAAGACGTGCGACATCATCTGTCATTAGGGGATTGTAAATTACAACAATAATGAGATGCTACCGTACACCCATCAGATTGCAGTGCCACCAAACGCTGGTGAGATTGCAGAGCAGCAGGAAATCTCACTCATCACTGGTGGGAAGGAACAGAGCAAGCCGCCTTCTGGCCTCAGTAAGACTGAAGGCAAAAGAAACTCTTCATCAACCCCGTATTCTACTCGGCGACACTGTTCTCCGTGGGGTGCGGGTGAACAATCCTGACACGGCTATACCCCTGCGCTGGAATCAGACAATTAAGTGCATGGGCAGAGGATGGCTCCCAGGCGTTCCACTGTTGGATGGGAATTCACATAGCAGCAAGAGGAAGAAGCCAGAATGAGCTGCTGTGGGCCAGGGCTGGAGACGTCAGCTCGAGCGCAATGGTCACGCGCAGGAACATTTGCAGCTCTGTGCACACTCAGGGGACTCGCAAAGGCTGGCAGAGCATGGCTGCCTCTCGCTCTGCTGGCCGAGACGGCCTGGAAGCAGTGACCCCTGCGACCAGCACTGCCAGCCCCCAGGCCGCGGCTCCTGTTACTGCTTTCCAACAGAAGGAGCCGGGCTCCCTGGAGAAGTGGCTGATGGCAAGACCAGGGCAGGAAATACACAATGAGCCGGGGGCATCCTGTGGAGCTAAAAATTGAGGAATTTCAAAACCAAGCCAGGCTGAGCGCAGTGCCTCACACCAGTGATCCCAGCACTTTGGGAGACTGAGGTGAGCGGATCACTTGAGGTCAGGAGTTGGAGACCATCCTGGCAACATGGTGAAACCCCGTCTCTACTAAAAATACAAAATTAGCCGGGCGTGGTGGTGCACACCTGTGATCGAAGCTACTTGGGAGGCTGAGGCAGGAAATCGCTTGAACTTGGGGGCAGAAGTTGTAGTGAGCTGAGATGGACCCCATCTCAAAAACAAAACAAAACAAAACAAAAATAAAAAACACATAAAAAACCAAAAAATAAACCAAAGCAAAACCCCACAGTGATGGGGTCATGTCAAAAGAGCACAGGAGCCAAGCAGAAGAGCTCCCAGGGGCCAAAGCTGGACTCACATGAGCAAGAAAATAAACAAAATCGTGTTGAATTATAACCTAAGCATACAACACTCCTAAGTCTAGACTGACATAAATAAATGGTTGAATAACTTAGTAAATGGGGAAAAGGGACAAATCTCTCATGCAAAATAATTCCAGATAAATTACGCAGATGGTCTCCCTGGTCCCTGGTTCCCACGGCCCTGGCCTGTGGGAGGCCTGCTTGGATTGGGGCTGCTTGGTCAGGGGCCCTGCCCGCCTTTCCAGACTGCCCCTGAGGCAGCCCTGGGGCCAGGAGGAGGCCCCTAAACCCGCCAGATGCTGAGATAAAGACCTCAGCCTCTCGCCATGTTCAGCAGGCTCGCAGCAGGTGACCAGGGCCAGGCAGCGTCCGCAGGCAGAACAAGACACGGGGAAGGCAGGAGGTGACCCGCCGTCTTTACAGTTCTCCTTTGTGGCTCAGCCCCAAGGCCACCGTGTGGACGGCTTCCCAGCCCCAACATAGAGCCTCCTTCCCCTGGCCCACTCACTATCCATCCAGGTCTCCCCTGAGCCAGGGTCTTAGACGGGAGGACCGCCTGCCCTGGAGGTCACCCCCCTGCATTTTCCCACACACCTTGGCACACCTGACTCCATAAGGTCCTTGGGCCTCCGTCCCCAACATCTCGGCCAGGGCCGGACCTGCCCCCGTGCCCTCTCAGCCAGGGTCGGACCTGCCCCCGTGCCCTCTCAGCCAGGGTCGGACCTGCCCCCGTGCCCTCTCAGCCAAGGCCGGACCTGCCCCCGTGCCCTCTCAGCCAGGGCCGGACCTGCCCCCGTGCCCTCTCTCAGCCAGGGTCGGACCTGCCCCCGTGCCCTCTCTCAGCCAGGGTCGGACCTGCCCCCGTGCCCTCTCAGCCAGGGCCGGATCTGCTCACTCATCACTCATGCTGGCTCCTCCCAAGGTGGTCAGGGGTGGCCTCTAGGAACGGTGCCCCTTTCCCCCTCTGCAGGTGCCTCACACCCGCTCTGGCTGGATCGCAGGCAGGTGGCAGATGCGTCTGGCCGTTGCAGCTCAGCACAGCCACAGAAGCCGTGGGCCCTCCTCTCCCCGGAGCAATGCCCACCCCGGGACCTGCCCAGGCGAGCACAATACCACCCGCCACCACCGGCCTCTGCGCAGGCAGCGAGACGGGGGAGCCGTGCTCAGCGTGTGGTACCTGGCCGCGGCGCGTCTCGCAGTTGTGGAGGTAGCTCAGGTGATAGATCTTCAGGTCCAACGTGGCGAAATTCAGGTACTTCAAGAACACCTGAAACGGGAATCGCCACAAGAGGAGTTAAAATTCCAGCTTTCAGACATGTGCCCCCGTGGGTATTTTGCAGGAGAAACATGCCCTCCTGAGGCTGCCCAGACACACCGGGAAGCTGTGCCCAGCACACAGACATGGACTGGCACACGCAAGCTCAGGTGCACAGGGCGGGCACGCAAGCTCTCTCTCTGTCTCACTCACACACACACACAGGTGTGCGCAGACACACAGGAGCACAGCGATGTGCAGACGAGCACACGGAGCTCAACAGCCCAGCAGACACGCAGCACAGAACACGTGGGCGGGCAGGCGGGCAGGCAGACGTGCCACACAGAACACGCAGGTGGGCAGGCAGGCAAGGAGGCAGACACGCGGCTGCCCAGGCGCCCCCCGTGCTCACGTCTTCGTCTTCGCTGGTGAAGAATGGGCCGTTGAGCTTGTTCACCGCCATGATCACCGCCACGACGTCTTTGCCATTCATGATGGGTGTGGCCAGGATATTCTTTGTCTTGTAGTCAGTGAGCTCGTCAGCAAATGAGCTGAAGTGAGGGCACTGCCGCAGGAGAGGAAAGAGGCTAAAGAGGCTGTCGCTGCGTAGGCCTGGGGCCCGCACCACTGGGGTTGCTGCCAAGCTCTGCGGAGGCCACTGCCATCCAGGTGTGAGGCGCCCGGGGGCCCTGCTGGGCACTGGAACGTGGCCACTGGGCGATGAGAGCTGGGCCTGTCCCTGTGACTCCAGCCTGGCTCCGTGCACCTCTGTGCAGAGGACGGTGGTGCCCCACAGTGCTCAGTCCAGCAGACCTATGCAGGCCTCACCGGTGGCCCCACCCTGCCTGGCACCTCCCGTGCCGTCCCACACCTGCCACCCTCCAGCAGCGTTGGGCCTCCTGGATGCTTGTTTAGCCTGCCTGCTCACCTTGTCCCTGAAGCCTCCTGGTGTCCGCCACCCTCTCCTGCCTTCAGCCTCCTTCAGGACACTCCTACACTCTTCCCCAAGAGACAGCCCTTGGTAGGATGCGGGATGAGCCCATTCTGATTGCGGGCTTGTTCGTGGGACACTTTAGGCAGGGCAGGTGCAGCTGGCAAGCCGGGGTGGGAGTCCTGGCAGCCCTGGGGTCTGTACGCTACCTCTCTGGCCTCCCAGGCCCACACTCCCAGGGTCTGCTCCCTGGGGTCTGGGGCCCACTGTGATGAGAACTTTGCCTGCCTCTGGCTCCTGGGGGCTCCCCACCTACCCTCACTCCTACCCTCACTCCCACCAGATTCAGAGCAGCCCCTCCTCTCTTTGGTTTTAGGTTCCGGCCCCCCAAGGAACAGGTCAGCTGAGCTCTGCCTCTGCCCAGACGCACTGAGACGCACTGAGACCAGGCACCCCCAGGCGACCAGGATTCTGTCCTTCAGAGAGTTGGATGTGACCCCAGACCCTCCTCTTACTTCCTGGTTCTGACATTTGTTTACATGAGGCCAGGGTGCCCTGGGGCAGTGACCCAGATCAATGGCTCCCGAGTAGGCCCTGCTGGGGTCTGGACTTCCCACCTGTACGACCTGTAGCAGGCACAGGGCAGTTCTACGGCCTTCTCCTCACTAGTCCATGAGGCAAAAATAACAGGCTCTGCCCTCGGCCACTGCACCAGCTGAACGGGAGCTCCTGGGATGCGCCTCACGTCTCGTGCTGTTTCTAGGGACGGCAGCCCTGCAGCGGCAGAGGGCGACTCCTCGCAACTTCCCTCCACCCGCTTCCCCAGAGGAAGCCTGCTGGGGGCTGGCCGAGGTGCCAGAATGCTCCTAAATGGCACCCATCCTTCCTGCTCCTCCCTTCCTGATTCTTGGAGATGCAGCTGCTGCCCATAGCCACGTAGGCTGGCGTTGAAGGAAAACCAGCGTTTAAAAATGGTGCGGCAGGAAGACGGGTGAGTGAGCCCTGGCAGGCGTGGCAGCATGGGCAGTGGGGGCAACCATCCCTTTACTGGATCTGAAACAGAGGGGTGGTCCCTGAGGGAGGACTCATCTCACCACCTGCATCCCCTAAGGGCTCATATCGGCACCTGCGTCCCCTGAGCCAAGCACAGCACACTCCTGCCTGCTTGTTGTGGTGCCTGTTGTGCCTGTGGCGGTTTGGACAGTGTCTCCCCCACCAGCCGTCAGTGCTACAGTGGCCACCATGTGTGCTCTCTGCTGAATTCAGATTCTCTGTGACTGTTTCCCTCCCTTTCTACCTGGAGTCCATCCTTTTAACCTATCCCTTGCCAACCTCACTGACACTCTCGCTTGGGGCCCTTCCCTGGCTGCTGACCTTCACAGCATGACACCTGGACATAAACCAGCGATTCTGGAAAGAGCACAGCATGACCCTGAGACAGCGCCACACAGATCCACACAATGTGACCCTCATAACCCTCAGATGGCACCACACGGATCCACACAAAAGGATGCTCAGACGGTGCCTCCTGGATCCACATGTGATCCTCAGATGGCATCACACAAGATGACCCTCAGATGGTGCCACACACAAATCCACGTGACCCTCAGACAGTGCCACACGGATCCACACAGCATGACTCTCAGCTGATGCCACATGGATTCACACAATGTGACCCTCAGATGGTGCCACACAGATCACAGCATGGCACCTGGACATATACCAGCAATTCTGGAAAGAGCACAACATGACCCTCAGACAGCGCCACAGGGATCCACACAATGTAACCCTCAGAAACACAACGTGACCATCAGATGGTGTCACACAGATTCACACAATGTGACCCTCAGACGGCACCACAGGGATCCACACAATGTGACCCTCAGAAACACAACGTGACCATCAGACAGTGCCACAGGGATCCACACAATGTAACCCTCAGAAACACAACGTGACCGTCAGATGGTGTCACACGGATCCACACAATGTGACCCTCAGACGGCACCACAGGGATCCACACAATGTAACCCTCAGAAACACAACGTGACCGTCAGACAGCGCCACAGGGATCCACACAACGTGACCCTCAGACAGCACCACAGGGATCCACACAACGTGACCCTCAGACAGCGCCACAGGGATCCACACAACGTGACCCTCAGACAGCGCCACAGGGATCCATACAACGTAACCCTCAGAAACACAACGTGACCGTCAGACAGCGCCACAGGGATCCACACAATGTGACCCTCAGATGGTGCCCCATAGTCACACAGGCTATGGTTGATGAATGTTCAGCCTCACTTCTCTTGCCAGCCTTGTCTCTACCAGTTTCTTCCTGGATCTCAGACCTGGCTGTCATTTCTCTCTGCCCCACACATTTTCACAGCTCTAGTTTCACAAAGAAAGTATGGGAGCAGCCACAGAGCCTTCCCGCCTCTCTCTTGTGGCCTGCCCTCCACCCAAGAACCTCACACTATTTGTCACCTTCTCTTCTTCATAGTCTCTCCCCATCCTGGGATTTAAGTGCACTCGGGACTCTGTAAAATGCTCTCTCAGCCCGTTCGTCTGCCGTCCTCTCTCCTTCACAGCTGCTCCTGGATCCCTTGCCTTCCTGGCTGCATCACTGGTCTCAGCAGGTGCCCGGCTCCATTTCAGTTCTCCCAGCTGAGGTGGGTGGGCCGCAGTTACCATCCTGATGCCAACAGCCTCTCTCCTTCACCGCTGACCCCATTCACTCCCTGGTCCTTCCAGGCCTGTGCCAGATACACCCTTGGCCCCAGCACTGAGACCTTCACCCTGAGGTTTTGTGACTGCAGCCCCTTGGTGTCTCCCCAGCCCTCACACCCTTAGGAGCGAGAGGAACAGCTCCTTAGAGGTCCAGAGCAGGCAGCCAGAACTGGGGCTTGGCCGCCGCGGAGGTTCTGCCAGAAGCTATGCTCCTCCGAGCAGATGGTTTTGAGTGAGGTTGCCCCTCGTTCCTCCTTCCCTGTACCTTGTCAGGCCTCTGGGAGCAGCTGGTCCAGCGACTTCCCAGGAACATCTGTACCAAGCCCCAGCTTGCACTCTGCCCTCCTCAGCTTCCCTGACACCACAGGGAATGTTTATTTTTTTGTAAATCTGCCATCAAGACTGCGAAGAGTCCCACATGGAACCATCCGGCCGCTCTCTCACTGACACCGGCTCTCCTTTCCTTGGCGTCTGGTCACTCTGCTGCCCATGCATGGATGGGCACTTGGTACCAGCCAGGCCGCAGCCACCTTGGTCCCAGCTTGGCTGGTGCAGCTTCCAGCCTCAGTGGCTCCCTTCCCCACCCCTGTTGGCCCAGCAGCCCGACCCCAGCCCAGCCTTCACTTCCTGGGATGACAGCCCTGCAAACTCCCCTTAGTCACAGGGACGGACCCTCGGCCTCTCCGTCCGACTGCCAGCTGCCCCACCCGTTGTGAAATGCAGCCACACCATGGTGAAGATTAACTTGTGGCCTCCGCCGTCCCCCCGTCCCTCCTCTCTGGTGCCCTCTGGGCTCTGTGTCCCCTGTAGTGATGCTTGGCTGGGGGGTCCTTGCCTGCTGGTCTCTTCCTCTCCACTGTCCAGTCCGGGCTTCCCTGCTTCCCCAGAGCCTCCTGGTCAGATGTGCCAGGAGCCTCACCTGGGAGCGGGCGGCAGCTGTGGACTGTCAGGCTCCTGGGAACCCCCTGCATCTGCTCTGCCTCTAGCAGGCCAGGGGGCTGTGTGTGCTCACACAGCCGAGCAGCTGGGCCTGGCTCTGGGGCCTTCACACCCACTGTGGCTTCTCCAAAGCACCCCCAACCCTCCGTTCCACTGCCCAAGCCCCCCGCCTCCTCTGCCGACTGTGCTCAGCATGGCTGACGGCCGGTCCTGCTGCCCTCTTCCCTCTGTCTCCGGGTTCCCACCCAGCCCGTGTTCTCAATGCCTCTGCTCTGTCCAGCTTTGTAGTGACCACCACAGGACTGAGTCCAAGGGTCTTGATTGCTGGCGATGTGCAGGACCCTGTGATGAGGTGTTTTGGGGCAGGGGTCAGGGGACCCACTAGGATCCCGGGACGGGCCTTTGGGGTGGGTTCCCGTGACAGTCCCAGGGAGAGGAGCTGGAAGACGGATGGAGGGTGAGGCTGCATGCGCAGCACTGCGGGGTTCGTGGCTGTTCGGCTGGGGCTGGGCTCAGAAACCGCTGCAGAGTCAGAGCCGGGGTGTGAGTCCTGCCCTGCCACTTAGTGGCCGTGGCCAAGCCCCCCCCAGCCCGCCAGGATCTTCCATCCCAGCTGCCCTCGCCGTGAACTCTTGCAGGTCTGAGGAGCCACAAAGGGGTGATGGCGGGGCCTTCCCCCTCATCAGGTGTGGGCGGCCTCCCTGCCCGGGGTGCACAGCGGCGGATGGGGAAGGCCGTGCTGTCTCACAGGCCCACTCGCTCCTACCTCTCTGCACCCGACCTGTGCTTCCTTCCTGCTGAGAGGCTTGTCTGGGGGCCGTGGACACTGGGTGGCTGGGCAGGGCCTCTCACCCGGCTGCCCCGTTGGCTTCTGACATGTTGGGAGGGATGGAGGAGGGCCCAGTGTCCACCTTCTGGGACCTGTGGTTCCTGAGCCCAAGGTCTTAGGGTTCACAACCCACGCCCAGGCCTGGGCCGGGCTCCAGGAAGGTTGTGCTCAGTCCTGAGTTCCGGCAGCGCCCTCCTTGTGCAGGCCCTGGGATCTGCCTTGTCTCCCCAGAGGCTGCCGTGACACAACAAGCGTAGTTCTGGGAGCAGACAGGGCCTTAGAGCCATCAGCTGAAGCCCTGCACCTCCCAGAAGCCAGTCCCACGTGGCCTGGCACTGCCTGGGCTCCCTGTAGGCCCGAGAGTGTGAGCCCTGGGCAGCCCCTCCCTCCGTGGTGGCTCCTGGGACAGGCCCCTGGGGACAAGAGGGCCCATAGGCCAGGCTACTGCAGCCTTTGCCCTGGCCTGTCACTCTCAGCTCCAGGAGGACAGACGCTGCAGCTCAGGGAGGAGCTGGTTCCCCGGGGCCTGCCGACCCTGCAGACTCAGGGTCCACCTGTGCTCAGGAGCAGGCCGGTTTAGCCACTGCAGCTCCCTTGTGAGGCAGACATTATTTCCCCAGTGTAAACAGGGAGACAGGGCTCAGGTGGGCGAGGCTCTGGGTGGCCCGGGTGTGGCATGCCGGCCACTCACGCCCCGTCTCAGGGACTCTCGCACCACAGCCACGTGCTGCTCTCCCAAAACGGCCAGTGTGGCTCACACCCCCCGAAGAGGGCTCAGTGGGCCAGACTGAGATGTGCTCTGCCTCAGTCTCCCCTTCTGTAAACTGAGCCGTGAACCCAGAATCCCACCCTTTGGCAGTGCTTAGGGTGCTGAGATGCACTTAATGAAAATTTGCACTTAATGAAAATTTGCTTTTTTTTTGGCAATTTAGACTCAAGTCTCTGTTCCCCTAGTCTGAGATAACTAAGACTCCACAGAATGGAGGGGCAGACACCACGCCCAGCCCCTCAGAGAGGCACCAGCTACACTGGGCAGGGGAGAGGCCTTGGAGGAGGTCAGTGCTGGGGCGGGTGCGGCCATGGCACGGGGGGTGGGAGTGGCAGGACCTGGAACAGCCCTGGGGAACAGGCCAGGCCGAGGGACGGACCTAGGACAGCCCAGCAGTTTGAGGGGACCCACAGAGCAGGGACGAGATACCATCAGCTGGGTGGGGACAACGGCGTGAAGGGGTGGTGGCGGCAGGGGATGAACTCCTGGCGGGAGAAGGACACAGCCCGGGCTTGCGACAGGGTGGGAACGAGAAGTTGTCTTGGAGATCGTATGCAGAAGGAAGGAAGGGAGAGAGGGAGGACGGCAGAAAAGGAGGGAGGAGGGCAGCAGGACAGAGAGGGGAGAAGGGAGGAGGGAATGGGGGGAGGGAGGAGGCAGCTGGTGTCCATCCCAGGCGCCACCACTGCGAAGTTCCCCGGCTTCCTGGTAAGCTACGCTCCTGATGCATGATTGATTTGTGGGTGCCCCACTTCTTAGGAGGGAGGTGGAGACGAAGGTAACCCCGGGGATTACTGAATCTAGGTCACTGCCTCGCTGCTTGCTTACTGCCGTTGGGATAAGAGGATTGCCACTTCCGGCCTGGTGCGGTGGTTCACACCTGTTATCCCAGCACTTTGGGAGGCCGAGGCAGGTGGATCACCTGAGGTCAGGAGTTCGAGACCAGCCTGACCAACATGACGAAACTCCGTCTCTACTAAAAATACAAAAATTAGCCAGGCGTGGTGGCAGGCGCCTGTAGTCCCAGCTACTTGGGAAGGTGAGGCAGGAGAATGGCTTGAACTCGGGAGGCGGAGCTTGCAGTGAACCAAGATCGTGCCATTGCACTCCAGCCTGGTGAGAGAGAGACTCCGTCTCAAAAAAAAAAGAGGATTGCCACTCCCTCCCCAGCTGCCTGGGAAGGAGGGACCAGGCCTGCCCCTGGGCAGGCGACCTGGTGGGTAATTCCCAAGACCCATCCAGCAAGAGTGGAGGCTGCCTGGGCCCCTTGCAGCCTCCTTAGTCGTGGGGACAGAAAAGGGGAGAGGAAGCTGGGGACTGGTGCAGGACATGGAGAAGGGGCTTCTCCACCCCCCTTCTTCCTCGGAGCCTCCTTGCCAGGCAGCCCCTCAGGGCCTTTCCAGGTCTCTGCCATCACCCAGTCTGGCAGGCGCCTCACACCACACTTGTTCTCCAATCCCACCAGGGCCGCCTCTGTCCTCAGGAAGTATCTGCCCCAGCCTGTGCTTTGCATGGACAGGCCCTGGCCTTCCCACCTTCAGTGACCCCAGTGAGCCTGTCTCAATTCTCAGTCTCTCGTCCCTCCCCAGTCCCACCCTGGACCCCCGTGCTCAGAGGCTCCCAGGTTTGTTCCTCCCTGGCGGCCAGTGTTGGCTCCCATGGGATAAAGCTGCTTCTGCCACGGTGGGAACTTGGGGTTTCCCCGGCTCCCCTTCCTTTCTGGGCATCTGCACCACCTTCAGCTGTGACCTCTTCTTCCCAAATCCCAAGGCAGGGCCTCCCTCCCAGCCCAGAGGGCCCTGAAGCCCCCACCTGGGCTGTCTTCCTGGAAGCCAGGGGTCCTCACACGACCTACACGGTCCCCACCATGGGACACCCAGGTTTGGGCCTGAGTCTGCTTCAGCCGAGGCTCCCAGACTCAGGCCTCACCAACTCAGTGGCCACACGATGTCAGCTTGAGCCAGAAGCTCTGAGCCGGAGAGGCAGGCGGCCAGGGCACAGTGCCCGGCGGGGGCTCTGGGTACTCGCTCCTCTGCACAGAACAAGCCTGTGCCCTGATAAGAGGCCTCCCTGGAGGCCTGAGTATCGGAGCTGACCCTCAGACACCTGGGACAGGTGCAGGAGATGCACACAGCCGCCTCCCTGACCCTCAGACACCTGGGACAGGTGCAGGAGATGCACACAGCCGCCTCCCCGAGGCTCCACACAGACCCACCTCGGCCACGTCCTTGACATTCACCATCTTCTTGGTCTGAGCCACGTGGCCCACGACCCCGATGTCCAGCGGGAAGACGATCTCGGAGTCGGGGGGCACCAGGCAGTCCTCCAGGACGCTGTCCGGCTGCACGCTGAAGAGCCTGGTGGCCAGCTCGGCCACACCGTTGCGCTGGCGGTACATGAAGAGGCTGCAGCGGTCGGCCTGCAGGAGGGTGCAGAGGCGCCGCAGGACCTTGAAGACCACGCGCTCCATGTTGATGTTCTCCTGCATGTCCTGCACCAGCTCCAGCAGCGCCTCGCTCTCCTCCACCTGGCAGAGCTCCCGGAAGCTGTTGCAGTCCGGCGGGCACCTGTCCTCGCAGGCCGCGGCCACATTCTCGGGGCTCAGTTTCTTCCCAAAGTACTGGCGGGCGAAATCAGGGTTCTGGTCGAGAAAGCTCCGGGCCTGCTCCTCACTGAGGCTCATGGTGGCTGCCTGTCCCTGGAGACGCTGCTGCTCCGGGCACGCATGGACTCCCGGGAAAACCCTGTCCTCAGCAAAGTCTTTCTTAGTGAGATTAGGAACCCCGGGGGCGGGCCAGCTGACTCACTCCCACAAACGGGGGCCTGCGCTCCCTCTGCTCAGACCCCGGGACTTCCCACCTTCCGGGAAAACCAGGCCCCGTGGAATGAGGGCTGGGAGTAACCGCTGGGGGACCTCCTGCCTGTTGCAGGGGTCATGGGCGACTGGGCACAGGCATTTGGCTTCCAGCAGACCAAGCCCTGAGAACTATTTCCCTGAGGAGGTGATCCCACACACAGCATGACACTTTTTGCCAGCGGAGCTGCCTGAGGGTTTGGGTTGGTCCCACAGGCGGCCCCAGGCCCTCCTGGGAGCCGAGACCTGGGCTCGGGTGTGCTGGGGAGGTGGTGGGACCCTGGCCCTGCCTCCGGGAGACACAGTTTACCCTGTGCAGGGAGAGGGGGCTGGGTAAGCACACCCAGGACCCAAATGCCCGGAGGCCAGCAAGGGGACCCTGGATATGGAAGTGGGACCACATGCACCTTCCCCCACACTCTGAGGGATCCAGAGTCGCTAGTCAGCCTTTACCTGATGTCAGGCCCCAGCCGGGACAAGCTTCGGGGTGACGCTGCTCTGAGGCCACATGGCTGTCGGTAGCAGGAGGACCTGAATGGTGGGGGCTGCCTGGCAATGAAGCCCAGCCTCTCCTCTCCGCTGTCACCGCAGCAAGCCCTGCCTGCTCCCACAGGACTCGGCTCCTGGGCCAGCTCCCCACCGGCCGGCAGGGGTGATGTGGCCGGAAGCACCTTGGCTGGGTCTGGCATGGGCGCCGGCCTGGCGGGCGGGTGGCAGTGTTCCTAACTTCCCTGAATATAAAAACGCTGATTGCCGCTTTCCAGGCACCTTCGTGCTGCCAGATCCTGGGCTTGAGGTTTCTTCCCATCTTTTCCAGTTTGTCCGTCCGTGTTGTCACCATGCTTTTAACCAGGGTGCAAGGTTTTCATGTGGTTCTTTTACTGCACTCTGCTGGTAGACGCGTGTGCACACGTGCATGAGTGTGCGCATACGTGTGTGCACGGACCGTGAGTGTGAGCACATGTAGGTGTGTGTGTTCGTGTGTGAGCATGTGTGCATGACAGCCAGGTGCCCTCTGGAGCGCACAGTTCTCTCAGCACGAGGCCGGGCCCTGGGGAAGCTTCTGCGAGGGCCCTGGGCTGCAGCTGCCTGTCTCGGGGCTGCTCTGAGTGCAGTAGCAGCACCGTCCACCGTCCACCGTGGGCCCCGCTGGGCGTGCGAAGCGTGCCCTTGTGCCATGACGTTCCTGCCTCCGCTTAGTCACAAAGTCGCTTCCTTTCAGGGATCTGCTGAGAGGCCTCCCCTTTTTCCTAAAAAGAGTGAATTCTCACTGGGGACAGGGAGTGGGGATGTGGGTGGAGGCAGGGGTTGCGGGGCCGCTGCAGTGCTTGGGTTTGGGGCCAGGGTAGAGGGTGGCCTGCTTTGCATTCAGTCCCAGATCAGCCTCCAGAGCCTGCCGGGTGCAGTCCCCGACTCCCAGGGACGAGCTCACATTGCTCTCCACTTGACCTGGTCAGAGGGGCCTCGCCCTGGTGCAGCCTGCAGGGGCTCCCAGTTGGCCACTTGCTCCGCTCTTGGGGTTTTGTGCTGTGCGTGCCAAGCTTAGTCCTCGGCCAAAGCCCCATGTGGCCCTGTGCAGATCGTTGGAGCCTGTTGAGTGCACAGATCCCTCCTCAGCAGCAATCTTCTCTGCAAGCTGCAGCCACCGCTGCCTCCCCAGGGCCAATCTGTCTTCCAAGCTTCATGAGATCTCAAAACAGTAATTCATTTTTGTCTCCCAATTTTCCATAACAACACGTAAATAATTGCTATCATAAATTAGTAGAGCCTCATGTAAGGTAATTCCTAATTTGTGTCTACACAGTGCTCAGCCGATTTTCAAAATAATGAAGATGTTTTCATGTGAATGGAGTGCCCTTGTGTTGTGCACAACCTGAGCAACTGCGCATCGTAGCCCTGTAGTATCCCAGAGAGGCTCTGATTTCCCATGTTGGATGGATCCCAAAACTCTGCAGCAAGCATCTCATGATTAGGAGAACTAGAGTCTTTTTAAAGATTATTTTCTCCCCTATTATCCCATAGTGATCATCAAAAAAATCTTTAAAATGTAGATGGCATGGGTATGAATGTTAGAATGGCAACTCTCTGGAGAAACAATCAATGAGCTGGTAGAAAGGAATGAAATTATAAAGGACAGTTGAACAGAGAGGATTATCAGCAGATGAGAGCTGTGGCTGCCTGATTTAAAGGGGCAGGGGAAGTCCACAAAAAGGCCACAGGCCAGCCTGGCCAACTTAGTGAACCCCCATCTCTACTAAAAATACAAAAATTGGTTGGGTGTGGTGGTGCATGCCTGTAATCCCAGCACTTTGGGAGGCCGAGGCGGGCAGATCACCTGAGGTCAGGAGTTCGAGACCATCTTGGCCAACATGGTGAATCCCCATCTCTACTAAAAATACAAAAATTGGCTGGGTGTGGTGGCGGGCGCCTGTAATCCCAGCTACTCGGGTGGCTCAGGCACAAAACTCGCTTTAACCCGGGAAGTGGAGGTTGCCATGAGCCGAGATCACACCACTGTACTCCAGCCTGAGCAATAGAGTGAGACTGTCTCAAAAAAAAAAAAAAAAAAAAGCCACAGGAAGGTCCCCTGTGAGAAGCACTGATTCACCCCACAGCTCCGGAGGACCAAGAGACTCAGACCCTGGGGCTGATGTCAGTTGGGACTCCCCAGGAAGCAGATGCTGGGAAGCAGGTTCACTGTTGATTTGTTTGGATGTTGGTCCCCTCCAAGCCTCATGTTGAAATGTGATCCCTGATGTTGGAGGTGGGGCCTGGTGGGAGGTGATTAGGTCCTGGAGGTGGATCCCTCACGAACAGCTGCTACCCCTCTTGTGGGGCGGAGTTCTCCCTCTCACCTCCTGTGAGCTCAGGTTGTTGGAGCCTGGCCCCCACCCCCCACCCCCCTTCTTCTCCCACCCTGGCATGCTGGGCCCCTTCACCTCCCCCACGAGTGGAAGCTCCTGAAGCTGTCACCAGAAGCAGACCCTGGTGCCAGACTTCCTGTACAGCCTGCAGAACCGTGAGCCAGAGAAACCTCTTTCTTCATAAATGACCCAGCGCCAGGTGATCCTTTACAGCAACACAGCTGCACGAAGACAGCACGCCCTGGACTCAGCCCAGACTCCCGACCGAAGCCCTGGACTCAGCCCAGACTCCTGACTGACGCCCTGGACTCCAGCCCAGACTCCTGACTGACGCCCTGGACTCCAGCATGCCCTGGACTCAGCCCGGACTCCCAACTGATGCCCTGGACTCCAGCATGCCCTGGACTCAGCCCGGACTCCTGACTGACGCCCTGGACTCCAGCATGCCCTGGACTCAGCCCGGACTCCCAACTGATGCCCTGGACTCAGCCCGGACTCCCGACTGACGCCCTGGACTCCAGCACGCCCTGGACTCAGCCCGGACTCCCGACCGGCGCCCTGGACTCGGCCCGGACTCCCGACTGGCGCCCTGGACTCCAGCACGCCCTGGACTCAGCCCAGACTCCCGACTGGCACCCTGGACTCAGCCCGGACTCCCAACTGACGCGCTGGACTCGGCTCGGACTCCCGACTGACGCTTTGGACTCCAGCATGCCCTGGACTCAGTCCAGACTCCCGTCCGATGCCCTGGACTCGGCCTGGACTCCCGACTGACGCCCTGGACTCGGCCCGGACTCCCAACTGACGCGCTGGACTCAGCTCGGACTCCTGACCGACGCCCTGGACTCCAGCATGCCCCGGACTCAGCCCGGACTCCTGACCGACGCCCTGGACTCAGCCCAGACTCCCGACTGACGCTTTGGACTCCAGCATGCCCTGGACTCAGTCCAGACTCCCGTCCGATGCCCTGGACTCGGCCCGGACTCCTGACCGACGCCCTGGACTCAGCCCAGACTCCCGACTGACGCCCTGGACTCGGCCCGGACTCCTGTCTGACGCCCTGGACTCCAGCATGCCCTGGACTCAGCCTCAGGGGAGGACTCTAGAGACCTCCCAATACCATGAACCAGCATCAACCCACATGCACGAGTCCAGGGAGACAGAACACTCACACAACCGGTTATGAAAGCAACTTTATTCCTCACAGGCAGGCAGTAGGGAACAGCAGAAGCCTAGGATCCATAGTGAGCCGGTCCCCGAGGCTCGGAAAAGCTGCCCAGAACGAAAGGAGCCTTCTCTGTGTGCCCCGCTTCGCACCACAGCTGAGGGATCCCAAAGGTGCTCTGGGTTCCATAGCCAGGGGTGACCTGACTCACGGGGCTACAGTGTGCGGGACATCCTGCCCTAGGAGGCAGAGCCAGGGCTGTCCAGCCGGTCCCTCCCTAGACCAGGTGGTTACATTCCTGGCACATTCTTCATGTATTCTCGAGAACCACGCATGAAAAGGGAGGGCCTTGTTCGTTCCAAGACCATCTGGGACTTCTCCTGCAGACACCAAGACAGAATAGGAAGTGGATTTATGGGATGGGGACTCCCTGTGAGGGGTAGAAGGGAGATGAAGGAGGAGCAGGTGGGGAACCCCAGGTAAGGGTGTGGTTGTGGCACCTGTGGAAGGAGAGAAAAGGAAGGTGGCTGGGCAGGACCAGCCTCAGGCTGCAGCTCAAGACCGTACTAGCCTTTCGGGAAAGAATGCCTTTTGGGGGAGCCCCTGTGCATGGAACTTTCTGAGTCTAGCACCTGCCATTGCCCAAACTGGACTTCCGGTCTCTGGCGCCTCACGTGAGGAGCTCAGGAGCTGCTGCCCCACCCGAACAACAAGTCAGCTGAGCAGACTGAAAATCAACAATTCTTCCCACAACCAAAAGAGCAGCAAAGACATGGGTACCTGGTACGCAAGGGGCTGGCAGGCGCTGGCCTGTCAATCAGGGGCCATGGTTTGCCAGAGCAGAAACGCATCAGTGGAAACCACCTCAGGAGCTTGTTCCAGGGCAGGGAAACCTGAACTGTAGCTGATGAATCCCTGGAGGCTCAGTGTGGGCAACTCCAAACTCCTCCAGGGGGACCCAGTCATGGCGGACACCACGGGGGACCCTGTCACGGCAGATACTACAGTGGGGGGGACCCTGTCATGGCAGACACCACGGTGGGGGATCCAGTCATGGCGGACACCACGGTCAGGGGGGACCCTGTCATGGCAGACACCATGGTTGGGGGGGACCCAGTCATGGCAGACACCACGGCGGGGGGGGACTCAGTCATGGCGGATACCATGGTGGGGGGGACTCAGTCATGGCGGACACCATGGGGGATCCACTCATGGCGGACACCACAGGGGGAGGGGCCCAGTCATGGTGGACACCATGGGGGGACCCAGTCGTGGTGGACACCACATGTGTGTGTTTTACCCCAGGAGTTCTAACACATTCTCACAGTGAATATCAGAGAAAAATCTCATTCTGCAGATAGGAGGACAGAAAATGGAATCATTTTGAAACACAGCAGAACATTCTGTCCTTAACAAGAGCTGCCCTCAGGAGAAACTGTTACCCAAAGTATAACCTGACCGGGGAAGAGAAATATCCAACTTCCACCCCCTCGAGCCATCCTGTCCCACCTAAGAAGGTGAGGGGTGGGCAGCTGAGAAACCCTTGTGAAGTTCACAGCCCAATGCACAGGTTCACCAAAGACTGAGTCCTGGGTAGAAGGTTCTAGAATGCTTCCCCTCCCCCGACATCTTACGACCGCATCACTAAAGGCATCTTTACAGCAGGTCTTTATACTCTGTACATCATGTCTGGCTATCAAGAAAATATTACAAGACATACTAAAAATAAGGCAAAAAACAAAAACAAAAACCCACACCAGAATTTGAAGAGCCAGAACAACCACTGGAACCAGACATGGCAGGTACGTTGGAATTATCAGACCAGGAATTTAAAACAGCAATGATTAAGATGCCAAGGGCTCTCGTGGGTACAGTAGACAGCACCCAGGAACAGATGGGCAATGTAAGCAGACAGATGGAAAGTCTAGGAAGGAACCAAAAAGAAACATAGAGATAGAAAACACTGCAACAGAAATGAAGACTGCCTTTGATAGGCTCATTAGTAGACTGGACACAGCTGAGGAAAGAGCCTCTGCGCTTGAGGATAGCTCAATAGAAACTTCCAAAAGTGAAAGGCAAAGAGAACAATGACTGAAAACAAACAAACAAAAAACAAACAAACAAACAGAACAGAATATCCAAAAGCTGTAGGACACCCATAAAAGGTGTAACACGAATAATACCAGAAGCAGAAGAAAGAAAGAAGAAAGAAAAGAAAAGAAAAGAAGAAAGAAGAAAGAAAGAAAGAGGGAGGAAGGGAGGAAGGGAGGAAGGAGGCCGGGTATGGTGGCTCACGCCTGTAACCCCAGCACTTTGGGAGGCCAAGGCAGGCGGATCACGAGGTCAGGAAATTCACACCATCCTGGCTAACACGGTGAAACCCTGTCTCTACTGAAAAATACAAAAAAAACTTAGCTGGGCGTGGTGGCAGACACCTGTAGTCCCAGCTACTCGGGAGGCTGAGGCAGGAGAATGGCGTGAACCCGGGAGGCAGAGCTTGCAGTGAGCCGGGATAACGCCACTGCACTCCAGCCTGGGTGGCAGAGTGAGACTGCATCTTGAAAAAATAAATAAATAAAAATAAAATTTAAAAAAAGAAAGGAAGGAAGGAAGGAAGGACAACAAAAAACCTGAAACAATAATGACTGAGGATTCCTCCAAATTAATGTCAGACACCAAACTACAGATCCAGGAAGCTCAGGGAACAAAACAAAACGATACAAAAAAATACTCCCCCCAAAGAAAACAAACAAGTAAACAAAACGACACCTAGGCACCTCATATTTAAACTACATAAAATCAAACATGAACAAATTTTGAAAGAAGCCAGAATAAAACCTCCCAACACCAACACCTTACCTGTAGAGGAACGAAGGTAAGAATGACATCCACCTTTTCTCAGGAACCACGTGTCCGAGTCCCTTTTCTGCCACTATAACAGAACACCACAGATTAGGTAAATTATAAGGAAGTTTATTTGGCTCACAATTCTGGGAGCTGGGAAGTGCAGAGCACGGTGCCGGCGTCTGGCCAGGGTCAGTCTATGGTAGCGGGCAGAGCAGCGACGCAAGCACCGGGAGACAAAGAGAAAATCAGCCTGAACTCATCCTTTTATCAGGAGCCCACTCTCGAGACAATGAACCCACTCCTGAGATAATGGCACTAATCCATTCATGAGGGTGAAGCCTTCAGGAGCTAATCACCTCTCAGGGGTCCCACCTCTCAATATTGTCACGATGGCAATTAAATTTCAACGGGAGTTTTGGAGGGGACATCCGAACCACAGCACCACACAGCCGGAAGACAGCAGAGTGAGATATTTAAAGTGTTGAGAGAAGAAAAACCCACCAAGCTAAAATTCTGCACCCCATGAAATTATCCTTCAAAAGTGAAGGAGAAATAAAGACTTTTTCAGGAAAACAAAAATGGAGGGAATTTGTCGTCAGTAGACTTGCCTTGCAAAAGTCTTAAAAGAAGCTTTTTAGAGAGAGGAAAGTGATATAGCTCAGAAACTCAAATCTACATAAAGAAAGGAGGAACACCAAAGAAGGAACAGTCAGGTAAACTAAAATTTTTAATATTCTTAGCTGATCTAACAGATAACAGCTCTAAATAATAACAACAATGCATTTCAATTATGTATGCTTCCTTATGTATCTTACATGTGTCTTAGGTACGTATATGCTCACATATGCTTCGACATGAGGGAAACAAATGGCTTAAATCATGCAAAGGATACGAAGAAGGAGTTAAATGACGTTGTTGTTGTCAGGAACTCATGTTATCTGTGAAGCAGTAGAGCATTTGAAAGTAGACTTGGATTCACTGGGGATGTATTGCAAATTCCAGTGCAATCACTAACTGATATTCTAAGAAAGGAGAGAAAATAGAACTGAGGATATCAGATGCTCAATTAAAATCACAAAAGGCAGAAAAAGAGTGGGAAAAAACAGGGAAAAAGAACAAGGGCAGCAAATAGAAAACAGTAACAAAATGGCAGATATTAATCCAATTTATACGAATAATTACTTTGAACATCAATGGTCTAAACACAACAATAAAAAAACAGATTTTTGGCAGGACACAGTGGCTCACACCTGTAATCCCAGCACTTTGGGAGGCTGAGGCAGGCAGACCACATGGTCAGGAGGTCAAGACCATCCTGGCAAACATGGTGAAACCCTGTCTCTACTACAGAAAACCCAAAAATTAGGTGGGTATGGTGGTATGTACCTGTAGTCCCAGCTACTCGGGAGGCTGAGGCAGGAGACTCATTTGAACCCAGGAGGTGAAGGTTGCAGTGAGCACCACTGCACTCCAGCCCGGGCAACAAGAGTGAAACTCCATAAAATAACAAAACAAAACAAAACAACCGAGATTTTTACATCAGAGTGGATAAAAAATGATACCCAACTATGTATTGTGTACAAGAAACACACTTTAAAGTTAGACACATATAGACTAAAAGTAAATGAGTGGAGAAAGAGATGCCACGTTTACCCTGATGGAGAGAAAGCAGGAGAAGCTCTTCTAATTCCAGACAAGGCAGACTTCAGAGCAAAGAAAGCTACCAGGGATGAAGAGAAAGCATTCCATAACGATAAAGGGGTCAAGTTGTTCAAGAAGACATAACAATCCTTAAGGGATATGCATCAAACCATGTGAGGCAGAAACTGCAAGGAGAAAGCTATGAATCCATGATCATGGTTGGAGACTTTAACACGCTCAGTCAGATATGACTGAATTGTGTCTCCCCAAAACTTTATTTATTGTGCCTTGACCTCCAACGTGACTGTTTGCAGAAAAGGCTTTTAGGAGGTAATTGAGGTGAAACGAGATCACAAGGGTGGGGTCCTAATTCAACACCACTGGTGGCTTTATAAAAAGAGGATGAGATCCTCCACCACACATGTATCAAAGAAAAGCCACGTGAGGATACAGCGAGAAGGCGGCTGTCTGTAAGCCAGGAAGAGAGCACTCACCAGGACCTGTCTGTGCTGGCACCCTGATTTTGGACTCCCAGCCTCCAGAACTATAAGAAATAAGTGTCTGCTGTTTCAGAGACCGGGCCGGTGTGGCATTTTGTTATGGCAGCCTGAGCAGAATGAGACAACTCCAATTCTGCTGAGAGGGTGGTGGGGGTGCCCGGAGGCCATGGCCCCCACTCCTCAATGTGGGTCTCTAGGGGGGAGGTCTGAGCAGGCACCATGGCAGCCAGTCCATGCCTCGGGCCACACAGTCCGACTTCTCCATCCACGTTGGGGGAGGAGCTCCTCATGGTTCCTGGGGCCTGTCCCCCCGAGAGAAGGCTTTGACATGCACAGTTAGTGGAGCACACCACAGCCTCCAGCCCTGCAGCTGGCCTCCATCATCACTTCTCACTGGGCCACGACAGGGGCTCCCTTCATCCTCCATCCTCGTTTTCTACCTCCTCTCCCTTGACTATCACTTCTGTAGGTCTTGGGGGCTTCCCTGGCTATGTGAGGGGACTGAGCCCCTAATGATCACACTCTTACTGGGCTGGGGTGGCTGCACCTGCCCAAGCACAGACACAGGGCAAGGGCACCTTGAGGTTGGCCTGGCCCCACAAGGTCCCTTCCTGCCTGCGTGCAGCTGCCCCACATCCTCTGCTGCTCGGGGACCAGCTTCTCTACCAAGACAGCCACTCCTCTCCCATCTCGACCCTGGATACCAGAGTCCCAGTGCCTGGCAGCAAGGACCTGAGTCGTGGCCTGTTAACAGCATGCCCCCTTAGGAGACGAGGACCCCCAGCCTTGCCAGCCAGTGTTTCAGGGACAGGAAGCACCAGGCCCCAAGGATCACTGTGGGAGAGGGGAGTAGAGAGCACCCCCACTTCTGCCTCTTGGTTCCAGACTCATGCTGGTCTTCCTGGTGAGGTCAGATGTCACATGGCGTCCTGGGTTTCGTGTACCTGGAAGGTGGTGCACTGTCCCCCGGGTTCCTGGCCTCCATCATACACGGCTGACTCCAAGTGGGGCTTCGGCTGTGCCTCCAGCAACTGACCCTCTGTGTACCTCTCAGTCCAGAAGCTTCTCCGTGGCAGGGCGGCTGATGCAGCCAGGAGTCCCTTCACCCTGGCCCTGCCTTGGTTGAACAGTTAAACACCCCGGGGCGTTGCCACTCACCACTGGGGCCTGCGCTGGCCACTTGGCCTGGCCGCCCTTCCTCAGAGGAGACGAGTGCCTCTCCAGGGGACCCTCGGGCTCTCATGTTGGCATCTGCCCTCATTCCTGTTGCTCTGCCGCCAGCATCCACCCCCTGGTGATGCCCAGACACCCTTTGCCCCACGCCTCTCCAATGCTTGAGCCACAGGCCCTGCCAGGACCTTCCCTTAACCTGTTGTTCTCCAGGCGGCCGCTGGTGCCACCTTGTCCCAGGAGCTACACCTGCCTCATTCTAGCTGCAGTGCTCGCTGCTAGACCACAACGGAGCCACTATGCTCTGACATTTTAACGCCACCTCAGCAGAGTGAGGCAGGACCCAGGCGGCTTCCCCAGAGAGTTAACCCTGGAGGGAGGCACTGGTGTGATTAAGACAGAGTCAAGAACCTGGGAAGGAGCCTTCGCCCAGCTGCAGAGGGCAAAGATGCAGCCAGGGAGGGACTCTTGGAGAAAGGAATCAGCAGCTTACCTGACACGGATGCACTTGAGAATAAAGAAAGTAATACTGTGCATTAGTGTTAGCTGGCACTGCAGGCGTGGGCCACCACACCCAGCTAATTTTTGTATTTTTAGTAGAAACAAGGTTTCGTTTCACCATATTGCCCAGGCTGGTCTTGAACTCCTGGCCTCAAGTGATCTGCCCGTCTTGGCCTCCCAAAGTGCTGGGGTTACAGGCATGAGCTATTGCACCCAGCCCAGCAAAAAGCTCTTGGAAAATAGCATTCCTGAGAAAGACCAGCACCTGCTTCCCCAACACTTCACACCCAGCCTCTGCATGCTGGTGAAGGCATGATGCTTTCCTCACTTTCCGACAGTGCACAGGTTTTGGTTGTGTAATCTCTCCCCCTTAGATGGTCCTAGGGCCACCGTCCCCCAGGTTCCTGGCCTCTGCCTCAGCCACCTCTGTCTGGCCCACCTGGGTCCATGTGGTGCCACCTGGTGCTGACCCGTCACGGGGGCTGGGAGGGCACTGTCTCCCTCTTGGCTGTTCTTTTCTGCCACTTCTAGATGGGGGTGAAATGCCACCTTGCAAGCGGCCGAGAGCACACGTGCTGAGCAACCTGCTGCGTCTCTTTGCAGCTTGTCATAAGCCAGGTGTCAGACACTAACGCTGTTTCTGGCTTTGCTGCCAATTCTTCCCTGAATCACTACTGCCTGGAATTGTATCTCCTTAATAAATGATTCACGCTTAACCCTTGTCCCAGGCTATGTTTTCTAGGAATTCCTAGAGTATCAGCTATGTTTTGCTGCATAGCAAACTGCTCCCAAATTTAGTGGGTTAAACAATTCTATTTGCTCATGATTCTATGGGTCAGGCTTTTGGGCTGGGCTCAGCTGGGCAGTTCTCTACGGTTACTGTGCAGCTTGGCCATCTGGCAGCTGACCTGGGCTGGATGTGGCAACGCCTCTCATGAGCCTGGCAGCTGGCGCCCGCCCCTGACTGGTTGGTCCAGGAGGCCTCAGCTGCTCCATGCGGCTGCTGCTACTCCAGAGGGCTAGACCTGGAGGCCTTCCCTGGGATGGTCCCTCCTGGCTCCCCGTCACTCTCTGTGGGTCAAGGTAAGTCACAGCCCAGCCTGGATTCAAGGGGCACAGAAAAAGCTTCACCTGTTAACAGAGCAGCAGAGTCTCATTGCAGAGGCACTAGGCAAAGACCGGAGGGATTGCGCCATCTTCACAGACATCCTGTGATGCCAATCTGAGACAACCACCATAACACTGTCCCTAACGTCATTTCGGAAGACAGCAAACAGGAATCTGGAGCCTAAATTCCAGGGAGGAAGAGATGAACTTGTGATTGCTATTTAGATTATGTGACTGAATACTGGGGGAAGGCGAAGGAGTCCATTGAGACAGCATTAGGATGATGAGTGAAGCTTTAATCAATGGCTATTTTGTCCATCAGCGAGGCAGCTGGGTTCTCAGCTGCACTGATGATGTTGATACTCACACCTGCAATGAGACCTTCATCCCCTGTGTCTCCCTCTCTCCCATCCCTCCTGGCTTACATTCCTACCCTGTCACCACTTTGAGGGTTTTGCTGCATCAACAGCTCTCTCTAGGTGGGTCACCTCCCCCCGACACAAAGGTGCTCAGATGCCCTCCCGCAACCCTCACTGCTAAGTTCCTCAGGGGCTCTGTGTTCCCCTGACCCCCTTCCGCACCTTCCTCTTGCTCTTCACTGACTCTGCTTCAGGCTCCACCCTCATGCCCCCACCTGAGCCTGAAGGGGCAGGGCTCCTCTGCGCCACACTCCCCCCTCAGCAGTCTAACCAGGACCTGTGTGCTGTACCTGCAAAACAGGGCACATCCCATTTTCCATGTGTCAATCATCTTCCATGTGTCAATCATATTCCATGTTGTCAGTCATCTTCCACGTGTCAATCATCTACCATGTGTCAATAACATATTTCTGGCTTTTTTATGTTTTGTCAATTTTGAACTTCCCACTCTGGTCTTTTTTCCCTCTTAGAATTAATGGAATTCCTACACCTGGCCTTAAAACCTGCCAGTTAGCTGGGTGTGGTGGTGTGTGCCTGTGGTCTCAGCTGCTCGGGTGCCGAGGCAGGAGGATCACTGCAGCCCAGGAGTTCATGTCCAGCCTGGGCCACAGAGCAAGACACTATAACTTTGAAAAGAAACCTGCCAGCTCTTCCAATTTCTGGTGAAATAAATCTTGACAAAGTAAGAAGTGAAACAAATTCCCTCTTTGTTTACAGCTGCAGAAAAGCAGACGCAATTCTGTACCATAAACTGCCCCACAGGTCTCAAAGACACATTTGCACACTGTGTTCATAGCAGCACTGTTCGCAGCAGCTAAAACATGAAAGTGACTCAGCATCCGTCAAGGGATGAGTGGATGAGAAAATGTCCTCCATTCATACGATGGGATGTTATTCAGTCTTAAAAAGGAAGGAGATTCCGAGACACATCACAGCATGATGAACCTTGAGGACATTGTGCTGAGTAAAATAAGCCTGACACAAAAGGGCAAATACTGTGCAATTCCACTTAAAAGAGGTCCTTGGAGCAGTCACAAGTCACATTTCCAGGGACAGAAAGTGGAGTGGTGGGTGCCGGGGTGGGGTCGGGAGACGGGGAAGTGAATGTTTAATGGCGGTGAGTTTCAGTTTGGGAAGACTAAAAGGTTCTGGAGATGAAACCTTTTACATCCTTTTACATATTAAACCTTTTACATATTGAATATATTCATTATGTGCAGCCATCATGAATACACTGAATACCTCTGAATTGCATACTTAAAATGGTTAAGATGGTACATTTTATGTTTATGTACTTTACCACAATGCATTGTTTTTCTTCTTTTGGGAAAAAAGAGGCAATGCTGAACCCTGAAGAAAAGTTGTGCATGACTCGGGAGGGGAAGGCCCTTCCTGCAGGAGCCCCCAGCAGCGTCGGCCTCACAGAGAAACAATCCAGGCCTCAGCACTCGCCTGCAGACTCCAGACTGCAGAGGGTTGGGAAGACTCTGCCTGTGGCCCTCGCTCTCAGAGCCCTGTTCTGCAAATCCAAGCAGATCAGCAGCCTTTCTGACGTCTACACTGGTTTACTGTTGGCGACGTTTAAACGACCACACATGTTCTAAAGTAAAAAATAGAACAATGGGCCGGGTGCAGGGGCCCACGCCTATAATCTCAGCACTTTGGGAGGCTGAGGTGGGCGGATCACCTGAGGTCAGGAGTTTGAGACCAGCCTGGAAAACATGGCAAAACCCCATCTCTACTAAAAACACAAAAATTAGGCGTAGTGATGGGTGCCTGTAATCCAAGCTACTTGTGTAGCTGAGTCACGAGACTCACTTGAACCTATGGGTAGAGGTTGCAGTGAGCTGTGATTGTGCCACTGCACTCTAGCCTGGGCAACAGCGCAAGACTTGATCTCAAAAAAACAAAAACAAAAAACGTTTATCATGTTTTTTGATAAATATGAGATTGCAGCAATTCAGTCCCATTCGCAGGGTCCACTTCTGATTCTAGTTCTCTTGCTGTTTCCACCACATCTGCAGTGACTTCCTCCACTGAAGTCTTCAACTCCTCACAGCCATCCTTGAGGGCTGAGATCAGCTTCTCCCAAACTCCTGTTCATGTTGCTGTTGTAACCTCCTCCTGTGAATCGTGAACGTTCTTAATGGCATCTAGAATGGTGAATCCTTTCGAGAAGGTTGTCGGTGAACTTGCCAGATCCATCAGAGGAATCACCGTCTGTGGTTGCTATGACCTTAGAAATGTTTTCGTTGTTGTTGTTGTTTGTTTTGTTTTGTTCTTAAACAACGTCTTGCTGTGTCGCCCAGGTTGGAGTGCAGTGGTGCTCACTGCAACCTCTGTCTCCTGGGTTCAAGTGATTCTCCTGCCTCAGCCTCCCGAGTAGCTGAGATCACAGGCACCCGCCACCATGCTCGGCTAATTTTTGTATTTTTAGTAGAGACAGGGTTTCACCATGTTAGCCAGGATGGTCTTGAACTCCTGACCTCAGGTGAGCCGCCTGCCTCGACCTCCCAAAGTGCTGGGATTACAGGCGTGAGCCACTGTGCCCGGCCAGAAATGTGTTTCTTAAATAGTAAGACTTGGAAGTTGACACAACTCCTTGATCCAAGGGCTGCAGAATGGATGTTGTTTTGGCAGCCATGAAAGCAGCACGACTGTGTACATCTCTGTTAGAGCTCTGGGAATTGGGTGCATTGTCAATGAATACATATATGTATTTTGAGACAGGGTCTCACTGTCACCCAAGCTGGAGTGCAGAGGTGTGATCCTGGCTGACCAGCTTTGACCTCCCTGGCTCAAGTGATCCTCCCACCTCAGCCTCCTGAGTAGCTGAGCCCACAGGCATGAGCTACCATGTCTGGCTGATTTTAAATTTTTTTTATAAAGATAGCGTCTCCTTATGTTGCTCAGGCTGGTCTCGAATTCCGAGGCTCAAGTGATCCTCCTGCCTCAGCTTCCCCAAGTTCTGGGATTACAAGCGTGAACCATGATGCCCAGACTCCTACTAATATTATGAAAGGAATCTTGTTTTCCCAAGCAATAGTTCTCAACAGTGGGCGTAATGGATTCCATAAACCATCCGTGAACAGCTGTGCTACCATCCAGGCCTTGTTGCTCCATTTCTAGAGCAGGCAGAGTGCATGTTGCGTCATTCTTAAGGGCCCCAGGATTTTCTGAATGGCGAATAAGCACTGGCTTCAATTTGAGGCCACCAGCGCTCACAAGAGGCTCAGCCTGTCCTGTGAAGCTTCGAAGCCAGGCATTGGCTTCTCTCCAGCTATGAAAGTCTTATTTGGCGTCTTCTTCCAACAGAAAACTATGAGTCTACGTAAAAAGTCTGTGTAGCGTGGCCACCTTCATCCATGATCTCAGCGGGATGTTCCAGGTAACTTGCTGCAGCTTCTCCGTCAGTACCTGCTGCCCCACCTCAAACTTTCATGTTACAGAGATGATTTCTTTCCTTCAACCTCACAAACCAACCTCTGTTTGCTTCAGAGTCTTCTTCTGCAGCTTCCTCACCTCTCTCAGCCTCCACAGAATTTAAAAGTCGGGGCCTTGCTGTAGATTAGGCTTTGGCTTAAGGCTTTGGCTCCAGCCTTCTTGGCACCAAGGGCCGGTTTCGTGGAAGGCAATTTTTCCAGGGACTAGGGGTCGGGGGAAGGTTTGGGATGAAGCTGTTGCACCTCAGATCAGGCGTTAGTTAGATCACACAAGGAGTGTGCAACCTCCATCCCTCGCATGTGGAATTCACAGTGGGGTTCGCACGGTTCTGAGAATCTAATGCTGCTGCTGATCTGACTCTCCTGCCGCTCACCTCCTGCTGTGTGGCCTGAGCACTGGGGACCCCTGGCTTAAGGGAATATTGTGGTGGTTTGATCATTCCATCCAGGCCATTGAAACCTTCTCCCTCTCGGCGATTTGGCTGTTTCGCTTTTTAGTCATGTGTTCTGGCGGGTAGCGCTTTCAATCTCCTTCAAGAACTTTTTTGTGCCGGGCGCGGTGGCTCAAGCCTGTAATCCCAGCACTTTGGGAGGCCGAGACGGGCGGATCACTAGGTCAGGAGATCGAGACCATCCTGGCTAACACGGTGAAACCCCGTCTCTACTAAAAAATACAAAAAACTAGCCGGGCGAGGTGGCGGGCGCCTGTAGTCCCAGCTACTCAGGAGGCTGAGACAGGAGAATGGCCCGAACCCGGGAGGCGGAGCTTGCAGTGAGCTGAGATCCGGCCACTGCACTCCAGCCTGGGCGACAGAGCGAGACTCCGTCTCAAAAAAAAAAAAAAAAAAAAAAAAAAAAAAAGAACTTTTTTGTATTCACAGCTTGGCTCACTGCTTGGTGCATGAGCCTAGATTTCCACCTATCTCGGCTTTCAACATGCCTTTCTCACTGAGCCTAGTCATGTCTGGCTTGTGATTGACCATTCACTTGAGGACTTAGAGGTCACTGTAGGATTATTGGTTGGTCAAATTTCAAATTACTGTTTCTCAGGGAATAGGGAGGCCCAAGGAAAGAGAGACAGGGAGGAACGGCTGGTCCATGGAGCAGTCAAAACACACACAGCATTCATCAATTAAGTTCACTTTCTTATATGTGTGGTTCATGGAGCCCTAAAACAATGACCATAGTACCTTCAAAGATCACCAACCACAGACCACCATAAAGATACCATCATCATAAAGTTCGACACATTGCAAAAATGACTAACGTGACTCAGAGATGTGAGTGAGCTCACACTGTTGGAAACATGGCACAGGTGGGCTTGCTCAACGCAGGGCGGCCACGGACCTTCAACAGTCAAACACGTGGTACCTGCAAAGTGCGGGAAAGTGAACACAATGAAACAAGGTGGCCCGCATCTTTTAAAATCTGTCCTCGGCCGGGCGTGGTGGCTCACACCTGTAATCCCAGCACTTTGGGAGGCTGAGGTGGGCGGATCACGAGGTCAGGAGATCGAGACCATCCTGGCTAACGTGGTGAAACCCCGTCCCTACTAAAAATACAAAAAATTAGCCAGGTGTGATGGTGGGCGCCTGTAGTCCCAGCTACTTGGGAGGCTGAGGTAGGAGAATGGCGTGAACCTGGGAGGCGGAGCTTGCAGTGAGCCGAGATCGCGCCACTGCACTCCAGCCTGAGCGATAGAGCAAGACTTTGTCTCAAAAAAAAACAAAAAAACAAAAAAAAAACTGTGTCCTCATTTAAAATTGGGTTGTCGCTGTGCACGGTGGTTCACGCCTGTAATCCCAGCACTTTGGGAGGCCAAGGTGGGTGGATCATTTGAACCCAGGAGTTTGAGACCAGCTTGGGCAACATAGTTAGACCCCAACTCTGCAAAACAATTAAAAATTAGCTGGGTGCGATGGTGTACACCTGTAGTCCCAGCTACTCAGGAAGCAGAAGTGGGTGAATTGCTTGAGCCTGGAATGTTAAGGCTTCATTGAGCTATGGTGGTGCCACTGCACTCCAGCCTAGGCAACAGAATGATATCCTGTCTCAAAAAAAAAAAAAAAAAAAACCAAACCTCAAAGCAAATTGGATTGTTTGTTTACTTATTACAGTAGCTTCTCCTTATCTGTGGGGTATACATTCCAAGACCCCCAATGAACTCTTGAAACCATGGATAGTACTGAATTCTATACATACTACATTTTTTTCCTATAAATATATACCTATGGTAAAGTTTAATGTACAAACTAGGCAAAGTAAGAGATTAACAATAACTAATAACAAAATAGAACAATTATAACAATAAACTGTAATAAAAGTTATGTGAATGTGGGCTCTGTCTCCTTCTCTCAAAATATCTTGTTGTGCGTAATATTTTCTGACCACAGTCTACTGCTGGTAACTGAAGCCACAGAAAGTGGAACCACAGATAAGCGCGTGGCGGGGGGTACTGTAATGCATTTTGTTGTTTATATATTCCAGACGTAAATCCTTTATCAGATATGTGATTTTAAAATACTTTCTTCCAGTCAGTGAATTGCCTTTTTATTCTGTTAACAGCATCTTCCCAAGAGCAGATGCTTTTAATTCTGATGAAGGCTGGTTTATCATTTTTATAGATGATGCTTTTGATATCACAGCTAAAAAATCTTTGCTCAAGATCACAGAAACGTTTGCTTATGTTTACTTCTAGAAACTGTGTAGTCTTAGGTGTTACAAGTGTATTTTTAGTTATTTTTATATGTGGTCCAGGTATAGATCGAGGCTCTCTTTTTCTTTTTGCACATGCATATTCAATAGTTCCAGCATCATTTGTTGAAAAGATATTTCTTTCTCCACTGAATTGTCACATGTACATATTATACCACTTCACATACAGTACAAGAACCTTACATCAGTGTTATGGATTGAAATTGTGTCCCACAAAATTCATAAGTTGAAGTCCCAGCCCCCGGTACCTCATTATGTGATCATATTTGAATATAAAACCTTTAAAGTAGTAATTGAGGCCAGGCGCGGCAGCTCATGCCTGGAATCCCAGCACTTTGGGAGGCTGAGGCAGGAGTATCACTTGAGGCCAGGATTTAAGAGCAGCCTGGGCCGGGCACTGTGGCTCACACCTGGAATCCCAGGACTTCGGGAGGCCGCGGCAGGCGGATTGCCTGAGCTCAGGAGTTCAAGACCAGCCTGGCCAACATGATGAAACCCTGTCTCTACTAAAATACAAAAAATTAGCCGGGCATGGTAGCGTGCACCTGTAATCCCAGCTACTTGGGAGGCTGAGGCAGGAGAATCACTTGAACCTGGAAAGTGGAGGTTGCAGTGAGCCGAGATCGCGCCACTGCACTCCAGCCTGGGCAACAGAGTGAGACGCAGTCTCAAAATAAATAAATAAATAAAATAAATAAATTTAAAAAATAAAGACGTGATTAAGTAGAAATGAGGCATGAAGGTGGGGCTCTAATTCAGCATGACTGGCATTCAGCATGCCTGTGAGACGAGGAGACCAGGTCACACAGAGTCCCACAGGTGAGCACGTATGGAGGGAAGACCATGTGAAGAGGTAGCGAGAGAGCAGCTGTCTGCAGACCAAGAGGAGAGGCTTCTGCAGAGACCACACCCGTCAACGTCTTCATCACAGACATTCAGCCTTCAGAGCGGTCAGAGGATACACTGCTGCTGAAGCCACCTAGTCTGTGGTAGCTTGCTGTGGAAGTGTTAGAAAACTAACAAGGAAAGTAGGGGTCTGTGTGTATTTGGGGGACCGGAGACTCTGGGCAGAGGCCCCTGACCCTCCACCCTCGAGGCCTGGGCAGGGCTGAGGAATGACCACATCTGTGCTTCTACCAGCTTGCATCACCCTGGCAGCCGGAAACCGGTTCTGCGGTGTTAGGCGAACGCAGGGCAGCTGACTGGTCCAAGCACGCCACCCAGAGGCAGCCTTGGAACTGCACCTGCTGGGCAGAACCTGGGCTCTACCTGCATCCGTCCTGACAGCCCATCAGAGTCCATGGGACGGATGCACCTGCTCATGCACCTGCCTCCAAGGTCTGTGGGCTAGGCGGGTCCAAGGGGGCCTGGTGTTGGAACAGAGCCTCTGGAGCCAGGAAGATGGTGGCCATGTTTGGTGGCTTCTCCTGGCCTGAGCATGGTCCCCAGGACTGGGCGAGATAGGATGCCCTCATCTACAGGTCCTTATCAGCTGTGATAACAAGAAGTGGGAGCGGCTGCTCAGGGCCCCTGGGCAGCTGAACCCTGGGGACAATCCCTGGGCTGAGAGGGCCCTCAGAGTGCACGTCTTAGCAGCCTGGGGTGCCCGCTGCCCTCGACGGAGACATGGGGGGGTTGTTATAGGGCAGGAGAGAGGCTGGCCTTGGGTAGAAAGGAGCAGCACGAAGGCCCAAGGAGGGAGGTGACTGGGCAGAGGCAGCCCCTGTGGCCGTGCCAGGCTGCTTGGCCCCGTCTGTCCTGTGGGGCTCCCCGATGTCCCTTCAGTCTGGCCCCGCTTTGACGCCTTGAGTTTGAGAGAGGCCACGTGTTCTTGAATCCTAGTGGGATCCTCGGCAACTGCTTTTGAAATTCCTCTTTCACGACCCAGGCGGCTGGGGCAAGTCGTCTCCCGTCAGCATTTTGGAGAACAAATGCTTTCGCTGCCTTGATCTGTCCAGCAGGGCAGCTGCCAGTGCCCAGGTCTGAGCAGACGCAAGGCAGAGGCGCGTGTGGAGACAAGGGGTGAGAGCGGCCAAAGCCTCAGCCTTGCCCACCCCATCCTTCTTCCATGCTGTGGCCAGTGAGATTTTTCTGAAAAGACTGATCTGGTCCCATCATTTTCCTGATCAAGACATCCTAGCAGTCTCCCAGTACTTTCAGAACAAAATCCAGCACCTCTGGCCTGGACACAAGGCCCTGCCCCTCACTCCCGCCAGCAACGCTGGTGAGTAGCAGGTGTGCTGAGGACTCAGGTAACGAAGGGGGTTTCACCATAGCCCATCCTAGCAAATAGCTTCAAGGTTCCATTTATGGATTCTAATTACTTAAACTGTTCAGCTGGTTCACTCCACAAATACTCATGGAGCACCTACCTCCTGTGCTCCTGTGCTAGACAGCTCCTCCTCCTGGGATCACCAGTGAACAAAAGAGACAACACTGTCTTCCAGAGCTTATGGGAAGGATAAACATCGCAAACGAGTGAATTCTACAACACAAGAGTGATTCCTTTATGGGAAACATAGAGCTGAGAAAGAGACTGGGAGCCCTGGGGTGCACTTTGAGTCAGAGAAGGCCTCCCCTGTGTGATGTTTGGGTAAAGACATGAAGAGGGGGAGGGGCAGCCCTGTGGCTGTCAGAGGCGGAGGCTGACGCAGGGCTGGGGGTGGCCGGAGACAAGCGCACACAGTGACTCAGTCTCTTTCAGTGACTTCAGCTCTTACTCTGAATGAGCCCAAAGCCATTTTGAGCACAGGATGATGCACACCGAGTTAAAATTTTGAAGGCTAATTGTGGCTACTCCTTTGGAATAGACCGAAGACCAGGGATGGCTCTTTCAGCACCCAGGTCAGAAATGCAGGGGTCTGTCAGGCTCCGATGCACGTCGAAGTTAGAGGCCACAGAATTTGCTGCCTGGCTGTGGGTGGGAGGCATAGAAGATGCCCCTGAGGTTTCTGGCCAGAGCGAGGTTGGGGTTTCCAGTCCCCAAACAGGGAGCACTAGGGTGGGTCTGATCTGTGTGAGAACAGACGCTTGAGTTTCAATATTATGGGTGCGTGCCTGTTGGATACCCTGAGAGAGATGTTGGACATGTGACTCTGTCTTATCTGGAGGCCCCAGAAAAAGATTTGAGCTGAATATGAATTTGGGAGTGGTCAGAATACAGGTGTTTCTTAAAGCCATGAAACTAGATGACTTTAAAATAACCTTCAGGTCAATCCAAGATGGCTGATTAGAAAGAGTTGCAGTCTGAGGTGCTCACAGAGAAGAATGAAAAGGGGTGAGTGAATTCAGCACCTTCAACTGAAGCATCCAGGTTCTCACACTGGGACTGACGAGGCAAACAACTCAACCCATGGAGAAGAAAAGAAGTGGTAGGGGGGTCAATGGCCCACTCAGGAGTGGCATGGAGCCACAGGAACCCCCACCACCAGCCGAGGAAGTGGTGAGTGATTGTGCAACCCTGCTTGGGAAATCATGCTTCTCCCATGGATCTTTGCAACTGTGGATCAGGAGATCCCTTCATGAGCCCCCACCACCAGCGCCTTGGGCCGATACATAGAGCTTTGTGGAACTTCAGCAGAGCAGCCACTCAGCCACACACAGAGACCCAGGTGTTTCACGTACTCTGGCCCCAGGATCCCTGGCAAGGTGGGAAATCCATCCTTCCAGATTCCTGGGAAGAGGGCTGACTCCATGGAGCCAAGCAGAATCGTTCTGCAGTCCTCACTTCCATGGCACCTCACAAGGTAAGATCCACTGGCTTGGAATCCCAGTCAGCCAACAGCAACAGGCTGGACTCTGCCTGAGAAGGGTTCGAGTTCCCAGGGGAGGGGTGGCGGCCATCTCTGCAATTAGGTAGACTCAGCCATTCCAGCCTGCAGACTTTGGAGAATACAAGTGGTCCAGATGAGGAGCTGTCCCCCACACACAGCACAGCTGCCTTTTCAGATCATGGCCAGAGTGGTTCTTCAAGTGGGATCCCAACCACTTCTCCTCACTGGGTGGGTCCTCCCTGCAGGGGCTTCAGCCACTCCAGCCAGAGTTCTATGGATAGAGCTCTGATCTCCCCTTGGGATGGAGCTCCCAGGGGTGGGGCAGCCACCATCTCTGCAGTTTGGTTGACTTAGTCATTCCAGCCTGCCAGCTTTGGAGAATACAAATGGTCTGGATGAGGAAGGACCCCCCCACACCCCCAACAAAATGCAGCACACCTGCTCTATGAAAAAGCAGCCAGACTGCTTCTTTAAGAAGGTCCCTGATCCGATTTCTCCTGACTGGGTAAGACCTCCCAACAGGTGTCTACAGCCACCTCCTGCAGGTGTGTTCAGGTTGGCAACAGATCAGTACCCCCCGGGACAGAGCTTCCAGAGGAAGGAGCTGTCATCTTTGCTGTTTCTCAGTCTTCACTGGTGATACTTCCAGGTATGGGAAAAATCAAGGCAACTAGGGTCTGGAGTGGACCCCCAACAAACTGCAGCCATCTTATGGTAGAGTGGCCTGACTGTTAAAAGAAAGCAAACAGAAAATAAGAACAACAACAACATCATCAGCAAAAAAGTCCCCACAAAAACCCCATTCAAAGGTCAGCCACCTCAAAGATTGAAGGTAGATAAGCCCACAAAGATGAGAAAGAATCAAGGCAAAAATGCTGAAAACTCAGAGTGCCTCTTCTCCTTTAAATGACCACAACACCTCTATAGCAAGGGTACAGAACGGGGCTGAGGCTGAGATGGCTGAAGTGACAGAAGTAGGCTTCAGAAGGTGGGTAATAACCAACTTTGCTGAGCTAAAGGAGCGTTTGTAACCCAATGCAAAGAAGCTAAGAACACGATAAAACCATACAGGAGCTGATAGCCAGAATAGCCAGTTTAGAGAGAAACGTAATCAACATGATGGAGCTGAAAAACACAACATGAGAACTTCACAATGCAACCATGAGTACCAATAGCAGAACAGGCCAAGTAGAAGAAAGAATCTTAGGGCTTGAAGACTGTATTTCTGAAGTAAGATAGGAAGAAAAGAATAGAAAAAAAAAGAATGAATGAAATAAAACCTCTGGGAAATATGGGATGATGTAAAGACACCAAACCTACAGCTGACTGGGGTACCTGAAAGAAATGGGGAAAATGGAACCAAATTGGAAAACATCCTTTAGGATATCATCCTGGAGAACTTCCCCAACCTAGCAAGACAGGCCAACATTCAAATTCAGAAAATGCAGAGAACCCCAGTAAGATACTGTATGAGAAGATCAACCCCAAGACACATAATCACAGATTCTCCAAGGTTGAAATGAAAGTGTTAAGTGCAGCCGGAGAGAAAGGCCAGGCCACCTGGAGAGGGAAGCCCATCAGACTAACAGTGGAAACCCTACAAGCCAGAAGAGAGTGGGGGCCAATATTCAACATTCTTAAAGAAAAGAATTTTCAACCCAGAATTTAAGCAAAGGAGAAATAAGATCCTTTTCAGACAAGCAAATGCTGAGGGAATTCATCACCACCAAGCCTACCTTGCAAGAGCTCCTGAAGGAAACACTAAATATGGAAAGGAAAAACTGTTACCAGCCACTATAAAGACACACAAATACACAGACCAGTGACACTATGAGGCAACCACATAAGCAAGTCTGCAAAATAACCATCTAGCATCATGATGACAGGATCAAATCTACACAAAACAATATTAATCTTAAATGTAAATGGACTAAATGCCCCAATTAAAAGACACAGAGTAGCAAGCTGGATAAAGAGCCAAGACCTGTCAGTATGCTGTCTTCGAGAGACCCATTTAGGCCAGGAGCAGTGGCTCATGCCTGTAATCCCAGCACTTTGGGAGGCTGAGATGCGAGGATCATGAGGTCAGGAGACCGAGACCATCCTGGCTAACACAGTGAAACCCCATCTCTACAAAAATACAAAAAAAAAAAAAAAAAATTTAGCCAGGCATGGTGGCAGGCACCTGTAGTCTCAGCTACTCAGGAGGCTAATGCAGGAGAATGGCGTGAACTGGGAGGCAGAGCTTGCAGTGAGCGGAGATCGCGCCACTGCACTCCAGCCTGGGTGACAGAGCGAGACTCCGTCTAAAAAAAAAAAAAAAAGAGAGAGAGAGATCCATCTCACATGCAAAGATACACATAGGCTCAAAATAAAAGGATGGATAAAAATTTACCAAGCAAATGAAAAACAGAAAAAAAAAATAGGGGTTGCAGTACTAGTTTTCGACAAAACAGACTTTAAACCAACAAAAAGCAAAAAAGACAAAGAAGGGCATTACACGATGGTAAAGGGTTCATTTCAACAAGAACTGACTACCCTAAATATACATGCACCCAATACAGGAGCACCTAGATTCATAAAGGAAGTTCTTAGAGACCTATAAAGAGACTTAGATTCTCACATAATAATAGGGGAAGACTTTAACACCCCACTGACAATGTTAGACAGATCATTGAGAAAAAATTAACAAAGATATTCAGGACCTAAACTCAGCTCTAGATCAAGTGGATCTGATAGATATCTACAGAATTCTCCACCCAAAAATAACAGAATACGCATTCTTCTCGTTGCCACATGGCACTTACTTTAAAATTGATCACATAATTGGAAGCAAAACACAACTCATCAAATGGAAAAGAACTGAAATCATAACAGTCTCTCAGATCACAATGCAATCAAATTAGAACTCAAGATTAAGAAATTCACTCAAAACCACTGAACCATATGGAAACTGAACAACATGCTCCTGAATGACTCTTGGGTAAATAATGAAATTAAGGCAGAAATCGAGAAGTTCTTTGAAACTAATGAGAACAAGAGACAATGTACCAGAATCTCTGGGACACAGCTAAAACAGTGTTAGGGAAATTTATAGCCCTAAGTATCCACACTGAAAAGCTAGAAAAATCGCAAGTTAACAACCTAACATCTTAACTAAAAGAACTAGAGAACCAAGAGCAAACAAGCCCCACCCAGAGCTAGCAGAAGACAAGAAATAATCAAGATCAGAGTCGAACTGAAGAAGACAGAGATGCCCAAAACCCTTCAAGAAAATCAATGAATCCAGGAGCTGGTTTTGAAAAAATTAATATAACAGATAGACCACTAGCTAGACTAATAAAGAAGAAAAGAGAGAAGAATCAAATAAACACAATCAGAAATAACAAGGGGGATATCACCACTCACCCCACAGAAATACAAACAACTATCAGAGAATACTAGAAACACCTCTATGCACATAAACTAGAAAATCTAGAAGAAATTGATACATTCCTGGACACATATACCCTCCTAAGACAGAACCAGGAAGAAATTGAATCCCTGTACAGACCAAAAATGAGTTCTAAAATTGAGGCAATAATAAACAGCCTACCAACCAAAAAAAGCCCAGGACCAGAGAGATTCACAACTGAATTCTACCAGAGGTACAAAGAAGAGCTGTTACTACTCTACTGAGTCTATTCCAAAAAAATTGAAAAGGAGGGACTCCTTCCTAACTCATTCTATGACTCCAGCATCATCCTGATACTCAAACCTGGCAGAGATACAAGAAAAAAAGAAAACTTGAGGCCAATATCCTTGATGAACATTGATGCAAAAATCCTCAATAAAATACTGGCAAACCAAATCCAGCAGCACATCAAAAGTCTTATTCACCACCATCAAGTTGGCTTCATCTCAGAGATGCAAGGTTGGGTCAACATACACAAATCAATAAATGTGATTCATCACATAAACAGAACTAAAGACAAAAACCACATATTTATCTCAACAAATGCAGAAAAAGCCTTTGATAAAATTCAACATCCTTCGTGTTAAAAACTCTCAATAAACTAGGTATTGAAGGAACATACTTCAGAATCATAAGAGCCATGTATGACAAACTCATAGCCAAGAAAAAGAAAAAAGAAAAAGAAAGAAGAAAGAAAGGAAAGGAAAGGAAAGGAAAGGAAAGGAAAGGAAAGGAAAGGAAAGGAAAGGAAAGGAAAGGAAAGGAAAAACTAGACGAGGTCACCAAGGGAGTGAGTGTAGACAGAAGGGACAGAACCAAGGGCTAAGACTTAGGGACACCTGTGTGAAGGGGACTCCACCTAGTCCCTATGAGACAGCAGCCCCTGCCACATGCTCCTGTATGTTCCAGCAGCTGGACTTATGGTTTGTAACTGGGTATTTTTGTGAAGATGTGATTAATCTCCGTCTCTCCCACCACGCTCCTTGCAAAAGGAGCCCTGTCCTTTTGCAAACTGCTGTGCCCCAAGGCCTAGAGCAAGCCCTGGCTGCCTGACAGTAACAAGCCAATAAGCAAGTGCATGAGTGAAGGGCACCAGGATTCTTTTCTGTGTCTGTTTTTACCATTGCCACACTTAAAAAACATAAGTTATTCTGTTTTCTTGGTGGGTCAGGGATAAACACTTGAAAATACTTTTATGTTATTAAAATCCATGCTACTATGTAAGAGTTAACATAAAAATTTCCATTAGTAATTTCTTCATATAATTTTAGAAATAACATATATTTTAAGCAAAATTCTTCTCTGTTTTTTTGTTTTGTACGTATCACTCCAGTGTGACTTACTGTTTCTTACAAAATCCACTATCAGTTTTTTGTTTTGTTTTGAGATGGAGTCCCACTCTGTCACCCAGGCTGGAGTGCAGTGGCACGATCTTGGCTCAGTGCAATCTCTGGCTCCTGGGTTCAAATGATTCTCCTGCCTCAGTCTCCCAAGTAGCTGGGATTACAGGTGCGCACCATCGCACCTGACTAATTTTTGTAGTGTTAGTAGAGATGGGGTTTTGCCATGTTGGCCAGGCTGGTCTCAAACTCCTGACCTCCAGTGATACACCCGCCTTAGCCTCCCAAAGTGCCAGGATTACAACTGTGAGCCACTGCACCTGGCCCACTCTCAGATTTTATAATTCTATCACCAACAACGGTTTGACAGAACCAGGCTTTGAATAAATGCCTGACTATCATCTGACCCAGCAGAGAACTTCTCACATTATTAAAAAACAGTGCAGTTCTGAGTTGAACGTGGTTCACACTTTCATTTATGTTAATAAGTAAAAGAGAACTGAAATCGCAAAGACAGTGGAACGTCACTTCATCAATGACATGAGTGTCTCTTCTGAGTCAGATGATAGTTTTCTAATACTGGAAGAACATTTCCTTGATTTTTGGTACTATTCACAATGTAATGGTTACAGCCGCAACACACGTTTAAATTTAATCTACATTACTCGAATTTTCCCATAACTTCATTAAATCTAGACAGTCAATAAAGCAACAATCCAGCCTGCATTTGTAGCATTTGCCACTTTCTATAGTGTAAATGTCCCCCTTGTGGCCGACTTGGAGCCACACACAAAAAGTCACTGAGCACGGTGCTAGGAAGACACGGTGGTAGCCCATTCCAGCTTTTACCCCTACAGATACAGCCGGTATCAGTGACCTCAGGAACGCAGGTGATGTAAAATGTAGTAAAATAATTACAAAGTGATGGCTTTGAGTATTTATTACCTATGTTTTAAGTAAGCTTTATTTAATTCTAAGTGCATATCATTTAATGTTCAGCAATGTCTGTATCTAACAGCTGGCCTGCAAAGCTCCTGCAGTGCAGCAATCCGCTCCGGGAGCCAGTGCTCACCAACTCCGGCCCACGTGGCTCCTGGGCTCCTCTGGTGGGCCTGACCTCATCAGGTGATCCCTGAGAGGAGAGAGCAGAAGCAGGAGCAGGAAGGATGCAGACTGGCCCATGTGGGCCACCTGGGAAGGGTGGTGACTTCTGGGAGGGGTGAGGGCCTCAGCCCTACAACTGATCATTGACAAATCAACAACCAGAACAACCCTGGAAGAGACCCTTGTGCCTCAGATGAGATCACAGCTCTGGGTGACGCCTTGATTTCGGCCTGGAGCGGCAAGGGGCAGAGGACCCAACTGACCCCACAGAAAGTGGAGAGGGCCAGGTGCAGGGCTCATGCCTGGAATCCCAGCACTTTGGGAGGCCGAGGTGGGTGGATCACCAGAGGTCAGGAGATTGAGACCAGCCTGGCCAACATGGTGAAACCCCGTCTCTACCAGAAACACAAAATTAGCCAGGCATGGTGGTGGGTGCCTGTAATCCCAGCTACTCAGGAGGCTGAGGCAGGAGAATCACTTGAACCTGGGAGGAGGAGGTTGCAGTGAGCCGAGATGGTGCCACTGCACTCCAGCCTGGTGACAGACTGAGACTCCATCTCAAACAAAAACAAAAACAAAAACAAAAAAGAAAGTGGTAGATAATGCATTTGTGTTAAGTTACTAAAATGGTGAAAATTTGTTACACAGAAGTAGAAAAACTAGCAAGTAAACTGACTCCCTTAAACTTGAACTCATAAAAGAAAAATCCATTTAAAAAATACCCCCACAACTTTTTTTTTTTTTTTTGAGACGGAGTCCCGCTCTGTTGCCCAGGCCGGAGTGCAGTGGCTGGATCTCAGCTCACTGCAAGCTCCGCCTCCTGGGTTTATGCCATTCTCCTGCCTCTGCCTCCTGAGCAGCTGGGACTACAGGCGCCCGCCACCTCGCCTGGCTAGTTTTTTGTATTTTTTTTTTTTAGTAGAGACAGAGTTTCACCGTGTTAGCCAGGATGGTCTCGATCTCCTGACCTCATGATCCGCCCGTCTCAGCCTCCCAAAGTGCTGGGATTACAGGCTTGAGCCACCGCACCCGGTCATTACCCCCACAACTTTCTAAGGTGGTGTCTGATGACCTGGAGATGCTGGAGGGAGCTGCTCAAGCTTGAAGACAGGAGCTGGGAGGACAGAGCTGAGCTGCCCTGCATTACGGAGGGGACAGAAGGGACCCGAGGGAAGTTGAGAAAGGAGACACAGGGAAGACTGAACAGTGGGGTCAGGAGGCAGGAGGCCTGTCTTCGGGAGGCTGGAAGGGAGGCGTGACAGGAGGAAAGATAATGGAAATTTTCTGCGGAGGTGCTGTGCACCTAGAAACCACTGTACCCCTGCAATCCTAAGCAAGTTCTCTCACAAACACTCATGAGAAAGTGGAGTTGTGTTTGGGGGGAATTTTCTTTGCTTTTTTGAGTTGAGGAATGTTATGGTTAATATTGAGTGTCAACTTGATTGGATTGAAGGATGCAAAGTACTGATCCTGAGTGTGTCTGTGAATGTGTTGCCAAAGGAGATTAACATTTGAGTCAGTGGGCTGGGAAAGGCAAATACACCCTCAATCCGGGTGGGCACCATCTAATCAGCTGCCAGCATGGCCAGAATAAAAGCAGGCAGGAGAATGTGGAAGGACTGGACGGGCTGAGTCTTCCTGCCTCCATCTTTCTCCCATGCTGGATGCTTCCTGCCCTTGAACATCAGACTCCAAGCTCTTCAGCTCTGGGACTCTTGGACTCACACCAGTGGTTTGCCAGGGGCTCCAGGGCCTTTGGCCACAGACATGGCTGCACTGTCAGCTTCCCTATATTTGAGGTTTTGGGACTTGGACTGGCTTCCTGGCTCCTCAGCTTGCAGACGGCCTATTGTGGGACTTAACTTGTGATCGTGTGAGTCAATTCTCCTAATAAACTTCCCTTCAAATACATCTATCCTATTCTGTTCCTCTAGAGAACCCTGACTAATACAGGGAGAAAAGCTCAAAGATGTGAGCGAAAGGACAGCTGGTACATAGGTTACTGAGAAAGTGTAAGGTCTTTACCAGTGGAAAAACTTTTACCCACTTCTTACCAAATAAATGTTGAACAAATTATCTAAAGAACATTAACTGAATGAGGCATAAATTCTAGATCTCACCTTGTCCAGTCGGTCCTGTGTGTCCCCAGCCTGACGTCCACAGTGCAGGCACGTGACAAAAGATGGCCACACGGATGGAGGGACGACAGATGAAGGAGTCACCCGCTGACCCACAGGAAAAAGCCCAGATACCTTCGCTGATGTTGCGAAGACACTGCCCAGACCACGCCCGGGCACAGTGTCAGGCAAAGTCTTGCAAACTACTGAATCCTCACTGCCTAACTAACAGGGGCAGTAACTGGGCTCGGGGCCTTGTTTCCCAGTTACCATATCCCCCGCACCTCGGGGCACTGCGGCCCAGAGGTTACCATATCCCATATCCCACCCGGCAGCTCTGAGCACTGCTGCCCGAGGCACTGCGATCCTCTGCTGAGAAGTCAGCGTCAAAGGTCGCCAAACGCCGCCCCTCCCCGCCGGAAGTGACGCTGGGACGCCGCTTCCTTGGCGCTCTGTCTTCCAAGTCAGTCTCCCGAGCACGTTTCCGGGCAGCTGGAAACTTGAGTTTCAAACTCCAAGTCCGGAAGTCAGGTACTACTTCATCAGGTACTATATTTCAGGTACTACTTTTCATCAAATACAGAAAGGTTATCCAACAGGGAGCTAGAAAGGTGACTTGTGTCCACCCCAGTCCCCATGACAAGTCCCCAGATGGCCTCTCACATTTGACGGCCACGCACAGCGGAATTTGGATTTGGGGTGAGCCCTTCCTCTGAAGGGAGCAGGCAGTCGTGACCTGGAATCACAAGGCCATCTTGTTGGAAGCTGCTGCCCGCCCCAGAATAACGATGGTCGTCCTTCTGGCGCATGGGTCTTGAGTGGCTCCAGTTGGGTTACTGAGGGATGAAGGCTGGATATGAAAGAAATGGATTCAAGCTACCAGAGGAGCAGCTCCGGGCAAGGCAGCAGGGGTAAGCCTCTTCTCATCACCCCCAGGGAGTCAGCTTTCACCTTTGCAAGTCACGTCTGTGGGCATGCTTGTTGCCCACCATTTATAAAATAAGAATATATAGAAGGAGATAGAATGGATATAACCAGAAAACTATAGAGAGACATAAAATTAAAAAAAAAAAAGTTAAAAGATTGAAAAAGGTAACTGAGAAAGGGACCTGGGTGGGAATGTAAATTTGAACACACACAGTGCAGCTTTGCCTTAATGGATAAAATAATGATATGGAAATTTACTTCCACTAACGAATGAAGAAAAATATGTCCAAAGAAAATATAACATTAATGAATGAACAAGAAGGCAAGAAAGAATAATCCGAGGAACAAAACACAGATGAGACACATAGAGAATATCATGTAACTATAACCATTTAGATAATTGCATCAAACATAAATGAAGTATCCCAAGCAAAAAGCACAAATGGTCAGACTGACTTAAGAAAGCAAGAACCAACCTTATGTTGCCTTCAAGAGAGAGAAAGAGGTGGAAATTAAAATTTAAGGATGGAAAATAATATACCATGCAAACAGCTAGCATAAGAAAGTTGTCATAGCTGAGGCTGTGTGTGTGTGTGCGCGCGTGTGTGCGTGTGCATGTGTGTTTTAAGACAGGGCCTTGTTCTGTCGTCCAGTCTGGAGTGCAGTGGTGTGATCAGAGTTCACTGTAACCTCCGACTCTTAGGTTCAAGCAATCCTACCGCTTCAGCCTCCTATGTAGATCCTTCTTCTTCAGCCACCACATGTCATTATGCTTGGCTGATTTCCTAAACTTTTTTTTTTTTGGAGAGATGGGAGTCTCACTATGTTGCCCAGGCTGGTCTCAAACTCCTGGCCTCAAGCAGTCCTCCTGCCTTGGCTTCTCAAAGTGCTGGGATTATAGGCACGAGCCGCTGCGCATGGCCTGTAGTAGCTGTATTAATAGCACACAAAATATTCTTCAAAAAGGCCGGGCGCGGTGGCTCAAGCCTGTAATCCCAGCACTTTGGGAGGCTGAGACGGGCGGATCACGAGGTCAGGAGATCGAGACCATCCTGGCTAACACAGTGAAACCCCGTCTCTACTAGAAAATACAAAAAACTAGCCGGGCGAGGTGGCGGGCGCCTGCAGTCCCAGCTACTCGGGAGGCTGAGGCAGGAGAATGGCGTAAACCTGGGAGACGGAGCTTGCAGTGAGCTGAGATCCGGCCACTGCACTCCAGCCTGGGTGACAGAGCGAGACTCCGTCTCAAAAAAAAAAAAAAAAAAAAAAAAAAAAATTCTTCAATAGAATGAGTATTATGAGACAAAATTCAATATAATAGGAAGAGACAACAATTACAAACATATACACATCTAATAACAGTATGCCAAAATATATGAACAAAACTAATAAAACCAAAGGGAAAAATAGAAAATCTACAATCATAGCAGGAGATTTAACATGCTATTCTCAGTAACAGAATAAGTAGACAAAAAGAAAAAGGTATACGGGAGATCCAAATGACACTATGAACTAAACTGAATTGACATTTAGAGAACATAATCAGCAACAACTTCAGAATGCACACTCTTTCCAACTGTATGTGAAACATTTGCCAGGACAGGCCATGTGCTTGTCTCAACAGATTTCAAAAGATCAACATCTTACAGAGTGTTTCCAGACCACAACAGTAATAAATTAGGAATCTGCAACAACAACTAATCTAGAAAGGACCCCAAATGTCTATAAGTTAACTCACTTCTCAACACCAATGAGTAAAAGAAGAAATCACAAATATCACTAGGAAATTTTTTTACCAGAGTAATAATAAAAACATAACATAAGGAAAATTGTGGAATATAATTAAGGAAATGTTTAAAGCAAAATTTATAGCATTAAAAATTATATAAGAAAAAAAGAAAGGTCTCAAATGACAGCTAGAAAAAGAAAGGAAAACTAACGCTAAAGGAAGCAGAAAAAGGAGATAATAGCCAAAAGAGCAGAAATCAATGAATAGAAAACAAAATATAAAGATAATGATGAAACCAAAAACTAGTTTTTTGAGATGGTCAGTAACACTGATAAATCTCTAACCAAATTAAGAAAAAAGAGAACACACAAGGCCGGGCGCGGTGGCTCAGGCCTGTAATCCCAGCACTTTGGGAGGCTGAGGCAGGCAGATCACAAGGTCAAGAGATTGAGACCATCCTGGCCAACATAGTGAAACCCCATCTCTACTAAAAATACAAAAATTAGCCGGGCGTGGTGGCGGGCACCTGTAATCCCAGCTACTGAGGAGGCTGAGGCAGGAGAATCACTTGAACCCAGGAAGCAGAGGTTGCAGTGAGCAGAGATTGTACCATTGCACCCCAGCCTGGGTGACAGAGCAAGACTCCATCTAAAAAAAAACAAACAAACAAAAAACAAACGAACAAAACACAAATTACCAATATCAGAAATGAAAGAGGGGACTTCACTACAGATCCTATAGATAAAAAAGGATTTTTTTTTTTTTTTTTTTTTTGAGATGGAGTCTCAGTCTGTTGCCCAGGCTGGAGAGAAGTGGTGCAATCTCAGCTCACCTCCACCTCCCGGATTCAAGCAATTCTCCTATCTCAGCCTCCTAAGTAGCTGGGATTATAGGCGTGTGCCACCACACCTGGCTAACTTTTGTATTTTTAGTAGAGACAGGGTTTCCCATGTTGGCCAGGCTGGTCTGGAACTCCTGATTTCAGGTGATCCACCTGCCTCGGCCTCCCAAAGTGCTGGGATTGCAGGCATGAGCCACTGCACCCGGCCAAAAGGGATTCTTTTACTTTTTTTTTGTTTTTTTTTTTTTGGCTTTATTGAGGTATGTTTTATGTGCAGTAAAAGTCACAACTTCTAAGGAAATATTGGGATAACTTTATGCCAACAAATCTAAGAACGTAACTAAAATGGGAAAATTCCTTGAAGAACACAGGACACTAAAGCTCATTCAAGAAAAAAATTAAATAACCTTAATAGCCCTATATCTGTTAAATAAATTGAATTTATAGCTAAAGTCATTCCCAAAGAAGACATCAACCCCAGATGGCTTTGCAAGTGAATTCTACGCAACACTTAAGGAAGAAATAACATCAATTCTATACAGTTCTTTTACAGAAAAGAGAAAACTAGGGAATACTTCCCAGCTCACTTTATGAAGTCAACATTACTCTGACACTAAACAAAGACAAAAACATTACAAGAAAACTACAAATAATATCCTCATTAACATAAACACAAAAATCCTCAACAAAAGAACAGCAAGTCATATCCATCATATATTAAAAGAATAATACATGTGATCAAGTGGGCTTCACCTCTGGAGTACAAGCTTGGTTGGACATTTGAAACTGAATCAGTGTTATTCATCATATTAACAGGCTGAAAAAGAAAAACCGTATGATAATCTCAAAAGATGAGGAAGAAAGCATTTGACAAGATTCATCAATTATTCATGATAAAAACACTCAACAAAATAGAAATAGATTTCAACCTGATAAAAAGCATCTACCAAAAAAAATTACAGCTTACATTATCCTTAAGGGTGAAAGACTAAATGGTTTCCCACTAAGACAAGAAACAAGGCAAGGCTGTTTACTCTCGTTACTTCTGTTCACTATTGTGCATGAGGACCTAGCCAATACAATAAAGCAAGAAAAAAAAAAAGCATGCAGTTTGGAAAGGAAGCAGTAAAATGGGTTCTGTGTACCTGTGGCATGATTGTCTTTGTAGAAAATCTTACCAAATACACAAAAGCAGCTGCTAGAATTAGTGAATTTAACAAGGTCACAGGGTAAGAGGGCAATCTAAAAAGTTAATTGTATTTATATGACTAGTAACAAACAATTTTATATTAATGCTATATATTTATATAGTAACATTTACTAAAGTAAATTTTACTTTAAAGAAATAAGAATAGACACAAAAATCTAATGAGGGTATCTGGCCAGGTGTGGTGGCTCCTGCCTGTAATCCCAACACTTTGAGAGGCTGAGGTGGGAGGACTGCTTGAGCCCAGGAGTTCGAGACCAGCCTGGGCAAAATAGTGGGACCTTCTCTCTATAAAAAAATAAAATAAAATAAAAAACAGAAAAAAAGAAAAATAACAAGGGTGTCTTATTTCTTTAACATTTACAAAATGAAAAATATAAAAATATGAAATCCTTATAGGGAAATTTAACAAAATGTGTGCAAAGTCTGTGCACTGAAAACTACGAAATATTGATGAGATAAATTAATGAAGACTAAGTAAATGTAGGTTAGACGATTCAATATTGCTAACATACTAATTATCCCCGCATTAAGATATAGGTTCAATACAATCTCAATCAGACATTTTCGGGTAGAAATTGACAAGTTGAGTCTAAAATCTGTATGGACGTGCAAAGGACCTAAAATAGCCAAATTATTTTGAAAAAGAGTCAAAATGTTGGAGGACTCACATTACCTGATTCCAGCATTCACTATGGAGCTACAATAATCCAGATACTGTGGTGTTAGCATAAGAACAGACATGGCTGGGCACAGTGGCTCATGCCTGTAATCCCAGCACTTTGGGAGGCCAAGGCAGGTGAATCATGAGGTCAGGAGTTCAAGACCAACCTAACCAACATGGTGAAACCCCATCTCTACTAAAAATACAAAAATTAGCTGGGTGTGGTGGTACGCGCCTGTAATCCCAGCTACTTGGGAGGCTGAGGCAGGATAATTGCTTGAACCCGGGAGGCAGAGGTTGCAGTGAGCCGAGATAGCACCACCGCACTCCAGCCTGGGCAACACAGTGAGACTCTATCTCAAAAAAAAAAAAAGGACAGACATATAAGTCAATGGGTCAGAACTGAGAGCCTAGAGATCAATCCACATTTTCCAGTCAATTGATTTTTAATAAAAGTACCAAGGTAATTTAATGGTATTGGTGATTATTTTCAAGAAATGGTACTGGAACAACTGGATATCCATGTGCAAAAATAAAAACCTTGACTATTACATCACACCATTTACAAAAATTAATTCAAAGTGGATCACAGATGTACACTTAGGAGCTAAAACCATAAAACTTCTGAAAGACAAGGAAATATTTGTAATCTTGGTTTAGACAATTATTTCCTAAGTAGTACATAAAAACCATAAAAGAAAAAAGTAATAACTGGATGCCATCAAAATGGAAAGTTTTGCTTTTTAAAACATGTTGATAAGAAGATAAGAAGGTAGGTCAAAGACTGGGAGGAAATACTTGCCAAACATTTATCCAATAAATAACTTACGTTCAGAAAGTATAAATAATTCTTACAACTCAATTACCAGAAGACAACCCAATTTTTAAAAAATTGGCAAAGGATTTGAAAAGACTCTTTACTAAAGATATATGAAAGGCTCAGTGCTATTAGTTGTCAACGTAATGCAAATTAAAACACAATGAGATACCACTGCAAACCCACCAGAATGGTCAGCATTATTAAGACTGACAACACCGTGGGCTGGTGAGGGCGTGGGGCATCTGGAGCTTTCACACTTTGGTCTGGGAATGCAAAATGGTACAGCCCCTCTGGAAAACAGTTTATCAGTTTCTTGAAAGTTAAATATTAACTTTTGATACAGTCCAGCAATACCACTTCTAAGGATGTGCCCAAGAGAAGTGAAAACATGTTCACAGAAGACTTGTCCTTGAATGACAACAGCAGCGTTATTCATAACAATCTCAGTTGGAAAAACACCAAATGCCCATCATTTCATGGATGAGTAAACAAATGTTGGTGGAATTCTGCTCAGCAATGAAAACAAATGATCCATTGATTCACACAGCGACATGGAAAAGTCTCCAAGCATTTTGCCAGCAGAAAGAAGCCAGACAGGAAAGACTATGCTGCTGAGTCTATGTATGTGAAATTTCATACTAAAGCTACGGTGACAGAGAGCAGGTCGTGGTTGCCTGTGCCCAGAACAGAGGGAGAGGGTGCTTGCAAAGGAGAACGTGGGGGGAGTTGGGACAGTGCTGGATCATCTCAGTGATGGTGACTCATAACGAAGTGTCCAGTTGTCTAAACTCACTGAGTTGTACACTTAACATGAATGATTGGTATTGCACATAAATTGTATCCCAATATAAAAGGGCACAAAAAGTAATACCTGAAGATAGGTGTTACTCATGAACCGGCAATTTCACTAAGTATACACCCCAAAAATGCATGTCCAAGTACATCAGGGCACACAAATAAGAAGGTTCACAATTTATTAATAATATTCCCAAACTAGAAACGATCCAATGTTCATCAGCAATGAAATGGATAATAAACCGTGTCATATTCATGCAGTGAATCAGTAACCAGCGATGAAAAAGCCCCCGTTGCATGCAACATGGATACACTTCGCAGACACAAATTTGAATGAAAGAAGCCAGAGATATAAGAATTATGTTCTAAGGCCGGGCGCGGTGGCTCAAGCCTGTAATCCCAGCACTTTGGGAGGCCGAGGCGGGCGGATCACGAGGTCAGGAGATCGAGACCATCCTGGCTAACACGGTGAAACCCCGTCTCTACTAAAAATACAAAAAACTAGCTGGGCGCGGTGGCGGGCGCCTGTAGACCCAGCTACTCGGGAGGCTGAGGCAGGAGAATGGCGTAAACCCGGGAGGCGGAGCTTGCAGTGAGCTGAGATCCGGCCACTGTACTCCAGCCTGGGTGACAGAGCAAGACTCCGTCTCAAAAAAAAAAAAAAAAAAAAAAAAAAAAAAAAGATTTATGTTCTATGATTCCATTAATATAAAGTTCAAACACCAGGCAAAATCAAACTAGAATGGTTAGGGATGCTTGTCAAGGTAATGAAAGTATAAATAAATGCAAGGAAGTGATTTCAAGTGAACTCAGCAGAAGCTCTGGTGGGAGGGAGGCTGTAGTTGGAAAGGTACAGGTTGTGTACTCAAATCCTGCAATATTCTGTTTTTTGAGTGGAAAGTATACAGATGCTCATTTATAAGTCATTAAGCTATTACATATATACTTTATGATTTTTCTGTGGATCGATTACATTTCACAAGATAAGAGCTTTTAAAGTAATATTTAAGGTGCATTATTGTGTCTCTGAGAACTCGCTGGCTGCGGTTTTATGAGAGTAAGTTCTTTCAATAAATCACCAGCTGTGCAGAGTTACACAGAGAGGCACACACTGTGGCTGCGTAAGTGAAAGGTCAGTAGTGATTGTTCTTGGAAATAACACAGTGAAGATTAATAATTTAAAATGTTGAGTACTTACGTAGTTAAAAAGATAAAGGATGAAAGCACTAAAAAGAGGTTGGGTGTGTTGGCTTACACCTGTAATCCCAGCACTTTGGGAGGCTGAGGTGGGGGGATCATTTGAGGTCAGGAGTTCGAGACCAGCCTAGACAACATGATGAAACCCCGTCTCTACTAAAAATACAAAAATTAGCCTGGCGTGGTGGTGGGAGCCTGTAGTCCCAACTACTCAGGAGGCTGACGCAGGAAAATCACTTGAACCCGGGAGGCAGAGGTTGCAGTGAGCTGAGATTGCACCACTGCGCTCCAGCCTGGGTAACAGAGTGAGACTCTGTCTCAAAAAAAAAAGTACTTAAAAAGTTAAGTGATAAACAAATTAGAAAAAAAAAAAAAAGAATCAGCCAAACTAATTGAAGTCAATATTCTAGGAGATTGAATTTTAAATGCTAATAAATATGTAAATATTAAAATAAGGTTTACAGTTGATAGGAAAAATATTCTTGGATTAACACAATTGCTGTTGTAATCAGAAAAAAACCACACGATTGTTTTAAGACACCATCTCTGGGCTTCAGGTTCCTTGTCTTTAGGACAGGAGGGCGAGGTGGCCCCAGCACAGAGGCAGCTGTGGGGACTATATGCCCTGTGTGAATGCTCCTGGCACATCGGGCTCTGTGATCTTTAAAATAACTCCTCTTTCCCCAACAACCTGTAGAAGTCATTTCTCAAAAGCACGGCGCTTCTTTCTGAGGTGAGTGCCCCTCCCTGAGCCCTGAGCCCTGAGCCCCGAGCCCCGGAAATCACCTGACTAGACTGCAGCTGCCAGAGGTCCCCTCATGGGGCGGAGTTAAGGGGTGGGCCCCGCAGGTGCTTGGGGGAAGGGATTCTGCCAGAAAGCAACCGAATCAGCTTTGAAAATGTGCCTGCGTCTGCTCCCATTTCCACTTCTGTTTTTAGGTGTCAGAAACCAGCTCAAGTGTAGAGGCCGTCCCTCTGAGTGAAGGGTCATTGACGGGTCCCTGTGAGCTCAACGGACTGTACAAGGAAACTGCATGACCGGGACCACAGACTGCCCTCCCCTCTCTCTGCCAACCCAATGTCATCCACTCAGGAACACTGCTGACCATCTGCAGAGTCTCAGGAAGTGATGGGAAAAGGGTGGGGGAGATGAGCAGGCAAACCTGTGATTGCACCGTGATGGGCAGCAACCCCGCCAGCTCCCCAGTGGCAGGGCTCCTTCTAGACATACCAGGGCATCCTCCTGCGGGTCCAGGGCCTCCCTTATCCTCAGGGTAAAATCTGAACTTCCCAGCAAGGCTCAAAGACCCTTCTGGGTGGGCATCTGCTGCCCGACGGTGGCACCCTCACTCTGCCCCTCCTACCTGAGGACTTTACTGTGCGCCAGCTCCGGGCTGTCTCCTCCAGGGCCTCTGCTCTTGACATTCCTGCAGCTGGGGCATGCACCCTCCCAGAGCCCCTTCCCCACACCCAATACAGAGATGGGGGCCTGTCTGCGTGTGGGCCCACCTGCCTCACCTGGCCCTGAGCGCCATAGGAGGAGAACCAGCTGACTTTGCCGTCCTGTCACAAGATGGAGCAACCCACCCATTCATTTGTTCATGCGTTCGTTCCACATAGCTGGGGCAAAGCCAGATCCTGATGGGGATGGGAGATGGGGGCAAGCTGGACAGGATCGCAGTGAGCTGAACTCCCAGTCTGGCAGGGATACACACCTTTGGACCACAGGGAAATCCTGCCTGTTATGGAGGAGCGTCTGTCCGGGGCAGGGGACCGCAGGGAGGCAGCTCTTGGAGCCTGAGTGTGAGCGGCGCTCCGCCAGTCACTGGCTCCTGCATAGGAAGCCTCTGTGAGGACAGTGGGGCCGCCTACCTTCGTGTGCCGCAAGGACTGAATGAAAAGCTGTGTAGGCTGTGTAGAGCACGCGGAGCGGCACCTGGAGGGCAGTGGGATCCCACAAAACTGAGTTACTCCTCAGTGGGATGAAGCGAGCATCTGGGAAATGCAAAGGCAGACGCCGGTGAGGACGTGGAGAGGCAACACACCCTAGGCTGCAGGAGGTGCCTGTGCAAAGGCCCTGTGGCAGCAGCAAGCCGCCAGTGGGATGGGGGCCTCTAGCAAGGGGCCGGGGAGGCTGGTGGCCAGACTGGGGAGAAATTCTGCAGGACTGACCTGCCTTCTATGGGATCTCTGATGGCAGAACCCCCTCCAAGCTGTTTTTCCCTGCCCTAAGAGGGCACAGCCCCATCCTTCCACCCTCACCCTTTAGGGAGGGAGGAGGATGAGGCCCCATCAGTTCACTTCCTCCTCCAAAGCCTAATCGTCGTGGCTGCAGCAGCCTTGCTGCATTGGGAATGGAGAGGCCGCTCCGCCCTCACCGGAGGTGGCTGCAAACCTCGTTTCCCTGGAAACCGCAATAATCAGTGGAAGTCAGTTCATGGTAAGTCTGCTCGCGCGCGTGGGTGCCACGATTATTATACAAGCTGATTTACACACTGTCCGTTGAAAACCTATGCACCATAAATGCAAATGAAGGGTCACTATTCCTACTGTTCTGGCGAGTCATCGTGCAGGATACACAGGACCATTCGCGAGGTTCTAAAATCTGCACTCTCTGCTAAAAATACAGTGAAACATGCTCGTCCTCCTCGCAGCTATAGCAGTTGAAGTAAATCCCACGCAGATGTCCAGGAGCGCATGAAGGGCCTTCACATAGATTCACATGGGCAGATGGTTTCCGAGAAAGGTGGGCGAGGGGCCCGCGCTGCCTGCAGCCTGTGGGTGCAGCTTCCTTCAGACAGAGCCTCTGGGGGCTCTGTCCGGGCCCACCGGGCACCATGGGACAAACTGCGCCCTTCAGGGGCATGAAGCTCTGCCCTCTGGGTGAGGGCTCCACAGGCCAGAACTTGCTAAGGTTGGTGACACAGACGGAGGTGCGTTCTCAGGGCGTCCCTGCACCTCCCCCGGCGCCCGGAGCGCCTTCCCTGCTGCAGCCACTGAATCCGGCGCAAAGTTATTTAACGCTGCAATTAGCCGGCAGGGTGAGTCATCGGCTCCCCAGCCTCCTGCCGCCACAGCAGAAACGAACTGGAAGGGACCAGGGGTGCAGGCCCAGCTGCTCGGCCGACGGCCTTCCGGAGACGCTCCCATCCCCCCAACCAAGGGGCCGAGGCGAGCTCCTCTCAGGAAAAGGCTGGAGGGCCCAGAGAGGCCGGGGAGGTGACCTTCCCCCACCCCACACACCCAGCCGCCCCACGCCTTCCTCTCACCCACCTCGAATCGCCAGGGTAGGAATGAGGCGGAGGAATTTGCCGCCCTTGTCCCCCTCACTCAGGCCGTGAACCGCCTTCTGATGAATTAATTCACGTGCACCCGCGTCTGGGGAAAATTCCTGTCTGATCCAGACGAGCTTTGCAGACTAAAACCAAACGAGACTCATCCTAGGTTCTAAGACGTCAGCTCCAGCTTAGTTCAAATGGCTAGTCCTAAAAGTCAGCGCCCCTACTCATCCCCCGAACCGCGTGCACACGCGCGCGCACACACATGCACACACTACACACGAAACACACCACACAGGCACCCACAAGCAACACGCCGCACAGGCGCAGACGTCAGCACTTCCCAGAGACCCTGAACGTCCTCATCCCTTGAACAACCCCCTCCCCCCACAGCACTCGGGCTCACTCCTCCCTTCCCCCCAGCACCCGGTCCCTCCCCCTCCCTCCCCAGGCTCACTCCTCCCTTCCCCCCAGGACCTGGCCCCCTCCCCCTCCCTCTCCGGGCTCCTTTCCCCCCCACCCCAGCACCCGGGCTCTCCTTTCCTCCCTCCTCTCCCAGGCTCCCCCTTTCCCCTTCTCCTTACCCAGGCTCTCCCCAATACCCACTCACCCCTAGCACACGAGCTCCCCTCTCCCCAACTCCCTGCACCCCCATAACTTCCACAGGCTTCCCGGCCGCTGGCAGGCGGGTGGGCGGGAAGTGAGGCCCAGACCCAGTGGATAGAGAGGGGAGAGAGGGGAGCGCAGACGCAGGGGCGCCGAGCGGTGGGGAGCGCTGGGGGTGGGGCCCAGGGGGTCCGGGAGAGCGAGCTGGGGGTGGAGAGCGGCGTTTCCGCAGCGGCCCGCGCCGGATAGGGGCGCGGATAGGGAAGGAAGGCGGAGAGACGCGGCCAGGGACCCCCGCTCTGGGAGGAGGAGGCGGAGGGGCGTCCCGGGGGTGGCGGGGGCTGCCGGGGGCGGGGAAGGGCGGCGCCAGGGCGAGGCGCGCGGGGCCGCGGGCGGGGTGGGGGGGTGGGGGGGGAACGAGCGTCCTGGGAGGGGCCCCGCGGGCTGGGGAGGGGGCGCGCGCCCTGCGGTCTCTGCGCCGCATCGGTTCCCGGCGCGGGGTCGCGGCGGCGGCGGCGGCGGCGGCGGGAGGCGGAGGATGCGGGCTCCGGCGGCGGCGGCGCGGGCCCGGGAGGACGCGGGAGGATGAGGAGGAGGCCGGCGGTCCGGCCGCGCGGCGCCGGGAGGAGGCGCAGGCGGCGGGGGCGGCGGCGGGCGGCGGCGGGCGCGCGGGGTGCGGGCCGGCTCGGGCGCGGAGGATGAAGTGGAGCGTCCGCGGGGCCTGCGCCGCGCTCTCCTCCTGCCTCCTGCTCGCCTGCGCGCTCAGCGCCGCCGCCGTCGGCCTCAAGTGCTTCTCGCTGGGCTCGGAGCTGCGCGGGGAGCCGTTCCGCCTGGGGGCCGCCGCCGGCGCCTTCTACTCGGGGCTGCTGCTGGCCGCCGGCCTCTCGCTGCTCGGCGCCGCCCTGCTCTGCTGCGGACCCCGGGACGCGCCCCTCGCGGGGTCGGAGCCGGGCCCGGGTCTGGGGGTACCCGCGGCGCCGGCAGGAGCTTCCGAGGCCGCGCCGGGCGAGCCGGGGGCCGCGGCCGGGGCCCCGGGGCCGGTGAGCAGCCAGAACCTGCTTCTGCTCGGCGTCCTGGTCTTCATGCTCGGGGTCCTCAGCGCCTTTGCGGGCGCCGTGATCGACGGCGACACCGTGTCCCTGGTGGAGCGCAAGTACTCGCACTACTGCCTGCCCCCGCGGGCGCCAGGTTCGAGCCCCGGCTCGGCCCCAGGTTCAACCCCCGGCTCAGCCCCCGGCTTGGCCCCGGGCTCGGCCCCCGGCGCCCCGCGCTCCCGCAGCACCCTGGACAGCGCCACGTCCGCCAAGTGCCGCCAGCTGAAGGACTACCAGCGCGGCCTGGTGCTCTCCACCGTCTTCAACTCGCTCGAGTGCCTGCTGGGCCTGCTCAGCCTGCTGCTCGTCAAGAACTACAAGTCGTCGCAGGCCCGGCGCGGTCGGCGCGGCAGGCGGAGGGGAGGCCGGGCCCTGGCGCGGCCCCGCGGCGGCTCCGGGCTCCGCGCGCAGCCGCTCGCCTCTCGGGCGCGCCGGGGCCGGCGGGGCCGGCGGGGGCGGCGGCTGCAGCAGCGGCCGAGCGAGGCCTCCATCCTTTCCCCGGAGGAGTCGGACTTGGCCGCCCCCGGGGACTGCGCGGGCTTCGCGGCGCACCACGCGGTCTCCTACATCAACGTGGGCGTCCTCCACGCGCTGGACGAGGCGGGCGCGGAGGTGCGCTGCGGGGGGCACCCGTCGGTGGAGCTGCCGGGGTACGCGCCCTCGGACCCCGACCTCAACGCCTCCTACCCCTACTGCTGCCGGCCGCCCTGCGAGACGCCGCGGCCCTGGGAGACCCGTCGGGCCTGCTGAGCCCGCGGGCCGGACCCCCATCCCGCGGACCGTGCTTGCGTTCCCCCCGCCCCGCTCAGGACCCCCGCGGCAAGGGAGGACGGGCGGCGGGGTGGGGTCCAGGGCCAGGCCTCAGGGGCGCTGCCTCTTCCACGTGGCTTTGCAGCCTCCGGCCTGGCCCCCTCTGCGGGCTCCGTGACCACAGGAGGGGGCCCCTGATGTGACCATTTCTGTATCTGGGAGGTTTCTCTTCTTATTTGTGTCGTTCATATCTGGATTCCATTTTCAAGTTTACAATAAATGTTTGGGCTTGGCTAGCCCGACTGCACTTTTCTTGGCAAGTCCAAACCCTGGGGCTGCTCTGCCTGGTGGTCCGAGGCGAGGGGGACAGAGCGAGCGCCCCAGGACGGCGACTTCCCACGGAGGAAGAGCGGACAGAGACGAAAAGCAACTGGTAATTCAGGAAAGGAGAAGCGAAAACACCCAACGGCAACACTTTGTACACGGATGTGCCTGCTTTTGTTGATACTTTCTTACTGTAAAGCTCTCCATAAATAGTGAAAATGTTTGGTAAATTTATTGCAATTTAAAATTGGTGAGTTCCTTTATTAAATTAATTGCTATGTTATTGGAGAATATTCATCAAATTGGAATTAGAGGATGTCTACGCACAAGTCAGTGTTGGGAGAAATGGTTTCATTTGGTCTGACAGACGTTGAGTTTGAACAGTTGTATTCTGCTAGCTAGTTGACTGAATCCAGCCTCTTTCTAAAGCTAACTTTCTGTGTGTGTAGAGACACTGATGCCACATCCCATACATTTCTTTTCTTTCGTTTTTCTTTTCTTTTCTTTTTCTTTTTCTTTTTTCTTTTTTTTTTTTTTTTTTTTTTTGGAAACTGGTTGTGTGGTTTCAACTGCAAAGCAGAGCTTATTTTTGGTTAATACATATGAACAATCTAATCCTATTTTGGAAAATCAGTCATAGTTTTTCTGGCATAGATAATTTTCCTGTTGATTATTTCGTTAATCTGGTAATTTTGAGTATGATAACATTTCATTTAAAATATACCCCGTAATCGCCTTAATTGATGTGAAGGTCATACTTTTAAATGATGAGGATATGTGTGTGTGTGTGTTTTCACACATGATATGAAATGAGTCCCATATGCTGGTGGAGTGTGTTTCCATCTGTCTGCTGGGCTGGCTGGTAGCCAGGCCAGCTCCAAGTCTTGGGAAAATGTGATCCGACTCCCACGTGCTGGAATTGTGGCGCCAGGCAGGTAGCTGCTGACCCTGAGCAGCTGGGAGCAGAGCCACAGCCTGGTGGGAAAGATGAGTACCTCCTGCCGGGGGACCGGGAGGCAGCCAGTGCTCTGCGGGGTGAGTGCCAGCACAGAGCAGTTAGGAGAGAGAAGCTACAGAAACCACGTGTAATATCTGTATTGTGTATAGAAGTCTACTTATAGCTGTGAAAAAGTAGCCAAATTTAAGGATGGAGCATAGTTTTCAGGTGCAGACTCTGGAGTGAGGCCTCTTCTCAACCCCTAGTTGCCCAAAGCCAGAGCTCCCTGTACCCCTGGTGACCAAGGCCCCCAGCCCTGCTGGCACCTGGCCGGGCTTCCCTGCTGCTGCAGAGGCCACAAGAGGGAGGAGGCTCCAGCCCCATTTCCGTGATGAGAAGTGAAACCTGTCACCATTCAGGTGCTGTTCTCCAGAGCTGGCAAACCTTCCCCTTCTGATGCCTGCTCAGTTACTGTGAAGCCCGGGGATCTGGTCAAAGATGCCATGGACCAGTGTCCTCTCCTTGCTATGTGGATGCTGCTGGAGGCAAAGAATCACTCACAGCCAATTTACTAGGTTTTCATTCACAGGCTTCTTCAGATGCTGGCCCATAATAGGCCTCCCTGGATGGTGGAGTGAGAAAGGGGGTCCAGCTGAACAGAGGGCATGACCTGACTGGTCCAACTGTCCATTTACAGCCCAGCCCTCTCCTGCCCCAGGACAACCAGTCCAGCAGTCATCAACCTAGGCAAAAATGTGATCGCTGGCAGAGCAGTGTGACTTTTAAGATACTTCCCTCTGTCTGCCTACATCCAATCAGCGCGGCATGGCCAGGTGCCTCCTGATTTCTGAGCAGAGGCATCTCAGGTGGCTGTAAGGCCAGCTTCCCAGAACTACACAACAGGGGCAGCCAGGTGGATCTGCCCGGGGGTGGGCACTTACTGGCTCCCTGCAGAAGGCTGCTGGGCACTGACCTGGCTGGAGCAAATGCATGAGCAGCGCAGATGCAAATAATCAAATTTCCTGTGTTTTTGTTTTCTGAAGT